>NC_135701.1:19028106-20381856 GCF_964276395.1 Gasterosteus aculeatus | reverse complement strand
CCCCCCCCCCCGTCCCCCAACCCCCCCCCCCTCCCTCTCTCTTTTCCAGCCAATCAAATGAGAGTAAAATCTGTCCTTAACTGACATGCCGGATAAACAAATAGATGGTATGAACACGTGATCGCGGGTTGCTAATAATACCCAATGGGGACATTTCAACGTGTTTGATTTGTTCATCGGTGCGGCACGTACCAAGCGCCCCCCCCCCCCGGGCCCCCGTGGCCCCCCAGTCCCTCTGAATTGCCCCTTTGTTGTCATGGTGCTGACGTTATGTTTTTTTATTGGAGAAAGGAGATGATGAGGGAGGGTGTGGGGGGGATGGGGGGGGGGGGGGGGGGCATTTCTGGCTCCCAGGAGAGCGCATCACTGCAGCATATTATTACATAAAGCAATTAGGGGCCCCTCACCCCTAATTGTGGGGCGATGCTTTCCCCGGCATGACACAGACCGGCGGTGACTATTGACTCCAGCCGGCTCCGAGTATGTCGATGATGTCACCACACAAACCCCAGTGGGAAACTCTCATGGAATGAATTAGAAGTTGAGGGGGGGGGGGTACCAGCACTGTCACAGGACTTTGTTCTTGGAAGAAAGCAAATGACATCAGCATCGATTACCATTGGTTGATTTGTTATTCATAATTTATATTATTTGACCTCTGCAATTTTTTGTTCTTCTCACTTTACGTTGTTTTTCTTTCAAAAATAGAACCAAAAGGCAAACTGTACAGATGTTAAAATAATGAATATTGGACCTGCATTCGACAGGTAGCCAGAGGCATAACTCCGAGGTGTCCAGGGGTCCCCCCAGGGGTCCCCCTAGGGGTCCCTCCAGGGGTCCCTCCAGGGGTCCCCCTAGGGGTCCCTCCAGGGGTCCCCCCAGGGGTCCCTCCTCGGGCCCTTGTTTCAATCCTCAACGAGGAGTTTCGTGACAATCGGACGAGTTCTTTGGAATCCTGCTGACGAACAAGCAACCAAAACCAGGATCATAGCATAACCTTCCTTGTGGCCATATCGACTTGATAATAATACATTGATGTTTTGTGTCCGACCCGTTTCCGCCGCTCACGTGGTCAAAAACGGGTTAATGCAGGTTCAAGGCAAGACACTGCAACACCACTACACCCTTCCTTGGTCTGGTATAACAAGTAGCATATGGCGGCTACTGCTAGCAGATATGAAGCAATAACAGATCCACAGAGCCAATCATACCCGCCCTCAACACATACCTGCGTTTTGCTCCTATAGCGGCTCTGGATCTGCTATTAGCGGTAAGCTAATGTGGGATAACTTCTCATCGTACAGTAAACGTTTGATTGGTTCGACTTAAATGAGAACATTAAATATACATCAGAGGCTAAAGATCAGGATGACGGAGCCTGACAGACCCTTCAGGGATCAAACAAATGTGTAAAATGAACTTTAAATTCGATTTATTAGGCCAAACATCCGGACCGTAAACAGCGGACACAACGACAGCATCCACCCCCGTTCGTTTTAAGAAGTCTTCTCTTGACTAAACGGGGTGGGCTCTTCGGGGGGGCCGGACCCTCGCCCCGGTCGGACTGCCCCCCTTGGATCTGGCTCCGGGGTGAAAGTCGACTTTGAAGTGCAGACTAGACCAGGGGGAGGTATTTCAATAGGCCTTCAGTTCCACACAGGGCTGAAGTTGCAACCTGTAAAGAGGGGGGGCCGGGGGGGGTAAGAGTCTTTTGAAATGAGGCACCTGTACGTTTGAGGCTTGCAAGAACAGGTAAGTTCAGTCAGATCCAACCCTCATAATCTGTCCTCAGAGGTGATGGGGGGGGGTATGTGATGTTGTTACACTCACACAGGCGTTAACATGTTCTCAAAGGACTGGATGGATGGAATCTGCGCTCACACACACACACACACACACACACACACACATGCACACAACACGGGGTGATTTTGACAAATGAGGGGAATAACTTTCCTTCCAATAGTTCAATGAATCTCCTTCAGCGGCTGAAAACGTCTCCTCTTCTTTTCTGCCGAGCTGTGAGCAACGCAGAGACTTTATTTAGGCCATCGGTACTCGGACAAAAGCAACATGGAAACACGTGAGAAAGAGAGGGGGAAGCCCAGAGTTAGTGGTCGACCTCCTCGTCAATGATCACAGAGCGAGGAGGGTTCGGCTTGTGGCGACGAGACGGGAAACAGGAGATAGATGACGACCCCTCAGGACAGTGTGTGTGTGTGTAACCGGGACAACAGTGAGTCTGTTTTCCATTTAATCAAAGATCTTCTTCTAAACATCTTCACTTGAGTAGAAATGATGTTTTGTGCAGTAACTGGTAGAAAATATTGATCCAGCGTGAGAAAAAAAGGTCCATCTGTCCTGTAAAGCTCAGAGAGTTTGTTTAAAGTATGAACATTTAGTCAAAACCTGACCAATCCAAACATGCCACTGTTGATAATATCGTCCTTTCTGTCGACTGCACGCCAAAAAAACCAGATGGTGACGTCCAAACCAGACCAGAGGGGGACGTCATGACGACCACGTTCATTGAACCCGCCTCCAGGGGCCATGGAATTTAGTCATTGACACTTTGCATTGGCTTCATTTCTCAGCAAAACGTTTTGAAAAAATTTCCGCTCTTCATGCTAAGCTAAGCTAATGGGTTGCAATAATTGGAACTAAACAAGGCAGTCAAACCTGTGTTTTTTTTAAAATGTAACTCTTTGATGTACTTAGTAATTACAACTTTCTTGCTTTGCACAGTGAATAAACAGGTATAATCCGTCTGGCCGACAAAAGGAGCTTCGTCAGCATAAACCCCTTAGTTCCTCTTTAGGTGTTTTAGTCCTCGCTGCCAAAAAATGTAGTGACCCGACTCTCCTTCGTTCTTTCTGACACTTTGCCTCTCCTCTTCATTTGTCTCCTCTGTTTCCTTTCCTCCCTCTTTCCTCACCCCCCAAGTACGTGCAGGAGGGAAGATGATCTTTTTTTTCTGGTGGTGACCCCCCACTCCCCCAACCCCCCTTTACATCTCCACCCCCCAAGGAGGAAGACAACGCTTCAGAGCATCAAATCCCAAAATGAAAAGCCCTCCTCCATCACTCAGAGGACGGATCTGCGCTCTGCGTGAGAGGATGCGCTGACAGTGGCCTTTTTGCCACATGTGCCACCGAGTGGTCGGCGGGGGGGGGGGTCACCACCAGAAAAAACAGATCATCTTCCCTCCTTCTTTGATGTCTGTCAGACTTATTTTGTTCTCGGCTGTTTTTGCGGTAATGGCTTGACACACACGCACACGCACACACACACACACATGCATGCACACACACACACACACACACACACACACGCATGCACGACAGTTGAACGAGATATCAACGGGACTTTAGTTCAAACTTGGCCGGTGGACACAAACTCCATTTCCCTTGGGAATCAGATCTTTGATCTTTGGAACCAGCTCCTCCCTCTATTCAAATAATGAGTCCACCGGATTCTCATCGCACAAAGAGACGTTTTTATTCGGATGTCCTTTTGCAGCAACACAGACCCCCACCTTCAGTGGCTCTCCTGGTGCTTTTGATCGTATCACATGACCTTCGACAGATGGAGGTGCGTGTTCCTCGGGTGGAGAGTGTTTTGTCAACAGCAATGATACTGTGTCATTGAGAATTGCTCTGTGTGGCACAGAAAGATCAATTTCCTACTAACGCTTGACCGATGGAACCAAAGAAGCTGCACAAATTAAGATGAAAGTCTCGGTCAGAGCTCAAGATGAATGATGATCTCTTTCCAAGAGAAGATTTTCTACGTTGGCATCAACTTGTCGGAGGGGGAGACGGTGTTCTTCAGTGAATCCAACGGCCTCACTCACAAAAACAAAAGAATGAGATGTGAACGATCCGTGACATCAGCGGCGAGTGAAAAAATGGGTGTTTCATACTAAATAGGTTGAATTAAATGACGAGGGATTTGTTCATTTGTAATGGGAAACATTTGAATGTTTACTGTACGTTAAACTTAATCAAAAACGGCTCAACTCAAAAGGGGCTTTTTTTTCTGTGTGTCGTTTGCCGCTTCAGACACCAGGGGGCAGCATTGGGCACGTGATTTCTGCGTGGGCGCACACGCCAGACTGTAAACATCTAAAAGCTTGAGTGGAAGAAGGCAAACCTGTAATATCAAATATTAAGAAGACCGTCGTTGCAGGATGTGGCCACCGCATATTATCTGCATGCTACACTCGCCGAAGGAAGAGGAAGTGATCGAGGGTTTCATCATGTCGAGGCCCGATTGTCTCAGAGTTGCAACAGACCGGTGTTGCATCATCGTGCAGCCCGGCGTGTTGCTGCTGGAGGAATGATTTTTGTCCCGGTTGTCCGAGCACATTATTTTTGGAGAAGATGTTGTGTTGAGCAAATGTGATTATTTGTGTCGCTGAGAAATAAACAGCAAAAAAAAAAAAAGCGAGCAGTGGAAAAAAAGGACAACGCGAGAGAGAGCGACAGCGTTGGAGATTCTCCAGAGGCACGAGGCCCTGCAAACACCCCAGTGGATTGTGGGTATGTAAATAAGGCCCCCGCCGCCCCTGCAGCTGGATCTTGTCCCAGGGTGCGATCTCTCTCCCCTTATTGTCTCCCCCCCAAGACACCTCCGTTTACAGCAGACCGGCCCGGCAAATAGACAACAAACAAACAAAAAATCTGTGTCTCTCTGATTCACGTATTCAGAGGGAAGCTATGAATGCACATTTGGTTTTTAGGTATCATAACCTTCACACACCTGATGAATACCAGCCAGCGACGGTACACAACGTGCTGAGAAAAGCCGGCACACCAGTTTGAAAACCACATGTTGCCGTTTTTTAATCTGTAACGCTCGGTTGCATCTAACACCACAGCTATTACCCCCCCCCCTCCCTCACCCCCGCCTGCAAGGAATACGGGTGAATTACGCCCTGAGATGTTTCCCTTTAGCGCCTTTGGGATTGGTCCATTTTGACTTGTGGTTTCAAGGATCCACCCGCTTTAATCACAGGCTCCTTAGAGCTCAAGGGAGGATCCCCTTCTCTGCATACTTGTGTGTGTGCGTGTGTGTGTGTGTGTGTGTGTGTGTGTGTGTGTGCAGAGTCAGTCACTTCAGTTAAGCCGTGCACACAATCCCTCGGAGAGCCTCCAAGGACGATTATCTGAAGCCAGGATGTGTAACCAATGATTTAAGGCCGATGCTGCAAATAATGTCAGTCGCTTGGCTCGTGCTAACAAATTAAATTATAACACACACGAATATTCAATATTAGATACTTGTCCATTTCTATTTAAGATCTCATGCCAACAAACCAATGAAATGGCATCTGCTTTAAAGAGCCAGGCCAGCTGTTTCCCCCCGTTTTCAGTCTTTGTGCTAAGCTACGCTAACAGTCTACCAGCTTCTTTAAGGGACGAAGGAAATATAACAATACGTTGATTCGGCTTGGTTTACGCCGTCACTCCACTCATTTGCTGCGGTTGTCTTTAATGAACAAAAGGTTTCCTGATGAACGAGGGTCGAGGAGGTCGAGGCCCTGGAGTGTTCTCCACGGGCCCTCTACTTTCCTTCAACCCCGGCCAAGCAGCCTCCAGGTGAGCGAGTCGATCCGCTCGCCTCACGCTGCGTCCAGCGCCTGCTAATTGTTTGCGCTAACGTTGTTGTGTTACGCCCATTTAAGCACGTAACGTATTAAGAGGATTTTCATTAAGTGCTTCTTAGCGAGTGCCAAGAGTCCATTGGCAGAGGGGGAATGTCGCTCAACACATTTTATCCTGGTTGTCCCTTACTCGCTTCTTTCAATGCTATTCTATTCAAACGCTCGGGTCAATGGTTTGAATCTCCAGCCGCTGCACTGATCTACATCTTACTATGAAAATGTTGAAACAATGTGGCCCGATTTGCATTTTAAACGCCCAGCGTTTTCCGAACAGAAGGAAACTGTTCTCCCGCTTGGTGCCGACTGGCTTCGTACAGAACGTAGAACTAAAGCACGAGATCCACGTGAGCAGCAGAGCCTGCGACTATGGGGCCGGAACATCTCAAATGCTCTTCATCCCTCAGAGTGTAATGTCATTCCTCAGTGCTTCACTAAGGGGAGTGAAGAATACCAACCACAGAGACTTGAATAGAAGAGGAAGGAAGTTTAAAGCAACGACTTAAGTCACTATTTGCTTTTTACGAGATAGTGTAAACTTTCATTCATGTCGCTCCAGGAGTTTTACCTATTTGCTACGAGGCTCCAGGACACTGTGACACACGCACACACACACACACACACACACACACACACACACACACCGTCATAAACGCTCAGATGTTGATTCTGTGGTGACGGTAAAACTCGGCAAACAGGCGGTGTTTGCTCTGGCTCCTGTCGGTGCTCCTGCAGAGGGGGAGAAGAGGTCCGGGGCCAAAGGGCTCACAGCCGTAAACAGTGAGGATTCCTGAGTACAAAGAAGCAGTAGTAGTATTACTAGTAGTAGTGGTATCAGTAGTAGTAATAGTAGTGGTAGTAGTAATGATAGTATTATTATCATTAGTAGTAGTAGTAGCAGCAGTATTAGTAGTAGTAGTAGCAGCAGCAGTAGTGATAGCAGTAGTATTATTATTAGTAGTAGCAGCAGCAGCAGCAGTAGTAGTAATAATAGTGATAGCAGTAGTATTATTAGTAGTAGTAGTAGTAGCAACAGCAGTAGTAGTAGTGATAGCAGTAGTATTATTATTATTAGTAGTAGTAGTAGTGGTAGTAGTGATAGCAGTAGTATTGTTAGTAGTAGTAGTAGTGGTAGCAGTAGTGATAGGAGTATTATTATTAGTAGTAGTAGCAGCAGCAGCAGTAATAATAGTGATAGCAGTAGTATTATTAGTAGTAGTAGTAGCAACAGCAGTAGTAGTAGTGATAGCAGTAGTAGTAGTAGCAGCAGCAGCAGCAGTAGTAGTAATAGTAGTGATAGCAGCAGTAGTATTATTAGTAGTAGTAGTAGCAGCAGTAGTAGTAGTAATAGTAGAGTTGCGAGCTGCTCGATTGCGTCACTTGATTTCATTCTACACACACTTCATTCTACCAGTTGAACCGGTGTGTGTTGCGCAGCACGGTGTGGTTGTGGTTTTTGTCACTGCATACACCAGTTGTGTTGTAGGATAAATAACTTATTTTGTTTGGTGTTGTGTTTGACTCAAGCTACCTCAGTTTCACTGCACACCTTTGAGACCTGATTTATGTTCAGTATGATGAAATTCTAAACTGAATGGAACAGAAATGTCTATAATTTGTTCTGTCCAAAATTATTTTGTTATTTAGTTTGATCATATGGTGATCAAAAAAACGATTTTCTTTTTCATTATATACGTATAAACGAATGATCCACTGGGAAATTATTATGCTGATGATAACATAAGAATGATTTTGAATTAAAACTGTAAATAACTGTTGAGATGACAAAGATGAGAAACTGACAAACACATAATTCCTGTGCAGGAAATATGAAATGGGCCTTTCGGGAAAGCTATTAAGAGTTGTAAAGCTTGTTTAGTGCGTTTGATTGAACTCCTTCAAAGGAAAGAATGAGGAAGTGACAAAATGCAAGACAATGGGCAGTGAGCATAAAGGGTAAAAGTGAAGCAACGAATATCTGCTATACTGATCAACAAAAACAATGTGTGGCCCATTGTGCCGGAGTGGCCTTTGTGTGCTTCAGCTGATATCACATATAAAACATTGATACAGTGATAATAAATCAGTCATAGCTCCGTTTATCATTACAGGGTAAGAATCAAAAAACAACAACACGGTATTTCCAGGGAACTGATGACAGGGCTCCATGACCAACACAGTGAAAGTACTGCAGCTCTGTGTAGTGTGTGAGCAAGTGTGGGCCAGATGTGATGCAACTCCTGGAAACTACCAGTATGAAATCCCAGTTTACCCACACCAATACAACGGTATTAAACGTCCAAAAGGCCATATTTAAAGAGACATTTTCATGGCGAATAATGGGAATTTACACCTACCAAGTACTATAGGTCACTTTGAGAATGCAAATTTAATCAAGACGGCGGCCAATCACGGCTCGTAAACAACCTGCGTCACGCCTGCCGGGAGCCAATCATTTGCCACCACGACAGTAGAAAAAGATCGCAGGCGCAGTGCGTCTGGTTCAACAGTTGAGAATTGCCGGCGATCGGGCAACCAGGGAAACCCTCCGGTTTTCCTCCGAATCCAACAGGGATACGCGATTACTTCTACATTTCACGACACCGCGACCATGGTGGTGGTAACAGCAGGCTCCGCGGGGCCCCACAAAGTGCTCCTCATTTCCGGGAAACCGGCCGGCTCGCAGACGGGCTTCAACCGGCCGATCTCCGTCGTCCTGCCGTCCTCCAGCCCGGCGTCGTCGGATTCAGAGTCCAACTCGTCCGCGGGGCCGCCGATCCGGAAGAGGCAGCGGCTCACCCACCTGAGTCCGGAGGAGAAGGCGCTCCGCAGGTCAGTCCCCCCCCCCCAGAATAGAACCCTCGTCTGACATTATTAAATTAATTTTCGCTTTAGCCGACTATCGCTGACCGGGCTGCCGCGGGGACACGCCCAACGAGACCCCCTTTTATTAGCCCTTTAAAGCCGCAGCCGCAACACGGCGTAAGCGCGTCGACTCGCCGGTGCCCCCTGACATTAGAAGTAAACGCACCCGGTGAACCGGTTCAAACCGCCGCACGTTTGACCCGTCGGGCCGCTCCGCGTTATCTCGAGTGGTTCGACCGATATCCCGGCCGTGCCTGCGTGGCACCAACATGGCCGCAGGCTGCGCAGCGCCGTGGGGCCCGAGTGGACCTCGGGGGGCGGGGGGGATGGAGGGGGGGTCAGTCACCATCACGGAAAAAATACGTGTGCTAAATTCCTGTTTTTTTTCTCCCCCTCTTCCCCTTGAAAGGAAACTGAAGAACAGAGTCGCAGCTCAGACGGCCAGAGACCGGAAAAAGGCCAAAATGGGGGAGCTGGAGCAGCAGGTCCTGGAGTTGGAGCTGGAGGTGATTTTTATTAGTCTTTAATTATCTAATATATCAATAAAACCTAGATAAAAATCTCCAGTCCAAAGATCACTGTATATAATCTGCTTCTAATTAAGCCATTGCAATACAATAACTGCATTCATTTCCTTTAATAACCTCAAACACCCCCTCCTGAGTAGTCTAGTTTCACTTATTCCTTCATGCTTCACTTCCCCATATATGTTCCAAGTTTCAGGTACAAATAATTCTGTAATTTTTTTTGGCAGAACCAAAAACTTCACATCGAAAACAGGCTACTTCGGGAAAAATCCAGTGGCCTGCTGACAGAAAACGAGGAACTGAGACAGAGACTTGGGTTGGACACCCTCGACTCCAAGGAGAAGGTACGTTTGGACCAGTGTTCTGGACAACATTGGCTCTTTTTGTGGGGGGGGGGGGGGGGCGCACGGTCTGAATTAAACCACCATCTCCTTCCTTTGCGCGGCAGGTTCAGGTTTATTTGTCCACGGGGAACGACGCAGGTTTGGGGATCGGGTCTTCTGAGTCTGCAGCACTCAGGCTACGTGTGCCTCCGCAGCAGGTGCAGGCCCAGCAGTCCCCAAATCTGAAGACTTCTCAATGGATTCAGATGATCCTGACACTACAGACCATGAGGTAAGTCGCGTCGGAGCGGTTTAAAACTGCGTGTCCGAAGCTGTGTGATGACCACCTGAGTCGGGTCATAGGTTACGAGGCTAATCCCTCCCCCCGTTTCTCCCCCCTAGTCTGATCTGCTCATGGGCATTCTGGACATCCTTGACCCAGAGCTGTTCCTCAAGTCCTGCGAACAGGAGTGCCCAGAACCGCAGGTGCTGCTGGTCGGAGGGGGGCACCCAGTACCTGCCACCGCACCTGCGCCTCTGGGGGCCCCATCAGTTAAGCTGGAGGCCCTTAATGAACTGATCCACTTTGACCACATCTACACGAAGCCCGTGGAGGAGGTGGGCGGCGGCGGCGGGCATCGCGACGGCTCGGAGAGCGACACGGAGGAGGAGGAGGAGGAGAAGAGCAGCGTTGAGGCAGACTTCCTCGTCACAGGTGACGCTGACGACGGCGGCGGCGGCGTGGTGGTGGTGGTCGAGGAGGAGACGGTCAGTGTCAAGGACGAGCCGGAGGAGGAGGTCATCGCCAGCTGTGACGCTCACAGTCCGCTGGATGACTTTTTCTCCGGCGTGTCCCCCGCGGCCCTCGGCGGCCTGGATAAGGAGCCGTGTCTCGCAGACACCTACAGCGACTCTGGATACGAAGGATCCGCGTCCCCTTTCAGCGACATGTCCTCGCCCCTGTGCTCCGAGAGCACCTGGGACGACATGTTCGCCAATGAACTTTTCCCCCAGCTTATCTGAATCAACCGTCCAGCCCATAAGTCAAAAATAAATGTATGTAGTTCAGTAACTACAGAGAAGCACACAGTGCTTCATGGCAACAAAAGGACACCACCCAATCGGCTCGTGTACGGGCCGAAGTTAAGCACATGATTTCCTTTTTTTTATTACAGCAGGTCTGTATCATTTGGCGATGCTGCGTTGACTTGCGGGAGATGGAGTTCATGGCGGCTTATTTTGGCGACAAAAAATTCACTCACTGTTCAAAACGACACGTGGGTGGAATCCAGTATTGTAAATGAATAGGGGGATGGGGGGGGGGGGGCGACCATTTAAATATAAGCTTTTTATTTATTTGTGTGTTCTGATTCAGAGTCATTGTACGTCCACATGTAAAGACGCTTTCTTCTAATTTGTCGACGCTCTCCACGTAGTCTTAATTACTGCATTAAAAAACTTTTTGCATTGCATCTCGTCTCTTCGTTTCAGTCATTGCAGGTGTTTATTCTTATCTCGTGGTGGTTGTCAGAGGATCTACTATGAACATGCACACGTGATCGCTAAGAAAAGCTCATGCAGGTAATGTTTAACCACAGTAAAGAGTCTCTACCACTAACTGAGCGGTGTAGTAATGGGCCGCTCTTTACTGCTGCAATAAGTAGATGATGGGAATCCTTGGCAGTTTAGGTGATTTAATAAACCTTTAGGTGTGCAAATTACTAACTTGGTCTCCTGATGTCAAACGTTACTCACTGAACCAGCGATGAGGGGACGCTTCATTCGAAGGGGAAATCCAGACTGGACTAAACGTGTTTTCATAATTTAAAGAGGAGATTTTAGTTTAAAAAGCTGGTCTTTTCGTCACGAGTCGATCACAACTACCAGAGGTGGTATTTTTAATAGAAACTCTTCACTGGGCTCTGTTGTGTTCAAAAGGTTCAAATCAAATGTATATAATAAAAGAGATGGTGTTGTGGTAAAAAGAACATCTCAGCTGAGGAGCCGCTGGTCTCAGCGACCAACAGGCCCCAGGTCAGTCCTTTGACCCCCCTAGTGCCCGTCTGTTCCTCCACCAGCGAACCAGAGAACAATGGTTCCTACAGGTATTTATAACAATGCTTAAAGGTGTGAAAGTCAGTGTCCACACCTCTGGGAGTGGTCTTCTGGTGAGTTCAATGTAACTCGGGATTTCGAATGATCCTCAGTCAATATCAGTTGTTCAAGTATTACATGCATGCGTTCCAGTTGATCACATTACATCAAACACAATCATAACTGCATTGGTGTTGTTCTATTACAGTTGCAGAATTAGTGTTTTTACAATATTGTCATTACTTTATTGATTACACAGTTTCAGAATCATGGCTGTATTCTGGTGTACACTATATGCATTTTTATTAATTTTATGAACCGGGTCGTGTATTTGTTTCTAATATCCTACAGCTCTTAATAGGAAAGTTTGTAAAAACCTCAATCATTTCACGTATCTGAAGTGATCTTTCACCTAATATTCTCGACCCGGCAGCGGTTTCGTCTTTGCTTCCCGTCACAAGTGGGTCATCGCGAGTATCATGAGGGCGAAGAGAGTCGGGGTCACACCTTTTCCCCCTCTGGGCCCTTAATGCTTTGCTAATGCTAATCACGGTGGTGTTTTCATCCAGCGGCCCCCTTCACCCCCCGGGGGGCCTGTCGAATGAGCAGATTAGATCTCCTCACATGTGACGCGGATGTAACCGATCTCAGCTCTGCCCTTTGTTAACAACATCATCCAGCAGCGTCTCTCGCATGACGGCTGATTATCTGGAATAAGCTATGGGGGGGGGGGGTGGTTTAAACTCAGCTACTTCACTGTAGTCTGACCTCCATTTTGTTGGTGTGGTGGATCGAAGGAAACCGCGAGAGTCTTTGACGTAGATGCGCCTCCACTCCACCGAAACGGGAAGTAGTTCAATTCCTCACCGCATCGCCTCTAACGTAGAAACCACAGCAGAGAGAAACACGAGCGTACAGCTGTGGAGCCGAAACCAAACATACCCTCGTCTACTAGATGTAGTAAAACCTATTGGAACCCACAGGTTGGGTGAAATGTCTTTTCTTTGTTTATCCTGTTAAAAAGCCACATTAAAATCATTTATTTACTTAACCCTCCTTTTCTCCTCCTCCGGTAAGTTCCACTCAAAGCAATTCCTGCTAATCCGAGATGTTTCCTGCCAAAAACATGAACCTTCTGAGGACGAATTCCTGAGAAAGCCTCCGCGCGATTTCCTGCCAGCTGTTTAGAAACTCAAAACAGAAACTTATATTCAAATCGACAGAAAACCATCTCAAGGTGCTGCCTCCAACCACCACGTCGACTCTCATATTCGTATTCGGCCTAAAGAAAGTCGCCAAAGGTCAACTAACAGAGGTCGAAGTTAACAGTGACAACGAGCGGCCTCGGGAGGAAGAGGATATTGTGGTTTTCTTCGGCTTAAATAGAACTCAGAGAGTTTAAAACTGATGCTGACTGAGAATATAAAACATTACGGGGCGAATCTAAACACTGGGGCTGAAGGCCCAACGGCAGATACTCTGTGACAAAGTGTCAGCTGGTCAAACAGGTTTCAAAGCAGCAGGACTGAGCGGCCATGTGACAGTTTTCTCATGTTGATGGCGACGCCGGCTGGGGGACATCAGTCACCTGACCCCCCCCATCCTTCCCCGGCACAGATTTGGTATTTAGGACACTTCATCGATATTTCAGTCGTGGGAAAAAGTGAGCCATCGACAAACAGCATCTGTCCGCCGATGTGCTGCATTCAGTCAGCTGATCACGTGACGCCGGACCGAACCCGTCCGTCCTGTCGTCCCGCTTCCAAAGGCGTGTTTCCTGCTCCCATTATTTTGTTCACGTCTTGTTGGTTTTTTTTTTTCTTCTGTCGGAACATTCCGATTGATCCTTTCACGCACGCGTCTTTTGTCCTCGCTGTCGTCCCGTCAGAGCTGTTGTGACGCCGACGTCACGACTCCACACGCACACGCACACGCACACACACACACACACACACACTCTTCAGCTCCTGCGGTTTCCTCCAATCCTCTGTTCCCCCCGGCAACAAGGCGACCGTCAGCGGAGTGTGTCCACGCACACGCCTGATCCGAGCCAAAGATCACGGAAAGAACAGCGAGGCGACTTGTGGGGGGGAAGACGTGTCCCTGAGAGGCGAGAACAGGCAGTTCCACCAGTTGTGGATTTGTGTTAAAGGATCCAGAGACACAATAATACCGAGAATGGGATACTAAGATACGAGTTCTGCCAAATCATTGAAACCTATGAATCTGCAAGTAGTTTTCCTGAGTGACCGTGACGTCCGCTCTCAGTGTGAGTCGGAGGATTTATTTCTCCCTCAAGTAACTACGGATTTAAATATGATAGTTACCACATGAAGAAAGCTTAAAAAATGATAATTTATCCTAAACAGAGACATCAAACAAAACAACGGCACGGTCTCAGCAACACAATGAGACATTAAATGGCTTAATCGGCACCAGCCAAAGCCGGCTGGGGGGGGGGGGGGGGGGGCACTTGCGTCACACATTACACAATCCTCCATCGCCATGGTTTCCACTTCCTGTACATGTGGCAGGTCTGCAAGAGGCTGCAAGAAAGACATGAATCACTTGGATTCCTCCTACACAGCGTGGCAAAATCTGCCTTTGAAGCGCTCTCAAAAGGCGTAACAAAGATTCAGAGCGGATCAAGAGGATTTAAACACCCCCCCCCCCCCCCCCGTTTATTTTGATAATATCCAAAATGCCTTCTCGTAGCTTTGCTTTGTAGTTGCAATTTTGTTCAAGCGTCTTTTAGAAAGTCGGCCTTTTTGCCTGTTGCTCAAACCACGGAGGCCCCTGGGGATAAAAGGCTCATACATAGTGTGTGTGTGTGTGTGTGTGTGTGTGTGTGTGTGTGTGTGCGCCAGCAATTACAGAGTAAGTTTAGAAGTGATCACAAAGCACGGGCGCACACACCCATGGGCCACGTACCGCAAATTCCTGATTTTCCTCATCGGTGTCGTCATCAGGACCACCTACGCTATCTGAGACAACACCCGTCCCCCGTAGTCGGCACCGCGTCTGTGGCAATAGTGAAGAGTCCCACAGTGAGTCAGAGATAAAGAGGTCAGAGGTCAACAGCGTCCCGGTGAAAACTGTGTAGTGTGTGCGTGCCTTTTGAGGAGAGTCAGAGAAACACAGCCACAGAGGTGCTTTCAGCCAAATGCTAACGTTAGCGTGCTAACATGCTCTGCATGACGATGCTAGCAAGCAGATGTTTTTTTTCTCCATATATTTGTTTGTAAATGACTGAATGTATTGAACATTTGACCAGATGTTACACAGAGTGAAAATAAACAGAAACACTATACTTACTAGTATTTACTGTTTGGGAATCTGTACAAAATGACGCAACTCTTGCGAATAATGACACGCAGCTAGCGTAGCTAAAAGTAAAAAATCCTATATTTTTGGATTTGGTGCGAGAATGTTCTCAGTTTTTTCCCCGAGCAACAGTAAAAATGAATTAATTACATTTTTATGCGAACAACAAACGGTAAACGACAACACAAGGAGGTCGCAACGATGCTGCCACCACAACAAGGGGTTTCCCTCAGCCACAAGTGTCACGTGTGTGTACTTGAAGCGCACGGCTTCTGTGACAGGTTACTCTGACCTACGACATCTGTCACGGTGACATCAAACGCCAATAAATCCCCAGAGAGAGCGCGCTACGGAACGCACTGCGCCGGTAAAAAAACCGTGTGTGATTGTGTGCGTGTGACTTCGAGCCCTCGTGACCTGTGTTTGAGCAGCGATAAGAGAGCGTCGACATGTGCAAAGTGCCAGCTGCGGTGGATTTATCAGCAGGACAAAGGGCCAACCGAGGGAACACAACAAAAGGTGCTGATAAAAGCAGCTTTTACACTTCATATTTCAGGAAGCCTGCCGTCGCTTAGCGCAACAACAACACGGGAGTGAAAGTCCCGTCTGCACAAAGAACAAAACGGTTGTGTAGTTGTTTGGTTGGGAAATTCCACAAAAAAACACCGCAAAAACGTCACTTTCATCTCACTACAAACACGCTTTTTTTATGGAACCATCTCGAGCTCTCATCTCAACATTCAGGCCGCGTTTCACCGCGGAGACGACACACTTTCACACACTTAAATTCACTTTCATAACTACACAAGCGCAGGGAGGCCGCTGCTGGTTATCTGGAGAGTAAATATTGAACTTTGCTGCGGGCGGCTCGACCGTTGTGCTGTGCATACTATGAGGCAGAAAGGACTCGGGGTTTAAGAAGGTGAAACGCTCCGACTCTGTTAATTGGGTATCGTTTTGGTCCATTGGAACAGAAAGGATCTCAGCAGCTGCTCTTATGCATACTTATGTGTTCATCTATGCGATTAATGTGGCCGATTAATGCAATACAATATTTGAACGCACCTTTGTTTACTTCCGGTCTTCCGTTGTGCTGGAATTAAACAAAGTTGTTGTTGTAATTGCGGTCAGTTAGATCGGAGAGAGCGAGATGGTAGCTGAAGATGAAGCTTTTTGCTTTGGAAGTAAAGCCAACAGAGGCGAGACATCCAGCGGAGAACTGCGCAGCGGAATGACTGCACACGTCGAACAGAAGGGGGGGGTGAGTGGCAAACTGACCACTTTACGAACCGCTATGCTAAGCTAGCTGCTAGGCTACTTCCATCTCAACATCTATCTACCCTGCGCGGCATACAGTCTGCAGAGGATCACCACTGTGTCTCCAAAAGCAGTAGAGGATGAATGTTCCACCTGGTGGGATTCTGCCGCCAAGATGATCAAATGTGTGTAGTGGGGTTTTAAATAATATTTTAATACATTTTAAAATAACTTTAACAATTAAACAACAGTGTCTAAAATACACACTTTCTAAAACATTTATTAACAACGTTGTAACAACAACGTTCAATAATCGCGATTAATCGCGATGAATGAAAATGTGTGATTAATTTGTTTGTTTTTTAATCGATTAACAGCCCTACTAACGACACATCAAATGCTCTTAAATTCCGCTAATTTCATGGTGGACCCTCGTCTCTTCTCGCGCTAAATTCAAGTTTACACACAGAACTTTCGTCCCCTTGTGCTTTTATCTTTGCCGTTCTGTCAGTGATGACCTATACGACCTATACGATCTCTCAGGGAAAAGGCTCGAGTTGCGGCCTGAAGGCAGCGCGTCAACGTTCCCTTTCCGACCAACACAGAGAGAGGAAAGCGCTTTTGTTTCCTCTGTCAGCTATCGGTTACTGACCCCAGACACAAGAGACTCGCAGTGTAACTTCCTCCCAGTTAGTAGCAGAGGTGTAGTGAAGTAAAGCCTGTCCCACAGAGGACAAAGCTAAACACATGAAGTGGGGGACATAGACAACGCCAGTGCTTAAAGGGGCGAATGAATGACATCAACCAGAAGCCATCGCTCCTGGAGCTCAGTCGCCACGGTCTAATATTTCAGAAAATCCTTCCTTTTGTGACCCTCCGTGATTCCTAGCTCTTTAAATCCTGCATCTAGGTGCAGCGTTAGGAAACCGCGTTGGCACACATGCGATCACACTCGGGGAAGCTTGTGTGAGAGTTTAGAAGCTCGGTACATCTGGGGTGGATGCACACCGGCTCTGCAACGGCAGCTGCTACTATAAGCATTTGTCCCACACTCATGACTCCAAACAGTCAGTTTGGCTTTACAACACATTTATATGATGGCAACGAAAGAAGAAACAAAGGGATATTCAAGCAGTTTATTATTGTTCTTCCATCAAGGAAACTGGTCTGTCGAGCTTGAACTGGTTGTATCAGTTGGCGTACGGAGCATAGCCGGCTTATGAGAAGTGGACGTGGTTGACGTGGTTTGTGGACTGAGGATGGAGCCGAGTACAAATAATGAGGCATTTTAATGCGACCAGTTACCTACAACAACACCCTGAGTTATGATCGATTGGTGTAGGATTGACAGCATGGATTCATGTCGACAGTGTTTTACTGAGGCAATAAATCAAGTGACAAATGGGCCTTTTCTAATGGACTCGTTGATCGAATAGGAGTCGCCCCCTGCTGGCCGGTAGAAATTATGCCTGTTTAAGGTTCTTCAGACCCGGAGGTCGGGTGGATGACGGGATAATCGCGTCTCCAGTGAAACCAGAGGTCACCTTCTCCATCATGTAGCCTCAAAACGTAATTAACGCCGATATTTCATCCTGAACTGCAACCTTTTACTAAACCAAACCAAGTATTTCTTTGGATTAAAAAACAATAACACTGATTGCTGTTGTTGCTGGACGTTTGTGATAAAACGCACAAAATGCGTTTATTGCATTTACATTTATTATCATCACTTTTATTAACCATCTTCCACCTCATTCTGTCTAGACTCTGTGCCCGGAGGCGTGAGCTCTAAAACCTGAGTGAGGAGTTTGAATGAAAGGAATGCTTGTTCCCCCTCATGTTATCCTCTGCACCCCCCCCCCCCCCCCCAAACCACCCCACCCCCCCCCCCCCGGGGGCGAGTGAGGGCGGGTTGGACCGCAGCTCCCAGACTTCGTGGCATTCCTAAAATGAGTGCTAGCTTGTCGTTGCCCGAGTTCCCAATCTAACCGAAGGCCGGCCTCTTTCATTCACAAGCCCTTCGGGAGGTGAGGTTAAAGGTCAAAGCAAATATTTAGCTGGGTTCAATAGCAATAGATTGTTTATCCATAATCCCATTGTCCCCGTGTCCTCTGTGACTTGCACTTTAGCAGTACTTGTGATATTTCCCACCTTTGGCAAACACAAGAAGACCTTCGCAGGAAAAAAAAAGGTTCTTGTTTTTTTTTAATGAATTTCACATTCGGTACCACTTACAGTTCCTTTTTTAGATCATATAAAAAAAGAAGTGGTTAGCTGGCATGAGCAGCAAGGGCTGCTGTGACACAACAGACGATGAGGAGGCCACATACAGAAAAGCTAAATCATGTATTAAGTGCAAAATAACATTTGACCCATTGCGCTTTCTACCAAAAGAAAAAATTACCAAATTATTAAATGAAATCTGTTACCAGGCGGACTCTACAGACACATAATAAGTGGTTTATTTAAGAAAAAGAGGTTTCCACAACCATTTAATGCCTCTCCTCCTAAAACTTATAATTTTCAGTATCAATATATTTTTTTGAAACTACATTTACAACTTTTTAAGACTCTACCTTCAATCGAATGTTTCCATTTGTTTTTAATTTGTAATTTAATTTAATTATAAAAACCAACTTTCCGTTGTGGTTTCTTTAAGTGTTTATTATCTATTTGTCCTCCGGGTCTAACGGCGTCTGCTTCACTGGGTGTTTACCGGGGGGCGGAGCGACCCTCGAGCACGGCCGGGAATCAATCTCCCTTCCTCCTCCTCCTCCTCCTCCTCCTCCTCCTCCTCCTCCTCCTCCTCCTCCTCCTCCTCCTCCTCCCGGCCTTCTGGACAACGTACGGCGATTCTGCCAGAGAAGAAGAGCAAGAAGCAGAAGCTCTCAGATCAGTGAGCTTCCCTCCGGAGTCTTTTATCAGCCGGCTTCCTGTCATTACTCCGTCAGGTGTCTGCTCTGGAGTCTGGGAAGGATCCATGGCCCCTCATTTCAGAGGCGTAGGGGCGTTTTTTGGGTGGAGATGGGGGGGTCTGTTTGGGGTTTGGGACGCGTCTATAATTGATGGTTCGGAAGTTTTAAGAGGGACGATGAGAGGAGTTTAATAAAGTTCCACAAGTGAGTCTCTTACTGTTCAACGTGGAAATGCAACAATTGCCTCATTCGGGGGCGGAGGGGTCACACAGGCGGCCATGTTGAAACACAAACAATGTGTCATGTTGTGTTTGTTGTTTCATTATCATGATTAAGCTGCACTATGATTCTGTGCCAGCTTTTTGCTAATGTTTAAACTAGTATAATACTAGTGTGAACTACCCACAGCTTTCATGCTGATTGCATGAATTATAAATAATTCCTTTCGTCCCGTAATTTTGGAGGACCAAATTCAATGGGAACTATCAAAATAATGTTAACATTTAATATTTGGTGAGTGATGATTTGCAGTCACTAACTTTTACAAGTGGAAGACCAACAGCTATTATCAGATTCGGGCACTTAACGCTCTGACAGGCCGGCACATTTCATATTTAACAGTGTTTTCATTTGAACAGGAGGTCATGTGACTGACCTGGCCAGTACAGTACGTTCAGTACCTGAAGCTCCGTGTTCGCTTTGTATTTAGGATAATAAACGCCAAGACTCAACCGACGGGGACGTGAGCGTCTCTTTCAACAAAACATTCAATCATTCATATAAACGACATTTAAAGGTGTAATATTTAGACAGCGGCCGGTTAGGCAGAAGTAATTGATCACGTATTCTCGTCGAGGGGTCCGGTTGTCCGTCCTCCCGAGGGACGGACGTGTTTTGGACTCGGGGGATGTCAGGTTGAGACGTAGGGCGGTTAAACAAGCGGGACCCGTCCCAGGAAGCCGATGTTGGGACAGTGTTTGGGACGATGTTGGGACAGTGTTGGGACAGTGTTGAGGACAGTGTTGGGGCGATGTTGGGGACAGTGTTAGGGACGGTGTTAGGGACAGTGTTAGGGACGGTGTTAGGGACGGTGTTGGGGCGATGTTGGGGACAGTGTTGGGACGATGCCGGACGCATCGACTGACGGCCTTTCACGTGTGTACTTGTGATTAAAACGTTAACATCTTGGGATAGTGTCCAACTGTGAGTGTCCCCCCCCCCTGTCC
This sequence comes from Gasterosteus aculeatus, assembly GCF_964276395.1. Classification (NCBI taxonomy): domain Eukaryota; kingdom Metazoa; phylum Chordata; class Actinopteri; order Perciformes; family Gasterosteidae; genus Gasterosteus; species Gasterosteus aculeatus. The sequence goes on along the minus strand of NC_135701.1, from coordinate 20,361,663 downwards.
GTCCACCGCTAATCACATAACAATAACTTGTTTGGTACCACTGCAAGCTCAAAGTCCTCCAGAGGTTGGGGTGACTTAGACTTTCCCAAATCTCCTTTTGTTGTTTGCTCACTTTTGGCGTTTTGGACGGGGCACACACACACACACACACACACACACACACACACACACACACACACACGGTGTTAGGCAAGACATTGCAGCTTGTTTCTTTAGTTTGGTTTTAAAAATAAAACTCCTTCCTGCCTTTGGTGTCTAGACGGGGGATTTGCCAATAGCGGGTTCCCAGACTACAGCAGTGCTCACAGACACACCTATGGGAGATCTGCACTGAGGGATCCTTAGTGATGAGCGGCATGTGCTGCTAAGTTTTATTTAATGTTTGCTTGTGCACATTTGGTTGCATGAAGTAAATAATGTTTTAAATTCAGAGCACAGAATGTGCCGGTACAAACCGCTGATTACTGACGGAGCGCGCTGAGAAAACGGACACCTGGAGCGCGTTATGGTGGTAATCACGTGTGGCCGAGGTAAATATCAGGTAGAGCGCGCCGGCGAAACGTCCTTGATAACATTTTACAACGTGCCCTTTGGTCCCTTCACCCACAACGCAATTCCACAGAAGCTTTAACCGCACATTCCTGAAATAGCCTTTCAGATGGCTGCTTCTAAAAGTGGTGAAAAGGCCGGAGGGAGAAACGGATGAAGAGCAGCCGCCACCGAGCCAGTGTGAAGAGTGCAGCTTCTCTCCACACATCTCGGGGTCGCGGGTGCTGGTCACGAGGCCTCGGACCCGTGTCCTCTCCAGGATCAGCTGCTTTTGAACGCGGGGGGAGGGGGGTGGGGGGGGGGGGTAAAGCCTCAGCCCATGAGCTGCGGTACAGGGAGCCCCAGCCGGGCCCCCGAGGAGCGACAGCAGGCAGAGGAATCTTTAGGATTTATTGGTCTTTTCCAGCCGCTCAAATAAAAATTTGTGAGGACATTGCGCTCGAGAATGTCGGTATTTCAGGATGAACTTAGCAGCTGCTTTGAGAGCTTTCTGGTGGTCACATGACAGCATCCGGAGACCAGGAGGGATTAATAGAGACGACATGAGGAATTTGTGATAGTGTATAAACTCTCTGCTCACCGAGTACCCAAAAGTGAATTCATCACACACACGCACACACACGCACACCCTTTCAGCCGCTTCGTCCTGGATGGTTAAGATTCTCCAGAATTAAAAAAAACACATTTTCTTCCTTATGTCAGGGATTGGGGTGGAAGGCAGGACTCAAACGCAGACTTTTCCAAAACAAAAGACTTTAATAATCAAAAGGTCCAAAATCCAAAAGGCCAAGGGGCAAAAACACACAGGCATGAACCTACGGCGGCGAAAGACAAGAACAGGACATGCGTGGCAAAAGACAATGACGCGACAAGTGACACAGGAGACACACGGCTTAAATACACAAGGGAGGTGCAGGTGATTGGACACAGGTGGAAACTATTAGACAATCACAGGGGACAACGGGACAAGGCAGGAAGTGAAGTTACCCGGGGACACAAGTGGCAGAAAACTACAAAATACAACATGAAGTGAACCACACCGTGACACCTTATCACAAAAATAAATGATTTTTTAAAGATTTTCTTGGGAATGATTGAATACCTTCACCACTTCCGACCTGTGAAATATAAAGAATATCTATGAGGGTACAACTCACAACTCTTGCAAGTATTACCTTCATGAATGTATATCCACAAGTTGAAACAAAGTATCTCCTGTGTGTTTTCATATCTGTGCTCACAGCTCCCCCTGGTGTTCACAGACTGGAACTACACCGTGAAATCAACACAAGTTGCTAATTCATCCCACTGAAGGATCAGCAGTTTCTACACAAATGTCACACACGGCGATGACACAATAAATCTTCATGAGGCTTCCCGAGAGCATAAAGCATTCATTAAACTGTTAAATAGCAGCCTAAATGATTCAACTTCTCTATGAGCTGTGACAAAATGAATCGCCGTGTGGCAAATCGGGCCGACGAGGCGCTTATTAAAATGTATAGCATGATTTGTCACAAGGAATAGCTGTAAAAACCTGCAGCCAAAACTGTAATAGCCAATAACTTTTTGCAAATTAGCTGGCTTTGCATGGGGAAAAAAAGAGTTATTATAATTATCCCAAATGAATGCGGGCGGATTATTTATCTGTGCAGCTAAAAACTATGGAGAGGCATTGGAATGCAAAATAAAACCTAATTATTCAAAGTTTGACGGTTCCGTTTTTTCCATCAAAGAGTTTGAAAAAGGATTTATTTTTTATCCTAAAGTATAAAACTCTTCTTTTAAATTAATTTACCAGGAAAAACAAAGTACTGTGGGCAGAGCTGCACGTCTCCAGTGGCCAATTTCGGGATTTGAGACATACCTCAGGGGGATTAGCCTGAACAGCAGTTAATTGCTTTAAACCCACGGCTCTGAATTAATCCTTTGATTTTTGGACTCCTTTTATGATTAGGGCGCAGGAGGGAGGACGAGAGGAAGGGAAGAAGGGAGGAGCGGAGTAAATATGTTAGAAAGAGAGAAAAGGAGACAAAATAGAAGAAACAACAGCCTGGCCGAGCAGTCTTTCATCTGGAGGTAATGATATGAAACCTGTAATCTAGAGGGGGGGGGGGGGGGGGGGGCAGGGGGTGAGACGACTAATTAATAGCTCTGGTCTGAACCCTCGAAGCAGTGCACTCTGGGAGTGAGCGCCTTCAAGGAGCCTCTGATCACACAGCTGAGCAGTGTGCAGAACAGACCCGGCTCGTATCTTGGTTTCCATTTCAGACTCAGCAGGTGGTGGGTGAGTGAGGGTGAGTGAGGGTGAGAGTGTGTGTGTGTGTGTGTGTGTGTGTGTGTGTGTGTGTGTGTGTGTGTGTTCGGGAGACTGGACAGGGAATTCAGAAGCCAGCATGTTTTCTTCTTTTTCGTTTTGCAGGAATAAAGTGACATTTTAAGGTTTGTGATCATTAGTTTGTGTCGAGCTGCCGTTTCCATGACGACCCTTCTTTTCTGTGAATGTGTGAAAAGATTCTAAAGTTGTCGTCTCCTTGCGGCGAGGGTGTTTTTGAGAAGGAAGACTTGTTCTTCAAGGTCTCGTTCAGGGAGTAACCCTGGACGGGGTTTTGCGTTGTGAAAATGAAAAGGTTACTCGTTCTTAGAACGTGGAGTTTACAGAACATTAAAGCTATTGAGATTACTGAGGTAATAAATCGGGTCAGAGGTTGTTTACAGCTGGAGGAGTCGCCCCCTGATGGTCAGCAGACAGAATGCAAGTTTAAGAGCCTTGAATTGGCTTAAATTTTCACAACTGTAGTTTGCCGCTTGATTAAAAGTAAATCAGAGAAACAATAACTCCACCCAGTTTAAATGGACCTCTAAAATAAGAGCGAGGATGGGAATGAGGATCGGGCTGCTCTCAGGTCCGGGTTAGACTTTTCTCTTGGGAGGTGGGTCGCTGAGTCCTGATGAGCAGCTGGTGGTGTGTTCGTGTCGCGTGTGTCAGTCAACGGTCGACATGGCTGAAACCTCTGATTCGGACCACTAACTCACCCTCAGGAGGGCGGGCGGTCCCCCCTTTGAGACCAGAGAGTTAGTATCTTATCTAAGGAGGATGGACTTTCAACCCTCAGGTCAGTGTAACAGATCAGATTACAGCAGAGAGGCTCCTGACCCAAACATTTCAATCATTAAACTGGGTCCTGGTTGTAATTTAAATTACTTTATATTTGTCTGGCGCTCTTCTGAAACACACACAAGCTTTTTGCTTTGGGTAAAAAAAAAAATCCCTTCATCACTATGACAGTCACCTCTCATGTACAAGGCGATGTCATTTTAGCAGTTTACCACATTATGTTGGAACGGGGGTCTTGGTACCAGTTACCTGACGCGCACTGCCGATGGTTTGAATCTTTGAACGCTGGGTTTTTATTTTGGCATCCGGCCTCTCAGTGGGACGTCCGGCCATCTGCGCCTGAACACTTAGTTATGAGAAAACGTCCAAACGGACACCAGCAAAGTAAGACCCCCACACACACACGGGTATATCCACCTGCCAACAGAGGACGACATGTGAGCCACAGAAAGAAGCCCCCCCCCACCCCCCCCCCGTCTGTCACAGAAGGCCTCAAGTGTGAGTGTGTGACGCAGCCGTCAGCCTAATTATCAGGGTGGAAGGAAGCCCGACACATCGCCAGCAGCTCTCCAAACGTCCTCTGCTGCCACACACCGCCGCCCCCTCGGGGGGCTGTGAGTGTGTGTGAGACGGTCCGGGGTCTCTCTCTTTTTGCACAGCGGGACAGGTAGAGGACTTTGAAAGACGAGCTCTCCTGCTGGAGGGACAGACGGATCAAATTAGTGCTCTTCACAGCCACAAAAGAAGTCGCTCGCACTTCTTTGGGACAAGCTGCACAATGCGAAGGGCCGTTTAAAAAAAAACACGTTCTTGTAGCCCCGTCTTTCCCACCAGGACGACGTCCACAGAAATGAAACATCTTCTTGCTTAAGACGTTGTCCCTCGTCGGAGTGCAAATCGTCATCTTACAAAACCTCCAAATGTTGTTCAGCCCCAATAAGCGTAACAAACGATTATTATGAGAGTACTGATGATGAGTACGAGCCAATCAGAGGCGTAGTAAAGGGAAGTACAGGAACAAATAAGGACGCAACGTATTATTACTAGTGCGAAGATAAATATAAAATACTTCAGCTGAACAGGCAACAGTTTTTAGTGGAAGTTTGTTAGTTTTGATCTTTTTTATGGGATTCATTGACAGTAAAGAATATAAGAAATCTCTCATCCTTTAACTGGAGCACAGGACGAGTACGCAGTAAAAAGGTACAAAGAAAGAACCCTAAATAATAATTATTTATTTAATAAAATGCAACGTCTCAAATGTCTCCCATTGGTTCTCAGTGGCGGGGTCTCTTTGAAAAACAATTGGCGGCGACTTCAGCGACGGTTGCAAAAGGCCGAGGCTCCGGGACACGAGTCCAAACGACGAGGCTCCGGGACACGAGTCCAAACGGCCGAGGCTCCGGGACACGAGTCCAAACGGCCGAGGCTCCGGGACACGAGTCCAAACGACGAGGCTCCGGGACACGAGTCCAAACGGCCGAGGCTCCGGGACACGAGTCCAAACGACGAGGCTCCGGGACACGAGTCCAAACGGCCGAGGCTCCGGGACACGAGTCCAAACGGCCGAGGCTCTGGGACACGAGTCCAAACGGCCGAGGCTCTGGGACACGAGTCCAAGCGGCCGAGGCTCCGGGACACGAGTCCAAGCGGCCGAGGCTCCGGGACACAGGTCCAAGCGGCCGAGGCTCCGGGACACGAGTCCAAGCGGCCGAGGCTCCGGGACACGAGTCCAAACGGCCGAGGCTCCGGGACACGAGTCCAAAACGCTCCGGCGCCATTATCAAAACCACAATTCATCTCATTCTTAAAAAAGCGATCTGGGCGCAATTGATGGCGAGCATCAGGGCTGCCCGCCCGGCGGGAAGCCAGCGGGGTCGTGACCTTGTGAGGATGTTTCATCCTCTCCTGGTCTTCCTGTACAGTAATACCTCAGCTGGATCATTTGGTCCGTAAAGCTTAAGACTTTCTGGGAAATTGGATTTGAAGCTGAGCGAAGGCCCCGGAGGCTGGAAGGCGACTCTTTTTTTCATCCTTCTTTCCTCTGTATTTTTACAGGAGGGGGCGGGGGGGGGGGTACGCCAACACGCCTGCACTAAACTCTACATGGGGAGATTAGTGGCACGAGTACAGTCGCCTCCTGAGGGAGAGCAGAGGTCACGAATCGCTATCAAGGGGAGAAAAGGAAATAAAAGAGAGACCTTGAAAGGAGCTTCCTGTGAGGAATTGCAATCTCCCTGCTGAGCCCCGACCCCCCTCCCGAGTTTGACACTTTTATACTGTATATCACGCAGCACTGTCAGCGTGCCCCCCCCCTCCACCAGGGCCCCCCCGAGCGCACTCTCTCTCCTGGTGGCTCGCTTTAAAGAAACATTAGTTAAAAACGTACTCGTGTGGAGGAGGAGGGGGGGGTCACTTCTAAATTGATTGCATTATTCACGTGTGACGCTCGGTGTGCTTCTGTGCCTCGTTGCTCACAGTGAACGCACCATTATCCTGAACACGGGATCATTCCTTCAGAGGCACACATGACACACGCATGACACACGCCACACACACGCCGATGCTCGTAAACCCTTTCACAGAATTCATCGAATTTTAAGTCCACAAGATCACCGTCAGAAATAACGTATTCTTCATGACATCTTTGTCAACGGAGCCAATCAATACAGTTATTGATTGTACGGATTTGATATGAACGGAACTGATTGGAGGTGGAATATAAAAGAAGTTAAATTCCAGTCAGCGTAATACTTCTGCATGAAACGCAAACAAATATCTGGTTGTCAGCTTGTAGCAACGTACGATGTCGGTGAATCCCACGAATCAACGGATAGCAACAAAATGAGATGTGGACCAGAGGGAACTGTGTGTATTTACGCTTTGGCGTCAAATCCTCTCGACGAGATCAAAGCGCTAAACGTTGCTCTTGTGAACCAGAGTTCTGTGCGTCATTATTGTCAGACGGTTCACGAGGAAGAAAAGGAGGAAACGCGTGTTTGCGGGGAGGTTGTCTGCGGTTCACAGGGCATCAAAGGGAGTCTAGAGAGAGAAAATGAATGTCTGTCAGAGTCACATGTTCTGCCTTAAATACGTTTGTTCCTCTCCGTTTGATGTCTGCTGAGGTGTAGTAACACATCTGTTTGACACGACTGGAGCCGATAAACACAGGGAGGAAAACGTGCAGCGATTCCTCACAATCTAATTCTTTTTTTGGTTTATTGTGTCATACAGGAAGTAGAAAATACATCAGAACATATTCCCTCCTAGTAACAACTCATTATGCGCAGCTAAATACTGAAAACATCACCAAAGAAAACTAAAACATTATATATAAAAACCTATACAAATATGTATTTAGTTACTAGTATATTTAGTTACTGTGGTTTGTTTTTTTAGACTCTTACCTTTTTTTATTTTGTCTATCATTATAATATATTTACTTACTTATTACTGCTGCTCTAGTTTTGTTGTTTTTTACCAGGTATCTTTGCTGGACTAATAAAGGAATATCTGATCTTAAATACACTTGATTGTTGAAATAAGAGAGAGGAAGACCTTTTATATGGTTATAACACAATGTAATCACTCTAATATCCATTACGCTTCACAACAACAGTTGTTGTTAATAATTACTTATGAGGTCAAATATCATTAGCTTTCGATTCCTGGTCACTCGCTAACCTTTTTCAGCTAATGTTGTATTATAAGTACCGTACTTCATTTATATGCATTGTAATCAGTTTTTATGCCCTTTAAGGTGATTTCACATTATTCCAAGTGATCATAAAGTGGATTACATGAAATTAAACAAAACGAAAACATTTTAAAAATGAATTTCCACTCAAAGCAAACTGTGAATCACAGAAATAAAACCAACAGTCTCAAAACGCCCTGATCCTTGTGTGTTCGTCACAAGGAGCAACACTTTATATAAAGGTGTTTATGTCTGTCACACACACACACACACGCACACACGCGCACACACACGCACTCCAAATCAGAGCTCACTGAAACAGCAAGCGCACGTGACACCTAACTGGGGCATGATGGGAGAACGGCGTTACGTCTGGCCAGATTAATGACTTCATCACATCGGTGCAGCTTCTGACCGTAACCTTTCCTCAAACACGCTTGCTGCTCTTTCTCACGCTGCTCTGTAATTAGGGTTTGCATTAATGCAGCGGTGGTAGAAGTGAGGTGTCTTTGCCGACAGAGCGAGCTGACGCGCTACGTCGTTTATTAGTCTTCTCGGTGTGTTTTTTTCCTTTGGGGGGGGGACAAGGAGCAGGTCAAAGGGCGCGCTGCTACAACGCTGTTTGTGGCGCGCTGGAATGGAGAGGTCAGGTTGGCGTGTGATCCATACGTAGTTGGAATTGACGGAGTTTATTACTGACTAACTTTAGCCTGTAGTCCAGTTGTTCGGAGGCAGCGCAGCGGTAAATATATGACTGAGACGACTGGTAATAATTCCATATATTTGTTTATATAATTTCAGTGTTACCTTTTACAATATTCTGCATTCCAAATGAATGATTTCAATCTACTAATATGACTGATTTGAATAATAGATCATCATGTCCTACTGAGCAACCGTCACAGGAAAGAACCGGATCATAAATGCAAACAGGCGAGTGAGGCTCAGAGCCGCAGTGACCTATTGACCTATAGAATGAAACTGTTCTTGTGACCTCCATCGGTCTTTTTAGGAGAGCAAAGGGGCCCAAGTCACCTGACCCCTCCTGCAGCTCCAGCTCTTAGTTATTATCTGGCGAGTAGAGCAAGTAGAGCTGAGCACAAGCGAGGAAAACAATTGTTGCAAAGCAGCATGGGAGGCCGCTCGGTGCCCCCCCCCCGCCAGTGGCCCCGTCTCGGTGACCCCGCCTTGGTGGCCCCGCTCTGAAATGTCTGCTCCGGCTTTGGTTCGGTTTCTAAAGGGGTTCCTGGGGGCCTTCGTGCTCCCGGTCGATGCCCCACACGCACAAACGTTTGCAAAGGCGCCGCGCCGCAGAGGAAGAGGAGGGAGAGGCAGACGGTGGATAGAGATGACGAGTCGATGGCGCCCGCGGCGGGAAGATAAAAGACGAACCGTCGTTACTGCACAAACACACGGGGAAGAGGTTTGCGTTTGATGGACGCTCTGAAGTGAAACCTCATTATCTCCCCTTTCTCGTCCGCGCCGTCAGTCAACAACAAGTCGTTCTTCCTCGTGCGGCTGAATTATGAGCCCGCCTCGAAAAGCTCATTAGAGACGACAATGCTTCGTCTGCTGGCTGGCAGTTGATCGCAATGTAAGAAGTGTAGGCATGTGAGCTTTGGGACATATGGGGGGACAGATCTCCGGAGCCCTTTGAGCGGCAGCTGGTTGCCAGGCAACAAAAGAGCTCTGGGTTTTTTTAGGTGGGTGAGGCATCTTTACAGTGATAAGACGGCGAGATGTTGCAGCTTCATTCTGGATCTCGTCACAAATTCCAAAGCGGACGACAGGACGTCAAAAACATCGAATTGAAGAAAATGTCTTACGCGCGTCCTAATTTCTGCCTCGTCTTTAAATGGAGACAATCATTACAGCTGTGTCTTTGTTTTGGGGATTACAGAAATGAAGCGATAAATCCCCATCCTCCAGTGGAGGATTAGGGCCATTTGAAGTACATTATGTAATATTATCCCCCCGTTTTTCTGATATTTCTGTGCTTTCATCTTAGAATCGTGAGCTTTTTTTTCTGAATTTTGACCTTAATCAAAAAGCTCCAATGATTTGTTCTCCCCAAAATAGTCTTTCATACTCCTCTTAATGGAGATCTGAGTGAAGCTCCTTTTCCCCGCTATGAAGATGCATTATTTCATATGTCAGGATGTCTCAAAATTCTCAGAAACCAGAGAAAAGGGAAGTCAGTTCAACATCAGAGTTGTGCAAGTATTTAAAATGATTTTCTCAGTTGTCTTTACCTTGATGATCCTGTTATGTAATTTAAACATACAGCAAAATATATTGTGAAACAATACTGATACCAGAACCACCTTTGATGATTTTAATATTTAAAGAAGAAGAGCTTCCTCTGAGCTTTCCTCCGAACTGCGAAACAAAAACAGGCCGATTAACTTTTTCTTACCCTGGACTAAAGACGCCGTACTGACTCTCAACAAGTTGTCGAGAGGACGAACAGCCATTCAGCCCGGAAGGCACAACAGCCCTAAACCATTACGACAGTATTCGCTTGCAGGGATAAACAGACACATTTCATCCGGGTGGGGGTTGCATCCTCTGTGAAAATGGCAACCTTTCCCTGTAACACCTGAATGAATAATTCAACACTCTGGGCTCTATCAGAGCTGTCAGAAATGTCAGCCGATTGGAAGTACCCTTGGCTGCCCCCGGAGGATGTTCACTCCGCACCCTGTGGTGGGGGGTCTCTCTCTCTCTCACACTCTCTGACACTGACACACACACACACACCTTTTCCAGTGCCAGAACTCCACTAGCTGCAGGACACTGAAGCACCGAAAGCTGAGCATTCAAAAAAGAACGGAAAAAAAACTCCCCTCAGCGAGCTAGACGGAGGCTTTCTGCTGGTGTGAGAGGAGTGTAGATGACCAACCGTCACACCTTGCTGCCTGATGTGGAATGTGGAGCGCTGCTGTTGACGGATCGGTGCACGGCCTTTGCTGGGACGTCTGCAGTGGCCTAGGAGCCATCGGGTGAGGAAAAGGGGCATTAGCTTGGACGGGAGATTCATGGAGAGTTTCTTTCTGCTTGGTCTTTCATGTGCTACAAAATCTATTGAATCCATCAGGTGATAACGGAGGACGCTCGTTTCCTGTGGCGGCTGGTGGAAAATGTTCTATGTGGCAATTAAGCAACCCAAAACACAGCAACACTACTATGCAGTTATATTATTATTATTATATTAATCATTTATTCCAGTAAGTAAATAACACACAATCTGGTATAATACATTTATATCATATAATTATATGAAGTATAATATAACATAATATACATAACAAAATCAGGGTTCCAGAATGTAAAGGCTGAATCTTTGGTGGTTAAAAATGCCACTCCGCTAAATGTCATGACTTTTCATATTTAGCTTGAGATGAACTGGACAAGAACCAAGCTGGGCTCCGGTCCGCGAGCTGCGGCACCCAAAAGGACAAAGGAAAGGTGGCGGAGAGCACGGAAATGCCACCGTGGTCATATTTCACCGCCAGGCTTCTATACGAGAGCTCCTGCCTCATCTCACGCCCCCCGTTTCTCCGCAACGCTGTCTCTCTTCATCTTCCTCCTCACATCACCATCATCATCACTATCATAATCATCATCAACCCCCTTTTCCCCGGCGCGCCACTGCTGATGGATGAGCTTGTTTGCTGCAGCTCTCGAACTGGGACGCCGTTGTTGCCACTCTGCTATTCAGGTGGACACGTGAATGCTGTGTGCGCCCGCTCAGAAAAACACATGTTCCAATACACGCATGCATGCATATCTCTATCTCATTGTCTGTATGACTACAGCATGCATGCAGTAATAAACAGAGTAACGCTTCTGCCGTTTGTATTAAAAGCCCCGCAGAGAGCGGAATCAGAAGCGTTGCAAATGCAATAACATTGCAGGAATCGGCAGAAGATGAGATTGCCTTGTTCTCCCTCCGTTGTCATTTACAGTGTACGCGGGGCCCCGTTCTAGTTCGCTGTAGCCGTAGAGACAATGGATCGGCCAATTCAGCGCCTCCCAGCAGCCTTGTTTTGTGTTAGATCGAGGCTGAAGCGTCACTCCGCATTATTTCCGACCACAATAACTTGCAAAGCGTCGCTCCTAAAATACATTTCCACCCAAATGCCGCCGCACCGTGATGTGTCAGTTTTGATATGGACCCTCCGTATTTGCCGGCAAGCCTCAGCGACTGAGCCGGCCGCACAATAACTATGATGAATGCAGTGTCCATAGGAACAAACCAGCCAATTGACACCCCCCCCTCTCCCCCCTCTCTCTCTAATGCATTATCTGCTGATATCCCAAAGATCCGTGGCGGGCTGTTTGAAGCCTCGGCCGTGTTGCTGATTATCAGACTTGACTCTGCAGAGGCCGACGGGGCCTTCAAAACCAACTCGGGGACTCTCTACAACCCAAATCGCACTGAGGGCGGTTCAAAGTAAACTGGGTCACGGGTGTGCGTTTTTCCATCCTCGGACTGCGAGTCCGAAATGTGATTTCATCTGGGCTGGAACATTTTTGATGTGCTTGAGGGCAGTAAGTGTCCATTAAAAAAGCGACTGGTGTAGGATGGGGATGCTCTGTGAAGACCGGAGAAGAGAAGGGGAGGGAAAGATGTGAGGAATGACAGATAGACCCCTGCCAGGGAATGCAGGCGAATCGATTACTCACATATACACATACATTTATGAGCATTAGCAGTTCAAGGGAGGAAGAACACTGTGTAATGGGACCATGTAGACTTTCTGATCTTTAGCAGCACTAGCAGATGGGATAATTCAGAACTCTTTCAAAAGTGAGGGAGAGTTTGGATTCTATCAAATTAGCCATTTCTAATTTCGAGTGGGATGAAGTCTTTGAAGTTAATCCTAATTCAGGCATCAAAACGATTTGGTGATTGGGTGTTTAATTGGGATGTGGAAAGGCATCTGAGAGACAATGTTATAAAGTTTCAAGCGCTTCTTAGCTACACAAAGGAAAGCAAAAAAACTTTATTGAAACTGAGTGCAATCATGTATTTTAATAAAAGCAGTGCGCGTATGCATGAGGCATTACGGTAACAGCGTGTCGGATCTGACTTCCAAATAAGAGCCGTTCCAGTGAACGTGAAGACATGCCACATAGGATTAATAGGTCAGTCTAAAAGTCTGTAAATCATAGATTAAATCATTTTGATATCACTTTTCTCCTGTCAGAGCTTTATCTTTGATATACATTCTTATTGACTAAATTAATCAGGATAATTAAGGATGTGACATGACAGGTTAATTGGAAATAGCCTCTTATTTTGAAATCAGTCACTACACGCTTTTACTGTAATGGCTCTAATGCGGTTTAGAAGATGACTGACTGACAAAAGTAAGTAAATAAAACAAAAACCCATACAGATATCGCATCCCCATGCCGCTGTTTACACGTGTTAAATATAATACAACATATGAAAGTAAGGTGGGGGTTGTGACTTGACAGCTGATTGTGATTTAAATCACGTTACAGTGAAGGATTCTAACAGGTGGATGAAAGTCTGGCTAGTGAGCGTGATACAGTAGCATCGTGACTAGTAGCGACTATTCATACATCAAACCAACGTTACGTCAAGGATGTTTTATTTTAGGAGATTCATTCACGATGCCTCGTAAAAAAACGTTTCTATTCATTCAATTGAAGCTCTACAGTATGATAATTATATACTGCGAAATCCCCAAATCACTTTGATCCCACAGGACGACATTAAACTGACCACTTTAGAGACCACAGCTAAGCTAGCCACCTTTAGCTGGAGAGCATGTTAGCTAACGTTAGCTCGCTATGCTAACACCTTTCGTTCTGTGTTGTCACAGGTAAGTTATAATGTATAAAATAACTGAGTTTGTGTGCAGCTAACTTAGATGTTGGTTAACTGAAATGGACACCAGCCACAAGAGAAAGAACGAGGGTGGGTTAGTGGTCGGGCGAACGGGTAGTAGAGACAACCAAACGGAACGTTAACTGACGTTACTTACCGTGGGCGCAAAAACGAGTCGATAGAAAAAAACAACAACAACGTCAGCTGTCAGAAGCGAGGGAACCGTCACAACCACTGCGTACATTCTCGGTCATTACCTTACTCCGGATGACTTGCGCTGGTTGGAGTCCGGTAGGGTTGCTTTTGAATGAAATTAACGTTAAATGTTAGTAAGCGAGGATGCTAATTAGCACTGGCAAGTTTTCCGTTAGCTCCGGTGGTCGACTGCGCATGCGCGGCGCCCGATGGGATTCGTCGTTTTTTCCCAATGGCACTGCCTTACATACCCAGACATAAACTATACATGAAGCTAGTTGACATCTGTCACACTCACATAAAATATCTATTTATATTTATTTTACATTACTCGTAATAATTACCATTGTCTCATTCTCATAACAATCTTACAACCTGCACAAATACTTGATTAATGGGTGACATTAAGGCAGAATTCTGCTGCTTAGTTACATTAACTTGTTTTCTCCTTCCAGCTTTGTATCACTTACCAGAGAGATTCTAAACTTTAAACCATCAATCGCGCTGACATTATTGACATTGGCTACGGTGAGGTGCTTCTTTATTACATGTTTATTTGGTTTAATAAAAAACTGCATGCAATCAATTCAAATGAGTAAATCAAGATAATGTCCATCAGTCTATCCTTTCATGCTCCATCTCTTCACTGGCATTTCAGTCCATGCAGCTCTGGGGATCGTCCTGGAAATTTCAAATGTTTAAAAGATTACACTGTGATCACCTCGTGGCCAATCGTGCATTTTACTACCGAGAGCTGGAGAAGAAGTGTTGGATGTGTTGGATGATGTCGAGCTAGATCGACTCGACCAAGCAGAGACGATGAGCTAATCAGGTAAATCAGCTGCCGTCCTCTGGATGGGAACCTGCATGTTGGCTGTTTTTATATCACACATACATTTCTCCAGAGTGAAATAACCTCGCTAAGCACAAAGACAAGGAATACAAAAGCATGTTATGGGTCATTATCAGATTTAAAAATACAATGTGGTAGTTTTATTTTATTTTTTCCACCTTTGCCTTCCAAACCTTTAAAGCGTACGAACACCTGCGTGCACCGTGTGTGCGTTTTCTGTGAGCAGGATGGAATCCTCTATTGACGCTTTCAACAGGGGAGCGAATCCTTTCAGGCGACTCCGGCGGCAGCATCAGCTAAAACTCAATTTGACTCTCGCGGCGTATCCTACTGACAGATTCTGTTGGTGAGGCATCACACAAAGTGTCACCAAACATCTGTTCAATCTGTTTTGTGCTCCATTGGACAGAATGCCAGGATGTCAGGGCACGCGGCTCTAAAAGAGAAACACCGACAAGTCTGTCACACTTGATAAAAGAGAGAACAATAATAACCCTGTTGAGACCGCAGAGCCAAAGAAAAATGGAAGTGGAAAGGAGCCGTTAACACTCACTGCACACACACACACACACACACACACACACACACACACACACACACACGCACACACACACGCCACTGAAACGTTTCAGATAACACAAAACAGATCCTTTTGTGTCCTCCCGTGGAGGTATGTTATGCTCCAGACAAACCGCTGCCACTGTGTGTCCTCTTGAGGGAGGGAGGGTGGGGGGGTGGGGGGCTCGTGGCGGCAGCGAGGAGGTCACCCGGTACGGGAGGCAGTTCACCGGGGTGCGACAGGGACGAGGTCTTCAGGCCAACAGATGCAACAGTTCAAACACAAACCGGCCTTCAGCCAAACGCTCGCTATTTGCCATCGCGCCCTCAAAAGCTAAAAATACAACTAATTAGCCTGCTGTCTTCTTCAGGCCAGCAAGAGGTAGTGTCCCCCCGACCCCCCCCCCCCCCCCCTCGCCTCCACACCCATCACCTCATGCATGCCCGCACACATCTCTCATGGGATCGGCATGAGTGCTTAATAAGTGCTGAGACAGACGGGAGCCGTATATAAAGCCCCGCGGAGATTCCCCCCCGTCCCACCGCCTCCGGCTCCCTCTCTTCATTCCCTCTGATTTCACTTAATCCTCGAATAGGGGGGGGTCCGGCACTAAAGGTCTTCCTTCCTGCTCTCGGAAAACCAATGGGCGAACACGACGAAGCCGAGTCGTCGCGCGGGGCGCTCGGCGGAGGGGGCCCCCCGCGGCCCCCGAGTAAGTGGCGGCAGTCCAGCAGCCTTTTCAACCAGGACGTGGGCACGCCGCCTTTCCTGGAGCCGGCGGACCCTCGGTGGACGGACGTGGAGCGGCTCCAGAGGGGCCTGGCCGGCTGCCCCTGGCCGGGCTTCACACCCGCTCCGCTGTTCGTGCCCTACATCTGTGGGCCGGTGCATCGTCCCGGCCAGCAGAGTAGCAGAGAGCCGTACAAGTGGAGGGTGAGCCTGGAAGTGGCCCACTTCCTCCCCTCGGAGATTTCTCTCAGCGTCAGAGACGGATTCCTGGAGGTCGGAGGTACGGAGCCTTGGCGGGCAGTTGTGTTTGATTAAACAGCGTTAAAGGTTCACTCCAGCGTCGCTAATTACTTCTATACACGGGAAAGTTTCTGCCCAAGTGTTGATAATGTCGTCCGTCAAGCGCTTTTATCCCTGACAGCGTTCTCTAAATAGACTTCTCTCTCATTCTTCCCCTCCGCAGGGAAACACGAGGAGAGGCCGGACGAGCACGGATTCATCGCCAGGTGTTTTACCAGGAAATACAGGTATGAGGGGAGGTCACCGGTAGTTACCGCCTGCACGTTGTACGCCCCGATACGTTGGAAACGGGTTCTTGTCGTTTTCAGGCTGCCGGCTGAGATCGATGTGACCAAAATCGCCTCCGTGCTTTCTGTCGACGGCGTCCTGACTGTGGAGGCTCCAGTCCCCAAAACGTCCGTTCCTTCTCCCACCATCATTCCCATAAAGGTGAACACAGTCGGAAGTCAGGCACATTTACCAAAATGTCAAACCATCCCTTTAAACTGGACAGTTTAAAGACACGTTCTGAACAACAGGCGCAGATTGCATCCTGTTCAATGACCTCGTGCCCCACCTCGATACTATTAAGGTACCGGGCTATCCGTCCTGCAAGCGTTTCATTTCACTGACATTTCTCTCATGTTTATTAAAACACAGGTAGAGCTCGAGGTGACTGGAGAAAGGCTGGAGAAATATGAAGCCCCTGACGCAGAACTGGAAAGCTGCAGAACCCCCGAGGCCCAAAGTTTACCGTCCGCAGAGGAGGACGGGAAAGAGTCCCAACAAGAGGATCGCGGCCAGCGGGCCGACCCTGGCAGCGCCACAGTTGGGCCTCAGCAGCACAAGGAGGAGGAGGAGGAGACTCGCGAAGAGACAGCCGCAGAGTCCCGACCTCCAGCGGCCGTCGATGGCGACCGGCCCGCGAGCCCTCGAGAATCCCCGGAGCCCCGCGTAGATCCGCAAACCCGCGCGGATGAGTCCGAACAGCCGGGACACGGAGAACCAGCCGTGGATGGAGAGATCCAGGTAGCGGCCGGCTCGGGGGAGGCTGCGGAGGAGATCGCCCGCCCCGACGGGCCGGAGCCGGGCCAGACCCCCCCGAGCGAGGACCCGGGCCGGGAGCTGGAGGCCGCCGACGTAAAACAAGAACACACCGGGTAGAGGCACGAAGTGTCACCAGATGCGTTTTAGTGCGTAGACACACACAGCTAGTAATGTTTGCAGCTCCAATAAAGCAACAGCATGTGGAAATGTTCAATAAAGTGTTTGGTGTCTCATCATTTCTACATCTTTTCACATCCTCTTTAAATGAATGTGTCAATTTGCAACCGTCTCCTGGATAAGTGATCACACGTCACGTTCATCACATTCATAGCTGGGGGGCAACCGGGATAAATAAACAAACAGGTGATTAATTATCACCGCGTTTGAGAGTTTTGAGACTCACAGCTGTGCATTAGTCACTTCCACGGATAGCTTTCCAAATGATGACGTTGCCATGGCAGCGCCGCTATCGTCACGCGATAGCAGTAAATACAGCCGTTTTCTGCGAGGTGGCACGCCGCGCGAAGCGAGGCCAACGCCGCAGAGGCCCTTTTGTCGACTCCACTTTTTCCGGCTGATTACCCCTCTTGCATCCAGCGCTGCATTGTTGCATTATTTTGCATCACGCAACATGCAACGGAAACTGCCTGAAACGGCTCATTTTTTTTCGTGCTCTTTTGTGCACATACAAAAGCCCTGGCAGCGGTGCCGCGCTGCACTCGGCCCATTCCGCAGCCCGCGCGCACGCCGGTGCCAATCTCAGCCGGCACCAAAGCCCTCCGCTAATCTGCTCCCCAATTCCTTCTGTTATCCAACAACAACAACACAACACAACACAGGCCCCCTGGATCCTCGGTTACCGGGCCACAGAGTGCCACGGCCCTCCGTAAAAACACACAGATGTTAAGACACAATGGGAGATTTTTTTTTTTTTTATTGCATCAGCCAACACAAAGACGTCAACAAGAAGAAAAACAAAAAAGGATGTAGGAGACAAACGTCAGTTCCAGCAACCATGCAGCCTTCATCCCGAATGCTCAAATACAAAAGAAGAATAAAAACGCAAATTATGTTGCAAAACGTGGAACACTTCAGATGAATATTTTTGAATGAATCGGCACGTAATGAAAGTATATTTACAATACACTCAGAACTAGATTCACTCCACAATGAAGCTTCTCCTTCGCGTCAGGTTGAGTGACGCTCATCAACCCAAACAACGGGAGAGCTGCAGGGAGTCGAGGCACTCAAGTAAATAAAGGCACATTTGTATTGATATTTTTAAACCAAAGATGCAAAAAACACTCTGCTTGATTGCATGTTGACATGAATACAAATATGATTCACATACAGTATTTAATGGTTAGCGATAATGCTACAACTTAATATGCATCAGCGGCCCAACATCTGAACCAGTCTCATTGAATTGAATGAGAAGGCGTCTCCAAACTTTTTACCGGTTACTGTATGTAGAATATAAAGCTGCACAAAGAGAAATTAACATATGCATACTTTTAAAAAATCCAATAGAACTATGATAAAATATGAGTTTGTGTTTATTCTAAAAGCTGGTCTCTAATCAATCTGTAATAAAAGAAATACAAACCAAAAAAAACACCCTCAAGTTTCAGCTCCTTCTGGACATTTATGGGTTTTCATCGGACGTGAAAGAGAAGTGACACCTGAATTTAATTTGGGCGACCGGCGGCATCTCTGTCCTGCTGGGGAGAAAGCTGTTGACTTATCTGCTGGTCTGCTTCAATCCTTTCCCTGTGCAGCTTCAATAAAGACCTCAAGCATGACATTACATTCTGCACGTTAACATTTCCCATCAAACATGAACTCAATAGTGCAGGATGATTCCTTGTGCTAGTTGGGATTTAGACGGCGGGGGCCTCTTGGGTCTTGAGGGCCTCCACCTCCTGTGCGTCTCCCCCCTGCGGGGAGTCCTCGTTGCTGAAGAGGTAGTACGGAGGCGTCTGCCGGGCTTCGATGATGAGGACGCCCTCGGGGGACAAGGAGGCGAAGACGGTCACGGGGTCCACGTCAATCGGGATCCTGGCGAGTGAGCGAGACGGACCATTAGGAATCATCTTTTGATGCAAGGCGAGAAGTTCCCACGTTAAGAGCAGCAGAAGTACAATCTGCACGCCGCCGTGCGTCGGGTTAAACATCCAGATTGAGGAGAAACTGCGCGTCTTGCATAATTTGAACATTTTGTTGTCTGTTAATTGTTCAAAGCGGCGATTTTTTTCATTGACACAATACCAGTAAACTGCCTGCAGTCAGGTGATGCATGTTTAAGAGATTCTGACTGTTATTTAAAAAAAATTCAACTAGTCCTTTTGCGCTCGTGAGAATCTCACACCTGCGAGTTTTAATTAGGAATCCTGCGGCTCTGCAGGAGAGAAACACAAACTGCCTCCAGGTGTGAAGCACAAAATCAACCTGAGGCCAATTAACCAGAGCATCTGTCTGCAGAGGTTCAACACCTTTAAATTACCATCGGTGCGCAGTTAACGCGCTGCTCTCATCTGCCATCGAGGCAACAGCTTTTTTTTTGCTCACCAATTTTTTGCGTAATATTTTTTTGACATTTGCCACGGAGCGGCGGGATTGTTGGCTTGTGATACTGGTTCCAACTTATCGAGTCGATTTACCGAATAAAGCACCTCACTTAGGACTGAAAGAGACGAGCGCACTGAATCCCCGGGCGGCTCGGCTCTCCGTCCAGACAGCGTGGCCAAATACGGGCACTGCGAGCAGCCGAGGCGTCTCCGGGAGCTCAGATAAACATCAGACCGCCCTGTTCAGACGCGCTAGACAGAGACTCCGGCGTCACACTCCGTTTTAATTAGAGAGGACCCTCCAAGGGCTTTGCCACTCCGCTGAGAAATAAGTCGGAAGGGGCCGAAGCTTCCTCGAGTCAGGTTGTCTTTCAGGGGACAAATATCACATTCAGCTCGAACAACGACATCCAGCAGAAGAAGAACAATCTAATAGAGGGGCAACATCTCCTGAAACAGCCCCGCGGCACAAGAGGAGGGGAAAAGGGTGATAACGGGAAATAGTTTTTGGTAGAAACACAGAGACTTGGGAGTCAGATTACGGCACATCCAATTTAGATGGAGCCTCAACCGACGTCTGCCAAGACCGAATGCCTCAGAGTATCCGGCAGCGTGCACAGAAGTGAAAGATAAACCCGACAAACAAGTAAACGGATCAGGAGCGAAAACATGACCTCTTGAAAAACAGCAATTCAATTGCATCTGAAAAAATATATATATAAAAGTTGCAGGAAGTAGTTCCGCAAACCTTTACCAAGGAAGAAGGGCTCAGAGTTCACACAGATCTCATATACAGTCATGTAACGGTATTACTGGTATATATATTATATTATATATCAGATCAGATCACATTCATCTCACATACTGGTTTTGTACAGCAGGCAACGTTTAAAGCATCCCGTTCGTTACGACGGAGGTTTTACTTATTTGGTCCGTAATGTTATATTTGATCAACTGCTGCTTCTTTACTTTGTAGGAACTAATTTCCCTTCAATCTGCGCCGTCCCCTTTGCGTCAACATTGGATATGTGCACAGTAAGCATGAGGGGAAAAGAAAGTAATAACAGTAAATCCCCAGTCATACAAACTAAAACTGTGACCTCTCTGAGGATTTGGGTATCGAGGTGAGTTATTTATAGATTTAAAAAATAATAAATGATACACAAAGGGTCATTTAGTTGGTTAGAGTTCAGGTAATCTCGTCTCGGTGGAGATACGCGAGATAAGTCAAGGAAACACAAGTGAGTAAATGATACACAAAAGGTCATTTTGGTTTGTTAGAGTTCAGGTTAGCTTCTGATTAACTAGCGTTTCTCTTTTTCTGTCTGTACATGTTAATATCCAGCAAACGAGCTCAGACGTCTCACAACAACCGCGACCAAAATGAATATTTAAAAACAAGAACTAAAAAAATCATGCCCGGTCTTTTTATATTTAAATTTTGCTTCCGACATTATTGCTCTGATGATTTATTAACTTATTTTCCATAACACTGCCGCTATGAGCTTTGTGAGAAACCAAATGAAAACGTATTACAGGGTACATGTATCACTGCACTGAGTTGAACACAATATCACCTCTTACATAACTGGTCACAAATATGTTCAACCAAAAGAAGGTTTGCATCATTCATCACTGGCGTCATACTCACTGGATCTTCTTTGTGAAATTCTTTGTGACTATTCCTCCTTCTTCCTGCTTCTCTTCGTGTTTCCCTGTTAAAAAATACAGTCAAACAGACGCAAATAAATATATATATATATATATATATATATATATATATATATATATTTATATATATATATATATATATATATATAGATCTATATATATCTATCAATGAGGTTCATAATGGATGCCACTGAAAACATCTGGGGATGAAAGCACATCGCATTCGGCACATTGCTCAGCCAGTTCTGTTGTTTTTGTGCTCCGGGGCCGCTGGCGGGATGGAATGAAATGATGGAACACCTCCTGCTGGCCGGGTACGAGGCTGTAGCAGCTGCTCGGGGTGGGGGAGGGGGTTTCGGGGGAGTCGGGGTGGGGGAGGGGGATTCGGGGGGCTAGGCCCGCTGTGCACTCCCCTGCTCGCCGCCTTATACCCCCGCAGCGACGACTCGGCCCGCCCACAGTGCTGGACTCCGCCCCCGGAGGTGTGAGGGGGTGGGGGGGCAAGAATGCTGGTGGAGTCATGACATTATTATTTGAACCGCACTGAGACTGGAAACTGGTCCCAGTCCGTGATGGATGGAGGTTTGGACGGGCGCCCGCCTCCGCTTACTTTTCAGCGTCTTACGACAGAGACGCCACATTCCAGATGCTCTCCGTAAGGGTCGTGATACCCGAGGTTCTGGGGGGAGAGACGGAGGACGGGGCCGTCCCACTTTGTGACAACCTTCATTAACAAATGAGCATTTCATTCCTGTTTACTAAACATACATTTAGCTAATATTTGTCTATTTATTATAAAGGAATTAAGCATTTGTTTCTGGACACTATTACAATCTCATTACATTAGTTACGCCGTTTATTAGCAGATATTATAACATAGTACTGTATTAAATACTTGGTAAGGCTTTCTTTGTAAATCTTCTATAACAATTACAGATGTGCCAGACTACATATTATTAACAACTAATTATGAACCATTGACAGTCTGGCATAATGTTTGTAGACGTATTACAAAGCAAACCGCACAGCGATTCTGTGTCGCTGTCGGCTAGCTGTCGGCTAGCTGGCGGCTAGCTCCCCCCGATGATGTCACATTAAAACATAACTGACCATTGAAATATGGTTGTGTGTTAACTACATTTTTTTTCCATCCCTGTGAATTGTTGAGCCCAATTTCACAAATAAACAGCTTCTTAAATTATAATTATTTCTAAATGATCAATTGAAAGGCTATTTGTGATGCTAGCTGATGTGTTTTTTGGGGGTGGGGTTTAAGCCTGTATCTTAGATCCTTATGAGGATTATTTTGTAATTCTTTATTGTGAGATTTAAATCACAATAAAGAGAAGAAAAAACGGATTGCGTAAGATCCACTAACATTTGAATCAGTGACCTCGCCGCGTCATCCAGTACATCCGGAGAAACCGGCGTTAAACATTTGTTCCTTCTGACAGGCACCTCCAGCGTGCTCGAATTACCTGCTCTGACTGTCACACTTTTAGATCGGGGGGGGGGTCAAGTCACTAACAGGCCCAACATGGCGCTGATTGAATGACCCAACTGGCATACCAACAATGTGTTTATTAAAAACTCAGAGCCGGCGGGGGGGGGGCTGCTGTCCCTTGCGTCCTCCTCGGCCCCCCCGGCTATCCCTGG
Organism: Gasterosteus aculeatus; assembly: GCF_964276395.1. Classification (NCBI taxonomy): domain Eukaryota; kingdom Metazoa; phylum Chordata; class Actinopteri; order Perciformes; family Gasterosteidae; genus Gasterosteus; species Gasterosteus aculeatus. The sequence continues at coordinate 20,338,880 of NC_135701.1, read as the reverse complement.
AATCCATCCGTCTCTCTGAGGCTCTGACATGAGGAAGTCATTTCTGTAACTTACTCCCATAACCAGTGACTGAGCACAAACCGGAGGCCAGTTGGGAACAGAAAGGCTGCTGGGAAAGGAAAAAAAAAAATGGTCGGCGCCGCGTCTCGTTATAAACAGCCTCTGTTGTCACGGGCCTTGCCTTGAATCTAAATGGGGCCCCCACGGGTGACCGAGGGAGTGATTCTCCAGGAATCTGAAACAGGTGTCCCGGCTCGAGGACCCGCCCGCCATCATGAAAGTCCCGGGCCCTCAAAATCTGTTCCCTCCATACCGAGAGCCGTTCGATGGCGAGGCCGAGTTTCCTTTTTATTCGACCTGTGCACATGAAGTTGTGCGCAGGTTTTGTGCCTCGCAAGGTGGTTGTTTCGGGTATTTCGAGGAGTCAAGCCAGTGATAAGAAAGAAGTATCAATAAAAAAAAATCTCCAGACAAACAGAAGTATGTATGGATACTAAATCTTAGGAAATTGCATAGTATACCTTTAAGAAAATATTACCTAATATTTTCCAATTGCAACACTGAGGGTATGACCTCAATGTGTTAAACGAAAGTTAAAGCACAGATTACACTATTCGCCCAATTTGTTAAGTTTATATCCTATTTAATGGCTTTTATGTGCAATAAGCTTTGATTATTTCCACTGTGATGGTGTTTTTGCTGATTAATTCCCCATTTGAAAGACGTTTGTTGTTTTTAAATGTGCCTATAAATAAAACTGAGCCTATGAACGTCACAGTGGGAAACCACCAGATTCACTCCGACAGTCTTTGATAGCAAAAGTAGGCCCCTCATCCTCAGGGAGCTTTAATAAAAGTTCTCTCACCTGACACATCTACAAATCCGTCCCTCGTCCTGATGGTCAACTCCTCCGGCTTGAAGCTGTGGACGTTCACGCACACCTTCCAGGGCTCCCCCCCGGTGGCGGTGGCGCTGACGGTGCCGGTCGGCGAGCCCCGGGAGGAGGGCTCGCCGTACCGGCTGGTGTACACCGCGGGGCCCCCCGCGGACTGCCGCGAGGCCGGGAAACCCGCGCGTAAACCGCCGCCGAACGGCGACGTGCCGAGACGCGTGCCGAGCCGGCCGGGCCGAGCCCAGCCCGGCCAGTCCATTGCCAGCTCGTCGGGGAAAGGCGGCATCCCGAAGTCGTCCTCCATGAAGCGAGACCCCAGCTGGTCCCTGAACGGCGATTCTCCGAACGGATCCCGGGGAAACCTCTGGCGGTTCCCCGGGAAGAAGTCTCCCTCGGCCATGTGCAGAGGGAGCGCGGGACCAGTTCGAGTTGTGCTGTTCGGAACCGATCGACCCCCCTCCTGCCCCTCCTGACCCCCCCTCTCTCCCGCTCCCGACCACAACTTTTCTTTACACCGACAAAAAGAGCGGATGTGCGGTCAAACTTTATCCGTCTTGGATGTTGCGCATAACAACGCGGCCTCCGGGTTGTCCGCGCACACGCACACGCACACGGGCAGAAGCGCGCACCGCTCGTCCCGATGGACGGAACCGCCTCCGGGCTGCGGCTTTTATACTGGGGAGGATTTCACAAGACGTCCGGAACGTGCTGGGAGGATCTGGAGAGAACGCGCGCGCGCTGCAAAAAGTATCCGTTTCAAGAAGTGAAACCGTCTTTAAAACCCTTAGAACGCGGAGAACCGGAACCGGCCGACCTTCGCCCCACTTCTGACAATCCGGGTCCGCGGTTTATTAGCAGAAAGGAAGCCGCTTCACGGTTAGATTGAGGAAAAAGTGACTTGTTGGTGTGGATATTTTTTGCAGCGCAGGCTCAACAGCTGACCAGAGACCCCCCCCCACCCCCAAATGACGTTAGCGTCCACATGTCACTCACACTGAGCTGGAAGTCCCGCCCATCGGTGAGTCACTGGCTTTTTATTAGCAGAGCAACGCAGATCTTGGGGTCGAACGCGCTGATGTCACAGTACGGATAAAACACGGGGGGGGGGGGGTCATGCTTCAAGAAGTGCGTCTGCAGAACGTAAAACGAGACTCGGTTTTAATTCAGGACATGGTTTCATAGAGCTTATCCTACACATTCTACAGTGGCACAAGATTAAAAAAAAGTGACAGCATGACAAACGATAGAGTCCTTCACAGCGTGATTTAACAGGGAAACACTGGGCCACTACGCGGCTTTCTTATTCTGTATGATAACATAAGACACGGTAGGAGGGAGCTTCAGCACAGAGACATATAGAGTCCACTGGGGGACGTTTCTAACACCCGACGAGGCCCAAAGTCACAACCTTTGTGTACAATCTCTACAACGCAGAGGCATATTTACACCACAGTAATTACACGTCCAAAAGGACTTTTACACAAGAACTTTACATTGTGAGGAGAGGGGAGGGGGGGGGACACCGGGGTGGACCCGGGAGCACATCTAGAAAAAGTTCCTCGACCCGACTGCACAAAACCATCCCGCCGGCATCTCGTCACTTTATGGGAGTTTTTGGAGGGTTTCTGTGCAGAATCACGTTTCCTCTTCGGCCCATTCGTCTGATTTGGTCGACATTCGGGGCAATAAGCTGAGAGAAGCGAGGCCTGTCGGGGCCCGGAGCGGTTACGCAGAAGATGGATTCGACGTGATCGAGGAATATAACTGGTAATTATTCAGCATGTGGCGGTTTCAAACTAAAATGTGGACGCAAAGCCGCCTTGGAATTAACTTTTTTAAGATTCACGTTGACATTTCGAGCAAAATGCGCCGAGAGGAGATTGATGACGCCCGCGCGTGTTTGCGGTTTGTGATTAGCTTAGTTTAGCATCCATCTTCAACTCACTGCAATAGTTCACTGCGTAGAAAAAAGAGAAATAAACTTGTCATTTTTAAATCAACTTCCCTTTTGTGTGTCTTATTGTGTGTTTCCCAAACACCAGACTCCCTTTAGAAAACCTCTCATTTGACTGACCTCGCTAGAGAAGCATCACGAATAATTATAGCGAAGTAGACAAATACATTATTTAACTAAAAAAGGTCACGTAGAAGCATCAGTATTAAATTGGGACAATTTCATAACCAGTTATCAAGTTCCTTAAATGTTTTACGGATCAAACACATTTTCTAATTAGTCAGCTTTGGAGGTTCTGGCAGATCAACCTTTTAACTTGCAGTCTTTATGCTAAGGTCACTTAGCTGCTGTATGTAGCTTCCTATTTAACTGACATGTATGAGAGCAGAATCAATCGGGCCATCTAACTCGCTTGGCAAGGCACCAAGAATCAAAAGGTCAGATCTTTTTGCTTTTGAACGCCTGCCAGCACTTTGAGGTTTACGCCCGGGCGGAAAAACCCAAGATGAACAAACCAAGCATAAATTACAGTCGTGGTAATGATACATCAACAGTGTTGCATAGAAAGATTGACCACCACTGAGAGGGACGACAGATCAATAAATATTAAATACACATACACATGGACGGCGCGGCACCTTTAAAGTAACCTTTTTGTTTCTCAAAACAGATGTTTCACTCGCCATGAGTTGCCGAGCGAAGAACCTCCTCTGACACCCCGAACGTCTCGATCGCTCGCCGCTGCATCACATCCGATTGACATTTCAATTGTTTTTCACTTGAGGATAAATTAACTTGACATTTGAGCTGACAGCCGACGCGCAGAGATCGGAGCAAAGTACCTTTTCTTCATTCCTGACGTCGCTCCCGAGCCATTTGTGAACGCTCAAGCGGCTTAAACGTTTCCTCCATTAGTCGGAAACAAAATCCAACACACACTACCTGACATGCCTTGTGAAGCTGGTGCATCCGTATGTACACACTCCGTCATTTCAGCTCTCCTTTGTACCTTATGATTCACTATGTCAAAGAACTTTCCATATTAAAATAAATAAATACAGTACGAATTTAAGAGAATAATTATGGTAAGTGAATGGTCATAGTAAGCAGCAGCGATGTTTACGTATCTAAAAGATGAACAGTCTCAGGCCATTAGTGCTGATGCAAGACGATGCAGTACAGGAACAACACAAAGAAGCAGCGAGACATTCAGTCTCCTGTGGTCTCTGTGGGCGGCCACAACGATAAACGTGGTCGGACCCCTGCGGGGACAATTCCCATCCATGCAGCGCACGGAGACGGCCCAGAGTCCAACATCCATCGCTGGAGAAAAAAAAAGGGGCCGCGAGCCTCCGACCCCTTGACGACCCTAACGCCTTCTTTTGTGGCGTTTGGGCAACGGGCCGCGACTCCGGCTGCGACTGCGGGTCCCAAAGATGGAGTTCCAGGACGAGCTGCGGCTGTAGCTCCGGTAGGAGGAGTAACTGGGGGTCCGGCTGCGGCTGCGGCTGCGGCTGCGGGTGAAGAGGCTGCTCCAGGACGACACGCTGGTGGACCGGCTGCTGGAGGAAGGGCTCGGTCGGAAGTAGGGGACGGGTCGCTTCCTGGCACTGTGGAGAGCAACAAGGGGACGTCAATCAAACGTCGATCAGTGGAGCCTTGAAACAACGTAGATCATCGGAGCGATGACTCTCTCGGTGCGGGGTTCCTTCGCGCAAACGGCAGTTGGAAACGCTAGCGAGGGAAACCTGGCCGTGCGGATGCGAGATCTGATTATCACACTGCGCTTGTTCTTTTTTAAAAAATACATCTCAGATCGCCTGTGTTGCACCATCTGTTCCTGCAGCACCCGAGGCTGCTTCACATTTTATCTCATCGTCTGGGTCAATGCCGTTTCATGGTGCACAGGTACCATCGGAGGGGCTTTCGAGTTGGGAACTCGTCCGACAGAGGGGGCCTGAGGGTGGGACCAGCGGTACATGTTTGCCATACATTCTAGCAATAAGCAACCCAGCCGGGAAAGAGCCGCACCTCGTGATCCGCCGGGCTTCCAGGTGGCTCGGCGAGTCCCTCCTCCGCTTCTTCATCGGCGAGTAGGATTTCCGTCTTTGTCTCTTCCCACTGACCTTATGTGCGCGCTTCACATCTGTCGCCCTGGAGCTGCGCGTTCTCTTTCCGTCTCGTAGTCTGGGGAAGCGGACCAAACAAACGCAGACGTTAAAACCCACGTAAACGTGTGGATTCGTTCCCCGGGAACCTTTCCGTCAGGTTCACCTGTCAGCGCTGCGCCTGGAGAAGCTTCCCCCGGAGCTCGAGCTGGCCACGCTGCCCCGTCGCCTCGGATCAGCTGAATGACTCGCTGAGCGCGAGTACGAGCTGGCAGCCAGAAAAAGGAAAAAAAGAAGGTAATTGTCCCTCGTAATCGAGCAGACCAGCAGCAGATACAATTTCGATTTCCACCAACTTCCTTTTGCAAGTATGTCATGATCGCATTTGTGTTTCTGCTGAGGGAGGAATTTGTCTTTGATCTCGACTGGAAATGGATATGCGTTCAGTGGCTGTACCTGGGCAGGTAGCTGTACGTGTAAGACGATCAATAAATAAATAAATAAATACAGACCGGACCACCGTGATGTCACCCACATTCCAAATCCCAAAGTTCTCAGCGTAACTTATTGGACTTTAGCGATATAAACATGGCCAGGGGTCGACCCACCTGCAGGAGGACAGCGACGCGCTTCGAGAATAGCGGCCGCAGTATCTGGAGCTCCCTGAGGATCTGCTCCTGCTCCTGCTGCTGGACGGACGCCTTTTCGTCCGCCTTCCGGACGCCTTTCTCCTCCTCTGGGAACACCTGGATGTCTTCGGGGATCTCACGACCTCCACCCGACACCCCAAGGTTATCTGCCCTCTGCAAGGAAACCACGTTTTACTGCTTTGAGCGATAGAGCCTGCGGGCGGCATCCTGAAGGTCCACTGAAGGTCCAAGACACAGATGGATCATTTCTCACGAACACAACTTTACCTCTTGCCGTCCCCACTGAAAATGGCCGCAGACACGCCGTCCTCCGCGTACGGTTTGCACAGGGAGGCGTAGCTGGTCACAGAGTTCCCTGAATCAGAGGCATTGTCTCCGTACGCGGACGGGCGCCTACAGCGGTTCCTCTTGTTGTCACCGACAGCCGACTGACAAACGCCAGTCTTGCTGGACGGCGGCGAGGACGTGTCGTTGCCCGAGTCGTAATCGTGCGGCACTTCGGCGTGGCCGGACGAGTGCTGGGACGCTTTCCCGCGTGAAATCTCTCCTCCGGGTCCCGACGACGGGATCTGCAAACAGACAAATGGGCTGCAGCTTAAAACCAAACGTGTGTTGAAAGGGGAACCCTGCTATCTGCCTCGATGCACTGTGCATTCTCTAGGACAATACGCACACATCCCCTTGAAAACACAGAGAAGTATTTATTTAGTTTTGCTTTAGTTTTTTTTCTTCTCAGGATCGAAAACTTTGAAAGATAAAGACATCATGCAAATTTGAAAAGCATGCGATTTAAACCCCCAAAAAGAACTTCTAAACTCAACTTAAGCCAAAAGAAAGCAAGAAGGGACGAATTGAGATAGAGTCAGTCTAAACTAAAACAATTATATGAAAGGAAGAACAAAAGAGCAGAGAAGAAAGAAAAACTATGCGTGGAGAGATCTACCGGCTCTAACTCGTGTGAAGAGAAGAAGAGTAAACAATAGCCCCGTTGAACAGCCTGGTTTAAAGAACATCGAACAAACATCACAAAATGGGTATTATGTAGAAATGAAAAGGATTGCAGACAAAGAGAGATCCCATCAGTCTAGCTAAGAAAGCCCTCAGAATGGGACAGATGATTGTGCTCTTTCTCCTGTAAGAAGTAAATCATTCGCCTGCACCGACCTACAAGCATAAGCCCTAAATCTGCGGATAGCATCGACTTACCAATCAAGATTTCCTCCTTAAGTAGGTAAGGTGTAAGAAAAAGGGAAGAGCGGGCAACATAAGTGCATCATTAGAGTCGTAAATTGCAAGAAAAAGACAATAACCCTCTCCTCAAACCCAGAGCCAGTTCGATTTATATCGGCATGTTCCTTTTTCTTTCCTCAATGGTGCATTGTTTGAGCTTTTCACGGGCAAAAAAGTACCAGAATACGTCAAAAGTGTGCTGGAATGGCTTCTGCTGCAGACGGGAGAAAGACACCGACTCAACCCGACGGTCGACTGATCTCGTGACATTATGAGCTCTCTTCATTTTGAGGTTCATCCCGTCTGAAGGTTTCACTTCGTCTAGTCTGAAGACCGACCCTGAGGGGAAACGCGCTCTCTTCGATTCCCCTTCTACTACCACTCGCGTCGAACCCCCGAAGTAAAAGGTTCCACTGACTGAGAAAACTATTTAAATCAGGGACATTCTTCAGTTGTCACCGTCAGCGGTGTTGTGACGAGGCCTTCAGGTAAACGTTCACAATGGTTCCCTTCAGGTTTGCTCCTCTGTTGTTGCCACGTTGCTTCCAACACAAAATAAATGCAGCGATTCCTCGCTCGAATAAACACAACTTCAACCACATTCATGGTAATTATTCATATTTTTGAAGGTTTCTGTTCTCTACGGTCATACCTACCTTTCCCTTTATGGATTGCTTTTTTTTGAGGGGGGGGAATATCAAGCACAGATCATTCTGCATCACCAAAGCAAAACCAATAAATGAATGCAAACACCACTGAGTAGTTGTAACTGTAAGGTCCTCCTGAAACACTTTGGGTTATCGAAAGCCAGACAGGAGTCGACGTGTGAATTAACTCATTGAATTTAAATGAAAAACCTGTGGCGTGTGATTAAGAACTGTGCTATTAGCATAATTTATTGATTGCTGGAGAGAAATTAAATATATTGCACGCTCCAATAAGCACGAGACAATGACTTTAAGGACGTGGCTGTTTTTACGAGGCTCTTTGGGAGGACGTCACTTCCAAAAACAAAGAAAAGGAGAATCAACCGACAATAAACAGCCACGAGCCGTCAAATTACAGTTTACGGGTGTTCTTTTTCTGCTGGTTTCATTTCAGCTGCGGCTCTCTGTTCTAACGTGTCACACGTCCGATGACCGTGCAGATGAAAATTGATTTTGCTGCTTCAAAATAAAAGCTTTAAAATATCAAAGTGACTGAGGAGTTTTGTTTTGAAGAGCTTATTTAAAATCCAGTTTTAGGATTAGCGATTAGTGAAGCCTTGATTGCTGTTATTCCTCAATTAAACCAGTCTACTCACACAGCAGGAGCCGGGCAGTTATCGTAATTAAAATTTGTTTTTCCACTGACATTTTTCACTATCTGATCAATCCGGTCAAATTTAAGTCTCTCATGTGTGGACACATTATGTAAACTACAGTAAACTGCAAATCTGCATTTAATCAACTGTTGCAAAGCGTTTAGTTTTCCTTATCTTGACCCCAGTTTGTTAAAAAAATTTATACAAAATATATTGGCACAGAATAGAAAGAGAAATGGCATGAAAATAAAATATTCATTGTTTCATTTTAAGAGGAAAAATGTATTTTTCCTGTCTCTTCATTGCAATGAGGAAGGAAAAGAACCAACAAAATTAGTGCAAAATAAAAGAGGACATAAAATGAGCAGAGAGACCATGAATAGTCTTCAGATTTTGTAAATATTTAGGGGACAGCTAATTGGGTTTTAAAGTTTAATTAAAAAAATGTATTTTGAATGAAAAAAAACAGGATTTGGAATTGAACTTTCACTAAATATCAAACCAAAAAGGTTCCCGACCCAGCGGCCATCAACCTGTCGAACAGCCGCTTAAAACACGCGACAACGCTAAGAGTCCCAAAGTGTACTTACGCTGGCGGTCGAGAGGATGGAGCGATACTTTGGCGCCGTTTTACACACTGATTTGGTTTCAGGTCCCCGCTTCATGTCCGTGTGGTCGAGCACTGCAGATCCGCGCAGATGCTTTCTGTTGGAAAAATGGTGGATTCAGTGTTTCGTGACACGGAAAGGCTTTTTTTTTCTCAGCTGCAGCAAGTTGAGGCAAAAAGTAGCTCAAAAAGTAGCTCAAAGTTCACTAATTGAGCTGTTAATGATGCAATTCTCACTCCAAATGCAACGTCGATGATCATCTGGGGATGAATTATGACCAGTTAAATCTGTCCTCCCCGTCCCCAGTATAATCCATAACAAAAAAAACCCCCGTCCCTCCTCCTGCAGAGCGTCGTTCTAACGGAGCGCATCGATCCGTGGAGCGAACACGGGGCCGCTTCCTGTGAAGCCGTGATAAGGGCGTGAGACGGGGAAGTCACCTCTGCCTTATCGCCCATCGCCGCGGTGTGACCAGCAGCCTCCAGCTGATTAGATAAACCCAGGGGGTGAAATGAGGGCAGATGGGGGGGGGGGGGGGGGGGGCGTGAGGGAGGGGGCGGGGGGTCCTACCTGTCCTCTGAGGGAGATCGGTAAGATGAACCGTCCGACTCTGACCTCCGATAGCGCCGCTTCCGCCGGGAGTGAGTCCGAGAACTGGAGGAGGAGACGAGGGGAGAGGACACGAGTGGTTAAGGGGCCGAGGGCACTACGGTCGATCCATTGACAGGGAGCAGCAGTTGTCTCTCTGACATCTCTCAGCAATTACACAAGAAGATGCTTACAAGACGTCACAAAGTAGAATGCTCCTTTCAACCACGTCATCTATCGTCATCGTTACTGCTCATGTGGATAAATTCAGCAGAATACGTTCATGATCTTTAGCTGCGGCCTTGTAAATTTGTTGTTTTGGCCAAATGTTCGATCCTCATTTTCTTCTGATATGAATATTGTTTGAGAACGTGACGGGAAGGCGAAAGGATGAAGGAACCGAGGAACCGACGGGCGTGAGAGGGGACGGTGAGCTGGAAAGTGTCTCCGAGCTCACAAACAACGGGCCGCTCGTCCAAAGTCCAATTACAAAATGTTGGCAGCTCGCAGCGTGAAATTGGCTTCTCTCACCCCTCCCTCACCCTCTGTTTCATTCCTCCCCTCTCTTTTTTGCCCAGAACGATAAAAGCCTTCATGTTCCTTTGTCCCCCCCCCCCCTCTTGCCTCCTCTGTGGACGGGTGGGCGGGCTTACAGCGTGGAGGAAGACAAAAAAACAAACAAAAACTCGTGTAGGATTTGGGCGGTACATTAATTCCACTGACCTTTTTTTGTGCTTGCGCTCATCCTTCCTCTTGCGTTTGAAACTCGAAGAGCTGCTGGGATGAAAGAAAGGAACGATGAGCTCTTTTCATTTTAATATTTTAACCTTCACAAATGTCACACGCCGGGACACGTGGCGTTGTTGAAGGGCGCCGCCGCGCCGCACGCGTACCTGTGCGTGGTCTTCTTGGAGGTATACCTGGAACAGAAACGGAGAACGCGGTTTAATCCCCTCGCGGGCGAACCTTCGCGCCATTGCGCCCACGTCGCCGTGGCAACCGGGAGCTTTACCTGTGCCGCTTGCTTTTCTTGGAGCTCTTCTTCTTCTTCTTCTTCTTCCGCAGTGGCGACAAGCTGTAGGAAGGAGACCTGGAGCCGGGGGGGGGGGGACAAATGAACATGAGCTCTGTCTCTGGGCGAGTTCATCCCAGGAAGCAGGACAAAGATTCATCTGGCTTTCAGGCTACTGACCTTTTCCTTTTCCTCTTCCGCTCAGACTTCCTCTTCTTCTTCTTCTTCTTCCCTTTGGGCCGGGGGGAGAGTTCCTCATCAAAGGAGGGGCTGTGGGCGGAGACGGAGCAGAGGGGACACAAGGGTTACTGCTTGTGAATACCAATATCTTTAGCTTTTTGGACATGTAAGCATGCATCCGGATTTCTTCTGCCAACGAGCGCAAGCAAAACGACCCGTAGGAGACGATCCCGTCATCGAGGCCTTTAAAGTAACGGGTCAAATAGGTCGTCCCTGCAGCGCTGTGTGGTTTCTCTTTGGTTCTCCCATCTGCGTTCCTATTGGCTGCTGACCCCGAGGCGCAGCGTGGCGTCGCTGCTCTTTTGTTCCTTTCTGTTCCCTGCACGGTACCGCGTCCTCACTGAGAGCTTTCCCTTTACTCAAAGAACCTTAGAAATGCCGGTTAGTTCCCTTCATGATTGCGTAGCAGAACAGAATAGAACTTTTTAAAATATTTCGCCATACTGGAGCCTTCTTGTGAATCGAGTTACACTAACAAGGTAAGTTAAGTGTTCGAGACGCATCATTTTTTTTTTAAGCCGTTTTTTTAATGGAAATGCTCAAAAACAGTCCAGGTCCAAGTGGATTCACCCACTTGTGCCACTTTGAGGACCCACATCGGCTGTATACCTATTTCCAAAACTCTTTTTCATCACGTGACAGATGCAGAAGAAGAAGAAATTCCCGCTAGTTTGACTGCTAAGCAGAAGGTGCCGAGCCGCAGAGCCTGAGATACTTCTCCCTTCACTTGAAGTGGGAAATTCACAGTGAGAAAAGAGAAGAAACTTCTCCCACTCCATCCGCCGAGCCGCCAGATTGCCGTCCGGGGCTCCACTTCATCTTCTCTCCGATAACGACTGACGTGCGGGGAAGCAGACGAGGGCCTCTGAAGCACCGCGGCCTCGTTTAAATGAGCCCTTGGAGTGCGGGCCGAGCGGAACTTCTTAAGAGGGGGAAAAAAAAAGACAGGTGGGAGCGAGCGAGCGTGTTGAGGGATGCAGAGAGCACGAGAGGCCGCTGCCTGCGACTCCTCCTTCCCTTTGATAATGAGGTCAAACATCAGCCTCGCTCTGTGAAGGCTGTCTGCTGTGGGCTGAATGAGAACTGATGCAGTGTTTGCTTCACTGAACTGACGAGGGAACGTATGCATGCACCTTGACCTTCTTTCACGAGTTAACAATCGAAGCTGACTCATGCAAACACTTCCCCCGCTGTGATGAATGTCCCTGCCGGGTGCGGTGGGAAGTTTTGGGAGCATCAGGGACCGAAACGCATTAAGGCTGATTAGGCCAAGCACCCTCTCCTGGTAATGAGAGCGCTTTGTTGCTCATTAACGCCTCCACCATTCCGGCGTTGCAGACAGAGAGCGCCAGGACAGCTTTTGCATTTTTCTATTTCTCGCCAGCAGAAACGGGTTTCTTTTGATGAGGCGGAGACAAAGGGGAGGACGAGAGAGCGGCAGTCAGAGGGTGGGGATGTTCTCTGTGCAGCCTCTTTTTTCCCCCTCCAGCAGCAATCAGCGTCGCTTTACAAGGAACACATGCACGGTGCAGTGTGATGGGAAGAGATGAGAATGTACTTTACTTTTCTATCATATGAGAGAAGAGGAGCGAAATCTATTCGAATTAATCAAAACCAATCAGGAACCAAATCGCGAATTATATTCAACTTTGCTTCATGTGTGTCGTTATGCGGCTGCTGAGTCGGGAGAAACGCCTCCTAATGAGATTCAACGTTCTGGTATGTTTGACTGTTTCTTTTCTAGTGGCCCTTCTTTTTCTCAGAGGAAACGTCAGCTTTCTGAATCCAAGTGTAGAAAGTAGCCGCTGTCGGTGGCTTCTGGTGTCGTCTTATAATTAACGCGGGTTTCTCTGGGAAAACTGGGCCGCCGTCGACCAATTAGCGAGATAACGACCCAAAGAACAAAAGTCCTCCTCAACGGAGGAGAAGACATTTTAAAAAGGACTCCACCTCATTAGACACCTTTCCACCAAGTGGAGATTAATTAACACAAGCACAATATTCTTTGTGTAATGAAAGTGCTGCGTGGCATTGGACTGTTTAAACACACTAAATGTTTCTGTAAATATACATTTTACCAACATAAAAGGTAGAAATATATATAAATTCCTACCTTATGCGGCAGATTCTAACGCTACGACATTATAGAGCATTCTTTTGCTGGAATTCAGAAGAAAGGAATATTCTTCAGGATGAAATGAAAATCGGCTGATCTATAAGTCATGATAAGAGCAAGTTTGTCTATGAAAATACACATTTTTACTGCCATTTCTCACTATTTGATCGTGAATAAGTGGTTGTTGAATATTTTATAAACAGGCTCTTGCTTCTCCGCCCCTTTCATCAGTAAAACAGACAGAGATGTGGCCTGCAGGGCCCTCCAGACGTATCCGCACCCTTTGGTGAGAACGAGCAGGACGAGATGCAAAGAAACGTCTGCAGATAAAAGCTCGGTCTTCTCTTATGATGCGCGAGGAGGTTGGCGAACACATGGCGCCGGATCTGATGCCTTTCCCCCAGGCAGAATCTCTCCTTCGTTTAACGCTCCCTGCAGAGGCCGGTAGGGTTTCATTTAATACCTGCTGCTACTTGATGGAGTCCATGGTACCATCATGTAAAAAAAAGACCCCAAAAACAGTCTGTCATTCTGCACCAAACCCACCTTTGATGTTTGTTCCCAAAAAAGCTCTGTTTTCGTCTTTTCTCACCACACGGCCCCATTGGAAGTCTCAACAGCGTCCAGCAAACCGAAGGCGCTTCGGTTTCTTGTTGGTTGACAGCGGAGGCCTTTTCCTGGGAATCCTCCCAGATAACGTGTTTTGGAGACTTTCCGAGAGAACAACTCCCGCCGCTTAATTATTATATACGTCTTAATTATTGTCCTGATGGTGGAAATAGGTATTTTCACCATCATCACCATTTCCTGACTTGTGCAGCTCGACAACGTTTTGCTGCACATCGTCACTGTGTTCTTTCTCCCACCTCATATTTATAATCCCTAAAATGTCATCTTAACATGACAAAATGACTTCAGTTAGATGTTTATGGTGAGGTTTATACATGTGTGCCAATAACTGGCACAATCTTTATTTAATGCCAAAACATTTCTCTTCAGCAATTTCCCTTCAATGAAAAGTTGTTAGATTAGCTGACGCTTTTATCCAAAGCGACTTACAATAAGTGCATTAAATCACGAGAGAACGAAGAGAAGAAGTTCCTCCACAGAGAAGTGATTCTCTCTGGAAGAGTTTGTGAACTCACTCAGTCGCGTTTGACTGCAAACGAACCCCTTTGGAAGGTTTTACGATTCATTTTACGACACAAAAATCCGCCTCCATCGATTTCTCCCTCCTCAAAATCCAAAAAAACGCCACTATTCTCTGTGGGTGAAGGAGACTTTTGATTTAAAGTGCCGGTGAAATGAGAAAGACACCGTGTGGAATTCCCCACAACGCGTTTGCATTTCCCCCGCCGGGCCGAACCCGATAAGACTGTTTACCCCCCCCCCCCCCTCCTACCCCGCCCCCCCCCCCCCTCACCAAAATGTGGAGATAAGCTCTGGTTTCTCCACAAGGACTCGAGCCCTGAAGGAGCGTTTGGTGAAACGCTTTCTCATCGGAGATCTACAAAAAGCGTCACACGCCAACGCAAACAACCCTCGGGCCGCGTGGCAACACAACGACGAGCCGGCCGGAAAGGGGACGGACTCACCTGCGCGCCCGCCGGCGACCGTGGCCACGCTTGCGTCCTTTTCCTCTGACGCAGCCGTCCCGGTCCCCCGCGTCTCCGCCGGCGTGCAGGACGCCGCCCCCGGCTTTCCCCTCGTGGGCCTTGAGCGGCTGGCAGGTTGTTGTCGTCTCTAAGCTGTGAGGGAAGCGTTGGAGTGAAAAGAGAAGTTCAGCTCTCGTGCCTTTTTCCGGTGAGACATTTTTCTAGTCGACGCCTCCATTACCCAACAGCGAGGGGGATTTAGCGTGCTCGGTTTGCCCCCGCTGCCTCTGGTCTGCTGGATAACGGTTTCATTCCCCTCCATTTATCAGCCTTTTCTCCGGGAGAATTGGAGGTCAGCCATTTACCATTCAAATCGAGGTGTCAATGGAAATGTAGTTATTTACATGCTTCAGTTGCGCTGACATTTGGGCAAATAGTGTTTTCTATCTTGTGCTGAGCAGACGGGAGGAGGGGGGGTCATAAGAAAAGTGGAAGTTCTCCTTGAATCTGAACTGAGTACATTTAATCTGTTATTTTGATCTATGGCGATGACAAAAAGTTATACAGTATTCACCATTGATTATTTCATTGCGTTTTTTTATTTATTGGGCAGAAATAAACAGACACACCAAATCATCTTTGGCCTCCGACGCCGGTGTGAAGCTGCCATGAGTCGGGTGTTCACCGATACACCAGTAACCTCCCAAAAACTTCAAATCTGGCCGCCCAACAAACGACTGAATAACCGGGATGATTAGAAACGAGCAAACAGCCGCGCTCGCCATCCTCCGTTTTAGTGGTGGGAGACTCGAGCGTAATCACGAACTCTCCTCTTCTTCGAGTGGCTCCAGTCTGATTGTAATGAGGAGATAATCGGAGCCCGGAGATTAGGCCGCCGACAACCCCCCCCTCCCCCCCCTCCCTTTGCCCCCTTCAGCGGCGAGCAGCCAGCAGCCGTCGCTTTCTATCTGGCTCACCTTCACCTCCGTGCACTTCGCCTGGAAGGAAACTAATAATGCAAAACGGCAGACCGGCGTTCCGACGCGGCCGAGGGTCTGGAAGGTGATCGGCGAGATGAAGACAGCCGGCGGGAGGATGATTAGTTGCGATAAAGGGAGACTAACCTCCCATTAACCCACCCCGTATTGTCTTAAAGGGGGGGGGGGGGACTGGGATTGATCCGGTTTGATCGTCTGAGATGAAGTCTGGAACGATGATCAAACATCTCGACTTTGTGTTGCTGCTTTTCATCAATGCATCATCAAGAAAAATGTGAGTTAGGCCCAGAAAGCTCTGTACCGCTTTAGCCTGGTTGGTACCCGGATCGCACGCTGCAATGTAGTCACACCTCCCATCTGCAGAGCAACAATAAGCATCCCGCCTTCCTCCACCTCTTTGTATTTGCATTTAGAGGCCTGATGCGTAACACTCCCCGCGGAGACGAGAGCGCTCTAAGTTCTCCTTTTAACTGTAACCGGCTGTCGCTCTGAGCCGAGGTCGACGAGTTCTTGATGAAATTGAATTTGCCATCGCGGATGCGCGTCCGCTTCATCCGGCTACGCGACTTATTGCCGAAAAAACTTTTCCAAGCTGCGAGCACCTGGATTCATCTGTCGAACGACAAACACACGCATGCACACACACACACACAGACAGACACACACGCACGCAAGCATGGGCGATCCTCGTTGGCGCGTCGGCCCGACTCTCGCGGCGGCTGAATGGATTTGAATGGAGAGCTTCTGTCGCCGGAGGAGAGAGCGCGCTGTTGTTTGGCAGAAGGAGAGTCTCGCTCCTTCAGCACCGTCACACACGGCTGTCACGCGGAGGGGTGACAAGCACGGACAGATGGTGCACAGAAACACGCCGCGTGTTCAAAAGGGCGGCGAGGGGGGGGGGCTTTTAGCTTTGTAAAAACCTTCCTACAAAATGTGTTTGTATGCTGCTAATTCGCCAGACACATGCACGTCGGCGGATTCAGAGGTGCGTATTTTGCCATAAAGCTCCTTTGTTGACTACAGCGGCGCTTGCAACACACATTGACCCCGACCCAAATAAGTATTGTCCAGGTTCCCAGATGCACAGGTAAAAATAGCCCTAAACAAACATCAAGCTACTGAATGACAGAACCTCAAAACGTGACTCAAGCAAGGGGCCGACCTGTTTACGTCTGACTGACTCTCTGTGCCGTGCCAAGAAACGTCTGGTTCAACCAAAGATTCGATGTCTCCTTCGGAGGGTTTAAGGGTTGAAAGAAGGATGGTGGGCCTTGTGTTGTTTGAGTTGCCATGGCATCACCACATGCCTGCTGAGAAGACTTGCGCCTAACCGAGCAAGTGAATAACAAACCGTGGAAAACAAGTTAGGGTTCATAGGTGGAAGGATCAATGCAGCTAACCCCAAAAAGCAACAACAGGAAAACCACATGAGGCAATCGATGGACAATGCGTCACTTTAAGAAGAAGAAGAAGAAGAAGAGGGGGGGAGGAGCCGAAGGAAATCTGATGTCTTGAAAATTTAAATCAAGTTTTGTACGTTAACGGCACGACCCTTAGAAAGACACTTTGCGTGCGATGTCTCTTGGCGGTGGAGTGGCCCTCAGTCTAACAAGCCAAACATCCTCTTTATTCAAAGTGAAGAATTGCCAAATTGCGCAAATTAGCATTGAAGGAGCTCGGATGACGGAGGTCGAAGAAGGACTTTCGCACGACCTTCATCCTCTCAGGAGACGTTTGTCTCGGTGAGCGTGGAGTCTGCACAGCTGGGCTTCTTTAACCTGTTTTTCTACTCACCATTCCCACGGATGATTTAAGAGTTCCACCGCTTCACCCGAGGTCCAAGGAGGCTAATAAACTTTTCATTATCCCCGCCAGAGCCACCAGGAACAATCGATTATCGTTGTTATACGAGTGATGATAGTGGAGATAATTAAAAGGGAGAGAGATGATCTAACGCCACAATTAAAACCCAAACAGGGCGGTCCCAAGGCACTTTTCTTTGATTTAAAACCAAGTGTCCAAGTTCAAAAATAACTTCATCATCACCAAAAGGAAGCAAGCGAGCAATTTAAATCTAAATTTAAAGTGGGCGACACACTTGGAAGCCGCCTCTTGGGGCCACTCGAAATCTGTTCAAACCTTTCAACGTGCGGCAGGTGCCTTTGAGGGACGCGCCATCGATCAAACGCTTCAGACAGTGCTGTAGTGGTAAAATTAGAGGTGGGTAAACGCTGAATTTTGTGATCACACAGACCTCGACGCGATGCGAAGCAACACAACACAAAGCGTCGCGACTCTGTAAGGCTGTCCTGGCTATATTGCATTATGTTATCAGTAAAAGTCATACACAATCAATGACAATGAATAAATGTGTTAGTAGTTTGTCGTTCATTAAATCTATGAAAACTGTGAAGAAAAGTGTGTCAACACAACACAACAACACAATTGCAGATTAAGAACTATCTACATACGGAGTCTCCTTTTTACAGTAGTGCCCAGAGGGCCTCCTTGTCCTCCACGTCAGGTCCTCCTTGCACAGAGGAGCCATGAACCCCAGAACACGCGTTATGGGGTTCATGGCTCCTCTGTGCTTCTCCTCTCTCTATTGGACCTGGTGTTTCTCCTCTCCATGTGCTCTCTGCATCATTGCCTGTCCTCTCACTGCCTGAAAAAATATGTTTAATTTAAGAGTTAACCAGTTAAGCAGCCTGTCAATTACAATGACAACACCTTCTCGACCGGTCCGCAAAATATTGTCTGAGCTGAAACCGGTCCGTGAGGTAAAAAAGGTTGGGGACCACTGGGCTGATCCACAACGTGTGTTTACACACCTCCTGGATCCTGATTGGTGTCGCTGCTGCAGCCGCAAGGCCCTGATTAGATGCTCACAGACCGTAATACAGCGCAGATGAAAATGATTCAGACTACGGCGTTTATATGTTCAACAATAGGAAACGTAGTCTAAGCTGTTTTAAAATTACACCAAATTTATTTCGGATTATTCCAACGGAAGAATACAAGGCGCAGGGAACTTTGAGGTGCGTAAACGCCACTTAGAGGTGCGTAAACGCTATTTCCAAAATTCCAGAGGTGCGTAAACGGCGTTTACGTGCGTTTACCCTCCACTACAGCCCTGGTTGAAGACACACACACGACCACGCAATCAAGCGCCGCCGATCAATTAGGCGAGTGAGCAGAACCTGCGACCACTTTATGACCCAAGCTGCCGTCCAAACCGTCCTAAATGTAAACGTGCTGCTGCGTGAGTTTAATCCGAGATATGTGAGTAACGAGCACCGATGTTGCCGTGGAAATGAATCCCGTTTGCGTTCAGGGGAACAGGTCTGTTCATGTAACTGGGTTTCTTTCTTTTGTGAGCGTCATTTCTCCTGCTGGGATAAATTGCCAGGACGCATGTAAATCGTTTTCGGGCGGCTGAGACTGGCCCCAAAATTGGCCGCCTCGTCTTCCGTACAATGCATGATGGGAAGGCGGGACGATAAAAGTGAACATCAGAGATTTAATGGCGGTTCAGCCCCCGTTAGGAGGTATCGGTGGCTGCAGGCAATTTTCTCTCCTCGCCAGTTTGTTCCAAATGTAACAATCAGCTTCAGTATTAAGCTTGGAGGCTGTGATGATGTAACGTCTGGAACGGGGTTTGAGTTCTCTATTTTAATTTGGAGCATGTATCTATAAAAGAATTCAGAATAAATCAAACTCTACAACAATCTGTGTTGAAGAGCTCCACACATCGCTCCAAAGAGCAATTTTTAAAATGCCGCTACTTCATTTCTATTTCATGCTTTTACTTTGCATTATTATGTAATATATTTTACAAAGAGCACGTTTTTCAAATTTCTGTGGTCTATAAGTTATTAACAGTCTCACCACCAGTGAGAGGTTCAAGACCAGAGGATGTGAAATGATGCAATGTTTCACAAATATGTGAGAAAAGTTCCATGAATCCACTTTGAACGTGTGTGGTGTAGTTCATACGAGGGTGCTGCAGTTTATTCAACTTCACGTCCCTTTAGTTAAAATGAAAAGAGTTTGTCTTTTGTGAATAATTTGATTTTACTGGGCAAACATTTCCAGAAGAATCAAATGTTCAGATGAAGGCGGAAGCATCTATAAATCAAACAATGTATATAACACTCAACTGTAGAAGGTTTTGTCTAAATGCTTTGTGGGCATCATTTATATTGATAATAATAGTGAAATTAAAGCGTATCTTTAATTCAAGGTAAAAGGTAAAAATGAATAAGGAGCAACTCGACCCGTTATTTTTCAAGTCAAAACGACCTTCGTCTCAGAAAGCTGCTAAGATTGAAATGAGGCAGGATTTAAAAACGCCAGGATTTTGCCCATAATATTCTATTTTCCCTCTGTGGTTCTTATTTGATGTGAATACTTCTTACACCTCCGTCGATGAACTAAATGTCATTTGTTGAAAACGTGGATTACTTGATTGTGCATCCTGTGCATTGATGATAATGTGGCTTTTTGATTACACGCGGAGAACAACTGGCCTTGATTATTTCAATCAGAATAACTACATAGTATTATGAATATTAAATGAACTCAACGTCCTCGCCTCGCCGCCAGCCAATCAGCGGCAGCGAGGCCTTTACCCTTCCAGCGGGTGAGAACGCCGCGAGTGACTTTTACGACAAGTGAGGTTGGTTTATTCAATTATTGTGTCCCGATGATTAAATGGAAGCAACATAATGGCTTGATTAATTTCCTTATCACGGTGAGCACAAAGAGTAATTACAACCAAACCCACCGCAAACCGCGCATCAATCAAATTAACGGCGGCCTCAGCTCGGCAGCAATCACTTCCACGCAGCGCAAACGAGCCGATGGGCCCAGGGGACGCCGCCTCCGCCCCCCCCCCCCCCGAGAAGTGTTTACCCGAGAGCTCAAAAACACCAGGCGAGAGGTCAAGGGGGGGGGGGGGGCGCTGAGCGCGGTAGAAATAATTCATGTGTGCTTGGGCAGGCCGGACGGTAACCACGGTAACACGAGCGGGAAAACGGCGGTCGGAGGGAGGGGGGGCAAAGCACGGTCCGAACACATGGAGGGTTTGCTTACCGCACAGGGGCGCAGTCACGATTGCTAATTGCCTCGAAGATATAACAATCATTTGGTCAAAAGCTGTGACCTATGACCTCACCGCTCAGGTCCAACATGGCCGCCGGTCACTTTTAGAAGAAACTGTGCTGAAGCATAATTAAGTGGCTTATCAGAAACTGCTGCTTGATTATTTTACAGACGTCATGGAGCAACGTTGTATCAGGAAATAAAACATTTGCAATGAAAATAATTACAGATAAACACAATTAAAAATGGGACTTTTTCCACATGTAAGAGAGCAGGTTTAAAGATCTGAGGTCACTTGACGATTCACAATTAAACCTGTTGTCAGATGTGACACATGTGAGAGCTTTACAATGAAGAGGGAAGTTTTGGCGACCAACAACCGCTTCTTGAAAATGACTCAACGCCGACTTTGGCGTCAAACATTCCTTTTTTAATTTAAAAAGACAGCCTGGATTTTTCTTTCCTACAATCCTTCCCTACAATTTAGTGCAAAAAATGAGGCCTTAACTTAAAAAAGAACATACAAGTAAACACAAATTCACGCTTTTTGACGACTACATATTCGCTACAAAGGAAATGTCACATAAATAAAACCGCATCAGTTACGACTTTATCCCCAACGTTGTCCCTGAGTCCGACATTAAAAATACCAAGAAGAGAAGATGCATGTTCCTCTCTAGGTTTATGGAAATGAAAAACTGTAACATCGACTGGAGGATGAACCCTCATGGAAAACGAATTACTTCGATTCGGCGCCTGAATCAGAGCCTGAAGCTTTTCATTTGCCTCGTGTGAACCCGGCTGCATCCCGTCAGCAGCTCCTTTCTATTCGCTTTCCCTCTGAAGAGTTCAAATCGAATCCAATCACGCCGCCGGCGCTGGCGTTTACGAGAGCCGCCGTTCATCACAGGAGCCGCCGGAGGCCCACGGGAGGGGGAGGCCGAGGAGAACACGCTGCCGCCCTCGCCGTCGCTGTCGTTTCCCGTCGCCCATCGGGAAGAATAACTCGTCACCTGGTTCTCTCAGCCCAGATTGATCTACACTGGAGGTGATCCTCCTTCTTCCCGCATCGCAAACCTCACGTTGGCATAAATTACTTGCCTCCACATCGAGTTGGAGAAGTGATTAGAGGGTTCTGTGTGAGGAGGCGGAGGGAGGGAAGCGGGCATAGTGGGGTTTAATTAGCAGCTTGTGAGGGCACACTTCCTCGCTGCACCTCTTCCTGTGCGGAGGAGATTACTGAGGAGCCTTCTGCAGATGGCTAACGTGGCTAATGTGCGAGGAGTGCAGCGGGCAATGATCGCGATAATTAGCCCGATCGCGGCAGCAGAGACGAACAACGAACCGGGAGAAAGCCGGCGCGCTGGAAGGATGGTTTGCAGAGGGAGGTTCTGCAGAGTTTGACCAAAGAAGAAGAAAAGTCTATGCGAGTCTACGCACCAACGCGAGTTTCCAGTTTATTCCCGATGAGGTCAGAAACAGCAGATGGCCGATGGGTTCAGGACCGGACCTTTCATGTGCATATTTTTAGGTCTGAGTGAAGAAAGAGTTGCACATCTTGTTTAGTTAATTGGGAGGACGGAAACAAAAACATAACTGTCACGCGGCTGAAACTTAATTAAGTAATATTTACTGCAGCGTGAGTAACTGTTTCCATGACACGTGGAGATAATTAAGAACCGCCTTTGACGGACCGTCAGCCGTTGCTTTGGACGCGAGGAGACCTTCTGAGACGCCTTTTCCCCGTTTCTGCCTCCAATTATCCACCGTCATGTTTCCCCCGTCGCTGCTCCATGGGAATAATTCGCGGCATTAAATCAACGGTTTCTCCAAACACACCTGCCTGGAAGTACACACGGCGAAGGGGGAAAACAGATTGGGACCCAACTGTACGCTTTGGTATTTCCATCTCTCCCCGCTGCCTTAACGAGCTGCCGGTGTCCCGCACTGATCTGAGTCGGTAAACATATCAGGTTTGCAGCCGGGCCCCGAGACAGACGGAGCGAATCCGAACGGGCGCCGTCGACACCTCGGCCCCCCGCAGGGGGACTAAGGGACGTCCTGAAAGGACCAAGATCTACTCGCCACTTCCCATCCCTTTCTTCTCCGACCTCGTCTCCGACGCAAAAGCAGACGTCAATTATTCAAGAAGGCCCGCTTCCGAGAACCTCCGCAGTACCTGTTCCCTCATTAGATAATCATTGTCGGCCTAAGAAAAGTGGACCAGAATAAAGATGATAAATCCCCTCCACCCCTTTTTCCTGCTGATTAATGAGCCCCCACAGTGGCGATCAGTCAGGGAGGGCGTGAGGCTTGAGATGATGTCACAGGGAACATCTGGACTCCCTGATAACAATGCGTTTCCACACCGCTCCTTCGCGTCCACACTCGTCCCGCGCGATGAATCAAGCCTCAGACAGAAAACGGCCCTCGGTGAGTTTGATGATTGGATTCATGGAATTTGATTAATTCTAAATTGCACCTAAAAATTGAGCTCCTTGCCTGAGCGAGATAAGTGGAACTCGGCGCAACAGAAAACCAAAGCAGAAAAACCCCAAAGCATGAGATTAAGCCGCACAGCGTCAGACGTACGCGGCTTTGGGGCGTCGAGACGGCAGAAGGTAAAACATCCCCGTGCGACCGATCCCAGCAGACCCGCGCCCCCAGTTACGATGCTATAAATGTGTCTAATAAGCGGAGGGCGCCGCGAGCAATCTCCCGCCAACCGACCGACCTCCTCCCCCTGAAGGTCACGCTTTCGCTGAAAGAAAGAAATGTTGCGACGTGAATGATGTCTCCACCACAGGAGAGCGGTGAGGGAGCAGAAGGGGGGGTCGCTGACAGGCCCTTACAGGACAAGCATCGCCGTAGCGGCCACTCGGCATGGCGGTGGCGCGCAGCCGTCGGTTCGCGATTTCCCGATGCAACCCGGCATCTTAAAACAATCATCGCGCAGAACGCGGGTGACGACTACCGAGAGCAATCAAGACACCCGCCGACTTCCCCCGTCCTCCACCCTCCTCCCCCACCCGCCTCTCCCCTGCGAGCCAATCAGCGTGGGCGCTGGCGGCTGCCCGCAGGACTGGATGTGATTGTGAGGCCGAAACACTGAGAGCAGCAGCCTCCACATTATCCAGTAATCAGAGGCGGCATGGAGGCCCTTTTTTAAGCCACACGCACCATGTGCATGAAAATCTGCAGTTAAGACCCCAAATCTGCAAAACGAAGGTTTCGTTTTGTATTTAATCATTTAAACAGCGGCATTAAAGACCATGAGCGATGATAGACTTGACCTGGACTTCATATGAAATAATCAAAGAGTAAATGTTTGTTTGTCTTTAAATGGGATTAGTCCCTTTATTAATTGGGAAAAACAATTAATCTGCGATTATTCTAATCATCTATTGATTGCTCAAGAAACGTTTTTTGCATGTTTGCAGCTTTTCTCATGTGTGAAGCTGTTTGTCTTCATCCCACGTGACTGTAAAGCGATTGTATTATACTGTCATTATCAGCTGAGATCAATTAAGGAGAATTTGATGGACACTTTCAGACAATTTGATGGGCCAATTGATTAATAGTATCCTGCAATTTTAATTTAGGTGACTTCTTTGCAGGTAGATGCCAGATGGAAATGTTTACTACTGATCCGACCTCTACGTTAAATGATTGATTGATTGATTGATTCAGCTTGGGGAGACGGGGTTTGCATTATAAGCATGTTGCAGATATATATTGTACATTTGAAATATTTTCCTTTCTCGCACAACGTGAAACAGATGACAATTTTAAATGTGGTATATTTCCATTTTTTTTTGTAAAGAACGAATGTCTTTTTTTAAACCAATTAAATTCCAGATAATTTTTTTCCCTCATTTTGTCCACGCTGTCAGATAACCTGCTGCCCCCCCCCCCCCCCTCCGCAGTGTTTCTACGCCTGGCGATGGAGTCCAGGTGACCACGGTGCACGTTGGTACACATTATTATCATTTCCCTAACGGGGGAATCGGTGATCAATGTGAGGGCGACCTTCCCCTTCGCCAGCACCTTCCTCAAAGTCGGGTAATAAATTGGTTCATCTCGCCTCCCTCTGTCGTGCGTGTTATCTGGCGGGCTGAAGGAGGGAGTCCATTACCTTTTTATGGAAAGGAGGTTCATTCAATTTGCTGGCGATCCTATAAGAAGTTCTGTGTGGATGCGCGCCGATGGGCTCAAGGGCAAGTGAATTATTCCATTAGCTTTGATGTGCAGGAAGACAAACGGCGTGGAGGTCCTGAGGGGATTTATTTAGCGATGTCACCTCTGCTCCTCCAGAGGAAACAATACCAGCAAATAGAGTCAAAGGCCTCGTGACTATTCAACGATTAAAATTGATTTTAAGAATGCATTTCATAATTTACTGGCATGATGCTCAACCTAATTAACTTACTTCATACCTAAGATTTCCTTCCCTTCTGCTTGTTTGTTGTAAATAAAACCGATAGATGTCTGATTACATTGTCTGTTATTTTTGTCAGCTGTCTTTATTCTCTCCTCACTCCGACGTGACAAACATCAAACTTTAATGGCATCTCATTGGAAAGCATCACAGCATCACATGGCTCAAAACGAGTCTTTTTATACTTAGCTTAAACCCTATTAAAGGATGATCCCCCTCGAAGTGAAAGGATTCGCCGTGCGGCTGTATTAATGCAGATATAACGACGGGTATTAACTGTACAGTGACATGCACATGGGCTCGTAATGGCGCCTGTAGTTTGTATAGGAGCTAAATTAATGTTGTTTTTCGGGTTCCACGGCTGTCTGTCCATTACAACTGATGGTGATGGGACAAACATTACCCACTGGGGAGGTTTCACGCAGGCTAATGTGTCTTTTGGAATACATTTATCTTTCACTATAATAATAATTACAATTTCGCTACATATTCGTAGACTTTGGCCTGAACATTAATTCAATATGTGGCATTTGCATGAAGCGTGAAATGTTGCTTCTGCTCTTCCCCCTTTAATACAATGAGGGAGACTGCAAATTTTATACATTTGGCCAATTGAAAAGTCCTACGCGAGATCAAATAAAGGCAGTGTGAGAGGAATAGTTTGACGTTTTTGGGAATCCTCTCCTCACGGTGTCGACGGTGGGAATAGAAGATTGAATCCTCTCCATGAACCCTGGAGCCGCGCCTGGTTAGCTTAGCTTATAGCCGGTTGGGTGAAAACGATTAAACCCCGTTGGTGTTTGGCGCTACCTTCTCTTTAAGCTGCTGAAGGTCCTTCTGGGAGACGTAGCTTCCCTCTACACTGCTAACAGGTCATAATCGTGGTTCTGATGTGTAAGAATCACAAGTAGAATATTTTTCTGTTTCTAATACTTCAAGGCAAGGCGCCGGATCAGTGAGCCGGCTGAATCTATTTCCAGAGCTCCACCGCTTCATCGCACGAAGGTAAACAGGCATAATGTCGTGAGATTGCATATTTCACATCCTTTTTCCGCCATGCAGGATATGTTGGGAAATAAGACACGCCGAGGAAGAACCCCCTCCAGGCGCGTCTGTGGCATCTGGCGCGCGGCCTGTCAGCCACTTGGAACGCCTTCAAGCCGGCTTCTTTCTGTCACTTCGCTGGCATCGGACACGACACGTGCAAACTCCAATCTCCTGCTTTTGTCACTTACATTTTCAGAGAGCAAATAACGTCGAGGAGGGGGGGTGGGGGGGGGGTCCCACGGGCGGTTTCAGGGCGTAGTTGATGATGTTTCTCCGCCGATGAACTCGTCCGTGCACGTTTTTTGAGTGAATCCGGGATTATGCTGCGCGGTGACCTTTAGTAAATGTTCTGTTCTGCAGGAGTAGAAGGAAGGTTCTTGATCGGCACAACGCTGGTTAGTTTAAGGCAACAACAGCGCTGGGAAAGATTGTGGTTTCAGTTAAATGTCAACAGAAGTCAAACGTTTAATCAAGAGGATCGTCGGCTCAGCTTCGGTGGGTCTGCTACGGGAACCCGGCAAGTTATTAAAGGGCCGGGGCGTCGACGACCTCTGGCGTTATTGGTTGTGTTATCAGTTGTTTAATTCCTCCTCCGCTCCCCGCGTGATGGCGGCGGAACGGCAGCGCGAAGGAGAACGAATTTGAATGATTCAGGAGAGGAACAGATTTACAGAAAAAAACCGGAATTATTTCAAAACCATCTCACGTGTCCGGAGCCGCGCCGGTCCTGTGAGGCGGGGAGTGTGTGTGGGTGTGGGGGGGGGGGGGGGGGGGGGTCCCAGATTAGACGGATTAGAGCCGATAGCCCCGGCGGTCAGACCGAGAGGGGGTGAGGCGCTGCTGCCAACTGGCTTTTTAAACTCGAGTCCCCCAGTCTGACGGGGCGGTGACCTTGGGAGCCGCCAGTCAACGACTGCAGGGGTCCGTCAGCCGGACTCCTCCCCTCGTAAGGGAAGATACGGCGTCTGGGGAATTATTCCTGCTCTCCAATACCACATTGGCTGCTAATCCGAGGTGTCGATAAGGGCGGCGGAGGAACGGGGGAGGACTTTGGGAGTGAATGTGTCAGTCACTCGAGGCGCTGAGAGGTTTTCCTGAGATGAGGAGGAGGAGGAGGAGGATAGAGACTCTTCCTCTGAGAGGCAATGCCGCGCTGTAGAATACACCTGGAGACACGTCTGCTGCCGGCTACTTGTAACGCAGAATGCGTGGAGAATATTTGTTTCCTTATCAACACACAAACTGTGTTTTTCTTTCATGTGCAAAACCTGCAGTTAAAAAAAAAAAGAGCTGCGTTTCAAAAGCATTTTTCATCCGCGTTTGAATCGCGAGTAAAATGTGCAGAATATCTCAAATGGAGCATTCTGCTCTTTGGCTTTGAGGTTGATATCTCAGGGCATTAAGTTTGCCTATCGGCCATCATGAGCGGGATTAAGCCACCAGTCAGGACCTATTTCTTTACGCAGATCTTCACTCGAAGGGCCCGACGCTCCTCCGCTGAATACATCAAGGCAGGCGAGGGCGTCCCGTAGCCGGCAGCCCGATGTCCGCCCAGTGATCTCCTTCCCAAGTGAAATATGGCCAACGTAGCTTCACGTGGAGGTTGATTGAATTAGCCAGACGTTCTGCAACTTCTGTCCACGACGCATCTCGACGCGTCTGGATGATTTTGAACTTGTTTGAATTCAACAAGCGAGAGATGCAACACTTTCGACGGGAAACTCCTTCAGAGGAGGACTGACGGCTCTGCAGCGTCCGATCTGGTGTTTCAGAATCGACTGAAGCTGAACTGTCTTCAGTCAAAAAGACAGTTAGAGAGAATCTGCTGCTCCTGCTTCTCCGTTTAATTATGTGGCCACCGGAGAGGCGTTCATGTTTTCCAAACGAATCAAGGCGCGGGAGAGAAGAAATCGAGCCTTCCGCGCTTTTCTAAAAAGTGATAGGAAGCCACTGAAATGAGCTCACATGCCAGAGACATTAATTACGTTTCTTATAATCGAGTAGGATATCCCGATCCGTCCGAGATACATTTAATTAACAAATTAGACGGCACGTGCAGGGTGCGTATCTCTATGAAACGTCCTTCTGAGGCCGGTAGACGTTTCCGTTTTTTAAAGAGAAAGTTGCACCGCGGCGGGCAACGCGCTGAAGCTTTGTTGTAAAGTAGATTTAATCTATTTAATCTGTAATGACAAATTATTCTGCCATTATTTTTTCAAACTGAGGGATTTCAGCCGGATCAAAGCACGCAGCAATGGAAGGATTTCATATAGAAAACAGATCCATGAGGATGAATAGGGAGGACTGAGGCTGAGAAGTTAATTCATCTTGCATCACGATGATGCCACAGAATGGAATTTATGATTATTCATGAATTTACATACCAGATGGAATCAGGTACTTTTTCCCCCCATATGGTCTCAAAACGTTGAATGACCATTTGTAATGATCGTACATGGCATCCTTATGTGCACATATAAGTCATTTATTCCGCTATTCGCTGTATTTTTTAGTAGAACATTTCATTAAAAGAGAATTTTGGGAATGATTCCATCTTTTATTAAGTAAACGTAGAACTTTGGACTGAATCTTTTCTTGTATCCAATACATTTTGAGAAAAAAGTGGGCCGGGAAGGTGGAAGCCGGTCGAGGCAATTTAGCTGATAATAACAATTGAAACGTCAACGTCATGAACAAAGCTTCAAACTGTTTGCACTAATAAATATAAGAAAGCAGGGACCACGGGTATCTATGAGCGTGACCACAGTTTGCGTTTTCTCTGAGCAGTGTCTTCGGCGGGGGGGGATGTTAATATGATGACTGAGCGTTTCCCGAGGCCGTTGCTTTACGTGATTAAGGAAAGAAATGAGCCATTTCCAGACAACAGGCAGAGAGAGAGTGCTGATGGGAAACTTGGTGTGATGGTTTTCTGTTGCCTGCGAATGTGAGATGACACGGTAGACGTTTCCTCTGCTGAGGTCCGTATAATTTGACAAATCATCCAATCATCCATGATAGCGCGGCGTCCCGGCGTCCAGCGATGGCATAAAAAAATTCTGTTATTTTTTTTAATGTGAAATTGTGGAAAAAAAAGCAGCAAACAGTTGAAAAGAGGCGATCCACGTTCCGTTTTCGGCGCAAGCTCCGTTTGCGCCGATCGGCCCTCACTGGGACGCGCCGGCCACTGGCGTGTCACTGGGAATAACGCTCAGGCGCGCTGGGAGGACGGCAGGCCCTCGACCCGCTGGGCCGTCAGCCGCTGACCTTCGCTGATCAGAGTCCAACTCGGGGATTTCTGATGTGCGTCCAATCGGATGTGGTTTTGGAGACGGGTTGTATTTCCTCTTTGGGTTAAATGAAAGTACACTTAAAACCACACAATAGTTTTCTGTTGTTATTCTCCTTACGTCAGCTCTGGAGTATTACTGACTGTCTCCACCTTCCAAGGTCAAAATAAATAACTAATTTCCATTTCAGCTCATTTATTTATTCCTTCTCACACGAAATGACCCTTCCATCTTTTTAGGTGGTGATTCATTCCTTCTCAGCTCTTCATTTCCAACCTCAAGGCCTCGGCTTTGTAGAACTAATCAAGCTCAGCTTTGTTAAAAGAACAAAAAAAAAAAGCCAATAACTAATCGGACTGAGCCGGGATGATTCGCACATCTTCCCCCAGCGCAGAATTCAATCCCTCCCTAAAGCGGCTGAGGCTGCAGTCATGACCCGCTGTTATTAGCCGCCTCACACTGGTATTGATCAACAACCCCCCCCCCTCGGATGCGTTATAGTTGTTTTACAGCTAAAAGGCAGTAAAAGTTATATTATCACTTAAAAGCATGAATCATTACATTTCTATGCTCAAAGAACAACTATTGAGTACAAGGCCAAATGGATTATATTTGAAAGCAGGAATAACAACATAACATAGAGTGTTAGGACTAGTGATAAACCTGTAACCTTTCATTGGTTGAAAAGAGCCGATCCTCAACGAGGGAGTGACGCCGTGCGGCCAATTACATCCTCCGATTGCATCCGCAGACGTCAGCGCGGCCTCGCCCCATCAGGGGGCGGCGATGGCGGGCGATTCTACGCGAGCGGCGGGACGTCTTCCTGAGATGCGGAAGGGGCGAGGAGCGAAAAGGCAAAAAGTGGAGGAGGCCGAGGAGGAAGAGGAAGGAGAGGAAGGAGAGGAAGGAGAGGCCCAGACGTGAGAGCCAGTCGGCCTTGAAATGATTTAATTTAAGCGATGAGGAGTTCACTTTGATAGGTTTGCATTTTAATAATGAATACTGAGACCGCTTCAGGGCTCCGCTTCCAAAGAAGAAGAAAATTGAAACCAACGAGACTCATTGTCTGAATGTCCTCTGTGTGTGTGTGTGTGTGTGTGTGTGTGTGTGTGTGTGCGTTTGTGTGCGTTGAGCTTCAGCCTCATTTTAAAGGATTTTTCGTGTTTTTCCCCAACATGCCGACTGCGGGCTGCATGCATATTTAATGAGGCCGTCGGCGCGGGGCGGCTTTCGGTCCGGGAGGGGCGCCGGCCTGCTGTCATGGTGAGCGATGGCGCTTCCTCGTGGCAGTCCCCCCCCCCTCAAAGGACTGCTGATCTTATTACCATTATGACTTTTTCTGCCTCTGTATATTCAACACCTGTCGCGTCATTTATGCTTCGGCTCAACACACTCGGGAGTTCCTCACGCAGCAGCGCGGGTTTACTGGACGCTGTGGTTTGAATAGATTAGCATTTACAGCACAAAATAAATACAAGAATGTTCGTCAGGGCGCTCCAGAAAAAGAAGGACTTCTGCTGTTCAATTTAAATTCGTATGTGTTGGATCAAGTTCAACTATGGAAAACGTGCTGATTATTTCAATTCTCTTTAGCAATGTATGTGGATAGACTTCGTATAAATGTGGCCGGCATCCTTCGGCGTGTGGGGCCTCTGAAAGGTGAAGGTCGGGTCACATGTTTTCACTTGTTAGGGATCTAATAGATCAGATGGATAGAAGAGCACCACTCGCTGGTACTGAACGGCTCAAAGCGAGGTCACATCTGCTCACATCTGGCTGTCCGTACGAGTGAAGAGGACAAAGGGACGTATCACCGTCTGTCTGGTCGTCTATTATCAGCCTATTCAAGGACATGTGCCTGCACATAATTCCATTCACTTTGACCAAGACAGGATCATGGACTGGAATATGATATTGAGTCAAATGTAATGACCTTGTAATAAAGACAGTGTCCTGAAATGGACGACTTTTTGCAGCCCGGCTTTGCAGTATATTGATTTCCCGCCGACCTCTTCATTGCAGAAGATGAATATTTTTCTTTCCCTTTCCCTCCTTCACCCTTTTTCGTCCCTGTTTTTACGTCTCAGAGATGTTCATCACATCAATAACCATCCCACACCTTTGTGTCGACATGTCTTACATTTAATCTGGCAGAGTCTGCACTTGGCAAACAGACACAATGAGAAGACACACACACACACGCACACACACCTGTAACACAAGCATAATCAATGCACCATGTTAATGGACTTAAATGTCACGAGTCGTTTTGAATGTCAGTGCACTCGGTCTTAATGTAAGGGCATCCAGGTGCAGAAACACATCCATGATCCTGCAGCTTATTCTACATTTGCACACGAACAATTTCAATCACACTGAAATGTTGCTCCTCGTTGTGATTGCGGAATTAAAGTGATTCAGGCGTAAAAATACAAGCTCAAACGTTCTGCCGTCGGAGCAGAAAATGTCTCTTTAGAGCTCGACAGCTCTTTGCCTCCTTTTCACTGATGCGGAGTGAACATTAAGTGGACCTCACTCATTTTGCACAACCTGAGTCCGTTGACCTTTTGCTGTGTGTGTTGCTCAGTGAATTATTCAACGTTTAAACTTCGGTGTGTTATAGACAAACCGCATGATGAGCTCTTAAAGTCTCATGCATAGTAAAATGTTGTTGACAGACAGACATTTGAACACCTCCTGCTAATGTTTTAACCTGGAATATCTGAGCTAGATGTCTGCCGATAACTTCATTTCACACATATGTATATATAACATGTATAATATAGACACAGCTTCCATAGATTATTTCTGTGTTGGAAACAGATTGCACTGCGTCACATTTAAAACTAAGAGAAGATAAGCAAGATTACTTTAAAAGAGTCACCTACGAATATCCGGGTAATAAGACTGGTCTGCTTTGGTTCCATGTGAGCGTTGTATTCTGGACATGAACCACACGCAAAGAACAGGGTGAGAGCAGAAGTTGAATCAAATGAAACATCATTATCTGGCTACAAACAGGTCACAACCCCCCCCCCCCCCCCAGACTAGACAATGATACACGTGAAATCGGCCGTGGGACAAAGGCAGCGTGAGGAATTGTCCTGAGGTGGACGCGCGCCGAGAGCTTTGATGCCTGAGGGGGAATTTCATGGCAGCTTTGAGCTGATGTTTCAGAGGAAGCGTTGACTCTAACCCGCTTTCATCTCCGAAGACGCTGCTGCTGCTGCTGCTCGGCTCGGCTCCGGAGGAATCATCGCGGTAAAGGCGGCGAGCTTTGCAGAATCAATCAATATCAGGTGTTCCGTCGTGTGACAAAGTGTCTGTATTTACCCTTTTAGTCCCTCGCTTTTGTTTCAAACTAAAAACAAATTAAAGGTCAGATGTCTTTATGACGAATTACTGCTTCTAAAGTCAGAGATTTTCCTCTTTTTATCTTTATCCAAATGCCAGGTGTGTGTAAAGGAGAAACACAAGGAGAAAAACAGAACACACACACACACACAAAGAATAATTAGACGAAAATTGGACTTCCTGACACGCATCCTCACATAACAAGGCGACAATCACACAATCAACACTTTTAGTTTTAGGCATGACAAAGTCATCTTTATACTACGTAACCTCACATTCGCCGAAACACAGACTGAGCTCATTTTTTTGTTCTATTGAGTTCCTC
This sequence comes from Gasterosteus aculeatus, assembly GCF_964276395.1. Classification (NCBI taxonomy): domain Eukaryota; kingdom Metazoa; phylum Chordata; class Actinopteri; order Perciformes; family Gasterosteidae; genus Gasterosteus; species Gasterosteus aculeatus. The sequence continues at coordinate 20,306,032 of NC_135701.1, read as the reverse complement.
TCTATTGTGAGCATGTTAATGCCTTTAGGGGCCGTGATGCGTTCAAGCACGAGATGCAGTAATAATAACGTATGTATTTACGTGTGTGTCTGCAGAGTCAGAGCTGCTCTATTCTTTGATGCAAAACCCGAGCAAGCACACAATTTTACACCTTTTCACAAAGTGTGTACGAGACTTAAAAAAGAGATTGGCTGGATTAAAATATCAAAGACTCTGTTGATCTCACAGAGACCGGCTTTTTTTTCGCTCCCATCCTGCTTTGCATCGAGCGTGTGATCTCGAGTTGGTACAATTCTCAGCATGGCGACCATGGTGGCAAAATGTGAACAACTACAAGGTGCTGAAAGGGCTGAGGGGGGGGGGGGGGGGGGGCGGCGTGTGCCTCTGCACCAGGTGCTTATCACGATGATGATGATGATCCCATTTGAATGGATTAGCTGTGCAATCAGCACTAAATATAGATCAACTCCGCCGATTAGCATCTTTTGCTTTAAATGTCAGTTAGCTGACGCTTTTATCCAAAGCGACTTACAATAAGTGCATTTCAACCATAAGGATGCAAACTCAGAAGAACAAGAAACAAGAAAGCGACCATGTCCTGGATGTAAGCTGGACCCGATCCATTCACAGCCCGGTACGTGAGCACCAATGTTTTGAAGTGGATGCGGGCGGCCACCGGTAGCCAGTGAAGAGAGCGGAGGAGTGGAGTAGTGTGGGAGAATTTCGGGAGGTTAAAGACCAGTCGAGCTGCTGCATTCTGGATGAGCTGCAGAGGTCGAATGGCGGTGGCAGGGAGACCAGCCAGGAGGGAGTTGCAGTAGTCCAGGCGGGAGATGACAAGAGCCTGAATCAGCACCTGGGCTGCCTTCTGAGTGAGAAGAGGACGTATTCTCCTGATGTTGTAGAGAGTGTATCTACAGGATTGTGTTGGCGCAGTGACGTTGGGAGTCAGGGAGAGTTGGCTCTCAAGTGTGACGCCGAGGTTCCTAGCGGTCAAGCTGGAGTTGCCAAGGTTAACAATCAGGTCCTGTGTAGGAGAATCTTTTACCCGAAAGATAAGTCGTTCAGTCTTGTCGGGGTTGACTTTCAGATGATGAGCGGACATCCATTGAGAAATGTCAGTCAGACAGGGAGAGATCCGTGGCGCCACCTGGGTGTCCAAGTGAGGGAAGGAGAGAATTAGTTGGGTGTCATCGGCATAGATGTGGTAGGAGAAGCCATGCGAGCGAATCACAGCGCCGAGAGAGTTGGTGTAGCGCGAGAAGAGGAGGGGACCCAGGACGGAACCCTGAGGAACTAGTGAGAGGACAAGTTTCCGACTCAGATCCTCTCCAGGTTACCCGGTAAGTGGGACCCGTCAAGGTAGGACGAGAGAAGGGAGAAAGCAGAGCCTGAGACACCAAGTTCATGAAGGGAGGAAATAAGGGTCTGATGGTTTACTGTGTCAAATGCAGAATAAAGGTCCAGAAGGATGAGGACAGAGGAGACAGAGGCGGCGCTAGCAGTGTGGAGTTGCTCTGAGACAGCAAGGAGAGCAGTCTCTGTGGAATGGTCTGCCTCGAAGCCTGACTGGTGGGGGTCAAAAAGGGAAGAAGAGAGACCGGTCTGTAGTTGTGTTCTTCAGATGGGATTCTTCAGGAGAGGGTTAACTCTTGTCTCCTTCAGCGATTTGGGAAAACAATCAGATAACAAAGAAGTGGTAATGAGACAAGTGAGGAAAGGAGGAAGGTCAGGAGCGATAGATTGTAGAATATGGGATGGAATGGGGTCAAGAGGGCAGGTGGTCGGACCGGCAGAGGTTACTAAGGTAAGAGACAGGTGGGTGAAAGAGGGAAGTGAGGGCGATAGAGGTGGGACGTAAGTAATGGAGATGGGTTTGAGAAAGAGGAGCGTATGTCAGCTGTTTTTTGACATCTTGTGATGTATATTCCCGCGGCACACAAAGCGCATCCCACCGGAAAACGGGCCGAGCGCCGAGCCCCCCGACTCTGGTTTGATTGCAGTAAATTTTGCTGCTCAGGAATCAATATCCAATGGGAATCCACTGGGGTAATAAGTCGGAATGCCGCCCGTTGGGGGCTCGGGTGCCGGGGGGGCGGCATCATCTCCTAGTCTCCCTCAGCAGCCGAGATACCCGGAGATACCCGGAGATACTGATGTGAGTCGGGGGGGGATGTGCAAACTCGTCGCCAAGCTGCTCCTCCAGCTCTTTTTGAGTTCTCTTTCCAATTATTCCCATCATTAGAAGGTGGATTCATTTTCTCATCTTGGGTTTAGTCTCTAGGTTCAATGTGCATGTGTGTTAAAGAAAAGCACCTTGGGAAAATCGTTGTTCATTTCTCCTCTTTTGGTCTTGTCTTTTCAATCAGAATCACCTCGAGCAAATCGCAGCTGTAAGTCACAGAACATTAACTTTTACTTGCAAAACCAGGGGTGCCAAAAATAGCTCTTCCTAATCTATGACACTGTCATTTCAGGTACACTTAATGAAGCGGCTCACATCATCTGGTGTTTTCAACGTTTCTGATGTTCCCATCTTGTCCGTTGGACTTGGCTGTATTTCAAATATCTCGCCCATCATCCTTGGATGTTATCTGATATGATAGCCGAAGTATTATAGATCAAATTGCACTTTTTAAAGAGACAACATCCCACCGAAAACCGTAAAAACAAAAAGCCTAATGAGGCTTTCTGTACACTCAGTTTAGTGATAATCTCAAACATGGGCTTGTTATTATTCACATCTGATTTCCAGTTGAAAACCACGATCAAGCCGGGCTTGTATTTCAGACCATTAGCTCCTTCCACACATCGCCCCTCAACTAGTGACAGCTAAATGTGAGCAGCGCCCCCCCCCCTTACAAATCTACATCGGTCGACCCTGGAAAAAACCCTTGTCCCTCTCTCCAGATCATCTTTTTTGGATGTTTTCCACACAATTGAACCGATTATTTCTTTACATTATTTACCAGTATCATTTCCACGAGACCGTTTTCATCTCATTCGAAGCACGCACTAGTTGTCATAATTTCGAACTGCTGAGGATTTAGACAGAGTTATGCGTGCCTTATATTTATAAGCAGGCCATTTTCTCGCCTCCAGCTCATCCAAAAATGGATTTTTTTAAAAACTCTAGGAAATCATATCACATCACTCCCATTCCCGCACGTTAACATTGGCTCCCCGTGGGTCTAAGACTTGACTTTCCAAGGCACGTTCAGGCCCCCGGTTATTGTTGATATGTAAATCCCGTATGAGCCACAGAGATCCTCGGGCCAGAGTCTCCTATTTGTTCCACCCACTAGCTCCACGACCGGGGGTGACCGGCCCCCTTTCAGTCCGCGACCCTCAGCTTTGCACCTCCCTAGCTCCGTACTTCAGACTGCCTGAACCTGTCTCCACTTTGACACCACGTCCCTTTTTATGTAACTGTGTGTGACCAATTATGTTTTTCTTTGCACTCCATTGTGTCTAAACTATGACAGTCTTCTTGTAGTCTAATTCATTCAGCCTTTTTACTGTTTTATAAATATCTTCTGTTTTTTTTTTACTATTAAACTGCTTTATATCTGTGAAGACCGCACACATTATTATAATTATCATCATTAGCAATCATCATTAATTCGGTTGAACAGTATGTACTTTAATAATGATTCATTTTGAATGTGATCATTTCAAAGAAGTGTTGATTTGACGTTTCCAGGCTGTAGTTGAATTTCACGGCTTTCTTGCTGTAGTGTGTTCCTGTTATTTTGTCCAGCCCTGCAGTATATTCCCAGCGTGGCTGTCAGTGAACAAGCCCCCCCAAGCCCCTTCCCGCTCCTTCTCGTTAAACCAGCATCTGCTGAGGTAAGAGGCCTGAAACCCCCGACCACACACACACACACACACACACACACACACACACACACACGCACACACACACACACACACATACACACTATCCCCACCTCCCTTACATTGCATTCTCTCAAGCTTGCCATCTGCCACAGTTGGACAAGACCCCACTAACACAGTAGCCACACACACACACACACACACACACACACACACACACACCAACACACACGCGCGCACACACTCACACACGCGCACAAGCTTAGAACATTATCTCAAACCCTGGCTATTGCTGAAGCACATCTCCAGCACAGATGCACATGAACGCACACAAAGCAACACACACACACACACACACACACACAACCCAAAGTTGGCCAGGCTGCATATTTAATGAGGAGCCCCCCCATGAACAAAACAGCTTGCAGGGTCATGATGGTTTGGAGCACAGCCCCATCGCGCCGCATGGAGAGAGTGAACCCCTCCCCTCTGCCGTGCGGCTGGCCCGAAGAGGGGGAGGCCGGGAGGGAAGAGGGGAGGGGGTGAGGGGGTGGGGGGGGGACTGAGGAGGAGAACAACAACAAACTCTAATTACTCCTCTGTGGCTAACGGGCTCTCGCAGCATTTTGTGTATGTTTTGTTTCAGTCAAGAGAGAAAGAGGGAAGGAGGGGTGCAGAAACGAAGAGGGGGGGGACGGGGGGCGGCGCCAACCCCAAAAGAGACCTGTGTCGATGGAACACGAAATCTCTCCCCCTGTCTCCTCATCCCCCCGCTCCCCCCCTGCCCGCTCAACATGATGCCCCCTCACTTCCACTGCAATTGTTCACCCCCCCCCCTCCCCTCCTCAGTTGGCCGGGATGAATAACGATGTCTCCTCTTGGAGGGAAGGAGGCAGAGGAGCGAGCCCGAGGCCATGCTTTCTGATGGCCTAAGCACTCCCCAGTTACTCTCCGCTCATGCAAAATCAACAGCGCTACGGGGGGTGGGCGGGGGGAGGGGGGGTAGGGGAGCTGCCTCCTGCGTTTGCCATTCTCCTTGTGTTGTGTTTGTTTGTTTGTTGTGTTTTGTTCGTCCACGGATGTAGACGCATGGAGGCGGGGGCCTGAGAGGGGGCCGAGACGCCACCGCCGTTGACCCCATCGTCATGGCGGGTGGGAGGGGGGGGCACTTGAGGAAACCTTCCCTACTACATACGCTAAAGCCGAAGAGACAGCCGGGCCCCACGCCACAGACTCCGGCTATTGAGAGAAAAAAGGCTGCTCGGCTCATGGCAGCGAGCCACGTTGGTTTTCCTTTTTGTTTAATTTGCCCTTTTTGTTTTGCCCGTACCTCCAAATAGATTTGAAAGCACAAAGACAAAAACAAGGGCCGCGTTGGTTGGATTCCTGAACGAAAAGAGGCACATTTGGTGATATTCTTAACCGCGTAATCGTATCCCACCGGCTATATCACATCTCTTGTAACCAGGCGGCGTGCGGCGCGCCGCTGCCGCCGCATCGGAGCCCATTAGAGACACATTATCTGGTTCAGTGTGTCGCGCTGCCTTCGCCGATGTAGGATGAAATGGACCGTTCTAATTCTCATCAACATAGCTAATTTCACATAAGAGGAAGCTGATAGTGGGTGTCAAAACCATTCAAAGGTCACCCGAGCAGAGCCGGCTCGGATGATATGCAAGAGTGTGTGTGTGTGCGTGTGTGTGGTCGACCTGTTTGAACGTCCGTGGTGTTTACTGTTGGTCTCCTCGCGGGCAAAGAGCCGTGTGATTGTGCAGCGTTTGACAAACAGGCAGAGCGGAGCCCTCACAGGATGAAGTTGTCAGAGGCAAAAGCAACGGGACGAGGAGGAGAGAAGAGATCCAGATATTCATCCTTCCCCCCTCCAAGTGACAAGTTTGACATTAGCGGCGGGGAGATGCCGCCATGTGACCTCTACGGGGGAAAGTGTCGCACTCTTAATGCCAGCTGTGTTTGGCAGCATGTTTCAAACGTGTCCCTCTGCATTACGAAAGACGAAGGGACGTTCTTTGGCGATTAATCAACACCGGAGAGATATTTTGAGTCAGATTTGCAGTCGAATAGCACAGGCGTACAGGTTAGAATATGACAATGTGGAAGCTAATGTGTTTAAATGTGGTCACAGAAATGCGGTCAACGCGATGCCTTTATGCCACAGTCACTTTTAAATGTCCAAAAGCAGGGACTTCAGGGCGGGACTGACTTTGAGTCAAGGCTTTCTGACCTCAGTCCAATCCCCGGGTGTCCTTCTTAACATTTGCCGATGACACCTACAGATGTGTTGCAATGCAGAGTCAAAACAATCTTTGAAACAGATGGAAGGCAACCACATTTCAAATATGGGGACGAGGAGAGAACCCCAACATGCCGGTTGGTCCTTTTGCCTGCGATCGGAGAGGAGAACTCACCTGGTCAGCCTCCGGCGGGCGGTGATGCTGGCCACGATGACGCTCTCCGGCCTCGGGGTGGCCACGGCCTTGAAAGTCCCTCTCCAAAACTTCTCAAAGAGCTGCTTCTCCTCCAGCTGATAGAAGCTGCTCTGCGAGCCGGGGGTCGGCGGGGGCCCGCAGGGGCCCGGCGGGAGAGAGCACTGGGACTGCATCTGTGGTGGTCGTCTCCAAACACACCTCCCCTACCACCCCCCCTCCCCCCTTCACCCACACAAACCCCTCCAAAAGAAACACTCAAGCGCGCAAGCACGTCGCTCTCGGGAGCTGTCCAGGTACTGAAGCAAAGGGAAAACGGCGCGTCCAGGTGCCGCGCGCCGCCCTCCGCGCTCACAGCGGCGGGTCAGCGTGTGTCAGCGCGTCGGTCCGCCGGGGAGAGGGACAAAGGCTGACCCGCTCCGGCTGGAGGCTCCGTATTGTTCTCCCCCGATCGAGGGGAGGGGGGAGGATGAGTGGAGGGGGGGGCAGATTGAGTTTCTTTCTCTCCGCCTCTCCTCTTCAGTCACATCTGCTGCTTCTTTTTTGGAGGGGGGGCGGGGGTGGGGGCGACGGGGGTCCGGGGGGGGGGGGGTCGCCTCCGTCCCTTTTTCTCGCTCCCCGGTCCTCAGGCTCACGCAGATGTTCGCGGCGTCATTGCAGGAGACAAAGTGTTTTTGCCTTTCTGGTGAGTGAGCCCGGTGAGCTGCGAGCAGGTGTCGCGGCGTGCCGGAGGGCAGGTGTGGAACCAGAGAGTGCGCGTGCGCGCGTGCGTGCGCGCGTGTGTGAGGAGGGAGTGGAAACTGAGTGAGCAGCTCAGCTGAGAGCGGCTTGTTTTGTGTCTCTCGGCTTGTGACGTCAACGTTGGGGGCTGGACGCCTCTCTCTCTCTCTCTCTCTCTCTCTCTCTCTCTCTCGCTTCTCATCCTGAAGACTCCCAGCATCCGTCCTTCTGTGCTTTATTTCTTTGTCTTTGTACCACAAATTTTCCTCTCATGTTTCTTTCAGGAGCGACCGATTAGTCACTAATTCTTTCACTCGTTGAATAATAATCTTCAAGGAGAAGCTGCTTTGCCTGTTCATTGTGCCGCCTTGTTTATGTCCATTGCGCCTCCTACAATACATATCGCAGCTGAATGAACTAAACCTTATTGAGACCATCTGCATCTATAGGTGATGACAATGTCTCTTCACCTGCAGCTACAAAATACTCAATATTGAATGATAACTTGATGGGCCTGAGTTCATAAAAGTCAGATCCCACATCAACATGTGAACATTTTCCTTAATGGATGGTTTGGTATTATAAGCTTTCCCGAGTCAGTGATTATTGATATGTCTGCTCTACACTTCAAGATGTTGTACACACACACACACACACACACACACACACACACTCCCGAAGTGTCTTGGACAAAAGGCCGAGTGAATCAGCATAACAAAAGGCCGGGCTCAGTGAGGACCAGCCAGAGCATGCGGCCGACACAACCCTCCCCCTGGTGGGGGGGTTGAGCTTTTCCCTGCTGTCAGATACCTCCTCCCCTTCCTCTCCTCTCCAGGCTGCTTCTACGCAACACACAAGCGCTAATGTGGAGCCCTAAACCACAGTATTTGTTAATGATGGAATGACGCACGTTCTTCCTCACTGGATGCTGATGGTAAACGCATCTGCCCCAGAACGCATCTGCCCCAGATGACCAGAGGACCACAGTGTCCCCCGGCCGCGTGTGAACAAGGCGCCGACAACATCATCACGTCAACTTGTTCCTCCCCCCGATGAGGAGTTGTAGGCGTGAGCAGGAATTAATCCCTCTCCCCGCTAATAGGCACGCACGAGGACACGGCGCCGTAACCCGCCTGGATTAATAATGCATGTGTTGGCAGATAACATGAAACCTTGATGTATGACAACGGCAGCCACGCGGTGATAAGTGGCTGCCTCATCAGGGCGCTTTGCATAAAGACGGAGCCCCTCGAATCAAACCAGCAGCTCCTGCACAACCCAGGAGTACCGTTTCCTTTATGGTGGTGAATATTAAACAGCCGCTTCTGCCGTGAGATGAAGTCCGGGTCATGCTGGAGGGGCCCGGGGGCCGAGGGCAGCCGGGTGGTCTCTCCCTCCTCCCGCTGAGTGCTTTCATGAAGTGCTTTGGCCAGCGGAGGTTTTTTTTTTTTTTGCATGGAAAGTTGAGCTGAAGGACACGGAGCTGTTTGTGGAGAAAGTGGTGTTGTAGCGGAGGGAAGACTGGCTTTGTGCTTCAGCCTTGGTGTTTCTGCAGAGAGAGCGGCACCTGAGGACAGTGACATGTTTTTGAAGAGCGGCGCCTCTGTGAGTTTAAGGGCCCGATGGCCGGTCCCGTGCCGTGACCTCGACCTTCGTGGTCGATTCCAAACCGTTTCCATTCCAGTCCAACAAGTAACCTCAACCGTTTCATGTCCGGGCCCAAGCGTCGCCATGGGAGGTCAACGCCCTATTTCTCCCATACTGACAGTTGAGCCGGCTGGTCACGGTTGCTAAGTAACGTTCACCTTGGACAGCAGTTGAAGCACAACCAGATATTTTAATTTAGTGCTTCCAGGTTTAAAATCGCCACAAACCAGCATGATCAACCATTATCTCTTGTCCCACCGAGTCAGTAATGTTTTCACATTACTATTCAAAGCAAAGCCCTTTTTCTAATGATTATTTTAAAGGAACAGAGGGAACTTATGAGATGTTATTGGCCGGGCTCAATGGCTTTGCACTGCCAGATGTCATCGCGGCGGTGTTTGCAGTCGTGAGCACAGATGGATTCATCTAGGTGGATTTTCCTTTACGTTGTTGATCGTTAGGGACGAAATGAAACATTTCTCTTCATCAAACAGAGTTCCGGTCTATGAGGTTTTGTTGTGCAGCTTCTCCCACCAATGCATTATTGGAAATATTATTTTTGTTATTGAGAAACTCGTCCAACGGAGATCAGTACAGCAAAGCCTCACCTTTCCTTCAAACCCCTGAATATCTCTTTCTTTTCACAGCATTCATTTTTTATTTCTCACTCTGCATGCACACCCACACATAACTTCAAGAGAAATCAGCGCTGGTTTTTATCTGAGGATCAGCTGTCACCGCAGAATTTAGGATAGCCGGCTTAGTTTTTCCAAAGGGTTGGAAGAGATGTGACAGTAATAACGTTTCTTGGCTGAACTCTTTTCTTTGATGTCACTGTATTGTTTAGTTTAGAATGAAGCCGTTGTAGTCCAGCTAATGAGGCTTGAAATCCAAAAGAAATATGAAACCCAGAGAAATGTGAAGTCAGTTGTGACCATTTCTGGTTTCTGGTTTGTTGTCCGGATGATTTATATTCTGTTCCTTTTTATCTCCACTCGTTTAATTGAAGCAGCTGAACGTCTTTTCAATTCGGGGAGCTGCCTCAAAACCGACACGTCTCTCCTTAAGATGTGCTTTTTTGTATTTTTGTCACATCACTCCATGACGCAACAAGCCGTAGATGTCAAAGAGACGGCTTAATATTATATGAAGCTTAGGCGAAAGTTCAGTCAGGAAGACTGAACAGGCGGTGCCGTTCCCTGGTGGCCTCCTCTCGCCCCGTGGCCGCACGGCCAGCTGATTAGGGGCGGGGTCAGGTAGCACCAGCCAACCAGACGTGGCGGCCGTTACCGTAAACCAACTGCATCGGTGCAGGCAAACGTTAAAAACTCTTTTGCTGCCAGTTGTCAAAGTGGACCCGACACCTCCAATCTACAGCAGAACCTGGCACATCAGGGGAGCAACTTATTCTCTACCTCCACCACCAGTCTCTGGACTCCCAAAGGGGGGAATATGCCTCATCTCGGTTCGGCGCCCTACGGCAGGAAGGGCGTCCAAGCACCAAACAGCATTGCAATATAAATATTTATGCCTGTTATAATAAGAGAACTTGCTCAGTGTTGGAAGGATTTCGCAGATCCTTTACTGTGTAAAACAATAAAAAATATAGTGTAAAGTCAAATGAATGGATAAAGAAATTGAAGTACTGGCATCACGATAAACTCAAAGTTACCAAATATTAGTGAAGTGTTAATAATAATCCCTGGATTATGTAGACGTAAATAGAAACTATTCCTCACAATTATACTTGAGTAAAGGACTTGAGTAAATGTAATTATGTAATGTAACGTAATTACATTCCACCACTGCATTAAACTATTACTGGTTATCTGGGGATGAAAATGTTGCCTTTAGGTGTGAATGTCTGGTGCTGATTCGTCCCATAGCAACCGCGTTTGATCCCCGATATCGTAACTATGCACTCAGCTAATTAACGCAGACGTTCGTAAAAGTGGTCCATCGCCCTCCGGTGACACTGGCAGAAACGTTTGAAAGGACATTTCAGTTCAACTTTGAGGCTCCTGTTGGCACGACAAAGGCATTAACGAAGAATCCCAGCATGCACTGCTGCTGTTTTATACACAACCAAGACGCAGGCTCTTCGTCTGGTTTGAATGTTTGCTCGGAGTCCCTTCATCAACATTTCAAGCCCAAATTCAAGGTGCCTCGGCTCAGCCTGCTCGATGCCGATAAGACTTTTCATTTTCAGGCCACCGCAATTTTGGAAAAGTCGGAAATGGCCGAGGTGCGAGGAGGACGTCCGATAAAAGTGGAATAACAAAGAAGAGGAGAAACCTGCTGCTTCCGACACATTGAAGGCTGCAGCGGTGTGTGTGTGTGTGTGTGTGTGTGTGTGTGGGGGGGTGTTAAATTGAACATTTCCCTGCAGCATCCAAACAACAGCACTGCGATCACATGACTTTGGCCTCACAGTAAAACAGAAATGTTGCTCTTCTTACTGAATCTTTCTATTAGAACTTCAGCCTGAATATGAATGGTTTCTCATCACGCTTTTATCTCGCCATCGGCGCCGTCTCAGACCGAGCGCCAAGTGTCTCGGCTTTAGAGACATTGGATAAAACCAGCAAAGCAGTCAATCTGGCAGTGTAATTACCCATCATGCAGTAGCTCAGAGCTGTTCTTCCTCCCTCTAGGTGCATGAAGAGATAAAATAAAGTTAATCCCTCACACCCAACCTGACTTCACGTCGCAGTGCTGGTTGTCACCACAGAAACTTAATAGAGCTTAATACGATTTATGGTTAAGGAAATTAAACCAATGAGCAAATGACAGAGAGGAAAGTTAAAAAGGTGCAGTTTGTTTGTGATGGCTTACTGCTAAATAATCAGAGCTTGGAAGGAAAAGGCACCATGTACTGGATAAGAGCACAGATGGAACACAATGATGAAATGACACAATTCCCAACATGTTCATACAAAGTGACCTCGGGGGAAACTGCCTTTTGCATTATCAGTGTCCTGCACCCGCGAGTCCCGTCTCTGCCATTTGCACACCAGTAATCAATACGTCTCATTTCCCTGACAGGCAGAGATTGCTGTCCAGGTAAACAAAGTGAAAGACTCGCTGCAGTCATTAAAATTGCACAACCGTTATTTTCCTCACGGCCAATTGCAGCAGGCGCAAGTAATGACCTTCACATGGCGAGGCTCCTTTAAGACGCGCTTTTGTCCTGAACAAGCATGCATCTAAACCAACTTTCATTTTATTGAAGCATTTTTGAGCGCTAGAGATGAAGAATATCCCTTTTGTTCAAGGATCATTCAAAATAGGACCCGGGATACAGATGTGCAGTGTGGGAGGGAGAGAGGGGAGAGAGTTTGATACCATTATTGGGGTACAAACATTTTGACAGCGTTGAAGCGAAAAGGCGTCAGTCAGTAAGCTTTTCCTCCACCTCTCCTCCTCGGCGAGGTTCGGTCCGTTGACTCAGCACAGTGTAGGAAGGCCGGGCAGGTGATGGTGGGTGGGGGCCGTGTGAAGGAGGGACGCATCAGCAGAGGGCAAGGGCGGGAGGACACCCCCATCTCGGCAATTTAAATCAACGCGACTCCAATCGGGGTCCGATCGAGACGATTACGTGTCTCTTTGTGGTCAAAGATATTTTTGAAGTTTGCTCTTTTATGGGCTTGTATTGGTTTTCAGCACAAAGTGCTTTGAAAAATTGCCCCCATGAGAAACGTTGAGTCTCTGCTGCCCCGAGAGGACCAACGATGACGCTGACCAAGACTCCGTCAATCTCCGCCCGCTTTCGGGTTCAACAAATCACCTTCCTGTGTTAAGTGCCCGCCCCCTCCCACCGACAGCTGCCCCAATGGTGGAACAACGGATATGACGAGCGCTGCACAGCAGAGCCACATGGAGGAGCTAGGCGCTAGCATTAGCAGCTAATGCTACTCCCGCACAGGCTTGTGCTGACTGGGATGTGACATTCTCTATTACGGGTTAACCTTCTTGTATTTACCCTAAAAAAAAGGGGTAAATGTGATTTTGTGTTGTTGTGGTTGAATGTAATTTATGGTGCTCTCAGATAGCTGCTAGACAACCCATAAAATACACAAAGACCCCGCTGGTACCAGCGTGAGAGTCCGGCTTTAGAAAGAATAAACGGAAACACATTTGGCCTGAAGCAGAAATTGTTGAATTGTGGACTTTTGGAACGTAAAATACAAAATTAGGGCCACTTTTCATTACAATCACGTCCTTGATAAAGAAAATAGAAACTTTTTTAAGCATCTAGCAGTTTCAGAGCAACCTTATTATCCAGTTGGAGAGATGTTTCTGGCATCCAAGTTGAATATTCCCTTAGTTTTTGGTCTTCTGGTCTCTGCCGGTGTCAGATGTTACGCAAAGCAGCCGAAGCGGCATCTGTCATTGTGACGCGTTTCGGCAAATAAAAGATCAACCTGCATCAGCAACCTGTGCCGAGGGCATCGCCGCGCCAAATCCAGTTTGAATTGCGTTAGGAAAAAGCAATATGACAACGTGATTAAGGATTGTTTGTAAAGGGGAGCGTTCGACAGGCCGTTCCTCAAAGAGGAACTACTGAAAACGAAAAAAAACGAGGCGTGAGCTGCGGATTCAAGTGATAATTTGTGAACTGCGTTGTTACAAACAAATCCAAGTCAAACAGTCCGACAAGGAGCCATATCAGCGCTTTACAGCCTGAAAGACTCGAAACACAGATTCCATTAAAAAGGCTCAGTTTTATAAGGCAAATGCAATGAGCATTAGCCGTGAATAAATAATCCCCACTCTGCAGTCCATTTAATTGCACCACTTATCAACTTGTCGGGGAAATCCATAGCAGCACGCCGGAGAATTTCCCCCACAACAAACAAACAAACGCACCCGTTTCACAGCCGCCCCCCCCTCACTCACAGTCTCAGCACAGTCAATATGGCCGCTGTTCGGGCCGGAGGAGTCCTTCCCGCACACCCGCTTACAAACAGGTTACTCAAATACACAATAGCTGCATAATCTGAAACATGCAAACTGCATAATTATAATGCACATCACAGTGGAACATGAGCTGGTGTGCGTGTGCATGTGTGTGTGTTGTGGCCAACACCTCCCTGAGATGACACCTGACAGCGGAAGGTAAATGAAGCTCGGTGACGAGCACGACAGCCTTCGTCTAGAGGGCAGCGAGCGGCGGAGGCACAAAGCAAAACACGGAGCGGCACGCCAACACAACCCGATGGCCTCGGCTCCATTCTGCCAATCTCTGCTCCCCACGACGCGCCTCGGACTTTCACACCCCCCCCCTTACCTCCCCACCTCCCCTCCCGGCGTAAAACCAGATCCCAGCTCCCAACACCCCGACGGACATCTGGGATTTTTTTATTTTTCCGCTGCCTGTAAAATCGACTGCTCCGGATTTAAAGGGCTTACAGGAGCCGAGAGTCCATATTGTGCCACTTCTGTGCACCGGAGTGACTTGACTCTAATGGATGGGTCCCTTGGACTGGAGCACGGGTTTGTGCGTGCGTACGTGCACACGCGTGTGGGTAAATCACTGTAGTGGAGCTCTTATGCTGAAGCAGCACACTGGCAGAAAACGGGCCGCGCGGCAGAAGACCTCTTTTGTTTGTGGTTCCTCGTTGGAAGGCGTGGCCAAGGTGTTTTTACCCCCCCTTGAAATGGCCTTAACCACACCAGACATTGCTAATTGCTGCACTGCTTGACAGGCAAACGTCTAAATACTATGGCGATGGAGGATGGGTTTTATCCGGCTTCGAGCACCACAGAGGGACGAGCGCATGAAGACTATCGTTCTCTCATCAGCTCGGCCTCTGAGGGAACAAATCTTCAAACTGGACCAGATGCAAGTAAACAGTTAAGTGTCAGTGAAGAACTGATAGAATCTGATTTACTGACACACTCAGTATTAACACCGGTGTTGAAAATGTAAAACTGCTTTTGTTTGCTGGATATTATATTATGTTCTGATAACGAACATTCAGGCATTTGTGCCGTTTCTCCGTTGCAGGACGTCGGCGGTTTCGTTGTTCGGTGGCGTGCGATTGTCCGTCCCGTCTTCTATGACGCGAAGGAGCGTGTTGCACATCAAGTATCCACAAATCTATCAGACGAGTTGTTTGCCGTCTTCCAGGCGTTTCGCAACCGGCGACACTGAGCGACTTTGGCAATTTCAGGTTCAACGTATTTCAGGTGCAACGTATTGACGTGAAAATGTGGCAGATTGTAAAACTAAGCGTTGGTGTTGTGTGAGTAGTAATAATCCTTCCTCGGATGCACACGGTCTTCTGAATAGATACATGACGGAATACATGAATACTGCGGCCAGGCGTGACAAATATGCAAACGACAACACGTTCCAGTGTACTATTACAGATGCTGTTGAAACATCTGTGGTATCTTCCGCATGTTGTATTTTCTGACATGTTGTGGTTATGTAAACAATTCCCTTCTGTATTTTCTAAGTTAAAAATGACAAAATGTCACTGTTTTCTTTTCTTTTAATTCCAGGAGCAGCGATCCATGCTCATTTGAAAGGGCTCATACTTCTCCATAACTTCCCACGTGAAACCCAGGGTGGCGATAAGTCATTATCTCCGCACACGTGCACCTCGCGTGCCACTTCGCAAACAAACTAGATGTTCTTGTATCGGCGCCAACGCTTTATGCTAACAGCCGCCCACATTCTCACGCGTGTCATCTTCTCGCGTCGCTTCATTTTTAGGTCGCTATCGCCGCCAAGGAGTCAATACGAAACCAGGAGAAGCTCAGACTCCCTTCTGTTACTCATTTACAATCATTCCATTTTCACTGGTGAGGTTTTTAAAGTTGAAAAAACATCACTCTAATACAATTTATCACAACACCAGCACAAACTGGAGCCCCCGCAGTGATGCTAATAGGCCTCGTCCTCAGCCTCACACCCTCCTGCCAGCCGGGGGAGACAAACAAACACGGGCCTCCAGCTCCATGGGAGCGATGAGAGGTTCTGGGAGGGAATACAAAGTGATGGAGGGGCGAAGCGGGAGGCGGGGGGGGGCGGAGGCTGCTCCTGTGCAGCGCAGCGTTTATGCACCGCAACAGTTCCTGCGCATCCCGTGCTGCTCCTTCGCCGCGGTGATGAATGAAAGCAATATGAAGACGCAGGAGTGAGGAGCCTCGGCCTTCTGTCCCAACACTGCTCTTTTATTTTATGAAGACGGGATTCAGATCATTGAAATGGGAATCGGTCAAATCTGGGAGAAACCGCTTCGCTCACGCTTTTGAATGACGGCGGGCGATCAGAGTTATGGCGCGTGTGAAGGGGCGGGTTCGAGTTAAATAAACAGTGGGAAGATTAGGTTAACAGAAGGAGAGAGGCCATCAAATGAATGATTACTGCTCCCACGGAGTACATTGGATCTGTGACTCCTGTGAAAGGCGTGTGTCAGATTACCTGTTAAAGACTCACAAGGCCTTTAGTTTGAGGCTTTTTTACAAAGGCACTGTTGTACCGAATGGGATGAAAAGCGAGAAGCTTCAGCTGTGCTTCGTGGGATTAATGATATTCTGTAAGGAGCAAGAGAGAAGAAAGAGAAACAGCGGCGGCGTTGCACGCTGTTCATTATGATGAGCTCTAGATTGCCTCCCTTTCCTCTGAGGCCACGCGTCTTTTTTTTTTTGCAGCTGCTTTGGAGACGTCCTCCTCGCTGATGGAACGCTTCGCCGCTAAGTGCTTTTGGCGAGGCGACGAGTCAAAGAAACCGCACCGGCGTAATGTAAACCGAGCTGTTGCAGCATAGCACATAATAACCAGATTTACCGTCCCAATTGTGCGTCGGCTGCAACTCGGGGAGCCGGTTTTCCTTTAAAGGCGAAGCAATAAGACAAGTCATTAATAAGCGCGGCGAGGCTGTGGGAGCCGCTGAGGCTGCACCGCTGTAGAAACACATCACAGTCAAGGATGTACAGCGTGCAGGGATGGCTATTGCTTGTCAGAGCGCATTTCCATGAGATATTCTTCTCATTGCACCACCCTCGCACTCGTTATCCGGGGCCAGTCACACACACAGCTGTCATGGGGTTTTATGTTGGATTCTAAGAAGAAGCATGATCGTGTCTTCACGTCGTGGGACGGAATGAAATAAAGCATCTACTTTGCATGTTTTTCCTCTTCGGCTAAAACATTCTGCACAATCGGTTTGGATTTTCTGCTGGAGAAAAGCCACCGATTGAGGAATGATGTGTGTTTAACTGTCACAGCGGTTCAATTGTTACTCACGAGGACCCCGGTTCTCTCCGACGCCCAGAGAAGTATTTTATTCATTTAAGGAGTCTTACAGTTGGGGAGAAACGCAATGGTTTCCAATGGTCGGTTCGAACTCCGGATCGATGCTTCATCTGGTCGACGAATCAGCAAACATCCGCCAATAATTATTCAGCTAACGGGCGTCTGCGCTCGACCCCGGCGTGCAGCTAAAGAGCCGTCAGCGGGGGTCCATTGAGCGGCTGCGTGATGCCGTCTCACCTTTATTCACCTGCGTCATCATCGCCTGAGGCCGTGTAACAGTTGTCTCTGAATGTGAACCACAGGGTGTCGTTTAAACTCTGGTTAAGCAAAAGAAATGCACTTCATCATCAACAGCGCTCGTTCAGACCAGCCGGCCCGAGAGCACACAGTTATATTGTTTTTCATCCACGGATCCCGCAGGTCACGTCAAATGAAAACGAGCCCGCTGACACTGATTGGCCGCCGCAAAAAAACATCTCAAATAATTCCAATGTGCAGATTTAATTTCCACCTCCCACGGTGCCTTAGAAGCTTTAGAAAAAAAGAAGAAAAAAAAAAAACACAGATCTCCCGCCTGCTCGGCTCATTTCCATCTACGTGGATAATTGCCCGACTTGACGTCTAAGTACAGATGCAAAGAAGCGGGGCAGCGGGGGGCCTTTTTCTCCTCGGGGATAATAACAAAGTGCATGGAAGCGTTGAGACGCTTAGCACACGCTACTCGGCGACACGCGCAGGCCGGTTGTTGTTGTTGTAAATCGTTGCCTCTGCAGAAGCAAAGAGGGAAAAACCTGTTGTGAAATTCAATTTGTGGAATAAACGTGGCGTTGAGTGATTTGTAACTCCTTTGCTGTCAGTCTGTGGATGCGAGGAACTACAACAATAGTGCAAGGTCTGTATCTTCTGTGTTCCTCGGTTTCACAAAGAGAGATCATCAAAATATCCTCTTTTCAATTCTGAGCCGACGGCCTTTCAGACAGTATTTAGTCCGTATTTATCTTGTTTTCCTGTGATGCACATTTAATCCTGATCTCACACAAATGGGAATGGCTTATTTTCACTTCCATTCATTTCTTAATCATACAAAACGATCCTTCTCCGTTCCCTCAGAGGAGAACTGGTGATCCACTATTAGAATCTTCGATCAAGAGACGGACAACAAATCCCGACTGTTGTTCTGCTGTTTGAGTCGAGCTCTGAAAGTCAAATGTCGCCCTGATCGATCGATCGTCGCTGTCTGGCAGTACGTCAACCTCGGCCTCCAGGTGACACAAGAGCGAACCTCCGCTTTGTCCCTTCTGGGCTCCTGTAGAGACGCGAATGATGCAATAGACGGGGACTCTGTGAAGAGGACGCGGGGGCCGACGGGGGGAGTCGGGGAGTCGCCAGTGACAGTTTCTAACAAACATGCGGCCACTTCCTGTTGGCATGAGGGACGAACAGGCCCTCTGAACAAAGCAGAGACGTTCAGCGCGCGAGCAGCTGGCTGCTGATGTGCTGGTTTCTGGGGGGGGGGGGGGGGAAGGGGGTTGGGGGGGTGTAGTTCTCCCCCCTCCATTTGGTCCCAGACCTGAACGAACGATGTGAAAGCTTCTTCATTGGAAAACCTAATGGTGTCTGTGTTTCGCGTAGAACAGGTGGAGGTTCGTAGCGGCTCCCCGCAGGGCCCGCCCCCCCCCCCCCCGACCGCGGCCCCCCGACCGCGGCCCCCGAAAACGTCTTTCAAGTGTCTCCAGTAATTGCTACTGGATTCACACGGAGGAGAACAGCAGACGCTTGTGAGGCTTGAAAGGCACCTGCTGTCTTCTTTTCACAGCCTTAATGTCCTGAATTCCCCGTCCACACACAGAGAGACACGATGTCTCCGTCCCTTTAGTTTCTGACACGTATAGACGATATTTGACGGATACCACATGTGACCTTTGAGCAAATAACTGTTCAATGAACCTTAATGGAGGGAAAGGATTTGAAATTATTCCTATATATCGGTTATTGGCCGGTCCTTTCAAAGTAAGACTTAGTTTTATAGTCAGAGTATCGAGGTAATTATTCATTAAACCAGCTTTAACAGCTGATGAGGTGATTTACAGATGAAAAGAATTACAACAAACTGTAGCTTTATTTTAATTTTTCAAAATAAAACTTCCAACTTAATTAACTATTAAAAAGATAATGTTAGAAATTGTTGACGGATACATTTTCCTCTTGTGGGAGAAGTTTTATCAATCCTAGAAATACACGATAAGTCAACTTAAACAGTGATAGACAGTATTGACAAAAGTCGCTGAATCACACATGCAGAAATATATATAAATATATATATGTATATATATATATATATATACTTTCTAATACAGAATACATGTACTTTTATTTGGAGAGGATCACGTTTTTGAACAGAAGGCAGAATAAGTTTTTAAGCCAATGACTCGCCGGCACACTTGGGCGGTGGGGATGCATCACACTCGCATTATTCTTATAAACCCACCTTTTAATATTCAGCCGGCGTCCGATCAGTAGCTGCTTGGAAATAACTTTATTCAGACTCCACCTGCTGTATAATTCTAAATCTGAAAAGGCAATTAACTCGGGGGCCAGCCTTGTTATTTCCTGGCTGTCGAGGAGTATTTCTGCAGAATGGGAAGCCTGATATGAGGAGCATACAGTATATATTCATATACACACGCGTACACTGTATATAAATAACAGCGTGTATTTACTGCCTGTGACAATCTGTGCTGGATGATTCATTCATTTTATTTTTCATGTTGGTCACTGAAGAGGAAATTATTATTTCTCTTATTTCTGTGACTTTGTTCCGTAATTGTTTGCTTGATTTTAGGGTGAATTATGAAATCCTCTTTTTGAAAATCCCTCCGTGAGTCCTCGATGCCTTCCAGCTCGGCACCTCGCAGAGATAATAATCTTATCGTAGCAACACAATCACTTTCTCACGATAACGCGTTAATTATCTAGTAAACACAATATAGTTCCTGTCTGGCTTTCAAATTAGCAGAATAATTAGCCAAACACCTCCAGATAAAGGGTTTTGTTGTCTGTAGTGGAATCACTTAATAAAACACCGCGACCTCCTCGCTAGTGAAGCACCTGCTGAATGTATTAAATCTGCATTAAAACAATTGATTGATCTGTAAATCAAGGTGTAACAGCGGCAGAAATAACATCGCTGTTCAGTCTTCCTTATTAAAAAAAGATATGATGACATCATCATAATCATTTCACTTGATTTTTCCATATTCAACACATTTCAAAGACATTGCTCCTGATACACGTGTGTGGATCATCAAAACTGAATTATTCTGGTGCACAGATGCAGATTATTAGATGCTGGTTCCAGGTTGGAGGGGAAAGTAGAAATAAGGGAGTTGAAGGGATGAGAAGTCTATTTTCTTACATCATCACACAAACACACACATGTGCTCATCGTCTTCATTGAGCCTTTGCTGCTAATTAAAATGGCCGGATGGTGAAGTCCAAAGGCTTGAGCAATATTCAACCCCCGTAAATAAGCTCAACCATTAAAGTAATGGAGGTCTAACAAGTGGATTATTACATCTCACAGAGCTGTTAGAGACTGGAAACATATAATAAAAAGGCCGGATCTGCTGCTTATGATGAAAAATATCCTTCAAGCTCACCTCAGATTTAGTTTGTGCGGAACATAAAACAAATGAGACGCATTAAACAGAATGTGTCCAAGCCAACGTTCATCTTGTGCTTTCAGATGTGAAAGCGAGCTCGTCCTTCCCCCGTCTGAGTGCTTCTCCCCCGTCCAGCGTCCATCGGGAATCAGTGTTACGAAAAAAACAAATGATAGAGTGTCAAATGCAGACCCGGATTTATTTAACACAAAGCTGCTTCAGTAGATTATGTATAAATATTGAATGTTTTGTTTGTTTAAGAGTCCAACCGGATTTTTGAAATGACGTTTCAGACACAAAATGAGGCGTTGAGATTGTGACGAGTAGCTTGCTGCCTCTCTCTCTTCGTTGAAGGGCACAGTTGATAAGTGTGTGGGGGGTGGTGGGGGGTTATAATCGATCCCGAGGCAGAAACTGATTGATCCCCCCCCCCCCCCCCCCCCCGGAGTCCCAGTAACTCATACAGGAGTATGGATCGCCTGCCACCGGTGAGATCTGTGGCCTTCTCTCTGTCTTTGTAAGAAACATAAACACTGAAACCGGGACAGCCGTGTTTTAATCCGTCTCCGTCTCCGATAAGAATTGACTGTTTTGTGTCCACGTGTTCATTTCTCACCCACAGCAGAGTTGAGATTAGCAAGATGGGAAGAAATTAAATAGTGGCCATTACAATGTGCAACAGATAAGAGTGTGAACACTTATTTCTTGTAGTATATTTCACAGGATTTACCTGCAGTGTCAAATGGGGACTTTGTCCCAAAACATTAAGTCATTATTTTGTCTCAACTTTCCCTCAACTGAGTAGTTTTTTGGCCTAAAGTTGACCAAAGAGGAACTTTTAACTGGTTATGAGACTATGAGACTGTTAAGCGATCTCCTGTTTGGTGGAGCAGAAGCGCCTCGTCTGATGAATTTAATCTGCACACGTCCCCACATCTCACAGTCGGTTTCAAAATTCATGCTCATTAAAAGCATATCAGTCACGAAGACTTCATGAAATAACGCGTTGGGGTCCGTTCACAAACCGCTTCCCAACACTTGATTCCATTTCCTGCCCTTGGAGGCCGATCGGCGTCTCGGTGATGCTCCACGGGGCTTCGCTGGGTCGGCCGGCTTAAGAAGATATCGCAAACAGCGAGGGAGAAAAGAAGGATTTGCTTTACAATGGCACTGACTTTTATTTTATATTTTCTTTCTTTTCAAATAGTAAAAATCCCCCCAGGAGCGAAAAAAGCCGAAGATTACTCTCAACGTGCCTCGGCCCCCTCGTGCGTGAGCGGCCTCTGCAAGTTCCTCGGGAGGACACGAGGCCCCCCGAGCCTCCGACAGGACCCCCCCCCTCAAAGGTCAAAGGTCAATCAGTCCCCGTACTGGGAAACACCTCCTGGGGAGGGAAGGAAAATCAACCCCCGGCCCGGTTGATCCGCTTCTTCTAAACGAGCTGAAACGCGCCTCAAAGACGCCACAGATGCAGGAAACTGTGCTGCAGCTGTTTTGTGGGTATAAAACAGCTGGAGTGAATCTTAAAGGGGGCGGGTCACTCTTCCGTGTATGTAAATATGTAAATGATGATTTCAAAGAGAAAACACAAGCTTTTCTTGAAAATGACACGGCTGTGAATAAGAATGAAGAACTGAGGATCTTCTCAACAAGTCAAAATGGCCTAAATGCCGCTGATGTGTCTCGTCTCCTTCCAGGTGTTTCTAGGATCGATTCCCACGACGTTCTAATCTGCCTTTAAATGAGCGAATTAAGTCTTTTTCACGAGGGGAAGCGAGCTGCCCGTCATTGCGCATAGTGAAACTAATCACGTTACAGCGTCTGCAGTGTTTCTGCTCTCATGAGCGCCGTGACCTTGATTTTGCTGCGAGAGAGAGAGTTGCCCTGGTTACAAAGTCTGCTTTTTTTCTGCCCTTTTCTTTGTCCCTTTATTTTATCTACAAGTTGCATGCGGTTCTCGTCACCGGGCATCCTTATCAACCGCTGTCCAGAGGCCCCCAACCCAGCGACCATTCACGGCCCCCGGGAGCCAGCGCGCCGGATGACTGCACGCGCACAACGAGAGACACACTCACACACACTCACTCACTCAGCTTGCACGGCGTTTGTGCGTATGAGACGCCGAGGGGTTGAAATAAGGTGGCGAGGAGCTGTGGCGTTCCGGAGGATCCGACCCGTCTTGCGCCGTGACCCTTTTTTCATCGTCGGCCGAGTCGCAGAGAGAAACAACACTCATCGCCCGCGGCGACGGAACTGCAGCCGAGAGATTAAACGTACCGTGGCTGCAACGAGAACGACAACGCCTTTTTCGCACAACTATGAACACAACCTAGTGGGATGCAAGTCGTGCAGAAGACTTGAGGGCCACAACTCACCCGTCATTCGCGTATCAATCACTTAACGAATGTGTCCTTGGTTGCTGGAGTTTGGCCTGATAACGGCACCACAACTGACGCAACCAGAGACAAACAGGACTACTTCTGACCCCGGACGTGAACTTTGAACATCATGGACACATCCACCTGATTTATTACAGAAGCAAACGCTGCCCCCCGAGCTGCAGCGTGTAAACGTTCATTAATGTGCCGTTGTGGTGCGCAGCCCTCTCAGTGTGTAGCTGCTCCACGTGCACAACGCGCCTGCAGGGAACTAGCTGGTACCGTGGTGATCACTCTATAACCGAACTGCTCGAGCCTCGTTTTCAGGACAGTTTGCGCCACATTTTATCCAGAAGGGCCTCTGGCAGAAAGCAAATGTGCCGCATTCGCATTTCTGGTTGAGATCCTGAGACTGTGAGGGCAAAGTATCAATGAAAAACTTTATAAATGAGTTACTTTACGCTTTCTTTATGCTCTCAATCTAGAATGTAAATAGCTGACGCCTTACAAGATAATAGCAACACAAAAACAAATGTCAATATAAAGTACAAGAATATTATATGAGTTTAAACAACGCTAGAAAATGGACTATGATTAGTGAAGTTTACAGTATGAATAATTTCCAGTGAGAGTATATCACATTTTTCTTTATATTATCGTAATGTGATATATTAGCATATTGTATCCTCTGATTTGAATAACTTTGTTGGTGTTTGCAAATGGAAAGTGGTGTTCAGACCCTAATTTCACAAACACGATTACGCTTTGAAGGTAGACGCGGTGAAGGCGTCTGCATCTGTCCAGTGTTAAAACAACAATCCCACCAACAACAGTGAAACAATCACTGTTTCCGTTAAGGGTTTATTGCATTAATTCCCCCTCTACATTGTACAGGAAGTTAATCTAAATCAAGGAACGCGGACTTAAAATCCAATAAATATTACAGCAGCTTTGAATGCGTTGAAATCCTCAGACTGGCTGATTGAGTTTGAGAGCTTCTTTCATCTCCATTATAAATACATGTGAGTACAAATGAGTTTTATTTTCACTCTTTGATTGGACATCAGATGTCCCAGTTGCACCAACGAGGAACATTGATCTTGTCCTTTGAGAGCCTGTTGGTTTAAAAACGTCTCTTTGGATCCTGATAAGATATGTGAGGAAAAGAGGAAAACAACATGCAGCCCTGGAGGCTGCGATCTAAAAAAGCTAAAACACATATTAACAAATGCAGGAACAGCGCGGCAAACGCCTGCAGTCTGTGCCGCCGCCGCGCGATACATGACAGCACAGCTTGAACTCTGGCTGCACGAAAGGACCTTCATGTGACGCCCCGGCAGGAAACAGGGGTCACTGAGGGGTCACTGAGGGGTCACTGAGAGGTCACTGAGAGGTCACTGCGAGCTGCGAGGTGTTAACGTGGCCTCGGAGCGAAAGCTCGCAATGCGCAAAGGGGCTTTTTTCTTCTTAATTACAGCAACTGTGATTAGGTGGTCCCTTTGGGAGAAATTTTATTTTCTAAAAGAACCTTTTTAACTCTCGGAACTAAAGAGAAGTCAACGGGTCACTCAGAACGACATCTCGACTCCGACTGCAGGCTTTTTAGTCGTTCAAAACCTTTAATTTGTCCCTTTTCCGTTTTTTCAGAGGAAAGTCAGCGTGGGTGGAAACAAAAAACTTGTGTCGGGACGGAAGAGACACTTTCTTCTTTCCCCGCGTGGTGGCGTGCGAGGCCTCGGGACGGATGGTTGACATCGTGAGCATCGTTCACTTGTTTGTCTCTACTGGACATATTTTTTTCAGGAAATGGTGCTTCAGTTGAAATTGAAAATGGATCAGTTCCCCCCAAAAGATGTTTGGATTTTGTTTTTTTTCTTTGTGAGATACGACGGGGAATGTGATCTAAAAGGTATTTGTTTCCTCTCGACGTCGATGGTGATGGACTTTTGCAGGAAAACCTCCTTTGAAGAACTTTAAGTTCTCACGCTTTGCTTTCTCAGCTGAAGATACAACCAGGCCAAAGGAACTAAAAGCTCCCTTATGACTGAGAAGAAAACCTCTCTTATCAGAAATCAGGAACATTTACTGCCAAACTCTGGACAATAAGTAAATAAGACATCGGACAACGAGACAAGCCGAGTGCAGGAAATGCGGCATAAATGCACTTTGCACCACTCTCTGCAGCGGCGTCTCCTCCTCCGTTCCCGACTGATTGATGCGCTCACATTCCCCTCGACTAGCATTTCTTTTGCATGCGCCCGCTAGAGATGAATCTCACTTTGGGCGGGAGGGGTGAGGGGGGTGAGTCCTGATGAATGGTGGAGGTGATGGCGGCTGACGGAGTGGCCCCGGAGTGGCCCCGGCGCCGAGATGACTCAGGGAACCCGCCGCTCTCGTCCCCAATGATGACATTTGATTTTTTCCTCTTTTTTTTTTATTTTTTTTTTTAGCTGGCACCTTTTCTTGCAGCACAGAGGCTTCAATCGATAGCTGCCCCTCGCTCTCGTACGCCCCCCTTCCCCCCCCACCTTCACCCCCCCGTGTGCTTTCACCACGGCGCTCTTTTCTCAGTGTCGCGTGTCCTCGCCTCTCCTTCCTCCTCGCTCCATCGTCCTCCACTCTCAGCCGCGCATATCTGTGGATAACTAATGATAATGGACTCTGCTCCCCGATGTGAGGAACCCCTGCAATCAGCCCGTGCGCGTGACGCACGCGTTGACGGCCTTAAATTTTCTCAGGCCTGAACGCCACCTAAAGATCATCAACAGTGAGGTGACGGAGAACACAAATAAACCACCGGGCCCAGCGAAGAGGCGGTGATTCATTCGGGCAGCAGCGGGAAACTGCGACCGGAAAACGAACAGAAACGCACAACGTCTCCCTTTCTCTTTCGTGATCTTACCAGGAAAAGTGCGCGTTCTGTCACCAATGTGGAACTAAATCGGCGACACATTTCGGTGTGATTTCCCCCTCAAAGGCCTCATCCATCCACGTGTCTCGTGCCGACGACTTGAGCGATGACTCACGCAGTGCTGCGGGGACGGCGCGCCAACTCATCAGGCGCTTCCAGGAGCGGGATTCATCTCTCGAAGCTCATTATGACGCAGTGAACAAAAGCGCGCCGCGGTGACCACACGTGGTAAATGCATCGTGACCTCGCGTTCGTGTTGAGCAAATGGCGCCGCGCGGACAAGCGTATCAAACAAAGAAGCCCTCGGCTACCACAAAAGGAAAGAAGCTTTCATTAAAAGTGAATAAAATCCTCAGACTGAATGAGACACTTGTGTTTCACTGCTGTTGTTGTGCATTTTCACGTAAATCATTTTGAGTGGCCTCCTCATGAAAAGTTCCTGCACCTTTAGTGGAGGTTCAGGAGTTGGTGTCTTGCTCGTCTTTGGTTCTCCTATTGGTGGTGAGATAAGTGTCTCCTCAAAGGAAGAGTCAACAATCCAGCGTCTCTCAATTTGCTCTGATCTTCTGGATCTTCTCACCTGAGAGGAAGTGTGAGAGCTTTCCTCTCGACGGCCTTCTTTCTCTCCTCCTCCCCTCCGTCACGAATCCACAATCTCCAATTTTGTCTTTAATCTCGGTGTTTATCGCTCTCTCTCGGGGGGAGTCATAGCAGCTAATCAGAGGCATCTGCTCCTGCGCGGTTCCAGCATCCCGTCACCACAAGCCGAACCCGCAGAAGAAGCACAAAACGGAGCCACCATGAGGCCCTTTGGGCCTTTTCCTCTTCGCCTCCTCCATCGCTCCACTGCCCGGGCCATCCGCCCGGACACAAAGCCAGAGGCCTCAGGCGGGACGTCGTTTCTCGCCGTGACAAGAGGAGAACACGTCCTGCTACTGATGGACGGCTCGGTGAAGCTGTTGTCACCGTTTGGGATTCGGCCGTCTGCAATTGAGGGATGAAGGAGAAGAGCGCCGGGAAAACGAGACTCTGTGAGCAGCTGTGAGACAAACCTCCCCGAGACTCCGGGTGTTGCTGTTTATAATTCATCTTCAGTCACACACACTTAAGCAAAGCATTTGGGCGTTTATTGTCACACTTAGTGAAGCTTCACGTTCCGCCGGGAGAACAAATCCCAGAGCATAAATCACACGAAGAGGCGTTCCCGGGGAGCCGTCCAGGAGACTGGAGTCAAAATGCAACTGTGAACGTGGTTGGAGGTGACATTGGAACGTTAACCAAGTCTTCTTCTTGATGTTCTGTGAAAGAACAGAAGTGTTCCTTCAGGCTGAAGGATCACGGAGAGAGGACGGAGATTACGTGAGTGTGCGTTTTTTTCGATTTCAAGACCGAAAACTGAGACAATCGTACGAGGTGATCAATCTAGTGGGATCATTTTACCAGAGATTCATGTACACTTCCATCGAAGAAACTTCCCAGTCGCCCCCCTTTCAGACAGAAAATCCATCGACAACAATTCTACGAATAAAGTAACTGCCGAACATTTGCTGGTCCCAGAGGAAAAAGCTATTTAATTGACAAATGTTTTTAGAATACCCACCATTACCCAACAGAGCATAAAACATAAAACTGTTAGAAGACGTATATCTGGACATATTTATTTTATCTCAGGGTGTGTGAGAGCCTCGTGGTAATATCCACCAATCTCCACCTCACCTTCAAAACGTCACCTGGTCTGAGTGCCGCAGGATATCGCTCCGTTTTAAAAAAAGTAAATAAAGCGACAGATTTGAATTTAATGACCTAATAATTCATTAAATCTTTCTGCGGTGTCAAATCCCAGAGCCGAGGCGGCGGGGAGCCGGGGAACAGCGTCCGCCCTGCAGTTTGAATGTTTGTTATCTGCTAGGAAACCAATTACGCCTGACAGAGTTTCAGTCGGGCTGAGGCACAATGCCGCCGCTCGACGTGCATTTTGATGTGCGGCATCCGGACCGTTTCCTGCACCTCAGTCGACGTTTCCCAAAGTCGGGATAGTGGATGAAATGTTAGAATTATCTTTTTGAAATGCAGAAAAGTGTTTGCACTGGAGAACGATGGACGAGAGAGTTATCTCTCGCTTACAATGTGTTGATAGGTCGGATTTTTGTATTTGGCTTCACTATCTCTTCAGTGTTTTGGCTTTAGTTTATTTTAATATGTATTTGAAATATACCCAAGTAAATAGAAGGCGGGTGTTGATTGGGGAACAGAAGAGGAACTGAGGCCGTTGTTTTAAGTGGTGAACCATCAGTAATCGGACACGTGACAACTTCATTTTTCATTTAAATGGTTTATAGCATTAATTCATATCATAGACAATATATTATCAATAGCGTTTGGCCACGTATTGTATGTCCTTGTTGTTTCTTTGGTTGCAGCATCCTTTGCCCAGATGTTGAATCACGTCGACACGCCGATTTATGTTTGACGCCGACGTTTATTGCCGATTCAGGAGATCGTGTGTCCTGCAGAGTGTGCAGCGGAGCACAACGTAGAGGTGGACGGATGTGTGTTCACAGACCTTCAATGACTTTTTAGGTTGACCTTTACCTCGACCCATCCTTCACCTCGCTCTAACGCTGCAGTCGGCTAAACACAACCAGCCTTTAGGCTCCCTCAGTGAATGTGGGTCTGCAACGGAATAAAGAGACGCCAGTGACGGATGCTGAGATGCTTTTTAGGGTAAAAAACAATCAGATGTCTCATCACGGCAAAGGCAACTGTGTGAGTGAAAGTCCCGTCCTGCAAAGTTCCCCTGTAGCTTTGCCGAGCAGCCTGGTGGCCGTGACGACCTGTAGCACATTGCATGAGGATGAGGAGGACTCTGTTGGAGTAAAGAACAAGGAGGCGATTTAAAGTGGACACCTTCAGCTTCACATTGGTAGATAATGGTTTCATACTGATACACTTTACCTTTCTATTGGTAGATTATGGTTTCATACTGATAAACTTTACCTTTCTATTGGTAGATTATGGTTTCATACTGACAAACTTTACCTTTCTATTGGTAGATTATGGTTTCATACTGATAAATGTTACCTTTCTATTGGTAGATTATGGTTTCATACTGATAAATTTTACCTTTCTATTGGTAGATTATGGTTTCATACTGATAAATGTTACCTTTCTATTGGTAGATTATGGTTTCATACTGATAAATTTTACCTTTCTATTGGTAGATTATGGTTTCATACTGATAAACTTTACCTTTCTATTGGTAGATTATGGTTTCATACTGATAAACTTTACCTTTCTATTGGTAGATTATGGTTTCATACTGATACACTTTACCTTTCTATTGGTAGATTATGGTTTCATACTGATAAACTTCACCTTTCTATTGGTAGATTATGGTTTCATACTGATAAATGTTACCTTTCTATTGGTAGATTATGGTTTTATACTGATACACTTTACCTTTCTATTGGTAGATTATGGTTTCATACTGATAAACTTTACCTTTCTATTGGTAGATTATGGTTTCATACTGATAAACTTTACCTTTCTATTGGTAGATTATGGTTTCATACTGATAAACTTTACCTTTCTATTGGTAGATTATGGTTTCATACTGATAAATGTTACCTTTCTATTGGTAGATTATGGTTTCATACTGATACACTTTACCTTTCTATTGGTAGATTATGGTTTCATACTGATACACTTTACCTTTCTATTGGTAGATTATGGTTTCATACTGATGACATTAGTCTTTAAGCGGTTTAGACCTGAATGAGCTCCTGAGAGCAGCAGTGGCTCAATCATCTTGATTTTAATTCTGCAAACTAGTAAAGCAGTTTATTCGATTAAGAGACACTCAGTGGAACATTGTTCTTGACGGTGGTTGTCACACGAACATCTACATTATCGACGTGAAGTGAGTCAAATGCTGAAGAGCAAAGTGGGAAACGCTCTCCTCGGAGCTGAAGGTCAGACCCATCCGTCTTGTCTTGTGATTTAAATGAAGTCAAATGACTCCGTGCTGCCGTGGTCCCCGTCAAGGACGAGCCGGTGGTTATGATCTGCCCTTCTCCTCCTCCTCCTCCTCCACCATCTCCTTCAGCCTGTGCAGTAGATCATTAATTTGAGCGTGTGCGCTTTTGACTGAGCTGCAAATAGGCCCTAACGGCCTCCCTCTAGTTCCTGCCACCGCAGATAACTGTCACGCCGAGGATTGAAGCGCAGAGTCATGCGCCCCCCCCCTCCCTCCCGGGGGGGCGCCCCCGAGCTGCCCGTCTCCTCCATCACTGCCACTGACCCTCTAGTAAGCCCGACCCCGCCCAGTGGACGGAGCTGAGGCGGTGTCCTTGCCAGGAGGCGGTTGGAGGAGCAAAGCTTCGTTGGTTGGTTTCTTTTTGGGCTCCAGGAAACGATCCCAAAACGTTTGTCTGGCTTTGTATGTTTTTTTATTGGACTCTAGTTGATCTGAAGGGGGAGACGCTCCTCAAATCTTCACTCGGAGTCTTCTCGCGGGCTTTTCTCCCGCTGACTAACTCGAACCATCCTAATTAACAGGCTACTCGAGAAGTTTGTCATCACCGAGCCTCGCGCTTCATCATTTCTCTCCCTCAGAAATGTGCGCGTGCTTTTTGGAGTGTGAAATCGCCCGAATGAATTGACTCTCATTTTTTTTTATTTTCCCAACGTAATCGGCGGATAATGGGCTCAGAGCTGAAGGCGTGGATGCTAATTTCAACATCAATTATTGCCATTCAGGGAGAACCCGATAATTGATAGCAGCTACACGAACACAACCAACCATATTGCTTTCATTTTCAGAGTAATTAAGGGCTCGCCGATCTCATCAGGAATCTCAATCAGGAATCCTTGCATTTATAAACCAAAGCTGTGCTCTTGAATGTATTTACACGACGCTCTCCTGCTTGTTGGTAAATGCAGAGCGACGGGACTCACTTGACAGCAAAGGGAAGTCTTTTATTATGAAGTACGAGGCAAATGTGACTGAATCAAGGAAATGCATTTTGATCATTAAGCAGGATTCACAAATACATTATTTTCACCCTGTTTTATTTTTAAAGCGCTGGAGGATGGACGAGCATTGAAACATCGGCTCTTCCACGACAGATTTTGATCAATTATTTTCTAAACTTATGGACCTTTAGTGTTTACATTGATACTAGTTGCACATTTACTAATTATAGAAGACATGAACTATTTCTAATTGATGGAAAAAGATCAAATGCATAATGTGTCTTCACAGCTTGTACGACTTTAATGAGCTTTAAAGTGATTGACACGTTGTTATTGGACAAATTCTGCATTATTTGTTTACATTTCTTTTACTTTTTGTACCTTGCCAATCCATTCGTACTGTTACTTAAGTAAAGTAAAACTTAATGCTCGGTTCACCCTGAAAACTGATTATTTCTTAATTTTAGTCTTGCTTCATTCATCATAATGTGGAGAGCGCGCAGGCAACATCTAGCGTTGTGCTTGCAGGTTACATACCTCGATCACTCCTCCCTTTCTGCGTTAAAGTTGAGCCTCTTCAGAAAAATGACACCATTTAGAAAAGATGAAAACCTCTTTAATACCAATTAACAAAGAGAAAATTACCAGCGTCCCTTCCTCTGCTTGTTTTCTCGGATATGTTTCAAAGTCACGGGGCAGGAGCCCTGAAGGACACGTTTAACACCGAGGAAGAAGAACGGGCGTCTCTGGTGCATTGACTAACTGGGTGATGAATGAATTACGCTGCCTAAATTTAGCCGGGCGCTCTACCTTGAAATCGCGGCTGGGTTTCCGTCTTGGAGGTGCAGACGGGCCGCGTATGGCGCCATAAGCCGCGACCTTCTTTGTTTTTTTCCGCAAAAAAAAAGAGAAAGATTGATGTCCGACCAAACGTATCACAGCTGCCAGAATGACGTAGTGAGATGGCGTGTTGTGATGGCGTGTTGTGAGATGGCGTGTTGCTCACACATTAGTCCGACTGGTCGGGGTCGGTTTGTCTGGGAGGGGCTCGATAATGTGTGCAAATAAGAGTTTGAGCCACTCAAACATTTCTCTCCGGCTTTGATGCTTTGGGGATGTTTGTTTCTAACTGACCTCATTTTTGTTCATTTGTGGCAACATTTAAAATTGGCTACATTTAGTTATTGTTCACATTATGGAAAGTTCCTGAACAGCATTTCAAATAACGGCTTTACTTTCAAAATAATTTTGTTGTGGGAACCTAAACGTTTTGTTGTATTTATCAGGTATCCTGCTCACGTTGCACAAAGTATTAGCTTTCCATAATGTATCCAGAGAAGCTGGTTTTTCATTGGAACCTTCATACACGTTTACTCTCTTAAATCCGTCCCATTAAACCTCAAATCCCCGGAGGCAAACCGTTTGGGTGATTGACAGCACAGAAGCGTGCTGACGAGTCATCTTTTGAATCAAGGGAGGATTTAATTAATACTGAAACAACCTGATGAGGACGACCCACCGCTCATGCAGTGAGGGGACCTGCAGCACCACTTAATTTCCACTGCAAATTGGCACTTAACAGGAGCTGAAGGCGTTTGAGGACATCCACACTCGAAAGAGAAAAATTAAATTTCACTTTGATGGTCGGCTCCGACCAACACGACGGAGAGGAGACCCCAAAAGCTTTTATCCATTGCGATGGTTTCCAGTTCAAGCTGACGAAAAGGTCCCTGGAGTTGTGTGTCAAAAAGGAAAGAGATGTTGGCGGTTTCTTATTATTAAACACCAGGACATGCGAATGACACGGGACAGCAGACACACGTGAACACAACAATCAATGAGGAAGAAAAGACGGTTATGATTCATTCGTACAGAAGTAAGCAGCTGTTCCTGGTTTACAGCCGGCGTATTTAAGATGTATCCATTGGACTTTAAGAGCCTCAATAACCTCAGATTCACCCAGTCTGCTCTTCCTCACTGTCAGAAATATATTTTCCTGGAATGAACGGGGTAGAAAGAGATAAAAGAGAATCTCGGTCTTTGGTTTGGTCACCGGGGAAATAAGAAAAAGGCCCCCGACCAGCGGCGAGATAAAAGACTCCCTGTGTCTCGCCTTTCTTCCACTCCTCGTCGCGAAATGTTAAGAAGTCCTCGCCGCTCCTCTTCGGCGTGTCAAGCATGCGAAGCTGAAGACGAGAAGACGAGAAGCGCTGCGGCTGTTGGTGAATCGGCGACGTGTCGGCGTGTGAGTGGACGAGGCGGCCTGTCCGCACTCAGCGGGCCGGAAGGTGAAGCCAGAAGGTGAAGCCAGAAGGTGAAGCCAGAAGGTGAAGTCAGAAGGTGAAGCCAGAAGGTGAAGCCAGAAGGTGAAGTCAGAAGGTCAAACCACAAGGTGAAGCCAGAAGGTCAAACCACAAGGTGAAGCCAGAAGGTCAAACCACAAGGTGAAGCCAGAAGGTGAACCCAGAAGGTGAAGCCAGAAGGTCAAACCAGAAGGTGAAGTCAAAAGGGCAAACCACAAGGTGAAGTCAGAAGGTGAAGTCAGAAGGTCAAACCACAAGGTGAAGTCAGAAGGTCAAACCACAAGGTGAAGTCAGAAGGTCAAACCACAAGGTGAAGCTTCAAGGTATCGCAGCGGTTTATTTATAAATGAAAAAGAAAACGTTAAACTCACAACTCGCAGTCCAAATTAAACAGAAAAAAGAGAGAGAAGAAGAAGCAGAGAACCCAGGGGGGGGGGGGGGGGGGGGGGGGGGGGGCGCTGATCCGGGTCATGGGCACTAATGCGTCACGATGAGAAGATGAGCCCCTGGTTCCGCTCGGTGCTTTGAGAAGTGCCACACTCGATCAGGCCCCCACGCGTCTCCCCGGGCATCACGCCCCCCCCCCCCCCCCCCCCCCCCCCATGTGCCCGTGACTCAGTGGCACCCCCACAACTCCTCCGTGGCCAAAAAAAATAAAGAAAAAAAAAAAAAATTCCAGCGACCGCGAGCACAGAGGCGGGATTTATCCCCCCGCTGCACGCTGGCCCAGGAGCCTCTCGGGGGTGTTGGCGTCGTCTCCGAGAGGGAAATGTGCCTCGCCGCGTTTACGCTGCATTGGGTTACCGCGTGTCCTCGGCCTTAAGCTCCTTGCACGTCGCCAGGAAGGCGTCGAGCTCGCCGCCGAGGTGGAAGTCGAGCGTTTGGCAGCGGAGAACCTCCCTGTTGCGTTGGCTTGAAGCGTTTGGTGCTTTTGATGGAGGGACGGGATTATCTCAGATTAAACGAGGGCAGAGAAACTGGGCGAAACACTGGATCTGAAATGGCTCACCAGGAGTGAAACCGTAGAGAAGCTCAGAGGATCAAATGGATCCCTTAGCTCTTCTTCTACAAAAAAAGCAGAAGACCAAAGACCAAAGTGTCGACTGAAGGAGAGCATGGATGAGGAATGAGTTTAACAAACGAGTCATGAGGCCGTGAAGGACCTCTTTGGTCCCCGGGTCTCCGGCCTGCGGACCTCCAGCTTGATCCTACCGGACATCAGAACCGTGGAGTCCATTCCAGGCGCGACTCGACCCGCTAATGTGGGAGCGGATCTGAAAGATGATTCAACGGGACGACGCTGGAGATTCACATAAGCAACAAACAGGCAGCTTCTTCCTCTGAAGTCTTTTATTACAACATTGGTTGTGATAAAAGACAATAAAAGTTTCTACTGTCTTTAGTTCGCTGAAGCCATGGAGATCGCGTCTGGAACCAAGTCCCTTTAATTGTATTTAAACAAAAAGAATACATTTTAGATTCTTTTTTTCTCTCACCCGATTACCTACAAAGGAAACGACTGGCACACAATTAACAATTAATCACTGCAGCACCGGTTCTTAATACGTTTTTGTGTCAGACACACGTCTTCGCTGTGTTTGCACTTTCCAGTAAACAGTTTGTTTATTTCACCAATATGTCATGTTTGCTCCGCATTCACATTTGCGTGTCAGCAAGTAAAGTAAAATACACATTTTAATAATCGCCGTTGAATTTCAGGGCACGTCCGAGTCCACACCGAACACGCGTGTTGCGTTTGGTTTGTGTGAATTTTCTTTGACAAATGGCCGTCTGAGCGGAGCGTTAAAAGCCCGCGCGCGGCGCCATCAGTCATGAAACCACTGAACGGGGGGGCATTTAGCCCATCAAGGCTGCACGCGCCTCACTGCCCCCTTTCGCGGTTTGACATCCTTTCAAACCGCCATTATCAACTTTTTCAGAACCTGCACTTTCTGGAAGCCCAGAAAGACGTGACAGGGACGACGCCGGGGGGCGGGACGATCTCCCGACTGTCTGTCACATTTGTAATGTTTATTCATCCGGCTGAAGGAAAATTCCACACGGGGACGACGAGTGAAACGCAGTCTAACGCGCCGGGGGGCCTCCCGCCGCCTCCATTCGCGTTTGAAAGATGTGCCGGTTGTCCCAGTTGAGGAGGGGCCCCGCCTCGTCCCAGCAGCACGGTTGCCGCGGCGATTGGGTTATCAGCAGCAGCCGGGAGGAGATAATGGCCAGGGGGGGGAGGCTGTTTGGCAGAAGACGCACGGGGGCGATAGGAGGTCGTGGTGGTGACATCAGAGGAGCGAGAAGGAAGCCTCTTCAGGTCCACGAGTCCCGCCGGTACGGAGAACCAGACCGGAGCTGATAAGAGGGCGACATTCTTCACTGCACGACGTCCAAGGAGAGACGTCGTCCCTCTGGTGCCGAACAGGCGTCTCTGCGCGTTTTCACCTCGTGAGACGTCAGAAATGCGACATCACACGATCCCGTCTTTGTTTGCTTACTCTCACCGTACTGGTGCTTGACCTCCGGATGACGGTTGAGTCGGTCTAACGTGCGTGTCAGGAGGGGTTTATTGTGTCTTATTTCCCTCTGCGTCATTAAAGGTTTGTGGGGCGTAAACATAATAAAAAGCTGAATGTTTAATTTACAGTTTAATGTGAGAAATCCACACAAACTCCACGTAACCAGAGCGGCTGCAGACGTGCAGTTAAACATGACGCTCTTGTATGTATGTACAGGCATGTTGTTTTAATCATTCTTTTCTTCTTTTCCTTTTTGTACACAGTTTCATGCTTTTCAGCCAATATTTTTCTACATACATCCTACATTCAAACCTAACAATCATTTAGCAGTTTTTGTTTCTCTGCATCATCAAATCGGGGTTCAGAGAGAAGAAGCGCTTCTTTTATTCAAGTGAGAAAACTGTTTATTTCAAGAACTTTTTTCTTTTTCCTCTGCCGTCTGTTTGGATGCTCTCCGCGGTATCACGTGAAGCACTTTGAATCTCCTCGTTGAAACGGAGGGCGAGAAGCAGGATTTTGAGGAGACTCTTTTACTGGAGCAGCAGCAGAGCACAGTTCAGAGGTCACGACCCCGAGCAACAAGTCGCTCTCGTCCTCCTCTTCACCCAGAAAGTATCTCTGTGTCGCTTCGGGCCGGCCTTGTTTTCTTTTTCTCTCCCCGTCTCACACAGTTTGACCTGAAGCGAGCTATCGGCTAAGCTAAGCCGAGCGCAGGTTCACAGCCGGGGTCGGGCTCAGGTGAGGGGGGGGGGGGGGGCAGGGGGGGGTTATCAAAGGATGTTTCGGGGAATCCTTTTCGCGCTCCACTTTCAAACCTCGGCTCTGCCTCCGAGACTCCGAGTGTGACCGAGGTGTGTTTTCAGAAGATGAAAGAACGTCTGCGGTCGACTCTGGAAACTTTAAACTGTGGAACTTTTCTGACGCGTAATCAGGCCAAGAGGTCTGCGTGCAGAGCATTCACAAGTAGACGCTCCGGGGGGGGGGGGAGCAGAGCTCCTTCCACGACCGAAAAAAAGACAGTGGAGATGTCTTCACAGGAGCGGCGTCCTCCTGCAGGCTTCTTCTTCCCGATCGCTGTGAAATCACCTGAAGGCACCTGCTAAACAAACAAGTGTCCCTCAGGCCAAACGAGCAGCATTTGTGCATTCGCCGTCAAAACCGACAAACGCCTTCTTCTCTTTCTTTAGTCTTTCGCCACACAAACGTCCGTTAAACCGCGTCTGTACTCCATTCCACGCAAAACCACAGATGGAATTCTTCCTCACGCTTCGCTGCGCCGTGTCATTTTCTTGTTGCCGCTGATTGGATTGGCTTGATGCACCTATTCCTGCACGATGACTCAAGCAGCTACGAGCATAATGTGACCTTATTGTATTCGACACACATCTGAAACCGTCCTCTTCCCTTTCATTAGAATTTCATGCTGTGTGTGTGTGTGTGTGTGTGTTGTTTCGTCTGCTGATATTGTCTTATCTTCCTACAGAACCTGCTGCACTCCGCCGCCCGCCGGTTCTGGTTGTAACTCAACCTGTGCAGACGCGTTTTCCGCTGCGCCTCAGACGTGGAAAGTAATGAGTAATAATTATTTTACTGCCTCCAACAAACCGGATTTCGTTGACTTGATGCGAGATGGCAAAGTCTGTCCGACGGGCCGGGGGGACGTGTCCTTCAGCTCAAGTCAATCCGCCCGGTGGAGTTTGTAAAGAGGCCTCGTGGTGACGCGCTTTTCGTCTGAGGGAAATAAGCGCATTCGTAGTGTGCGAACGAGGCCGGGCGGAGTTTGCGTAGCGAGCAGAACGTTGCTTTTTCTTCTGTTTCTTCGGGGGGGGGGGCTGAACTTCCGGTGTAGCGGCTCAAAGGCGCTCAATCAACGGCGCCCACGCAGAGCTACCGGGGGAGGGGGGTGCGGGGGGGGTATTTAAACTGCGCAGCCTCGCGGCGTTTAATGATTCGGTCCTTGAGATATGTATTAATAGTACAGAGAAAGAGAGAGAATGATTGCTTTGGCTTTCATAAGAACTCACTTTGAGGATTAGACTGAAAGGAGACAAAGGGGGCTGCTTTTAGGAGGAGGAAACATCTCAGGGGGACGGCGTTCTCAAAGGAGACCAAAACACAAAAAGGGAAGGTCACGATTAAAAAGGCGAATCTAAGGCTGATTTGTTTCCTTTATTTCTTTGGAGTAACTCACTGAGGGGGTTCAAACCGCTCCTGAATGACCAAGTCAAGTTAGGAAATGAGAGAGAGAGAGAGAGAGAGTTGTTAGACGTTTTTCCTCTGGCAGCTTTATCATTTTGTATCAACAAACAACATTTGACAGTTTAATTTTGAGGTGAAGCTGACATTTCTGCGCTTTGATTGAATATCAAGCTGCCGTCTTTAATGACAAACAGCACGGAGGACCGAGGGCCGAGCGATCATCCGAGCTGGCGACACATTTTATTGAACGGCTCCGGGGTGTTTCAGGATGTGAGCGGAATATCTGATCCAGGTTTGATAGAACGAGAGTCGAAGCGACACTTTTATCTCTTTCTTATTATCGATAACATACGTCTAGGCATGATTTGAGTAAATAGCATGTACCATTTTAGCCGTTAGCTTAGCATCTTGACACTAATTCACCAGCTTTCCCTTCTTATACCAGAAAATCTCCTGTGGCTCTTTCCGGTCTATTTAATTCAGATTTTCAGGAATGATGCAAAACAGCCCACAATGATTCAGCAGACAATAAAAAAAAATACTAATTCACAAGGCTGCACACGGACAGATGGTGTAGGATATTTACAATATTTCCTCAAATGGTCCACCAGCTGCATGCTGAAGAGGCAACATGAATAAACGGCGCGGAAGCGTCTCCTGTTACTCACCGTCACTCTCGATGGATTTTCACACAAACTAAGTGGTCTGTTCGGGCCCGACTCAGTAACTCACTCGACACATTAGAGCTCCATTTACAGCCGCAGCTTCTCACCTGCTTCCAGCCGCCGGAGCCGCGGCGACACGACGGAGCCGCTGGAGACCACGGGGGATAAAGTATGTGGGACATTTTTTGTGATATTGTACTCACCCGTTTACATACTGGTGCCTGCACTAAATGCAGAGGGGGGTGGAGATCCGGGACACTTTGTTTTATTACCACGCGCTGACTACAAGGGAAAATGCATCCATCTCAATGGCTGCAGCAGAGACAATGTCCCTGCACACATGTACAGCGTTAGATATTCCCTGATGTGTTTAGGAAAAATAAAGATTTGTGGAAAACCTCCATCGTTTGCTCCCATTCAGCGGCTTCGTGTCCTTTGCAAGCGGCACGTGCACACGCTAAATCCCAGTCAGGTTTAACCATGTGCTAAATGGAGGGAACGAAAGGTTATGAATAGTCACTGTCCTACAGGCTGTGAGGCGTTTGAAAAGCATTATTATTTAAAAGGAAAAGTATATTAAAGCAGGAACATTTTGGGCCACTTGGGACCAAATTCTGGAGAATTTTCCTGCTTTGCTCATTTTCTAATTTTCTGTCTGTTATTTGTAAAACAGGAAACAGGAATGAGGATTTGCCAACTGACTGAGGGAAAGTGTCCGTGCACATTAGGGCTGATTGAGAGATATCAATAAAATCAATTCTCTTGTAAATATTTGGACATGTTTGAATGATCCACTAAGCATGAGATACACAACCTTTATTCAATTACAATTCATGTTGGCACAGTTAAACATAAATACTAAATATAAAAAAGAAATGTGACATTAAAAAATAGAGTTTCAAAAATTAACATAGAAGAAGGCAGACTGGATATTAATTGTTCTTGAGGCCTTTCTGACTGCATTTGAGGCGGTGATATTAAAAGCCAAACAGCAGCAAGGAAAAAGCAATAAAGCTTCCTTCACATGTTGAAGAAGAAACACACATCACACAGATCACAATCTGCGTTGGCAAGCAACACACCGCCGCCTGCTGATAAAGTTCTGGGGAGAACTTCAAAAAGGGGGAAATGGCGTTCTTGAGATGGACGCGTTGGACGTGTTTTCCCCTCGAAGGCCAAACGGGTCCGTGCGCGAGGAAGCATCGTGTCCGTGCGCGAGGAAGCATCGTGTCCGTGCACGAGGAAGCATCGTGCCCGTGCACGAGGAAGCATCGTGCCCGTGCACGAGGAAGCATCGTGTCCGTGCACGATTCAGGGAAGAAAAAGAAAACCGAGCTTCACGCAGTCTGGATCTCCTCCTTTTTCAGCACTTCAATCAAAACCACATCAGGCAGCAGCAGGATACAAACGTCCAGACCTCAGACTTCATCAGAGACCACTTTCAGGTCTCTGCCAGGTGAAAGCTTCTCTCAGAGGTCTGAGCCCTGCACGTCCCACAGAGGTTTCATCTAAGAGTTCTGCCCTTCGGATTGTTCACATTTCAGTTTTAAAACGTGTATTTTTCTCTTCACACAAAATATCAGCGTAAAAAAGGGGAAACGAAACAGTTATAATAATGCTGTTTTAGCCGCTGCAGGCCAAAACACAAGATATATGTTTATATATTGTTCTTATTGCATACATTACCTTGAAAGAACTGAAACAAATGATGCTCTTGGGACTTTCCTTCCATACCTGCTCTTCTCACAGCCCGACAAACATTCGCTGATGTAAATCTTTCATAAGGGCCGACGCCTCTGCTGTGTTACATTATACAAGAGAAAATGACGTTATCTCTATATGAACTTATTACTTCAGTAAACATGAGCGTATGGTCTCAATCTTTGCTGTCATTGCTTCTTCAATACAGCATGTGGTTCATTTAGAAAACCTCAGTCTATAAAGCAAGTATGCTTTATGGCGCAATGGTTGCGGAACACTTTTCAGAGACAAATATTTGTTGGGACTATTTTTTGAGCACTTGAGCACCATAGAGAGTCAAGAGGAACATGCATGAAGTCGGTGTCAGGTTACACGCAGAAGTCGAGTCACTGTGACGATCTGTCCATCTGTGGTCGTGTGCAGAAAGTAACCGTGACAAAGACATTCACGCCAACCGATGAACGCAGGTTACTACGAGAAACGCCAAATACGCCAACGACCCCGACATTTTGATTTTAATTAAATATTTAAAGTTTGATCCCTTTTCTCGGCGTCTGGGACGAAACGCTTCTTCAGTTGCCGAGATGTGAATGCTTACAAAAGAAGGTTGTGTGTGCATCATCTGTGCAGGACCCCGTCCTTCTCGGCCTGGTTGTGTTCAGCAGATGGAGACGGACAGAAGTGAGGCGTCCAGCAGCGTGTTTGCAGGATTAACGATGAGCCCCGCTGATCCCTCGTCAGTGATCAGAGGCTTCAGGCCGGTGTCAGCCTGCTGCATCCGTAAATCAATGATCCTTTCAGACCCGAGCAACGAAGCTTCAGGTGGAGACTTCGCTGTCTAAATCCTGCCCGAGTGACACACTTTAAGAGGAAAAAAAAGAGCCCTCTGTAAACCCAGCTGGGGCGCAAGTGGCGGCAGCGAAAGGTGCCACTGGCATTGGCTTTTAAGCCGAAAATCAACCCGAATATTTTTTTTCCTAAAATATTTTGATTTTTTAATTAAATACATTTTTGACCTAATATTTTTCTTTTCAAATATAATTTCAACCAAAGATACCACATTTTTTTTCTAACCTAATATTTTTCTACTTTGTTCCCATGACAGTTTTCCACATGCATGTTTGGACATTTTTTTTAAAAACAATTTTATTTTCCCCAAAAATCAACAGGAATGAACAACCAGAATAGAATTAGATACGCTTTAGATTGTTCTGCATATTATTTCATACTGCAGGATCTCAATGAGAAATGGATTTTTCAGGCCCATTAAAAAGCCGTCACCTCCGACATTGAATCATTTGAGCCTGTTCGACGAGGGCAAAGATTAACAGACAACAACGAATCAATGCAAGTGAGTAAAAAGAGAGTGAGGGCCCTTTGAGTAAATACAGACAGAGACCCAACCTCAGCAAACAATGATCAGTGTCGCAATCATCCGCTGTCACAAAGTTCATTGCTGGGTGATAAACAGCACCACGAGGCTTCAGAGTGGCAGCTGAATGAATAAAATGTCGCCGTAATCCAACGCTGACCTTCCTTTTCTAAACATCACAGGAATCTCAAAAAGCACGACTGCTTTTATTCCAAATCTGAATCTGACCACGAGACTCGTCTAACGGATGAATTCTACCACGCAGCAACAACCGCGTGTGTTCATTCCCCCGCGACCTCACTGAGAACACGAAGCCTCTGACGGAAAACCTCAGAGTAACGGCGATAACGGCGGAGGAATGAGGCTGGAATTATCACTGCAGTGCACCGCATCATCATTACTGCAATATGTTGAACATATTTGTATTACAAGTAGGTTCAAACGTGTGCGACCTGCTTGTGTGGAAGACGGGGCGGATGAGTCATTGTCATCGTGGGATCGTTAATAAGCCAGCTGCTGCATTTATGCATGAGAGCCAACTCCGTTAATACGAGACGAAAAGGAGCCTTGACCTCTGAATCATTACGCTGAGTGTGTCATTTACGACGAAAATAGTCGGAGAGAAACAAGAGAGACAAGCAGGTTTCACTTTTGTTCACAGAGATTCTTTAAAAGAACCTCAAACGTGTCTCAAGGCCTCGGCACAACGTCTGTCGCTGTGAAGTCGATCCTGCGGAGGAGCCGGAGGGATGGAAGCGCCACTTGCGAGAGAGCAGGGTGATAAACGCACACGCCACAGAGGAGTCGGGCGAGCGTGAGCCCTTGTTCCCCGCCCAAGGTGCTGCGATTACTCTGAGAGCCGCAGCGTGAGGCGGGCTGAGAACGGCTCGTCCTCTGGCCGGGGCAGCGCGCCCGGGACGCCCCACCGGCACCCGCTGGTAACTTCTGCTACCTGACATTCTACTCAGTGAGCCGAGGTCACGCACCCAAATGAGGATTCGTCTGATTTAATATGTTAAAATAAGATTCTAAAAGAAGGGTTTTCACGCGTTTTGACCATTTCCGATGTTCTAACCCCATTGAGTTGTTGATAAAACGATAACGCTCTGGATGTGGTAAATGCACATTGTGGAATAGTGGCAGTTTTAAACACGTGGTCAAGAAACAACGTTAAAACCTACTGAATGTAGGTATGTGAATGTGGCTACATTCAGACAACAAAGCTGCTTGGCCAAGTTACGAAAACATCCTGTTGGGGGTTGAATAAGTACAGTTGTTACCAAAATGAGAACCATACAAAAGTGCACGTGACGCACATGAGAGAAAATAGTCAACGTGTGGACTTTTGCTTTAACACTTTCAAGCTCAAGTCCTGTGTTGAATTAAATCCTTTAATTGTTTTAAGTGAAGCTCCTGACGTCCCAGATGTTCCCACTAACTCTTCCTCTTATGATGTAGTTTGCATTTATTTGGTAACAGCAGCTGTTCAACGCTCATCTCCGTCTCTCGTTTTGCTTCAATTTTATTCCAAAGTAGCTGTAATAGTGACGCACTACAGAGTCAAACTGTGCACATCGTGTCCTTGTGACTCACACGGCCGACACGTGACCCGAGTGCGTCCTGACCCAGCGTCGTGTTCTAGTGAGTCACGACTAAAGTAGCGCGACACAGAGAGTAACAATGAGAAATGCATCAGAATGCACTTTCTTTCTTGAACCTGAGCAGATCCTGAAGCAATATGCAGGAAAGACGGGAAATGTTGGGGTCTATTTTTTGCACATAATGCACAGTGGCAGATAAGAGAGGAGTAATCTGATTTAGCACATAATGGGGAGAGCAGGTGGTCTCCAGGGAGCTTATTGTACTTATCAAACACCAATAATGTGACGCACAATAGCATCATTTCACCAGAATTACCATATAGAAAAGAAATGTCCAGATCGGCTTGTAGATTCGTCTGCGTATCCGTTAAATACCGTTTCCTTTCCAAGGTGCATAAACGTATGAGTCGAAGAGACGCTTTTTTTCTGATGTTTCAAAATAGCGTCCTGTTACATTCTACCATTTGTTCCCCGAGAGCCGGAGACGAGGGAGGAACAAGTCAGACAAAAGACTGGTGGAGTTAAAAGGTCTATGAAAGAAAATACGGAGAGACTTTAAGATACAGCTAACAGCCCAAATCAATCAATGGAGCTTTTACAGTTTATATGCACAGCTAATTGCACCAAAAAGGTTCAAAAAAGCAGGAGGAGAACGTCACATGTGGCTGAGATCTTCCTGCTGTTGTGAATGAAAGTCAATGCTTTTTCTTCCCAAACAAACATGACAATAGTCCTTTTTGAAGAGAATTAATGAAAATGATCTGCTGTCTTAGAGGCATTTTTAATCTATAATGCTGGGACAAAGGAACGTGAAAGTGTTGTTGTGCTGACAAAGGGAAGGAGGGAAGGAGGGAAGGAGAGAAGGAGGAGGAGGAGGAGAGCAACGCTCCAATAATGCAGCAGCAGTGATTAGCGACACCTTTTGTAGAGTCTGTGCGATGCCATCAGTCCTGCTAAAGCCGAGACAAAGATCCGATACCGTACTCACACGGGACAAATAACGAATGCTTTTAGCTTTTATTGGTGGGGGGGGGGGGAGGGGGGGTCATCTGCATGCGTCCATTGAAGTGTGAATGAGTGTGTGTGCTTTTTGTAAGCCTATTTCCCGTCCAATAACACCCTGACATATGAAAACTAACCCATAAATAAATAGAGTCCTTCTCGGGTTTGTGATTGTGTTTTTCATAGTTGTTTGATTTTGAAAGGAAAAAAGTAACAAATACATATCAGCGACGTAGGGAACCTGAAGGTTTGACAATAGACATCCATCAAGCTTTTGCAGGATAGTGTCGTATTTTCTGCAGATATAAATCATTTTCTTTCTACATTTATTTCCTCTAAAATGCAATTCAATTTTCGTGATATTTCAGAACGACCATTGCACAATTCTACCGTTATTTCCTTTTAAACGTGCTCGCCGACCTAGCAACAGTAACCAGGCGGGGAGGGAGGAGAGGGAGGGGCGACGGGTCAATTGGAGAGATGATTCATGCTGTTAACCGGCCTGAACAA
Organism: Gasterosteus aculeatus; assembly: GCF_964276395.1. Lineage (NCBI taxonomy): Eukaryota > Metazoa > Chordata > Actinopteri > Perciformes > Gasterosteidae > Gasterosteus > Gasterosteus aculeatus. The sequence goes on along the minus strand of NC_135701.1, from coordinate 20,261,312 downwards.
CTGCTTGAATCAATCGCAGGCGGATGGCGTGTTTACTGCTGCATCGTTTTAATGTGTCTGAGCTCTGATGAGTTTATATTCTAATCTATGAACCTAATTACCAGGCAGAATTTCTCTGCCTGTGATGGTGGTGGCTCATTCTGCCCTTCACTTCAGGAAATCGGTTCATTAGTCCAATGAACAGTGTTTGTTGTTCAGGGGCGAGAACACAACAAAAGAAGTTTTATTTCTGTTCATTCCGAGGGGAAGACGAATGCACGGACCGAACGGCATCCACCTCGACCCCTTTCATCAATGCAAACCACACCAACGGACGGACCCGCGCTGGTCGTCCCGCGTTGATAACAACACGCCAAAGAGGATCTCCAGCATCAACAGCATCCCCAATGTTGAGGAAAGGCAGCGAGGTGTAGCGTACCTGAAGCGGTTCCCTCCGCCGCATCATTTGCATGGAGTGACAAGTTGCACGTGCCAAATATCCCTCCACATGAATACGCCTAGATTTGTATTAAAAAAAAAAACGTATTAGCGCAGTGGGCTCTGCTATGATATGCGTTTCTAAATCTATTATCTCTAGTGTATAATTAACTACTGCCATGGTTGCGTTGATTAAATCCACTATTTCACACTCCGTCACCGTGCTTATGGACATCTGCTATCAGTTCGGTTCAGGAAACGTTCAGGTATGAGCACCAGCTGCCTCAATGTCTTTACAATTTCATTTATATTGGAATGAATCCACCCCCACACTTAATTAGGCCAATTCCAATGCAATGTTTTAATTCTCCAGCCGTGGGAAAATGACTTGGTGCTCTCTTTAAATGAAGCCAACCAGAAGTCGTACCGACTGTGTGACACGTTACGTCTGAAAAGGCCGCGTTCAGCTGTCGCTTAATTGAACCACATCCGTCGGTAGGAACCAGAGAGCCCTCAATTTGTTAAAAACGACCTTTTCTCTTGTTGTAATTAAGTTTGAATCGCACCGACGTCCTTTAAGGTGAGATTCTGCCTCTTTTGAAACGCTCGCCACAGATTCACCCCGGTTACGTCCTTCTGGACGAAATGTCGAGGGGGGGGGAGCATCCCATGTCACAAACACAAGGTAAGTGCTTCTGCTGCATATAAATAGCATCATTTCACGCCAACCACCGTTGCACACCAGCGTCATTAAACATTGCCTCATCGGGCGTCCCGGGCCGTGAATGTGGGTTTATGGACAATAAACCGACCACCGGACGATGTTTGCATGGTCCGGCATCACGACGTTCTGAGGTTCTAGTTCTGCTTCATCATACGGTGAATGACATTTGTACACCTTTTCAAAACCTATTGCCCATTAGCAAAGCCCTGGCCGCCTTACTCGCTTGCTGTTGCACCGACCCCTCAAGAGTGTCTCACGGATGGATCGTACTTGTCGGATGGAGGTAGACGAACTTCCAGTCCAATCTAGAGCTGCGTGTTTAAAGTGTTAAAAGTCCTTCGCCGGAGGATGATGATGATGATGATCCACACGTCAGGCTTTGTTACGACGCTGCAGAGTAGAGGAAGTAACAGCAACGCTCAAGAAGTTCGGTGCGCCGACCAAAACTAAGACTTGTAAAGTCGTAAATCTCCTGATCAATCACTTGAACGCTAAGTGCGCTGAAAAAGAAAAGAAGGCGGGAAAGAAGACGGGGGATCAAACGCAGGTGGGCGAGTCGTCGACCAGCCACAAGTCTGCGCCGCAGGCAGAACGTTTAAGCGTCTCGCTGAACCCCGCATGAGTCCTGCCGCGCCTAGTTACGGTTGCTACGCTGTGAGTCCACGGCCGTCGCCCGGATTAATTAATGAAATCTGCCAGTGTTCTTTTCAAGACAGATCTGGTTGCCTGTAAGCGTGTGAAATAAATAAATAGCTGCTAAAGACACACAGTGTGTGTGTGTGTGTGTGTGTGTGTGTGTGTGTGTGTGTGTGTGTGTGTGTGTGTGTGTGTCGTATATTCCTCTCTTCATGACTGTAAACTACTAGAGAGCACAAGTCGTGTTACAATCCTGAGAGAAACCTCAGGCCGATGTGCTTCCACTGCGCTCCCTTACGTGATTGCATTTCCCTCTCCAACGATTTGGACATTTTCTTTCGCCATTACTCAAATCGTGGCAGATTTGAAGTCATCAGCATGCGTCGGCGGCGTGAACTCGGCCCGTGTGTATTACGTTGCTGTAATCGGATGTCGCCAATGAGCTTTTTTGGGGAAACAGTGTTGGTAAATAAATAATACCCGTGCTCATTAAGTGAGGCAAAAGTGCAAAAACAAGAAAGGAGCCGCGAGAAACAATCGCATCTAAACACAAGCAAATCAAGCGGGCGGCCTTCATGTCGGCTCCTCTGTTTTTCTGCTCCGCACGTGCACGAACACAGAAAGCGAGAAACAAATTGCCTTTCTCAATAGCCGCAACGTTGCTGCACAACAGAATTACCTTCCGAAAGGCCATGGGAGAGGCAAAACAATTTCCTGACAAGTGCAAAAGACAGTGTGTGCAAATGAGGGGGGTTGAGAGACAAAGAATATTATCATGCACGGCCAGTGGGTTGTCTGGGAAGCTCTAATTGGAAGTAATTTTGCACTCAGCTCTGATGAAGCTAATGGAAGCAGAGGTATGGTATCGCAGGCTGGCACCTTTCTCTTTTGATTAGCTTGAATCTGCGGAAGCCGGGCGCGTCTTCTGTTGCCTCTTCAATGCCTCTGCTGTCAGGAGCGGGAAAGGCAGCGGAGGTCAGAATGGAGAAGTCACGACCGTCGGAAAACTGGTGACACACCGACTCCGCCACGGGCCGCGGGGAAGATGGAACCCCATTATCTCCTCCCCTCCTCACGAGGCAAAGACACGAAGACGCCTCGCAATCAATGGGCTTTAATCACGTCCATTTTCCCTCAATGAAGAGGAGCAAATGTCTCAAGCTCAATTGCCTCTAATAACATCGAAAGGGAGCGAGATGTTCAAATGGGGACAGACGTAAGGGTCGTGAGTTCATCACGCTTTATAATTTTACACCGCGTTGCCATTAGGAAAGGGTCTGTGAGACGGTTTGGGCCGCAAACATGATCGTGCGTAAAAAGCCCCATGAACCAGACGTGTGCTAAGTGCTAATAATCGCCAACGTGCATCCAGCAGACGAGGAGCAACGTTCGCATTCATTCAACCCGAATGAAAGGAAAGCTAAGATCACAGAACACGTCTCATTGCATTTCCTATCACACATCGGCGTGAGGAGACCCAAAGCGAAGGCCTATTTCCCCCCCAAAAAGGAGAGCTTTTGTGGGGCGTCATACATACAAAAAATTAACTTGCTCTTTCAAATGTGATTTGCTGAAAATGCGACGTCCATTAAACGCACACGTTAACCTAAAAGGGTTTTAAAAAACCCAAAGCTGCAGAGTTTGCTGTCCCTGTATCACATGCAGGACGCAGCGTGTGGGCACCTCGGTGTGTGAACTTGCTGAGGTGCTGAGAGGGTGAACTGTGTTCATTTTGGGACCTACTGAGATCTTTTGAGTCTCTTTGAGTTGGCTACAAAAACACAGCAGCGTTTAAAGGAGAGATCGTTTGTGCGACGGCAGCATCCTCCGTCTGCCAGCCGGCCTCCCGAGGGGCAAATCTGTCTTCTCAGGGAAGGTCTTCTCTCCCGTGGCGATGGAGCGCCTGGGGGAGCTCCACCAATGCAGGAACTGCATCACGCACCTATTCTGAAGAGCTATTTTCAGATGACTGCGCGGACCATCTTTCAATCTATCAAAGGCCTCTCCAATCTTACCCGCAGGTTTTTTTTTTTTTTGCTTATTATCTCTGAATGTCTCTGAATAAAATATGCAGAAAAGTTCCTCTCGAGAGGCTTCAGAGGAAGCGGAGCTTGCGTTCCTCTGGGGACCTTGTGTGGCGGAGAGGAGATGGCTCACTAGATATCTCTCTCTTATCGGATCTTATCAGCCGATGAGTGATCTCGCCTCTCCAGCCGGACGCCAAAGTCGGCCTGAAGGTCGCGGCTCAGAGCTCAGAGGATGCCGCTCTTTGACAAAGAGGCCCAAAAAAAATCACGTTCGCACACCTGAAGCTGTTGTCGCCCTGCTGAATAATTCACGCGAAGATGACGCCGCGGCGTCACTTACTCTCTCCTCCTCCGAAACCCGGACACGCCGAGCCGAATTTTGAGTCCTTTCCAGCGAGCTGCTTTTACTTTTCTTTTCCAATCTCTCTCGCTCTCTCAGCCTTCATGTTGCGAGTTATTCCCCCAAAGTGCACAAGATTGTTATGCCCGAGAGAGTGTCTTTCAAAGTGGTTATGGCCCATGCAGGACTTGTCTGGCAGTGCCAGTAATGACGGGGAAAGGCTCCCTCTGGGGCGACTTTTCCCTCGAAATTACCCGCCATTACTTTTACATCTCTCTTTCAGATCGTCTGTTCCGTGAGTCGAGGCGTAGTCGCGCTGACCCTGGCCGACTCGTGCACGGCGTCTTCGTCCCAGGCTGGGTGACTATGCATGTGAGATCCATAATGAGGGAGACAGTGGAACGGCAGAGCGATCGCTGGGCTCTGAGGGATCGTTGGAGCGCGATCGCTCAGTTTTGGCGACGGGTTTTCCATCGGAGTCAATTGAAAGTTGAAGCCGTTTGGAAGTCAGATCCTGGGAGCAAACGCAGAAATACCTCAATAAAAATGTACTTAATTACAAGTTAGTTCAAAATTGCAGTAAAGTTAAAGTAAAATTGTAATATCAGCAAAACGTAATTTCTTATTAAAGGGCTAATTAGGCAGAATTGCCCCTAGCAGCAACATAATCATGTTTTTAACATTGTTTCTGGGTTTTCTATAGAGATTAGCAAACTTTAGAGGAGGACTGGATCGGTAATTTTGCCCCAAAAGCCCCGAGGTCACCGTGTGCTGATTGGCTCCTGGTATTTTTCATTTTACTGTAAAGGTTTCTTTTAGGAATTTGGGAGTATAAATGACTGCCAGGACAAGGGCTTTCACACGGGTCCCGATTGTGCCGTCTGATACACAAACCCGACCTTCATCGTTCCTTGAGATTACTTTGCGCTCAGCCGCTAATTAGTTTTTCATCAAAGCTCCGCACAACAAACCTCGGGGCGAAACCAGGAATACTGCACATGTTGCACAAGGAGGAGAGGAAGGGGGGATGAACAGGTGGCGCGTTTTTCCCCCTCGGGCCCCCCCTCAGCGAGGCAACCTGGATCCGTTGTCAATGTACAAGAGTAAATCATCTTGGTGCATCGATCAGACGTTTTACGGTTAAATCTCAATCTGGGAAGGTGGAAGCATACCGGCGAACGGGGACTGATTGCGTGTTTAGATTTACTAAACTGTCGACTCTTTCCGCTCTCGCAATGTTGTGTTTTGTTTGACGATGTGGGGGAAGACAGGTGCTCACAGCGCTAAACATAGACATTGTTTAAAGGAGACCATCATTAGGTAATTCTCTTTGAATTAGCAGCGGTGCTCAGAGAGAGAAAGCAAACACACACACACAGGTTTAATTTGGATACGGTGTTTTTTTTCCGGGCTCTAATGGGGGCAAACACATTACTCCCAAACAGTAGTTTTATTGAGGGATTCATGGACCAGTTTCACGCTTCAAACCACAGGAACAAATGGGCTCTACTTGGATACAGAGGCAATTGCAGCTGTTAGGCTGTTAAATAGTTTGCTCTGGTTTTATTTTGGGAGTCATCTCGATGGGACCTGTGGAAGCACAGCTGCTTTTCTGGCACCAATGGAAAGTGTTTCATCAAACAAAGTTTTCATTTGAAATACAGCAAACGCACATCAGAAGCTGCACACTGGCCTCCGAGACGGATTATTTATTGAACTCTCTTCGGCTTCACGTCACGCCGTTTTTTTTTTTTTTTACTGCCAAACATCAAAAGAGGCGCGAAAGCGAACAGTGAGGAGCGTATAAATAACTCAAACCGTGACCTGGTTTTATTAATAGCCGCTCAACGACATGCATGTTTTAAAAGAGTCCAACGAGGGGCTCGTGTTGTGGAGGGAATTCCGGTGAAGTGCTGCTGCAGTGATAAACCACACTTATGTATCTACTTATATATTTCATGTTTTATTATTGATGCCCTGGGTGAATGTGTATGCACGCGCACGCGCACGTATAACAGCTCCAGTGAGACACAAAGACGCTCGGAGCCGCGGCGCGGTAATGACCACGTGGTCCCGGAAGGCCGGACAGCTTCACGCGGGGAGCTGCCAGCAGGTGTTTCACGCGCTCGCGGTGAGTGCGGCGCACGAGGGGAAACTACCGAGGGAGCGCGAGCACGAGGAGGGCGTGGCCGCGGAGGCGTGCGCGCGGGAAGCCGCTCGCTTAAACACACGCCAGGGTGCCATCTGTTTAAAGGTAATATTAAGGGGAAAGTGTGAGGACTTTTTTTTTTTTTTTAATTAACCCCCGAAGGATATGAGTCGAGTCTGAAAAATACACAGCAATTCAAAATGATTTTCTCCTGACTAATAATAATTAATAACAATTATATTAGCTTTTTTTACCATGAGAACGTTCTGTGGATATTGTTGAACAGTATTCGAAAACAGTTTTACATTTGGATGTCAATGTTTTACTGTAAATAAATATATTTGTATACTCATGTTTTACAGCCGCTATGATCAATATTTCTGTCAACGCATAAAGAGCTTGTGTGAAAGGCGTCTCTTGTAATAACTTTATGGTTTTCTTGGGCCACAGCTTTGCTGTTTTGACAGATTTACGGTCATCTGCTTTCAGCGAGAAAGCTCTAGAAATCAGAACAGTACGACAAATATAGTGCAAGGGAACTATTACAGAAATATTAAATTCAGAAAACATTTTAATAAAATGTGACGGTACAAATCAATTTATTCCTCCGAACGCAAATACAGTCAAACTTGTTCAGAGGGGATGAAAAGAAACACTCTTTTTTTTTTTTTAAACAAAAAAGGAAACTAGGGTTTTATACAGAGGGCTTTCAAGAAAAACAATCATCGGCTATTTCTCAACGACAAAAAAAAAAGGCTTTGTTTAAAAATAAATGACCTCGGACTTCTGGTTCACGGAAAGTGTGACTCCTTCGGTCAAAGCGTTCATGGTCGTCATGGTGATCACCCAAAGCTCTTCTCTTTCCCCGGGTTACTTTGTCACACGTCGCCGGCGAGATACTTTAAAAAGCTTGAAGACCGTTCCTGTGGGTCAAAGTGACACTGTCGCAGAAAAATAACTTAATGATAAATGCGAAGAGGACAGAATTGGGGGGGCGGGGGGCACTGACCGCTGCCTCAGGCGAGCCACACAGTGACGAATAATGCTGGGAAGCAGTCAGTTACCTCTTGAGTTACGATTTGGTTTATGTGGGAATACAGATACAATCTGGAGGGACGTACTTGGCCACAAAATACTGTGTTTGTGTGTAATGGAGGGTAGTGAACAGAATAACAGGCCAAACGGGAGAATATGGAGACAACGGATGGATGGATGGACAGATGGGGGAGGGGGGGGGGGGGGTATTTCATGCAGCCGACCGCCGACGGATGACAAACGCTCCCCTCTGCAGCTGTCCCAGGTAGATCCTCATCTTCGTACTGTCGCTCGTCTTCCTCACCCAAATCTGGAGGGCAGAGAGCAGACATTTAGAAACGTGCCACCTTCGTGTTCAACCCCAAAACAACGTTCCCTTCTCACCACACAGCACTCACCTCATTGGTCCCCACTGAGCTGATGACACAGCTGATCTTTGTGTTGTCCTTTGACTCCAGGTAGATGGCCTGGCTCTTGTGGTACCTGTCGGCAGGAAAACACCACAAACAAACCACTGCGGGTGAGAAATGAGAGCTGGGCGTGAGGCAGGACAGGTTCCTCAAGGGGAGTAGACAGCATTTCTCTTGAGATGGCACCAAACAGATAAGTGGACAGGAAATGTTCTTTATTTTATCTAATTGGCGCCACACAGTGGGACCGATCCGCGGGAGGAGACTGAAGACCGACGCTTCTGATCATTAAGGACCCACCAAAGGCTTTACCGGTCTAAGAAGCATAACAAGAAAAATAAGATAAGAAAAAACAAGACTTCACAGCAGCTCTCAACTCTCTGTGTGCATCAGCAGCTAATAGGACCGAGTGCCATTACTGGTACCCTTCTTCACACGACCTTATGTTCTGACACACGTCTGACGCAGAGCTCTGCTCTCAAACAAAAAGGTCATGAGAGCCGCGTGTGGTCAAGGATTCCCATTCTCTTTATCTCTGCATCGCTCTGATTCTAATGCAGCCACCGTCTCGGAATATGCATTTATGTTTTTATTGTGGCTTCAAGCACCGGCGCTGAACAAATGCCTCTTTCTGTAGCGTGGAACAGAAAGAAAGGTCGCAATCAAAAGAAGAAAGAAAAAAAGGATCGTCCCTTTGAAGGACCGGAGAGAACCGCCAGAGACGTCCAACGCGTGGCAACGTGTCCCTCTAGTGGTGAGGGTGGGGGGGTGGAGTGGGATTGAGACGTCACTTCAGAGTGAAAGGCGGCAGGAACTCACCATCGTTTGTCGTAGTAGAGCTTCCCCTCCTCGATGCGGGCCTCGTAGCGCTGGGAGGGGCTCTCCATGGGGGCGGAGGGGACGTGCTCCGGGGACGAGGGAGACACTGAGAGGGAGAAGAAAAACAAGCACTATAGGCCGCACTTAAAAGCCTTCAACTTTCTCAAAAAACGACAGTGCGCCTTATAATCTGCAGCGCCTTATATTTGCATTAATTCTGGTTTTGCTTACTGACCTCTAAGCAATTTTGTGTGGTAGAAGGCGCCAAGTCAAAATGTTTTAGTACGGCTTTGTTAAACTACAAAGCCGCGCCGCTTGCCGCATTACGGCGACCGTAGCCAGGGTCGGGGATGCCTGGGCTAAGATATCGGTCTCAAATGTGGTCCGAGCTTTCACGAAGACCGGAGTCGTCACTGAACTGCCGGCTAACAGCAGCGACACTGACTCGGATAACGACGAGAGGGATTCGGGCATGTTGAATGCCGTAATTGCACAACTGTTAAACTCGGGACACTGAAGGTGAAGAATTTGAAGGATTTGTGGACGAGGAATAAACTGGAAAGGTGAGTGTATTGTGTTGTATTTTACGTGTTATAACTGAACAATTGAGTTTTTGTGAATACGCTCATTAACATTTGAATAATGTTGAGTTATTGTGAACGTGTTTAAGTTTGACTGACTGACTTATCTGACTGTGTTTAAAAAGAATTTATAAAGAATGGACCAGGTGGGGTGTCCCCCCTATTAGTCAATTTATCTGTCATCAGATTAGATAGACATGGGAGCATCGGGCAACTCAACGACAATTTATGCCCCTTTAAGTACTGAATGCATTGTGCTTTAACTGCTGAAGACGAGCATCGACGTACCTGGTCGTTTTGGTGATTTAAGCTGTAAAAGAAGGTGCAAAAACGTTACAAGACATAATTGGAGGAAAATACTAATCATGCACAGTATCGAGCAACACTTACCTTATTAAGTGTTCTTAAATCTTCCATAATCTGATCATCTGTTAACAAATAATTTAGCTGAGGTTTGAAGAGTTAAGGATGGCATTTTTCAACACTGTGTAGCTGACAAAACATATCCCTTCATATTCAAAACGTATCTTCAGATAATGAAAGTGTTACACGTACAAGTAATACTGTACTTTTACAATTTAAAGAGAGACTCAAGGTCTACGTGAAGGATATCTGGTGCAGGTTTTCTCCGTTTGTCGGGTATTGGGACGGGATCGTTGGGCCGTCTCCTCAGCTTCCGGGTCATGATGGGTTTCACCTCCATCGAATCTATGTGCGGGCAAAAAACAGCAAACTGAGATCCAACAATAACACACGAACCTAGGAAAGCACAACCTTTGTGGTTCATGAAAAACAAACACAGCACAATAAAAGTCCAAAAGAGCCGACATCAGCATCTGAAATGATCTCAGCGGCTTTAAATCGGACAATTAAACATTCAAATGTGTTGAGAATAGTTCTCACTCCCAATCACCGCTTCTGCAGAGCGATTCCCCGATTAATGATCTCTTACCGCCTGTCAGCTCCATTGTTAATTTTTCGTTCTCGATCATCTTCTTCTTCTCTTCCAACTCTGCAATTAAGTTTTCCTTCAGCTCAACCTTTTTATCGTCAAACTCTTTGACCGCTGCCTTCTTCTCCTTGATGTAATTCCTCTCCACCTGCTCCGTCTGCACGAGGACGAGAAACGGAAGAGAGGTTTAATCGCAAGATCAGAACAACTTGACTGTATAGAAACTACATCGGTGAGGAAGGAAGAATTATTATTAGTTGTGCTCACCTCAAGTTGGAGAAACAGATCTGTAAAGGGAACAAAATTAAGATATTTTACGAACAGATAATATGGACTTGGTGCTTTAAATTCTGGCACAAAGAAAAAGATGAGAGTGCTTTTAGACAAAAAGTTGATCTTCACGTTTACTAAATGATGAGGTCTGGGTTTACTTCATTAATCCTCTCGTCATTTGTTTTGTTCGCCTTGAATGCTTCTTTAGTCACACTGTCAATCTCAACCCACCTGTCGACGTTGCACCAAATGACTGATAAAAAATAGCATTAATGCATTAGTACCAACACTAATATTTGTAAATCCATAAGCTCTTGGATTCGGGACGTTTTTCTTTTTTTCCGCTCCTATTTCCCATCTGCCAGCGGTTTATTTGCAGCATAAAGGATTAGCATTGTTCTCTACTGGCAACGAGGAAAGAAGTTAAAGTTCTCCCAGATCGTAGAAATCTTCTGAATGCAGCGGAAGCGAAGCACAGTGTGGTTCGTCTCTCAATACTTGCCGGCATTTCGTAGCCTCTCTTTGTACTGCTGGTCGAGCTTCTTCATCCTCTTCTGATACTCCTGCAGCGTCCCTGCAAAGAGCGAGTGTAAAACACCCCAAATAAAGATGCAGAGAATCATTACTTTTGCTTTAGAATTTTCATGGTATTGTCATAATACGACTAAAGAATCTCTAATGAAAATAAACACCAATCAATGATCACTAAGATCCCATCCGGCGAGGTGAAGAGAAGCAGTCGATTCCTGACACACAAAAAGTGGATTACCTTCTTGTAGTTGCAGCAACTGTCTTTTCAGAGATGCCAGCTTGTCTTGGTACATTCTGCAACAATATAAAAACGCAGAGCTGAAACCACAAAACTTTAAAAACTCTCAACACCTTTTCATTAAAGTTAAAACAGCTGATCCACAATCGACAAACACTCACTGCTCTTTGATTTCAACATAGTCGTCCTCGTCGTGCTTGGCGAGGTCCGTCTCACTGGCATCTTCCGTGTCTGGAACAAGGTGGTGACAGGAGAACAATTTACATCCAAAAAGCAAAAGTCCTTCTCGCCTAAACATCTAAAAGCCGAAGTTCTGTTTACTCAAGAAGCTGACACACGTGCTCCTTTCCGCGTGCTCGACCACCACGTCGTTATGCGGCTTCTGTCTTAAACGTCAGTCGAGGGACGTGCGTGGCACCGGTGAGGTAATGGTGAACACCCCCGGTTGGTTGGGATAGGACACCGGGGGGGGGAAAGAGAGACGAGCTTGTCCGGGATGATCGTGCATTATTTATTCTCGGGTCGACAGCAGGATGGAGTTTAGCTTGACAAGGCGAATCCTCGATGAGAGGCTTCATTAGCTGCTCGTTGGAGTCTCTCGCATTTGCCGCATGGTGGAGATTAGTCCGAAAACGGTGCCCGGCTAACTTCGTACCGTCCGTCCGACGCGGCGGCGGCTCTCCCCGGTGCGAAGCTAGCACGCTTATGCTAATGTGATGTGGCAAACCCGAGAGGGCCGAGTTAATACGCGCCGGTTAACCCGGGTCAGACAGTGTCACCTTCTAAAAAAATTAAAAAAAAACGAGAAGGGCAGGGCCCGGTCGCGTTAAGCTGACACGGCAGCTTTCTTTTTCGGTTAGCATGAACGTGCTAGCTCGGGTTAGCTCGGGCTCGCTGTTAAACAGTAACGCGGTTCTCGCGCAGCCGGCCACAGCGGCACCGTCGACATTCCCGGAGGAGGTAAAAAAAATAAAATAAGTCCAGCTGGTCGCTCGGAAGTAAATGTCAGCGAACTAGCTAACCTGGTAGTGCTGTCATCGCCTCTCGTCTTTCCTCTCGCCGCTATCCGTCCCGTCTCATTGAATGGTGTGAAGGGGGCAGTGCGGCGGTCACGGCGCGCAGGGGTTCGCCTGCCTCGCCGACCTGTCAATGCTCGATGCTAACGTTGCGTAGCTACTCGGCTAATGTGACGCCGTGTAACCCGTTTGGAAGACGTTTGAGCACAACCGCTTTCGCCCAGGTGAGCTGCGGCATAGCCGAAGCTAACGGCACGGATTTAATGTGCAATACTGTAAGGCGAAATTACGCCGTTAAAGCAGGGTTTAATACTCTAAAGTAACGCCAGTATAAACGCTGGCTAACTTTACTTTAGCTTTTAAACCGATTTAAGTTTGTTCTCATTATTGTCGGTAGCCGTTGGCACAATTTTTCTAATGAGCACCGGTGACGCTGAACCGGTTTAAGCAGCGTTAGTTGACGTTAGTTTGCACCACCCGCTCCTGGCATGTTCATCGAAGGGGCAGGGACCTGATCGTCGGTGGTGGGGTAACGTTAGCTAACTTGTTATGTAGCATGTAAGCTAACTTGTTATGTAGCATGCAAGCTAACTGCGTGTGACTACGGCTAGCCGTCTCGTTTAGGGTGCAGGCGGACCGAATTTAAGGTTAGAAATGCAAATTCAAACCGTTTTAAATCGTTTGAAGACTGTAGAATTCTTCAAAACGCGAAATTAAAAATCTAGCAGATTAGCGTAAGTAACCGCGCGCTTCCGTTTCTTTTCCACGAGCAGACAGAGCCCTACTTGTCAGGGAGCTTTGGGTCAATTATTCTAACGTTACCTTCCTCCGAGTCTCTTCCCCTGAAACTTCGGTCATCGTCGTCATCCACGCTGTCAAGTTCTTCCTCGTCGTTGTAATAATCCACCATAGGCGACAGCAAAGTCGAAGCCATTTAATCGCCTGGAAAAATGTAAACAAACACAAATTTAACAATCGATTTGTGTTTTGCAGCTTGCTTGGAACGGCGCCTACAAACTGAAGGACCCCCGACGAACAAGCTGCCTGACTGTCCGCCTGTAGACAATGTCAACAGTATTAACGTCCAATATAGATGTATATTATCTCTTCATTTTATATGTCAAATATTGTAAATCATAATGTTGTGATAACGAATACCTAACAATGATTAGCTTGTGTATTTATCTGCATTGCAATATACATTCAAGTATTTGTTCAGGCATGTTGCCGAGCATCAGGTCTTGTGGGGGCTCTTTGTTTTGGCTCCCACTTTTCTTGCTTTCCGTTTAGGTTTTCTACACTCTCTTGTTCAGAAAGATATAAATACATTATTCTGCATCATCATCTGCAAATAAAACACCTGAAGGAACCGAACCATTTATTCATGAAACTGAACATTACCCTATGAAACACAATGAATAACTTGTTTAATGTTAAATATAAATAAGGTCTGGCACAGACATTGTTCTGCTTATTTATACTTTAGTTTCTCATTCTAAAATTTGAAAATATTTACAACAAGAACCAAATAACTATAATAAACATGCTGATGAATCACTTTGACTTCACCACCTTCACTGAACATGACAGAGAAACATCAGTTTGACAGATTTTGATATCAGCAGTTTTAGCATCACCAGAGTCTCCAATACTAAACCATGGGAAGAGTTTCTCAGTGAAAGTGTCTCTGAGAGTACAGATGTGAGTCGTGTCTTCAGGGTTGTAGAAGGACACGTCCCCCCTGTCATAGTCCAGCTGGACTCTGATCCTCTGGAGACTCTTCTTCACTCTGACAGTCTGACCAGCTCCATTAGTGTATTTTCCACTGTAAAGAACTAAACACCAGACTCCATGTTTTGGTGAACCATATCTCTTTCCCTTCCTGTCAACTGACTCTTTAACCAAACCTACAAGCCAGTGAGGATGGTCTCCCACCTCCACCTCCCAGCTGTGTTTTCCTGAGCTGAAGCCCTCAGAGCCCAGAACCTCTGGATACTTAGTGAATCTCTCTGGATTATCAGGAAGCTGCTGGTCTGTGTCTCCATGTCTCACACTGGTCAGATCATCAGACAGATAGAGATCATTGGCTGCAGTGTTTGGGTCCAAAATGACAGGACTGAATTGGACCTGGTCCTTCATCTTCTCCCAGACTCTGAAGGACAGGTTTCCCAGGTGTTTGGCCACATCTATCAGCGCTCCTGAGACCAGCTGTGGATCTGTCAGTGAGCTCTGGACTCTGGCTCTGGTCTGAGTGGCTTTATAACTGCTGAGGAACGACACCTTGTCTTTCTGCAGGTCTTCTTCAACAGCAGAGATGCTGTCTGACAGAGAGGAGATCTGCTCCTCAATCATCTTCATCTCTCTGCTGATGGTCTTCCCCTTCTGCTCCTCTTCCTTCCTCAGAGCTGCCAGTCTGGACTCCTCTTCCTCTCTCAGGAACTGGTGGAGCTTGTTGAACTCTGCTCTGATCTTCCTCTCTGTGGACACCAGCTGCTCCTTGGAGAGTTCAATCACTTCATTGTATGTTTTCTCCACTTGTTGGTGTTTGTCCCTCTTGTCCTGCAGAGACTCCAAGTCAGATCTCAGCTGGTCCTTCAGGTTCCTGACTGCTTGTTCTAGAGGAACCACCTTGTGACTCTGGTGGAGTGAGAACTCACAGACAGGACACACAGCTTTCTGCTCGTCCTCACAGAACAGCTTAATCGCTTCTCCATGTTCACAACACACCACCTCCACCTTCGTCTCTCCTTTTTCTATTTCAGTTGATCCAGTTTTCTTTCTCCCAGCAAACGAGTCGGCCAGTTCCTTCAGTGAAAAATTCACCAAAGGATTATCTTTAGAGGATTTTCTTTTACAGATGGGACAGTTCTTGTTTCCAGCTTGTTCCCAGAATCGCTGCAGGCAGCTTGAACAGAAGCTGTGGTTGCAGCTCAGAGACACGGGATCTCTGAACGTCTCTGAACAAACATGGCAGCTCAGGAAACTTTGAACAACAGCGATTTTTTCAGCCATTTGCTCTGAATGATCAAATCTGACTCTGAATTACAGATCTCGATGGTTCTGATCTTGTTTAGTAGAGATTTCTCACCCTGTGATGCGTCTCTGGGCTCCGTTCAGCAACGTCGAAGCAAATCAGCTTTAAGTTTCACTTTCTCGTCTTTTATTGTTGTGATGGGTAAAACTCCCTCTACCTGTTTGGCCACACCACCCTACTTAGTAATTCCCAATAGGTGAGGCCAGATCACTTCCTGGTTCCCCTTAAATGTAGGTTATGCCCCAGGTTCTCCCAGCTCCACATTGGTCTCAGGAACGACTACATCTAGTCAATGTCCAGGACTGAGCGCCAAAGGGGAGTTACAGAGCTCCCACCCCATCCGTGCAGCACTCACCATGTGTGGCTGTATAATGTGCAATTCCCAGGAACGGGGGAATTGATGTTTGCTTCTGGTGCTGTAGCTGAGCTCTAGCCACTGCTGTTTTTGCCCCTTTGCAAATATATTTTGTATTTATGGTCACCTTGTTTTATTTATTATTTTGATTATGAATTGTTTGTTTTCTCCCCATTGTTTAGTCTGTTTTCTTTTCCTTTGCAAACCAACTGGAGTGAGTCCTACTCTGGGGTCCTCTCAATGCCAGAACAGGTGGGCTGGTCATAGGTTTATGGGTGGTGGCTCACTAGGTGGAGGGCTTCCTCATTCTTAGTTTATTTGGCATGTTTTATATTTGTTGTGTTCTAATTTGTGTCTTTTGCTTTGCTGTGTTTGACTTTTCCTTTTTGGTACCTGGTGGTGGCCCCTTTTCCCTCCACTCCCCCACTCCTTTAGGCCTCCCTTATACAGTCACCTTGTGCTGGTAAAACACCTCAGTGTAGCGACATTTTTAGCATAGAGAAGACATTTTGTAATAAAAGCCTTATTTTTAAACTGAGACTGTGTTATTTAACCAACATGAAGCTTACCTATAAATAAAACTGGACACTGTTTGAAACTAGAAATTAACCTCTCTGCTCCCTTTGTTAAAAATAAGATCCTATATTCATATGTGGTATTCTCTGGGTTGTCTCATCGCTGCCCCGGTCACATTGTGTAAGAAGCTGACATTTCCTTTAGTTACCAACAGGTGGTGATGTTTGATATGTACTCAGATTTTACTCCAGCTTTCCACAAGGAGTGAGGGAGAATTTTTACTTTTAAATAAACACATTGAAATTAATTGAATTTGCAACTATACTATAAAAACACTTTAAAAGACAATGTTTTACAAAGTAGTTTAAACGTTATGGGAAATAATCACCAGGTCAAATTGTGTGTGTTACAAGCAGTGTTTGAAAGATTACATCCTCATTGTAATCAAATGACAGTGAAAAATAATATAAATTAATAATGTCAATCAATAAAAGACTGTAGAGGAACATTGGGTTATTTAACATTACACACTGACTGAATGAAACTTACGCTCATCAGACATCCAGGCCACCTGAAATCGGACTAAGTATCTTTTCTTTAAACCAGTCTGCTAAATTTGTTGTTGATTCTAGTGTTTTAAGTCAATTTGATTGCTGATTTGTTTTAGCTCGTGCCGTTTTTACTGCCAGTTCTCTCTGTTTGCAGTTAACTTGATTGCTAGTTTGCTGAATCTCGTTCCGTTTTTAGTCCCAGTTGGTGGTATAGACTCTACTATTAAGTTAACTGCTAGTGTGCCCTCCTAACTTTGCTAGGTTTGATCCGATCTCAGTCTGTTTTGCCTTTTCTTCTGAAGCAGAAAACACTTGAATCCTTAAACACTCAGTTTGTCAAAACGCCACATGGTGATTGTTCACTGGTTAGGGTGTCAGGCGATTGTTGTTTTGCATTTTGAGGAGTTTCTGCTGAGGGCAATCGACCTTTTGTCTCCTAAGTCGTCAGTGCATCGGAAAGGAGATGGCGTAAATATAAAAGACCTGATGACCTGCTCGAATTTCAATCTCTTCTCTCCTCTTTTTCTGCTTCTATCTCTGCGGCCAAAATCTCTTTCTACCAATCCAGAATTGAATCTTCATTCCCTAACCCCAAAAATCTTCTCCAACCTCCTCGAACCCCCTAGTGCTCCTCCACCCTTCTTCCGGGTGACTTTGTCAGCTACTTTACCAAAACAATTGCTGGCATACGCTCCTCTTTCTCAAACCCACCTCTACTCGTGTCCCACCAACTTCACCCCTATCGCCCTCACTTTCCTCCTTCACCCCCCTGTAACCACATCCTTACCCTAGAGGCGCACAGCTGCTGCTGTGGAGTAAACACAAAACATGCACACATAGGGAAACCAGCAGGTTTAAAAGCCAGTTGTGGTGTGATGGAAAGTGTGTTAAGTCATTGAAAAGTCATGAATATCCATTGTTCAGAATGCGTATGAACCTTATGTATCATAATTGTACCACTGTCTTGGTGTGTTCGGGCCGCCAAGCAGGTGCTCTAGGAGGCTATTATGGCATCAAAGACATTAAAGTAGAAACTATCAATGAACTCACAAGTTCAATGGATGCAATAATTTTTTAAGTTGACATCAAAGAAGACCTGTTAAGATGTTTTTGATTAAAACTTTTTATGATTTCAGTAAATATGACCTACTGCTGCAAATTCAACAAATGACCATTTTTAGTTCTTTACAACCTATAAAATCTTAACTGTGAAATAATTTGGAACACTGCATTTTGAGTTTTTTTTTATTGAAAAAAATATACATTGGGATTTGGGTTTGTTCAATAAAATTTGAATTATACTCTAACAATTGATGACTTAAATTATACTGACTGACTGTGCATTACCATTTAGGAAAATCTGCTCATTTACATTTGCACTTTTTGTCTTAGGTCAGAAGACTGCAGTCTGCAGGAGGACGAGCCGAGACTGCAGGATCTGCATTGCCCACAAAGGACAGGATTACACGCGGCGGCACCAAAACACCTGGTTAACAATAGAACTGTCAAACATCTGCTCTCCCATTCATCTCCTTCCTGTTGTCAAAGAAGAAACAATTTAATCAACACAGATGTGCTAATGAACTTGAGAGACCCCCACGTCTGACATTTAATCTTGTTTGAAACGTGTTGTCCTAAAACTTTAGTCTTATTTCAGGTGAGTTGAAAGGGTCTAAACACAGAGAAGTCTGACATCACAAACAGGAAGACGAGTCATATTGTAAAATGAGTAACACACTGAAAATTCGCCATCACGTGTCTCATCCAGCAACAGTGTTGATGCCCAGTTGACAGTAAAAGGTCAAAAGCTACCTGAAGGTGTTGTACTGTCCAAAGGTGTTGTTCTTCTTGTGTGTTTCAATCCTTGAAAGTATTAAAATTAAATAAGATCCACATGTTTGAAATGAGGGCGGCACGGTGGCGTGCTGGTTAGCACTGTTGCCTCACAGCAAGAAGGTCCTGGGTTCGATTCCGCCCAGTGGCCTTTCTGTGTGGAGTCTGCATGTTCTCCCCGTGTCTGCGTGGGTTCTCTCCGGGTTCTCCGGCTTCCTCCCACAGTCCAAAGACATGCTCTGGGGATCAGGTTAATTGGGGACTTTAAATTGCCCGTAGATGTGTGAATGGTTGTGTGTCTCTGTGTAGCCCTGCGATTGGCTGGCGACCAATCCAGGATGTACCCTGTCTATTGCCCAAAGTTGGCTGGGATGGACTCCAGCGACCCTGTGTGCAGGATAAGCGGTTTGACAATGGATGGATGGATGTTTAAATGAGGGAGGACACAGTATCACACACCTGCAGCTAACTGGCTGCATTTACTTTGCATGACAGTCACCTGGACACTGTTTATTAGTGTTTTTATTTTAACTTGGTTCCTCATTTTCTCCTGAATGCTGTTAAACTCTGTCTATTCTCTCAGCGTATGAAGACTTTTATCTCTAGATGATACAACACACACAGCTAAACCTGTTTTGGAGATGATGATGTTGATGATGTGGCACTATGGGAGGATGTTGACAGTGATGATGACGGTGATGAAGATGCTCTCCTCTGGGGCCCCGTGTTGTCGCTGCAGAACGTGGCCCTCGCGTAGCTCAGAGAACACGAGGAGCACCAGGACTGAGTGGAGCTTCACTGAGAGGCAGCAGAGAGAGAAGGAGCTCCAGCAGGGGGCGCAGTCACACAACGTGAGGCACAGACACACACAGACGGCGCAATCCTCAACCGATTATTGCACAATAGAATCCACTTCAAGGTTCAGCACTAAAAGACACAAAGTTAAAGTCAATGTCACTTTTTATCAGAGTGTTATGCTTTTCACATGGGCTCATACAGATAAAACTGAAGAAAATGTCAACAGTCACATTTAGTGAATAAAAGT
Organism: Gasterosteus aculeatus; assembly: GCF_964276395.1. Classification (NCBI taxonomy): domain Eukaryota; kingdom Metazoa; phylum Chordata; class Actinopteri; order Perciformes; family Gasterosteidae; genus Gasterosteus; species Gasterosteus aculeatus. Next base: position 20,241,830 of record NC_135701.1, on the reverse strand, counting down.
TCAATTTTCTTTCAGTTGTTCAGGCACAGAAATTTGTTTAATTTCCCTGTGCACACATGCACACCTGGTTAACAATAGAACGGTCAAACATCTGCTCCCCCTTCATCTCCTTCCTGTTTTCAAAAGACAATATTTGATGTTACCTTATGTTTAAAGGTAGAAACATGACTACCAAATATCCACCTTTGCAAACTTAACGTTGTTGTTCTTTAGAAAAAAGTATTTATAAATTTAAAAACAAAATGATCACAGTAAATCTACTTGTATGTACTTGTCTGAATATTTACACCAAAAACACTATTTAAACAGTATCCCTCACACACATAGTTCTGCTTATTTATACTTTAATTTTTCATTCTTTAATTTAAAAATATTTTCAGAACACAACAACAAACTATAATAAACATGCTGATGAATCACTTTGACTTCACCACCTTCACTGAACATGACAGAGAAACATCAGTTTGACAGATTTTGATATCAGCAGTTTTGGCACCAGACCTTCCAATATAAAAATATGGGAAGAGTTTCTCAGTGAAAGTGTCTCTGTGAGTGTAGATGAGAGTCGTGTCTTCAGGGTTGTAGAAGGACACGTCCCCCCTGTCGTAGTCCAGCTGGACTCTGATCCTCTGGAGTCTCTTCTTCACTCTGACAGTCTGACAGATTCCATTAGTGTATGTTCCACTGCGATAGAATAAACACCAGATTCCATTGTCTGGTAAAGCACCCATCTCTCCCTTCCTGTCAACTGACTCTTTAACCAAACCTACAAGCCAGTAAGGATGGTCTCCCACCTCCACCTCCCAGCTGTGTTTCCCTGAGCTGAAGCCCTCAGAGCCCAGAACATCTGCATACGTAGTGAATCTCTCTGGATTATCAGGAAGCTGCTGGTTTGTGTCTCCACATCTCACACTGGTCAGATCATCAGACAGAGAGAGAAAGTAGTTTGCAGTGTTTGGGTCCAGAATGACAGGACTGAAGTGGACCAGGTCCTTCATCTTCTCCCAGACTCTGAAGGACAGGTTTCCCAGGTGTTTGACCACATCTATCAGCGCTCCTGAGACCAGCTGTGGATCTGTCAGTGAGCTCTGGACTCTGGCTCTGGTCTGAGTGGCTTTATAACTGCTGAGGAACGACACGTTGTCTTTCTGCAGGTCTTCTTCAACAGCAGAGATGCTTTCTGACAGAGAGGAGATCTGCTCCTCAATCATCTTCATCTCTCTGCTGATGGTCTTCCCCTTCTGCTCCTCTTCCTCCCTCAGAGCTGCCAGTCTGGACTCCTCTTCCTCTCTCAGGAACTGGTGGAGCTTGTTGAACTCTGCTCTGATCTTCCTCTCTGTGGACACCAGCTGCTCCTTGGAGAGTTGGATCACTTCATTGTATGTTTTCTCCACTTGTTGGTGTTTGTCCTTCTTGTCCTGCAGAGACTTCAAGTCAGATCTCAGCTGGTCCTTCAGGTTCCTGACTGCTTGTTCTAGAGGAACCACCTTGTGACGCTGGTGGAGAGAGATCTCACAGACAGGACACACAGCTTTCTGGTCGTCCTCACAGAACCAATGAGGGACTTCTGGATGTTCTTCACACACCACCTCCACCTTCTTTTCTCCTCTTTTTTTTCTCCCAGTTGATCCAGTTTTCTGTCTCCCAGCAAACGAGTCAGCCAGTCCCTTCAGTGGAAAATTCACCCAAATATTATCTTTAGAGGACTTAGTTTTACAGATGGGACAGTTCTTGTTTCCAGCTTTTTTCCAAAATCGCTGCAGGCATCTTGAACAGAAGCTGTGGTTGCAGCTCAGAGACACGGGATCTCTGAACGTCTCTGAACAAACATGGCAGCGCGGGAAACTTTCCAAAACTAAAATCTTCTCAGCCATTTTCTGACTTTTTCAAATAGTTAAAAAAAAAAAAAAAAACTCACCAAATAACATTTGCATTAATTTCCAGTCTTTTCTCAGTCCAGGTGGAACATTATTCCAAGGTGTAACGTCGTCGTGTCTCCTTTCAACAATGACAGAATCTGACTTCAAGTTCACCAACCTCCTTCATTGGTTAATCATTGATGGTAATAAATGCTGCTCTTTGTATGAAAGATCAGCAGAAGATTATACTTTATACTCTGCAGTCCCTCCCTCATTAACTGGAACAAGACTTCGGTGCCCTCTGTGTTTTTCTCTGTTTGACTTTTGACAGTTAAAGCTCTGCTTGTTATCATCCTGTTATCTTGACAACTGTACAATCTCATGTACAGTCATAAAGGAGCAAACTATTGTACATTTTGGTATCGGTATGACTTTACTTTCGTTCTTAAAGCCTCTGTAAATATTCAAACTAAACACTATATTTGTTCTTAAGGTGTGTAGGTTTTATCGGACTTGTGTCGGATCATAATTTATAACAATTTACGGGATCGCTGAACGTCTCTGAAGAAACATGGCAGCTCAAGAAACTTTAAAAAAGAGCGATTTTTTCAGCCATATCCTTTAATTATCAAATCTCAATGGTTGTGGTGATTTTGCTACAGCTTTCCACAAGGAGTGAGGGGGAATTGTTACTCTTATTTTTGCAACCTTTCTTTACTATAAAAATAAAACAGTTGCTACAACGTTATGGGAAATAATCACCAGGTCAAATCGTGTGTTTTACAAGCAAATTCTGTGAAAGATTACATCGTCATTGTAATTAATTCACAGAGAGAAATAATCTAAATCAATCAATAAAAGACTGTAGAGGAACATTGGATAATTTCACATTACACTGACTGAATCAAACTAACCGACAACCCTATGAAAATTACAATTAAGAGTTTCTGACTAAAATGTTTGTTTTATTTAAAATGTGAGGACAAAAGGGATTTAACTAATGAATATTGTCGGAATTAAATGTTTAAGTCTATAAAATATCCAAAAAGGGTGAAACATTTCTTTCTCTCCTTCACTTAGTGGAAAACAGATGGAACCCAGTCAGGGAACAACAGGTCATCAGAGAGTATATCTACACCAAGTTAAATAAAAAGACTTAAAGGTTTGGTATCATTTCTGCACACTTGCTAAACCCTCTTTCCTTTCATTCAACGGCTGATAAGTGTTTTATATTTATGGAAACACCAGGTTATTGAGGACGGGCGGGCCAGATGCAGCCCAACGCGGGCCAGACCATTACGGTCGACGGGGGGGGTGCTGCCTTCAATTTGAACAAATTGTGTGCGTGTTGCGTTCGTGTTCTCCGCTGGACACAGAAGTCGCCTTTGCTCAAGTTGCCACTTTATTAATCACTGACACAAAGACTGGTACCGTCACTGCAGTTGAGCCTAAATAGGTCCCACTGCACTGTAAGTATGCGTGTGCTGTTTTAAGCGTCGTTTTATGTGCGTTCCGCGACCTGTGCTCGTCGTACCTGCGCACGTCACGTGTCACCTTGTGATTTACAGGTGAATCACTGGATACATCAGGACCTGCGCCAAAGAGGGCGGGGAACTATGACTTTCACCCTCCTGGTGTCCGCGCATCCAAAGCCACCCACTCTCGCACGCACACAAACACACCACGCAAACACACGCCCACACGACCCCGCCCACCATGTCACTCACACGCATGCCGCATTCACTGTACAGGCACACAGTAGTAAACTAGGACATCATAACATTGCCCCACACAGCAGCTAACAGCGGGGTTGCTATAATATAAAACTCGTGGGCCGCACTAACATTAAACTTTCATATTAAGGGGGGGGGCACAAAATATCATCCCGAGGGCCACAATTGGCCCGGTCGGCAAAACCATCTTCGAGGTGCATTACCGCCACCATCTGGACTGGAGTGTTACGCGGGAGTTTATCCATCGTCCCTAGAATGGTCGCCAGCCTCTCGCAGGGCTAACACAGAGACACACAACCATTCACACACCTACGGGAAATTTGGATTCCCCAATTAACCTAATCCCCAGTGCATGTCTTTGGGCTTCATGCAGAACCAAAATAGGTAAATAAAATTAAAATAAACGAATAATAGGGAAAGTTCTAGATTTGTTTAACTAGATCCGTTTCTCTCAAAATCTGAATAATTTAACAATATATTTTATCTGCTCGATTCCACAATAGACCTGACAATGATCAACCCTGATGTTTTGCCTTAGTGACTGAAAAAGATGATTCCTCTGGACAACGAAATTCTGCATTGTAACTATATGTTCAACAGTTTCTGGTTGATGGCAATATGAGCATTTTCCAGTTGGGTGTTAGCATATTCTATGTAATGTAGGGGCAAGACCTGTATGTCCAATACTCAGTCGAGTGATGACGTTCCCTTCCGTTCTCTTCCATACAACCTTTCTCCATGTTTGTGTATCGTGTACAGATGCCTTCCAGTTTCCCGATTATCCTGCCATACTGTATGTGCATACGTTCTGATAAATTGCTTAGCCTCAGTTTTACTAAATGGAACTTGTAAACATATATTCTTAATTCTAGGTGTTTGTTTGGCCAGAATACCTACCTGTTCATTCCCCTCCACACCAACATGAGCTGGAACCCAGATTAATTGTGTAACTACGTCTCTCATTTCCATCCTGTACATTATGAGGAATATTTCATTCATGATATCGGCCCTGATAGCTGATCTACCAGATCCTATCCCGTGTGAGTGCTGAGAAACTGTCACATGCAATAACAAAGGCTGAATGTTGATAAACCGACCGCAGAAATGTTGCTCAAACAACTAACTTCCAGTCTGAAAAAGTCCTAAAAATACATTCCATCACTTAAATATGGTAGTATTTATAACCTTGGACCTACATAAAGACGGCGAGTCCAGACTTAAAAGCATATTATGGAAGGACGTTAGATTGGCGCTGTTCGCTGTTCAAAACCCGCCCTCTTTGCTTCCGCCTTCCGGTGTAACTGAGATTTCACTCACGAACACCAGTGAGATGTGCACGAGTGTTTCATTAGTACGTGAGAGTGTCTCGGTGGTTAAGTCCTAAAGGCCCCTCATATCCCACTGCCATCTCCCGGTCCACGCCTCCTGTCCAGCAGCCTCCGTAGCCTCTCAAATGGGACGGTCTGGATGACTGGCGGGGGGAGGGGCTTCCTGCCTGCGTCATCAGCTTTACCTCCATTGATCACCTGCATCAACATGCGGAACAGGGCGAACAGGACTAGTGTCACGTGCGGCCGCTTCGGACCCACCCACACACACACACACACACACACACACACACACACAGCACCGCGCAACAACTAACCGCCCCCGACATAGTGACTTCATTTCTTTAGGTGAATGACAGGAGATCGTTTCAAACTTTTTATTTAGGCTTCAATGTACGCAGCAAAGAGCTAACTAAATAAATATAATATTGTTCCAATGAAACATACTGTAAACTGTTAAGTTCATATATTGTTATAGATTAGAAAAAACTTTCTTTAATGTCGTCAATCAGCATTTTGTGTTTTTACAACAAAAAGGAAAATCAGTTCAGGCACCGGTGTGTTTTCAAAGCAAGTTTTTGCACCAGTAGGAGAAACACAAAATGATACTCATCCCCATTAAACGTTAAAAACTGACCTTATTGATGCCTCATTGAATGATGGTGTAAACTCCGTGTGTGCTTTGGAATCCTCATTGTAAGTATACTACATTTTCTCTCACTTTTTCATTTACCGAGGTTTCACTAAATGTTTGGTGATGTAAATTTTCCAGATTCCTGATTTTGTTTACAGTCATAGAAAATTCCTTGAAAAGTCATGGATATCTATTGTTCACAATGTGTATGAACCCTGAGTCATAATTGCACCCCTGTCTTTGTGTGGTCGTCTATCAGGACGCTGGAGCTGCTGTGCTGCTGGATCAGGTGGTGGATCACATGACTTGGAGGACATCAGGTCAGGATTCATCCCCTGCATTGAGAAATAGAGAAGAAGAATTCTGAGCTTTGTCTGTTCCTTCCTCATTGTTTACACTTTAGCCATCATTTTACACTCTTTTATTCTTTATATTTAGTTTATTTTAAGCTTTATCCATCCGCAGTTTCATTTCTTTTAACATTTTTAACTTATCATTTTATTATTCTTTCTAATTCCCCTTTTTTCTTTTAACCTCGTGAAGCAAACACATTCGTCAATACATTCATTCAGATGTTTTTAACTCACCTCACCAAACCTGTTCTTCGGGAGAATGACTTTCGGGCTTTCAGTTGCAGAAACCGGTTTTTCATTTGCTTGTGCGCACATAATGAGTGACATGTAGTGTTCACTTTTAAACTCAGTCGACACTGAGACTTTAGTTCATTTCTTGGCACAAAGACGAAGCCGTTTCTTTGACTCAAACCTTTACTCTACACACACATTTTGGTGCACTCAATGTCAGAGCATTTATTCTAGACGACTTTTTGTCTCTTAGGTCAGAAGACTGCAGTCTGCAGGAGGACGAGCCGAGACTGCAGGATCTGCATTGCTCATAAAGGACAGAAAACGGGACCAAGACACCTGGTTAACAATAAAACGGTCAAACATCTGCTCCCCCGTTCATCTCCTTCCCGTTGTCATGTTGTCCTAAAACTTTAGTCTTGTTTCAGGTGAGTTGAAAGGGTCTAAACACAGAGAAGTCTGTCATCACAAACAGGAAGACGAGTCATATTGTAAAATGAGTAACACACTGAAAATTCGCCATCACGTGTCTCATCCAGCATCAGTGTTGATGCTCAGTTGACAGTAAAAGGTCAAAAGCTACCTGAAGGTGTTGTACTGTCCAAAGGTGTTGTTCTTCTTGTGTGTTTCAATCCTTGAAAGTATTAAAATAAAATAAGATTCACATGTTTGAAATGAGGGAGGACACAGTATCACACACCTGCAGATAACTGGCTGCTCTACACACCTGTTCTAAAATTGAGGATTTGCTGATTGACTAAAATCTTCAACATATTATTGCACAATAGAATCTTCTTTTGGTTTGGTTTGTTATTCAGTGTCACATTTTAGCAGAATGTTGTGCTTTTCAAACGTGCTCATACAGATACAACTGAAAAAACAGTAACATTTGGTGAATTAAAGTTTAATTACTACATTTCCTTATTTTATTCGAGTGAATTATTTATACATTTGAAGGATTTCAGGTGAAAGTATGTTGAGAAAGTTATCAACTCAAAGTTGTGATAATTGAAAAAGGGCTCAAATTCAAATGCATTTCCTGCTGAAAGCTAGAATTCATTTAAAAAAATGTAATAAATGTAAATGCATTTTAGTATTATTTGCAGTAGAAACACCAGTAGTAGTGTTGGTGGCAGTGATATCAGTTGTAGCATTACTAATACTATTAGTAATAGTACTAGCAATAGTACTATTACCATCCTCATGAATCCTTTGTATGTCTTTGCAGTCAGAAATACGACGACCGGCAGTTTCAGAAACTTGTACCTTCTGCATTCTCTGAGAAATTTGTCACCAGATTTTCATTGGTCTCTCTGGAGCGAGAGTTGGACTCTGTGTGGTTCTAGAGGAGCTGTGGCCTAAAGTAAACGTCTGTTCTAGACCAGCACAAAGTTCCCATCATGTGATCTGAGTACCTCGTCCTGTCCGACTCAACGTGATGAAGGAAGTATTCTTGGAATGTGTCGGATGGAAGATGAACTGATGATAAAACATTTCTCCCCGTGATGCAAAATGAACTGTTTGAAAAGCTTCTTGGTTCAACTTTAAAAAAACACAAAGCTGAAAATCGGCAGTTTTTCTGAGCTAGTGAAATTTAGACTTTTTAGAGATACGTGATTGCTAAAAATTGCTCAACAAGATATAAAATAGTTTAAATTAACACAAGTGTCAACATCTATAACAGTGAAATGCTGCACATTAATGAAGCAGAGATATTAATCCAAAAACGTCACGTAACAGTTCCAACTTTAGTAGTAGTAGTATTAACAGTTTCAACTTTAGACATTATTTCAAAACCAGTTTTATTCCTTTTAATTTGTTTTTCTATTATAAGCTTTATCCATCCACACTTTCAAATATAATTTATAACTTTGTAACATTTTCAATTGTTTCTTATTTTCTTTCTTATTTCCCCTTTTTTCTTTTTCTTTTAACCTGGTGAAGCAAACACACTCGTTAATACATTCTTTCAGATGTTTTTAACTCCAAACCAAAACTCCAAACCTGTTCTTCAGGGAAATTCATTTCAGGCGTTCAGGTGCAGTAACCTGTTTTATTTCCCTGTGCACACATGTTGAGTCACAGAACGTGTTCACTTATAAACACAGTCGACACTGAGAGTCTTCAGTTTGTTTCTTGGCACAAAGACGAAGCCGTTTCTTTGACTTAAGCCTTTACTCTACACACACGTTTGGTGCACTCAAAGTCAGAGCATTTATTCTACACAACTCTCTGTCTCTTAGGTTAAAGACTCCAATATTTGATGTTATATTATGTTTAAAAGGTAACATCAAATTAATTAAAGGCATAAGTCCTTGTAGTTAAAGACTGATGCTCTTGTCTTCATCAGGAATAGACACTAATATGTAGCTGCAGCTCACCAGTGTTGGTGCACAGTGTCCTTCACCTCTTGTACGTACTTCTACATCTCATCAACCAACACAAACCCAGAATTAAACAATGAGAGGAACACAGGATGAAGAATGGAACAGAAAGGTGTGAATGAGAATAAAGTATTTTATTTAGCAGAACTCAGGATACTAGTTAGACAAAAAATAAGCGATTAATAATTCTGATTATATTTTCTTATTTAATTTCGGAGATAGTTAAATAATAAATATATAAATGAATAAATAAAGCATTTTATCAAGAGGTGGATTCACTTGTGATTGTCCCCTGGATTGAACCCTGAGATGGATAGAAATGTTCTGAAGGATCAGAAATAGACATGGTGATGAAAACAGTCTGCAACCAAAATGTGTACTTTGTTTTGTGTTGTTGGAGTAAACAGAATGAAATTATCCCTCCACATTAATTGTATATGTTGAACATTTGATCAGAAAGATATGAATTTAACATTATTCTGCCTCACGATCTGCAAATAAAACACCTGAAGGAACCGAACCATTTATTCATGAAACGGAACAGTTCACTATAAAATACAATGAAGAACTTGTTTAATGTTAAAGATAAATGAGGTAAGATGAGGCTTCATGTGGTGACGTGATTATAAACTAAAGCCTTTTAATGCAAACCTAATGTTGTTGCACTTTAGAAAAAAAGTAGTTATACATTTCAAAATATGATCACAATAAATCTTGTCTGCACTTGAAGGATGTTTACACCAAAAATACTATTTAGAACAATATCCCTCACACACATAGTTCTGCTTATTTATACTTTAGTTTCTCTGTAATTTATAAATATTTACAGAAATCAGCAACAAAAAAACTACAATAAACATGCTGATGAATCACTTTGACTTCACCACCTTCACTGAACATCACAGAGAAACATCAGTTTGACAGATTTTGATATCAGCAGTTTTATCGTCACCAGACTTTCCAATATTAAACCATGGGAAGAGTTTCTCAGTGAAAGTGTCTCTGTGAGTGTAGATGTGAGTTGTGTCTTCAGGGTCGTAGAAGGACACGTCCCCCCTGTCATAGTCCAGCTGGACTCTGATCCTCTGGAGTCTCTTCTTCACTATGACAGTCTGACCAGCTCCATTAGTGTATTTTCCACTGTGAAGAACTAAACACCAGAATCCATCATCTGGTGAAGCACCTGTCTCTCCCCTCCTGTTGACTGACTCTTTAACCAAACCTACAAGCCAGTGAGGATGGTCTCCCACCTCCACCTCCCAGCTGTGTTTCCCTGAGCTGAAGCCCTCAGAGCCCAGAACATCTGCATACGTAGTGAATCTCTCTGGATTATCAGGAAGCTGCTGGTTTGTGTCTCCACATCTCACACTGGTCAGATCATCAGACAGAGAGAGAATGTAGTTTGCAGTGTTTGGGTCCAGAATGACAGGACTGAAGTGGACCTGGTCCTTCATCTTCTCCCAGACTCTGAAGGACAGGTTGCCCAGGTGTTTGGCCACATCTATCAGCGCTCCTGAGACCAGCTGTGGATCTGTCAGTGAGCTCTGGACTCTGGCTCTGGTCTGAGTGCCTTTATAACTGCTGAGGAACGACACCTTGTCTTTCTGCAGGTCTTCTTCAACAGCAGAGATGCTGTCTGACAGAGAGGAGATCTGCTCCTCAATCATCTTCATCTCTCTGCTGATGGTCTTCCCCTTCTGCTCCTCTTCCTCCCTCAGAGCTGCCAGTCTGGACTCCTCTTCCTCTCTCAGGAACTGGTGGAGCTTGTTGAACTCTGCTCTGATCTTCCTCTCTGTGGACACCAGCTGCTTCTTGGAGAGTTGGATCACTTCATTGTATGTTTTCTTCACTTGTTGGTGTTTGTCCCTCTTGTCCTGCAGAGACTCCAAGTCAGATCTCAGCTGGTCCTTCAGGTTCCTGACTGCTTGTTCTAGAGGAACCAGCTTGTGACTCTGGTGGAGAGAGAACTCACAGACAGGACACACAGCTTTCTGCTCGTCCTCACAGAACAGCTTAATCGCTTCTCCATGTTCACAACACACCACCTTCACCTTCTTCTCTCCTTTTTCTGTCTCAGTTGATCCAGTTTTCTGTCTCTCAGCAAACGAGTCGGCCAGTGCCTTTAGTGAAAAATTCACCTGAACATTATCTTTAGAGGATTTTCTTTTACAGATGGGACAGTTCTTGTTTCCAGCTTGTTCCCAGAATCGCTGCAGGCAGCTTGAACAGAAGCTGTGGTTGCAGCTCAGAGACACGGGATCTCTGAACGTCTCTGAACAAACATGGCAGCTCAGGTAACTTTCCAAAAGAACTATCTTTTCAGCCATTTGCTCTGAGTGATCAAATCTGACTCTGAATTACAGATCTCGATAGTTGTGATCTTGTTTAGTAGAGATTTCTCACCCTGTGATGCGTCACTGTTCTCCGTTCAGCAACGTCGAAGCAAATCAGCTTTAAGTTTCACTTTCTCTCCTTTATATTGTTTAAGCAGCTGACATTTCCTTAGATCACCAACAGGTGGTGATATTATATTTATACTAGATTTTGGAGTGAGGGAGATTTTTTTCTTTTAAATAAAACGTTTTGAAATGAATATGACATTTATCTACTAAAAAAATACTTTAAAACACAATGTTTTATAAAGTTCTTTTCGTTTATCAATGTTGTTACGCCCCAGTCTAGGGGTGCCTAAGGTGCAACATGAATAGGCCCCAATCTTCCCCGTCTCCCAAATAGCCACACACACTTTAAGTTTGTATAGGGGGTATTTATTGAAAAAAAGCTCTAGGTTGAGAAAAACCCAGTATGTTGAGGCAAAGACAAACCACGGCTTCGCCGTTGCCCATCCCCAATATAACAAACAAACCAAAAAACGAACCTAGCTAGAAAATAAGACGCTGACCTACCAAAACAAAGGAGAAAAATAATGACATCAGTCTTACCTACCTAACTACTTTAAAACAGGAGAAAACCAACTCAAAAGAAAAACAGAATACTTATTCAGCTTCACGGTATGCTACAAGTGGCTGGTTGGAAGAGGAGGAGGACGAGGGTTGTGCTCTGCTGCTGTTCTCCCCTGCTCTGGTCTGCTCTGCCTCGGACGCCATCTTGGCTTCCATTATATGCCGGCTGCAGCCAATCACAGGACGGGTGGGAGACCGTCCACCAATCCGCGCCTGGTGGTGGCACATCCCTGTTTGAATAAAGAAACCAGAAAGACACCAAAAGAAACCCACAAACACTACACAGATGACCCCAGTCATAACACCCCCACACCCAAGAAGTAAACCTTCCCCTAAAAGGTTTACTTCCTATAAAGCTGAGCACCTGGATAAGGCGTCTGCGATTACGTTCTCCGTACCCTTTTTGTGGCGGATCTGCAGGTTAAAATCCTGCAGAAGGAGAGACCAGCGCATCAGCCGCTGGTTAGAGTTTTGCATGTGAGCCAGAAATACCAATGGGTTATGATCTGTGAATACCGAGACAGGCTGTGAACTAGACCCAAGGTAAACTTCGAAATATTGTAAGGCTAACAATAGCGAAAGAGCTTCCTTCTCAATGGTACTGTAATTAAGCTGGTGCTTATTAAACTTTTTTGAGAAGTAAGACACGGGGTGATCAATGGACTGACTGTCCTCCTGCAAGAGGACAGCCCCTGCGCCACACGCACTGGCGTCAACCTCTAACTTAAAGGGTCGCGTAAAACAGGGCGCCGCGAGAACTGGTGCATTGCACAGTAATGCCTTGGCCGACTCGAAGGCAGCTTGACAGGCGGGGGACCAAATAAACGATTTTAAAGGACTCACAAGTCCTGTGAGAGGAGCAACAACGTCCGAAAAGTTTAGACAAAAACCCCGATAATACCCACACATTCCAAGAAAACGGCGCAACGCTTTCTTGGACGGGGGGACCGGGAAATCAATAATCGCCTGCACTTTTTCAGCCAAAGGACGCACCTGCCCCTGACCTACCTGTTTACCTAAATAGGTAACAGTGGCCCTACCAAATTCACATTTTGCGAGGTTGAGGGTGAGTGAGGCCTCACGGAGACGACTGAAAATGAGGGACAATGTGTGGAGATGGTCGGCCCAGGTGGAGGAGTAAGCAACAACATCATCTAAGTAAGCTTCGCAATTTTCTACACCAGATAACACGATACGCATCAACCGTTGGAAAGTAGCGGGTGCATTACGCAGCCCGAATGGCATAACCGTGTACTGGAGGAAAGTATCGGGTGTGACAAAAGCTGAAATTTCTGAGGCCCGTGGCGTTAACGGTACTTGCCAGTAACCTTTTAACAGGTCCAGCTTTGTCACATATTTAGCGGAGCCTACACGATCTATGCAATCTTCCATTCTGGGGAGCGGAAATGAATCAGGTTTTGTGACTGAATTTACTTTTCGGTAATCGTTACAGAAACGAGGAGTGTGGTCGGGTTTCGGAACCAAGACACAGGGTGAGCTCCACGCACTGGTACTGGGAACAGCTAATCCATGCTCAACCAGATAGCTCACCTCCTCCTGCATCATAGCCCTTTTGGCCGGATTTACGCGATACGCATGTTGCTTAATGGGTTTGTGACCCTCCACGTCAATGTCATGGAACAGGACAGACGTTTGCCTAGGATGGTCAGAGAAAAGCAATAGGTTATTCTCTATCAAATCCCTAACATCTGCAAGAGCTGAGTCCGACAGATGGGCCAAAAAACCCTCCAAGTTACTCAGTACCTCTGAATTTCTCAAACGCGCGGCCGGCATCAAACCACTTTTCTCTGCCAACCCATCATCGGCTAGGTGGTACTGAGGAGGAGTAGCGGACACGGACATCACGGGTGCAGCAAGAGACAGCGGGGATTCACTCACTCTGGAAAAATAACGTTTCAACATGTTAATATGGCACACTCTAGATTTTCTTTTCCGATCTGGAGTTTGAACAACGTAGTCAGTGTCACTAATTTTCCTCTCCACCGTGTACGGACCCGAAAACCGAGCATGCAAACTGGATCCCGGCAACGGAAGAAGCACCAAAACCTTGTCACCTGGTTGGAAGACACGGAGGACAGACTTTTTGTCATAACGACTCTTCATTTTAGCTTGACTTTGTGACAAGTTGTCACGGGCTAACTGACACACATAATTGAGACGCTCACGAAAGGAACTGACATAATCTAGCAGCTTATGTTCAGTTTTTGGCGACTCTGCTAACCACTTTTCTTTAAGTAGCCGAAGGGGACCGCGGACAGTATGGCCAAAGACCAAATCACAAGGACTGAACCCCAAAGACTCCTGAGGAGTTTCACGCACGGCAAATAACAGGAGAGGGAGACCTTCATCCCACTCTCGGTTAGACTCAAGACAATATTTACGCAACATAGATTTTAGGGTTTGGTGGAACCTCTCAAGTGCACCTTGAGACTCCGGGTGGTAAGGACTTGAAGTTACATGTTTAACTTTTAGCTCTCTCATTACCTGTGCGAACAATTTGGACATGAAATTCGTGCCCTGGTCACTCTGGATAGTTTTAGGCAAGCCAAACGTTGAAAAGAATTTAGTGAGAGCTTTCACGACTGGTTTTGCTCTGAGAGTGCGCAGGGGAATAGCTTCAGGATACCTCGTCGCGGCGCACATCACCGTTAGAATATACTGATGGCCAGATTTAGTTCTGGGTAACGGCCCCACACAATCTATCAACACTCGTTCAAACGGCTCACCAAGCACCGGGATCGGATGCAGAGGAGCCGGCGGAACAGGTTGGTTGGGCTTTCCCACAACTTGACATGTGTGACAGGTGCGGCAATACTTCGAAACGTCAGTTTTTAATCCGGGCCAAAAGAAATTGCGCAACACACGATGGTACGTCTTTTTAACACCCAGGTGGCCAGCTAAGCTGGAGTCATGTGCCAGACTCAAAATTTGCGCTCGGTAGTCAGTTGGCACAACCACTTGATTTACAGCGCACATCTCACTGGAGTCGGGACTCCACCGTCTCATCAGGACACCGTTGTCCAAAAAAAACCGAACTGGTTTGCTGTCTTCCTCGGCGGCTACAACAGAGGACAGACACGAAGTTAGAGACGGATCACTCATCTGGGCTTTAATCAACATTTCTCGGGTCACATTTAAACTTAGGTCTGTGTCAGCAGGAAATAGATCAAACTCATTGATGCATTTTAATACATTTTCACACTCATCGGATGACACTGAACAGGAGGGCTCACCCTCAACTAGCGTAGCCATAAACGACTCAGACAAATCCACATTTTCACCCAATTTACGAGCCTGTGCACGCGTAATTGCGCACACAGGAAACAGATTTGGCACAGACACAGCAGAAGAGGCAAAGGGTGAACAGCAAGCAGACACCGACGAAATTGGGTCACTAACTACTTCGGGCAGAGGAAACACTTTTCCTCCGGCCAAATCGTTACCCAAAATAAACGAAACGCTACTAATCGGAAACTGTGGGAGCACGGCAACTTTCACCTGTCCAGACACAAGCGCTGAATGCAAGTGAATCATGTGCAGTGGGGCATGAAGTTCACTCATTTTGATTCCCCACACTAGCAAATCAGAAGAACACGACGTTTCGTTGGAGAGCGGCAGCACATTAGCCAGCATGAATGAATGATAGGCGGCTGTATCTCGAAGAATAGTTACTGGCACTTTTTCCGATTGCTCGCCAGTTAAAGAAACAAACCCGTGAGATACGAACAGCTTGAACCGAGGGTCAACCTCCGCGTATTTTTCTTCAGGTAACAGCTCAGTATGTTTTACCGGTGGTGACACTGTGTTTATGAAACCCACACCGGCAGGAGGTTTAGTACCTTTGTGTGGTCCTTTTTTCCTAAGAATCGGACAAACCGCGATCAAATGGCCTGGCTCATGGCAATAGAAACACTCACGGCCCTCACCCGCTGTTGGTGAGGTGCTTTTACGCATCATCTTTGGCGACCGAACTCTGCGCTCAGGCATTACTTGAGAAACGCGAGGCGCCGGCATAGAAAAAACGCTTTTATGAGTTAGAATGAACTCATCAGCCAGAACAGCCGCTTTCGTTACCGATGATTCTTTTTGTTCGTTCAAATAGACCACAATTCTTTCCGGCAAACGCTTTTTGAATTCCTCGAGCAAAATGAGCTCTCTGATTTCCGCCATGTTTTTAACATTACACGCCTGGCTTCATTTATCAAACAGAATGCTCTTGTCACGCACAAACTCAACATATGTCTGGTTAGCAGTTTTATCACTATTCCTAAATTTTTGTCTGTATGCTTCCGGGACCAGCTCGTAGGCCTGTAACACTGTCTTTTTCAGTATTTTATAGTCAAGACTATCCTCAATAGACAGACTGGCACAGACTTCTTGAGCTTTCCCCACTAATTTACACTGGAGGAGAAGGGACCAGAACTCTTTAGGCCAACTCAGGGCAGCAGCTATCCGCTCAAAAGCGCTAAAATATGAGTCAACCTCTGACTCGCGAAACGGAGGGACTAAAGCTATGTGCCTACTAATGTCAAAAGCCGGAGTAGAAATAGCACTGCGGTCAAGAGGAGACATCGGGGTGGAGACTACCGGGGCTCCCTTTTCCAGTTCGAGAGCCCTGATGCGCAGATGCATTGCTTGCACCTCTAGCTGTCTGTTTTTGGTCTCTACCTCCTTTATTTGGAGGGCTATGCGGAGATCCTCTGTGGTCATGTTACCCATGACAGGATCTATGACGGGCTCAAGTCCTACACCCGTAGCGAGCATGCCAGCAGCCCCTGCCGCTTTCACGTCTGCCATCGGTGCGTCACCCGCCGCGCCGCCCGCAACAGCAACATCAGTAGCTGGTTCAGGTATGATGCCCTGCTCCACCAACTCTGCACACAGCAACCGTTTGATCTCCGCCTTATTGGCACTGTAGGGCACCTGCACATTATAACAATTTGCCACCATCAAAAGGTCCTTTTTCTTACATTTTTCAATTTTAGCAAAAGATGGACCAGCCACAAACTCATCCAGTGAAAACTCCATAATTCCCCCCACACACCAAATCACTGCCAACCAGACAAAAAATCTTCCATAGAACACAGAAAACGAGGCGAGACAAGAAGACGGACGAGCCCCCAATTCATGTTACGCCCCAGTCTAGGGGTGCCTAAGGTGCAACATGAATAGGCCCCAATCTTCCCCGTCTCCCAAATAGCCACACACACTTTAAGTTTGTATAGGGGGTATTTATTGAAAAAAAGCTCTAGGTTGAGAAAAACCCAGTATGTTGAGGCAAAGACAAACCACGGCTTCGCCGTTGCCCATCCCCAATATAACAAACAAACCAAAAAACGAACCTAGCTAGAAAATAAGACGCTGACCTACCAAAACAAAGGAGAAAAATAATGACATCAGTCTTACCTACCTAACTACTTTAAAACAGGAGAAAACCAACTCAAAAGAAAAACAGAATACTTATTCAGCTTCACGGTATGCTACAAGTGGCTGGTTGGAAGAGGAGGAGGACGAGGGTTGTGCTCTGCTGCTGTTCTCCCCTGCTCTGGTCTGCTCTGCCTCGGACGCCATCTTGGCTTCCATTATATGCCGGCTGCAGCCAATCACAGGACGGGTGGGAGACCGTCCACCAATCCGCGCCTGGTGGTGGCACATCCCTGTTTGAATAAAGAAACCAGAAAGACACCAAAAGAAACCCACAAACACTACACAGATGACCCCAGTCATAACAATGTTATTATGTTTCAATCAGTTACAAGTTACTGAAATGTTAATATATAATAATATAAGTTTGCCTGTTCAGCATAATATCCACTACGTTATTTTATATGGTGGGAGGGGGGGGGGCTGGTGGTGTCCCTACCAATGCGGAGACCAAACCTACGCCCTTGGTTGTAATGATTGAAAGTTATACAGTGCATCCGGAAAGTATTCACGGCGCTTCACTTTTTCCACATTGTTATGTTCATTGTTTTCCTCAACATTCTACACACAACAACCCATAATGACAAAGTGAAAACTGTTTTTTGCAAACCTGTTAAAAATAAAGAACGAAAACATAACATGTACATAAGTATTCACAGCCTCTCAATACTTTGTTGAAGCACCTTTGGCAGCAATTACAGCCTCAAGACTTCTTTGGGTATGATTCCACAAGCGTGGCACACTTATTTCTGGGCAGTTTCTCCAATTCTTCTTTGCAGAACCTCTCAAGTTCCATCAGGTTGGATGGGGAGCGTCGGTGCACAGCCATTTTCAGATCTCTCCAGAGATGTTCAATCGGGTTCAAGTCAGGGCTCTGACTGGGCCACTCAAGGACATTCACAGAGTCCCGAAGCCACTCCTTTGTTATCTTGGCTGTGTGCTTCGGGTCGTTGTGCTGTTGGAAGATGAACCGTCGTCCCAGTCTGAGGTCCAGAGCGCCTTGGAGCATGTTTTCATCGAGGAGGTCTCTGTACATCGCTGCATTCATCTTTCCCTCAATCCTGACTAGTCTCCCAGTTCCTCCTGCTGAAAAACATCCCCACGGCACGATACTGCCTCCACCATGCTTCACTGTAGGGATGGTATTGGCCAGGTGATGAGCAGTGCCTAGTTTCCTCCAGACATGACGCTTGGCATTCAGGCCAAAGATCTCAATCTTTGTTTCTCATGGTCTGAGAGTCCTTCAGGCGGGCTGTCGTGTCCCGACTGCCTCATGTTCCATGTTGAAAGTGTCCCTGAGCAAGACACCTAACCTCTAATTGCACCCCGGGCAAAATGTAAAAAGCCACGGGTTAAAAATGGAATGTAAGTCGCTTTGGATAAAAGCGTCAGCTAAATGACCTGTAATGTAATGCTCACCTTATTGGCTAAACATTTTTATATTCTTATGTAATAGCAGTACTTGTAGTAATCGAGGGAGAGACCAGCGACGGGTTTGCAAGAGGTCGGTCTGACTGAATAGCTGCGTCATGTGACTCCACTAATCAGCTCATTCCAATCACCTGTGTGAGAGACTGAGCGGTGCGTCTGGGCGATGGCACAACTGTGATTGTTATCGAGCTGAACAAAGGATAGAGAAAATACCAGAGAATTACCTAAAAGCCACTCCTCACACAAGTTAACCGACGCGCAGAACTACAAGTCCAATCCAAACGATAAGCATATCCTCATCCTCATGAATCCTTTGTATGTCTTTGCGGTCAGAAATACGACGACCAGCAGTTTCAGAAACTTGTACCTTCTGCATTCTCTGAGAAATTTGTCACCAGATTTTCATTGGTCTCTCTGGAGCGAGAGTTGGACTCTGTGTGGTTCTAGAGGAGCTGTGGCCTAAAGTAAACGTCTGTTCTAGACCAGCACAAAGTTCCCATCATGTGATCTGAGTACCTCGTCCTGTCCGACCCGACGTGATGATGGAAGTATTCTTGGAATGTGAACCATGTGTCGGATGGAAGATGAACTGATGATAAAACATTTCTCCCTGTGATACAAAATAAACTGTTTGAAAAGCTTCTTGGTTCAACTTTAAAAAAAACACAAAGCTGAAAATCGGCAGTTTTTCTGAGCTTGTGAAATTTAGACTTTTTAGAGATACGTGATTGCTAAAAATTGCCCAACAAGATATAAAAGAGTTTAAATTAACACAAGTGTCAACATCTATAACAGTGAAATGCTGCACATTAATGAAGCAGAGATATTAATCCAAAAACGTCACGTAACAGTTCCAACTTTAGTAGTAGTATTAGTATTAACAGTTTCAACTGTAGGCATCATTTTAAAACCAGTTTTATTCCTTTTAATTTGTTTTTCTATTATAAGCTTTATCCATCCACACTTTCAAATCTAATTTATAACTTTGTAACATTTTCAATTGTTTCTTATTTTCTTTCTTATTTCCCCTTTTTTCTTTTTCTTTTAACCTGGTGAAGCAAACACACTCGTTAATACATTCTTTCAGATGTTTTTAACTCCAAACCTGTTCTTCAGGGAAATTCATTTCAGGCGTTCAGGTGCAGTGACCTGTTTTATTTACTGTGCACACATGTTGAGTCACAGAAAGTGTTCACTTATAAACACAGTCGACACTGAGAGTCTTCAGTTTGTTTCTTGGCACAAAGACGAAGCCGTTTCTTTGACTTAAGCCTTTACTCTACACACAAGTTTGGTGCACTCAAAGTCAGAGCATTTATTCTACACAACTCTCTGTCTCTTAGGTTAAAGACTCCAATATTTGATGTTATATTATGTTTAAAAGGTAACATCAAATTAATTAAAGGCATAAGTCCTTGTAGTTAAAGACTGATGATCTTTTCTTCATCAGGAATAGACACTAATATGTAGCTGCAGCTCACCAGTGTTGGTGCACAGTGTCCTTCACCTCTTGTACGTACTTCTACATCTCATCAACCAACACAAACCCAGAATTAAACAATGAGAGGAACACAGGATGAGGAATGGAACAGAAAGGTGTGAATGAGAATAAAGTCTTTTATTTAGTAGAACTCAGGATACTAGTTAGACAAAAAATAAGCGATTAATAATTCTGATTATATTTTCTTATTTAATTTCGGAGATAGTTAAATAATAAATATATAAATTAATAAATGAAGCATTTTATCAAGAGGTGGATTCACTTGAGATTGTCTCCTATATTGAACCCTGAGATGGATAGAAATGTTCTGAAGGATCAGAAGTGGACATGGTGATGAAAACAGTCTGCAACCAAAATGTGTACTTTGTTTTGTGTTGTTGGAGTAAATAGAATGAAATTATCCCTCCACATTAATTGTATATGTTGAACATTTGATCAGAAAGATATGAATTTAACATTATTCTGCATCACTATCTGCAAATAAAACACCTGAAGGAACCGAACCATTTATTCATGAAACTGAACAGTTCACTATAAAACACAATGAAGAACTTGTTTAATGTTAAAGATAAATGAGGTAAGATGAGGCTTCATGTGTGGACGTGATTATAAACTAAATCCTTTTAATGCAAACTTAATGTTGTTGTTCTTTAGAAAAAAGTATTTATACATTTAAAAACAAAATGATCACATTAAATCTACTTGTATGTACTTGTCTGAATATTTACACCAAAAACACTATTTAAACAGTATCCCTCGCACACATAGTTCTTCTTATTTATACTTTAGTTTTTCATTCTTTAATTTAAAAATATTTTCAGAACACAACAACAAACTATAATAAACATGCTGATGAATCACTTTGACTTCACCACCTTCACTGAACATGACAGAGAAACATCAGTTTGACAGATTTTGATATCAGCAGTTTTGGCACCAGACCTTCCAATATAAAAATATGGGAAGAGTTTCTCAGTGAAAGTGTCTCTGTGAGTGTAGATGAGAGTCGTGTCTTCAGGGTTGTAGAAGGACACGTCCCCCCTGTCGTAGTCCAGCTGGACTCTGATCCTCTGGAGTCTCTTCTTCACTCTGACAGTCTGACAGATTCCATTAGTGTATGTTCCACTGCGATAGAATAAACACCAGATTCCATTGTCTGGTAAAGCACCCATCTCTCCCTTCCTGTCAACTGACTCTTTAACCAAACCTACAAGCCAGTAAGGATGGTCTCCCACCTCCACCTCCCAGCTGTGTTTCCCTGAGCTGAAGCCCTCAGAGCCCAGAACATCTGCATACTTAGTGAATCTCTCTGGATTATCAGGAAGCTGCTGGTCTGTGTCTCCACATCTCACACTGGTCAGATCATCAGACAGAGAGAGAAAGTAGTTTGCAGTGTTTGGGTCCAGAATGACAGGACTGAAGTGGACCTGGTCCTTCATCTTCTCCCAGACTCTGAAGGACAGGTTGCCCAGGTGTTTGGCCACATCTATCAGCGCTCCTGAGACCAGCTGTGGATCTGTCAGTGAGCTCTGGACTCTGGCTCTGGTCTGAGTGGCTTTATAACTGCTGAGGAATGACACCTTGTCTTTCTGCAGGTCTTCTTCAACGGCAGAGATGCTGCCTGACAGAGAGGAGATCTGCTCCTCAATCATCTTCATCTCTCTGCTGATGGTCTTCCCCTTCTGCTCCTCTTCCTCCCTCAGAGCTGCCAGTCTGGACTCCTCTTCGTCT
Organism: Gasterosteus aculeatus; assembly: GCF_964276395.1. NCBI lineage: Eukaryota > Metazoa > Chordata > Actinopteri > Perciformes > Gasterosteidae > Gasterosteus > Gasterosteus aculeatus. Next base: position 20,220,237 of record NC_135701.1, on the reverse strand, counting down.
CTCAGGAACTGGTGGAGCTTGTTGAACTCTGCTCTGATCTTCCTCTCTGTGGACACCAGCTGCTTCTTGGAGAGTTGGATCACTTCATTGTATGTTTTCTTCACTTGTTGGTGTTTGTCCCTCTTGTCCTGCAGAGACTCCAAGTCAGATCTCAGCTGGTCCTTCAGGTTCCTGACTGCTTGTTCTAGAGGAACCAGCTTGTGACTCTGGTGGAGAGAGAACTCACAGACAGCAAACGAGTCGGCCAGTGCCTTTAGTGAAAAATTCACTATACTATAATCTTTAGAGGATTTTCTTTTACAGATGGGACAGTTCTTGTTTCCAGCTTGTTCCCAGAATCGCTGCAGGCAGCTTGAACAGAAGCTGTGGCTGCAGCTCAGAGACACGGGATCTCTGAACGTCTCTGAACAAACATGGCAGCTCAGGTAACTTTCAAAAAGAACGATCTTTTCAGCCATTTGCTCTGAATGATCAAATCTGACTCTGAATTACAGATCTCGATAGTTGTGATCTTGTTTAGTAGAGATTTCTCACCCTGTGATGCGTCACTGTTCTCCGTTCAGCAACGTCGAAGCAAATCAGCTTTAAGTTTCACTTTCTCTCCTTTATATTGTGTAAGCAGCTGACATTTCCTTTGATCACCAACAGGTGGTGATATTATATTTATACTAGATTTTGGAGTGAGGGAGATTTTTTTTATTTTAAATAAACGTTTTGAAATTAATATGACATTTATCTACTAAAAAATACTTTAAAACACAATGTTTTATAAATTTCTTTTTTCGTTTATCAATGTTATTATGTTTCAATCAGTGACAAGTTACTGAAATGTTAATATATAATAATATAAGTTTGCCTGTTCAGCATAATATCAACTACGTTGTTTTATATGGTGGGAGGGGGGGGGGGGGGGGGGGGGGGGGGGGCTGGTAGTGTCCCTACCAATGCGGAGACCAAACCTACACCCTTGGTTGTAATGATTGAAAGTTATACAGTGCATCCGGAAAGTATTCACACTTTACTTTTTCCACATTGTTATGTTCATTGTTTTCCTCAACATTCTACACACAACAACCCATAATGACAAAGTGAAAACTGTTTTTTGCAAACCTGTTAAAAATAAAGAACGAAAACATAACATGTACATAAGTATTCACAGCCTCTCAATACTTTGTTGAAGCACCTTTGGCAGCAATTACAGCCTCAAGTCTTCTTGGGTTTGATTCCACAAGCGTGGCACACCTATTTCTGGGCAGTTTCTCCAATTCTTCTTTGCAGAACCTCTCAAGTTCAGGTTGGATGGGGAGCGTCGGTGCACAGCCATTTTCAGATCTCCCCAGAGATGTTCAATCGGGTTCAAGTCAGGGCTCTGACTGGGCCACTCAAGGACATTCACAGAGTCCCGAAGCCACTCCTTTGTTATCTTGGCTGTGTGCTTCGGGTCGTTGTGCTGTTGGAAGATGAACCGTCGTCCCAGTCTGAGGTCCAGAGCGCTTTGGAGCATGTTTTCATCGAGGAGGTCTCTGTACATCGCTGCATTCATCTTTCCCTCAATCCTGACTAGTCTCCCAGTTCCTCCTGCTGAAAAACATCCCCACGGCACGATGCTGCCTCCACCATGCTTCACTGTAGGGATGGTATTGGCCAGGTGATGAGCAGTGCCTAGTTTCCTCCAGACATGACGCTTGGCATTCAGGCCAAAGATCTCAATCTTTGTTTCTCATGGTCTGAGAGTCCTTCAGGCGGGCTGTCGTGTCCCGACTGCCTCATGTTCCATGTTGAAAGTGTCCCTGAGCAAGACACCTAACCTCTAATTGCACCCCGGGCAAAATGTAAAAAGCCACGGGTTAAAAATGGAATGTAAGTCGCTTTGGATAAAAGCGTCAGCTAAATGACCTGTAATGTAATGTTCACCTTATTGGCTAAACATTTTCATATTCTTATGTAATAGCAGTACTTGTAGTAATCGAGGGAGAGACCAGCGACGGGTTTGCAAGAGGTCGGTCTGACTGAATAGCTGCGTCATGTGACTCCACTAATCAGCTCATTCCAATCACCTGTGTGAGAGACTGAGCGGTGCGTCTGGGCGATGGCACAACTGTGATTGTTATCGAGCTGAACAAAGGATAGAGAAAATACCAGAGAATTACCTAAAAGCCACTCCTCACACAAGTTAACCGACGCGCAGAACTACAAGTCCAATCCAAACGATAAGCATATCCTCATCCTCATGAATCCTTTGTATGTCTTTGCGGTCAGAAATACGACGACCAGCAGTTTCAGAAACTTGTACCTTCTGCATTCTCTGAGAAATTTGTCACCAGATTTTCATTGGTCTCTCTGGAGCGAGAGTTGGACTCTGTGTGGTTCTAGAGGAGCTGTGGCCTAAAGTAAACGTCTGTTCTAGACCAGCACAAAGTTCCCATCATGTGATCTGAGTACCTCGTCCTGTCCGACTCAACGTGATGAAGGAAGTATTCTTGGAATGTGAACCATGTGTCGGATGGAAGATGAACTGATGATAAAACATTTCTCCCTGTGATACAAAATAAACTGTTTGAAAAGCTTCTTGGTTCAACTTTAAAAAAAACACAAAGCTGAAAATCGGCAGTTTTTCTGAGCTTGTGAAATTTAGACTTTTTAGAGATACGTGATTGCTAAAAATTGCCCAACAAGATATAAAAGAGTTTAAATTAACACAAGTGTCAACATCTATAACAGTGAAATGCTGCACATTAATGAAGCAGAGATATTAATCCAAAAACGTCACGTAACAGTTCCAACTTTAGTAGTAGTATTAGTATTAACAGTTTCAACTTTAGGCATCATTTTAAAACCAGTTTTATTCCTTTTAATTTGTTTTTCTATTATAAGCTTTATCCATCCACACTTTCAAATCTAATTTATAACTTTGTAACATTTTCAATTGTTTCTTATTTTCTTTCTTATTTCCCCTTTTTTCTTTTTCTTTTAACCTGGTGAAGCAAACACACTCGTTAATACATTCTTTCAGATGTTTTTAACTCCAAACCAAAACTCCAAACCTGTTCTTCAGGGAAATTCCTTTCAGGCGTTCAGGTGCAGTAACCTGTTTTATTTCCCTGTGCACACATGTTGAGTCACAGAAAGTGTTCACTTATAAACACAGTCGACACTGAGAGTCTTCAGTTTGTTTCTTGGCACAAAGACGAAGCCGTTTCTTTGACTTAAGCCTTTACTCTACACACACGTTTGGTGCACTCAAAGTCAGAGCATTTATTCTACACAACTCTCTGTCTCTTAGGTTAAAGACTCCAATATTTGATGTTATATTATGTTTAAAAGGTAACATCAAATTAATTAAAGGCATAAGTCCTTGTAGTTAAAGACTGATGATCTTTTCTTCATCAGGAATAGACACTAATATGTAGCTGCAGCTCACCAGTGTTGGTGCACAGTGTCCTTCACCTCTTGTACGTACTTCTACATCTCATCAACCAACACAAACCCAGAATTAAACAATGAGAGGAACACAGGATGAGGAATGGAACAGAAAGGTGTGAATGAGAATAAAGTATTTTATTTAGCAGAACTCAGGATACTAGTTAGACAAAAAATAAGCGATTAATAATTCTGATTATATTTTCTTATTTAATTTCAGAGATAGTTAAATAATAAAGAAATAAATGAAGCATTTCATCAAGTGGTGGATTCACTTGTGATTGTCTCCTAGATTGAACCCTGAGATGGATAGAAATGTTCTGAAGGATCAGAAATAGACATGGTGATGAAAACAGTCTGCAACCAAAATGTGTACTTTGTTTTGTGTTGTTGGAGTAAACAGAATGAAATTATCCCTCCACATTAATTGTATATGTTAAACATTTGATCAGAAAGATATGAATTTAACATTATTCTGCATCACTATCTGCAAATAAAACACCTGAAGGAACCGAACCATTTATTCATGAAACGGAACAGTTCACTATAAAATACAATGAAGAACTTGTTTAATGTTAAAGATAAATGAGGTAAGATGAGGCTTCATGTGGTGACGTGATTATAAACTAAAGCCTTTTAATGCAAACTTAATGTTGTTGCACTTTAGAAAAAAAGTAGTTATACATTTCAAAATATAATGATCACAATAAATCTACTTGTCTGTACTTGAAGGATGTTTACACCAAAAATACTATTTAGAACAATATCCCTCACACACATAGTTCTGCTTATTTAAACTTTAGTTTCTCTGTAATTTATAAATATTTACAGAAATCAGCAACAGAAAAACTACAATAAACATGCTGATGAATCACTTTGACTTCACCACCTTCACTGAACATCACAGAGAAACATCAGTTTGACAGATTTTGATATCAGCAGTTTTAGCGTCACCAGACTCTCCGATACTAAACCATGGGAAGAGTTTCTCAGTGAAAGTGTCTCTGTGAGTGTAGATGTGAGTCGTGTCTTCAGGGTCGTAGAAGGACACGTCCCCCCTGTCATAGTCCAGCTGGACTCTGATCCTCTGGAGACTCTTCTTCACTCTGACAGTCTGACCAGCTCCATTAGTGTATTTTCCACTATTATGAAGTAAACACCAGACTCCGTCTTTTGGTGAAACATATCTCTCTCCCTTCCTGTCAACTGACTCTTTAACCAAACCTAACAGCCAGTTAGGATGGTCTCCCACCTTCACCTCCCAGCTGTGTTTCCCTGAGCTGAAGCCCTCAGAGCCCAGAACATTGGAATAGTTAGTGAATCTCTCTGGATTCTCAGGAAGCTGCTGCTTTGTGTCTCCACGTCTCACACTGGTCAGATCATCAGACAGAGAGAGATTATACTTTGCAGTGTTTGGGTCCAGAATGACAGGACTGAAGTGGACCTGGTCCTTCATCTTCTCCCAGACTCTGAAGGACAGGTTGCCCAGGTGTTTGGCCACATCTATCAGCGCTCCTGAGACCAGCTGTGGATCTGTCAGTGAGCTCTGGACTCTGGCTCTGGTCTGAGTGGCTTTATAACTGCTGAGGAACGACACCTTGTCTTTCTGCAGGTCTTCTTCAACAGCAGAGATGCTGTCTGACAGAGAGGAGATCTGCTCCTCAATCATCTTCATCTCTCTGCTGATGGTCTTCCCCTTCTGCTCCTCTTCCTCCCTCAGAGCTGCCAGTCTGGACTCCTCTTCCTCTCTCAGGAACTGGTGGAGCTTGTTGAACTCTGCTCTGATCTTCCTCTCTGTGGACACCAGCTGCTTCTTGGAGAGTTGGATCACTTGATTGTATGTTTTCTCCACTTGTTGGTGTTTGTCCTTCTTGTCCTGCAGAGACTTCAAGTCAGATCTCAGCTGGTCCTTCAGGTTCCTGACTGCTTGTTCTAGAGGAACCACCTTGTGACTCTGGTGGAGAGAGAACTCACAGACAGGACACACAGCTTTCTGCTCGTCCTCACAGAACACTTTAGTCTCTTCTCCATGTTCTTCACACACCACCTCCACCTTCTTCTCTCCTTTTTCTGTCTCAGTCGATCCAGTTTTCTCTCTCTCAGCAAACGAGTCGGCCAGTCCCTTTAGTGGAAAATTCACCCCAAGATCATCCTTTGAGGATTTTCTTTTACAGATGGGACAGTTCTTGTTTCCAGCTTGTTCCCAGAATCGCTGCAGGCAGCTTGAACAGAAGCTGTGGCCGCAGCCCAGAGACACGGGATCTCTGAACGTCTCTGAACAAACATGGCAGCTCAGGTAACTTTCCAAAAGAACGATTTTTTCAGCCATTTGCTCAGACTTATCAAATCTCAGTCCCTTTGAATATCACCTCTCAATGGTTCCGATCTTGTTTAGTAGAGATTTCTCGCCCTGTGATGCGTCTCTGTTCTCCGTTCAGCAACGTCGAAGCAAATCAGCTTTAAATTCAGTAGGGCCGAGATCCTCCTTGTGTCAGTGGCAAGTGGGTGGCAACTTTGTGGCAGGCAGCGGCAATCGCCAGTAAATCAGTCTGCGTCACAACGGCACGCTGGGTGGGAGGAGCCAATTTTTCCCAGAAACAACTGTTATTTGTACGACAGGTCAGCTGCTGTAAATATTTTATTTTATTTTATTTTATTTGAGACACGTGAGCCCCCGTCTTCTTATTACAGAGGCTAATTTTAGGTTTGGACCGGCGGGTTCCGTGTAGGGGGTGGGGCTCTCAAGTTTGATGCCACCCACTTGCCACTGCCACAAAGAGGATCTCGCTGTCACTCTTTAAGTTTCACTTTCCCTCCTTTTATTGTGTAAGCAGCTGACATTTCCATTGATCACCAACAGGTGGCGATATTATATTTATACTAGATTTTGGAGTGAGGGAGATTTTTTTCTTTAAAATAAACGTTTTGAAATGAATATGACATTTATCTACTAAAAAAATACAATGTTTTATAAAGTTCTTTTCGTTTATCAATGTTCAATCAGTGACAAGTTACTGAAATGTTAATATATAACAATATAATAAGTTTGCCTGTTCAGCATAATATCAACTATGTCATTTTATATGGTAGAGGGGGGGGGCCCTGGTAGTGTCCCTACCAATGCTGAGACCAAACCTACGCCCTTGGTTGTAATGATTGAAAGTTATACAGTGCATCCGGAAAGTATTCACACTTCACTTTTTTCACATTTTGTTATGTTACAGCCTTATTCCAAATGGATTAAATTCATTTTTTTCCTCAACATTCTACACACAACAACCCATAATGACAAAGTGAAAACTGTTAAAAATAAAGAACGAAAACATAACATGTACATAAGTATTGACAGCATTTGCTCAATACTTTGTTGAAGCACGTTTGGCAGCAATTACAGCCTCAAGTCTTCTTGGGTATGATTCCACAAGCGTGGCACATCTATTTCTGGCCTGATTTGTGGAGTGCTGCAGAGATGGTTGTCCTCTTCATAGAACAACGCTGGAGCTCTGTCAGAGTGACCATCGGGTTCCTGGTCACCTCCCTGACTAAGGCCCTTCTCCCCCGATCGCTCAGTCTGGCTGGGCAGCCAACTCCAGGAAGAGTCCTGGTGGTTCCAAACTTCCATTTCCGGATGATGGAGGCCACTGTGCTCATCGGTACTTTCAATGCTGCAGAAATCTTTCTGTACCCTTCGCCAGATCTGTGCCTCGATACAATTCTGTCTCGGAGGTCTACAGATAATTTCTTGGACCTCATGGCTTGGTCTATGCTCTGATGTGCAGCTGTGATGCCTTGCAGGTGTGTGCCTTTCTCAATCACGTCCAATAAACTGAATTTAGCACAGGTGGACTGCAATCAAGTTGGAGAAAATCTCAAGGATGATCTGTGGAAACAGGATGCACCTGTACTGAATTTTGAGTGTCATGGCAAAGGCTGTGAATACTTATGTGCATGTTATGTTTTCGTTCTTTATTTTTAACAAAACTTGCAAAAAACTTGTAAAAAACAGTTTTCATGAGGCTGTAACATAAGAAAATGTGGAAAAAGTGAAGCGCTGTGAATACTTTCCGGATGCACTATGTGATCACTACGTTTTTAACACCAGCCATTTGCAGATTCTTGCCAATCCTGAGGTGGTCTTTTAGATTTGGCTCTGTTTTATTGTGTTGCAGAGACATGTGAGAAACTGAGTTGGCATCGTGGATTTATGAGCAAACACAGATTAAATGAAAATGGGCACAACAACATTCAATTTTGAAACAAAGCAACGATACTGTTCACCCTTGCAGCCTATTTCAGGCAGGTACAATCCATAGATCACATTACTGAGAAAATATAACTTGTATAGAACAAAGGTTTGGTCAATTCTTTTCCGGCTCAGCTGCTTTATTTCTTCCACAGTTGAGTTGGAATTTTTTTATTTATGAGACCAGACTTGAGTGTTTTGACTTATTCAACTGAGCAATTGTATTATATAAATGTTGGACACATTTAAAATATTCAAATGTTTTGAATATGAATATTATGTAATCATGTGTTGTTAAATGTCACAAACAATGTCCTATATATTTGAATTAGAAATAAAACTGTTTTTCTTAAACTCAATGACGCTCCTCAAATGTATGATTTTCGCCATTAATTCCAGATACACGCTTATTTTTTGGAAGTCATGTGTTCTTAATAAATGTTGTGCTGAAGATCATTCAAAACATTGCTTTTGAAAGTGTTACCGTTTACTTCATAATAGCAGCAGCAGATGGCAGCCTCGCACTGAGGAAACTCAAGACACGAGCTGATTGATCAGTGAAGTTGCAGCAGAATCGGTCCATGCAGCTTTAATGATTTGCAAAGGAAATAAGGTGCAGTATTTGTTTACATCAGCGCTTGCTATTTAAACACCCAACGCCATCTCTACATATATTTACATTTTGTTTTTTTAAACATTTTATTTAGGTCAAGCAATATTGGCAGAAAAGAAAATGCAAAAAGAAACACTTGGTATTTATTCCGTACGAACGCCCGGGCGGAGCGCGCGCGCGTCCCTCCGAGAGACAACTTTATTTCCGGCCGCCTGTCAGCGCGCAGCTGTCGGACCCGAGCGAGCGGCTGTGCGCGCTCGCGCTCCGTCATTCAGGAAGTCCGCTCCAACTGACGGCACTTCGCAAAGTCAGAGACCGGACTAAAGCTCCCCGCGGAGGCAGCGCGACGACTCCCGTCCCCGCGGAACGACGACGGAACGGTGAAGACGGTGAGCTGCTGCTTCTTCTTCTTCTTCTTCTGCTTCTCTCCCCGGTTGTTTGTGTCGCTTGTCACCGGTCTGTGACCGTTAACGGTTAACGGCACTTCCTCTCGTCTCAACGGCGAAACGCTTCCGAGGCTCGAGCGCGCTGAGCGGCGGTTAATCGGCAGCGCCGGCGGGGGAAGGGGCGCACCTGGGTGGGGGGCACCTGAAGTTAAGATATGACCGCCTGGCTCCGCCGTGGCTCGGCTTGCGGTCTCACCGGAGAACCGTGAGTACCGACACTCAGCCTCGGCTCCACGGAGCTTCTTTAAGTGCGTAGTTTTTGCTGCTTTTTTTTTTTTTTTTTTGTATCAAAGCAGTTGAGCTGAGCGCGTGCACGCTGATTGGTGCGTGTGCGTTGTGTGTTTGTGCACCTGCTTAAAAAAAGGAAAATACAAAACCCCCGGTGGGGGGGGGGGCATTTACGCTGCTGACTGCCGGGGCAGACGCGGGTTTGGTTCGTTCCTTCAGGGGGGCGTACGCGGGCTGCAATGAAGTCTACGGTCCAACGACGCGCAGACGTCAACTTGTCCTGCGTGTTTTTTAATCGTATTAAATATAATATGCAGCGTTGTCATGCGGCGCGAGTGTGTCTGCGCGAGGCCGTCGCGTCCTACACACAATAATAATAACAAAGAACGGGTCGTGGTACCGTCCATTGCATCGTACGTTGTTGTTAGTGAGGTTTTACTATCGAGGCTCGATGTCTCTCCGTGGAGACACCCGAGACCCCACCACCGCACGTGTTAATCAATCCGGCATCTTCTTACGTGCATTGAGCGCAAAGACAACAGTTGCACGTCATGCATGGTGTTTTAGTTATTTATATATTTAATGCAAGTCCTCCTGCGTGCAGCGGGACGGTGCTTGGTTAAATAACCAGCTTTCCAAGTGGATGCAGGCGAACATGACGCGCTCGAAATGGCAGATGTACGAGGCAAGCTGAGCACTAAAACCCAAGCTGACCCAACATGATGTCATCGTGTGTGTGTGTGTGTGTGTGTGTGTTTGTGTGCATGTGTGTGTGTGCGCGCGAGAGAGACGGCAGACCTGCGTTTCACTGCTCAAACTGTGTCACTTGTAAAGATTTATTTGAAGAAGCCTGTCCACGCGTTCACAAGCACGGATCAACCTCTTTAGATCCCATAATATGACATTGCACCTTTTCACTGCCATTCAAATGGATTAATAGTCTGGATTGATTTTCTACTCCTCAGCTCAGAGCTGCAGAGCAGGGGCCCGAAAAACGCATTTTACACGCTTTTGCTTTGGCAGAATTGAGTTTGCTTGTCTGGCATTAATGCTGAGTAAAGAAAGACTGTGTAAGAGAACTTCTCTCTTTACGTTCCTTCCTGCCATGATGTCGCCAGTCAACGATTTCAATGCTTTAGAATACTTCAGTCCTGCAGCAGCAGACATCCTCTTCATTGGAGGTGCACAGCATTGTTGTAGGAGTCCTGTCCGTTCTTCACATCACCCAAATCTTGGAGACGCATTAGCCAACTATTGACCAAGAGAGGAAACACTTCCTTATTAGCGATCGTATCTGCAGTTCAATGTGTGTGATTCTTTTACTTTGACCTGGCTGTTCTCAGGTAAATGTTCTACCCATCCGGGCTGTTGGATCTGTTGTCTGTGTCAGACGCTTGTGGCAGATTATACGCAGGTCATCAAATTTCTGGTACATCTGGACCCGAGGGAGTTCAGCCACGTGTTTTATAGTCCATGCTGTGAAACGTAACATGGTCAGTTTATTGATTATTGTTGATTATTGCATTGGTTATCAATTACCTTGCATGTTAATTTGGCCTTTGGTAACCACCGGCAGACACGGTCACACAGAGGCCATGATAGGCGGGCAACCATTTGATTTGCACACGGGGGCGTGTGTTTAAATCGGGTTCAAGATTAGACTGAAGGCAGACTTCTGACAATGAGCCATCTAAAGAATGTCATATCTAAATGATTAATGTTTACAAGCGGGATTATGTCACTCTAGCTAGTTGAATGGTGTCAGCATTTAAAACCCCTTTTTTTTTCATCATCACCGAAGTCATGTGATCCTTTAGGCAGAGAAGATAATGAAAATAGCCTGATTTGGGGTTTTTCAGAATCAATACTGCATCACGAAACGCAGTATATTGACTCTCAGGGCGTACGACGTAGTGACCAGATTCAGACCAACAGCGCATCGAGTATCCAAAATGCAGCCGCGTGGCTAAGAAAGACTCTTAAGTCTGTCGGCTATGCAGCGGGCTCTGACGCAGCGTTCACTATGAACGTGAGGCGCCGCGATTTTCCAAAGAAACCCTTCTTTTCACCACCCACGTAGCCAGTTGGCCTGTTGACACAGGATGCGCTGCAGCGATAGTTTTTCTCTGCGGGCCGTGAGCATAGAAGGCCCATTGATCGGCAGAGCGGCTCTTTCTCACTACTGCTCCATCATTAACTGATAAGGCGCGGCACTTCACGACCCCCCCCCCCCCCCCCCGCCCCGTCCTGCTTGAACCCGGCTAACGTTTGTTCCGTTGCTGAGCCTAACCTTTGACCCCCGATGAGTGAATTGTCCTGTTGGGAGTGTTTTCATTATTACATTCATTCACAGGCGCGTCTTGTTTCTGCAGGTAACGGCCCACACGTCCTCCGTATGCGCTGAAGGCCACGCCCGTTAATCCGTGTGACGCAGTCAGTGAAACGGGCGATGGTGGCGGCCGTGTGTATGTGTGTATGTGACCTCTGTGTGCCTGTTTTTAGCTCCGGCTCCACAGCTCTTCAAATGTGCTGCAGCGCCTCACGCAATCTCTTGTCACTCTGTCGGATCTTCACTCGTCTAATTGAGGAACAAGCAGAAGGCGCACGGTCGGGCTTCTGGGCCGGACAGAACCTGGACCTCTTTAGACTGGCACCTAAAACAGTGTCTTGCTGCAATGACATTCTGTGACTCTTAAGGCTACAAGTTTACCTGTGCAGCGCCGGGCCCACCTGTAGGCGGCTCATATACGGCTCTCCACCGACCCTGTGAGGAGTTTACCACCCGCGTGTGCCAGGTGATCTCTGCACAGCTGCGATACTTTCCAAATGTTGGAATCCTCGATGCCAGCGGAGAACAAAAAAAACAACAACAGCGTTGGCAGGTTGTTTTTCGCATCTGGGTCAACGGTACAAGACGTGCATTTCTTCTCCCCGCTGACTAATCCGTCCCAACATCTTCCTCGCTGGAAGCGCTGAACTTTTCTCTTCTTCAATGTGATGGAAGCCTCACTTCTTAAAGAAAAAAAACGTATGAGAATTGTCAGTTTAGCCCACGCTACAGCTGTTTGGTGGGTTATGCCGCGGTAGCAGAGTGCATCAAATATTAAAGCGCTGCTGTCAGGCTTAATGTTCCCCAGTGATCTGGTTTAGCATGTCTAATATACGAATGCTGTCTCAGATGACAAGGACCCCCCCACCTCTCCTATGCTAGCAGATGTGTTAACGCACACAGCTTTTAATGATATCAAAAGACGACGAACCCTCTTGCAGGGCTGCTGGGTCACAGTTTCAGGGAACCAGTAAGAGAGCGGGAACCAGTACAGACATTTGGTAACAGGATTAATCCCCGGTTGACGTAGTTGAAAGGAATCACCCATGAGGACTGCGTGCGCAGGTCCCTCAGCCTTTTTCTGGTGGGGTCTCCTACATCCTCATTCACTTCTTGATTTGATGGAAATTGTGTATTTGCTCCACTGACGACGAGAGGGGTCACAGGGTGAAATGTGAAATGGATCGTCGGAACCTGGCAGCCGCTGCAGACCTGAGTCACAACCTTGGTCTGCTGAAATGCTGTCTGGAAGGGGAGGAAGTCAACAGAGGCCCCCCCAGTGACCTGTTCATTCATTCGGACCAAGCTGCTCCACGTTGCAGCTTTCCCGATGAAAATATAGCGTACATTCAAAGACTGATGATTCAAAGACATCTGGCTCAACATGTTTACAACACGCCATACCGATACGTGAGACGCAGAACAGATTGGTTGTTAACCGCGTCATGCGAGCGTTCTTTCTCCCTCTCATTGTTTTCCTCTTGCAGCACACTAAACCCCCCTCTGTCATGAGAGAGGCAAGTCAGCCTCTCTGGGTGTAGGAGGGTTAGCATGAGCGACTTGATTACAGCCCTTCATCAGAAGCGCGCCTCCGATCCTCTGGCGAGGTTGCAGCTGTGACCATGAGTATGCGCCCCCCCACCGCCCCATCTCCTCCTCCTCCTCCCTGCCTCCAACCCCCATTATGTCTGGCTACATCTGTCTGCAGCTGTGTGAAATCTGCTGGCCTCTTCCTGCTCTTCCATGACTGAGTGCCGGGGCATGAAGAGCGGCCGTCCTCGTCACCCAAAGCGACATCACCGGTGCTGATGGCGGCCTCGCCTCATCCCTGCCTGCCACCGCGCTCGTCCTTGTGTCCAGAGCAGAATTTAGCGCAGTGATATGAAGGAAATGGCTGCGGAATATTTTTAGAACCTAAATGGTTCACCATAACAGGGGGCTTTTTAAAAACAGAAACTGAAAGTGTCGTGTCATCGGCGTACAGTGTGCGCGTCGTTCTGCTGACTCTCGTCTGCGGGCAGCCGGCCGGGCGAAGCTCCGGTGCATGCGCCTGCTAGCTTAACAGAGTGGGGCACGTCGGCGAGGCTTAGGATGCGTGATTGTGATAGACACATTTGCTTATGTGAGTGGGGGGGGTGAGATAATACACAGCACTGGTCTATTTTGAGCGCTTCCTTTGCCTGCCCAAAGCGCTTTTGCGTCTCACTGTTCTACATCATAATTTTTACTCGCCGCCTTTTAGAACCGGCGCCTTTCATTTGTTTTTTAAGTGTTGCTGCACATTTCCCCGCTGTGTCTAGTTTACAATTTTCATGGCGGCGCAGCAGCAGCCACCATTGCCAATATTTGTATCTTTTTATTGACTTGACGAGCTTTCAGTCCATAGCATTACCAAACAACGCAGGGCTTTGAAGGGTGGTGTCGCCTGGCAGGGGTGCAAACGAACCGTTTCCCTCTTGCAGCTATAGAACCTGATGTAAATGCCTGATAACTCTTCATCTGTTGGACCAAAAGCACCCCACCCTCCCCTCCCCCCAGTCCCAAGCTCTATGCAGCCCTAATGCTGCGACTGGACTGCCTCCATTGGGTCAAGTGGAGATTTGCCTCTGATGAATCTGGGGGAGATTGCGTTGCGCCCTCGCCAGCCAGCAGTGATTCCGGCTAAATGTGACTTCATTTAATTTTTAGTTAAGTCCGTGGCTTGGCCCGGCTCAATTTTGTGTGTCGCAGGATTCCCCACCAAAAATGTACATCAAATTATGCTCAACGATTGGACAGCATCTTATTTCATCCTCGCCCTACAGTCGCTGCCATCATTCCTCTAACTGCGCTCTGAGCTGACCCCTCAATTTGTCCGACTGGATGTGAAACGTGTCAAACTGCACAAGGGAACCAAAGAGTTTCCTGGGAGGAAGTGACGACTCCCGCCACCCTTAACGGCCCACCCTAGGACAGCTTTGTATGCCTTGGTGGACCCAAACAGCCCGAGGTTGAGCTGAACAATCGTCCAATTAAACTGCGACTGGGGGGCAAACTTTGCCAGTCAAGTACCACCCCGCCCGGCCACTCGCCTCGCTCATTCTCGTTCTCCCCAATCCTCAAACACAAACGAGCCAGATGTGCAGCGCTGCAAAGCCGGCAGGCCACAAACCCTGGGATAATTGCAGGGCCGATGTTGTCTCTTAGGGCAAGTGAGGAAACGGTTAAATGAGCAGACCGCGAGAGAATCAAAGACGCCGATGCGCGCTCACGCCCATCCCGCCCTTTTATAGACTGCGGTCCCCGTGACCCTTGTCCAGCTATTGTTTCCTGGTGTGATACAGGGGCCCGAGCTGGAATCCCATTGTTCATTCTTAACCACTCCACAGTGAAGGAACAGGAAGCGGACCAACGCTGCTGTCGGTTTGCACGTCAGGGTTCAAGGCTCTCGCCGATAATCACAGGCTGATGCACTTTGTAATCACTCGCTGTATTCGAGCAGTCATTCATTGACCAGCGTTTAAACTGTGGATGGCCTCTCAGTCCGGAGGTACGACGGGTAATGAGTGTTTTCAGCACAGCGGCATTAGAAAATGTACGATGATACTTCGCCACACATGACCGTTACAGGTCAGGATGATTATGAAGAATGAGGGCGGCAGCAGGTTGGAGGAGTACAGGTGACTAAAGGACCCCCATCAATACTTTATTGCCAGGGTCTAAAGGACCCAACGCCGTGGCTTCATTTGGCATATCGCTGCACATTAATTCTTTTTATGGAATCTGTGTGTGATTTTCTTTTTTTTTAAAGAAGCTTGGATGAATCTGTTCAGATCTAAAAGGGGAGGCCAAGTGTGGAGCCTGAATTAATTCCCAAACTAATTGCGGGCAGACTTTACAGGGGATAAAAAGCTGAAATGCAAAGTCCTGAAACCCACGGGCCCTCTCCCACTCTGTGTTAACCTCAGCGATGATGTACATAATTTATACTGTTTGAAAAAGAAGAAGAGGAAGAGGCTAAACGCAAGGGAAATGACTCACTGGCCTAGATGCATGTTTCCTTTTTGGGGGGTTTCCTCTGCTAAATTTCCCCTCTCTCTCTTTTTGCCTGATGGTTCTCTCTTCTTTTAAAAGGCAGAGGAGGGAACCGGGTTGTACGCCAGTAGCTCGGGCTTATCTTGCTGCGTCTCCTCCATTGAGGTGCGATAGCTGGACGAGTCAAATTACTCCTCAACGTACTCCTCAGCGCGTCTCCGAGATGAGCGAGTTCCCCGTAAAGCTGAACCCCTCTCTTTAGGAGAAAAACCATCCCCAACCCGGAGCTCCTCGGTACACACATTACAGCGCACCGTCCGTCTGATGAAGCAGCCATCTCCATTCTATGGCGACGTTAGTGGTGTTTCACTTGTGTGACTTTGACACAACCCTCCCCGAATCGCCGCCTCTTCCCATTTATTTATTTCTCTTCCGGTGTCCACAGGCTCCCTCAGAAAGCGTCTCCCTGTCTGTTATGGAACTGACAGCTGTGGAAGTCTTGGCCATTAATGAGTCACTCAGAAACACAACCGTGAGGCGCCCCCCCCCCCCCCCGCCGGCCAATGATTTGCACGGCGTCACGGTTTTCCCCGCAAGGAAACCGCCTTCGAGAAAGTCAGAGGACGTCTCCGTCGCCGAGGCGTCTTCCGTGGAATCCACCCAGCGAGCCGAGCTGGATTTTGAGTGGACTCGTGATGGCGGCTTCGTTCTTGAGGCTCGCTGCTCAGAATATAGCAAACGTTGCTCCACGGATGAAGGAAACGAGGGCGTAGAAATGCTTTAGACGCCTCCTCCAGCTAATGTCAGCTCGGCCTGTCTGTTATAGAGTCACCATAATATTTAATGATGGGAAAATAACCAACAACTCCACCAGTGGGGGCCTGCACACCCCATCTATCCACACAGACCTGAAAGCAGATCCGTTGTTGACACATCGGGGCTCCTCCTCCTGGAAGAGCCCCGATGTGTCCATGTACACTGCTGATTAAATGACTGTAGCACTTTGGGATGTGGTGATGACGACATGCGCTCAACGCGATGTTTTCCTCTCGTACTCTCAACTCTTCTGGTGTTTTTCCCACGGCCTTGTGGGGAGGAAGCAGAATGGGGGCCACAGCGGCAGGATGAGTCACCAGCCGGTCGGTATTGGACCATCTGCACGTGAATCCGCGATGTCGGAGACACCATAAGACCGTCCTCGAAGACCCAGATGCAAAGAGCTTTCCTCACACAGGATACTTGATGCGTGGGCTCAATAATTCCTCCCTCACACCGTGGGAGCAAATCCTAGTTAACTATTCCGGGCTGCGATGTGGCGTCGGCGTCAGACTGGAGTCTGTGACGCGATCTGGAGTCACACCATTCATGAGCTCTCGTACCTGGATGTAGTTTCACAAAGCGCTGCTTTGGTGCACCTGCATGATGTGGTTTTCTTTTGTTGCCCAAACCAAACTCCAAACTGGCCCTTGTGGTCTGTTTGTCATATTTCTGGTAAACTTTAAACAGTTTTATATTTCTATAAAGATTTTTTTCACAATTCATGCTACAGCTGAGAGAATAATGTGCTCCGTTCATGTGACGGAGCTATTTCTGATGATGCTGTTATGGTGTAAGCGTGCAAAAGAAAGGGAGACGTCCCGATGGGAAAAGAGTCTAAAAGTTAAATAACTGCTGTATTCTTAGATGTGACTTTTTTCCCTTTTCCCTGTAGAATTGTTGTATCATTAAAACTGCAATGCATGTAGTTTATTTCTGTATCTCTTTACAGCCAATGCATAATTTTAGTTGAGTACTTAAAGGGCCAAAAGCAATTCTTTCTTTTGTTTAAAACATTTTGCAGTGTGGACGTTGCTTAAACATTCAAATGGCTGCTTAACTATGTTAACAAATAGTTTTTAGCTTTTTGTTGAGCGTTAAATTGGTATCATTTTATATGAAGCAGCCAGTGTGCATATTCTCGTGCTGCTGCTAAACGTTGCAGTCGTCCACTTAAACGCCACTATTGTGCGGTGGGTCATTACTGGTGCAAAGATATCATCCCAACACAATGACCAGCGCGACCACACCTGAATAAATGTGAACCAGCTTGTGATAAAAGGCCACAAATCTGTCTCATTTGTGACGGGTAAACATTTGGATTGAGTTTGTCTTTACTAACCCCTGATGTTCTGCAGGTATTTGTTTACCAACTGTGGGAGACATGCCATGAAAACCTGCAGGTGAAACTAATAACCCAGATGATGTCTGTCTGTCCTCAAGCCTTCATTCCAGGGGTCATTTGAGGCGAACACAATGGAAGTGTGGTGTCATCGGCGTTGCACCCAGCGTTATCTAACGCGACAGAAGAGTCTCTTTAGACGCTGTCCTCGTCACTGTGGGTCTGATTGCCTCGTGAAGGACGCATGACGCCTCCTATCACACACGTTCACAGTTGTGTTACAAACTCTGGAGGAACACCGATTAGAACGCGTCCTCTCATTTAACTAGAGCTACTCTTCCTGACCCACAGCCACGAGCAAAATAATTGGAAATCTAGGTTAGAACATGTCTACACAGGAGGGGATCCAGCTGCGTTTTTAGACACCCGAGTTTTTGCACAGGCCTATTTTTACCTTTCGAGTCTATTTCCTCGTGCGTTACGCGCGTAACCACATATTTTGCTTAAAGAAAGAGCGTTAACTTTACTCAATAGTGTCTGAACATATCCTGTGAGGACTGTGACACAGGAGGTCTGTGCAGATCTCCTCAGATCAATGGGGTGGTTTTTGGAGATGAGTGCATGTTGGTGCAGTGAGTCATCTTCGAGGAGGTGCCGCTGGTGGAATTGTGCTTTTTAACATAATGAACCGGTTCGGGGGCTTACGAGGGTTTTCAACAATATAAATAGAGAAAAGTCCCACATCTGGACATGTGTTTTACTGCCGGCGTGTCACGGGAGACACGTAGAAGGAAAAGGATGTTACTACACCTTCTAAATGATCCAGTTACCTAACAATTCTTTGAATAATGTTCTTGGAGATCTATTTTTCAAATCTTTTTTCATTTATTTATTTTAGTGCTCTTTTAAAATGTTTTCTTATCTCTTTATCTGTGTTGTTCACTTGAGCAGGATCATCCGCGAACTAGAGGCCACAAAAAGTGAGCTCCGTCAGCCCGAATAGAGGCGTGTGCGTCTGCGTGCGTGTGCGACTTAATTTAGTCTCATTGTTAATGACCCAGACAAAGAGCACCACCTTCTTCCAGACCACCAATGGCCGCCTTGCCCTCCACCCAGGCTGGTTAAATGCTGCTGCTCTGCAGCCCTCCATCCTGTTGTGTGTCTGTGTGCGTGTAACCTGTTGATACCTCGTAACACTCGCAACGAGGCCTTCCTCCTTCCCTCCTTCCCTTTCTCTGATGTGCAAAACGCTGTGAGAGGGACTGTTGAATAATGCAGTCGGGTGACGGTGGCGCTGCACTGTGTGGTTGCTCGTGTCATTCGGCGTGTGGGTGTTTTTGTATTTATTTGAGGGGCGAGGAGCTGGTGTGAGCGGCTTTGTAGGTTCGGCAAAAGGAAGACTGAGCGCACGCACCGTGGACCTGGTTGGGTGGGAAAAGGCGCTGTGTTCCCGATAGTGACCACAGGGGATGAACGTCTTTTAATGGACAAATACTGCAGGCGTCCCTCCGAAGGGACGCTCTCACAAGTCCGTATTCATGGGGTAAAGCAAATAATAATAATAGTAATTTATTCCCCAGCAGCAGTGTATGTTAATGTGTCATAAACACACATGGATAATGCTTTCTGCTAGAGTGTGCGTGCGTGTGTGTGTGTGTGTGTGTGTGTACTTTGTGTTGGATCATTTAGCTTTATTTCATATCGCTCTGAAATGATCTTTCCCTGTTTGCTATTCTCACCGTTGCTGATCCTCACGGCGCTGAGATTTACCACTGAAATCCTTCAGAAAGAAAACACTTTATTTACAACGTGAGGTCACGTGTTGTGTCCTGCGGGAGGGGGGTAGTGGGGGGGGGGGGGCACATTATGCGTCCTGCTAAGTCAGAGTGTTCATGGCCTTCATCTAACTGCATCTCACAGCGTGAGGAGTGTGTACGCGGCCGTTCGTGTGGCACTGACCAAGCATTGTTTTCATTACTGATTCATCTTGAACAAATTAAAACTGTTGTGAAATGGAGGTGATCTTTCCTCCACACCCCTCCCAGCTACACCCAAAAACACCTCCCAAATGCCCCACAGCTGGATATTGCAAAGCTGCCGCTTTACACGTGTGCGAGAATGTTTCTCACGTGTGAAGCTTCTCATGTGTTGTGCTTGTGCCGCTCTCTTTCTTCCGAGTCTGCATCGCTGGATGTGGCTTTTCTACCTCGACGCCTAAACGGAAGCGTTGCCTCGTGTGGTCATGTGATCCTCCTTCAGTAGATGGAAGGGAGGCGCCGCGGCGCCTTGCACCTGCTTTCATTGGTGCTGCTGATCGCATCATTTAACGTTTAGTTTATGGCGGCGGGAGCCAAAGTATCAAGCGCTGATCTGATACCGCTGTTTAATCAATAAGCTGAACGCTTCACTGTGTGGAAGTGAACATCAGACGGAATGTCAAGCTTTCTTTCTTTGTAAAACAATATTTAAGAAATAAGACGGTTAATTCATATTCCTGTGTCTATCTATCGTCAGATAATAAGTGGCACCGCAGCAACTTAGATTCCATTACAGGGAATCGTCATTAATGTTACAGAATTTAATACTTTTATTCTACTTTTTGAGCTCGGGACGGATGGAAATGTTGTTTCTGTGAAAGGTCATCGGTGCAAAGTCCAACTTTTATTATTCATCCTCAACACAAGAGGAGGAGCCATTGCGTTGGGCTGATTTCACTTGAAGGCAACAAGAGGAAATCACTTTAAATAAAGTAAAGTAGAGATTTAGAGCCGGCTCGGGGGTTTGGAGTCGGCGGACAGGTCCCCTTATTTGTCTCGTATGTGTCCCTCAATCCACCCACACCCACATTTATGTTGGCATTAGCCTCAAAGCTAATCTGAAGGTAGCCGTGTGTGTGTTTGTATGCACGCATGTCTGAATCGTGTCACTAAGCTCTAGCGGCGAGAGCTGCCCCAAGTCTTCAAATCCTGGTGTGTGTGTGTGTGTGTGTGTGTGTGTGTGTGTGTGTGTGTGTGTGTGTGTGTGTGTGTGTGTGTGTGTGTGTGTGTGTGTGTGTGTGTGTGTGTGTGTGTGTGTGTGTGTGTGTGTTCGTTCTTCGCTCAGTAAAAATGAGTCACTGCTATAAAAATCCGCACCACGCCGCCCTGGCAGGATAATCAGCACATAATGTTTGCTTTCCTCGTATCTCAGTGGATTAGTTTATTTTCATCCGGGGAGAATTTATTGTGCATTGTGGGAAATCGCCTCGTACGCCGTCGTCTCCGCTTTCATTAAAAAGCAGCATTTCAATGCGGGACGCGTGATTCCTTTAAAGCACAGCGGCCTCCAACGTGAGTCATCAGGAGCCCCCGTCCGTCACCGACGGCCACTCGGGGAACGCTGAACGTTACGTTTGGGACCATCGAGTCTCATTATCGTTGATACGATTCCGTAAAATCGGCAATTCTAAACACGCACAGTGTGTTATCAGCTGTTGTGTATTTGATTGTAGTGCTTTTACTGCACATTAAATCAGGTTCACAACCTGCATCCACACCAAAGAGGTAATTAACTCAACAAATGGTATCTGCTTTAGTGACTTGCTCAACGGTGCTTTTGTGCTTTAAACGGCTGCTGGCGAAGAGGAAACGCTTCCTTTGTACAATATCCTGATAGTCAGGCAGGAAGTGATGTCGTCACGGATACCTGCCGTTTGCTGCTTAGCACTTCATGAACTCTGGGAATGACTGAACTGGGCCCGAGTGCCTGTTCGATCCCATCCAGAGATGTTGTTTATCTCACTACGCTCAGTACCCGAACCCGCCAGGACTTCTTTGAAGACTTTGTTACAATAATCTGGCCTCATTTTATTTTATTTTTATAAACAATAATCCAACCACAATTCTTACTCATTAAACCGATCATAAAAGTATGTATGTATCGCTTAGCAACAGTGTTGTAAATCATGTGAATCCTTTCCCGGTGAAGAAAAGGTGTGTGTGTGTGTGTGTTGGTCCACGGCACTGTGTGAAGCGTCCTTGAACTCGCGTCTTTGAGAGTGATGTATAAAATGCCTTGTATAAAATGCCAAAACATTTATTTTGCGCTACCTTCGGCCCAGTGCATTCTGGGATGGACAGTGATGTGGAATCAATCAACAGTTTTACTATCCAAAGCTAAATTATGGGATTCTTGCAGCATTTTAACACATCATCTAATACAATGTCCATTAAAGTGGCTCGATTGTTTTCTCAATTATTCTCAAGAAGAGTTTGGTATTTTCTTGAGGTGATAAAAGGGAAACGGAGTTGAAAAAAGAATAAAAAATTATGGCAATTCCGGTTAAAACCGTTATTTAAATGATCGGATCAATCAATCAACAAATAGTAAACATAGTTGCTGATTCAATATTCTTCTCATAGATTGCAGTTTGTTTCTCATGATCCAGCCACAGTCCTCTGCAGCGTTTACCTCATCTGACCGTCTGTGTGTCTCCTCAGGTGCAGCGTCATTCGGGTCATGGAGCGAGTCGGCAACAAGAAGACTCTGGACTCCCACTGAAGAGAGGAAGAGGACGAGACACCCGGCGCCCCTTCACACATTTCATGCTGGTAGGACACACACACACACACACACACACACAGTGTCTGCTTATTCTTTTTCCACATCAGGGCCCCTCATCATGAATCATCACTAGTGTTCCCTTCTTTGTTTTTTTTTACCAATGATTTTAATTATTTTGCTACCTGCAGCACTGAAACAAGCAAAATGACAGGCTCCAAAGGCTTGTTTGTCATTGAAGTCACCGCGTGTGCGTGTGCGCGTGTGCGCGTGCCTCCTTGCCGGCTCCCTCATGCACTTATAAACAGCTGTTTGTTTTTATGAAGTTTGCTAATGTTTTACTTACAAGTTGCAGTATGAAGGGAAACATTTTGCTCTGAAGTCTTTATTTATTTTTCTCCTAATAAAGCCGACGCCACTGACGGGCGCTTGTGCGAGCACGTTCTGTGCCGTCGGCACAGAATCTCGCTGCTCAGCCTTTTTAAAGCAGGTTCCACTCATGAGGGTCCACTTCAAGTGCGGCCCGTAAATCGGCCTGCAAGCGAGCGTCTCGTCTCCAGAGGACAGTTTCTGCCGATGAGTAGACGAAGAGGACCGTACGATCGTCATCTCTGGGTTTCACACCAGAACCATAACTACGGTGTAATATTCAGTGTGGATTGTTGTCATAGAAATACTCAAAGCTGACATGAAGCGCCTCAGACACTTCATAACAGACACGTATGGAGGATTAACCAACTAACCTGTTACCCCATCAACCCTTTCATCAATGCAGCGCGTATTGAGTCACGGAGGGAAACAAGCGGATCACATTTGGTCCTTTTTTCTCCTCATTTCTCAAATTGGCTCGTCATCACCGTGCGACCCGGCACTGTGCCTGTAATCCGCCTTCTATATTATTCATAACAGGGTTGACCCACTTAATGTCATGCACACACATACACACACACACCCGCATGGACAACTCTCCAGGGCCGTTGCACTCGGTTGAGATGAAGTTCTTTATCTTCAGGCAGTCTGTAAGCTTCTATTTGAAAGAATTAATGCACAGGGATTCTTTTTTTTCATTCGTGATATGAGGCTTCCTCGCTCACTTCACCTTCGCACACGACTCCGAGGCTCCACACCTGCTCTGCGTGATGTCACGACAGGACTCGGTCATTACGTAATTCTTATGTTCGCACATACTGCCTCCTCGATGTCTCAATGCAGCGATTTAGAAGATTTACCAGTTCGTTTTTTTTTTCCTTCTCCCCCATGTTTCTGATTAGAGCTGGCAGATTTTAATCCCAGTAAGAATTCCCACAGTCTGCCTAATTCCTGTTCCTGCCTAAAGCCGGTAGGGGGGCCAGTAAGCCGCTAAACCCCCCCCCCCCCTTTGGCTATACACGCACACACTCATACGAACGCCTGTCTGCACTGGTGTAATTGTGGAAAGGCGTTATTTTTTTTTTGTGCGCACACAAATTCAGAAGAATGCACTTCACTTGCCCTCTCGTAAGAGTTTAGACGGAATCCAGGCGGCCCCCCGGAGACTGAGTGCCAAGAGGAGGATAAGGAAATCACATTTTACTGCCTGTCAAAGCTTTTCCTTTTCAAAAGCAGTTGATCAAAGCGAAGCGTCGTAGAAGTGCGGGCAGTGAGGAGCTGACTGAAGGAAGTGGTGGAGGACGAGTCCACACGGTTTTCTATCAAACTCAATCCAGCGCGTCTCAGCGGGGCGACGGTTTCATGTAGTCTATTTTGTGCACAAAGGCAAATCTGCAACAACGGCATCTGATGTAATCCTCTTTCCTGTCTGTGTCAGTGCAAGATCACAGGAGCGAGCAGATATTACAGATAAATCGTAATAGTTTACAATTACATATTTTTAAAAATAGAGATTTGAGTTCAAATAAATACATGCTTAAATTGTACAATTTTATTATCGCTTACAGACTGAAGCGATGTCCCTTAATCTCAAACAAACATCACATACATTTCTGGAACGTTTTATTTTTATTTTATTTTTTAAGGTTTCGCTCCCTTTTTCTTGCATATTATTGGCCAAGAGGAGACACTGGGATGTCCCATTTAGACACGTCTGCTGCAGCCTTCTCCACCAGCCTGAAGGACGCGGTCCTGCAACAACATGTTGGTCCATCAATTAGTCATGGCACAACCAACGGGGCCCCGGGGCCGGGGTGGTGCGCGTGGTATTTGTGTGTTTCTTGTGTATGCACGTTGAACTTTGGCCCGTAGCATGTGTGCACTTACTCATAGACCCCCTCAACGACATGAGGCGGCGTTCACTGACATGAACGTTTGTTGTACAGGCCTAAGAAATGCACATAGTAATTGTGTATTTATACGTGTTTGTCTGGTGTTAAAGTGTTGTGTAATTGGAACCCCAGTGAGATTATTGTAAACCAAATAATGTCATGTATAATATTTTTTAACAATGTATTGCATGTTACAGCGCTTTCAGCACCATTAACCACCTCCACACCTACGCATGGTACAGTGTAATTATGTGCAGTGTCACTAAAGAATTCACACACAACACACACTGAGCATTAAATCAGTCTAAACAATTTGTCTAATCAGCTCCCTCCACACAATAGCTTTCATAGACCCCCAGTAAACACACACACACCGAGCTTTGCCGGACTAGCGGCAGCTCTACCTAGCCCCCCAGTGTTACAACCGGTTGTTGCCACATTGCATCACTTCACACATCTTGGAGGAAGAGGAGGAGGAGGAGGAAGAGTGAAAAAGAGGGTGAGCGGGAGGTGTGACGAGTCTCCAGAGTGCTCAAACAACACAGGTGTTCATTTGTGCCATATTATTTTTTTGTCTACTAGTCCGCCGAGTCCTTCATCGTCGTGGTTTAGATCCGGTGTCAAAGCTCCTCCACGTGGAGTAAAACACATTTTATGTTGTCCAAAGTTGTGTGTGTGTGTGTTTCGTAAGAGTGTTTGCGATGGACGTTCTGTTATTTTACCAGATACCTCGAGAGGCAGACGGCACTCTGATGCAACAAGGAGACGCACAAACACACACACACACACACACACACACACGTGGTCCCACACAACCTTGTTTTGTCAGTAGGCAAAGAACACTCACGGCCACATTGGGTATTACACACACACAGCAACACAAGTAGTACACACAGATGTTGTCACAAACACACACGCATACAAATGGAGACCAAGCTTCGTTTTTTTTCTTGCAAGGTGAAACTAATCAAACACACGGTCAGTGCTGAAGGGCCTCTTAAGCACCGAGACAAAGTCCAGGTAGCAGAGTGACCGAGTGGTCGCATGACCGGTTGTGCGCGAACGGCCACGTTGTCGTCATTCGTCACACCTCCATCCCGGCCGTGGAGGTCTCCGCTGAAGCCTTCCTGCTCCTCTGCCATCTGGAGACGCCTTCAGGGCAACAAGCATGCGAGCGCGTATACCTGATCTTTCCCGTTATGCACGTGTGTAAACTAAACCGGGCCTGGTGTTGGTGTGGTAACCTCCCCCATTTTAAATTTAAAACAAGACTGAAACACTGAGGCTGTAATTAGTTGGACTTTACCAAACGTGATACGATGTGCAAATATTTATGGAGAAATATACACATCGCGTTGAGACTGAGAGAACAATTTCTGATGGGGTCATTGTTCAAGGTTCTAAATGGTAAAAGTAACTTCACAAAGCTTCAAGGCTGCCGTGTTTACACATCCGGTGCAGTAGAACCGAGGGAACTGCACTTTGCATCTAAGGCCGATACTTTAGGAGTTTGTGTGGTGACTTGGATCCTTACAAGAGGGATTAGGATGATGCTGATGCTTCGTGTCTCGGCCTGTGTGTCTTGCTGCCTCCGCTTGCATGTCAGCCTGCTCAGTGAGCGGCCGGCCTTTGGAGCCGGATTCTGCTTGCTGCATCTGGCCTGTGTGCAGAGATTTCATGGTGAACAGAGAGAGAAACGGCAACGAGAGGCGTGTGTGCGCGTGTGCGTGTGCGATGCATGTGCAGTGAAGCTAACTGGAGCAGTACACGCTTCATGGGCTGGCTGCAGCAAAACATTAAGTGTGTGTGTGTGGAAATTATGCATCAGTGACTCAGCTTCAGCTGTAAAGGTTGTAGTGTGCATGTTTGTGTGGGTGTGCATGTGTGTGTTTGTGTGGGTGTGCGCGTGCATGTTTACGTGAGCAAGTGTGACTTGGACGAGCAGCAGAACTAGACAGCTAGCTGTCATCATATGACTGTCGTTTTTCCCGTCTTGTGTCCGCACAAACGCACAATGAAAAGGCTTCCAGACACACACACACACACATACACACAGATTTGGTGAAGGCCTGTGAAGTTAAATGAGATCAAACCGTGTGTTTCCATTGACCGCCGTGGTGTTGGCGTCAGTACGGATCATATTAACGGTAAATCACTCTTCACCCTGTTGACCCTACGTTTAATGTTTGGAGCAAATGTGTTTCTAGGTTTTCTGGCAGGTGTTAAACCGAAGATTACCTGCAGCGCCTGAAGGCAACACGTGTCCGTTCTGCTCCCCAGGTCTAGCTGGCCAATGCCGGGCCCGTCGCGGACATCTGCCGGCGGCAGCAGCAGCAGCAGTGCGTGCGTGAGCGTCGTCCCCGGCGCTTAGCTCATGTCCAGCCCATAATGCCGTCGTCCACGCGGAAAGGCGTGCCCAAGGACCCCGAGCTGGCCGACCTCTTCTTCAAAGACGACCCCGAGGATGTCTTCTGTGACCTGCACGAGATCGGACATGGCAGCTTCGGGGCCGTCTACTTTGTAAGTGCCGACTGGTCGTCGTGTGTGACGGTTTTTCATAGTTCACCGTAGAAAGAACGACGACCGGACAGTTTAATATAGTGAACACTACGCTGCGTGGTACTTATTAAAACACGAGCAGCACATTGATTCATTCATGAACAAGTCTCCCCAGTTATCGACTCATTGATTTGTAGCCCGCTTACATTATGGCTCCGTGGATGCAATTGAGTAGCGACAGATTCCCCCTCTGCACTTCCTCTGTAGCCTTTCTTATTAATCTCATCAGCACTAATTACTCCTCAAGCCTTTGATTCTAAAGCTGTGTGGAAGGAGGGGGGGGTTGAGAGTATATCGCGTCCCTTCGCTCTCCTCCAGATGCAGGGCTGGGGGCGATAAGCCTCCTCCCTCCCTCCTAAGACAGCTGTTTAACTGGTACAGAAAAACAGAGGCCGTCCATACTGGGGAAGGATATTCTTAGCTGGCGGGGTTTAACCGTCATCTTCCCAGTCACGTCATTTACACACACACACACACACACACACACACCCCCCACTGGTGCCGAAGTCCGTCTGCCGAACAGACTCCAGTGTGCGTCTAAATCCTGCCCTGATGTGCTCATTGACACACTTATGCTGTCCGCATTACAACTGGTCCACTGCTAGCTTTAGCTCTTTAGCCCTGAGAGCTTTAGTGAGAGTAAAACCCATTTTATTCACAGTCCACATGCTGAGAGGACGGATCTGGATTATCATGCTGTCACAACGAGACAACGGCGTTGGGCAACGTAGAAGTAGATGTTTGCAACGCTAGAACTATAAAAGATAACAGCAGCTCTTTATGTGCACGTTAGATAGGAAACGCACAGTGCGTATTCTTATTATAGAACATTCGCCCATAGTCTATAGTCTCAATCTGTGTGTGCATGTTAATCTTAAAGGGAGAGACTCCATTATAGGAGAGTAAAATGGGAATTCCCTCTGCTGGGTTCACACACACACACACACACACCACTTTGTAGTGCATGTTGAGCGAATTGGCCGTTGGTAATTATTGATGCATCCCCTTTTTTCTGCAATGTCAATTAGCCTGAATGTAGTTCAAACATGACCTGCCCCCCTCCCTCCTTCTACAGCCGTCTATCTACACTTCCCACCAGAGGGAACACCCATTATGCACGAACCGACAGGCGATCACAAGGTTCAGATGAATCCGTCAAATACTCTGTTGCCTGCCGTCGCTGTAGCTCCATTTGAGTCTCAACAGGAAATTCCCATTCATTTGAAAGGGGGATGAAGCGGAGACGAGGGCTCAGGCTGAGCTGCTCCTAAAGGCCCAGTGGCTTTGAGGTGAACATCGCGGGTTCAGCGCGGCCCTGTGGATGCACCCAGACAACACTCGACAGCCACGTATCACTTACCTGCAGGCTCCCCCCGTTCACGGCGGCGAGCGCTTTGATCAGGCGGAAATGTGTTTAGATTAAAATGAGATGAAGCCGTAATTCCGGCTCACATCTGGATCCCCCTTAAGGGATACATGACTAACACTGTAAACCCCCTATTTAGCGTTCATAAGTATATAATCATTTAAGTAATTGTAAATAACACACTATAAATATATTAACACACTTATTTCTGTTGACACCTGCGATATATATGCGTCTCCACATGTGCAGGCTAGAGTTTAAACCGTGAATGTCATTTCTATGTATGTTTACAGATGTTCGCTTACTTGAGATGCCAAGTGGAAAGATTAAACTAAAGCCTTTTCAACTGTAACAATCTTTTCCCTCCTTCATCACCGTGTTAGCAGAGTGGCACAATAATGCATGTGAGGTTTAACATTTCTAATGACTAGACATGTCACATACAGCGATGAAATCACTTTAAGAAGCAGTGTGTTAGAGAGACAACGTTGTGTCAGTTACTCATTTATTCATGCCGTGTTCTTTTTATAGAGCGTAATTGCCAGGGGACTTTGTCACGAGATGATTACTGTACACGTACGTGTGAGAGTTGTCGGTCCGTATGTTTTTATAGACTTCACCCCGATCTGATCTCTGTCTTTCTTCTCCAGGCCCGTAACTTGTACTCCAACGAGGTGGTGGCCATCAAAAAGATGTCCTACAATGGCAAGCAGACTACCGAAGTAAGACAAGCAACCTCGCTCAAGCAAACGTGTCAAACTCTGCCTCCAGCGTGCGGCTGTAAACGCACCGCCACAATTAGGGCGTTGTGTCCCTGAACCGTATCTCAGGGTTCAAGTAGACATTTGATCTGCAAACATGTGACTCTTTGGCCCGAAACAGTGAGAACAAGAGCTCAAGGCGCTAAAAGTCGCTCTCCATGTCGAGCCAGAGCTCGACCTCAGACTGTGAGACTGTGAGATGTCTGGTTTTTGATGGAAGGAAGGAACCAAAACTAATGTAAAAATAGTTTCAAATAGTTACTCACAAGCCAGATGCAAAGTTCCGGGTGGGGGAGGAAGGGGAGGGGGGGGCAGGTGCCTCCCTCGTGCACCGCCAAAAGAAGCTTACGCACCAGAATATTTCAGAAGGCTTCCTCTGTGATCACGCTCACCCTTCAGCTAAAGGCCTCTGTGGTTTAGTAGACTTCCTTCTGTCTCCTCATCCTCCTGATGCCGCTCATCCACGACAACGTCCCTGACCAGCCAACGCTTCGGTTAATCCTCGGATCCAGATCTCAGTCTCTGCGTCTTCATAATGTGCTCGTCGGTGCAGCGCTTCCTGTGTGTCTACACACAATGCTGACGGATGCGTAAAGTTCACCGCGCCTGTTTGAGCGGTTGCCACGGTGAAGCCACGGTTAACCTGCAGTGCATTAAAACCATCCCTGTGTCTCAGCTTGTTTTGTTTTTTTTGTTGTGTTTTTCGGCAGAAGTGGCAGGACATCATCAAGGAGGTCAAGTTTTTGGGACAGCTGCGACATCCCAACACGATCGAGTACAAAGGCTGCTACTTGAAGGACAACACCGCCTGGGTTAGTGGATCCGTGTCCACGTCTCCCTTTGTTCCGCTCTTTGTTTCAGTCTTTCCACATGGTTTGTTTTATCTTTTTTCTTCCCGTCCTCTTTGTCTGAATCCTTTGCCTCGTTGTCTTCGACTTGTTGCCGTCGGTCCCCGTCCCCTCTGCTTTGGAGCACTGATTATTTATCTACTTATTGGAGGAGTGATTCAGCTGTAACCGTGTTCTGTTTCAGCTGGTGATGGAGTACTGCCTGGGCTCCGCATCAGACCTACTAGAGGGTGAGTGTATTTATTCATGTTTACCGTGCACGCACGCACACACACACACACACACACGTTTAGATAATTCATGACTTCATCTACCTAGAAACATTAAAAAAGACTAAGTGCTCCACACATGTTCTTACCACTTTGTTTCACACTGATGGAAGGAACTATCGATGTCCCCATCTTAACTACTTGTTTTTAAATCTTAACCTCCTCAGCTGTCAGAGCGCTCCAGACCTGAACGGCCCGTGTTATTTTAAGCACCTACGTGTGCACCCGTCACTGACGTAGTCGCCACAGTTGGCGCTGACCTGTTCTCTGCCTCCCTGAGTTCTGCTGTGACCTTTTTTGCTTGGGCTAGCAGTCCACAGGGAGCCGGCCTCAGAGGCCGTGTGGTCCATATGCCAGATGCCAAGAGACTACTTTCTCACTGCTGTATCAGATGAACAGATCGGTCCCATTGGGACTTTGATCAGGCACTTCAGAACTTTCTACAAATGCTTTATTCATGATGAAGGTCTCTGTGTAGAACAGCTCTTTCACATTCTTCATGTAAAGGGCAAATACTCATCTCCGCTGTACCAATTTCTCCTCAAGTTCATAAGAAACCGCTGCAAGAGTTGGAAATTGCTGCCATTACCCATGGTGCCTTGCTGGGACTGGCTTACCTACATTCCCACAACATGATTCACAGGTGAGTGGGTGTGTTTCCTGGTTCCAAACATTTTCCATCAGGAACATGCAGTGACTTAAACAAGATAAGGCAGACGAGGGAGGGGTGGGGGGGGAGGAGTTCTCCCTTTATTGCATCTTTGATTGCGCCGTGACATCAATGGTTTTCATTTCATTGTAAAAAGTAAATAACAGCCATTTAAATGAACATATTTCATCCATAAGTAAACTGCCCCAGCGACCACTCAAGTTGGATAGACACGCATAATGCGTTAATGGTCCTTTGGAACCTGCTCAAAGCCTTCTCCCCCTTCATCCTCCTCCTCCTCCTCACCCAGAGATGTGAAAGCTGGTAACATCCTGCTGACCGAGCTGGGTCAGGTCAAACTGGCTGACTTTGGCTCCGCCTCCATTGCCTCACCTGCCAACTCCTTTGTGGGAACACCTTACTGGTGAGTATAACCGGGACCAGGTGCACACGGAGAGACACACACAGCGCGGACCCCACACACCACTACATGTGCTGAGACTAGCTTGAACTAAACTATTTTGGGGGTATATTTCTTATTATATTTCTTTACTGTCATAACACACTTCAGATAATTACATAAATGTTTTGCACACCTTTGCTGCTTTCATGGCTTTATAGTCTGTTTTTTGTTCCGTCAGCATGGACTGAGGCATTATGTTTTCATGTTGTGTGTACGTGAGGTTACGTAGGAAAGTTTGAAAGAAGTTTCCTTAACTTCGGCACTTCAAGAATGAAGAATGTCCATCTTTCCAATTCCCTCTGAAAAAGGCTTCAGTTTGAGGAAAGTCCTATCTATTACATGGTTATAACGGGTGTCCGCTCTCATATAGAAATCCGCAGCTTTACCTTCCACTCCATAATACTCACTCACACGCTTCCTGCAGCTTTTAATGGTGAATGAAAGTCATTACGTAAACCGATGGACGAGCGATGGACTCATGATGCCAAAAGCCAGCAGCGCACAAGTTTGTCTCGGATGTTCTGTTAAATACACACACACACACGAGTTGTCCCACTCCCCGTTTACAGAAACACATTCATATTTCCCTAAAACTGAGCTGCTATCACAGCACACCAGAGTCTTTAAAAGCTCTGAGAGGCTTAGCAGATTATAACATTTTCATGGATTTTTCCCCCCACATACTTAATAAACTGTGTGTGTGTGTGTGTGTGTCCGTGTGTGTGTGTGTGTCCTCGTGTCCTCAGGATGGCCCCAGAAGTGATCCTAGCCATGGACGAGGGCCAGTACGAGGGGAAAGTGGACATCTGGTCGCTGGGGATCACCTGTATTGAGCTCGGTGAGGATGCGTCGACCTACTGGTCAAATTAGGCCTTTATAGACCCATGAAGTTGGTGCCTCATTAAAGGAGAAGCTTATTCTTAATTGTGTAAGTGGAACATCGCTCTTCTCTCCTTCCTTCTGACTTCTCGCCATCTTTTCTTATTTCAGCGGAGCGCAAACCCCCCTTGTTCAACATGAATGCCATGAGTGCCTTATATCACATCGCACAGAACGACTCTCCCACGCTACAGTCCAACGAGTGGTGAGTTTAAAACCCACCTCCCAAATATTACCATGCTGTCATCGGTTTAAAAAACAAAGATATTCTTAATCTGTGAAACTGACACACGACAAAATGTTTTTTTAAAAATTGGTGATTTTTTTTATTTGGGCTAAGAAAACAACAACAACAACAACAACAAAATCCAGTGGCACTGCTGATAAAATACTTCCACTCACCCGTGAACATTAAGGCTCAATCCGATCCGGGCTCAGTCAGCGTAAGACGTCCCGGCGTTGATCTGCACGGCCTCTGACCCCTGCAACGCGCCTGGTGCGAGGTCACACTGAGTCTCTTATGTAATTACCTGGGAAACCTCTACAGAAGTAACACGCTGAGAACTCTGCATCGCCCCAGCTGGCCTTTAAGGAACAGTCTCACGTATATATCGATATTAAAAGAAGCAGCGTGATTATTCTAATTTTATTCCATTTTCTTGTGTTTGCCGCGCTAACTAGGCTGCTCCTTTGTTCTTAAAGTATTACGGGAAAACCGCCAATACTTTCTCGCTGTCCTCAGCATAACGGCTTTTGATTGTGGACGATAATAGATTCTCTGGAGAGTGTGGATGTAAACAAAACAGTTTGATTTTGGGCCGCGGCTTTTAAAGAGCTCTTAGCAAAAGCATCCCAGCCACATGGTTCACAGGCACCTTTTTTTAATGAATAAGCCAGATTGCTTGTGCTTTTAAATCATTATCTTTTTGGCTATTCATAACATCATGGGCATTCATTACGGCTTGACGGGCATCTAATGCACATTAACACTTACTGTGTATTCCAAGCTAAACACCCCACCCAACTAATACACGTTATATGTACTCAAGGAAGCAGTAAATATTCCATCCTCATTATTATTTCACTTGCACAAACCTGGAGATAAAAGGGGAAGGAATGTGGGATTAGGTCACCGTATTTAACAGCAGAAGAGAGGATGAGCGAGGCAGCAAATATTCCACCAAGCCTCGTAGTTTTTGATTTGCCCGTGAGGTGCGGTTCTACCCGGGGGGGGGGGGGGGGGGCTGCAACACGCACCAAATGTTAAGCCGCGTCGTGTCTGCGTCGCCTCGTACGTTTACAAGAACCTCGAGCCTCGGGCCGGGGTGAAAGGTCATCAGAAGCACGAGGCGGGTGGACTCCTGTCTTTCCGCCTGTGAGCGCGCCGGGGAAAGGAAGTTGTGAAACCCGCGTCGGCTTGGAGCGACTCCGTGCGGGCCGGCGCACGGCGGTGGTATTTTTGGAGGAGCGCCAGCGGCGCCCGAGGCGCAGGCAGCATCCCGCCAGATGAGACTCGTAGAGACGTCGTCTCTGTAGTCAAACTTCAGCACACAAAGTACACACACACACACACACACACACACACGCTGTGTCAGTGTTTGTGTGTTCCACATCGCCAGTGGCTCCTATGTGATTATCGCTCCACATTTTCACACAATCCATAGATGGTTCCTGCATCGGGACGCACAGAGAGATTATTTAGGATTGTGTTCCGCTTTAATTCATCCCTACGATAAACGCATGGAGTTAAACGTTCACTGGCGGTCAGGCCTATAATTGGATTGTCTGTTTCTGCTTAACTTATTCCCTCTTTAAAACCCCGAGAACTCACTCGCTCCCGGCTCTCTCCATCCAGGTCGGACCCCTTCCGGAGCTTCGTCGACTACTGCCTACTGAAAATTCCTCAGGACAGACCCTCCTCGGGGGAGCTGCTACGAGTGAGTGGGCTTTCCTCTGTGATCCCTCCAGCTGTGACCTCACTTCCTGTCTCGCTCGGTTCCTGAGCCATGTGGATGAGTCACTCCCACCCACCCACGACTCAAGCGCACACACACACACACACACACACACACACACACCGCTCTGCTTGTTGTTTGTGGAGACGACATTGGATAGATGTCAGGGAACGAGGGCAGAGTGAGAGCGATGGGGAGGGACGTGCAACAAAAGTCAATATCTGGGTGCATGTTTGGAGATTTAACCCCGGCGCCACCAGGTGCTCCATTATTGTTATTAACTATTTTTATTTATCAGAAAATGTACATGCAAACCTCCTCGGCCTGATACCACAACAGACGCACTTGTGCTTGGTCGACAGCGTGAACACGCTCATCATTTGCATTGGACACAAGCATTTATAGAAAGGCAGCAAAGTGTATCCGCGATCTCTTTGTTTGTGTGACCAACAGGTAATCCGATCGGCCCGCTAAGAGGTTAATGTTGTTGGCCGGAGCTTGAGGGGGAAGTTTTCACACCTGCCCCCCACCTGAGGGTGTAAAGCAAGGCGACGGTTAAATAAGCGACTCTGGATGGGTTCCACGCTCGGCTCGGGATGCGCTTTTCCCAAAACCCTCTGACCTAAATCCCCCGAAAAACATGAAAGCGGGATAAGTACCAAACAGACTTGAGATCAGTGTCGAAAAGGCTGCGTTATAGTGAAGGCTGGGGGGGGCGGGGGGGTGTTGGCTCATGATTAATACACCGCTTTCTCTTCTTAGACACACAAAATTCTCTCAATGCACAAACATAGACCCCCCCAAGCTCTTTTAAAGGGGAAATCAGGTCACTAATCTGTGTGTCTATCCAGGCTTCAAGTTAAACAAACGCTCTCCCTGAATAACTGTATTTATGAAAATAACAAAATAATGACCCGCTCATATAAGTACTCAATACGTTTCAGCAAAAACAGTCCAAAAATGTCCTCTTGGTTGTTTGGGTCTTTGGAGGTTTCTCTTTTTTCCCATAAATCAACCACAAACTCCAGATATATCAGGTGCAACACGAGAATTTCCCCAAACAGATTCCCATAGCACGAAACAATGCGTTCTAATTCTCTCAATTGATTTGAGAGGCTTGAACTAGTGGATGGATTTTTTTCCTTTTCTTGAAAAATAACTTTTCCAGTCGATACGCTTTCTTGCGGACGGTCGGATGAGAATATTGACGGCGTTTGTTGTACGATACGGAGGTGGAGTCGGGTCAGCTGTTTCCAGTCTTCGTGCTAAGCTAAGCTAACCAGACGCTCCCGCTATATCGATTCATCTCGTCTAACTGTCGACGGCAAAGAGAACAAATGTTGAGCTCTGCCTTTCATACATGCAGCGTGTTGGCCGTGTTCTCCGTCACCTCTGCTCCCTTAATGAGTAAACGTGGTGGATTCAAGCAGAGCAGGTACCACAAACATGGAAGAAACAAGTATAATAAATAAAGTGAACTGTAAAAATATTGAATGTGCCGCATTTAACATCACAACGGGGGGGGGGATCTCTGAGGATGGGTTCATATTTCTGGTAGAAGAATCTAATCCATAAACCGAAGACGCCTTCGCCCCGTCCCAACGGCGCCCTCCTAAACCAGTGCAGAATCTGAGGCGGTGGGACGGAGGAGGCCAACCACCCGCGCTCTGGTGTCCGTCCGTCAGAAAACGGGACAAATCGCTGCCGTCTCTATTTTCAGAGCGTGATGTCATTCCCCCGGCGTCCTGACTAACCCATCGCAGCAGCATCGCTCACATGGGGAGGAGGACGGCCGGAAATAGACCTGAAAGATTTTCATACAGTATATATATTTTAGTCCTGCACTCTGACGTTCATACATTTCAACCACACAATATTTTATGAATGAGAGTGACTAAGGGGTGGTGTGAATGTGTGTGTGTGGGGGTGAGGAGAGTGTTTTATTTTTCTATCTTGATGAGAGTACAGTTCTCGGCCAAATGGAATATTTTTTTTTTTTAAAAGAGCAACACTCATCTTCACCCCCTCATTCCTACCTGACCCCCACCAACCCCACACACCCACTGTGACCTGCCGGTTACGCAACACAAAATAAACAATTACGTAAAAGCATAACACCCCCACCTCCATCAAATTTGGCTTCTTACTGAGATTTAATGTGATTTATATCAGTGATTGAAAATACCATGGAGTAATCACGTTTTCATAATTATTTATTGAACAATTATTTCTTTGTTGTAGGAACTTTTGACTTGCTAATATCCAGTTTTTAAACAAAGGGGGTCTAGATACTTTTCTGTCCCACAGATTAAATTCCAACAATTCCCTTAAATACAATCTTCTTTCCAGAGCGACTGATGTTTGTAAGCTTACTAGAAAAAAAAATCGAATATAAAGACTGGAACCCCTCAATTAATTAGCGGCATTTTACACGCTTTCATTACAGCAATTATTTTGGAAGCCGTCATTAACTTGGTGCCGAGGCGAATACAGTAAAGACTCCACAGGAATGAAAAGGATTAAGAGTGCTTGTGGAAAATGGATTTGATGGACGTTCTTGCACAGATCCCATATGCTCCGCGTGGAGGATGAGGAGCACTGGGACAGCAGGACGACCCACAGGCGCCCTCTAGTGACGGCCCCCGGTGGTGCTGCTCATTGAAATAAGACCGAAGTAGACGGCTGTCAAGTGGTCATTAGATGTCCTTCAAAACTATTCCTAAGCTCTTCAAGGGTGGACAGAGGGCTAAAACCTTTAGGTCCTCCAACCACCAGATGTGTTCAATGTCTAACCCGCGTTCTTCTCCGCGCAGCATGATTTTGTACGTCGGGAACGCTCGCCGCGCATTCTCATCGACCTCATCCAGAGGACCAAGGATGCGGTGCGCGAGCTGGACAACCTGCAGTACCGCAAGATGAAGAAGATCCTCTACCAGGAGAAGCACAACGGACCAATGGGAGAGAGCCAGGAGGAGGAAGAGGTAACTCAATTTTCAGTTCAAACACACGTAAGGGGAAAAATTGGAGTTTGCGGTAGCTCACAGCCGTCGGGCCCTTTTGCGTCACACCAAACGGGTTCCTTCAGCTGCAGCCTGACATTGACACATGTCATGACACCGGCGTCCTACACCACGGGGCGCCATTCAGGGCGGCTCAAGGGTTCACCTGCTGTCCCAGACCTTTTGTTTCTGGCCCAGTAGGACATCCTGACGTCACACATTCTATCATGGACACACAACCAGGGGGCCTTCTGGTCTGAACACATCTCGGGCGCTTCCATTAGAATTAAAACCAGCAAGAATAACACGCACACATCTGAGCAATACGAGGTTAATGGACAATAAAAGACGCCTTTGACTCTGATGCGATCTAGAGGTCATTCGTCCTTCCCCTGGTAATTGAGTTGAATGTATAATTTCATGACTCCAGGGGGAAGATTTTGATTTGTGGCACCGCGTGTTTATGAATATGTGTGGATCTCCTCCCCCGCAGGACAGCGAGGCCGCCAGCTGTAAGATGAACAGCCTGGGAAGCAACCACTCCATCCCCAGCACCTCCGTCAGCACGGGCAGCCGCAGCAGCAGCGTGAACAGCATGCAGGAGGTGCTGGACGACAGCTGCTCCGACGTGACCACCATGCACCCGCAGGACTACAGCAGCACCCTGGAGTCGTCCCCACACACCAAGAAGGTGCGTGTTGGGGAGGGGTCAAGGGTCGGTTGGTGGGACGGAGGTGGTGTCTGGCCACAACGTGCCGAACCGCCCACAATGTCCCGAATGTGACCTTCTCAATGCATCTTAAACTCCCGGCTCGCGGTCCCGCGCGTTCATGGAAAACTGCATCGATGCCGTCTTAAGAGCGTCCAAACGTTGGGACAGCCAGAGCAGCGTATTTCACACACACACCCTGCCTTGTTTTAACGTTTACAGATCCTTGTGTTCCTGGACAAGCGTCATAGTGTCTGAAATGACGTCTGTTTGGTTTTCATTGCACGCTTCACACACCCAATTAACGTGGCATCAGCAACCACTGGACCACCTGTGCCTCTGTTTAGGAAACTCACAGATCAGAAATATAAAAATCCAATCCATTGTGCATTCATGTCCACTAAATTAAATTGAATTCCATTTACGGTTTGGTGTCCTTCTGATTTGAATGGTTTAGAACTCCAGCAACAGTAAATAATTCTTAGTGGAGCTGAAGAAACATGTTTTAGCTTCTCAACAATTATCCTTTGATTTGATCTGGTCACGTAGTACTTCAGCTGTAGGGCACATTTTTACCAGTCCGCCGTGTACCGAGGGGTTTATATACACAGAGGTACTAAAAAACACAGAGTGTATATTCCACACACACACTGCTAGTATAATATCTTCCTTTAGAACTCTTAAATTGAAAAGAACACATTGCTCTGTGCCAACATCCTCCGGGTTTTCTCACTATTTTCAAATGCAGGCGTAACCCCCCCACCCCCCCAAACCCTCTTACTCCCACCCTGCAACCATGGAAACCAAGGACACAGTCTTCACTTGTTCGGCAGATCGCTTCAAGTTCGTCAGGAACGCCGTAGGACAAAGAGTGTGTCCACGTGTCAACAAGCAGCACACACTTTGTCATCACACACACACACACACATTCGGTACACAATGCCTGAGCTTCTCACAAGACTCAAACATCTGCGACGAGCGGGCCGCCCCTGCTCTTTGTCCCTTTCCTCATCTTTGTGTTTGTGACGCGAGTGAGGATGTTTCTCCACGCGCAGACAGCCGATGTGTTGTTAGAACTTCGGGGGGCTGAGCGGTGAGCAACAGACAGCGGCAACGAAGTTCCTTCCTAAACACTGGCCCCCGATTTAAAATCCCTCCCGCGTGCGCCCATTACAGGCGTCCTTTTTAAAAGATGACAACTCAGACGGCACAGGGACGGCGTGTGCTCAGTTTGCATGTCTGTGTGTTCCACGCAGGACCATCAGTACAACTGGGACGACGGGCTCCACAGGGACCACCTGCAAGGGCTCAGGCCGTCCTCCTCCGACAAGAGCAGCCAGGCCCAGAACTACAAGAACCAGGGCCGCTTCGCCACCATCAAGTCGGCCTCGCTGGTACGTTCCACTGGTCCTTGTTTCTGTGGTTTGTATGTGGAACATTCACCTCGTTGGTTCAAACACCCCCAAAATAGAGGGGAAAATGACGCAAACGCGTTTGTGGCAGCACACGGGGGGGGGGGGGGTTGTCTTTGTTTCTTACTGGTGAAACATGGCTGAACGTGGCCGGCGGTCGCTGGATGTGAGGTGATGTCCCCGCGCTGAAGAAATGTGATCCGTGTTGGTTCACAGCACATATCGATTCCTCCCTCCGTCTTTTGTGTGCGTTTTCTTCACCTCTTCCTGGCATCTGTTTTTCTCTGCTTCTCTTTCGTCTCCTTCACTTCTGTCCTTTTTGTTTCCTCCTCTTGTACTACGCGTCGCACCCCCTCCCTCCCTCCCTCCCTCTCATTCTCTCTCTCGCATTTGATCATACATCATTCTTAGATCTGACTTTATATCCTGGGATAAAGGGGGCGGAATTCTTCCTCCACGTCTCTCTCTTTCTCTCTCCCTCTCCGTCTGTTGTCATGGTAACCGGCTCTGGTAACTAGTAAGTAGTTGTGGTGTTGTGTATGTGTAAGCGTGTGTGTTTACCCATCCATGACCCAGTGGTTTAATTGTGAGGCCCTTCTGCTGTCAGGTCTTAAGAGGACGTGTGCGTCTTTGTCCTCGAGTTGGATACAACGGATACTGTCCTCGATCACAGCCTGAATCTGATGGCTGTGTGAGTTTCACTTTTAATGATAATCGCTATTACTACTGGAAATCGCTTCTAGTGAAAACAGACGCTCTAGAATTTCCAAGTGAAGAATGAATTCAGAGAACTTAATCCGTCTGTTAATGGTGAAACTCTTGTTTAGGTCAGGCTTTGATCTCCAGTAGTTAGGTAGGTCTTTCGGCGGGTTACCATGGAAACGCAACCTAGCTACACCAAGCATCCTCGATAGGATATTTCTTCTTCTTCTTATTATCATTATTCTCAGCCTCATATTGTCATCAAACAGAGGTCACAGGACACCCAACCTTACGGTTAGGACCTAAGACCCCTCGTGAACGCTGTTCTTATGTTTACAAACACTTTAACGTGATGGAAATATACTCCAGACGAATATCAGTGGAACTGAGATTCCTCGGATGTAAGCGGCTGAGGTGAGGCACCGTGTCGGCAGCCGTGTGTAACTGAAGCACAATGTGTGCGCTGCGATAGAACCGCCGCCGAGAGAGAAAGAGAGAGATGACATCATCGTTTCTCTCCGAAGCGAATTCATGAGTGAGATATTTTATTTGCTCACACTTCCAAGGATGAAATCATAGTGCTGGAGGGAGATTAAAGAGCAAACGCAGAGCAACAAGGGGCGAGGGAGACGGGGGAGAGATATTCCACCTCATCTGCCGTTTGACTCGTCCTCAGCAGACTGTAACCTGACGGCACGTCAACAACAGACGCTGTGCCTTAGAAATGCTTCATGGCTACAGGACAGGAAATAATCCAACGATGGATTTTGTGTGTAAATGTCAAAGGGCTGCTGTATAAACCAGAGGCACTTTTTGGGGCATTTTATTTGCTTTTATGGGGCGAAGGAGACACGAGAATACAGACCTCACATTGGTGCATCTGAAGGAAAGCACATAAATAAAGGAATGCCCCCCCGACCCCCCTCACGAAGGAGCAGTTTAGGCTTTAAACAAATGCATCTCTTCTACTCTCCAATCAAATATAGCTTTGGACATAAGAGCCGCTCTCTCTCTCTCTCGGTCATATTTCATGACAGTTCATGTCACTGCAAGACCTCCTTTGAAAACAGCGAAGCGGCCGTGACGCTTAAAGCGCTCTCACTCTAATGAGAGGCAAAAACGAATATTGCACCTCATACGTTCCTCAAAGGCATTTGTCAGGACGGGGTTATTGAGGAGCGGCGGTGGGGCCCGTTCATGCCCGTCGGCGCCACACACCCGGTGGAATACAGTCATCAATGTGATAAAAAGAAGGTATCCCATCGAGTGCTGCCTTACTTATTTAGTCATTATGCTCCGTGTGATCCGTCGTGACACCGAGCAGATCAGCAGCGCTTCCTCCATCCGACCCACCGGCTCCTCCCGGCGCCGCGTTAAGACCACCATCAACCGCGACATAAGCAGAATAACTCAGCTGCTTAATTCCCACTGATCTCACCGGATTATTCACCCTTTAGCCTGCATGCCCCCCCCCCCCTCGCCCCCACTAGCCTCACACTGAATATGATCTCCTTTTCCTCCCTGAGCCTTCAGTGAAAGAGGCCGTCACATGACGTGACTTGGCCCTTTGTGGCAGCATGCAGGAGGGGAGGGGGGGGTGCAAGTGACTGGGCTTGTGAGCTGCTGTTACAGTGGGGTATTGATTCAGCTCAGATTAAGGAGTGTGTGTGGGGAGGGGGGCCGGGGGGGGCTCAACCTCCACCT
Source organism: Gasterosteus aculeatus (assembly GCF_964276395.1). Lineage (NCBI taxonomy): Eukaryota > Metazoa > Chordata > Actinopteri > Perciformes > Gasterosteidae > Gasterosteus > Gasterosteus aculeatus. The sequence continues at coordinate 20,178,711 of NC_135701.1, read as the reverse complement.
GTTTCTACCGCTCGATTCCCTTCTTTTTCTTATTTATTCTATTTCTTCCCTCGAACCTTTTCCCAGTATCTCTATCTCCTGTTCCCCCTCCCCTCCCCCGTCCCCTCAGTTCTCTGCATGCTGACCCTAACACCCCCCCCCCCAACTTCTCTCACTCTTTCTCAATGAGGTATTCATGTGACCCACCTGCTGTCCGCCGCTTAGCGCTAGCGCGACTAAAGAGGCGCTCTGTGCTCTTGTTGGCCCGCGCCGCCGGCCTGCCTCATTCACAGTTCACACGCCTGCCGCACCGACCCAGCAGAGGGGAGGCAGTGGGGGGGGGGGGTCGTCGTCCGGCGAGGGTGGGGGTCTCTGGGTGGCGCCGCAGCGCGGGCAGGGCTCCGTCGGGCGTAGGATGCCGCACAAGGTTCCTGGATGCTGGTGCACTTGGCTAAAGTCGCCATCATGTTTGGCCTGAGGAGTTCGGGGGGAAGTTATGAGAAGATGCGGAGCGAGTACTACCTGGACGTGGAGAACCCTTTCTGTCCTCAGGTTGGTGTGGCCGCTTTAGCGGCGGGAAAAGACGGGTGACGTCGCCGGGAGACGTGTCAGTGGGGTCCTTGGCTTCAATGCGATGATGTAAATGTTTAAAGTCGTCTTGTTCCTTTTTGTTCCTCGCTCCAAAGGGCTTGAATATGTTTCTGTGGTTGTCCTCTCTTTGCTGTGTGTTTGTGCGCAGGTCAGATAAAAGAGCTTTTGTTGGGCTCCAGCAGGAACTTATTTATTTCATTTAAAGGATTTCAAAGCATTTATTTTTTCCAAGCCGTAATTTCCCATCGCCGGTTGACTTGACCTGTGATGCTTTAATCAATCAGTGATTTTTGTTCTCACTTTTTCTTTGAAAAGATAAACCGGCTGAATTCAATTTTTTTTGTGCCTTTTTGAATGCAAACAAAGAACCCTTGTACGTCATTTATGCTCCGATTTGGACATCCCACATCGGTGCCGCTCACGTCTCCGAACCTCTCCCGGCTCCACAGGTAACCAAGCAGATCCACGAGCATGAGCAGGAGAGCGAGCTGCGCGAGCAGATGTCGGGCTACAAGCGCATGCGGCGGCAGCACCAGAAGCAGCTGATCGCGCTGGAGAACAAGCTGAAGGCCGAGATGGACGAGCACCGGCTCAAGCTGCAGAAGGAGGTGGAGACGCAGGCCAACAACGCCTACATCGAGCTGGAGAAGCTGGCCAAGCGCCACGCCGTGCATTCCGAGAAGGAGGTGGGGCGGAAAAGTTCTCTCTCTTCTGATCAATAATGTTATCGCTTTGACGAAGCTCCCAACGTTCGCTGCTGCCTCCCGATTACACGTGAGGGGAAACACACGGGCAGAAGTGGTTCACAGAATGAAACAAGCTGCATATCTGTGCAGTCAGGGAGAGGGAGATCTGTTGGACCCATGAACATGTCACTAGATATCAGCCATGTTGTTGTTTTGGTTGGTAATCATGGATGATAATCCATGTTAAACGTATGAGAACGTCACCAACACGACACTTGAGCTGCTATTATTCTCACTGTCAGTTCATCTGCAGATCCAAAGCAATGACTTGTCGTCTGTATTCATCTACATGCTAAGCTAACAGCCACTCGTGTGACCCCCCCCAGATGAAGACGGCGTTGACGGATGAGAAGAAGTTCCAGCAGCAGATCGTGGCCCAGCAGAAGAAGGAGCTGACCACCTTTCTGGATAATCAAAAGAAGCAGTACAAGCTCTGCAAGGAGAAGATTAAGGAGGTGTGGTCCTCTCCCCTCGCGTGTGCCGCTAACTGTTGAATCATGCCTCCCCCACACAAACGCGCGCATTCAGTACCGCCGCCGGCGGCGTCGTGGAAGCGGCGTTGACTCACTCGGCCTACTCGCTGTGTACCTACACGTGTATGCTCGCACCAGCGTGGAAACCCACACGTCCATCCGCACACGGCGTGTCATTTGTGCGCCTCCACAACCTTTTAAACTGAGCCCATGAGAATCGTCCTGTGGGCCGGCAGCGTGATACGCTGTGTTTTCAGTTACAAGATAAGTGACCGAAATTAGGTCAGAGCAGTTAAAAGAAAGCGCCGCTGGAAGGGAGAGATATTACCCGCCAAGCGAGCGCTGTAACGGAATTAGACACCTCAGAGAAGGGATCAGGCTCGCGGGTTGAGTGCATTAGCTGGAGCTGTAGATTACCTTAAAGCCCACGGAGCAGAAGGAGGACTCACACCGAGGAGGGACGGATGTGGCCCTCTTCTAGCTATGAACGCCGTTGCAGACAGACGAGAGTGTTCAAGAAGATCACTTGATATCGTGAATGTTCCTCTATATTTAGGTGGGATTTATCGTTCATTTTTACATTCAAGCACGCATTTGCTGGTCACACATCTCCTCACCCACTGCCCGTTGTTGGCTTTCTTTATTTTAACAGTTGATGAACTTATTTCTGCATAGAAACTACTCCACGTCACACAAGCCGACCAACGGCGCCTCAAATTGACACCGATTCTGAGCCTCGTCTGTCCTGTGCTGGTGGTTCCTTACTGCCTGTCTCTTCTCTCAGGAGATGAACGAGGACCACAGCACACCCAAGAGGGAGAAGCAGGAGCGCCTGTCCAAGCACAAGGAGAACATGCAGCATTCCCAGGCCGAGGAGGAGGCCCTTCTCCTCGGCCAGCAGAGGGTCTTCTACGACAGGAACTGCCGCGGCTTCAAGCGCAAAGTCATGATCAAGAGGCACGACTTGGAGCAGGAACAGATCCGAGAGGTGCCTGAAGAACAAACTCTAGATGTTTATTCGTTTTTGTGATGTTGCTGTGAGCCGGCCTGGTGCGATAACAAGACCATAATATTTCACTCTGCACCGGGATAACAATTACTCCCCATTGTTCTTTATCGGCGAAGGGATTCTTGTTAGCCATAAGAAGATTATTACAGAGCAAAGCAAGCCAGCAATGTCCCAATCGGAAAGGTTCCTGTGAGAAAATATACAAAAACGCTTTGGTCAATAGAGTTAAAAGGAAGTGTTTAAATGACAAAATATACATTGATTTCTCTGTAGCCAATACGTTCCTACACGTTAAATGTGAACGTCCCATTGAAGACAAGCCCAGCTGACCGTGTGACTCCTCCGTGTCCTTCTTTCCTTCCTTCCTTCCTAGGAGCTGAACAAGAAGAAGACCCAGAAAGAGATGGAGCACGCCATGCTGATCCGCCACGACGAGTCCATGCAGGAGCTGGAGTACAGGCAGCTGAAGGTCCTGCAGAAGCTGCGGATGGACCTGATCCGCCTGCAGCACCAGACGGAGCTGGAGAACCAGATCGAGTACAACAACCGGCGCGAGCGCGAACTCCACCGCAAGCACGTGCTGGAGCTCCGGCAGCAGCCCAAGAACCTCAAAGTGAGTCGGAGGCGGATGGCGTTCTCTATCCGGGGTTTCATAGATGCGGGGGCCGCTGTCAGAAGGTGCTTGAGATGTAAAGGAACACCTTGCTTAAAGAGTCGGGGGGGTTGTTTTTCCGAACACACAGATCGGTCTCGCCTCCGAGATGCCGCAAGCCACGAGCAACTGTCTTTATACTTTTGAAACATGTGATGTGATGCAACGTGGATGTAACGAATAATGTGGGAGAAATGGTGAAAGACGGAACAGAATGTGCCCCCCCCCCCTCCCCACGCAGTCATTTCAGTTCAATTTAGAGAATTACAGACGCTTTGGAAACCTTTAACCTCCAGCAGCAAATTGTTGCTATTCCAACAAATGTAACCCGTCCGTCTCCGTCCCCTCTTGCAGGCGTTGGAGCTGCAGATCAAGAAGCAGTTCCAGGACACGTGCAAGGTGCAGACCAAGCAGTACAAGGCCCTGCGGCACCACCAGATGGAGGTGACGCCCAAGGCCGAGCACAAGACCGTGCTCAAGGCCCTGAAGGACGAGCAGACGCGCAAGCTGGCCATCCTGGCCGAGCAGTACGAGCAGAGCATCAACGAGATGATGGCCTCGCAGGCGGTGAGTGGAGACGCAAAGTTATTGAGTCTCTTCGCCCCACCTGTTGCTCATTATTTCACTTTTCCTTTTTCTCCCCTTTGTTTGCCTTTCCCATCTCTAACCCCCCCCCCCCTCCCTTCCCCCTCCTGTCTGTCCCTGTGGCCCTTTGTCTTTGCGGCTTCGCCGTGTCAGCTGCGTCTGGACGAGGCCCAGGAAGCCGAGTGCCAGGCCCTGAGGCAGCAGCTGCAGCAGGAGATGGAGCTGCTCAACGCCTACCAGAGCAAGATCAAGATGCAGACCGAGGCGCAGCACGAGCGCGAGCAGCAGAAGCTGGAGCAGAAGGTGTCGCTGCGACGGGCCCACCTGGAACAAAAGGTGTGCTGAACCTGGCGTTTCATCTTTTTACTACGGGTCTGTAGGACATGTTTCAGTTGTACAGGCGATGACGATGTCTAATCCTTTTTATTTATTCAGTTTGCTATAAACACGACAGTTTGTCTAATGGATTTCTTCAACAACAGAGAAAAACAAACAAGAGAAAATAAACTTATTCAGCACAATTTACACGACAACCGTTAGTCGGATGCAACGTAGAACTGCAAAGGAACATAAAACCTCGAGTTTATAAACGTATGACATCATTGGGCCAGTTCGACCCCACAGAGTGACCCCATCCTGCACAAAGAGACGCAGACAGCGCTGTTTGTTCATCTGTATTCTGTCCTTGCGCCGCGTAAAATACGCTTATAGAGGTACAAGTCGACAAACGTACACGGGCCGCAACAAACGTGTAAACGCAAACAGCCCGGCGAGGGCCGGATACACGTTTGCATCCACCTCCGATGCCGTCCTGCGAGGAGCAGGCAACCATTTCTCACACCATAATAACGTTGAAACTTCGTGCCTCGACGCTTACGCTCTGCATCAATTGGGACACGATTCGCTGTGATTCGGCATCTCGCTCGGGACCGCTCAGCCAGGCCGCCGCGTACGCCGATGTCATGTGATCACATCAGACGGACCTCCCTCCAAAGGGACCGACGTCATCGCTACGGCCTCGTAGACAGCACTCCGACAACAAAGGAAGAGACGTTTGGAAAAGCAGCCCCCCCCCTCCCCATCCCTCCTTTACCCCAGATCCAGTTCTGGTGGCCCAGCGGGCCTCGGCGGTGGTCCGTCGCCCTCTGCTGGCCGCGCGCGGACCTGCACCGCGATGGACTGGGATGATGTCATGGTTTTCAGAGAGCTCTGTTGTTCTTCGGTGGAGTCTGGAGTTCTCTGTGCGTGCTCAGTGGTCGGTCAGCCTGCCGTATTGCAGTGGTGTGTGTGCACCTGTGGGTGTGGGGGGCTGGAGGGGGGGGGGGCGGGACAACCTGAGCGATGCAACTTGCGGCGCCTTCTCAGTATTAAACAGGGCGCGTGTCCGTCTGCGTCCAGCGGCTCGTATCCCGGACGGTGAGCCGCATGGAGGATGTGTAACGGCTCCGGGGGGGTCGACGGGAACATCGGCAACACCTCTGTGGCGTCATGGAAACCAACGCACCACAAACCACAGTACTTGTAGAGGGGACAGTGTTTTGTAATTTACACTGAAAGGGTCGGTTTATGGTTAATATGAGACACATTTAATATTAAAAAATTAGGTTTCATCTCAGAAAGACCTTTTAAAAAAGAAAAGAGATAAAATGTTTTTATAAAGTGTCCGCGCACACGCGGAGCTCGGTTCCTCTGTTGGGACGCTACACCTTAAAGGTCCCGTCTTTCTCTCCGTGGAGTGTTTAGAGGAACTACAGTCGGCTCTCCCACGACACGCGGGTTGAATCTCGCGTCGACCGAGCAAACCTCATCCAGCATTTCAAATATCAAACAGCCGTTTGTTTTCTATCCTGAGGTGTTGAATCCTTCATCTTGGCTCGATTGTATTATTTATACAAGCAGTCGCCCGTCTGCTTTGTTGTGAATTCACCAAGTTCTCGTTTCTTTGCTTGTATTGGACACTGATGATGTCACCTTTTCAAACACAGGTGTAATTTAAGCCCGTTGATCCTCGTTTCATTGGGCCTGTGGCGCCCCCTGCTGGCTCAGGACTCAGTGAACATCGATTCCACAGTGGAGCTTAGAGTGCGAACATAACCTTGTTTTGAGAATGAATATTGGATTCTTTCTTCTCTAACTTTCAAGCTTTGATTAAACAATGTAGAGTAACATCACAGTGTGACCCGTCCGTCCTGCAGATCGAGGAGGAGCTGGTTTCCGTCCAGAAGGAGCGGACCGACCGCATCAAGCACCTGCTGGAGCGCCAGGAGCGGGAGATCGACAGCTTCGACATGGAGAGCATGCGGCTGGGCTTCGGCAACCTGGGCACCCTGGACCTCCCCAAGGACGACTACAGATGAGGGGCGGCTCGCCTCGGCCACGCCCCTCCCCTCACCTGACAGTGCAGGTGTTCACTGCTGCTGGAGCCCTCAGGCGAACTCACTCGGAAGCGAGGAAAAAAAAAACTAAGCAAAAAGACAAAAAAAAATAAGTAACAGAAAGGTTCTCCAGAATGAGGTGAGATTTCTGGTTTGTGCCCCCCCTCTCCCCCACAGCCCCCCTCCGCACCCTGAAACCCACCTGAAATCCGCCCCTCGTGGTGTCAACAAGAAGAGGTGTGCTGGGTGACTTCCTGTCGTCGTGTTTGTTTGTTCTGACGTAGTCACAGTGGTTCTCGTGTTGTGAAGATGAGAGAAGAAGGGAGAGAAAACCGAGCGACATCGATCCACAAACTCGCTTTGTTAGAGGTGATTCCGTTTCGTTTTTAGGGGGGGGGGGGGTCAGGGGGGTCCGAGCGATAAATCAAACAACTGTTCCCTCTGCAGGCGTCAGTCTGAACCGCATCCTTCAGCCCCAAGACCATTTTTATGACAAATTTGATACTTTGAGACACAACGATAATGTGCATCCAGGTACACGTATCATAAAGCTGATGGGGGGGGGGGGGGGGGGGGTTGATTATTGGGGGGGACGGACGAATCCTGACACTCTACCTGGGTGGTACTGATTACTCTGCACTGGCAGCCAATGTGAATAATAATCCACGTGAAGTCCGACTCCTGGCTAGCACAAGGGCTTCATGGGGGGGAGGCGGAGAAGGTGGGGGGGAGGACTCGTACTTTGTGTATAGAAGGATTTATGGAGAGCTTTTACTTATTTTCGTATTGTATTTTAACTGTCACGCAAATCAAAAAATAATTTCTAAAGCTGAATTTTTTCCCTCCCCCCTCCTCATAGTATTTGAGGTTCAGTCGTGTATCAATGGGGTTCTCATCTGATTATTAATTTGGGGCTTTACACAACTGTGTATTTTCTTATCAACCAGAACAGTATGATGCTTTATTATTGCATGCACTTTAATTTTTTTCCAGGTTAAAAGAAAGCATGAATCTGTCAGAGCTTTTAATTATATTTGTAAATAAAGTGCTCATCACACAAACTGAGTGTTTTTATGAATGTCTGATGTGAATAATGTTGGACAGCAATAAGAAAACGGCACATATTTAATATGTTTGAGTCTCTTTCAATGTTTTACAAACAATTCATAAAACTCCATATTGAACATTGAGTAAAACACTCATCCGGAGATCCAGCTGCAGTATTTTAACGTACTGTAATGATTCAGTCATGGAGTGGAATCAGGCGGGTAAAAATCACATCTCGAGCAAAGGTCACTGAAGGTATGTTGGGTAAAAGGTCACGACAAGGACTCCTGACCGCCTTAACTGTCCATCCAGGGAACAGCCAACTGTAGTAATATAATCCAAATGTAAATTATAAAGCTTCTTTCATGTCACCACAGGATCAGTAGGCATTTCGATTGCACGGTGGAAATTAACATATTCAGAAGCAAAAGCTTTTTGCCGTTTTTTTTTTTAAGCCTGCGTTTGTTACTTTCCGGCGAGCTGCTCGTAGAGTTTGGGAACGTAGTCGTCCCACTCGGCCTGGTAGCAGGTTCCTGCCACCGGGGCTCCCAGCTTGTACTTCAGCCTGAAGCTCTGGACCCTGAACTTGCCGCGGCCGTCTCCGGACCGGTTGGTGAGGACGGCCTCGTCGCAGGACAGGCTGGCGGGCTGCTCGTACACCAGCCACACGTACCTGTGGAGACCTGCGGGGGAACCGAAGGACGGTGCTACGCTGAGAATCCAGGCGACACGTGGACCCGACTGGGTCGATCATCTAGGCTTTGATTGTGCTTTTGACTTCATCTCGTCCCACCTGTGCCTTTGGGAGGACCAGAGCCCACGTAGTCGGACACCACGCAACCAGAGGACACGTCGTTCCCTTTCATGTTGACCACCAGAAAGTGGTGCCACTCCCTGCAAGGAAAGGACAAAGTAAGACTGGATTTTATGTTTTAAGGAGACGTTACCGGGACAGAACTTTTTCACCTCACAACTTAAAAACATTCCTCGCCTGATGATCATCAGTCCTGCTCCTCTCACCTGAATTTGGGGTCCTTCCTGCTGGGGGCGTCGGGGTCGGTCAGGGCCAAAGTGTACATCTTACTGGGGTCGCATCCTTCCCAGTCGATGGCGGTCGGTCTGCGCTGCACCTGCAGGCGAGCAGGTGTGGACATTATGACGTCCGGAGACAACGTGTCGCTTAACTCATTCTTCCCAAACACTGCTGATTGCAAAGCAGCGTTAATTCAATAACGTTCATAACTTCTAACAAATAATATGTAGGAAAGTCAATCGGCTAAAGAAGGCGCGAGGCTAAAGCTAAGTTAGCTGCGCGGTTAGCTTAGCGACATTGAGGTTAGCTAACGTTAGCCGACGAACCTGTGTCGGCCTAAGCACTTTGCCGAGCTCGTCTACTTCCACGGAGTCGTATTTGATAGTCAGAGGCTGTGCCGGCTTCTCGTCCACCTCCTGCAGGGAGAGCGGCCCGGTCCACTGGCTTATGTCCGCCGGCATCTCGACGTATAGTCCGGATTCTAGACACTGTGACTGTGGCGAAGGAAAGACCAACTGTACCGTGCCGCGTTCAGGTACCGCCGGTCATACAGCGACTCCTGAAGCAAACAAGTTATACTGTCCTTTTCCAAAATGTCGTTTTCGTTTGGCGGTAAATTAGCTTTAAACAAACGTCAGATGTTAGTCGTGTTTTCGAAGTTTCTTTCGTACAGTAGCTTAGCAAGTTTTAATCTAAATTTCGTATTTCAACGTTTAGTTGTTTATGACGTAGTAGTGACATGCTAAATTAATGTTCGCTAATTTAATAAATGAATGTTCGCTAATATATGTCTTTGTCGAGAACTATGTGAAGCACATTAACTTACTGCCGCTTCTTTTGTTGTAAAATATGAATATTTCCGAACAATTGTACAACGAGTGAATAACACACGTTACACCGGCTGCAGGAGGCCGCCAGAGGGCGCCGTCACGTCTCCGCAACGTGGATTGCGATTTGCTGGAGTTCACGTCAATCAAGTCCTAGCTGGTCCCTCCTCCACCTCGCATGCTCCGTTGACACACTTTCTTGGGTCAGACTTTCCAGATTGTTCTAGTGGTTTTAATAACTAGGGACACATGAGTCATGTGACAGCAACGATTTATATATTTAGATTTATAAGTTTTTCTCCTTTCTCTCTATTTTCCTGTTTCCTTCCCTTTTTCTTTTACTCCTCCACTCCACAGGGGGTTTCAGCTCACCAGCTATCAGATTGACAGGGGGACAATTTTTACCATTAGTACCTTTTTCTTTGTAGTCGCCGCTTCATTGAAGGGGGTCAACTAACGTTACTGTAAATGCTGTTTACTTGATGCTGATTTACTTTAAGATGATTAGTAAAAGAGTATTGAAATAAGGTGACTGCTGAGTCGACAAAACACACAATTTTGATTGAAGCCCCCAAAATTAAATATTGTAAAATCATGTGTGAAAATTAGCCTGAGAAAGTTCCTGTGCAAAGTATTTACCATCTGTTCAGGAGTTGGCTAAAATGTCCCTGATTGAACCTGAGAGTAATATATTGAATGGTCCGGCAGTGGGGAGACTGCAGAATGCACCCAACATTTCATCGTATTTAGGAGTTATTGTTGCAGTGGTGCGTTTTGTATCAACCACGTGTCCTCATGGGACAGACAACTTACAAGTCGCACAAACTGAACACGTTTAAGCAGCTTGGTGACAGCAGTTTAACACCCAAGGACCTTTATTAGAGTATTTTGTGTATACAAGTCTTGCTGGTTTGGACGACGACACAGGCCTCTCTCAGCCCGAGTCCCCCGACTCCTCGGACCCTTCCTCAACAACCGGGTCGCGGCCGCGGTCCCGGGAGACGACGTACCCGCTCATGTTGGCCAGCCTGGAGAACACGCAGCAGCTCAGCGCGCTGCGGAACACGTCCATGCTGCAGGCCTCCGTCCACTTGCCGGTGGCCGCGTCGTAGTGCTCGACGTGGTTGGTGGTGGTCATGCCGTTGAAGCCCCCGACCACGAAGAGGCTGCCGTCGAGCACCTCGATGCCGAAGTTGCTGCGGGGGGTCAGCATGGGGCGCACCTCGTCCCAGGCGTCGCTCAGCGGGTTGTAGACCTCGGTGCTGCGCAGGCGGTTGGCGCCGTCGAAGCCGCCGACCTTTTTGGGAGGGCGAAAAAAAATACAACGGGTGGGAAACTTGAACCTTGAACTTGCAATCAACCCCCTTCCGACTCGTCGGAGCGCTTCGTGTACTCACTGCAAACACCTGGTCTGCATACGTGGTGACGCCGATTCCACTGCGCCGGCAGCTCATGGGGCTGATCATGGTCCACTGGTCGGTCTCTGGGTCGTAACGTTCAGCTGTTTGCAGGCACTCGGTCCCATTGAAGCCACCGCATATGTAAACCTGGAGAGAAAAGGGGGGGGGGGGGGTAACAAAACTATCCCTTCTCTTGGCTTCAACTGGTTTTACAGATATATTTTTACTCTTGGAAGACCCATCATCTGAGAATATATTTAAGTCGAATTTCTATGGAAATATTGAAATCACCTTACGAAAAAGCTGCAATCAAACTGTTTAAAAGGGGAATGCACTAAGTCAACCCGTGAGGTGTGTCAGTGCCGCACATATAAGTGAAATGTGTTGAATGTTTAACATGTGGACCTTTCGACTCACACCTTCCTCCCTCAAATAGAGCAGTCTGTAATCCTGCCACACACACACACACACACACACCCCTCTTATCACTTCTGTGCACACACCATCATAAATTCTTCAGATATCTTATAGGCTGCTGAAGACCTTCAGTCAGACCGGATCCAATTAGCGCTCCTACCCCCCCCCCCCCCTTTCCGGTCCGCCCACCTTCGCCCACCTTGTTGTGCAGCGTTGTGCTGCTGGCGTCGCTCCGCTGCTCGTGCATCGGCGCGATCAGTTTCCACTGGTTAATGTCGGGCCGGTAGCGCTCCGCCGTGCTGAGCCGCTCGTGCCCGTTGAACCCGCCCATGGCGTACATGAAGTCGGCCAGCACGCTGACGCTCACGTAGCAGCGCCGGTGGTTCATGGACGCCGCCTGGTGCCAGGTGAGCGTGCTCAGCTCCAACCGGCACACGCTGTTGAAGTGCTCGGTCCTGTCGAAGCCGCCGACGCAGTAGACGCTGCCGTGGAAGACGGCGGAGCCGTGGTAGGCGCGGGGCCGCTGGTTGGCGTTGGTCACGTCGAGCCAGCAGTCGGTGCGGACGTCGTACGCCTCCACGCTGTTTGTCGGGTCGCCGACACTCCAGCCGCCGATGGCCAGCAGGATGGCGTTGGGCAGGCGGGGTCGGGCAATGGTTTTGGCGATGTGAGAGTTCGGGTACTTCATGACTAAAGAGATGGTGTTGATGGCGTCTGCGACCACGGCCTGGCAGTCCTTGTTATTAACCAGCTTGTTGGACATCACGTTGAACAGTATGTAGTTTGTGCTCAGATTGGCCAGTCGGACCTAAAAGGGGAAAGACAGGAGCGAATGTTTGAATGGTGGGAAATGTTGTGTGGCGATCTACGAGTTTCGGTCTCAAGTTATTTCTTTGCGAGCTACGGTAGATAAATCAATAAGTTGCGTTTGAAGAGTGTGTTTCTCTGGAATCACATTTTGATGTTGGTTCGTGTGGTGCTAATGACAGAAGATGTCAGTCGCCGCAGAAAACCAACTATCTGGCAGTCCATTCGACATCAAGTTCACACCTTCAAAGCCTGCTTCTACAAATGTGCCTTGGCACAAGCGGGAAAACACACCTAAACACACCCCAAGTCTTGGGCCTGACTTCAATCGGACGAAGGTGTTACAATGGACCTTCGATGCCGATTCAGATTAACGACAACATGCCGATCCCTGAAGAAGGAAATCCGACACCAGACCTAGCAAAGCAAGTTCCTCCTACCTTAGACAACAGCCTCGCCATGTTGCCCTCCCGCTCCTGAGGCCGGTGGGCGATCCAGCGCAGGACGGCCTCGAACGCCGCGCTCTCTTCCCTCACGTTGAGGTCGTCCCGGCCCAGGATGATGGCGAGTTGACACGCGGAGAGCTGCAGGAACTCCTCGGAGAGAACGACCTCCTCGAAGCGGCCGGCGATGTAGCTCAAGGCCCTGTCCCGCAGCTCGCGGGAGAAGCAGACGTCGGTGAACTGAAAGACGCCGACGCAGTTCTCCGCGTTGAGCAGCCCGGCCAGGAAGTCGCAGCAGCTTCGCACCACGTCCAACACGTTGAGCTGGTCGGCCGCCAGCAGCAGCTCCTGCACGTTCTCCTCCGTCACGGCGACGGAGCCCGTGTAGGCAAACTCGATGATGAGCTGCATGGCGCGAGGAGACACGCCGGGGATGTGGAAGACGTTTCTGTCCGGAGGTGGCCAGCGTCTGAAGAGAGCGCTGAGGAGCATTGGAAACAGATTTCAGGTTTTTCTTCTTCTCATTGTCACGTTGACGGTGTTTTTTTTTTTTTAAGTAAGCACAGATAAAATCAAGTCTCGACCATCTACAATTCATCTCGCTCGTTTGCCCGACTCATACCCCCCCCCCTAAAGATGCAAACCTATGGGAAACACTGTCTCTGGTGTGTGTCACTTGTTGCATTAAATACAATTCATTTAGTCACTTTACTGAACACACAACAACTTCTTCTCAATGTCAAACAGTCACACAAATGCTCCATTAATGTAACTCCATTAGATTTTGTCATAATTCGCTCACACTTTAAATTATTAACCATTATCTTCTCCTCATTTGAAGCCCCTGTCCCACCAACCCTCCCAATATCAGTAAACCAACTCACGTGAAGTACATGCTGCATTTACTCAGGATGGCTTTGTGGATTTCAAAAGCTACGTCCTCAACTTGGACCACCGCGTCGCAGAATTCTTCGCGCAGACGGAGGACATTGAACTCCGAGGAAGACTCCAGTAGCGACTTGCTTTTGTCGCTCATCTTGATTTCCTAAGTGCGAGAGTGTGCTGGCCGCTGTCGTGTCCCCCGAAGTCTTTGAGTCAAGACACAGAATGTGAACACAAGAGAAGAGGAACTGGAATTCTAGATCCAGGTTTACATTCTATAGTGGATTCTTATTACATCACTGATTCAATGACACCATCAAATTCCACCTGTAGACTGTAGACATACAACGATGAAGTAACGCGTCATTCATTGCTTTGTTGTGTTTTCCATGTCGTCCACATCGGTCTGACAGTATAAATGTTATAAATGCTGCCGTGTTTGGCATTAAATCCCTATTGTCAACAGTGTGATTTTGCTTTGCACTGAAGCTGTTTCATTGAATGGTTCACATGATGTCTTATTTCTGTTTTATTACATATATCTACCATCAAAATAAGCAACTCATCATTTTACTGCTAGTTCAAACCCTGTGGTCCCTTTGTTAGGCTAGTTTTTTGATAACTTTCCGAGACGTGCCGATTCAAATAGGTCTTTACTATTGACTTGAAATGCTTCTATGCAGGAAGTCATGCACGCACACATTGACACACACTCACACAGTCAAACCCATGTTTGCTGCCCAAAAATCTGCAGTAGCTGCCTTGTGTTGCACCGCTGCCTTCCCCGGGGCCCCACACAGCAGGTAGCCTCATCCGATTAGACCTGAACAGTGATTGTACTGTGATGAAGAGGAAATGTGGCAGCAGGGAACAGCAGGAGCGAGGATTGTACTGACAAATGGCCTCTGAATGGACGGTATCCAAGGAGGTGTTCATAAAACAACGAGGCAGTGAAGAAGGATGACGGCCATCAAAACAGATCTCATCAAAAGTACTTGGATTTCTTCTCAGTGGTCGGTGTCGTTGTTTTCAAATCACCGGCCAACTAATCTGTCTCGAAGGCCCAATAACATAGCGTGAGACATAAAGGCATTGAGACACACAACGTGAGGTGAAATTGTTTTTTATTGTTATTCTTGTACACCTTTCTCAGTTTCACACAATGTTATGAATCAAAATTGCATTTTTTATAATGTCATGTGACGTAGAGTTCCTTGCATGTTTACATGTGTTGTCCATGCATTTTATTATCTTTTACAATCTGGGAATGTTGCTTTGCATCACCTGATAATGACACTTCTTGATTTTATACCACGTTGTGTTATTTAAGTTCTCTACCTTTACAAAAACGATTGACAAGTTACTGTGAGGACTTCAGGTATTTCAACTGTATAACATTTGTATAAATGCATATAGGCGAGCAGCTGTTATTTCTACTTCACGGTATTTATATGCTTCTCTGAAAAGTAAACAGTCCTTACAGATGTTTCCTCAACTGCTGTTTCCATGGTCAGCAATGGACAAGATACACCTAAATACATTTGTAAATTAAAGGTTGTACATATCTGAAGAAAATAACACCACGGTTATTACACCCCCGAGAAGAAGAAATGAAAGGCAGGGTTACTGTCCCTTTAACAAGGTGAGGTCGGGGTGTGGTTAATTCCTGCCGAAGTTCCCGGATCAGGGTGCCGGAATAAACGCAGGCCGCGGTCGGCGGAGGGGCTGAAGCCGCATCATGTCAGCCGGGTCCCCCCTCCAGAGCGCGCGCTGTGGGCCGTAATGGGCGGACAGGTGGAACAGGTGGACTAGCCGGACAGGTTTCGGTTGTTGTTTTCCTTTTTGAAGGCGATGTCGCCACTTGCACAGCTATCATGAAGATAGTCGCAACTGCAGCGATTCTACACTTTTGTTTGTGCGCCACAGGTGAGTTTTGTTTTTTTTAAACGATGGCCGCGCGCAGCCAGGTAACGCAGGTAAGTTTGTTGCTCACGCTCTCTGTTTTTGTTTTTTTTAAGCGGCAGTTTCGGATAGTGACTCCACCGAAACGGCCCTGGTGGCGGCACCGGGCGACGTCGCCGCACTTCCGTGTTACGCCGTCGGTAACGAGACACCGATTCTCACGACGTGGGTGAAAAACGGACAGGAGGTCGCCTCGTCCCAGACCCCCGCCCCGGCCGGGCAGCGCGTCACGGTGACCAATGACGGCAGTCTGCGGATCGGGAGGGTGGCGCCCGGGGACGAGGGCACCTACAGGTGCAGCTCCACGCTGCCGGGCAACTACACCTTCCACGCGCGGGTCTCGCTGCGCGTAAGCAGTAAGTGTGATGAGGAATATATGTATGTATCATTGTTGTAGGTCCGTTTTTTTAACCAAACGGAAAGATAATCATGTTAAAAGTGAAACCTTTCAAAGAGAACACCCGAGATCAGAATCTCTTTTTTTATCCCTAATTCAATAACTACCTTTTATAACACATTGACAAAGCTTCGTTTTACAGTTGTTACTTACTAGTTACTACTCTGTTGTAAAATTGAATTGAACCCACAGTTCATTTTTAAATCACGTCCAGATGTGAATAGCTCTGGCAAATAGGACAATTCACTTATCACACAACAATACTAACTGAATCCTTACTGTACTGTTAATTTATATTGCACACATTTAATTTAATTTTAATTTTCTTCTTTTACAACCTGCTTAGTTTTGCACTTTTCCTCGTCACCTCATTTCTGCCTTATCCTTACCTCCTTTTTATTTTTTATTTCATGCACATTTATGTAAATATTGTATTCTTATTTTTATTTTAAAATTGGTCGGCTTTCCGGAAAGGCAAGCACAAGAATTTCAATACACAGGGCGTGTGTAAATGACAATAAAAAATTTTGAATCTTGAATCTTTGTATAATCGAGTAATAACAGATTCAATCTAATTAACTTTTTTTCTCCTTTTCAGCAGGCCCAGAAAATGTGTCCACGTCCGTCGGCCCGGCGACGGCTCTCTCCAACGGGACGCTGGTGGTCCTTCGGGGATCGAGCGTCTCCTTCCACTGCTCCGGCTCGTCCTACCCGTCTCAGCGGCTCACCTGGGCCTTCTCGGGAGCCTCGTCCAGCAACGACTCGCTGACCTCCACCGCCAACACCACGCTGGACTTCAGGATAGAAGACGTTCAGCCCGGCGCTCAGGGTGTTTACAGCTGCAGGGCCCACAACCCCGTCTCCGGTCAGGCCGTCAATAGGAGCACACAGCTGCTGGTGTACTGTAAGTACCACGAGCGGGGTACCCACAATCCCCTTCCCATGGTCATTTGGGCTGCACAAGCACATATATCGAGTTAGCCCAGTAATTTATGGTGATGTTGCAATAGTTTTTTCCGCGTGACCTCAGTTTTATCCGCGGTGATAATGATTCATTGAATAGACTTCCTGAATTCTGAACAATCACAGCATGTCCTGTTTTGTAGTCAATTTCCCCTTTTAAAGGGCAAAGCGAGCTCCAGCCGTGGTTTCCTCTTTTTTGAACCCGACGCTTTATAGAAAGAATTAATGGTTTCCTTTGTACTTTTTCTCTCAACAAGGGAGAACAGCATGTGCTGCATTTGGAGAGTAAAGTTTCCAATAATAAAGGCTTAGTAAATCAATATTTACGTGGCTCTATATTAAGAAGATCTTCCGAGGAAATTCCTCCGGAAATCAATAAATGATTTAATGAAAATGAATTGAACTTTCCCTCTCAGAATGTTTCCATAACAAATACTAAATAACATAACATTCTTTGCAGGAAATGTATTGGTACACTATAATGTAAATATAAAATAGTTTTGATGTGGGATGTCTTGTGAGAAATATCTTCTATTTTTAAGCTTCCCTCACTGATGTTTTATGTCCCGACCAGATGTCCCCGACCGACGCCCAGACTGCGCGTGGGCGCCGGCACGGGACCCCTCCCAAGTCTGGTTCAACTGCACCTGGTCGGGGGCGTACCCGACCCCGACGCTTCTCTGGGGGGACGGCGACGACCAGGGCGACCCGCCGGCTCAACGGGTGGGAAGCGTTTACGCGTCGGACCGCGCCGAGAGCCTGTCGCTGATGCTGAACCGCTCGGCGCTGTCGGACGGGCAGACGCTGAGGTGCGCGGCCCGGCACCCGGCGCTCGCCGCGGGGACGGAGACGTCGTGTTCGTTTACCCTCAGTAAGCGAACCACTGAGTCTTTAATGCGCTTTCCACTCGCCACTCTTCAAGTGGACTGTTGACAGTGTTTACTTAATTCCTTAATTGATTTAAAGGTTCCTTTCATCCAATTTTCCTTTTTATTTTTGTTAAATTACATTTTGCTACCACCAGTCAAATATAGCCTGGTATTTATTTATCCAGGTTTTAAGGGATCTGTTGCCGAGGTTCACAATGAAGTGGACATGATTTAGTCTTTTGCGCTCACATTTTCCCAGACTACCAATTTAAAATATACTTTCTAGAAACAAAGACATAAGGTATAATATCCAGCCACGCTTTCTGATGTATGAGGTAATGTGGGTTGGTCAGCGGATGCTTTACGATCTTTCCTCAAATGCAGAGCAATGGAGGTCAATAGAATATTGTTGAAAAGTTACTTTTCACTAGAAAATGAACCTTTTTCGGTCTTTGTTTCTGAATGTGGGTTTGTCCTTGTCAATCTCCAATAGTATCTGTTTAACCAATTTTTGAAGGGCTGGAGTCCCGCTGATGCCGGCTTGAGTCCAGATGTTTTACCCTCATGCTCGTAGCCCAATGCTCGCCCTTCTCTCCCAGAATCGCCGTACCCTGAAGGCGAGCCTCTGGTCACGGCGCTGGCGGCCACCAGCGTCACTCTGACGTGCACCGAGGACGTGTCCCTCCCGCCCGCCAACACCACCTGGAAGAGAGGCCTCCAGCAGGAGGACATCGTCCCCGGGTCGAAGTACGTCCTGTTCAACGATGGCCCCGCCCGCCGGCTGACGATACACAACATCAGCAAGGAGGACGAGGGCGTCTACTTCTGCCGCAGCGAGAACCCGCTGGCCGTCCGCGAGCTGGAGGTCTACCTCACTGTGAAGAGTTGAGTGAGCGGAGCCGAATCGCGAATCGATAACGTGCGCGTCGTTGTCTGCAGTGGACCAGATTTAAACGAGCCCGCTGGTCGTCTCCTCTCTCGTTTTGTCCCTGCAGCCTCCTCCGCGTACACCGGCGTGATCCTCGGGGTCTTCATAGCTGCTCTAATCGTGGGATCCGCCGTCATCGTGGCTAAAACCCTTCACTTCAACCGGCACCGCATGTGCCTGGGTAACTTTTTGTTTTATTCATGCATGTGAGCCGGGAAGTGTCGACTGCATGAAGTGAATGTATCTGCTCCACCGCACTTGTTGCAGTCGACCTCTGCACACATCGACGTCTCATCTAGTACATTTTTTATGTAAATCCCAACAATCCGCCTGTACTAATTCCTGTTCCTGTTTTGTTTTTAGGTAATGGCTTTGGGTGAGTATCTCACGTTGACACGTCTAGATGTGAAGCCGTGTAAACTGGTCCCGGGCAGCCGCTGTCTCGTACCTTGCAGACGCACTTTAATGTCGAGGTGTTTCTGCCCTTCAGGCAAATGGAGGAGGACAGCGGAGACGTGCTGAGTCTGGTGGAGTCCGACGACGAGCAGATCTTTCGGGACGCCGTTCCACAGCTTCCCCCGATCGCCAACGGACACCAGACGACGCTCGTCCAGATCCATCGCATCCCGTCGAGTACGTCGTTGATGTGGCGGTTCTTAAAGAAGGCGTTTCTGTTATCTAACAATGTTTTTTTTTTTCTTTTTTAGGCGATCATGAGGATGCAGAGACAGCTGACACGAGCCCACAGGAAGACACGGCGCAGACTGAGGCGCCGGGGGATCTTTTGACATTATAGGTTTTGGGGTCATTTTAGATGAGTGCTTTAATTTCAGTGAATACTATTTACTCCCAAGGACAATGTGAAAAAAATTGGTGGAAGATACACAAAAAAAAAATCATCTCCTTTGAATTTGTAATTTTTAAGGGTTTTTAAAAAAAATTGTAAGCTTATTTCTGTTATTCTTTTGTACAGCATTGTGAACGTGTTGCTCTGATATTGAGAATTGTGCAGTAAATGAGGCTGTTTGAAACAGACTGATGTGACACTATCTATTCGTACATACCCACCATGCTTAGTTACACATCATGGGGAGGTGAGCCGTGACGATCCCAGCCCAGGATGAAACTCTAGAACCATTCAAAGAATGCGGTGGAGTGAGTTTCTCATTGTCTTATTTGCGTAGGATGTAGTGAAGCTAAAAGACAAAAACTTAAGTTTTGTCCCCTGAATCCAGCCAAGTGGACACAGTGTGACCTAAAACTTATGGTTTAGTTGGAAGGGGAGGGAGAAATATTCACTTTTAAATCTGGAAATACGTACTTTGTACCACGACATTTTTGTACCTAGCATATTTTTTTAATTACATTTTTCAACCAGACTTTTAAAAAAAAAAACGTTTTTTGACTTACATTTTTTTCAAAAAATGTTTCTTATATTAATATAATATTTTTTTACTTTTATTTTCCACAACGTTTTTCATCATTACCATGGCGTTAAAAAAAACTTTTTTCAAAATACTTTCTGGCCTAGCGGCCTTTTGTTATTGGTTAGATACTTTGTTTTTCAAAGTTGGAGTGTTTGGACATAAACAAGTTAAAATGACGCTATTGTGATAAATATAAAAAGTATGTAAAAAAGAAGAAAAAAAGACTAGTGGGTTCTTGGCAAGAATATAACACTATTAACCGCAATCAGATCAGCTGTGTTAACTGACCCGTCGTGTCTTAATGAGCACATTACTCGCCGCTGGAAACAATGCGATCCCTGCACGCTGCGATCGAATTTACTGAGGGGGCGTGGCGCTGCTTTCAGATTACGTAATGTAAAGGGAAAAACTCGATGACGTTTGGCGACACCACAGCCAATGGCAGCCCACGGAGTGACTCGGGCGAACCGGAAGTCAACTGCATAGCTTGTTTTCCCCTCACTGGCCCGCTTGTCACATCGCGCCCCGGACAAGCCCGAGCGCAGCTCCCTCCGTCCCTCTGCGCACTCAACGGGACCGTCCGTCCTTCAGGCGAATGGCCGGCTGCCGTCACGCGGAGACGACGCATCCACGGCGTTAAAGCGAGGCATGTGAAGAGGGGAAACTATGTGCTCCACGGAAACTAACGCGGACCTACGGCAGACACGTAAGTCGCATATTACCCGAGCTCGCGCCCGTTGCCATCGCCACGGCCGGTAACCAGGCAGCGGTTAGACCTCTAGAGGAGGGGGGCGGGCGGCGGCGGCGCGCGAGCTCTTCCCCGCCGGCGGCGGTTGGAGGGCGAGTCCGCTCAGCCGTTGAATTTGCGTCGCCCTCCCGGTTCTCTCTTCCAGCGTCCGACCCGGCCCTGGTGCTGGAGCTGAAGACGAGGCGTCCTCCGGCCCTGGAGGGCCGCGCGGGATGCGAGACCTGGAGCGTGGACTTCTCCCCGGACGGAGCCTGGTTCGCCTGGTCGATGGGACACGGGATCGTCTGGGTGGTCGCCTGGCCTCTGGACTCCGAGTAGGTTCTGTCGGGACGTTTGATGCACGCGGGACGCGTTCAGGTGTCGCTCGTACATGTGGGCTTTATGTCAAACAAGGATGGAAATTCCAACCACATAGGGTCAGAAACATCTGTTGAAGGCTGATTTAGTTATTACCATCAAGTGTAGTTTAACAGAGGGGAACAGGGATTTAAAACAAAATTATACCAATTTTTTTTATTTGGCATGAATAATTGTTGAGACTTGTGTTAAAAAGTGGCAAAATGAAATGTTATGCAAGTAGAAATTACATTGGGCTGCAATCATCAAATAGAAATATACAGAAACAAACTGCTTTTTGAAGTGCTGGTGGAAAAAGCATTTCATTACAATGTGTAAAGTTTTATATATTCATTAGATTGCTTTCATTTTATAGTGGAGTTAAATATTTAGTTCTTTAATTATTAATTAAGTCTTATTAATTCATATTGAAGCCTTTGGACTCGTAATACGATCTTCGTACAACTGCATTTTGTTGCCAAATATTAAAACAATACTATGTTTTTTTAAACTTAACATGTCGATTTGCCTGGTATAAAATGTAAGAAAGATGCAGCTACTAATGGTAGTCAGTACAAAAATAAATAGTATGGGGGAAGCCGAAGCAAAATAAAGTGAAGCAGATGAAATAAATCAAGTTCTTTTGGTTTTTTCCATTGAAATGCTGGAACACAGAGTTCAAGGATATATCGTATTATCGATAAAATACACAAAGACGAAGGACTGATGGCATTTATTGTAAAACTATAACCTGTAATCTTAATGATATTATTGCAGGGAATCCTTTAGGACACTATAATCATGTATTAAATATAAAAGGACAGCCTTGAAATCGGTCTTTCCGGTTATACTAGGGTCACTGTTGTTTACGTCCGTCTCCAACTGCACTTGAAGGCAGCATCATTCAACCACCAGCCTCTGACCCAATGTTCCATCTGAGTTCATCTCCTCGTGGTATCTGCTCGCTTGATGCTCTTCTTGCCCAACAGAGACAGTCAGAACGGAGAGACCGACCGAGGAGACAAGAGCTTCAGTTGTGGCCACCCGGTGTGGGGCCTCGCCTTCGGGCCCCGCCCTCCGAAGTCAGCCGCGGCGGCGTGGCAGGCTAAAGCGTCGTCTAAAGGAAACGGCAGCCTGCTCCTGGCCACCGGCTTGGAGAACGGAGTGATCAAAATCTGGAGCGTGTTTACAGGTGAGCGCCTGCTCTCTGCTGGGGGAGGTGTCCCCGTCGATGTTTTCAGGTTGATTTTTAAACCGCTTTTTGTCTTTTATGTTCAGGTGACGTTGTATTTGACCTCCATGGCCATGAAGGCGTCGTGAGGGACCTGGTCTTCCCTCAGAACGGGACGCTCACGCTCATATCAACGTCTCGGGACAAGACTTTGAGGATTTGGGACCTGGCTCAGAAAGGTGTGTGTGTGTGTGTGTTGTTTTGTTGTGTACCTTCTCAATAACTCCAGACTCCTCAAACTGTTTCAGAAGGATGTTTCGCCTTCTGTCTTGTGCAAACAGAATGTTGAGTGATGTTCACAAACCGTCCTTACTTGTGTTTACTTATCAAAATGCAACGCAAACTAAGCGTTTGTTGTGTCAAGGAGTGTTTGTTTACATTCAGGTCAGATGTTACTGAATGACATCATGAAACATGCTGTGTTTTGTTGGATTATTAAATGAGATGACCAAATTAACCTGTTGGTTAAGCTGGTCTCCACGTTTGCATGTTCAGCCCGCTGGCTTTTACTGTAGACTTTTTCTTGAGCCATATCGGATGTTCTTATATTGACAGAAGGGGTTTCATCTAATATCAACAAGAATCACCGAGACTTCTAATCCAGCCCCAAACACGTCTATGCCAGCGTGGCATCACGTCGCCCCGTTGGTGTGTTCAGAGATCCAACACAGACATTTAGCTTCTTGACAGGACAAACTTTCACGCTTAAGTCTTATGCATTAAGTACATGTCAGTTTTTATAGTTTGGCAAATGCGAGGCCTCACAGCAACTGAACAGAGAGTCGGAGCGTCCCTGAACACAACGCAGGCCAAAGTTAATGCCATTAAAGGCTTGCTGTGTTACCCAATGGGTTTGGTGTGTCGAATGAAGCCAGTGGAAAACAGCCTTGAGCCTCCTGTTATGCATTGATAAGTATTATGTGTGCGCAAATTTATAGTTTTTCAATAAATCCAAGCGTTCCAACTTAAAACAATTTCTCACCTCCTTTGTCAATGCAAGAGGTGGAAAGCGGACAAATTGTTATGTTACGTAAATGAGTCACATTCTCTCATGTTTTGTGTCTCGTTGGGTTTTGCTCAGTTTTTTTCGTCTGTCTGTAGGTAAAAAGGTGCAGGTCCTGTCCGGCCATAAAGACTGGATCAGCTGCTGCAGCGTGTCCTCAGACTGCAGCATGATCGCCTCTGTCGGCAGATTTGACCGAGTGAGTTGTGTCATTGCAAAAGAATGTTGTTTCCTGTGAAACTCTAAGGCGAACAACAGAAACACCAAAACGAGTGACGTCGACCCAGAGGACATTTAGTTTTCATAGATATTCATCCATGCGTAGATTAGGCGAAACTAAAGTCTTCCGGCTGCCCTCTTTACGCCTCCAGGAACCATCGAGCAGGCAAATATTTTTCTGTTGCACAACTTTGTTTTAGTCAACCAAGGATGACTTTCTTGGAATATGATCCTGCATCAGGTTTGCTTTTCGACGACACTGCAATGATTGTCCGCTAAAGAGATGATGCCGTTATTTCACCTTTCCAACTGCATTTCCTTTTTTTATAGCTACTCCATTTTATTTCTGTCAACTTGTACTGATTGGTTTTCGTCATTGATGGTCAAAGTGCTGGCATAGACCCGTGTGATCCCGCCTCCTCAGATGGTGTGTCTGTGGAGTCTGCGGTCTTACACCTTCATCAGGAACCTTGCAGGGGGGATCCACAAGACCTTGTACCTCCTGTCCTCCTGCGACTTCTCCCCCGACGGGGCCGTGCTCGCCACCGCCGCCTTCAGCGGCTCCAGCTGGTGGGTCGACCTCTGGGACCCGTACACGGCCGAGAAACTGGCCACAATGGCGTAAGTTTACACAGTTTTTATTCCCCAAATGCACCTCGAATGAAACGTGTATCCGGAATTCTGCGGCTTTATTGTTTGTTTTGAGATGTGTGACTCGTTCTTTAAAACCTGTTCAACTTTTCCTCAGTGACTTCTTTGATGATTACGGGCAAAACCAAATCTCGGCGATACAGTTCTCTCCCAACGGCTTGCACTTGGCGATGGTCACCGACGACAGGTGATTACATCATCGGCTCCCATCTCGCCAATCTTTTCACATAACTGGCGACGGAGCGCTTTCAGACCGATGCGCTTGCGTTTGCAGAGCTCTGCGGATCTGGGAGCCGGGGCAGCGAGGGATGGTGATGCAGACGAAAGCCGACCGAGACTCCAACGGGCTCTGCTGCAAGTACCACCCGAAGGGGGGAGTGGTCGCCACAGGGTAAAGCAACCAGCCCTCATCAGCACTTTGAAATACTGCCTGATGGTGCACTGTAGGAGTGCGCTGCCGACTACACAGTGGATGTCTATGGTGACTCAGTCACACATAAACATCTTAACCGGCCTTCATAGTTTTTCTAAAAAATAAGTCATATTAATTTGCTTTGGTTCTCCAATGATTTGCGGTGCAGACTTTAGCCATCCCTCTTTAACTTTACCCCCCGTAACAGAACCAGAGACGGCCACGTGAGGTTCTGGAAGGCGCCCAGGACGGTGCCCAGCCTTTGCCACCTGAGCCGGTCCGTCCTGCGCCACTCGGTCTCCACCCACCAGATGGAGCCGCTGCCCCTCCCCAAGAGGATCCTCCAGTACCTCACCTACAGGAACATCCCCGAGACCTGCTGCTCCTCCTCAGACGAAGAGGACTGGGAACACTAACGCAAAGCAACAAGCGACATTTGAAGCGACTGTTGTGTGTGTGATCTTTTTTATATTTGTTTTGCCGATTGAGAAGCTTTCACAGCTCAGGAAGCTTCGCTTAAATTAATTAAGATGAAGGATTCCCTTTATTGCACTAAGATAACGCATATCATGTTCACTTGAATATCACAATTTTATATTATAATTTATTGTGTAAATATCTGATGTATTTCTGTTATCATAAAACGGCGCACATGAGTGTTACCCACTGCACTTTACCTGCACATGCTAATTGTTGATAGAAGATAGAAACTGGACATAATGAAAGTTTTATTAAACAGATTCTAACACATGTACATGTTCTTAGTTGTATTTGTAACAGTGTGGCGTTTGAGACACACAGAACGGGTCGTCACAGAGGAAATTGTCGGTTAGAGCTGAAGAGACGGGACCTCGCGGCGGCGTGCGTCTAGGAGGCCTCGCTGACCACCATGTCTCTGACGGCCTGGAACGCGGCCACCATGGAGCTCAGCTGGATCTTCTCATCGGTCCCCGAGGCGAGCCGGTGCCTGAGGAGACGACACGTCATGAGTCCGAAGGCCTCGTGTCTAAAGTACTTTCTGCCATTAACGTTAGTTCACGAGAAGGAATCTCACGTACTCGATGTCAGCAAGCTTGATGAGCAGACCGATCCGAATCGCTGGAGGAAAGTCCACTGGAACGAGACAAAATGATCCAGATATAACACTGCGGCCTAATAAAACTACATTCAAAGGGAATCAAATGGACAACTTCTACCTCCTGAAGCCAGAAGTGATCCTAATGTAGAGAAACTAAACCCTTTAATCCTCTTTAGATCAGAGTAATCGCTCTGATGTGAAGAACTAAAAACATAGTTGGCTGGTTTTAATCTAAATGTTACCCCCTTCAGTTGGAGAAAAGCTCACCTCTGTGTATAAGCAGATGGACCTCAGTGAGGATATCATTCAGGGCCAAACCTTTCAACGTCTTCAGCTGAAGGATTTCTGTGGATGACCAGTTAAAGAACAGTAGAACTAGTGTGGTATCTTAAATGTGCGTTGCTGCGTTGCGTTCAGGGAACCCTGAAGGCCGAGCGGTCTCGTTAGGATACGCTTGTACGCCGTGGTGAAGTCTTTGTTGAGGGACCAGTCGAGGATGTTGGCTATATCTGAGCGGAGGGGGTGACCTGTGCAGGTGTACACCGTGTCCTCGGTCACCTTCCCGTACGCCATACTGGTGCTCTGAAATCACACGGGGCGGAATAATAAAACGCCATCAATGAGTAGAACGGACTGACCACAAGGAGGTGGATTGATGGAGATGAGCCTCTGGGCCGTACCTGCAGTATGTTGAGCGATCTTCTCATGTCGCCCGACGATAAGGTCACAATGGCCTTCATTCCACCGGGATTTATGTCAATGCTGCCACAAAAACAGACGTGTCACTGCAAGTAACACTTAACTAAGCAACATCCTTTATTAGTTTCTGGAAGCAGCACCTTCAAACGTCTTCTCCCTTAGATTTGGTTTCACAGTAGACGGAGGGGAAACATCCTCTCTCACACTCACCTCTCCTGCTGGACAACATGCTCCAGCCGAGGGATCATCTGGTCCGGGGACAGCGGGCCGAAGCGAAATCTGGTGCATCGAGACTGCAGAGCCGGGATGATCTTGGACAGGTAGTTGCAGATCAGACAGAAGCGAGTGTTTTCAGTGAACTTCTCAATGACTGGGGCACAAAGAGAGAGAGAGAAGAGAGCAGCAGAAACACACGTGAGAAATCAATGGAACTAAGAACGGGGAAAGACAAAAAGCTGTACGCAAGAACCCCAAAATAAGAAATAATACACAAACTGTGGCACGTTTCCCCGCTGATACAACTCACTCTAAACACACAGGAGACACTTTATCCTCTGGATTCTTGTCGAGGACTTCCACACTTCTATATATACATATATATATGTTTGCTATATCTATATACATTGCATGAATTTCACAACGATAGTTTAGAAACAAATGCTCCGGCAGATATTTCTCTCTCAGGCTGACTGACAGCGGACTCGCTGTAATTCCCCAGTTGGCCCCGGTTGTCCTGCTGCTCAGTGAGCCGTGTGGCTCACAGCGGGCAGCGCCCGGGCCGAACAGATGGCTTACCTCGCCGCAATGCATTCTGGGCATCCTGGGTCATGGCATCGGCCTCGTCCAGTATCACCAACTTGAAGCCCCTCCTGGAGGACGAGAGGGACGGGACGGACGGAGAGGCAGCCGTTTGAATCATTCTACAGGCTGCACGTGAAGTGATTTAAGGAGGATGGATTTCCGTCTGTCCTACTTGAAGATGGTCCTGGTGCTGGCGAAGCTCAGAACGGGACCTCGTACGACATCGATGCCTCTGTCGTCTGACGCGTTCAGCTGCGGGAGAAAAAAAACGAGTGGTCACATCAAAGAGACAACGTGTTCTCGCCGCTAAAGCGATGCAAAACCCTTTTAGTGTACCTCCAACACCATGGAGTTGAATTCCTTCTCCTTGTACAGCTGCTTGGCACAGGCGAGGATGGTGGAGGTTTTGCCGGTTCCGGGGGGGCCGTAGAACAAGAGATGGGGAAGCTTCTCCTCACTGATAAACCTCTGGACTGAAGACATACGAAACAGTAATGAACCTTTAAGCGCCATTATTCATCTAAAAGCAACATTATTAGGTGACAGGTGGTACAATGACGATATCACAACTGTGGATTGGATACATTATATTAATAAACCATACTCATACTTACTTGTGCTCAGAATATCTTTGTGTGAGATCAGATCATCTAGTTTCTGTGGTCTATATTTTTCAACCCTGGAATCCGCAGAAGAAAGACAACGTCAATTGATAATGTTAATAGAAATAATAATAATAATAATAAAAGCAATAATAAATATTCAATTGCTAGATGACCAATGATTGCAACACTGAGATGTGTTACCGTTTAGCGTTATAGTAAAACCCCGAAAAGTCTCAATATTCTGGTATAAACAAGAGAAGGAACTTCGATAGGGATTAGTCATGTTAAAGAAGCTTGGTTATATGTTTGGGCAAAAACAGACTTTAAGTTGTGATTTATAAAGCCGTCAAATTGTTTGGTAGCTTTGTTCCATTCGGCCTTTTTGCATTTGCAATATGCACGCAAAGAAATATGAAATACACGCTGTTTATAATTGTTTCCTAGCAGACACACTTCCGGTGAGCCTCTGCGTTGAAGTGGCTGCACGGCAATGCTAATGTGATACTAGCCAGAGACATAGTTAACGGTCTATGATGCTAGCTGGATGCATTGACTAACTTAGCTGTTAGCTAACGATGCAGCTAATATTCATTTTATTAGATTAGATGATTGTATTTCGGAAAAGCCAACGTTAGTCGGGATGAACACAGCGAGGAGCTGCTATCCTGAATCCATAACGTTCTGTTAGCTAGCTAGCATTAACTAATTCAACCTATTTTTAATTAGTAACGACTTTCAACTCACCATGGTAAGTTTCTGGACTGTAACGGCCCTTTATTTGTAGAAGCCATGTGTCTCGTAGACTGGGAACTTTAGCTCAAAGCTGTGAGAACTTCTCCCAGAGTTTTTAGCACTTCCACAGTGGCCCTTTGGCGCGCTCCACAACAAAAACGTGCGTGCAACATCATGACGTACGTCCAATAGGATCGCTTTACCATCCCCTGTGGGCGGGGCTTCAATGACAACACGAATGCCCACTAAAACGTGTGTGAGACAACAGAAAGATACTGAGATGTGACACAGTTATAGCTTAAAAGACGTTATTTTACTGTAAGGGAAATGGTTGAACCAAGAGTCAGCTGCTACCGTGTCTTTTCCCCTTGAAATAAGATAAGATATATAGAAATTTGATTTGGCTTTGAGCCCTTTCATAAAAGGGTGAAGACAGCGTTGTACAATCCTTTCCACAAGTGACCCTCATTGTAAACAAATATTGTAATTTGTATAAATATTTAAGAAAATCGTAATTAAACATATTAGTAACGCTCCCAAATTCATAAAAAAATCAATGTATTCTATCAATAAAAATGAATAGAGATTAAACTCACTGTATAGTCACGGGGATGGAGAAAACGTGGCAAACACAGACATGCCAGAATGGCACCAACTTCTGTCATCTGTGGTTTACTAAAAAAAAACAGGATGCGGATGTATATCCTACTTCTCAGAACATTCTGACCTACTGTATAATACCTCCTTACATAATTAAACAAGCGGGTGGAAGTTCTCGCTGTAACAATAAGGAATTCTGTAAAAAGAATATAAGTAGTATATGCTCAATCGAGTGCATACTAGAAGACACACTGTGCACTTTGTGAGGGCAGCTGGAGGGTGAACTAAAAGTAAGCATGCAAGTTGGAAACCTGTGTTTGTAAAGCCTGCACACATACGTGTTTGCATATGAGTGTCAGCATCCAAGTGTGTGTACAAAACTATGATCATTGCACAGAGCCCCCCCCACAAACGGGTAAAAAAAACGTGTTAAATTGAAACGGGCCTAAGACCGCCGCACCTGACGCAAATCTCGCGATAGCGGCCCCTCACGACGGCGCCCCTGTCGATGCGATGCCGCCGCTGTTGCTGTGGATTTGATTGACGGGAAACATGTCGGCGTGGTGGGAGCGAACCGGGATGCAGCCGCTGCCAAGAGAGACGGGGAGTACCTGCATCCGATCCTCGCATCAGCACCTCTAAAACCAGCACCCCCCCCTCCGCCCTCTTCACCCCTCCTCCTCCCCCTCCTCCCTCGCGCCCCCCCCCCTCCACCTATACGTCCGCTTATGATGCGCTGAACTGCTTCTCTCTGTTTGCCCCCCCCCCCCCCACCCCCTCCTTCTTAAACTGGACCCAGTGGAAGCGGAGCGGCACCCGGTGGATGCTGAGGCGGAGCGCGCAGTCCCGCTCGGCGCGTCTCCCCGCTGCGTTTGATTTGGCCGCAGAAGCACCTTTGATGAGGCGGCAGGAACTGCGAGGATTTGTTGTCGCAATGGAGTCGTCTCTGTCACGGCTCAAACCCCGTGTGTGAAAAGCTACAACATCTTCTTCTTCTTCTTCTTCCTCCCCCCTTCCATGGCGCTTCGCGGGTTGCCCTGTTCCGCGGGCTCCTCCGCCTTCCGTTTCTGATTTTGTTGTTTATTTATTGTATTTTTTTTTTTGAAGTGCAAAGAGGAAACAACGACCACTGCACGCCAAAAACTATGAACGAGGAGATGACAAAAAGCGAGGAGCAGGATCTTAGTTTGCAGAAAGCCTTGCAGCAGTGCGAGTTGGTGCAGAACATGATAGACATAAGCATTTCTAGTTTGGAGGGTTTACGGACCAAATGTGCCACATCCAACGACTTGACACAAAAAGAGATACGAACGCTGGAGGTAAGGACCATCTGAGCGCAATTTCTGCTCCGCATCTTCATCTAAAACCAACGCGGGGGGGCTGTCACCGTGTGCTGTGTGTTACTAGGCCACTGTGCATTTTATTCCCCCCCCCCCCCCCCCCCCCCCCGCCGGTGCCTTTCCAACGACAACCCCGTCTTTCTGCCCGGTGCCGGTGTTGCCGTTGCATAAACGTGCACCAGATTTCCGCTTAAAGCCCCTGCGCCGCTCATCTGATTTCGTGCAGTGCAATAAATCAAGAGGGCTACACGGGGCTGCAGTGGCGCTGTTACGGGCTTGCGCATTCTGCAGGTGGCGTTGAGAGAAGGTGGCTCTTCTCCATCACGGGGAAATGTGCGGCGGCCGAGGCCCGTGTTTACAATCCGCTCCCGACGCCAGCCTGCGCATCTGTCCCCGCGGCGCATCCAGGCCCCGCCGTTACGCAAGGCGCAGCGGATTACTGACATTTGTACCAAATGTCGTTATCCGGTTTAATTGTCCTGTGAGAGAGAGAGAGAGAGAGAGAGAGAGAGAGGTGAGGGGGGGGGGTCCGAAAATTGCGTTACGTAATGACCATACTGTCCGTGTAGTGTTGTGAGCTCGAGGTACCAGACTTTCCGTTTTGTTTTTTGTAAACCACTTAACCCCCCCCCTATCATCAGTGAAATGCTGCTATGGGACATTACAAAAAGAAAATGCAATATAGTGTGATAAGGTCAGAGAAAACTCACCAGCGAGGCCTGTGAGACTGTTCTGGTGAAGCCTCTGGGGATTTAAGCAAATACCATTAAGGGGGCGATAAAGTCGCCATAAACTCAGCGCTGAGTTGTCTGGGTCCCAAGAGGGGATATAATTGGGATATTGCATGAAAAATAGTTACTCACGAGGGCCACAAACTACCCCCCCCCAAACCCCACCGGGGCATCAGCTGTATCATACAAAATTTACCCATAAACCAGCTCATATTTGCACATTGAACGCTGCGCCTGAAGTGGAGTTTGTAAATGAAGAGGAGAGGGGATCAAAGTTCAAATGTGTGGCGGGCACTGTGCTCCCTCAAGTGCTTGCAATGCATTGTGGGTACTGTATTGCTTGTCCTAGTTTTATGTTGTTAACGTATTTATATTAGCTTATTTTTCTTGCGGTATGACTGGTTTTGTGGATGTGGTCGTTACTTTACCTCTTTGGGGATAAATTCCTACTTTCTCTTAAATCTTAAAGCGTAAATTGGCGGAAGTTAAAGTCCTCTAGTTGTTTTAAAAGGCAACGACAGCTTTTTTCCCCACCTTTAGTGTTACATTTCTTTTGACAATGTAATGAAAAGTTACACAAACAAGCTTTTCGCTAATGTCCATTAACTAATACTCTCCCTTAAAAAGTTGACATCTGTGGTATTTGAGACGCGTTGCTCCGAGGGGCCTCTGACCGCTGGCGCGTTTTATTGTTTATGTCACTTGTTGCCTGAATGATTGATGGGAAACACGTCACTGGGGGCTGCAAAGGGCAGCAAAGAGAAGAAGACAACTCAAAGTGTCCACACTATAGTTATATTTTAGTCATTGATCAAATATTTCTACCTGTAGAATTTAATGCGGGAAATACAAATATCACCTCAAGTTACGTATTTATTACTGCCATTGTCTGAAAGTTGGAGCCAACATCTCTGACCACATGAGCCAAGAGCGTTTAAAAGATGAATGCAATTATTTTCAGAATAATCCTACAACACGACGTCTGACTGGTCCTCTGGCGGTTTTCTCATTCGTCGGTGACTTCCAAAAGGGTTTTAGTTTACACGTAATACCAGGCTGCACAATAAATAATGCAGATGACGCCAGATCATTTGTGTTACGTGTGTAGAAACACCAGGAGGAATCCAGGTCAGAGTGAGATATTTTGGTCGTCACGTACTGTTGTGGGCTGTGATTCTCCCGTTGGAACATTCCCCTGGTAAAAATAACGTTTTTATCAATACCTGATTGTGCCGCAATCTCATGGAGTCTCCTTTCCGGTCTGCGTTAATGCGATTAAGCATGGCCGGCGGTATCCCTCGGTTACGCTCCATTGATCCATGTGCTTGATGTGTTTTCTTTATTTTTTACATTTTTTCAGGCTTTTATAGAGATGCAGACAAATGATAATCATGTGACTTGATTATGTAATTCCTGAAAGGCAGGTAAAATCCTGCGCTGTTGTAGTATACAAGTATATTTATAATTCCTGCTGTTGTTTCTGGCTTCAAAGGTGGAAACATGTTTCCTTTTAAAACAAATAAAGTTCTAGAGATAGATGTTGTGTTTATACCATCTAAGTAAGGGAAAGTGTATGAAACGAGCCCCTCGCCATTAAACCTTGCCTGAGTTTGGCGTAACTTTAATGCGTCTGGTTTATCAGACCTGAAGCCGGTGCAGAAGTAAAGGTCGGTTGTCTATATGTCTATTGATTAACCGGTCGGGCAGCATGTGAGAAGAGTTTGTGTCAAATAGAAATGACACTATACTTTAAGTTTAAAAAAGTGTTTTCATGAAATTATGTTTCTTTACTTATGTTTTTTATGGTAAATTTCGCCTCATACTTTTGTTCATGGGGATTTTATTGTTCTAAATAGTTACTATTCATATATTGTCCACCCTCATATTCTTTAACATATATTTTTACCTGCACTAAAATATTACTTCTTCCATTGATTGCTTTTTTTTAACTTGATGGTGTAAAGAAAACACGCGCTGCTCTCTCAAAGGGAGCAGAGACAGAAGGTAAAAATGATAAAGCGTTGAAACGGGGGGACTTTTCAGCTGGTGGGTTGCTGTTGTCGGCCTGCTAACTCTTGCAGCTTGTGCACCTGCCCACAGAACAGTATGTTCAGTCCCTTCTGGGGGTTTTGAGCGAGGGAGTAAAGTTTGGCTCACTGTAAACCGCTCCGACTGGAGATTTTAGGACGGCAATGCCGCTCTCACTGAACAATTTGTATCCACTGTGAACGCGAGAGACTCCCTCATTTCCGTACCCACTGATATTTGACATGTTTCGTTAAAAAAGGCCCTAATAACTATTTGTATTTCTTGACAAAAGGCAACTTTCCCCTCAAGCAGGAGACATCTGATTCACATTAACCTCGAAGAATACAATCCGTTTCGCAGCTCTCTCGGGACTGGCTGCAGTGCTCCAGTTTAACCTCTATTTTGGGTTTAAAAAGAGTCATTTTGGCGTCAGGTGAACGGTGGAGAATCAGTGTTGCTCGCTTGCTGGGTGTTAAATGTGACATAAAGAGACAGCTCTGCTGGAAAAGTGTTACAAAACACAAACTTCTCTACACATGTGTAGCTTTATGTGTTGAGATCGTGTAAATTAGAAATAGCGAGACACTTTACTCATGAGAGCTTCATGACACACAAGACGGACGTGTTTATAGTTTTAGTTGGTGGCCTTTTTCTGAGTGGATAGTTTGTGTTTCTTTGTCACGACGTTGTGTCGCCTCGGTGTCATTTCTTTTTGTCGTTATGGGGGTTGTTTTGTGTGGTCCTACTCTATGAGGTCTTGTTGTGTCTTTTAGTTCTAGTTTTGCAGCAATTTGAAGTTATGTTTTTGTGTCTCTTTGTAATGTTTTTTTAATGTCTTTGTAGTTTGTCTGTGTCTCTTTGTAGTCAGGTTGTGTCTTTGTAGTCAGGTTGTGTCTTTGTAGTTAGGTTGTGTCTCTGTGGTCAGGTTGTGTGTCTTTGTAGTTTGTCTGTGTCTCTGTAGTCAGGTTGTGTCTCTAGTCAGATTGTGTCTTTGTAGTTAGGTTGTGTCTCTGTGGTCAGGTTGTGTGTCTTTGTAGTTAGTCTGTGTCTCTTTGTAGTCAAGTTGTCTCTGTAGTCAGGTTGTGTTTCTGTAGTCAGGTTGTGTCTCTGTAGTCAGGTTGTGTCTCTGTAGTCAGGTTGTGTCTCTTTGTAGTCATTTTGTGTCTCTGTAGTCAGGTTGTGTTTCTGTAGTCAGGCTGTGTCTCTTTGTAGTCAGTTTGTGTCTCTGTAGTCAGGTTGTGTTTCTGTAGTCAGGTTGTGTCTCTTTGTAGTCAGGTTGTGTTTCTGTAGTCAGGTTGTGTCTCTGTAGTGAGGTTGTGTCTCTTTGTAGTCAGGTTGTGTCTCTTTGTAGTCAGGTTGTGTTTCTGTAGTCAGGTTGTGACTCTTTGTAGTCAGGTTGTGTTTCTGTAGTCAGGTTGTGTCTCTATAGTCAGGTTGTGTCTCTTTGTAGTCAGGTTGTGTTTCTGTAGTCAGGTTGTGTCTCTGTAGTGAGGTTGTGTCTCTTTGTAGTCAGGTTGTGTCTCTGTAGTGAGGTTGTGTCTCTGTAGTGAGGTTGTGTCTCTTTGTAGTCAGGTTGTGTTGCTGTAGTCAGGTTGTGTCTCTTTGTAGTCAGGTTGTGTGTCTATAGTCAGGTTGTGTCTCTTTGTAGTCAGGTTGTGTGTCTATAGTCAGGTTGTGTCTCTGTAGTCAGGTTGTGTTTCTGTAGTCAGGTTGTGTCTCTTTGTAGTCAGGTTGTGTTTCTGTAGTCAGGTTGTGTCTCTGTAGTGAGGTTGTGTCTCTTTGTAGTCAGGTTGTGTGTCTATAGTCAGGTTGTGTCTCTGTAGTCAGGTTGTGTCTCTGTAGTCAGGTTGTGTTTCTGTAGTCAGGTTGTGTTTCTGTAGTCAGGTTGTGTCTCTGTAGTCAGGTTGTGTTTCTGTAGTCAGGTTGTGTTTCTGTAGTCAGGTTGTGTGTCTGGTCTTTGTGTAATTTGCTGGTGTTTTAGTGGCTTTGTTCGATTTCTGTTTCTCTCTGGACATGTTGGGCATCTTCTTCGTTGGTATAAATAGGGCGCGAGGGCCCTTCCCTGTGAGAAGCTGATCTCCAGCACACAGTCAACCCCTCAGCGTGTTTCTCTGTAGGAGGCGAGCAGCGTCAGTGGGAAGCTGCTGCCGGCCTCGCTGCATTCGGAGGTCACTCGTGAGTCCGTCCTCCTGCTTTCTGCTTCGGTGTGCAGCGGGACGTCGGCCGGCGGCGTCTCCTCTCCAGCAGCCGCTTTGCAGGCGTGCGTTTGGAACGGAGCCATTCGGATGCATCATCCTCAAGTCCTCGGCCGTCACGTCACCCAGTGTGGGCCTGCACCTTTTCCTCATCTTCCATCGGACCGATTGTTGTGTCACAAATGTACACGCTGTGAATTCATTCTTCATGTCAACACATTTATCGATGTACGTTTGCTGCTCTCCCATTCTTTAATCATCTATTAATAATTCAGTGGGTACGAAAAGTATTATGACCATGTGATATTTCAGGGTTTTAATTAATGAGAAATAAAATGGACTTTTTTTGATTTTAGCAAACGGCTGCAATGAAACAAAGAGTGAAAATGTAAAGGGTCTGAATACTTTCCGTACCCACTGTTTAGGTTTCCAGGTCACAAAGGATTTTGTTTTCAAGCTAAACGCAGAAATAGTCATATTCAAAGTATCATCTGCAAAATTGCCAAAAGTAGAAGTTTTTATATTTAAATAAAGGCGGTTGCAGGCGTCACAATATTGAACCTCGTCTACGACCGGGTTACGTTTTTTGAGTTTTGTGTACCGAACCTCGCACACGTTAAAACACGTCTGTGACCCGAGTCCTCCGGTTTAAATCCATGACAAAGATGGAGCTAGTTGCTACTTTCCACTTACCGTTTGTTGGTTTCATCTACAACACAAAAATATAGTTCTACTAAGACGACATTAGTCTTACTTCGGTGAAATAGAGAAACTTGACTGTGTGTTCAATGAATATACTAATCCGTTTTAATAGCTACGCTTATGTTGAGCTGCAACGTGATTAGCTTTGCTTAACGCCCGAGCTAAGCTAAGGCTAGCTTGGGCGTTAGCTAAATTGCTAACGTTAGCCTCAAGGTTTAAAAATACACTTTCAAACATCTCTGTCAAAATATCTCCATATTAGTCATCAGCTCATTTTAACTTATTTAATATAATCTGTACACAATAAAAAGAAAGCTGTTTGTGTTTTTAAGGGGAGCTTTGTTTACAGCACATTACATATGTATTGACAAAGACTTAAATGTGAACATGGCAGCATAATCTAACCATTGAATAACTATAAGGTGTCATTAAGGCTTTGGAATCTTTTTTTTTTGTTATGGAATCACTTATTGTATCTGTAATTTTGACTAATTCCCTTGAATCCACACAGTGTTCACCTTCTGACAGCTTAGATGGGGATTTATTGAGATTGGATAAATACAGAAAAGGTCAGAGGTCGGGTCTGTGATGGGATTCAGTGTCTATGTATAATGTTTCTTAGGACCACAATGAATTAAAAGGTCTGTCTACAATTTCTATTAACGGCTTGATTGTTTAAACTTGCTTAACCCTTTAAATCCTATTTACAAGGGACACTTCCTTTGCGAGGGCAACCAGAGACCCTCCCTGTAGTTTGTTAGTTAAAAGAATGTCTTCATGGAAAGAATCCCGCTGTATTATAAACAATTAAACCTTTTGCCCCTTTGAGGGTTCTGCCCTGGTTCTTCAGCCTGTTGATGCATAAATGTAGAATTAAGTTTAAAAGATCTACAAAAATATTTTTATGTTAGACAGTTAAACATTCATAAAGTTATTGATAATAATGGGGAACTAATGTGATGCATTGTTTAAATTATTTTCTTTTCCAGAGCAGTAAGCAAACTGCATCGTATTTATATTGGTTTTCTTCTGGTTATAAACTAGAAAAGGAGGAATCCCACCTGTAGTTTGAGTGGAGAGATGAAAAAGG
Source organism: Gasterosteus aculeatus (assembly GCF_964276395.1). NCBI lineage: Eukaryota > Metazoa > Chordata > Actinopteri > Perciformes > Gasterosteidae > Gasterosteus > Gasterosteus aculeatus. Next base: position 20,141,698 of record NC_135701.1, on the reverse strand, counting down.
GAGAAGAAGGTTGACCCGCGTGCAGAAGGCGAGTTCGCCGCCGTGCCTCACTGTGTGCGTCCCTCTGTCCCTCAGGGGAAGTTGGTGAAGTACTTCAGCCGCCAGCTGTCCTGCAAGTGCAAAGTGGCCTTAGAGGAGCGCAGCGTGGAGCTGGAGGACTTCCCCCGCCTCGGCCACTGGTTCCGCATCGTCAACCTGAGGAAGGAGGTCACGCAGGTAACACGTCCCCTGCAAAGAGAAGCTCACCTTGCAATGTGTAGCTCAGAGCTGTCAAACTAAATTACCCCCTGAAGATGTGGCGACTTTGAAGGCCACAGCACGCGACATCTTTCTGTCTTTAATGGAATTATCTGCATTTATCACGAAGGCCTTTTTCTGTCGATCAGCAGAGACATTTGTTTTATGCTGAGGTTCCTCTAATGGCCGCTAGATGCTTGCTTCAAGAAAACCCCCAAACTTTTCTCTTGAAATACAAATGTCAAGTTAAAATTTCATCTTTTGCTGATGTCTTTCTGTGGCAATTAGAAGATGAATTCTTCCCTTAATGAGCTATAAACGCTTATATTTCCAGGTGTTTTCTCTTAACTGACAAGCGCCTTAAGGTTGTAAAATGATGGCAGAAGATGAACACGGATCCGATGCTTTAATACGGCACGGTCCATGACCTCCATCCACGTTCAAGTGCCCACAAACTGAAAAAAAGTTCTAAACCGTCCCCCTGACTGCCTCGTTGACCATAAACCCCGCGCTGCTTGCGTCACGGTGCGATTGTGGTGTGTTGTGGCAGGAGATGAGCCCGGGCGAGGTGACCCTGGAGGGCCTGCTGGACAAGAGCGAGGAGGAGGTGAGCGAGCAGCTGCAGAAGTTTGGCGCCAACGAAGAGGAGTGCGCCCGACTCAACGCCTCGCTCTCCTGCCTCAGGAAGGCCCACCAGCTCGGTAAGCTCCCCACGACGCCCGGGGGAGGAGCTCGCACACGCGCACGGACACGCCCGCCTTTCAATTCGTCTCGTTCAGAATTATCGTCTCTATAAGACGTTTTTATTTAGCAGGAACCAAATAAGACTCAACGTTTCGTGTGGGTTTCATTTATTTTTAGAGGATGATCCGATTGTGCGTCTGCATTTATTATGTTTACAAAACATGATGAGCACCATTTTGCCGCCAAATTTATATTATTCCAGCAGGGTGACAATATGAAGCAAGGAAAAAACAATCTTTTGCATTCAGTGACTTATTGTGTTAACGTTATATGTTGTATTTTATGCTTTTGTGCGACACTATACAGCAGAGAGCTGACAGAAAATGACAAAACGAGGGGACATGTAACAAAGATCAGACAATACAGAAGTAGTCTGGCGGTTCTAAATTGATAGCAATATATTAAATTAGATTCCTAAACTAAATTCTTAAAATCTTTTACTTACTGTAAGCACTTTGAGGAACAAATAAAGTGAGTTTAACCATAACGGTTGCTTAGAAAGTAGGAAATGACACCGTGCGGTTCACAAACCGGCTGCAGTAACGTAAAATATTCCCGATTATTGCTTAATGGAGCCCAAACATGCAGAGACACCGTGAGAAAGCAGAAGGATGCTTGTTTACATCCTGCTATATTTAGCAACAGCAAATCCCTTCCTCGTTATCCTGCTTCAGACGCGACACGTGGCCACGAGCTGTGACGTCATCTCCTGATAAATTCCCAAAGAACGGATGTTTTTTTGATGCGCGCAGTGCCGCTGCCGTGCCTGCAGGTGGCGCCGTTCTCTTCATCACACGTGCACCGATTTACTCGATCATACGAGGAGGAGTTATTATTTGTTCCTGCTTTAAAGAGTTTATAGAGACAGGCTTATTTTGCAATCGGCCTCCTCAGGTTCTCCACCGCCGAATTTCACGTTTGTGCATTTTCTACATGGAGTCAAATGAACGTTCTCTAGTAATAAGCGAGGGAGGCAACGCGTTGTTTGACTTCATCTGCCGCCTTTATCTTTGGCCTTTGTTCAACTGTGTCCCTGCAAAGAAGGACAGCGCTGCTGGTTTTACTAAATCCAGCTGAAACAAACATGCACATTTTATGCTGTAGAAACTTCAAATGAGTTTTTAAAATGAGTTAAAAACACAAGTGACCTGAAGCCTTTATGCTCCGTGGTCTCTCTCAATTTTCCCCTTTATTGACGTGCTGAATGTTAATGTGCACCGCTGAGCTCCAATGAAGAACCCTTTTATTGTTATCGGGTGTTTATGAAGGTGCGTTGGTTTTATCTGCTGGTTGATGCGATCCACACTGTAACGGCCACCGGACCACCGCAAGCAAATTAGGGTTCAGTGCCCTGCTCAAGGACACTTTGACATGTGGGGAGGAGGAGCCGGGGATCGAACCTCCGACCCCTGTGATAGGTGGATTCATTTACTCAAATTGCTTTTATTCTTCGGCTTTCAGTCCAGTTGTGGACTCGCTCCGTCTGTTTTGCTGTGATGCCACAGGTGCGTTTCCTTTGTTCACTGCTTGCACACCAGGTGGCGCTGCAGGCCGCACTTTGAGTTCAGTCTGGTCTCCCGCAATGACACAAAGGCGCCACAAGGGGGCAGTAGAACCTCGCTGAGGTTTAGTTACAACCTTTCGTAAACCCGTTTGATAACATGTCTGTTTCTCCTCTACTCCCACACACACACACACACACGCACACACACACACACACACGCACACACACTATTCTGTAACAGATGTCCTTTTAGATGAAAGGCGTTGCTGAATAATTAACTAAACTGATTGAGTAGTTTTCCCTCATTGTGTTTTAACAAATCGGTATTTGTTAGAAGAGTATTCTGGTAGAGGAGGTTTAACTTCTTCTTCTTCGCAGCATTTTGTTCTCCTGTGTTGGATTAGGATTCATTCACACTTAGATGGACGGGATCGGCGCGGTTGTCGTGGTCCAGAAAGACAAGCAGACAGGCCGCCGTCACCCCGGCGTTGCCCGTCAGGCTCCGGTCCAGCTGTGTTCAGACCGGTCAGGCCTCAGGCGTCACATCCCCCCCCTCTCCAAATCAGAATAATCCAGTTTGGACCTTTTGTAACCCGATGCTGTATGTATCACCTGTCTTGTGCAATGGAGCGGTGTTAAAGGGACGGGGTGATGAAGGCGGGTCCACATCTGACCACATGACCAAAGTTCCACACCCGGTTCACAGTAGCATAAAAGCCTCCGCCGAGCCCTCCGCCCGCCCGCTCTCCCTCCGCGGCTCTCCGCAGGCAGGGGCCCGGCCACAAAGAGCCACTAATGGGCTCTGAAAAACGGGGGCTGGCTGGAGACGTGTGAATGCACCACGGCAACAAACCGCCGGCACACGGCGCCGAGGGAGGCACAATTTCAGCCTGAGAAATACAGGCTGTGCGGCAGCGTTATTCATATTCTGCACGCATATAAATATATATATATGTTTATACAAGACTAAAAGACGTGCACGCGTTGCTAGGCATGAAGCAGAGGATGTGCTCACATCTCAAGTTACTGTATTAAAAATCCAGAGGTTGTTGCAAAAGTACAGATACTCATTGAAGCATCGTGAATAAGAGCGGAGGATTTACACATTCTATGTGTTTAATATGAAGAGAATATGTTGATCCAGTTTATGAGTCATCAGGAACGATGTTAAAATTGGCAAACGTGGACGTTATCACTGCCAAGGACGGGAAACGTGGACGTTGGTGCACGTGTCCCGTCCTTGGCAGTGATAACCGCAGAGCGCTGTGAGTGGATGTCGCTCCGCGGAGGGAGGACGCTGACGCCAGCTAATAGGAGGCTTCTCCGTCCGGGCTCCTGGGATCGCAGACCACGAGTTGCGGTGAGTCATTCGACTCTGAGGCAGCCGGTCGGTCCTTCGCGCCGCGATACACACACACACACATTACCCAGCCCGGCCCTCTAGACTAGTCCTCTTAAACACACGCAGACACACACACACACACACACACACACACACACACGTGTACAGTTAACGTTTCTTGAGCACGAGTTCGGGCTTGATGGGGCTAATAGCGTTGATCTTTGCTCAGCACGACTCCGGTCTCCTAAGGGCCTCGGCGCTAGTGGTCTTTGATAGGGAGAAGGAATGTCGCCGTGCCCCCTCTTGACAGCTTTACATGCGTACAAACACCTAATTGGCTTCAAATGCCATCATCCACAAAGGGAGACGTAGACAGAGAGGCCCGGATGATGAGCAACGGGGGGAGAGGGGAGGCAAGAAGAAGGACGCCGGGGCGGCATGAGAGGAAACTGGGGCGAGGAAGAGAAGGCAGCGACGCTGCCACGCCGAGAAGAAAAGAGCAGATGCAACAGGGAAGCAAAACGATCGGCGGGAGAATTGACCAAAACACCCCCCCGACACCCCCGTCTTCCTGGGGACCCCCGGGTGCTCCTTCTCAGGCTGTTAGCTAATTGCCCAGTGAGCTCCCGCTGATTACGCGGCAAGAACATCCATAAACCCTCCTCTTAGAGGAGTCCGGATTGCAAAAGGGACTCTGGCGCTGGCAGCTGGGTGAAGCAGCCAGAATCCTGGTGGCATTTCGCCGCCATTTAGCCCAAAGAAGCGGCACATCCACAGGTAATTAGTTCAGCTGTGAGGCTGTTATCTGCCGTTCCCCGATGCCTCGCCGCATGTTTAAACACTGTCCCAATGACGTCCCCCGTGTGCCGTCTGCATCAGTCACTGCAGGGGTGGGGGGTGCAAAAGGAAAGGACGGGGGGGGACATTGATTAGCACAAATTAGCCCTGGAGCTACGCGAAGAGGCAAACGCCGTTGGCCGATTCCAGCCGCGTGTCGTTCTGTGGGATCCGGATGAAGAGGCTCCTCCGATGCCAATGTGTGAATTAGAGGGAAACACGTTGACGCACCTGTGGGGCTTCAACCCCCCCCCCGGGACATCGACGGCTGATCCACGTGGGGAAGGATTGATCCGAGGATGCGGCGGCATTTTTAATGATCGCCGCACAATGAGGTGAAAGAAAAGTGATTTTGCAGAAGGAATTCTGCAATGAATCTAAATGCTGCTGCTCTGCGTAAACAGATTCTGAAAGTGGTAATAATCTACAAGCTACATGAAGAATAAAAAGGGGAAGCTCTTAAAAGCACATTCTAACAAGCACAAGCCACTCGAATCAGCCGGAGGAGCGCGTGCGATCACGTGAGACGAGAAATTCACATGTCGAGTCTTGTTACTATTTCGCTGGAGCGGTTGCTAAGATACAGTAGTGCAATTGATGAATTGATTCATTACGTGAAGCCACAGTTTCATGAAGTGTGATTAAAGTTCATTACTTCTCCCGAAGAGACGTTTCCCGGGGTTTTCAGCTTGAGGCGCGCCGTCAAAGGCCATTTTGGAAAGTGCGGCTCGCAGGAATATAATTACCAAAGAGAAGCTCGTCATTCAAGTCGACGGTTATTGGAGCGACGTTTTCAAAAAAGATAATCTTGTTGGATCTTGCATGGTGCTCAATGGACTGCACAAAGTGGCACCTCATACCTTTCAGGTGTTAAATCCCTCCGCTCGACTCAAAGCTATCTGCTTCTCTCTTACCCATCGTCCTTCACACGAGGTTTCATTCCTCCTTCCCAATCTCGGCGTGATCCCGAAGGGGTTTTTTCGGGGGAGAGATGGCTGCCTCTTCGTGTGGCTTTAGGCACATTAAGTGTGAGCTCGGTCCTCAGGTTGTAAATTGCGTGTCCGGAGCATCGCTCGAGGTAAAGTACAATCACGCGGCCGCATTTTCCTCAGGCCCACTTTACTTTGGAATTTTCACAAAATCTGCCGCAGGGGATCGATATCTACACGCAGGTTTCCATGACGACCGTAGAGACAACACCAGGTTGACTGATAAGAAAAGATTTCAGCCAGAGAGCAGGAGGGTCATCGTTTTACAGCTGGTCCATGACATGGACGCGTAAAGCTATGAAGCTACAAACTCAAAGTAGCCGCTGATTCTTGAACAAAACTCACGTTCAAATGTTTGTTCTACAAACACCAACGTGGGTTTTCTTGCTTTTAGGTCTCAGAATCAATTAAAGAACTACATTTATTTGGGGGGGGGGGCCGCAGGAGAATTTTAGCGTTTAGCCAAGTTTCTCCAGAGCTGAACACAAACTTTTGTTTAAAGAAAAAAAGAGTATTTTTTGGGGAGGTTTCCAGAAATAATTTTAAACTAATGCATTTAAATTATAAAAAGGAGACCCTTGGAAGTCCCTGTGTTTTATGTCCCTCGTGTCTCTGCTGCCGTCTCGTACCTCAAGCAGTCGACCCTCGCGGGCCTCTTCTTCATAACATTACAGGACAGGAAAGGCCGCCGGCTTTCCCTTTTTTTTTTATTCATCATGTTCAGCGACTCCGGCGGGACCTTTTATGGGAGATATTCTCCGCGCTTCATTTGATGTTGCCGGTGCTGATGTTGTGTTTTGAAGTCTGTGCTTTTGATGCTCGCGGTGCCTTGGAGACGTTGTCATGGGGAATAAAAAAAATAACTGACTCAAACAACAACAAAAAAAAACAAAAAAACAAAATAACATCAAAAAAAGTTGATGACAAACATTTGCATGAAGAATGTGACTCGCTGTTCGATTGCAGCTTGTGGAGAAGTGTGAGGTAGATTTCGCCCCCCGCAAATCGATCCTTCACTTATCTGTTTCCGCTGTGTCTCTGCCGGATCAATAAACACATCGTTTTCTTTTTGTCCCTTTTCTGAAGAACAACTTGAGGAGGACGAATTGCACAGTAATGGAGGTAAAGTATTGTCCTCTGAGTTCAGAGACACTCATTTCGGCTGCTCACCTTCAGTTATTTTGCTTCCGCTCTCTCTCTCTGTGTCTCATCCTGCAGAAAGTTTCGTTTCGTTGGCAAGTCGGCTTGCTGCCGCTCGTGCAGCTTCGGCCTGTTCCGTTTTTTTTTTTGGTCTTTATTTCTCTCCTGCGACATCCATTCGCGCTTAATCTGCTCCACATCAACCGGTTTCAGCACCGCCGCATTACATGCTCCCATCCGATTACAAGCGGCGTTAATCTTCATTAACCCAAACGGAGCACATTTGCAGGTCGTGAATACCAGCCGCGGATTACTCTCACTGCTGCAATCAAGGAGCAGAGCTAATGAGTGTTTTAATGTCAAGTGCACGACGAGAACCACTTCAGCTTAACACGAGACGCCATGTTACACAAAAGCGTTCCCTCAAGTTAGGAAATAACACATTTGCTCACCCACGTGGTATCGAGACATGCAGTTTGCGTTTTATTTGAACATGTCATCTCCTTCAAAATCTACACTAGTGTGTAATTAGGTTCCAATCGTTTTCTTAGGCACTAACTATTCAGTGCAAAGTAGTTCCAATGACAATCATGAGGTTAATGGATTCTCTGAGTAACCGGGACATGGTGCTGTTTTTTTTCTCCAAACATGGGCATTTAAAAATAGCTGTGATAAACATGAAACAAACCCATTTACCTCCATCTCATAGCTTTCAAGGCAGAAGACTTATATGGCACATCACAAACAATACAGCATGCATGTCTGGCAACTGAATTACACATCAAACGGCACTTTGTGAAAAGGTACTTGTGTTTGGTGTGAAGGTGTATTTATTTTGTCACAGCCAGGTTCTGTGTTGGCGTTACATCATCATCATCATACATCATTCTCCTGTGTGCTTCCCCCCCTGCAGGGAGCCAGGCGAAGCAGGACTGGTCCATCCAGTGGCCCACCTCCGAGTCGGGCAAAGAAAACACTCCGGTGTGCCAGCCGGAGGCCAGTCAGTGGATCCGGTTCCAGCTCTCCCAGAGCCCCAAAGTTCAGTCCAAGTACAACCAGCACATGTGCCACAGCCCGCAGGCCCCGGCCCCCCCTTTGTACGCCGAGCGGCTGACCGTCGACAGCCCGGCGGCGGGGCTCTTCCCCCCCCTGGACTTCGGTCATCGCTCCCTGCCGCCGTCGCCCCGCCAGAGGCATTTTGGCCACACGCCTCCCCGGACTCCCTTGGTGGTGAACACGATGACCCCGCCCGGCACTCCTCCCATGAGGCGGAGGAACAAAGTGAAGGCCCCCGGCACGCCGCCTCCGCCCAGCCGAAAGCTCATCCACCTGCTGCCGGGCTTCACCGCGCTGCACCGCAGCAAGTCCCACGAGTTCCAGCTGGGGAACCGATTGGATGACGCACAGACACCAAAGTAAGTGGTGGAGCTTTTGATTTTTTTTTTTTTTTAAAGCGTCCGCCTGAAGCAAATCGAACACGAAAAGGTCAAATTACGCAGGATCTAAAGCTCAAAAATTGATTGACAGGTCTATTAATTAAGGCGGGAAAGAGGTAGGGGGGGGGAGAAACACATTGATGTCGTATTCCAATGTGGTTCAATGCACAGCAAATAACACGTCTGAATCGTTACAAGTGATATAAATGGTGAAAGGAAATCCTCCATGAGCCTCGTGGTTTTTGGTCGGTCGCATCTCACAAAGCCGATCGATTGCACGTTGAGCGAGCGCTTTACCACCGGAGAGGGTTCCCCGGTGAACACGCACGTCACACCACACGACTATTAAACTACTCGGTTTACTAGTTGATGTCCTGCGCTAAAGTACGTGATTACTATTAGCAAGCGTGCTCAAAAGCGTGTAAAAATGCCAATAATTGAGCAAACGTCTGTAACAAACTGACGTTTTCTCGTAATTTAGGACAGAGGCAGCATTATTTTCACTGAAATGATTAATTCCTGCATGTAGGACTAATGTCCCGCCGGTAGAGATAAGGAGCCCCGGGCTCGAGTCTCGTGACCGGCCATGCCTGCATCTGGTGCTATGCTGATCAGATTTGGACCCAAACAGGTTCCACCACTGCTAGATAATCCGGAACCAGAGTCCGCCACAGGGGATCTGCGCTCATTTCGATAATGCCATTAGGCGACAGCGCCCCATCACCGCTTCACTCGGCGTTCGGGAGGTCGTCCCCTCTGCTTTCAGCGACGGCCATCCGGGTTGCATGGCGGCGCATTCCGCGCGGGGCGAGGAGTGGCCTCGTAGCGGCAGCGGATGGGCCTCAAACGGCATTAGAGCATTGATTACCGGTCCCCCGAGCGCTGATGGACTGCAGGCTGTAAGTAGAGCCCCTGTAATCAATGGGCCCCGCGCGTGCGCCTGGAAATGTTGCAACTCATCGAGACGAGGCGCACGTGCCGGCTTCTGTGACGGTCGAGCGCCTCTCGTAATACACGGTAATTGGCCGGAGGACAAGCGCTGGCGGGCTTCAGGTCGGCGGTTCAGTCCTGGCACGAGGCTCGAGTTCCCCGTTTGCTTCTCATCGGGGGAATTGGCTTCAGTGCAAAGTTGGCGTCTGCATTTTTCCCAGGAGTTAGAAGACTGAGGGTTCGTGAAATACTGTTACGTTCTTAAATCACACGTAGGTTTGTTATATTTACCGTCCACCACTTTGAAACAAGTTGTATCCACAGAAGACAAACTAATTATTCAAATTGTGTGTTTGTTTAAGCAACTCAAATAATTACCAATGGCAAAAAAAACAAAAAACGATGAGTTTTGGGTTATTGGGTTAATAAAAGACAACATTACTTCCATGCTTCTTAAAAACACACTCATGCCCACTAAAGACTCTGATGGGCAGTCGGGGCAGGAAGGCGTAAAATGAGGGTTTTAAACCTTTTCCTGGAACATTACATCCAATGAACAGGTTTACATGTTTTATTCACCCCACCTCTACTTCCTTGGATGAAAAACAACATGCTAACATCTCCCCACACTGAAAAACTGAAAAAGATATTAAAAAAACAGTTTAATGCGGTTTTATTTGCGATTCCTGATCCCTTCCCTACCACCTGGATTCCTCCCTGTCACCAGCCTCACACTTTTAATAAGCTCTCAGTCTTCCTCAGGTCTTCATTTCCTCTTGCTTAATTGCCCGGCACTATTGCCACCACACAATGACCAGGGATTTACCCTCTGACCCCGAGGGGCATTTCTCTCCCCTCGTCCTAATGAGCTGCTTAATGCAGCTCAGGAACTGTGTCGCTGAATGTGCAAGAACGCCCGCTAACTACGGGAAAATGATAAAAGATGGACACCGATAGACGAGTGACATTTTAATTTAATAAATGTAATAAATGGCACATTTTTCTTTGGAAACATTTAACTTGTTCCACCAACTTATAAGATTGTTTTTGTACACCACAATAGTTAATTGTGTTCTAGCTTACTAGAGAATTTTTTCCTCTCGGTCAGTTATGGTCACGACATCGGTGAGAAATTTAATTGATAATTGACGAGTGAAGTCGGATTTTTAAACGGTTTTAGTTTTCCGGTGAGAAACAGCCTCCACGCTTCATTCTACTTCACAAGCGCTCATTCGGCTTCATGCGCACGAGGTGCTTTTCAGATACCACTCGCTTGTCTCCGCGTCGGGATTTTGAAAACACTTCTATTGTTAAAACTCGGCAAACACTCTGGAACGTCCGCGAGAACCTTCATCTTCACCCTTGCGGGGTTTGTTCCTCTTGGTTTAACGCGCTTGTCTGCGAGATAATGTGTTTTTCCTTTCAGCCGGCAGAGAACCACAGGCGGGGTTTTCTATCTCCCCGAGGAATAATGAGCAAAGGCCTCCTTACCAAATGTGTTCTGGAAGGCCTGTAATTCCAACAACATCTCATCCGGAGATGAAACCACTGCCAATCCTGCAAGTTGAAATGCAAAAGAAAGCAAACTTTCACCCGTGTTGGGAATTTCTTAATCTTCTTTCTCGCCACCCGCCATGTGCCATCGTCCAAATACATCCAGTTGGGTTTCTGCCCTGGTTTTATCCTCCTGGTGAGGATTCAGGCGTCTCACCGCAGCAGACTCTCCCGTTCACATTTGAACCATTTTGGACTGAGCGGATATTTGTGGTCGGCACGTTTTTGAGGCAGTCCAGATTGAGGCGTCGAGCAGCACTTTACGCCACATTACGCTTTAAAAACATCTCTTGATGGAGCTTTGAATTTCCATTCAAACGGAAAGAAAATTTCAGGAAAACTTTTCCAATTAACGCCCATTCTCCGAGCTAGACACGAAACTCTCGCCCAGATGGGATCTGCTACGTGTGCGGGATCAATACAGCGCCAATATTACTGTTATTGTGGGTGAGATGACTGAGCCGACGTGACGTGACGGATAACGTCCAGAAGAAAATCTATTCAGCTCGCTGGATGTTTCTGGTTTTTCCTTCTTCAGAACATCCGTTTCGCGGAACATGATTTCTATTAGTGCATTTTAATTAACGTCTTCCCAGTAAGGTGGGAACGGCTTGATGACGCCACCTGGCTTCTTCCACGTTTGCTAATCCGCCTTTGAAATGGGAGAATCCGTCTCTGCAATCAATGAACTTCTGCGCCGTCCCACTCGGCACCTGCAAACACTTAATCCCGTTCGCTGCGCGCAGACTCACACAATCAGCTGATCAATCAAAGCAATAGGCCCCTTTCATGGTCCTGCTCCGCCTACTTTAATCTCTGCAAGTACCTTTTATTCCTCTTTGCATTTCCACAACACACACAGAGTGGTAGAGATTAGACGGGCTAATGCACAGTGCAATTAAGACACTTGATACAATTAGATGCAATGAAAGTTAATTATTAGCTATAATGACAAATTAAGCCTATTAAATAATTGTAATGAATCAGTTTAATGTTTAGTATACGTTCTCATAAAAAGGCAATAAACTCCACTTTAAATTGCTCTCAATGTAATACTTATATTATGTCCTACATTTAAGGTTAATCTCACTCTCCTTCTTTAACACATCATCTTTTGTTAGAGTTAGAGTTTGCAAATGAATGTTTTTACAAACAACGAAGATGAAAAACAGTTTTCAGCTTAATTCAGCTTAAAATTGCACGTCATTGCATTTTGACAACAACTACTGGTGACAATATCAAAGCAATAAACTGTCCCTTGTTACCTTCTGAAACGCCTCGATAACCCCAAGATGTGGACGTGTGTGCGGATGAAGATTTTGACAGTTTTACTCAGAAAACCAAAAAAGTTCGCTGGACACTCAGCACGACTTAAACTTTCACTTCCTGCCAGAAGTGCACCGGTCACATGGCATATTTCACGTTGCAGCCTCCCTCCCTCCCTCGCTGCTGTCTCTCTCGGCCTCCCTGTGCCCTTTTCAAAGCGGAGAGGCTCTTCGGGCCGGAGTGTCAATTAATGGACCTCGTTGTCCATGTTAATGAGGAGTAACATGCGTGTGCGTGGAAAAGGCCAAGTGAGTTTTCACTCTTGTCACAGTCCCGCTTGGCGCGTCACGCCAAGATGGTTCTCGGCGAGGCGGGAGCGCTGATATCATATAGCTGATGCCACCTTATGAGACTTTTTGAATGTTAGTCACTCTCTTATTGAATTGGATGTTTGCTAATAAATCACAAGGCGCCGGGGGGGGTTGGCATGATTCACCCTCTGCTCCTCTCGGGGTAATTCTACCATGCAAAGCTCCGGGGATGCAAATTAGCATCCATTCCATGACTAATTTAGCTGTTTGCTTTCACTGAGCCGGTGTACAAAATCGTATATTTCTCTCTTCTTTCCGTCGGTTTCCCTTTCTTTCGGCGCCCACCCCTCTCATTATGCATCTCCTGTGAGAACCTGTCAATGTGTTATTCCACAGCCATCCATACCATCTACCCATTCCCACGGGAAAGCCCGCCGTCTCATTGGGCTTCTCAGTGCGGCGGCGTCGACTGAGATCAGCTCGTGGGTCCGTTGTTCGATGGCACCGTTGCCCATGACAGAGCCAAGATCGGCACTTTGAGGGGTCGACGGTCGGTCCGGCCTCCTGGCGATGTTCAAAAAACGGCCTTCGGGGGGGGGTTCCATATGCTCCTCCCACGTGTTGTCACTGTGAATGACGACTGGACAATAGCTGGTCCGGTTAATCTTTGGAACGCAGCTCGGGCGGCAGGCTTTTGTGTGTCCTTCTTAAATAACAAATATGCCTTTTGAAAGGTGTGAAGGAGGAGCCTTAGCGCCTGTTGAGTGGACCCTTGACCGAGGGACGCCGGTCGCCTTCTAGGCGGGGAAAATCCGCCTCCTGTCTGCCGGTGACAAACACGGGGTCTGGGTCAGCTGCTCCGTTGTTCCAGGACAATCATTTCCGTGATTTCATTCCCCTTCTTTCCTTTTGGCTGAACCCGTTTCCCATAAAGCTCTTTTAACGACATTAAAAGCTCTCATCCGGTTCCACCTCAAGGCTGCAAAACCTTTCTGGATTTCTGTCGTATTTTTTTTTGCAGAATAGCCCTTTTAATTTCCTCATACTCTAGAACATCATGTGCACATCAGCGCTTTGCCTGTCAATGACAGAATGAGACTGAACCCACGACCTTCAGCTGGCCGTCTACAGGCGCCTGCTGTCCTTTCAAAATGTCCCTTTTCTCACCCAATTGGGCGTCTTGTCTCTGCCGTTGTCCAATATGTGCGCATGGAACATTTGCCGGGTCGTCGATGGCGGGCTCCTCCATTCCTGACCACCTGGCTCCACCTGACTCCACCTGCCGCTCCTTCAACTCCTTCCACTTCGACATGCAGACTCGTCCTTCGACTCCTGCGGCCTCCCGAGTGGCCTCTGCTTGTCCGGCTCTCGTGGCCTTCTTCATCTTCACCAGAGAAAGAAATAACAAATCCAATCTTGTCTCCCCCCCAACTCCTCCTGCTGATCCCACTTCTGACACCATATGTGAGGGAACCGGCCTCCGCATTCATCTGGGAGAGCGGCTGAAGATGTTTACAAAGTACGATGGGTGAAGAAATCAAACAGGGGCGACGCAGAATAACTGAATAAACGCAACATACTTCAAACAACAAAGTGAGTCCTCTGATGCAAAGTCAAGCAACAGCTGAGATTCTCGTTTTACATTAAATATAAATAACAAATATATATCTATATCTTCATTTATGATGGACCCTAAACTTATTTTTGATTTCAAAGTTGAAATTCTACGATTGTGCAATTATGCCATTTAATTCACGTCTTTGAAAATAGAGAATTCGTTTTATTTAAAGAGATACAGATCGGCCTCCACCCGGGACACACACGTCGTCGCATTAGCCGGCGACCTCTGACCCCCCTCGGAGGATTATTGGCCCCACATGCTCTGCTGCGAGGGACATTTACGTCAGAGGAGTAAGATAGTGTGTGTGTGTGTGCGTGTGTGTGTGTGTGTGTGTGTGTGTGTGTGTGTGTGTGTGTGAGGGGGGGAATGCGGGTGTCTTCTTTTCTCTGGGGGGGAGGGTGGTGGGGTCAAAGGCTCATCCATGTTCATCGCGGTTTTGGCCCCTTTAATGACCAGTCAGGTGAAAGGTGATGTCAATACCAGCCAGACGCCGCACACCCCCCTCCTCCACCCTCCTCCACCCGTCTCCACCCGCCGCCCGTCCATCGGCCTCCACCGGCGTAAATTGGAGTCATGATTATGAATTTATATGAGTGTTTAGGAGCGAGGTTACCGCCGGTGGAGAAGGGATTTATACGGCTGATGGTTTCTCTGTGGTGATTCGGGAAGTGGGAGCCGGGTGGGCCGACATAACCGCATTGGAGTGGCTGATTAGGAGCGATCCTTAAAAGTTGCATTATTGTTATCTAAGATGAAAGAAAAGGATCTCTGAGAAGTAACCAAGCTTTACGCCGGGAGATTCGGAGGATTTTGCGATGCGCTCAAAGCCTTTCATTCATTTCATGGAAATTTAGTCGGGCTTTTGATTAAATTACGTGGACCGCGTGATTCCCGGCATGATCATTAAAGTTTCATCTCGATGCGTCTCACGGGAAGATCAAACACTGAATTTGAAGTGTGAGACCACGTCAAACGTCGCTCCGACATGGACGCAGCAAACTGAAAACAGGCTCCATTTGCTGCTGGCTTCGCCTACGACTGTCTCATTGTCCGCCCGTAAAGAGAGTTATTACCATCGTCCATCATTCGGGGGCCACCAAGTGGAGGCTTTCATCTCGCCGGTTCTCTCTGACGTCAAAAGTCATGACTGATAATATCTAATCCCGCTTCCATATCGTCCCCGACCCGCCTCCTTCTTTTTAGGCACACTATCATTTACTGCTCTGCCTTCTGTGCTTCAAAACCACCACTTAACACACGCGGCTGTGGGCCAGAGAGCCGGTCTCGCTTCCAACGCCGTCCCTTTGATACTCGGATTAGGGTTTAAGGTTTGAGCTATGGTTTCATTTGGACCGAGCGCAGGAAATGAACTCTTATTGAATTTGATGCTGGCGAAAATGCACACAGACTTTCTGGTGTGGAGGCGAGCGACGAGAGGAGTAAGCTGGAACAAGATAACACCTCCAGACCGGCGATTGCTTCCTTAAAAAAAGCTACATGTGTTCGATTTTTTAAAAAAATGTCTCAAAATGTCTCAAAACTTCCATGTAACGGTTCGTAATCTACACGTTAAAACCGTTGTTGTAGCTTGCTGCGTATTCAGCTCCTCACAGAAGGCTCACATTGGTGTTATTTGTACAAACTGATCGACTATTGGGAATATGGATACAAAAATATGAAATGTGATAAAGGAACTGAGCAGGTGGCAACGCAAACTTTCAGGGGTTTGCTTATTTGATACCTGACACATGAAGTGTCTCACGCAGATGGTTCCGCTGCCTCTTCCAAAAACCCCTTCAAATTATAATTTAACTTCAATTCACATGCTGACCACTCACGCAGATCTCTGTGCGTCTTTACAATAAGGAAATGTGCCATTAATATAAAATGTTTTTTGTTCTGCACACAATATCAAAGTAGCTCGGAACAACTGTTGCTATTTTCAACCCTCACAGATGAATGGTTCTTTATTCCTTTCCCCCCCGGATCATTTCCAAACAGCGGCAAATGACGCACGCTCTGAAACGGATGCTCAAAAGGCAGCTTCTGAACGGTGGAAAACACCCAAAAGCTGCACGCCAAGAACATTTCATCATCGATCTGCACGACGTTCGCAGCTTGTCGCATTTCATCTGCGAGGGACCGTTGCCTCGCAGCCCGGAGCCGAGCCATCAGCTAAATACCGACTGCACGGAGCCGCGGGACGTCTCCGGGAAACAAGAAGTGACCGCCAGGTGGGGGCGAGGGGGGGGGGGGGGGGGGGGCGCACAGGTGAGGGCAGGAAACAAAGGTGCCCCGAAGGGAAATGGTCCCAGACTGAGAAGTTTCAGGAGTCAGTGGACTGGAAAATTTGTTTCACGAAGACTTGTGCGAACAACAACTCTCCGTTTTGGTGGAGGGGGGTTGGGGGTTGGAGGTTGGGGGGGGTTCTGGGTGTGGAGGACAGCGTCGTCGGCTTTCTCACCTGCCAACACAAAAACATGCTTTACAAAAAACTGCAGTCTCATCTCGCGGATTCACAATGAGGATATTTTACACTCACAATGCAAAAACAGCCGATGGAACATTGGACCCGAATCCCATCTGACTTCTTTGTTGCGTCTCCATGACAACACCTCTCTCCCTTGTCTCCACTTCTGCTCCCGGTACTTTCTCACCGGCGGATTCACTTTCAATTCATTTCAATCCGTGGTGTCACGGTGGAAGGAAAGCCTGCCTTTAATTTAGACTGAATTGCACTTCACATACATCCTGAGACGTCAAAGAGCGGCGCGTTATAGTTCCGTCGGTCGGTGTAAATCGTCGCTGAAGACGCTGTGTCCGACACACACGCAGAGATTGAACAGTTTCCTGGCTAAATGCAGCTTACTGGAAACCCATCTTCTCACTTGACTCTGACAGGCTGAGGAATAAATGAGCTCTGCGACCTGTTTAGATGTCTTTGCAACTTACTTTTGAAACACCTACTTTGAAGCCGGAGTCGAATGGACTGTAGTTGTACTGGGAGAAGGTTGAATTCGGGAATGGAGGGCGATGGTGTTTCTCTTTTAGCGCGTCGTGCTCATTCACAGTCCTCACTTTGACCTCGAGGAAAACCTTATATGTCATCTCGATTAAAAAGACTGTCATTTATCACTTTGTCGTCACTCGTCACTCGGCACTTTATGCTTAATATATAAATATATATATTTTTTTATATTTTAAATTTTTAACTAACTTTATTCTCTTGTTTTATACTAACCCATAGCCTTATTCTACTAACCCATTTTATTTTATTTTATTACTTGTGCACTGCTGTCTACTGTCACGCACCAACTGCCAAGACAAATTCCTTGTTTGACATATTTTGGCAATAAATGTTTCCTGATTTCTGATTAGAACACTAATTCTATGTTTTCATGTTTCGCATGAACTATGAACCACTTTAACCCTGTTAACGGTTTTATCTTCATTTCATTAGATGTTGATTTGTCATTCACATGTTGACTAATTACCAATAGCTGCGACTGAAAGTTGCATTCCTTTAAGGGTGTTGTGAAACAGCTGTCTGACATATTTTACAATCCTATAGAAGGGAAACAAAAACCCCTGTTTCCTGCTCCTGAAGTCATCAGCATCGCTCATGGCTTCATATGAGAGCAGAGACAAGGAACGGAACTACTCCAACTAGACACTTAATACATCAGAGGGAGAGTTTAGATGAATGAATGAAGGTGAACATACACTTTTGGAATATAAAGAGTTTTGTAACAAAGCGCATTGTGTGGCTGGTTGCGCTTCTCCTTGTGTTTCGCTCTGACTTCACTGCACAGCCGGAGGAAATCAAAAGCTTTCACTCGACGCGACAAGCTGCTCGGGATGAAACCGCTCACAGGGCTCACAGTGATTCTCTGGTGTAATGATTATTCCAGCCGCCTTTATTCCACTTTCCACCAACTCTATTAAAGCGGCGTGGAGCGCCGGCTGCCGCAGACGGGGCGCTTTTCCCGCCGCGCGGATCTCGACGGAGCTCTCTGCGTACCGCCGAGGACCGGCGGACAGAATCACGGGCGTTATTACTCTGATTACGGCGGCTCGAACAACATTTTGGCCATTTGGATGAGCTGCTCGTAGCTGGTAGACGGAGAGCTGTGCAATATGCACGACCCGGCCTTTTTACAGCCCTCCTGATATGCCAGGGAAATATGCCATTTGAAGTATCGCTGCTCGCTGTCCTTGATGAAACTTTTGCATGAAGGTGAACCTGTAATTAACGTCTCTGCGAGTGGGGGGCATTGATGTGAGGGTGTGGGGGGGGGATGCATGTCAGTGTTTCTTACCATTGCTTGCATATTGTGAAATTCTACATCAAAAATTGATCAAAATGAGCTTCGGCTTTAGACCTTCGACGTTTCTTCTCTCATTCTTTGCCAAAATCCCCGGTAGTGCAACATTTTGGCTTTTCCTATCATCTAAAAGATTTAGACACGATATAGCAGCCATCCTGTCCCATGAATGCTAATAATAAATTAGCATTTTTGTAATTTGTAAGTTTAGCACGATTTTGAAGCCAAACCACCAATTCAATAATAATTGATTATGTAATTACACCAACTTATCCACCGGTTGGTGTAACTTTGTGCATCCTCCTCTTGTGGGAGCAGGAGTTGAACTGAACTGTCATGCAGCATCCGTCCACACAAAGGAGCAACGTGTTAGCGTTAGCTTAGCCGCCAGTGCTGGAGTTTCTTTCGGAAATCGAATTGTGACCTTAATCTGGAAAAGTCAAATTGAAAACGTGGTTTAGAGACACTTCCAATTTAAATATCATGAGCCTTAAATTATTCCAGCTCCTTCGCATATTTTGGGAATAGAATAGAATGTAATTCCGACGAGGACAATTCCACATGTTGAACCGCGAAAAAACAATATGAGAAGAAGAAGAAATCAACAAATCACAGTTTAATAAGCGTGACACAATAGGTAATTTAATTACTGCTAAATGTCAAGAGGAAGCGTCTGAATCCTACTTTGAGAAATAACTCTGGTGTTCCTGTTTACTTGGTCGGAAAAGGCCCCCCGGGGGGTTCGGTGACTCAAACGCCACCTGGAAATGTCACACAGACACTCACAGTGATTTCCTCTAGTAAACCGGATCAGAGGGAACACACGCGGAGACGGACCAGTTTGATTCAGCTTCAAATTGCGTAATAAGTGGGCTGATCGGAGCGGCTGACAGAAGCGACCTGACGGAGAAGCTCTCGCCGGTTTTGCAGGTCTAATTGCGTGACTCGGTTTGGGGAGTGAGGGACCGACAAGGGAGGGAAACGTCCTGTGGGATTCCAACACTCAATGAGTGTTACTTTGACTGAAAAGTCCGACCACGCATACTTTTTATAGTACTTATTTCACTTTTGAAAGTCACTTTTATGATAGATGGGCTCTCTCTCGGATGGTTGACGTGAACGTTTTAAGTGGTGAAAAGAAGCTGAAATAGTCGAAATAATATCGGTCACCGTTGTAGAGTTCCTACATTCAGACCTGCATTTCTGTCCGTGGCGTTTGAGGCCAGAGACTCTGAGAGGACGCCTGTTCTTCTTTGCATGTAAACAAAACATCATGTTCTGACAAGCTTTAGAAATAGTATCAGAAATAAACACAAGATAGAGGCTCGTTATTTTTTGTCATAATCTAAAGTCTGACTATTTCTTGTCATTAGCAGTTTAAATCTAGTTTCATAAGCTGCTTTGAGCGAGTGTTTGGATGTTTACAGGTCGGAATTATCTCTCGAATTTCAGATTGTTGTGAAAACACCTTAACACGACTGTATTCGTTTCTATTGCTTCCACTCGTAATTGAAAGAACAGCTGCACATCCCCCCGAGGGGCAAACTATTTCCCCTAAAGTGCTCTTCGATTCAGCAAATACTTCCCCACGAGACAGAAACACGCACACAAAATGGCACGGCAATCAAAAAACCTTGATTAAACCAGCCACGTGTGTGTGTGTGTGTGCGCGCCGCTCCTGCCAATCTAATTGTTTGTCCTTTGCTGTGTTGTTTCCCCACAGAGCCAAGAAGAAGACCAAGCCCCTGAACCTTAAGATCCACAGCAGCGTGGGCAGCTGTGAGAATCTGCCCACGCAGCGCTCGCCCCTCCACTCCGAGCGCTCGCTGCGCTCCTTCTTCTTCCCGACCTTCATCCCGTCCACGCCTCCGGTCCACGCCGAAACGCCCTCTGCAAGTGAGAGAACGCTCCTTTTGTTCAATCCGCT
Organism: Gasterosteus aculeatus; assembly: GCF_964276395.1. Taxonomy (NCBI): domain Eukaryota; kingdom Metazoa; phylum Chordata; class Actinopteri; order Perciformes; family Gasterosteidae; genus Gasterosteus; species Gasterosteus aculeatus. Next base: position 20,121,535 of record NC_135701.1, on the reverse strand, counting down.
CGCGCTCCCTGGCTTTGGCGACGCGAGAGTTTCAGGAGGATTTTAATACCTTTAATATCCCTCATATTCGAGTCCGCCGCGGACCGCGTATCTCGTTCCCAGGCAATATCTCATATCCGAGGTGACGTTCTGCCCTCGGCTAGATTGAGTCCAAAAAGTCCACGAAACGGCGCCGAGGTTGATTTTTAAACCGAAAGTAGTCTCGAGTCACATTCTAATATCCGTCTTCTGCCTTAAACAAAAGAGACACAAGATCCCGGACGCGGAATCGCTCTGAGGACCATCAGTCTTTTGTTGAGAATACACTTGGGCCCAAACGAATAATCAGGATGTGCGCAATGACCGGAGGTGGCGTGTCGCTGCACATCGGCGGCCTAATCGGGCTGATGCATTAAGGGAATACCGCGGAAGCCACGAGGCCGAGGAGCAGATGCGCGGTGACGGAGGTTCAGTGGAGGAAAGGGGTGATGGATGTTCACCGCTTCAGGGTCATGAATAGCTGCAGAGTTGTCGGTAGAGGCATGACGGGGAATAAACGCGCATCGGACGCAGACCAGAAGACTTTGGTCTCCCGCGCTAATGTGTGTTAACAGCAACAGCATGAATAAAATAAAAAAAAAAGGTAGGTCAAAGGTTAAGCAGCATGCATGGACTATGCAGGATGTCGTTTAAGGAAAGAACAGATGAAGAACATGTTGAAAGGTATTTGAGCAGCAAAGCTGTAAATAATAATCTCAGGTCTGCAGACTCGGACTGCTTCATCGCCCCGCGTCCTTCGATGGTCCAACGTACATGTTGGACCATCGAGTTCTTTGCGTCTGCTTGTGACGTTGACTTTACGAGCGCCGACGGCGACGTGCAAGTTTCGTCCTTCAGAGTAGCCGCTCGTCTGCATTTGTTAGATGTACGTTGTGTTCATGCGAGCGCGATCCATGTGTCGGACTCTTCTTTTAACTTCAGCTGCACCGGGAAAGTTAGAAAGATACGGTTTATATTTAATTTTTCTATGGTTAATTAACTGCACATTTTCTAAAAGCTGCTTTAATTACTGACTTCAGTATTTAACTTGCTATCTTTCTTTGGGCCTCAATCTTTAGGTCCCCTTGCAGCCACACTGATAGAGATGCACATGCACCCCTTTTTCTATCAAACATCTATTATTCCTCCAGACGATCTGCTCGCGTGCACCTTCTTGTGTCTGTCCGCATGTAAGCGATGTCACAGGCCACAGCTAAACCCGCGGTCGATGTTTGGGATGATGGAATGGTCGTACGTCAGGGGCCCTGCAGCCGGGCCGGAGCGTCGCTCACCGCTCCAGTCGCCTGAATCGAAACTGACGGCCCGAGGTGACCGAGCGCTGTCCTCTCCGGATGAGTCAGTGCCGGAGCGTCAGCGTCTCCGTGCCAGTTTGCTAACGGTCGGATAGCATTAGAGATTCACGCGGCCTTTGCCGGCTCAGTCGGTCATTGCAGAGAGTCCGAGGAGCGTGTTTGGATGGAGCGTCACGTATCCCTCGTGTCGTTTGCGGGTGCTTGGCGTGCGCTCTCTGACAGGAGCAAAACATCAGAATCAGCTTTAACTTTAACAACTTCTCCCCTAAAAAAAAAACGTGCAAAAATGTCTTAATTCCAGCAACAAGTAGCATTACATGATCTGATTTAATTCAGGAATAATATATTGCGAGTTGACTATTAATCCCCGGTGTTGTTTTATTATTTCATAACACGTAACTAGACGTGTACGAGCGGGAGCGTTTCCCCGCCGGACGGATTTGTCATCCGTGTTGTTATTTTCTCACATCACGGCAGAGATAACACGGACACGCTGCGTCCTCCGTCTGTGTCGGAGCGCCAACATCTCTATCGATGACCTGCGAATGAGAGCCTCTCTTTCGCACATCGGACGGCACGACGAGACCGACGGGGCCGGACGCTCACTTTCAGTCCACGCGAGTGAAAAGGGGATTTTAGAAGAATGTCTTGTGTGGTTAAATAACAACATAGAATTAAACAATAGAATATCGGACAGATATCTGACCTCTGACCCGACATACCGATCATTGATCATTTTCAGGCCCCAAAAGTGAGAAGAGACCAAAAAGGAAGCACTTTATTGTTTCTTTTACCGCTTTCACAATAATAGTGCTAATAAAATATGAGAAGCAGCGCGATGCAAACTTTGGCCGTGGCGTCGACTTCAGGGAGGTCCAATTCAAGTTTTCGCCGGGCAACGAGCGTCCTGCCGTTGTTGCTTTTGACCGCCACGGCCCGCTTGAACACCTTGCACACACTTCAGTTCTTTAGCTCCGGGTGTTTCGATACGTCACCCTTCATCCCGTTAGAGGCCACACAGGTACATATTCCCCGGACAGCTCACCTCCTGCAAACGCATTAAAGGAGCCACACACCCCACCGGCCTCTAGCTGCAGGTCCGGCACCGGCCCCCCTGTGTGTGTCTGTGTGTGTGTGAGATGCACAGGGAGAGAGTGTAGAGTCTGTGAGCGTGCGCTCGTGGTTATTAACGGCTTAAATGTTTTGCACACAACTCACTGTGTTTATTTGTGACGACGTCCCCCCCCCCCCCACTCGCTCTTACCTCGCACGGACGCTCTGCAGTTGCGTCACAGATCTCCATAGCAACCCAGTGTGGCACCACAATGGAGGTCCCTTTGGGAGTCGACAAACATACAATGGTCTACAAATAACGGCTAAATGTATCACAGGGTTAAAGAGATGACTGAGCTGTATAATTGAGGTTGAGTCGATTCAGCATTTCATTAAGGATTTCGGCTTTATCGTTTTGAGGGAGAGGGAGCTGCACGCTGGAGGAAACGCGGCTTTTCAATGCATAACAAAAACAGACATTTTAAATCACGTGTTTTCTGTCTTTGTGACACAAAGGCGGAGTAGAAAAGACGATTCTCACCTCTTGAAACTAAGTCAACGTTAGTAGTCCTTAGTAGGCCTAAGAAAAGTCTCACTAATAGGTGTTTGTGGATTGTTTTTTTCTGAGAAGGAGCCCAGATAACGACAGCGCATTTGTGCATTTACAAAAAGCCTATGAACTTGTTTGGGAATGTGCTTTGTCCGAGGACTTTTAGACACCCCGGGTGGACCTCCAGCGGGGCGCGTGCGCATGACGTCACCCGCATTTGCTGCGTGGCCTCAGATCGGCTTCACCCAGAAGAACCTGCTGTCAATCGGCTCCGAGCCATTTGACTGCTCCGACCGAGGAAGTCACTACGGAGCCAAAAGGCCTCCTGGCATCATCTGTTCTCCCATCCCTCCTCCCTCGGCTTCACTGGCAACGACCACACAGCCAGTCTTAAGAGATGCTGTCGGAAAAGCCGTGTGCAAAGACACCGTCGTCAGTTTATCGCAGGCTTTTTGTGTGTGTGCGTATGGATTGTATGTGAACGTGTGTGTGTGTGTGTGTGTGTGTTCCCGTGGCCGTCAAAGATGGCAGCACGGTTTTCTGCAAAGAGGCTACTCGGCGTGTAGCTGTTGCCATAGCAACTGAGCAACCTGGCTTTGTCTCTTGTTCATCCGTGTATTTTTTTTTTTTTCTTCTTTTCTCTCACATTCAGACAGAAAGAAAAAGGCGAGTCTATTTGCACCCGTCTCTTGGATCATTTCTTACCGCCGCCGCCGCCAACAAAAACTTCAGTTCAGTTGTGCACTTTCACCTTGTGGAAGGGTCTCATTGGAGAGGCCTGGGTGGGAACGCATGGGGATGTGGTGAGCAACAGCCCGTCAAATATTGCTCCTTTTAACACTCATGTGCTATAATGCAGCACATTGTGCAGCGAACGCCCACTCGCTTCATACAGTCCTGCTCACTTCTGCTGCTGCTGCTGCTGCTCTGCACAGTGAACCGCTAATTGCGTAACACCAGAGTCGCGTCTCGTCCAACAGGCTTCAGCTTCTCATCGGCGTGTTGCGTTCGCGTGTTCGGAATTTTCTTCCCAACCCACTAATTATCTCCATTGCAGTTATTCCTTTTTACTGCAATTCTGTGTCGTGCGGTCCATCATTTTGATTGAAGCATGCAGATTTGCCACCATATCGCCCGTTGAGCTGCAGCACCTCGATGACTCTGAAGTTATTCTCGATGATGAGAGGCGGTGACTTATTCACTGTGCAGACACGGCACATTTTTTTCCCCTTGTGTGTTAAATAAACTAGTTTATTGGACTCAAGTTGTCTCTTCTTTAGCTCACCCGCCCTCCTCTTGTTTACACTGACAGGAACCGACATCTCTTCAGCTTTTTGTGTAGTTACAATTCTCTCTTTACAATTCTCTCCCCCCACACACACAGACACACACACACTAATTCAACCCCTTAGTCTGGTGTGTGTCATGCGACTGGCCAGTGGAGGAGGGGGAAGGAGGGGCTTTGCTTAATTAGGCCGAGGCCATCGAGAGAAGATGGAGGAGGACACTGTTGTCTGGCGCCTCGGGGCTCCTCAGCTCCTGCAGGCTCATCTGTCTCAAACACACACACACACACACACACACACACACACATGCAAACATATACTTAGAAACTAGATACCCTAGTTTGCCCTGGTAGGTTCCAGTTTGAGGTCTTGTTTATGTGTCTCGATATCTGTACATCTGTGTGGGCTTGTGTACTTTATTGACCTGGCAGAGATTAGAATGATATGGTGGAGTTGCTTCATGTACGCTGAAGATGTTGAGGTGTTTTTGGATGCTTGGTAAAATAGAGCATTTTTGATGTATTTATGGATCTAAATCATCCACATCCAGAACAATCCCCAAACACCGAACGCCTCACTCCAATGAAACACTTGGTTCTGTATCCGTGCAACCAGGCGCTCCCATTGTTTCAGTAAAGGACGTCAGTCAAAAATAATTGCAACCTCCACCAGGTCGCATGCTGCGCATGCCCCGAGTACTTTTCTACACTGCGGAAAGACAATCGGCGGAAAGTTGTTTACCTTGCTGAGCGCTCGGAGTCGCCTGCAGCGCTCCATCTAACAGCTCTCCGTGCCGCCTCCTTCGTCTTCCATCAGCCGCTCGCAAATATTCAACACGCCGAAATGACAATTGTCTTGTTTTTCAAGTGAACGACTGGGACAATTTGCGCGCGAACGCTTCACAATTAAATCCAATCAGAAGTTTTGTAATGCTTCGGCTTTAACGTGAAGCAACAGAAGCAGGCGGCAGCTCAATAAAACTGCACATACGGAAGGAAGCTGATTCCAATGAGATCGAATTCCGCTGGATGACGAGCATGAGCAAGTAATGGCGGACTGAGATACCGCAGAGACATTAAAGGATGGTCATAAAGCATATCAAATTACATTAAAACCATATCATCTTAGAACTCAAACAAAACACCGGTACACCAAAGCAGATTAATAGCTTGATTCAATTGTGTTCATCATTTTAATGCTCTGAATCCACAACGGTGGATTTTAACCAATGATGACAAAATGTACTCGACAAACAGCTGCAGAATAAAATGAAATCTGAAAGCAGAACAAACAGTAAAATCGGTAGTAAGTTTTGTAATGGTGCGTTGGACCACAGAGGACACAAATTCAAACCATTATCACATAAAAAAAACAAACTACCACACAAACGCTCTCTCGTTTCTGCAGCACACGATGTTTTCATCGTGGAGTCACTCCTCGCGAACGCTCGCTGACATGAATCCGCGCTGCCCCGTTCCTCTGAGGGATGGTGGGGTCATCAAAGGCGACCACGTCAACAGCACACGCACGCATGAGCGATGACGGGCGCCCTCCCCCACACCCCCCCCCCGGGCCGCGCCGACGACGAGCCGCCAGTCGCCAACGAGAAGCCGATGATGTCAGTTTCCCCTCTTCATCGAGTTACCGGGTTGATTGAGTGTAATTGAGCGGTGCATCGGCGTGCGGAGCGGAGACAGCGAACCTCTGGAGAGGCCGCAGAGGGAAGCGGGGGGAGGAGGAGGAGGAGGAGGAGGAGGAGGAGTGTTTCGGGAACCAAGAGATGCTACAGGCCGACGACTCGATTAATTAATTAATCGGACTGATTGAGTCCCGCCCCGGATGTGAAGCCTTGGAAAATGAACGGATTTGACTGGTTTCAATCTTTAGTCGGTGGTTTTGCAAGTATCGTCTTATGTGAGACACGTAATGCAAAGCAAAGCTAAATAACGGCCGATCTTGATCTTTCAGACAAAAAGACATAAGAGCTCATGAAGACGATGAAGTGTGAGATGATCAATTCTTTTGGGCGGCATATTTTCAGCTGGAAAGCCACTGAAATCTCTGGGTCCTCTCGGGCCTAATTGCGTGGAACCTTTCGGCCCGCAATTCCATCTCAAAGCATTTGAACTTTTAGGCATTTGTTTTTCTGTTTTTCTGTCTTCATTCTCGCAATTTCCCGGTTTAATGTATTGTCTGTTGCCTCCAGCTACCGGCTAACAAACATCTCCCCTGACCTCTATTCCCCTCTTCTTCACCTTCATTTGCATCTTAAAAGTAACATAAAACTCATGAATAACTTTACATAAAAGGAAGACAGAAAACTACTCAACACAATTTCCTCTCAGCTAAGAAGATGCAGAAGATGCTTCTGGACGTTTGTGTTTGTGTGTTTGCTTATGAATATTGCCGACTGCATATTTACCCTGTTTGCGTAAAACCTGTTTATTCTTAAAATACGAGGCTAACTACCTAACTGAGGACAAGTCTACCAATTGTACACAACGATGCTTAATTAGCCTTAACAAACCCAAATCCATCACTTAACCGCCGGTGGTCGACCTTTCGCAGATATCAAAATAAAACACCGTGAACGAAAACGATCTTGTTGGCCGTTGCGATATAACCTCTTGTTTTGTCAGCATTTTGTTACGTAATCACTGCCAGCGTGTCACTGTCATTCCAATGCACATCCATCACAGGCAACGCCGGCGTTCCTACCCGGCGCATAAATATCTCCCGATGCACTGACGCACCAAGCAAAAGGCTTTTATTGTGAAAACATTTTGAAGCCAGAGTTCCTCACGATTGGAATAAAGGCGACCAGACCGCTCAGACCTTTTTCGAAAGACATTTCGTCCGTGTTACCAAAAGGTAACAACCCTCCCCTCTCCCCTGTCTCTTCCTCTCCAGACACTCTCTCAGTGCCTCGCTGGTCCCCACAGATTCCCCGCAGAGATCTGGGAAACTCAATAAAACACAGGTAAGGAGAGCGCGTGGGTGAGTTTCCCTGCATACATTCGCACCTCTGTGATGGAATGTCGTTCCAATTAAAACCAAAAGAAAGGGCCTCTTGCATAACTCATTTCTACCCTCACCGTCCTTCCGCCTCCTTTTCTCTCACCCGGCTTGACTCCAAACGCCGGGGATCTGAAAAGTAAATCAATAGCGCGTCGGCTGTGGGATCCGAGCAACGTGCAGAACGTGGGCCTCGAGGCCGAAGGAGGAGCTTAAGAAAGACGCAGACAAACGGAGCGCAAATGTAAATGACAGAGCTGTTATTGTAAGATTAAGGTTTTTGAGAGAAACGGCCATTATTCCGTCCGGCAATCTCCTTGACGCGCCAATTCATTTTTTCTCCACCGCATTGTCCGCCTGCTACGATAAGTGCATTTGCGCCGCCGCCACACAATGCGCCATTTTGGCTGCCGCAGCCTCCGCTGTGATGAAAGGACGTTTCTCCGTGCAGAATCTGCCGGCAATTTAGCAAATTTGACAGCAGAATCCATAAATCCGTCAGGGGCTTGATTGAGTTTCGCCTCTCAATTGGGGCCAAGGAGGCCCAATGAAGAGATTCGCATTCTGTCAAACTGCATTAGTCTGCCGCCATTAGCGTCAAAGCGGGCGCCGAGAAGTCACATGCGTGCTGGCTCAGGAATTGGAGGCTTTGTCCGTGTGAGGAATTAAGCCGAGTTTATGCTTCTGCGTAGAGCCCCTTGCGTGTCCCTTGCGTGCGAGGGAATGTTACAAAATTGTAAAAGGTCAGAAGCCGTGTTCCTCCTCACGGTGATCCTCGGCTCTTATGTGTCGCAGAGATGTGCAACGAGCTGAAAGTGATGTCCTGATTTCCCTTTTTCAAATGTCCCTGTCACACTCTCCTCTTTTGCCTGCAGGTTTTCCACAAAGTATTGGATGTCCCAGACATGCACAGTATGTGGGAAGGGAATGCTGTTTGGACTGAAATGTAAAAACTGCAAGTAAGACACATTTCTTGCATCATTGGTAGTGATTTCTCTCTGATTTGTTCGTTTTTTTTAATCGTTCTTAGATGTCACACACATCAATTGGCAATTAGCATCTCTTGTCGCCGTGTTAATGAATTCAAACGATAACAACGGAACAAACTTCTAATCAAACTCTCTCTCTTGTTTGCACTCAGGCTGAAGTGCCACAACAAATGCACCAAAGAAGCTCCACCTTGCCATTTATTGATCATCCAGCGAGGCGGACGGGAATCCTTCAAAGGTATTATCGTGCATTTTCATAATTCTTCTTACGAGGAGTTCGATGAAGGGTGGAATGGTTCACAAATCAATCTTTTCTGAAAGAAAGCAAAGTGAATTTTCAGTTAACATTTACAAAGTTATGCATTCAGCACGTTGCCAGGTTGACAAGTGTCAGTAAAAACAGCACTGAATCTGCTCGGCTGTCTTTTTATAAGAATTGAGTTGTTAATTTGTTCTTTCTCTGCCTTTTTATCTCCCTCGAATAAGATCAACAAGGAACAACTCAAGGTACTTTACACCAGTCAGACGTCTTCTTCCCTCCTTTAGTGTGACAAAGTGACCGTTTCTTAATGACTCACTTTGCTTAAGGGGCATTTTTTTCTGTCTGTGCGCGATTATAAACGGATGGTGTCACAGAAAAGGCGTTTGGTTATTTATTCCGATGTCGGTAGCGCAGAGTGCGTCATTGCGCTTTTATCTCTGCAGTAGCTCGTCTGGTGCGGACCGAATCGGTGCCATGTGACATCAACAACCCGCTCAGGTACTCAGACCTGCACATCAGTCAGACGCTCCCCAAAACCAACAAAATCAACAAGGTCAGTGCAAAGATGAAACCGCTTTATTGCATTCCGTGCGGAACCCGTGCTGCAGATCGCATTTCTTCTATTTTTGGGGGGCCGGAAAACAGTTGTGAGTCATTGCGTCTTTCTCAGGGAATCATGAAACCGCACAAGAATATCTTCGGCAATATTGATGTGTACACAGATGGATTTGTTTTCATACAAGGAATATTTTGCAGTCGCCATCCTAACAATTCCTCATTTCCTGAGGAAAAAAACAAAACAAACAAATGTGTGTGTGTGTGTGTGTGTGTGTGTGTGTGAAACCATATCTTAAGCCGGATCATGTAAACAATGCTGAAAGAAAACAATCTTTTTATACATCATTCCATTTTTGTACAGCGTTTGACAGAATGTCGATGTTTGCTGAACCAGAAATACATTTTGTGCATTCAGAAATGCATTATTCTACCTGGTTAATGCTGTGAAAAGTTAAATTGTGCTCTACCGCTTTTATTTTGACGTTATTAAGAAGAAAAAAACACTCAGGCCTTGTGATGCCGGTTTTGGGGCCGAACATCTCTGCTCTCGTCTGCGGCGGGAGGAACAGAAGGAGATAATGCAGCTAATTGCACTACACATTTTGAGTTTATTCCGTCAGTGCTCTGCATCAAAGGCCGGAGACGGCAAATTGTAGCTTGACGAGAGAAGAACTTTCTTTTTTTTTTTTTTTACGTTCCCACAGATTTGACGAAAATTAATTAGCAAAGGTCACAGCGGGATCAGATTGGTTGAAGTAAACAGCTTTAGAAAGGCAAAGTCAGCTAATTGAGGAGTCAAACACTACGCAACGTGATGAGAGAGCATGAAAAGCAGCTTTCCGGATTTAATTTTCGCCAACCGTGTTTCCGGATGTTGGAGCTTCCTCGCATGCTCCACTGAGGGGAGTTTTGTCCTTTGTACTGAACATAAACTGACAGAAAAGTAAAGGCAGCATATTGCTCATTGTGATGGATCACCTCCGTCGGGCTGGTTTCACATCCCTGCAAGTTGATTTTCATATTGTGCTGAAAATAATGAAAGTGCTGCCTGGAAGGTAGGAAATCAATCCAGAAACTTCTGAGAAGTTTCCGAGAGAGGAACAGTAGGAAGAGAGCAGGTTTTTTTTTGTGCTAAAAAGTTGCAAAGCTTTTTGTTTCCGTCTCTTCCCAGGATCACATCCCGGCTCCGTATCAACCGGACTCCAGCAGCAACCCCTCCTCCACCACCTCCTCCACCCCGTCCTCCCCGGCTCCCCCTCTGCCCAGCAGTGCCACGCCCCCCTCGCCGCTGCATCCCTCCCCGCAGTCGGCGCGGCAACAGAAGCAGTTCAACTTGACAGGTACCAGAATGGGCACCTGAATGTGCCTGAACCCTACGAGCATGTCAACGTGTCCAATGTGGGAAATCCTCCAAAATAAAGTTGCGGGTAAAATAGAAGAATTTGATTGAAAATTAGCTACGTATCATTAAGTTTGGAGCTTTTCTTCGTAGTATATGTTTTGCAAATAGGTATAACAAATTGTGAATGATCTGTTATTTTCTTTATTATTTCTGAGCAGCCAAATTTATTCTGAAAATATGAATAAATTACTTCATAGAGGGAGAGAACAGGGATCGTAAAAGACTGATGTTCAGCAGATATTCATATTTGAGAACCAACCTTTGTGTTAACTTTAAACTTGTTAAAGACAAACGTGACCACTTTGCGTGTGATCACCGAATTAACGAAGAAGTGCGTCGGGTTGTCATCTCGCCGAGACTTCAGATCAAACCCCAGCCCTCCGTTTGTTTCTCTCCGCAGCCTCCAGTTATTTCAAATACAAACAGCAGTTCATCTTTCCTGGTAAGTACTTCATAATTGATCATTGCCGTTACCCACAAGGCCCCACAAACCAGCTCGAGAAAACGCGTGGAGGAGAGGGGCTCCTTTGATGTCGGTGATGCCCACCCCCACCTCCCCCCCCCCACTCCACCCCTACACGGAGACCCTCCGCCCACTGCGCGCTCGTCTCACTCGGGCCTCCTAATCATTAGTCCACGGCCAAACCTCCCCGCTGGTACCGCGCCGGCTTTGCTCATTTGCCGGCTCATTAAAGGCCAAAGCAACCTGGAGTGGTTGCACGATTGTAGCGCGCACACGCAGACACACACACACACACACACACACACACGCTGTCTGTCTGTTTTAACCGGCTGAATAAACGCCGCTGCCTTTACGTGCTGCGTAACAACGTGGTGAAACACGACCGCTTGCTGAATTAACATTATTAACATTATTATATATATTATTAATTGGTATAAATGCTCTGCCTACCCCTGATTTTCATTATTTTTCTCCTCAGATGTCGCTCCAGAGGCCCCTCCGAGCCGAGCGCCGCAGGTCATCCTGCACCCGGTCCTCTCTGAACCAGGGTGAGCAGCTTCTTCTTACAGAAGCAATTCAACGGAAAACCCCCGTTCTCCCATCAGAGACGTTCTCTCTTGACGGTCACCGGTCCCTCTCCGCCATCCTCCTCTCGTCGACGCGCTCCCCAGCGTCCTCCGTCCTCGTCTCCTCCTCGCCGTGGCCGCTGGTCAGGGGGGGCCAAGTCAAACTTATTGGAGCGCAGATATTTGGGTGACAATTTCAATGCGAGAGCCAACATGAGGAATACTCGGAGGCTAATGTTAGCATGGCCTTCAGTTCACGCTACGCTTGGGATGCCAGCTGCATCTCCAGTGGCTCTTTGAGGAAGCCAGTGGACACACAATTAGATCAGGATCTCAATCTATCATAAGAAACAGGGCAAGAGAACCTTTATCTATAGGCGGATGGCAATGGCCATGTTTCTTTTATTGATTTTATCGACAGCAAATAATGTTACTAAATATACTTCAACCTGGTTGTGAAATGGTCTTAGCGAGAGAAAGGCTGATGGTGTATATTTTAAATTATGGCAAAGGACGTGGGGCTCTAACTGCCAGCTTTGAGATAAAAAAAAATAATAATCAAAAGCAACATCTGGAAATAATGAGAATCCAAAGAAAATATAGGACACTAGATTATGTCATGCAAAAATCCTAGTGGGCTCAATATGTGTTGGAACAGAGGGGAGTTGGTTTAGATCTCGCTAACATTCATTTACATAATCACTGTGATGTCAGAACATTTTCTATGCGCTCAGATTATATGCGAATGAGACACAGTGTGTCATAAAGGCCACCGTCACCCATGTGGGGGTGATTAGACAAGCATGTGCCACCATTGGAGTGAGAAAATAAAACGTATAAATGTGGATATATATACACACCTTGAGGGGGTAATGATCGAGGAGGAGTTAAATAAGTACCGGGCGACCTCTGAAGGTCTTCACCTCGTTTTTTACCACGAGGGTCGGTTCTATCAAGACGGCAACCGTCACTGAGAAGAAGCACAAATCCACGAGGAAATGTCCCTGTTTCTCCTTTGATTTATCACCACAGTGCACGCTGAGAACATGAGTCCATTTACATTGTTAAATAGAACACATGATAAAGCAAGGTATGTTCAGGGCGGGGCTACATTAGGATTGACAGGTCCCTACGCAAAGGGTTGTCCGCTGTTCATGGCAACGTTTTGCCACTATTCTCTCTCTCTATTCTGCACCGTTTGGAACTCTCTTCTGAATTCACTGCAGGTTTGTTTTTTAAGAAATCAAACCTTGATCTTTGGTTGCATTGTTGGGCAGATTTCGTGTGTATTCTGTGTTTTAAATAGTTATTGTTTCCTTGGTGTTTAACCCTTAACACTGTCATTGTTGATCATCAAGTTTATTTCCATTTCTTGCTTTTATTCAAATGGACCATCTGTTAAATTGATCTCCAGGGTCAAATGTTGAAAAAAGCGTATTTGTCTCATGCGATCCATCTGGATATATATATATTGAAATTTGTGCATTAGCAGCTTGTGGAATGGTGGAAAACGTTTTCACGATATGTCCCCTTTAAGGAAGTCGTTCATTTAAATACCTTTTGGGATCTATGGAACAAGGTTTTAGCGTCTGAAAAACGCCATTGAACGAAACAGTCTATGAGCTGACACATCGTCGGGCCCGGACTCGCAAAACAAGTCGATAGTGAGTGTTAAATCAATTACCTATGACACGGGGTGATAATTAGTCGATATGCACTGTTGTTTTCTTCATTTATTTTGTAGCTCTGCATCCCAAAGGGACCAGAAAGTAACAGACATTTTCATCAAAGGGGCAAAGAATCCATAAAAAATGTTTTTCTTCAAGTCCCCCACAGATATTGGATAAGTCGTGCGGCTATGAATGCCAGGTTATTGATTAGGCAATCATTTCCTGGGGCAGAAAGGGTAGGGGGGGGGTTGAGAATTACCTTCCCTCTGGTTCCGTCGCTGTGGAGCAGCGTTTCGCTTTCTGCTCGTAACATATGTTTTGTGTTTACAGGTGAATTCCAGTCAGACATCTAAAGGCTTGAATTCACTCGTTGGTCTTTTTCTTTAGTATAAATCCTTTCGCCTGTCAGGGATGAACTGGGGTATCATAGTGCTCGTGAAACTGTAAAGAATTCCACACACTGATTTGTAGATATTTTCATCCTATAAAAAAGCCTTTTTTTTAACAGTACCGGTAAATAAATATAGCCAGTGGCGACATGCCCCCACTAGGACCAGTCTACATATCTTCACAAAGACTCTCACGCTGTGGTAAACATGTAAATAAGATCATGAACAAATATCTTCCACCGTACTGTGACTGAGTTTCAGCTCATTACTATTTCTCTAAATGGACAATTTCCCCATTTCTCACTCCCTCGCTCCCTCGTTCCTCCGGCTGCCCTTTGGCCGCTGCGAATACATTATCGCCGTTATGAAACCCACATTCCTCTGATTTAATTAAATCCATCGTCCCTCCTTCCCCCCCACATCTTTGTGTGCTCCTGCAGTGGCAGCTGGTAGGTTCCTTTGGCCCTTAATGGCCTCACCCCGAGGGTTAACGAGGGCCCATCTCACCCGGCAGGCGCCCCTCATTAGAGCGGAGACGGAGCCGCTGGAAGTGCCCCCCCCCCCCCCCCCCCCCCACAAAATGACGGGCCGCGTCATTTTATGCACCGCCTCACGCGTAGTCCCCGGATCGCTCCGCGATGCGTTGATGTGACCACAGAAGAGGTTGCGAGAGGTGGGCCGAGGGGCCGAGGGGAGGGAGGGTGAAGTGGAGTTGCGTTTGCGTCGCGTCGATGGCGCCCGTGGAGGCGTGGGCAGACGCGTGCTCGCCGGGGTCAGAAATTAATGGGGGCTCAAGTCACACGTGCGATTTAAAGTTCACGCCGTAAAATAACCGTGTGTAATTGAGAACTAAATGCAGTCAGTAAATTTTGCACCAGTTTTACAGAATAAAAGTAACTCCATCCATTTCAATCTGGATATAAAAATATTACTGAAAAAATGGATTTAATCAACAAAATCCGCAGCCGTGTTCAAAATGATTTATATGAGAAACACTATAACCAATCTAAGTGAACAAACCTGATCAATTTTGCAAAATAACAACGCGTCCAACTATTAAGTGGCTTTCTGTATTTACGTTGTTGTCTAATGGATTTGCTTCTTCTTGGTTTCAGGAGCGATGCAAACCCTCTACTTCAAATCGAAGTTGAGCCTACATCCGATGTGAGTCCTTCCTTCCATCCTCAAGTGTGACCCGTGGTGCTTTTGCACGCATGTGGATGTGAATGTCCTCATGCATTCTGTTACCTCTCGTAGTATCGGAGTGAAATGGCTTGTGATCGCAAAATGAAGACAAATTACGTTTGCCCGCCCCTCTTTGCATAATTTGCCTCGGCCGCCTGAGGAGCCTCCGGGTACCTCGTGCGAAAGAAAGTCGCAATAGCAACAGGAAGAAAGAGACGTCTTTGCATTAACGATGATGAATCTCGAGGAAATATGATGCAGATTGCCTTGAATAATATTCCAGCGGACATCTTTGAATAGGTAATTTTCTCTCCAGCGGTAAAATCAAATCAGAATAAATAAGTCAGTTTTTCCCCGTGGCTGTTTTCCCAATCTATAACTCTATTTTTTATTTATTGGTAATGGCCTCAACCGCCATCAGTATTTCAAAAGCGCACAACTTGATGAAAATTATTTAATAGAGGCCACATAAAAGTATGAGTAGCTTTTTTTTTAATAAATAAAAATGAGTCTATTTAGGATTTAAACAGCTTTGAGAAGGCCAGCACAGAAAGGCTGCCTGAAAGTCCCCCCCCCCCTCCCTCCTCACGCTGATCTCCAACCGATCACTGGAGCTGTTTGAAGCCCCTCCCCCCCTCCGCTTCAAACGCGCCACCCAAGGAATCCTCCGTCACAGGATTAAATGTCCACAGGCCCGTCGGACTGACCTCACCTGTCAGCAACCTTCTGACAGACAGCCGGTGAAAAAAATCCGGGGGGGGTCAGAACAACCTGGAGCCGTATGTTCACTATGTGGAGAGCAAAGCCAAAACCGGAGCCAAAATCGTGATAATTCAGATGAATCACTAAATTCTATTCTGATTCTCAGTGCATAAATATGCAGGTGAAAGAAGTTGCCGTGTAATGTTTGGCTTAGAAATTGACTAAAATGAATGAACACATAAAGAATACTGTAAAAATATAATATATATTTATTTTATACATTCGGCACATTGCAATCCTTAGAATAAAAGCATTTGACCGCCTGGTAGAATGTTTGAACACTCCTCATGTCGGATAAGAGCATCTTCATGCGAACGCGCCGACCGGCTTTGATTCTCCCCAGAACGAGGAGTGCAACGACGAGGACTCCGGCGACGAGTTCGAGGAGATGAACCTGTCGCTCCTGTCGGCCCGAAACTTCCCGCGCAAGGCCAGCCAGACCAGCATCTTCCTGCAGGAGTGGGACATCCCCATCGAGCAGCTGGAGATCGGCGAGATGATCGGCAAGGGGCGCTTTGGCAAAGTTTTCCACGGACGCTGGCACGGCGAGGTGGCCATCCGCCTGATCGACATCGAGCGCGACAACGAGGACCAGCTCAAGGCCTTCAAGCGGGAGGTCATGGCCTACCGCAACACCCGCCACGAGAACGTGGTGCTGTTCATGGGCGCCTGCATGAGCCCGCCGCACCTGGCGATCATCACCAGGTGAGGACAGGCGGGACAACTGTCCACGGTCCACGTATTTTTGAACACGCAGGAAACGCAGGAGTCACGGAGCTGCGACGGACGGGCTGCCTCTTAATACTCCGTCTTTAAAGGAGGGATTTTAAACGATCGGGATAATATTCGCCCCCGATGACTTAACTGACTTGTGTAAACTGCACAGGGGTTGTAAATGAAGTTATATATTCTAAGAAACTCCTTAATTAATTGCCGTGACATTGGTGTCCGGGGGGCAACACACCAAGCGAACCAGCACATGTTGGTTTTCATACTGATTTCATTTTTTTGGTGATACTCTTTCAATTGAACAGATGACGTGCTTCAGCGGAAGAACATTCTGTGGAATCTGTCCAGGGAAAAGGCAAAAAAAAATACACCGGTGATTTATTCTGATATCACAAAGAATAGGAGCCATTTATCGAAATGATTGAAGTGTATAAAACATGTCAAAACTTTTACAGCGCAACATGAGCAAATATATCCACATTGGTATTTTCAAATTGAGCGTCCCCCCCCGTCCCCATCACAGTTAGAATGAAGTCTCTCACATTGTACAATTATTTCACAGGTTAATGTTCCCAGTTCTTGGGGAGTTTGTAACAAAGGAAACAGGGTTGTGCTTTTGTGAAGGAACATCACGAGGAAAAGCTCCAGCTAATAACGTTCAAAAGGAAATTATTTGGATCTCCGGCCGTCCGCCGCTGTCATCCACACAGGCTGTGAACAAAAAAGAAAATGATAATTTCCCCGTTTTTTTGTTTCTCTTGTAAATGCGTTTTGTTCTCCGTTAAGAGAACAAAGACAATCTCCCTGCCCGACTTCCATCACATTCACTGCGGCTGTTTATATTGAAAACACAAGCTGACTGATTGGGATCCGATTGTTTATTCCAGCTGAAATGGTCATGAGCGCAGGGGAGCGGACAGAACATCCTGATTGGTCAGAGGGACAGAAAATGACCTCCAACAGGTGGCTCTGCTTCTGCTGTCACACTATTTAAAAAAAGTTCCTCACACTCGAGCAGCCTGAAGGGCAAACGTGTAACATTACATTTGGTTTATTGAGTTTCTTTTTCTTTTAGGCTGCATTAGTAAAAGCGTAAATATCGATCGTTTCATTTGTCACCAGTGGCGGCGGATCGATTTTTGCCGGGTCATCGCCGGCGTTAATTTTCCCACGGCTAATAAGCGCTATGAGGTTCCAGCGAGGCGGCCTCATCACAAACCGCCGCCTCTGTGTCTTACGCGTTTGCACCTTGCGTTCGCTTTCGGGCAGCGCGGTAATTGCCGCCACGAGAGACTCCGCGTGCACGGGAAAAGCGGCGGGGCCAACGCGCCGAACGGAGCCCGAGGAGGCCGCCATGAATATGCATGTGAACCGGGCGGCTCCGCGGGCTTTGTCGGTGACCCGTGTGGCGCAGTCGGGGTAGAGGGCTTCAGGTGCGAAGCGTTGGGGGGGGGGTGGGGGTCTATTTATACGCCTCTGTGACGGCCCCCCTCTTCAAGGAATATCACACCACCTCGGCGCGGCACCGTGTTAAACGGCCTCGGCCCCCCGACAGAACGCCGGCGTTCTCAGAAGTCGCTGACACACACCTTCACACTTGCGTTCTGGGGCTGCAACGTCTAACAGATTAAGAGAACATCTGGTGAAGAATGAACAGCTTCTGTAGTACGTGGGTCCTGTTTCATTACGTGTCTCCTCTCATATGGTTTGAGATGTAAAAGAAAGAAGCGTTTCTACGCTGGTGGTCCTCGTTGAATTATGCACGGCAACAATGAGGCATTTCCCCCTCGTTGTCTTTGCCGCTCGCCGAGCCAGCAGCGATACCTCAATGAAGTTCATTGTTCATTCGAGATGTGAAAATGATCACATCAATCTACAGGACCTCTGGACGGGACTCGGGTTGAGTCCCATTAATCCGCTCAAAGCAGAATGTGATCCCAGGGGTCGACCTGAGTGATGAGACGTGTTTCAGTCAAATCCGCGACTTTAAATCTTGCCCTTTGTCGCCTTCCTCAGCTTGTGCAAAGGGAGGACCCTTTATTCTGTGGTGCGGGACGCCAAGGTTGTCCTGGACGTCAACAAGACCAGGCAGATCGCGCAGGAGATGGTCAAGGTAAAACCACTCAGAGCTTCTGCAGAGCACTTCCTATTACAGAGGAGTCACATCTGTCCGTCTGTCCGTCCCCAGGGGATGGGCTACCTCCACGCTAAGGGGATCTTACACAAAGACATGAAGTCCAAGAACGTGTTTTATGACAACGGCAAGATCGTCATCACCGACTTTGGACTCTTCACCATATCCGGGGTTCTGCAGGCTGGCAGGTGAATTGTGGCGGTAGAGGAGTTTCGTTAGAGCGGTTTTGGGTAAACGTGGCAGCAAATAGCATCCATCTCAGTGTGTATCGCGATGCGTGAGGCATTGAGTCTGTCTAAATCACAGGCGTCTAAAAGGTTTCAACTGAATACAATGTTACATTTATTAAATCTCCTACATCTCTTGGAGCAGCAGGAATATTTTGCTAATTGGCAGATTACTTTGCTGAATTGGCTTCAGTACCAGTTGTATTTTGCGTTTAAAAAGTTGGAAAGATGTTAAAACGATGCACAATGTCACGGCCCACTTATTATTTTTTGAACATGTGATATATATTCAATAGCTTTATTAAAAGTTTTTAAAAATCCACCCACTAATTAACATGTTGTAAAGTTGTTTACCTGGCGGCATCGCCATGACAACAAGACCCCAGGAGGTCAACGCAATAGTTACACAAACACCAGTCCAGGGTTGGAAACAAATAATAGGATAATTAATGGTGCAGCTCTTGTCAACGTGCACGTATATTTTTGCTTAACAATTCCCCGTAACTTTGGACTAATAAACGCGTTCATTCATTCAGACACGGACATCGTCTCTCGTCTGTAGCAGAGATCGCAGACGGGGCGCCCCTCGAAAGTCTCTGTAGAACCCCAAAGTTTTCTCTGACGTTTCATTAAAAACTCTCCTCCTGCAGCCGGAGAGAAGACAAGCTGCGGATCCCCAATGGCTGGCTGTGTCACCTGGCCCCCGAAATAATCCAGCAGCTCTCTCCGGACACCGAGGAGGACAAGCTCCCCTTCTCCAAACAGTCAGACGTCTTTGCATTCGGGTAGGTGTCGTCTACCTGTTTGTCCAGACGACGCCGAGGAGGGGCTTTGCAAACCCCCGAATGTTTGCGTGAATTCATTAAATAGTTTTCTTCTTTCACAGAACGTCCTTAAACTTTTAGTGAAGAGGCGGCTCTCATTAACTTGTTTTTTTAAGATCTCATTATAGATTTCCAATAATGTAACAATCCCCGATCGTCTCAATGACAATTTTACTTTGCGTTATTGTCAGAGTTTAGATATCCAACTTCTGTCCATTTAACGAGAGAAGGATTTAAAATGCAAAAACTTAATTGCTGAAATGATATCTGATTTGGACAAGAGACGCCACTTATGCCTGGAACAGCGAAGCCCCCTGACTTGGCACGTATCCCGTTTGTGGACCCTTGGGAATGATGGAGATGTGGGGAGTCAAGGGGCACACAAGTAGGCATTGAAATGCAACCGGAGAGGCTCATTCGGCTGCACGGGGGGTTGATGGAGTCGGTTTTATGTCCGGCGTGCCGCCGCAGTGAAGGCTAGAAAAGCCGTCCTCTGCCTCTGATTGGCTAACCGAGCAGCAGAGGAGGAAGCTTCCTGCTTCCGCCTGAGGAGGATTCATTATCTGCGTAACACGACGCACTTCCGCCTTTTCAATTTTCACTACAACCACGCCTCAACCTGACCAGTCCACGATTTGATATTCAGAAAACGGGACGCATCGTTTTTGCTCCGAGTGCTACAAAACTTGGGAAGGCGTTGATTCCACCTGCCTTGTGCACGCTGTTGGCAACGAGAGCATTCCATTAACTTCAAATGAATTCGGTGGAAGATAATAAATAATTGCATTTTTAGTTTGTCTCCCATATGGGGCTTCTGGAGTGAAGCGCCGGCCCACCACGTCCAGCTGCTCTCTTACCTCTCGAGTTACCTGGAGGTGACCCCAAAGGACGTCCTGCATATTCATATCCCCCCCCCCCACCCCCTCTACACCTGGCTAGGAGCTATTTTTATGCTACTCAAACTCGACGTGTCGGAGCAGAATGAAAACCGCTCATTTTTAAAGGCGTGCCGCTCTCTCGCCCCTGGCGGTGTTTGTCGCCGCGAACCCTCCACGCACGCGTGTGTTTTTCGAGCCGCGGCGCGATTCTCTCCCCGGCGGACGACCCGCTGACCGCTCCTCTGCTCCTCTGCTCCTCACAGCACCGTCTGGTACGAGTTACACGCACGCGAGTGGCCTTACAAGAGTCAGCCGGCGGAGGTGATCATATGGCAGATCGGCAGCGGGATGAAGCCCAACCTGTCCCAAACGGGCATGGGGAAGGAGATATCGGTAAGGGCCCTTTGCTTCCAACTGCAGTCCAATGGTGCTGAATCCTCGACTGAAATCCACTGAATGGATGTTGATTATTGCTTTTAACGGTCCGGATCCCCAGGAACAAAGGAACATTTTAGCCAGTAATGGTCATAAGGCTTTTTTGAAGATAATTCACTGTCTAATTAAAGAGTTGTTTATTAAATGTTGCTAGTGGTAATAAAATATATTAGTTCATGAATGGATTTCAGCTCATTAAAAAACTGCCATCAAATCGCGTACTTAGAGTAACAAAGCGTGTTGGATCAGCGCTTTTCAGTCACTTTGCTCCCCCCACCCCCCCCCCACGACAACCGCACCTGTCCCCCCAGGAGGGCATTGGCCTTTCCTTCCAACCGCCGTTCATTCCGCATGCAGAGTCTCCTGAGTGGATGCAAGGTTGTGAAGGTCACCGGCAAACATTAGGGGCCGCGTACTAAAAGAGTCCCTGCACTCCCTGCACCCCCTGATGAGTCACTGCACTCAATCCAAGTGAAAACCCTTCGCTTAGGACACTCACCGCGTGCTTCGGATATTTGGGTTTAGCTGCTGTCACTTTGAGGACTAAGGATGTTTTTCTTGCTGCACAACGACGTCGTCATTCGCCCCGGTCGCCTCTTCTTGCAAAGCTTTTAAGAAAGTCTAAATACACGTTTTAGGGATGTATGTTATGGCCAAGCGGCTACAGGGGCTCTTGTCTGTGCATCCCTTGCAGGACATCCTGCTCCTGTGCTGGGCGTACCAGCAGGAAGAGCGGCCCAGCTTCTCCAAGCTGGTCGATTTGCTGGAAAAGTTGCCGAAACGGAATCGTCGCCTTTCCCACCCGGGGCACTTCTGGAAGTCAGCTGAGTATGTCAAATGAGCTATAGGGACACTAACAACTCAAAGAGGAAATTAACAAGTAAATAAACCGCCGCCATAACCGACCTCCTCCTTAACGAATGCACTGAATCCAAAAGCCAGCCCAGTGATGAAAACTGCCCGTGCTGTGTGTACTTAATGGGACGTTGGCATGTGTGTGTACGGACCGGCCGAGCTTCCCAAAGCAGTCGGGACTCATATTTTCTTTGTTTGTTTTCTTTGGATATTTTTCCCCTCTTATCTTTCACTATTGACTCGACCTTCACGATCTTTCATTTATTTCCTGGATGTACCTTGCTTGTAACTTACGACTGATCGCATCATTCTGGACTTTAGAAGAAAAGAAAAAGCACGTGTTTGAGAACAAATGTCAACCCCCCCCCTCTCCTTCATGTCTTGCTTT
The DNA here is from genome assembly GCF_964276395.1 of Gasterosteus aculeatus. Classification (NCBI taxonomy): domain Eukaryota; kingdom Metazoa; phylum Chordata; class Actinopteri; order Perciformes; family Gasterosteidae; genus Gasterosteus; species Gasterosteus aculeatus. The sequence goes on along the minus strand of NC_135701.1, from coordinate 20,099,584 downwards.
TGCACATTGTATATTTTCACAGCATCGTCTTATTTCCATTCCTTATGTCTGTCGACTGTGTAGAGCATTCCGTCAGTTTTACCTCATGGTCTCTCATGTGTGGCTGTCTGTACAAAAAGCTTTATTCAACCGTGAGAAAAATGTCCTCTTATTGACACTGCACCACTTGAATGTGAAGAAGCCGGCGTCCCCGTTTGTGGGACGCGTCGGCATCGTTCTTTGACGTCGAAAAGAGAGTTCTTTTCAACGTGTGCTTTCGAATATTGTCTGTGAACATAAGCGAGTCGCTTGAACGATGGCCTTTTGGGGGGGAGGGGGTGTGAAGGCGGGGGGGGGAAGGTGTCACACCAGGACCCCCCTCACCCGATGCTGTTCTGTGAAATCGCTGACACTGAAATGTACGCCGTGAAACGCTGAGGAACCAATTACCCTTCAGAAACGCTGTCACTGAGCCCCCATTTACCAGGAACAAATGTTGAATATTCCTTTTAAATAGCTGCAGATTAATACAGAACACAAAAGAGACGGATACTAAATCTAAAACGATTGTGTAGTCATTCATTTCAGTTATTTTATTCCGTCCCGTTGCTAATGGGTCTGGGAAGGATTTGGATGCACACAAGTAAATGATGTGACTGTCGGACCACTAAAGATGGAGTGAATTCCATCGAGTGTGTAACTAACCGGAGAAAGTCGAGAGTAACGATGAAGGCAAAACTACTGACAACTCGGTTTAACATTTAGCTCAAATTCTAAGCTATTGTTAGAGATGAGGAAGAAGGGAATTTGCTCATTGATTGAGTTTGCCTCCATTAGCCACATTTGTATCGTTAATTGGAGGATTTGGCGAATAACACCATGTGCATGTTGTAAATTAGCCAAAGCTGTACGGTTGTAAAGAAAAAAACAGTTTGTTGAGTCGCAGCCCAAAAACCAGACCGTGTCGTGCAGGCGATGACGATTAATGATCACCTGCCTCTTGGGGAATCAAAAGAAAATAAGAGAAGGTTGCAGCGACCGCACGGCGTAACTCAAATCTGATCAAGTGTTAAATTCCACTTTTTTACGTAATATTTGAGCAAAAGCTGACTTTACCTCGCATTAGCTTTTTTTATTCAGATTTTTTGCATTTTCACCTTAAATTGACAGAGGAAAATGTAAAGATGTGTGAGAGAAGAGTGTTAACACTGCCGAGAAACACTGACCCTTTTAGTAAGTAACTTAAATCTTTCCCTTTAACATTTTAGAAAAGACATATCAGATGCCCCCCCCCCCCCTGCCCCCTCCCTCCCCCAGGCCACTTTTCTACTTCGCACTATACATCACAATATATTTTAATCGTGCGTTTTAATGAAATTGCGAATCAGCCACGTGATCCTGAATCACTGGAGATCCGGTGGAAAACATGGAGACAATCCAATCATGGTAAATACACATTTCCCACCTCATCATATACACATCTGCCCGTGTTGGAGAATGCATACAAACAATCTGCTGCTGTTTTTTGGAGTCTGTCTGTCTATTTTGGAAATGCTGGGATTCAAATATTGTAAGTGGATCATTTATATTTGTACTGTTTACAACTTTAAAGTGCATGAGAAGGACGATCAAAGATTGATTCTTGTTATGAAAAAAAAAATCCTTCTGCAAAATATATATATAAAACGTTATGTGAGCATTTTTCTGATGAACCGTTGTCTATTGAGCAGTTTGATCTCGATACCTAATGAAGTTTTACGTCAGGCTTTGCAGAACTTTTCAGCGGCTTTGTTTGGATGATTGTTTCAGGTATTTATGGATCATATAAAAGATTAGACTAGCATTTAAATAGTTGTGCACATGCCAGACGACGACCTGACTGGACAACAATCAAAGATTTAACATTAGTGCCAAGTGTACATAAGAGATTGTAGACTATGTTTTATCGTCACTTGCGATAATATCAATATTCCTTGTGAATTTGTGGACTTCTTTATTTTGAATGTACAAATTGTGTTGTGTTTTTTCCGTTGTTTCTGTTTTCTGTTCATTTGAATTTCTTTTCCTCCATTTCCTCCGAATTGCATAAGCATTGATGCTGTGTTGTTTCTTTTCCTTGATTCCGTCCTTGTATTGTAGACGTTAGCTCCAAAGAGCTTGTATTTCATGATGCCTTATGGTCCATGGCTTCGTGATGAGTAGATTTTGATTCACAGGCTCTTTTATTTGCACTCATCCTTTACAAAGTGTATAACAATAAAAAGATGTTTTCATTTTGGACGTTTTCTGTTTCTTTTATGTCATCTTTTACCTCAGTCAACATTTATCCATATTTTACTTTGGTTCAATTTTCTTTTATACGTCCTTAAAGAGCAAATGTAGTGTTGAGTCGGTGCCAACTAACTAGCTATTTTAATTAAGAGTTTTGTACTCATTTACTCTCTATTAGCTGCAGTCACCATGAGAGAAACTCAACGACGTAGCAGGAAATAGAAAATCTTCCCCTCGCAAAACATCTTCGGCTGATCAAACCGTCGCGTTGAGGCCGCGGTTACAGACGCCTTTATTCGAAGTTAACGGGTTCGTCTACTTCTTCTCCCCCGGCTTCCTGTTTCCATGACACCCATGACGCGAGCTCAGCGGCGGGATGACCTAAAGGCGGCAACGTCGCAAAGACAACCATTAGTTCATCTTATTGAGAGCAGGATGCAAGTGCACATCCCCCGAAAACCAGATGATGCGCAGTGGAAATGTAACTTTGTAAGAGATAAACAGTTTGGTTGGTAACTTTTTAACACAATCCTCCCCACAGTGGCTCCCACCAGGGCTCCCAAGGGCTTCCTCTTTAAATAAATAAAAGGAATACAAACTGCATACAAATTTAACGAAACTTTCATTTCCATCTGCTTCTTTGGCTAATGCCCCAAAAGGTGCTGTTAAGAAAAGCGATCCCCAGACCCCATTTACGGCAAACATCGACCTGCACCGCGATGCTTTCTGCATAATGAAAATTGCACGCAGTCTATGTATGCACCAAGGAAAGGTAAAGAAGAACATTTTCGGGTGTATATTTTGGTCTTTCATTAGTCTCGACTCCCCTGTGAACGAGCCGGACTAGAGACAAGTGTGTGTGTGTGTGTGTGTGTGTGTGTGCGCGTGTGCAATCCTTGAGTCGCTGGTGGAAGAGAGGCGGTGAGTTATTGGGTGCATGAGGCGGGAACATGGAAAGATTAGGAAGTAGATGAATAGGTGAGAGCTCTACCCGTCTGCACAGCCCTCCTCCTCCTTTTTCTTCTCCACCTCCACCTGTGAAGTCCGACCTCGGCCATCCAGGCGTAGAGAATCCACACCGGCCAATCGCGGGGAGTCCGCAGCCCGTCGGAGCGTGAACGCTTGGTTCCCGCCGAGCTTCTTAAAAGTGTGAAAACCTCGGTGCAAAAGAACTGATATAAAAAACGTTGGGATTCGAGATGTAAACAGATATTACATTTATCGACTGGGTTTATAAAAGGTAAAAAAATGTTAAAAGGATATAAAAAGTACAAAATGTACAACATTTGATGTTGAAAAATAACGAATAACTAACAATTCATTGAGACCATATTTCTTTCTTTGTCACCGTTAGTTTTTTTTAGTTTTCTTTCTTTCTGTGATACTTTATTCATCTTCACCATTTTTCATTTAATCTAATAATTTAATTTAATTAGTTTTATTGGTGCTGTGTTCAAAAAAACAAGAAAACAAAAACGATTCACCTTTAAAAAAACGTGGTTTAAACTTTCACATGGACCAATCGTTCAAATTGTCGATTAGATGACCAGCATGCATTGCTCCCAGTGGCTGCGTTGTCGTTATAAAGACATCATGTTCTCATGTTCCACATGTGAAGTTGCTTAATTGGGGTGCGAGAGGTCGCCGTTCTTCCTTTGCCTGCCCTCCTCGCCAACATTAACGGTGTTCTAGTATCCGCTTGGTTATTGATTTCAGTGAAATGTTTCCGTTTGTGTGGAACATCGGCCACGAAAAGGGCGTAAAGGACACAATCAATCAGGGAGAGAGAGTTAGCCGGCGTGTCTCGCATGTCCTCCAGCGGGTGTGTCCTGGGCACTGATTAGTGAAGGAGTCTAGGTAACGCTCACTGAGAGGACACACAAAGATGACATCACCAACACACAAAACAGCAATAGTCTCTTTAGTTTAGTCGTCCTTCCATCATCCTACCAACACTTTCAGACACAAGCCTGTGTGGAGACTTTTGAAAGACATATTTTGTTACGTCTTGACACTTATTGAACTCGTTTACCATTCATAATGCGACAGAAAGCTATTTTTTGTGTTGCTTCATGCACATTTGTTTCACTTACATGCCGTTGATGCATATTCGCTCAAAACAACCAGTTCTCTTCAAACATTAGTCTCACTTTCAATCCTTTATATTTTAGTAGTTTGACTTGAATAATTGCATCGAAAACTGAATCTGAACACATGGAAACCGAGTTTGTTAGTTTGGAACTAAATCCCGCACAACGTGAAGCTCAATGTAATACTATTATTATTAATATTATGAGCCAACTTGCGAGCTTACTAGCTTCAATGACCGGATGTCCGTCTGACCTGCAACCTGTCACGCTTGTAGATGCGCCTCAAACTTGCATTCTCTCTAATCGCCATCAGGGGGCGACCCCGCTGGTTGCAAATGTAAATCTGATTGGATAGAACGAGAAAATGACCTTGTTTACTATTATACATATTGGTGAACTTTTGGTTTGTTGCAGTACCACGTTTGGCCAGTGGGACAAAACGGTCGCATGGGCATCAAGTTTTCCTAATCCGCCTGCCATCGATGCGACTCACGTTTTCACCTTATGATGCTCTGTTTGCTGCCCCCCCCCCCACAGATGCCCTGTAAAGCTGTGCAAGGTGCGCAGAAACAAAAATGTGGTCCTACCAGCGAGTAACTCCCAGTGCTCGTCAATCATCACGCATGGCGGACGTGAGAGTCCAAGGGGAGTTTCCGCGTCCTCGCAGACCTCGATTAGATCCACGAGGCTAATCGGATCAGCCTTCACAAACACGATGCATGTCTGCAAAAACAAAAAAAACGCACGCCGCAAATGTCTTCGAAAAAAGCCAATTTAGAGCAGCAGATTAGCTGTGCCACATGAGGACTGTGGGGTTCTCTCTATTCATTTAAAAATACCCACCTGGCTTATTATGCCGCAGATATATTGGATTAAAGCAGAGGCTTGGAAGACAGACAGAGAGAGAGAGAGAGAGAGAGAGGGATCATAAGCACTACACAGAGAGGACGTCCTACGGGTTCAGCTTAAACGGCCCAAAGCCTGGAGGTTAAGAAACACGCTGGCAACACCTGTAAATACACCACAATAAATCCCACGCAGCTGTTGGCTCAAATTGGCATTAGCAAATAAATCCAACACCGGCGCCAGAAATGCTCTCGCTCGTCAAACCGCGTGGCAACGTCTCGCTGGGCGAGTGATTGTCAGCCCGGCGAGGCGGCCCGTCCGACACGTTGAGGAGGAGGAGGAGGAGGAGAAGAAGAAGTTTCCCTCGGTCAAACTGTGCCGATTCCACTCGGCGCTCGAGAGCCTTGAGAGCGGTCGACTGGCTGTCAACCACTTAGCGAACCCACACTGGTTTGAACTGTACGTCCCAAAAATAAACCTTACATAACGCCCGAGCGGGTGGAGGATGCGACCCCGTCTTCCCCTGCAGCAGGCCCCCGTGCCGGCCCATCTGGCACACAATGTGCGGTCAGAACCCGCCGAGATGCGACGAGAATTTTAAAGTCAGTCGAGCTGTTGAATATTTGACATGCTTTTGATACGTGCAATTTTGTTTCTCTGTGGTGTGTGAACACCATCCGTCGATTTGCCGATGTCACACAAACGGGAAAATTCAAATTATTTTTAGTGAAGGTCCCCATTGAAAAGATAAGCATTCCTGGCTTTAGTTCATTAGTTTAGAGGAGATGTCTGCTCGTTCGCTTTGAGGGATTTACTTGTTGCACGATACAAATAAACGGCGCCAGCGATAAAAAAAAAGAAGCGAGTTGTCCAGCAGGGATTAAAAAAAGCTACTTAAGGGTTGGTTATATATTCAAAACGTCATCCGAACAAATAGTTTAGAGACAGCGAGAAGAAGAGGGGGAACAGCTTCTGTTCAGAGGAAAGAAATCTGTCACCCGGCACCTGTGACACTCACATACCAACCAGTCACACCTGGTGTGTCTTTTCAGCACTACCAAGTTGCCAGGCAACTAGCGGCGAGTCCAGGAGCTTGGTCTCTTCAGCTTCGCTTAAAGAACCCGCCCGCGTCTGTCATGAGATCCCGATTGAAATGTTGCTACGTTTCGGTTGCTCATCCTAGTGCCTGACTGAGCCCCACCCACCGAAACCTCCACCAGTGAAGCACAAAACATGTTTAAAAAACACCCACACTATGGTTTATACTAGACCCGACCAGGTAAGTGTGTTAAACATCGCTCCAAAAGTAACAATAAATCCCTTAAAACGTGACTGAAGGTGGAGTTTGTGTGGGGACGTTTGTGGGAGATGGGTGGATGTGTAATTGGTTCTTTCTTAGCCAACGCTATTCTAACAAGGGCCATCAACACATGAAGATATCGTTTTATTTATGAGAAACTTCCTGAGAAAAAAAAACTCTTTTGAGGGACTTTCTTAAGGCTTTTCACGCCGTTTGACTATAGAATCATTTTATGTCCAAATGCAACAACAAGTACCAGATTCACGACATCTTCAAACAATCGATTCATGGTTTCATTTCTCCTCGCCGCTTGGATTGGCCAACGCGTGTTTAGTCGTAGCCGCGTGGCGCGTCGCAGGCCGCTAGCAGAGCGCCTCCCTGCAGGGCCGTGTGTCAAGACGCCCCCCCCCCCACCCCCACACCCCTACACCCCCACCTTAATGCTGTTTTCTGCTTCCCTCCCCCTTCCTCCTCCAGGCTGTAACGGAGGCATCGACGGGACTGTGTCCTCGCGTGAAGCTCGCCCTCAGCTCGGCTCACATCTGCTCCGACGGGGCCGACACCACCCACCCTGCTCCAAACCCCCCCCCCCCCCACGCGCACACCTTTCCCGCTCTTTCTTCTCGCTCCAGCTCTGACGCATACATGTTTTCGGTTGGACCCTTTAGCGGTCGGTGGCGGCCCGCCACTGCTGCCGGAGCGGGTGAACAAACGCGCCGCGGACTTTGAAACAGAGAGGCCTTTCTCCGCTCTATGCCTGAAGCCCCCCCCCCCCCCCAAAAAAAAAACACCCGCCTACTCCTCCTGTTGGGGAAACTCCACACGCGCACAGCACCGCTCACGCCACGCCGCAAGTCACCCAAAGCTGCAAAACGTGTTTTTTTTGTTTTTTTTGATACCGTGATTGTGCAACATATCATCCTCTGCTTTTTTTTTTTTTAAACGGAGCCCCGGAGGGAAATTTTCATGACCGAGAAAACTGTGGATGCGACATCGGGAGTGTGCAAATTATGCAAAAAGGAGTCATTTGAGCACATTTTGAAGTCGATTTGAACGCTACGCGTCTCCACGAGGTCGACTGAGGACGATTCGAGCAGAAAACTCGTTTCAGGTTCCGTCACAAAACATTTGTTTGAACACAGAGAGCGACGTTTTATCTTTTGGATCATCTAAAAACTTTAAAGTTGTGAAAAATGCAGATTTTTATGGAGGGCAAAGCATGGCCATTGTGCGTCACGTTTTGTATTGCTGTGGTAGCTGCACCGCTGCTTTTTGTTTTCGTAAAGTGCACCTGGAACCAAAATAAATAGTCCCAGACCTCCACATGTAACCCTGCCTCCTAGAAATCACATGAATGTCAACAGCAGTTTTGGCACATAATTCGGCAATCTTTCAGTATCTGCCTCTTTCAACGAGTGTGTTAATGATGATTCAGTTAAAACACAAAACCCGCGTTGTTCTTAAAACCAAAGGGCTTTGAAAAAGTTTGGCACATGCATGAAACTGCTGATTGAGACCATGAACTTTTTTTGGTTTTTCCGTCGTCATTAATCAAGTGAGAAGTAGGTTCATTTTCTCACGACGCAATCAGACTCGTCCTATTTGCCGAGTCGCCCGCTGCAATGCAATTCCAGCCAAATAAAAAGGGAATGGCTTCGGTCTGCAGAGGGCGGCCGATTGGGAAAAGGAGTTTGCACAGGCAGAGTGGTTGCTAGAGGGCAGGGTTAACCAGACGACAACACTGGGAATGTTTCACAGCTTCTTCTACTGGCCACTGAGCTGCTGTGTCTGTGCAGTCAGGAGGTCAAGTGCCTTGTCCAAGGGCACTTCAGCAGCAGCTGGTATTAAAGAAAAAGGGATTCTTTACTTTTATTTGATCCTTTTTTTTTTTCTGAATGCAAACCGTTTTGGTTGTTTTAAGTATCTGCTCCCGATGAACCGTGGTTTTTGTGTTACCCGTGTACCTGAGAGTCAGTCGCTGAGTTTGTTTTTCTCTACAGAGGGAGATTGTTTGACTGAAACGGAGCCGTTTATCTCCGGTCTACTTTATACTCTGAAAACCAGCATCTCTGGAGAAGACGGAGCGCTATCAGATGCCGGGTGGAGGGAATCAAACCTCCCAAAGAGAACATCACAGTTAAATTGATTCCATTACATGCGCCGCTAACTTAGAAATCCGCACGGCAATTTATTTGTCTGGAATGGCAAATTATTGTCCTCGCAGTGAGTGAGGGAGACGAAATGAAGTCCCAAAACGCTGCACCCGCCGGCCCAACGTTAAAATACCTCCATTAATATACACTTTTTTTTTTCTCTGAGGAATTTCCATCCAAAATATCAAATCTCCAGCTAACGAGATATTTCTACGTGCTTCACAGAGTGCAAAGTCCAAAAGCACTTAGATGCAGATAATTGGACGGTTCATCCACGTGTGTGTTTTTAGCGACGGTGAGCTAACAGGTCGTTCAAACGCCCCCCAATGATTACGTGTCTAATGACCTCGTGGCTGTGCAATCGCCATCAGCACAACGGCCAGCTCAGTAATGTGAAAAGATTTTTGTGGAAGTGGAAATTTAATAGATTTCACTGCTCATTCTGGACGCTTTGAGTGTACAAATGACATTGAAGCAAGTCCTTGTTTTTTTTCTAATTCAATAAACCTGCCACTTTTACACAAACTCAAGGCATCTTTTCCGATTTGTTTAGGAAACACATTTTCCAATTGGAATTCTGACGTGACAATCAAACACAGAAGATCTTTGCTTTAAAACCGCAGCCTGGCCGCTTCGCGTGCTTCACATGCGTCGGTGGCGTGATGAAGATGAGGCTGACGATATTTTCCTTTTACCTTCGTGTCTCCGGATTTGTTTGTACCTGCCGAAGACCCACATCTCTAAAAACAAGTCATTAACAAGATATTTTCATATTTAAAGGCCTTTCTTTGCTAAAAATGGCTCCTTTGATGACGGAAAGTGTCGAGCCACATAGAGGTGTGAAGAATAAGTTAATAATATTTCATTACCTTTTTTTGCTCTTTTCTTGGAATTTCATGGCGTTACATGCAAGAGAACAGTATTTATTTCTCCTTCACACATAGTACAAAGCGTTTTTGGTGGTAAGCAATGTGAAGGAAATGAATACATATTAATAATATACCATTATTATCATAATAATAATAATAATAATCATTTGGATTATGCCACAGCAGTTGAATTGGATGCCTTTCGCTACAGGTAACAGTCTTTTCCCCTGAAGCTTTGCACTCTGTGAGTAAGCGGCGTGGGCAGGTGACAAACCCCCATGGCCCATTTCTCTGCAATTCCTCTTAACCTTCCCACGTGCACGTGATTAATAGGACCCCGTTGAGATCAAACACAGCGGCAGGGCACGGAAGAAAAAGATCCCAGAAGGAAGCGAGGCAGCTCTGGGCCGCAGAATGAGCTTATTCAGCTCGCCCGATTCCCTCCAGCCCCACGAAATGATGTTCAGGTGACACAAGTATTGTACCGCGAAGCCGAGCGGCTTCCCACGACAAGTTCACAAGGGTCCGCGCACACGAGCTGGCTGCGAGGACGCATATTTTCCTACTCGCCGATCTTCTTAATGTCGGCAGCACACGGGCCGGGCTGCGTGGATTGGATGGATGGATGGTGACCTCCATGCACAAGGCCTTGAAATTTTTCCAAAAGGTTTTCATTTTATTGCAAAATGTACAATCATGTCTCATGTAACTGGGTTTATTAGCTGTTAATGAAGAAAGAAACTACATCCTTGAAACCGATGGTAAAAAGCAGCTTGAATTACCTGCATTTTGTTAGCTTCTAAAGTTGTTTTGTTAGATATACATGTTAGTCTTTCTACTGAAAGTTGAATAACACTAAACAGCCCTGCAGGAATGAGTCTTAAAACACGGTTCCTTCGTCTCAAAGTCAACAATGTTCCTTGTTTGTACTACACTGCCCCGGTGGTCTCCCACCAGAAAGCTGAGGAGGGTTTGGGTATCTAATCAGGATGCCTCCTGGGCGACGCGCGGGAGGGATTATTTCCCCCGGCCGGCCTGGGAACGCCTCGGGATCCCCCTGAACGAGCTGGAGGAACGTAGAGAGGGAGGCGTGGGTCCGCCTGCTGGGCCCAAACCCCCCCACAGACAAGCTGGTGTCTAACAGAACTTTTTGTTGTTTCCTTTAAAAGGTGACGAACGCTGTCATCTAGTCCTAACGTACAGGATGATGTCAATTACAAGCAGCTTTTTCTACAGAGGGAAGAGACAGATTAGCCCAAACCCCCGCTGCATCCTCCTTTCTGATGATTCAGGGGTCGCACTGCTTGATTCAAATGTGCTCTGAATCTGCTTTCATCCACATGCTGCACAGGGAGAGTATTTTTTTTGCGTCCGGCGCTCATCGCTCTGTTCATGATAGTCGGCGTTCCCTACTACGATTTGATTAACCCTCAACGACATCATCAGCAGAATCACTTCTTCATCAGCATCCTCGGGACATCATCACGCACACATAATGCTGCCCTGTTCTCGGTCTTTCGAGCTTGTAATGGATCCTCATTTGTATAGTTTGTACAGTAAAGTTTATAAAAAATAAAAAAAGGTTTTCTACCCTTCCAGAAATAATTTAGTTTCTGCTGTTCAACTGAATGTCAATGGATTTACAGGCCTTGTTATAAAGTTTGTGTTTTTTTGTGCAGCATTTGGGTTTGTTCTACTGTCCAGAAGATGAAAAGAATTGTCAATAAAAAAACATGTAGGTGATGCTTTGTGTTGTTTGTTTGAAGATTGTCACCCCTCTATTTTGGTTGCGTAATCCAAAAAATAAACCTAGAACGGAATATGAGCCTGACCTCTCGCAGTGACCTCGCCAACGTGCTATCGGGACTTCGTCTCCACGATCGATGTTTTCTATTTATTTTGGCAGCGGCTCACCGTCTGCCTTCAGACCCGAGACATCCTTAATGTTCCTACTAATGTAGCTCAGGTCGGCTTGACATTAAATGTATTATTCATTATTCTGCTGATACGAGCAACTGAACTCATATGACGCTAATCTATTGCAGCTCGTATTAAAGGACGGCACTCGCTGCACGTCGCTGGCTTTGTTCGATACTCCACTCTGACCGCTCGAGTGTTTCTTAATCGCAGCCTGATTCTGATGGACCAACACAGCGAAAAGTACATTGTTTTTCTAAACGAAAGTCAATCGATTACATCGAGAAATTACACTTACAACTGCACCAGGCTGATGAATAAATCTCATTATTTTTGTAGGTGTTCAATAAACCAAACCATACCTGCATATTGGACGAATTAACTTTTGACCTGTAGATGAGATGAAAACCTGATTCAAAAAGTTAATAACGCTGCGTTAAGTGTGTAAGTAATTAGTAAACGTTAGCATGCGAACACTGGGATGGTAAACATTATGGATGATAAAGGCCTCACTATGGCTGCGAACATTTGACTTCTTACTTAATAATGAAATGATAATACATATTTATTTATATTATATGTATCATTTTAAAAGGTTAGACACTGCACATGAATAATTTAATGTAACACGCGTTTCAGCCCCGCTCAACTAATCTTCTTTGCATATTTATAGAAGCAAATCCGGGGGTTTAAATCTTTTAATGGTAACGCTAAATGGACTCTATTGTACAAAACCATTTTCGGTCTTTCCGACCACTCAAAGGGCTTTTAGCACGACATTTACAGGGGCCACCTGGATCCGGACTGACCGACTCCACACATCCACAGATGCATTGAGCCGGGGATCGAACCCTCGATTGCGGGATGCAAGAACGGTGGCGTGCAATCATTGGGCTGGATCCGAACATTTTGGATGACAGAATTTAGAAAATAGCAACACGGAACAGAAGAATCAGGAGAGCGTGAGTGCACTCTGATAATTTACTTTAAAGAAACCTTGGTTTTTCCATGTATGACTATGTATTATATTTTTGCAATTTAGGTTTCCACTGTGACAGTGTTGTCACTTAGTCCACACAGGGCATCTGCGCACACAGAATCCATTTGGACCAAACACAAAAAAACATGTTGTTGAGTCATGTTGTTGTATCTAAATGCCTGTTTTTTCTTCCTCTCGTTGCTTTTCAGAGGGATCCCGGCTCTGACTAGCAGCTGCATGTAGATCAGTACAATTGATACATAACGAAGCAGCTCTGACCACTCGAACCACCGAGACCACTTGAATCATCATACAAACAAACTCTTTGTTGGACAAAAAGCGATTTCATTTTCATTATTTAAGGGCACTGGAGAAATAAATTTGGCTGAGCTCCGAGACCTTCGAGACGGTTCTCTGAATTGTGCAAGGTTCATATGAGTCCGAATAGTTTGGCCCGTCCTCCACCAAGTTCCAGTGGATCCTTTAAGAACATCCTCCATACGAGGCCGCACCAATCCATTTCACCGCCCTGCGTCAGAGAAAATCATGTTTTTCTGGAAAAGCCACGTGGCTGACGAGCTGCAGCTCCATCAGCACTTTTAAAAATAGTTTAAGCTACACGGTTAAAAGCTGCTCAGCGCCGTACTCACTGAGCACAATTGTGGTCTTCACATTTGATCTGGTTTCAAGATAAATGTATTTTATGTTCAATTTCAACATAAAATATTCTACTATAATTATCGTAATATGTTTCATCTGAGTATTTTTTTCCAGGCCAAATATTCTAAACATTATGCTTTTTGAATAAAAAAAAAAAAACAAGTTTGTGAAAGCTCAGGTCAATGAGGCCTACGAGCCTCTCAGTCTGATGCAGCAAGATAACAAATTATCACCGTTATTGTGCAGCTGAACATGATCAAAGGTCCAAGGTCTCCTTGGAACAGGGAATATGAAATTAAAAAAAGCCTGAAAAATAAAAGCCAGACTGAAAATAACAACAAACTAAAAGAGAACTCTGCAATATTGCATTCTTTGCAAGTAGCCAGCAGAGTCACATCTGACAATCTGCTCCAGGATCCCGAATGCTTTATTCTCCGAGTGATCCCAAAGCAGCGATTCATTGTCTGCGTGATGATCAGCATCCATTTGCACAGAGCAAGAAAACGTCCCTCCCACATCTCTACTGATTGGAAAATGTGAAAAGACAAAGTCTCATGAAAATCAATCCAAAGGGTCAAGGTTTAAAAGTTGTTTGCTATGATGATGAAAAATGTATTTTTATTCTATGGAATGACTGCTACTGTTACTGAGATGCAAAGTGTAGCAGCTGATCCCTGCTGGTTTTCCACCCACTTAATTACAGTTTTAATTACTGTTTATTTGGACTCACCTTGGGTTCACCTCCTGATCGTCACTCAATGATGAGCTGGCTCATCATTACACAACATTAAAATAATACATCCTGTGCCTGCATGTTGTTTTTGCAATTTTTTAAAGCAATATAATAACCCTTAATCTGTGTGTTGCGTTATTACACAAGTGACTGTGAAGTCTTGATGAACTATAGATGGGAGCGCACCGACTCAACTCCCCTTACCAAAAAGAACCTGCGAAAGTGGTCAAGACAAAGTCTCATCTTAAGATTGCAGATGAGAAATGTTGCTCTGGGAGCGGCTCGCTGAACCGGCGCTGAACCCCAATTGCTTTGCAAAGATCTTCTGAATAATGTGAGACAAAGCTGTGAAATAGCGCCACAGCTAACGACGAGTTTGACCTTTCGGGGGGGGGGGGGGGGGGCGGCCGGGAAGTAACGGGAGTCCATGTCCTTCCTGCTGACATTTTTTAAAAGAAGTCAGGAGACTTGTGGGATCACGTGGTAGCTCTGACAAGTTGATGGAGCAGCAATGCGCGGCGGAGGTCGGCGAGGGGGAAGCGAAGTTACGTCAACTTGAGACGTGCAGTCTAAAAGGGAGGGGTCTGGCAAAAATTCAATTCTCCAGGCGGTAGATCAAATTCCTAAAAACTCCTGGGGCATATGAGAAAATACTATACTATACTACTTTGGATTGCAGGCTTCGCTGAGAGCATGCAAGGCCATGCACGCCCCCCCCTTGGGCCTGACGCCGCACACGCTACCGTTATCAATATGTCAACAGCCTGGTGCGAAGCCAAGAAAAGAAGCTCATCGGTGTTGAAGAGGATTCTGCCCGAGGACCTTCTCAAAGTGCAAACAGCACATCTCCATGTGCAGCATTGCTCTCGGCTCTTTTCAACCCTCCGTCTTTTAGCTCTGCAGCTTTGACCCTTTTTAGCGGTACTCTAATTTGTTGGTTACAAGACAATCTGAGTGTCAACGAGAGAGTGGGAGTTTTTCGTTTCGAGCGAGAGATTTTGCATCGAATGCCCCGCCTGTGTTCCCGCCTCGCACTGCACGCTGGTTTTAGCAGATTTTCCGTTTCAACCCAGGAGCCACGGGGGGAGTCGACATTGATGTTATGCGTCGGATCAAAAAAAAGGTTCTCCACATCGTAGAATGTGGGAAACTGCATGCATTTCTCCGGACCATCTCATTTGATCTGTATTTCGCCTGCACTGCCCACCCAAGTTGACAACTTCTAACCCTCATGCTGGGCCTGGAGAGAGTACATATACCAGGTCCTCGGTGCCAAAATCTAAGAGCATTGTGAGGACTGCATGTGGGTTTAGCATCACGTTGTAGAAATAAAACGTGTTTGAAAGGGTAATGTTGTCTTTCTCTTGTTGGAGCCTGTGGGAGCCGTGTGTAGGTTTCAACCATCACTACATTGGTCTCTAAACCAATCCCGTCAGTTCACACAAGGAAGCGGCAGCTTCAAATGCTTTAACGATCCTTTGATAGGGAAACCTTTCATTATAAAAGGTATTTTGGAATTTGTTTCCAGAGCTGAAAGGTTACACCTATGTACGGGAAACTTGCCTGCAGGAAGATGCTTTTGGAAACTTGTTGCAACATTGTGCCAAATTCCCGGAACGATCCGCTGAATCTGGACTTCCTGATGTACGAACAAACCATTCAAAAGGGTTGAGGGTTGGATTCAGTTAAAACATCCACGCAACTACACAACCTGATATTGAAGCACGATATTGGATTATCCATCCAATTATTTATAATTTGAATTACTGAACGTTACTTTGTAAAGAGAATCGATGTCTTAAATTATGTTTTTCTACATGACGTCCTAAAACCATACCGGGATTTTCAAAATGGACTTTGATGCATTAGGAAGCGTTTTTAAATAAAACTTTTTAAATGGTTGTACAAAACAAATCATCAATTTATTAATAAACGACACAAACACCCGGCATGGCTTTGGGCAAACACGTCCAACTGGCTCTGTTAAGTTTAAGGCCAAGTCAAACAGTCCACCTGATGATTTACAGGACACGCTCTGGTTCCATTGCGCCTCAGACCAGTCGGTTGGGTACGTTGAGCTTCAAGGAATAAGGCGTACAAGGAAGAAACGAAAGAAGAACTTGGTAGATGGATTCCTGCATTTCGGGTGTTGGCCGTGAACGCGGTCAGCATCGTCACAAGTGAAGAGGGGGGAAAGTCAGTAGTGTTGCATGTATTTAGTATGTTTCCAAATGAAGGCAAACCTTAAAAGCAAAGAAAAAGAATCATAGGATACTCCTTTTGGTTGCGTAGTGGCAATTAAAAAGGTACACGGATCATCTAATCAGTGCACAATCACTCAGTCCAAAACGCAATCACTTCATACCAGTATTCCAATTGAGTGTTTTGTTTTCAATCATACTTCTATTCATATTGGGCAATTTATTCCATAATCAGCCCTACAAAGTGATTCTATACAATCAAACGGTGGACATATTGTCAATAGAAACATTTATTTTCATTTATAAAGCATTTATTGAGCAGACTGGCTTTTATAATGCTGGTAAATATTCTCTATTGATCCACTAAGAAGAAGAAAATAGATTAATAAAGCTGCTATAGAAACATAACACAAAGCCCATGTCCCAAATATGACTTCAAACTGTTGGGAAAAGGTAAGATGAGCAAATATTCCAAAAAGAACTTTGAAGCTTTGCTGCAGCTATTAAGTTATTCACCAAATCAAAAAACAACCGCAGCACAAAACCAACAAATATCTTTGAAGAGTGGACACCGAATTATTTCATTTCTGTGTTTCAGTTCATCACAGATAATTCGCTCAGTCCTGCAAACAGTCACGTCATCGACAGTGATTCGATGCCTAGGAGCACATTTTAATTCACGACGCATTCATTAAGCAGGCAGTTTTTTTTTAAATGCTGTTCAAAAGTCTCGATGGATCAACCATGAAGTTTGAACACGATGTAAAACTACACAATGAAATGTTGTGGATTACGCGTGTTGAGGAGCCATTAGCATCCGAATTCATACAGCCATAAAAATACAGCCATGCATGGAAAACGTGTCCTACACACACACACACACACACACACACGTATAAGTTACACGCCGGTTACTTTGTGAATAAAAAGGGCTGATATAGGGTCAAACAGGAAGTGGGGGAGAAGTACACAAAGCCAGTGACGTGACTGTAACCGGGGAGACTTAACTCTGGGCAATGTGCGACGTAACGGGGCTAAGCGGGGGCTTTGCACAGTGATCCACATGGTGTGGGGCTTTATGAGAGGGCAGATGGTACCACTCAAGCAGGAAGTGATTGACATAATGACACGGCCGAGCATGGAATGTGGGTGTATGTGTGTGCGCCGAAAGAGTCTGTGCGTGTGTCTAAAGATACACATCCTCCGAGTGGATTCGAGGAAATCTGCATCTCTTTTTTTATTAAACCCTGCTATTTTTGAGAGTACGCTTTTCTGTGTGTGTGTGTGTGTGTGTGTGCATGTGTGCTATGCACTCTGTTTTGTCTGCATGTCGTCGGGCACACGGCATTCTCGTCTCACCGATCGTGCACGAGTAAGCGCGCGCGCTTTACATCTCGCCGTCCACACACGAAACACTTCAACTCGCTCGTTGCATCGGTGCGTCAGCTGCTGGATAACAGAGAACACAAGGAGCAGGGTTCCACTTTCAGGCGTTGTGATAAACGGAGTTAATTATTTTGCCTCTATTCTGGGGAAGAACCTTAAGAGTTTGTTTCCCCCTCGGGGCCCCGTGGTGGAGACTTGAGCCAGATTTTCATACTAGGTGATTAAGTCAAGAGGGAGGCCGCATCCCCCGCAGAGGTCACGCCAAGCCTCCTGCAACCCGAAAGGTCACCTGATTGGTTCCCCAAACGGCCTGAAGTGTGTCCATCAGAGCAGCAGCCACATGTGTAAGAGCCATTGAGCATTACATACAGTACAACCTCCCCCCCATCCTCAGTAAGAGCTATTCTGATAATAAAAAATATTAATGTATTTTGCTAAAATCCGATAGCAAGTACCAATCTGATACCAGGTGTACTCTCTCCACTATCTAATGATGTGGCTGTGTACATGTTTAACCCTTTTGACAGATAAAATCAGCTAAATACAATCGGGTCACATGTCAAATGTTCTCTCCCCAAAATATGCAATGTCATCAAGATGTGTCCTCTTGATGAAGCCTCAGATGAGACTGCGCCCTTCTGGGAATAGTTAGAGTTTTTCATCCTCGGGGTACGGCCCAAAACATTTGAACAATGTTTGTTCTCACCAAAAGACTGCAGTCCCCTTCTGTCACAACGCAGTAATTTACTTTGTTGTTTCAATCTTACTTTTAATTGAAGACAGTCACGAACGAAACAAGGAGTTCAGGTGTTTCCAGTGATGGGCTGAGCTGTAAAATGGTAACCGGGTTGCACGTTGTGACAAGTCTCACTTGGATGTTTAGACCTTCAAGACAAATAAAAGAAACCCTATCAATGATCCCAGTTCTTGGAAAAGCAATACGGATGAAACGTTATCGTCTTTTGATGCGTGCGTCATTCTTAAAAAGGGATCAACTTGGGGCACCATTGAAAAACCCCTCAGAAGGTAAACGCTCAATGAGCGTTCTTCTTTTCAGCCTATTGGTTTCAAGGTGTTTTTTTTTAACAGCACTTGATCTTTTGAAGAAGGATTTTAATCTCAATGTGATGCTTTTGTATCGATGCAAATAAAAACAAAAAAAATTCCCAAAAGGGCAGACAGCTTGCTTGCATTTGATTTCAGCCTGTGTTGTTTTTCAGAGCGGATTCTTTTTTATAAAAGTTGTGCAGGTTTTTGCATGTTATTGTTTACTTTGAATGTATTTATCCAGTCACGTGTGAAATGTGAATAATTTCAACATCTGTCATATAAATTGTAATAAACTAAGGTACTAAGAATCAGTCACGATCTCCACACTCACATATTTTAATGGCTCAGATGGATGAGTGTTTGAGGTTTCTCTGAAAGTAATTAGCCTTTAATGAACCCCGTCCCATAGTTCACAGCAATATGGGTTTTCCGCCAGTCATTTTACATTTACTCAGAAACATTGAGGACAGATTATATTACACAGATTTAGTCATCAAACATTTAATTTAGGCATTGAAACGGTTTTGAAAAAATTGAGGAAACAGATTACTTGAAATCACAGCGGATGTTGTAATCCGGGAGAAAAAAGGTCAAATAAATACCCACAATTGTTCATAGCATTGTTTTACATGGACATGGATTACGGCCCTCCACTGGGGTCCTGTTTCCTGGCTGTTGATTGACCCCTGGTGTGCGGTTCCAGCTGTAAAGTCTCTCCACCTTTGGCTCAGCCGGCGGCTGGTTTGGTTTGTTCCTGTCAGACATTTCCAGTTCAGTTCATGCAAATTTAAACAAAATAAGAGTTTTCGTTATGGAACCCTTTTACCACCGGCTCGCGTATTAAAACCCACCTTATGCTTGAATATTGGGCCTTAACTCTTATCAAACGTTTTATGGTAAAAGTCACATTTCAAAGTGTAAATACCAGTCTAGGGTAATGTATGATCCTCCCTTTTAAGTTGGAGACCATAGAGCGATACACTTGACCTGTAAACCCTTTATAACCCTTCAAGAATAAACACAAATCAATCAAACCAACACAGGATCTCAGTTTTAGAAAGTGTATTCGGATGTGTAGTTTTAGAAAACACACATCCGAACCTTCAACAGAGAAAAAAAAAATATAGAACCCCGGGATTTTCCATTTCTCAACTGCCAAAGTTCGTTCAAAGTTCGTTCGTCCACGTACCTCTGTATGTGGAATTAGCAGGGCCGTGCCGCAATTTACGAACCCCTCGCTTGTTGTGAGCAGCAGTCTCCGACCACAGCAGCTGGCAGCGACAGACCTCCGTCCCCAGCAGCACCGACACGTCCTCTGGCAGCAGCGACCGAAGCGTTAGCCTAGCTCCCGCTAGCGTTAGCGTTAGCCTAGCTCCCGCTAGCGTTAGCGTTAGCCTAGTTCCCGCTAGCTCCCGGAACCGAAATTGGCTTGTGCTCACCAAAACACAAACGGCGATGTGGAGTCCGACTCACACACACTCCGAACACGTTGGGCAACTACCGTTCACAGTCCGTCACGGATATTACTCCACACTGATGGCACACGCAGTCCCGGAGTCTCAGATTCGTATCAAATAATTATTTATGTAAATTTGAACTACACCATGAACTGGCATATTATCTTGAACTTATTCCCATGCAAATAAATTAAATAGCACTGATATTTATCAGAATATTACAGTTACATTTGCACTCATCTTGTCTCCCAGTGGCAACCTTTTTTTTTTTTAAATCACTGAATATTATATTCTGCCCCCCCAGATTCAGGGTTCATGGTCTAAGGCCTTCTGGCGGGCCAAACTGCTTCTGGCAACTTCCAATGCCTCCCCGGTCCAGAGAGACTGCACGAGGTGACTGAACAAACGTGTTAATTTCGTTGACGAAAACTATGACGAAAATTTTTCGTTAACGAACCTTTTTTCCACGATTTACTTACTTTTTCTCGCCCGCAGCTAACAGACAACAGACCGGCAAAGTACGGCGGATATTAACGCGTCATGATGACGTCATCCACGAACCCAGAACGCGCGCTAACTGTTAGCAGGCTCAAGCCGCGCTGCTTCACAGAAACATGAAGACCCGTTTAAAGACTGTCGGACTTTTCTGCTCTGTTCTCTGGCGACGGCAGGCAGCGTTTCCTCGGTGGATGAGACGCTCCGTTACAAACGCGTCTAACGTAACAAACTCATTGCAGGTTCTGAAGCCTCACGCGTTTCAACTGTAGTTCACGCGCCACATCGTGAGAAGACGGTGTTAAACCGTCTCGGCCACCGTACGCTCGTTACTAAGCAACGTAGAGGCGCGCACACACGTGACAGGTGGATCCTTTTGATAGAAGTGCGCAGTGCAGGTGGAGGACGTGGCGGCACAGAGCAGGTGGAGGAAAACCCGGAGGACACAAGAGAGAAGAACTGGTCATGAAACCAACAAATAGGTTGGTTCAAACCTACACAGTAAATTTGCCAGTGTCAAAAAGGCAGTGTCAAACTATTTTAATTCTTCCGGAGTTCTTCCAACAATGGACAGAGTAAAATTGAACCAGAAAACTTCCAGTGTTGGTGAAAATAATCGGAGTTAACAGAGGTTTTACTCTGTCAGTGTTATTGACTCTCTCAGGCCCTGATTCAACACTGATTAGAGCAAGATGCCTTCCAGAGTATCACAAAAAATACTCTGGAAAGCCCCGCCCACCAACTTTCCCGGTCAAACTGAGAATGTGGATTCTGGCATCGCCATCTTCCTCGCATCGAAATACTGTGGTAAGTCTTTCTACTATAAACTATTCCCGTTCTTTTTCTTCATTCCAGTAGAATCTGTATAAGAATAAAGGGACGTTTTCATTCACCACACTAGTCAATGTTGGGTTCGTGTCTTCAAATACCGAATTTCAAATGGCTAACGTGATTATCGGGTCGGCGGTTAGCTTAAATGTAGCAGCCACATGTCTGACCACCAACACCAAACTGAACAAAAACGACACGAGGTAACGTTAATGTCAGCGAGGACGAGCTGTCCTGGTGTGTTATGTGTCATGCTTGCACATTTATTTCAGTAAAATGACGACAAAAATTCGTTGAAGCAGTCATATTTATTATTTCTATTTGAGCCGGAGCAAATCGCTTTAGCGTCACAATTTTGGTCGAGCATAGCGGGACATGTCGCGGACATGCGGACGGGCTCATAGGACCCGCTAGTTCACCGGCAGACGGCGGAATGCACCGAGTCGACCCAGTTAACGTGAACGGAGCCGCGGCTCCGAGAGGCTCGGTTCCCGTTAGCTGCTGCTGTAGCCATAGACATATAAAGAGTAGACGCTGCACTGGCTGCTGAGGCGCAAACAAATATTTATTATTATATTATATACCAGAATATTATTACTGTTACAACTACTATGAATATTAAAATACGCCGAATCATGTTTTCGGTGTCATGCCTACAAAATCCCGTGAACATCCGCTTTTGTATTCAGCGACTGACGCGCTGACACTTCGTTGCGCCAGCTGGCACTGAGTGGAGCGGGTGACCGGTCCAAGCTGGCGGCCCCGCGGCTCGTCAGCACCACTAGGCAGCAGCGGTCGATGTCTATTCTTTATGTCTATGGCTGTAGCTGCTGTAAGCTTAATTTATGCTTCCACGTTACGGCGGCGGCGGGTGTGGCTGTGTGTTTCTGCGGGTGCCGAATCCTTGGTGAGCCGAAGCTCATATTGAAGCGCAGGCTACGGAGAAGACGTGAATTTACAACACTGGTTCACCCACTGAGGGACCTGGACGAGCAAGTGCACTTTCGATACTTTCAAATGTCAGCAACTGCCGCAAATTACGTTCTGAGCGGACCAATCACAGCACTTGCGGTACACGTCAACTCGACTCGCAGTTAGATCTTTTCGGAGGTGCACGTCAGGCTACGGCGGAGGGGTCTACGTAGTTACGTAGTTACTTAATATGTATATTTTCCTTTTTTCTTTCAGATTGTTCTTTAATGTACTGTGGTGCTCTGGTGGTAAGTAATAAGTTGATGTACTTGACCGAAAATGTAGTTGTGTTTGTAATTTTTAAAGCTGAAATAGGGTATTTTCAGGTTGTCAGCTTGTATGGGGTTGTAGATCATAATGTTGATTTCAGTTTGCTGTCTTTGCAGATACCATCATGTTGATCAAAACATTCCTGTCATCCAGCACCAACCAAGATCTTTGCCACTGTGATAAGATGTGAGCTTTACATGTTTTAGGTTTACTTTTGATGCCAATATTTCATGTTTACTTGGAATAAATATGTATTACAGTATGGATACAATTGTCTGTGTGTTTTTCCCCCTGCATAGATATGCAACACTGGTAGGAGTTGGTTAAAAATCAACACTCTTTGGAGTGATTTCATAATCAACATAGTGTAAAGTAGGTTTAACACTGGAAAGGTTATTTCTTTTATAACTCTTTAGTGTTACATGTGAATAACACTATGGGTGTTACTTCTTACATAGTGTAAAACTTGATTGACACTTCTTAGAGTTAATATTATTACACTACACTGCACCTAGTGTAAAATTTTAACTCTTACCAGAGTAAAATTGACTCTGGAAATTTAACTCTGTGTTCAGTGTACATTTAACACTCTGTAGATAGGGACCATATGTTCACTGAGGTAGTGTTAAAATTGACTCTTTAAGTGTTGTATTAACACTGGCGATTTTACTGTGTACAAAGAGAATGAAAAGATTGTTGAATGAAAAGTGGGGGTCCAGTTTAGAATGGCTGGTTTATGATGCAGCCAAGAAAATAATGTATTGCAGCGATTGTTCTATTAGCTCACACAAACACTTCCACCATTTGTTCTTGGCCCGGCTCCTCCGTCACATTTTACAACCCACTGTGGCCCGCGAGTCAAAAAGTTTGCAGACCCCTGCTATAGACCTGTCCTATGAGGGACATCTAACGGACAACCAAGTACTGCAAGCAAGACTATTATGCAGTTGTAGACACAACACAGGGGGTCCCTGGGCCTGAGAAGGGAAGAAAAGGAGTTTAATATGGCTGTTAAATGTGACTAAAACTAATTACATTTTAGTCGAGTTTTCGTCGACTAAAACTAGACTGAAATGTTTTGAGTTTTCGTCGACGAAAACTAGACTAAAACTAAGAAGGATTAAAATGACTAAATGTGACTAAAACTAATATGCATTTTTCGTCGACTAAGACTAAATCAAAAATAGCTGCCAAGATTAACACTGGACTACGTCCACTTGAAGAAGTATGTGCTACCGCAGGTTTAACAGTCACACGTCCCCACGTTGCGTGGCAGTGACACGTTGCCCTCACGTGCCCCGCTCCGGAGGCCCGCAGCGGGCTCCGAACGCGGGGCGAGTCTGCTGTTGCATTCTGAGTGATGACGATATCCGACACAACTAAACCCACCCACAGTTGCATTTAAATGCCCGCGCACGGCTCTCTGTCCCCCCCACCTCCCCCTCCCCCCCCCCCCCCCCCCCCCTCTCTCTCTCTCTCTCTCTCTCTCTTCTCTCTCTCCCCCAGCCCGTCACCGTGTCCCCCGCTGCGCTGCATTTATAAGGCGCCCCGGTGCGCGAGAAAAGGCACAAGCGTGCCTCGTCTCCAGAGAGGCAGAGCGCGTCGCTGGACACGGGGATTTTTTTGTTTTGTTGGTCTTTGTCTTCTTCTTGGATGACGGACTCGTGCAGCCGCTGCTGAGGAGGAAGAGGCAAAGGAGCGCAGGAGTTTTATCCCAAGTTCACTGCAGCAGGTCGACAGCGACCTTGTTCTCAGGGGGAGGAGGGAGGGGGGGTGAGTTGACCCTTTTCAATACACTCTGCGTACCTTACATTGCTTTGGTTTCTGAGGGAAATGATTGCCCGGGTGGATGAGGAGGAGGAGGAGGAGGAGGAAGAGCTGCCCATTGTCTTTTTTTCTTTTTTAAAAATGACGCTCAAAATGCATCAATAGTGAAAGTTTTGCGGGTGGTTGGTTTTTTACCGCGCGTTTGGAGACGATAATTCACATTCTCCTTGCGTATCAGATGCAATAGTGAGATTTGTCATTCTCTACATTGTGCTAATAATAGCACATCGTGGTGTTGGAGGTGAACTGAGAAACCACATCCAAACTGCTCCGTTAGCCAAATCGAGAGGTGGTCCAACCGTGAATTCTTGAAATAATCCGTAAAAACACTTTTCAATTTTCAACCATATTTAAAGACTTTTTTAAACTTAAAATTCTCACAGTATAAAGTGATTTATAAGCCAACATATTTCCCTTAAAGGAAAAATAAAACCAACGCGGCTGCAATTCATTTTGTGTTCATCGAGCAATAATTTTGACATAAACATTTCCTATTTTTTCCCTCAAAAGCCAACAGCAGCCTGTGTCAGACAGTGTGCATTATGATGGACAGCTGTTAATAACACAAAAATACAAAATAAACATTAAGAGTTGTTTTACATCGTTGCAATTTGACACACACACACACACACACACACATCAATGCTATTAATGTGCAGTGTCACGCTACACGTGGTTTGTGTGTTGCTGCAGTTGACCGTCTTCTTGTTTGTGCATCACTTTGTATTGGGGACTTGGTGGACAAACCGCCTGTTGACCTCGATCTCCTTTCAGTAATTTCCGATGCAAAATGGCCTGAAA
The DNA here is from genome assembly GCF_964276395.1 of Gasterosteus aculeatus. NCBI lineage: Eukaryota > Metazoa > Chordata > Actinopteri > Perciformes > Gasterosteidae > Gasterosteus > Gasterosteus aculeatus. The sequence goes on along the minus strand of NC_135701.1, from coordinate 20,074,500 downwards.
AATGAAAACTAAGGAAATGTCACAGCGGCGGCGCATCAAGCCAACATTGCGTAAAACGAGTGTAGTAATAATAGTCTGTGTTTTGCTGCTGGTCCACGACCACGGTGCATAAAAGGTACCAGCGGCCATCCAGAGCAGAAAGAAAATGAACAAAAAGTTGATTGTAAAAGTAGCTACAAAGTGGGTTGCATCCTTCGAAGTTGAAGCAGTGATGCGCATGACTGCATTAAGCAATTATCTTGCATGAAAGTATGGGAATGCTCCCGTTATGATGCCCTGGAAGCTTCTTGTTGGCGGCGCACTTTATAGTTCCATATGTATGCCTTATTTATCCTAATCCTATACGTTGAGACAAGTTGTTTGTGTTTACAGCCAATCAATATACACTTTCTATCAACTTCCAACTGAAAAAAATACCAGCATTTTCAGACAAATGTATGTTTTTCCATTAGTATTCTTGCTAATGTCTGTCAATTGCAGCGATGAGCGCATGCAGCGCGTCCCTCTGCGTGTTTGTGAAGTTGCAGGTGTGTTCCACAGTTGTGTATTTGTGAGACTGAAATGTTGATCGATTTGCTTGGCATCTTTGTCATTTTTATTTTTTCTTTGCAAACCAAGCGTGAGGACGTCTCTTCGTTTACCGCAGTTTCGTTTCGACCACGAGCCCCACCTGTTTGATCACGCCGACATGTTAAAAAGGCAACCGTAATGACATCAATTGCTTGTTATAAAGACAAATTTATTTTTAGAAAAATCACCACGTGAGCATCTATAAAGCTGCAAAACGAGTTTATTTACCTCTTAATAACCAGTAATGATCATTTCCCTGCTTTTACTAACGGCAGTATAACAGAAGATGTTCCCAGGTCGGAAAGAGATCGTACACTTTAATCATATTCAGAGCGCACTCGCATCAATAGTCACATCCGTTATTGGCAATCTCCCACCTTCGTAGGGGGCCACTAGAAAGAGCGAGGATTAAAGCACCGCGCACTTAAATTATTCCGGAGCCCCCCGGGGCGCTTCACTCGCTCATATTATTTTTTTAACTTTTTTTTATTTTTATAACGGTTAAACGGGTTTCAAACCGCAGAGACGTCACAATCCCCCCACCCTCCACCCCACCCACACCCGCCTAAAGAAACGAATTAAACCGATGCAACAGTGACGCCAGCGAGGTTCGCAGTGTGAGAAGTGGCGGCATTCAGAGGGGCGCTGACCTTGGTGCTGAATCCTTCCCTCGTGCACCGGCCGACTGCGCAGCGCCGCGCGCAGCAGCTCGCGCCGAACGGGACGGTGCCACCGGGTGTGTCACAGGTGTGTCACTGTGACTGAAGAGGTGTGACCCTGCGGAGCGATGCAGCTCTTTAGTTTTTTTTTTAATGTATTCCCAGTTAATTGAGATGATTTGACTTCAGACCTCGACATTTCCGGCTTTTGTAAACTGAAGCTGGATGGTGTGCCAAAGCAGTCTGCCCCACCCTGTCCTTCCCCTGCTCACTTCCATTCATAAATTCCCCCCTTTCTGCCTTCATTTGTGTTGCCATCACATTTCTCAAAAGCCTGGAACTGCATTACAGGTTTTTTTTTTGTGTGTGTGTGTGTGTGTTTTTTTTTTAAACCTAGCCGGTGTATTCCAAGGCGATGCCGCCCACACGCCAGATGCCTCCACTTAGAAAACAACAAGTAACACGCCTGTGCATCAAAGAATGTTAAACGTTTTCTCATAGCGTCTGGCACTGTCATTCCTCTTCATGCATGTGCAAAACCAGAGGTGGAAAAGATTAACGTTGCCACACTGAAAAAATACTCGTTTTAAATTATTTTTATATTACTCTATGTACTGTGCCTGCTGCTACACATTTACCCCCACATTTATATATCAATCTAAAGGCAAAATACACCTACAAGTATAAAATATGAATTTATACATTCGGCCCATTGGTATTACTAAAACAACATCATGGATGTATGTTGCGTATTTAAAACGGACCTCATGTTTTTTTCTTTTTTTTTCTGTTAAATAAGTTAAAAGAATGTTTAATGGTCTCTTAAAATGGAAATTGTGTGGGTAGCTATTGTGATTCTTGCTGTTCTAGCCAATATTTGCATTGAGAACTCTGCACTTTGAAACAGTGTTTAGTCAACGTTATGCCAGTATTAAGAGTGCAGAGGTTTGAGCAGTTCTGAATAGTTGGAAAATATAACTATTCACGGCGATTTTTTGCATCCGAAGCTCAACAGCACTTAATGAACTGTGTAATATGATGCACCGCTTCAATGACTCACGCATCCTCTCCGACTTACGTTTAAACAACACTAATTTCTTCTAAAACTAAAACTAAAACGATTTCTATTCCTCTTCTCCCTTCTGTTGCTTTGCAGAAACATCCCTGGGGACGCTGATATTCTCACACGCACACAGTCTCGATCACACACACAGCCACCATGCAGGAGTCGGAGCCCACGGTGTGCCAGCTGCAGCCCAACATCATCTCGGTGCGTCTTTTCAAGAGGAAGGTGGGCGGTCTGGGCTTCCTGGTGAAGCAGAGGGTCTCCAAGCCGCCCGTCATCGTGTCCGACCTCATCCGCGGCGGCGCGGCGGAGGAGTGCGGCCTGGTGCAGGTGGGCGACATCGTCCTGGCAGTCAACAACAAGCCCCTGGTGGAGCTGTCCTACGAGCGGGCCCTGGAGACGCTGAAGAACGTGTCACCCGAGAGCCACGCCGTGCTGATCCTGCGTGGGCCCGAGGGCTTCACCACCCACCTGGAGACCACCCTGTCTGCAGACGGCCGCCAACGCACGGTTAGGGTGACGCGTCCCACCATCCCGCCTTCTAAGTCCTACGAGCACTGCTCCCCTTACAGCCCATTCAGCCCTGGGCAGCAGCAGCAGGTCAACAAGGAGCCCCAGCTGAGGGCCATCGAGAACCTGTCCTCCCCGTCCATCACCCAGTCCCTCCTGCAGAAGGGGGGCGTGCAGGCCCAGGACCCCCTGCTGATGAGGGACGGCGGCCGCGGGGGTCTCCTGTGCAACGGCCTGGAGGAGAACAACGAGCTGCTGAGGGAGATCGAACCCGTGCTTCGCCTCATCAAAAACAGCAAGAAGGAGATCAACGGAGAAGGCCAGAGGAACGCGGGGAGAAGAGATGCCGAGATCCAAGTGGCCTGGTAATGTGTGATCCTTCAGTATGTGTAGTTTTGTGTGTGCCGCCTAGTCAAAGTGCAGGTCGGAGTTAGGGCCTGTTGTGAAAACAACATCGCAATTTAAGTCAAGGACTTCTAGCCTACACCTGGTCCTCTGATTGAAAGAAAGTGTCCCCCACTCGCTCTGCTCTGCGCTCCCCAAACTACCTGACCCAGCTGCCTTGTATTAGCAAACCTAATATGACTCCGTGTCACCACATTCGCGACCATTTCAGTTGATATTCTACAATTAATGAAGCTACTGCATTATTCATGTCCGCACAAACTAGCTTGCCGATCATTTTCCCCGTGTTGAGGTTATTCGTCTGCTTTTTGGGCGGAGATTGGTTTTGATAACTCTCTGAATGTGACTTGCACGGATGAGACGGTCATTGCAATCTGACTTAGTTTGTCGTTGCAGCTCCATTACAGATACGTTAGGATAGACAGTTGTCTTCGCTTCATTAGCGTTGATGTCACTTCCCAATATAATATGACACAGCAGACCCCAATTAGTAGTCTCTAACACAAAGCTTATCTCACAGTTGTCATTAGACCATTCGTTATCAGCTTGCAAGAGAGAGAGAAAAAGCCCCCTACCTCTTGCCTACCTCCTTTTTCAACATTTAGACTGACCAATTTTGCTATTAGATTGCCTCAAGTTTATGATGAGGCGTCACCGTCCGAGCCAATATTCCATCCCTGGCTCTGAATAGGGTCTGCACAGCGTACTGTTGATATTGACGTCTCAGTTATCCGCTATTAAACTCCCCGACCAATCGAAATCAAATTGAGGCCACCGTCTCTTGAATCAATATGAGATTCTTGACCATGTCTTTCATGACTGCATTTTCATATTCATTGAGTTCGAGAGAGATATGTGCTTGGAAAGAAAAGGCATTTCTCTTAATTGGGTGTCAACCTGTAAAATGCAATTCTTGTTTTCAGAGCAGAAGCGGTTAGATTCTGACTCGGTTTGACTCTGACTTCTGGGGATGAATATGTTCGTGCAGATTGCGGCAACAAAGAGATTCAGGCTTGAAATCAGACGCCGATGCGTTTCCCGTGTTTATGCATCTAGCAGACGTTCCCCCGCCGCTCCTTCAGACACACAGAGTGAGACCTCCTACGCGCCGCGTCACGTCTTTGCTCGTTGAGGGGCAGCTGCTTTAAATGAAACGTGTGCATGATCCGCGTATAGGATCATGTGCACAAGCAAGTTGTCCCGCTGCAGCACCGCGACAGGTGCAAAAACAGGATTTCCTCGAGAATGCCAGCCAAGCTCCGTCTCCACACCACGCAGGCCCAAACGGAGAAAACACCGCTGTGGGTGTATACAAGTCCGTGGTTTATTCATTTGTAAAGATGGGGGAAAGACGCCTTGTTTACTTACTGCACGCATGATAGTGTGTGTTTGTTTGTGCGTGGTTTGGCTTTTTAGGAAAGAGCTGTTTTGCACCAGATGTTAACACACACACACACACACACACACACACACACACACACCTGACAGAAGCTTGTGTATAACCTCCAGGGACCATGGCGTGGGAAATGGCACGTCTCCTCAGCTGGCGCCCGATAACAACAGAATGCCGGAGAACGTGCCGGTGGAGCTCCACAACGCTGACGCTGACAAGGTAAAATGAAGCTAATGTTTGGCCCTCGAAAGGATTTAGCAATAACAAAGATCGTGTGGGTGTGTGCATACTCTACTCTCTTGAATCTATAGCCCTCAATGCGAGCATGCGTTTCATGAGCAGGCCTGCTGAGGGGATCTGCAGCTGTATAATGCATGTGCATTCACGGCTGCTTTTCAGCCTTGTTCAATAATCCACACTATTGGCACTGCGCGCGCCCTCCGATCCGCCTTTGCTTAAGATCCCATCACCTATGCATTAGATCCATGGTCGGGTGGGAGGGAGCTTACGCCCTCCACACAGAAGGCTCTGGTCACCGTCTCAGATGTCTGTGAGCGGGATGGCGTCGTAATCGGCACACGTTATCCACCCACTTGTGACGTTGCCTGATCGATGGGACCAGGCGGGGCCAAAATATGCCAAGGATGCCTGATGGTTACGTGCCGCTGCTGCTCCGTCCCGTAGAATTGATGCAAATCCTCAGACCTGCAGAGACGAGTGTCATTGTGCCTTTGTGAGGGGGGGCTCATTCTGGACAGCGGATACATGTGTGTTTGTTAGACGTGGTAAAGGAGCCATGTTTCTTCCCGTTAGTGCATCCTCAGACTGAGGAAGAATGTGCTTTTCGAACTGTGTGTGTATATATCTGCACCGTACATGCATGCGTACTGACTCATGCAGTGAGACGTTCCCCTGCAGGCGCTTTGCCAGACACTGACGCAAACTTTGAGGGATCATGGCTAAGTGTTTAATTCGATAGACTCAAGCACAGACACTTGAGCGCGTAACCTTGTACGAGGGCCTTCAGTTTGAGCTGCCAATCCTGTCATTAATTAAATGATTAATCAAGCGAGTTGCAAAGCAAAGGTGGCAGAATGTTCTGTGAGATTCCACCTGCTTCGTGAGCTCCGGAGAAGCCACTTTTTGATGGTGCGTTGAATGCCAGAATATGCCTCTGAGCCCTCGTTTTCATGCGAGCAATGACTTAATCACCACTGAATGACTCGCCAGATGTCAAACCATAAATGTCCATGAATATTTAATTACTATCATTTATTTCTATTTCTGAGCTAATAAATCTTGCTGTATTATTTTCCCGTCTACCCTTTTGCCGTGGCCTCATCATCAACATTTCCAATCAGAAGTTTAAATTGATGGGTGGAAGTAGAACTTTTGCTGTGTAACTGCAATTACCAGAAAGTCTTTTGTCATTATATGATGTTATGAAATCATCTTAATCAGATTAGCTTCAATTATCTCCGTTTCCAGATCCATGGATGCGCCCTTCTGTTGCATCCACACCTCATTCCTAAGAATTAGGCCTGGGGAATGAGGCATGATGGGATTTACAAGTGTGCGTGCGTGTGTGTGTTTGTGTGTGTGGTCTACATACGCACTTTTACCTTTTACAGGCAAAAAGGCATTTGGACATGCATCATTTAATCGCTCAAGTCGTTCATGTTTCAGGCTGTCGACTCTTGACATTTTGAATTTACACCAATACACATGTATGAATATAGAAAAAAGTAAACTGACATTTATAGGCCATTTGCTTCTCGGGAAAACGGCGTTTGGCATGAATGGAAAAGTGACTCTTCTTAAACATGAAGGCCGTGGCTTCTGGTCTGGTTTTCTTTGCCCGTTGGACTGCGTGATCTTTCATTCTGTCCACGACTGACTCCATTCAACCCACCTCGTTCCCCTCTGCTGTTTTGGGAGGATGCGAAATGACAATGAGAGCCGACCGGAGCGTCTCTACTGCTATTCGCCCCCCCTTCCTCCAGCAAGGATGCCGATCATGTCGATGCCTCTCGGGAGATCCTGTGCGGTTCAACAATGCCCCCGAGAGACGATGAAAGGGCGCCCGAGGGGGGGGGCGCCATTGATTGCTTTGCTATTTTCCTGGAACACTTGCAGGCGTTTGCAAGTCAATCAGAATCATAATCGGCTTTATTTCGATTCGTTAGCTACGTTATTGGAAACCCAGTGAGCCTCGCGTTAGTCTGCCATTAACCTGCTGTTAAATGTTGATTGCCTTTATCCTGGAGTGGGTTTGGGGGGGGGGGCAGAGATGATGTAAGTAGTTTCTGTTCATGCCACTGAGACTTGAGGACAAACTGCTTTTCCCTGGTGAAAGACAAATCGCTGTTGTTCCACAGAAAGAGCCTCTCACTTGTGAAACTCCCATCAGAGATCCTCTCATCCATAAAATTGACAACCGATCTCCCCAATTTCCCCCCAATGAAAGGCCCCCCCCACCCACTCACAAGCAACGTACCCGGCTTGCAGGGAAGGTGTCCGAGGGGGCCGCGGTACAAATAAAGACTCTCAATTTGTGTCTTTTCGCGTCTCTTTTCAGCCGCCGGCTCAGGGCAGGACTTCGCCCACCAAGTCGCTGCAGAACGGCAGCCCCACCAAATGCCCCCGCTTCATCAAGATCAAGAACTGGGAGACGGGCACCGTCTACAGCGACACGCTCCACCACAGCTCCAGCAAGGTGAGGCACACGGAAATGAGCTCAATCAGCGGTTGGATGGAGCTTCCTGAAGCTCAGCGTCACATTTTAAAATCGCTTCTTGCTTGAAACTAAACCCCCCCGCCGCCAACTCAATCGAATGTAATCTAAAGTACTAGTAATTTGCAACTGGTTGACTTGTTGAGGCATCACAAAAAGGTACCTGTGATCCAGATGTCCATGATGGGCGAGTCCCAGTTTAACTTGACTTCACATAATAACGAAACAAAGGTTACAGATGTGATTCCCGTGGCTTCACTCGCGTCTTAACGCCAGCGATGATCATCAGTCATCCTCGGTTGAATGGAGATATTTCGCATGCAGACTTACCGACACATCATTTGCAAGTCAAGTAGCTTGAAGCCCCGAGCGGCTGCTTCTCACTAACTAAACGTACGTCAGCGAGCTCTCGCCTGATTCAGCGCGGTACTATTTAGCGAGACAGCAGGGGGTTCGGGAAAGCTCGTGAAACAATAAATCCTTCTATTAATACATTTTTTCCAACGGTTTCTTTTATGAATACTTGCACATGATACAAATGTTATGCTACACATGACGAGGGGGATTTCTTGGGACGTTTTTCGCATTGTGGATAAAGGCATCGATCCTTTGAGGGTCAAACCAAGACGGCAAGCATCTTCACTCCTTTTAACCTTGATACAGGTGACCGGAGCGCCTAATAAAACAAAATCCCTCGACATTATCATGCGAGTATTCTGCATTTTCATGTTGCTTAATTTTCCCGCCTTCATGGGGGGGGCAAAGGCCTTGATTACTCCAAAGGACACGACCACTGCAGGGCTTTGTCTGTTGAATGTAAGCGTGCCATTAGCGGGATGGAACGTCGTGCTTTGCTGTGGGGTTCTTTTCTCATTGGGGGGGGGGAAATCTCTCATGGCGGCTTCTAAAAGCTAAAAAAGCTCATTCATACGAAGGTTTTACAGTGAAGCATCAAAAGGCTCTCACCACATGCATCGATTTTTTTTTTTTTTTTTTTCCCTTTGGAAAACCGTTCTTCGTTAATCTTTCGTGCAGCCGAGGCGTCTCCTCCCGGTCGGCACGCCAGGGGCCACAAGGTGAGCGCCGCCACTTAAGCATTCACCCCCCCCCTGCCCCAAAACACAGCCGCCATTCGTGAGCAGCAAACGGCCGCCCGATTACGCCGGTGACTTATCGGACACGGGCTGCGCATCCCAATGAATGGCCCGTAATGGCATCTTCAGATTTTGTTATAAACCGCAGACGCCGGCGTATTTGGAGGATGATCCGTCTCTTTCTAAAAAGGACAGCTGGCTGGCATGAATGCCCACAGCGGCATGATGAGCGGACGTGCTGGAGCACGAGCCATTCCTCCTTTTTGTTTTATTTTTAACACTCCCCACTCATCCACTTCCCCTCTTTCACTCGGTCACCCCTCACTCTACATCTTCTTCTGTCCCCGCTTTGTTGTCCTCCCTTGTTGTCCATTATCCTACCCTAGCTTCCTCCTTCCTTTGTGAATATCCCTTCTTCCTTTCCTTACTTTCCCATCCTTCTTGTTTAGACTGCTGTGATTTGTTTCCGTTTTTCCGTTTTGAAAGGACACAAAGGGAGGGTTTTTATCTTTCGACGGGCTTTCCGGTCCACGTCTTCAGTGTTTGGACAGTCCAAGTGCGCCGGTTTCGGCGTGGCGAGCCAATTTTAGCAGCGCCGGGGTCAGTGTCACATTTCCCCCTTCGCGTCGTCTGCCCTCGCTCGCTCGCTCCATCTCTCCGCGAGCCGGTTGAAGGCATTTAGGCGAACCAAAGTGACAGCCGACTTCAGCTGTAATCACGTTCCGCTGACCACACCAGGTCGCTCTCAGCGATGAGCAATTCTCCCACTTCATCTGTCAGTTTTTCCTGTTTTCTGCGGCTCTTTCTGTCTGCCTGTCTGATACCGATCCGTGACTCACTGACGCGCTCGCTCGCCTGCACGCGTGCAGCCCGTGTGCGAGACATGTATAATGGAAGGGATTGTCATACTGTGGTTATGATCCCTTCACGGAACGGAACTCGCAACAGAAACTGTCCTCTTCATCTGGACCGAGTGAAACGCATTATGATAAAGCTTTTAAGTTGTTAAATGTGTTTGTGTGTGTGATGGTAAACCATGTCAAGTCCTCTGAGCATAACGTTATGTGAATATATATATATATATATATATATATATATATATATATATATATATATATATATATAACCGGTATAATGATGCACAACTGGAAGAGCAGCCAAAAACAGAGGAGAAAAGTTAGATTTTTCTCTTGGACGACTCTATTTTTACATCTATTTAATTCAAGAATTTCCGTCCGGTTCATAAGATTTACGCATGAATACAGAAGAATGGGATAACTCCGCCTTTGGTAAATGAAGTTCGCCATGTCTTTCATTTTGCGTCCAATCACAACACCGATGGCTGCAGGAAGTGTGTCTCGTAAGTGAATCCTCGGGCCTGAAGTCAACGCGATGCGTTCTGTTAGTGTTGTTCTTCGCTGTTCTCTTCAGTTGCAATGAAGGAAAACCAAGAAGGCAAATGAATCTCCTAAAACCCCCCTTTTTTTTGACTTTCCAGCTGCCAATCTGCTCTGAAAATGTGTGCATCGGCTCTGTGATGATGCCCAACCAGCACGTCCGCAAACCAGACGAGGTCCGAACCAAAGAGGAGCTTCTCCCACTGGCCACTGACTTCATAGACCAGTACTACACCTCCATCAAAAGGCAAGCCCGCCCTCCTCCGTCCGCAGAGTTGACCGTTGCGCTCCTTTCTGCCGCAGATGACGTTAATCGACGTGTTCTGGCTTCGGTTTCCTCCAGGTTTGGCTCTAAGGCCCACGTGGACCGGCTGGAGGAGGCCACCAAGGAGATCGAAGCTTCTGGAACGTACCAGCTGAAAGACACTGAGCTGATTTATGGGGCCAAGCACGCCTGGAGGAACGCTGCTCGCTGCGTCGGGAGGATCCAGTGGTCCAAGCTACAGGTGAAATGCAGGGAGCCCATAAACGTAGCGATATGCGGTGTATTTACTCAAATCAATAGGCATCTTTGTGCCTAATCCGGCCGCTGTGGTTTCATTTTTGCCATCCAGGTGTTTGATGCCAGAGACTGCACAACAGCTCATGGAATGTACAACTACATCTGCAACCACATCAAGTACGCCACCAACAAAGGCAATCTGAGGTAAGAGCGCGAAACGTGACACACGTTCCGCCTTCTGTCACCGCGTGCATCTCACCACCCTCCCCGGATCTCCGGCTACCTCCGACTTGACCCTCCCGCCCCATCTGTCTGCCTCCTCTCACTGCATCTGCGGCCCGTCTATCCGTCGGTGTCTTGGCACCGATCGTTGGCCTTGGCAGACGTGGCTAACAAGCGCTCGTTTGTCAGACCTGCACGGCGCTCTCTCACACAATTTCCGCCAAGTGTTAATCACATGTGGCACCTCGTGTTTACTTCTCGGAGGACGGAGAGCTTCTAGCTCATCTACTGCTCTTGGGCCGGGCGCGTCGATGAGAGTCGGCAGGACACCCGCTCTCGGTTTGGCTGGTTTTAACATGAATAAGCACAGGAACAGAAGTACAAATATTGCAACATGTTTGCAAGGTTCTCTGTAATCCTTTTGCTTATTCCGAATCATCTGTTATTACGAAACCAGATGTCAGAACATGAACGTATATGGGACAGGATCCTAAAATAGTGCTACTGTCCCAGTAAATATTTGTAAGTGGGACATTATCCTGGAAGAAAATTTCCCAAAAGTTTTACAAGATTTCCCTTTTTTAAACTTTATAACAGATCTCAAACTAAAGCTGTGCATGATGTGATTTTCTTCATAAAACATTCTCCCATTAGATATAATTTGTCTCGCATGGGGCAACGTTTCACTCATTGTCTGGAACACTGAATGCAACGTTGTGGTCTTCTTTTCGGAAATGTAGCACCACTTGGACATGTTTTTTTGTGACGGTGAAAGGAAACGTCTGATCGACCGGACGTTGACGTGGTCACGGCTGTTTGCTGCAGATGTGGACCGCAGAGTGGCCCAGATTCACACCAGCTGCCGACCCTCCTCAGGGACTTACAACCAGCTTAGCAGTATTAACACTTTTTTTTTTAACCCGGTCATGGCTTTTTAAAACGTCACTGAGATGTGACTAAAGACTAAAAGGTAGAAGCTATGAGTCCTGGCGTGATTGAAAATGCCTTTAGGGGCGGATTACATGTGCAGTGGCCACCATCTGTTGGAGATCCTGCTGATTGATGGACTCCGATATTCTCACACGCGACCGCACGCTTTGTTGCGCCGTCATTTACCGCTTAAGGGGCGGGACGCCTCGGGTGAAATGGGTACACATTGGAGCTAATAGATGGTTAATTACTGGTATTGAGGCAATTAGGTTTTGTATTTGTACGTTTTCTGGAACGTCGTGTTTGAAAATGAAAAAATGAAATCTTATTAATAGTCTCTGATAATGTGCATAAATTTGCATATCATAAATCCGAACATTGGTGCGAGCGAGGCTCAACATTCTTGCTTCATTCTGCTGATATTTTCATTATCACTCTTTACGTATGAAAATGTTTTGTTTTTTTTACGATGGAAACGTGTCGTGCTGTTAAAACAACGACTAGATTTCAATGAAATGTTGTTTATTTAATGTTTTCTTGGTCTAGAAGAAAAAAATGTTACTGAAGAAAAATTCTTAAAGCTCAAAATTGAAAAAGTGCATGAAAAACTCCAAGTGGCTCTCGTGTGAAACAATGTTTTCAGATATCAAAATGCTGTGGAATGTGAGGAATTTGCTTGGCCACAGTTCAGATATCTCAATGTTTCCAGGTATGAGATTATGACCAAAGATTAATATCTACAGTAGACGTGATTGAGTTGTTTTTGTCTTTCTCTCACAGGTCGGCCATCACCATATTTCCACAGAGGACAGATGGCAAGCATGACTTTCGGGTGTGGAACAATCAGCTGATCCGTTATGCTGGCTACAGACAGCCCGATGACCACATCCACGGAGACCCTGCTAACGTGGAATTCACCGAAGTACGCGAGAGGACCTGCATATTTACGCATAAAAATGAATTCCTCAAGTCCTGTTTGCACTCAGCGTTGACTCTTGTCACCAGATCTGCATGAAGCTCGGGTGGAAGGCTCCGAAGGGCCGCTTCGATGTCCTGCCCCTCCTGCTGCAAGCCAGCGGGAACGACCCCGAGCTGTTTGAGATCCCCGAAGACCTCGTCCTGGAGGTGCCGATCACGCACCCGAAGTGAGTGATGCCTTCCCTCTCACGTGCACATAAGAAATATAAGAAATGGAGCCACAACAACGAGGGGGATGCACAAAAGAGAGAGAAGAGACATCCACCCACTCGCACACTTGTTGAACAATGGGGCACCTTTCAGCCAAGGAGCCTGATTGGGTTATTGTCACATTCCAACTGTGCTTGCATGTCGCCAGAACGCACAGCTAGCCGCGCTTTGTCTGTTGCCATGCCGGCTTTTGTGGTAACCAGGGGGCTTGTTAGTGAGCTTCCAACATTCTCCCGGTCTCTTTTTTTTTTTTTTTTTTTTTTTTTTTTTTAATTCTCGTGTTCACTCCACGTCCGAGACAACTTCTATCTCACTTTGGTGGCTACCGAAAAAAGCCGCGACGCCCTTGAGATCTAAAGCATTAAGCTGCTGAATCTAATACCCATAATGACGAACCGGGTATGCCGACGTCACTAGTGTTCCGACGCACGCATACGAGCTTTTCAGAACCCCTCCACTCACTGATTCCCCCCCCCCCCTACTTTGCCCCCCCTCACACACGAAAAAGCAAAATTGGCTCCTCTTGCTCTGCACCCTGCTTCGTCTGGCCCTCTGCTCTGGAGCAGCTTGGCACAGGCCTCGACCACCAAGGGCGTCTCATCATTTTGATATTAGACATCGCTGCAAATAACATTGCTTTCAGCGTGTTATCAGCCCCGGTAGAGCGAGGGGGGGTTGAGTACTGGGAGATAGATTGAGGTCCTGTCTGCTCTGTCCAGCTCTGAAACGCCATCAATAGGGGTCTCTGTGTTAATGTTGTTTTTGGCTGCAGTTTTTAAAGTGTATTTGTGTCTCCGGAATAAATATTTGCGCTCCAAACAGCAGCCGCACGTTGTTGTGGTTAATGACTGCAAATTGCGACTATTGGGGGTAGAAAAAAAAAGCTTCAGATCCCCCCCCCCCCGGTTTGCTCCGCCCAGGTACGAGTGGTTCAAGGACCTGGACCTGAAGTGGTACGGCCTGCCGGCGGTGTCCAACATGCTGCTGGAGATCGGAGGTCTGGAGTTCACCTGCTGCCCTTTCAGCGGCTGGTACATGGGCACAGAGATCGGCGTGAGGGACTTCTGCGACAGCTCCCGCTACAACATGCTGGAGGTAGTGCGTCGTTCTTCTCCTAACGGGGCAAAAAGAGACCTGATTAACAGCACTTAGAGCCCCCGTGTGGTTCGTAACAAACGCTGATAAACATGAATAATGCATTGTTGATTTGATTAATATGTCAAAGATGTACCTAACTATCTAGTCATTTTCCTTTATGCAATCGCATACTTTATAGTTGGATGTATTTGGAGAGGCCAATGGAACTCCGCTACTCTGCCTAAAGAAAAGAGTTAGAGGGTAAAATCTTGTAGACCAGCAGTGGCTCAATTATGAAGAGCATTCCTGACCCCTTAACTCCAACCCCTGAGGCCGATGACAGATTCATTAAGAATGTGCAGAAAGCAACTTCTGATGCTTCTTCTATGAGCAACCACCTGTTGGATGCATATGTAAGACATTTCATTGCAGTACTGTTGTAATCTTCTTTCTGTATGCCGTGTAGGAAGTTGCTAACCGGATGGCCTTGGACACCAGGAAGACTTCGTCCCTTTGGAAAGATCAGGCTCTGGTGGAGATCAACATTGCTGTTCTCCACAGTTTCCAGGTAGGAAAACCTTTCATGTGGCCGTATTTAAAGGAAGGATTCAAAACGGATGATTTCCACTTCAAACGCAGGACAAAATCGTTGCTGCAGTAATCGAACTACCCTTTTTTTGCCACATGTGACACAAACTCCCGTCGCTTCATCTGTCACAAGAACTCCTCTCGACATGGATTCCATCAAAACATTCATATTACGTTACCCGACTGCAAATTTCTCCCGTGTGTGATCAAAGACTTTTGCAAATACCACAGCCTCAAGACGGCGAGACAGAAATGCATTTGATGTGTGCAGATAAAAAAAGCATAAAAGTGTTTTTTGAAAAAAGGACGTCCTCGCAGCGTGAACGTCTGATCACAAACGCGTGGAAAAACGGACACGTGCATCGATAACACAATCCAAATGTTTGATTTGTAAGCGGAGTTCTCAGTGTTATCGGATGTGGAAACAACGTCACCATCTGGAACCTTCCGCCTCGTAACCACGTCGCCATCCGACACCAAGGGACACAACATCCCCGTCGCGCTCCTCAGTCCATTCAGATCGTCAATAGGTTCCAAACCCTAAATATGGCTAATTATATTTGTCTCTCGTGCCTTGTTGGTACTATGGAGCTGCGGCCAATTTAAGGACGAAGAAAAGATGGATGTATTTGAAAACATTTGAATGTGAAAATCAACAGAAAACTGCATTTTGTACTTATAATTCTGTTTCCTCCATCATCTAGACGTGCAAAGTGACCATCGTAGACCACCACTCGGCCACGGAGTCCTTCATGAAGCACATGGAGAACGAGTACCGGGTGCGGGGCGGCTGTCCGGGGGACTGGGTGTGGATTGTGCCCCCCATGTCGGGAAGCATCACGCCGGTTTTCCACCAAGAAATGCTCAACTACCGGCTCACCCCGTCCTTCGAGTACCAGGTAAGCGATACGGAAAGACTTCAAGCCCGTCCGCTAAGATTGAGCTCTGCCTTTTTGCCTCTGGGTGAATTTTCCTGTAAAACAGTAAGTGACTCTATATGTACACATTAACTTAAATAGTCTGCAACGCAATTTAAATTTGTCCGAGGGCGCCTCCCCAGTTCTAGACATTCGCTTATGTTTACAACCGACTGGTTATAATAAGGAAGGCATTAAAGTAAATTAAAGTTGGAACTCATTATCTGCTGGTGCAGCACTTTAAAAGGAAAGTTTCTACAGCAAATTGTGAATTGTCGCTTCTTTGTACCAAGTCGCTGCGCGGACACTGATGATGTCTCGGCTATTTGGACTGGATATGAAAAGTGAAACGAAGACGACCCCTGATCTTTATTTTCTTGTCCCATATGCAAAAGTCTGATCCCTGGAATACCCACGTGTGGAAAGGACTCAATGGAACGCCCACTAAGAAAAGAGCCATCGGATTCAAGAAGCTCGCCAAGTGAGTCAGACGCAGCATGGTTTTGTTGTATTTGGGATTTCTTTCTTCTTGCGTTGAGTCAAGGTTAAATTGCACTCTTAAATGGCAAAGATAATTCACCGAGGGATGTGTGCATAATAATCACTTTCCAAAGACAAAAGTTAGACAGACGGAGTTAAAATTTGTTCAATCAACCCCTCGGGGAGTAATCAAAGCCGTGTCAGTGTGCGCACGCTTCGCTCCGTTAATATAATTGCCTCGAGGATGTGACAAGCTAGGTAAACAATTGCCATCCATCCCCTACCTCGACGCCACCAGCTGGAGGGAAGCACACAACCCTCCCTGGATAACTATGGGGGGGAAAAAAAGACCAGCCTATTTCCCCCCCCCATTCCAAATGACTTAAGCGAATGAAAGAGTGAGGGCGGGCGGGTTAGAGCCGATGACATCCTTTGGTCCTCTTCTAGTTCCCTGGCGATTTGCACATGAACGTGTCTTCTGTTAAAGGTTTGAAGAGTCAAATTTTGACTCATTTCCCAAAGGTTGACCAAGGAAGAAATTAAAACCTAAAACCTGAAGGTTGCAAAGTTTGACAGTTTTTTGGTTTCAACAATTTGTCCGTGTGTTTTTTTTTTTTTTTTTTACCTCATTCTCACCATCTCGCTCTCTTCGCCTCTGCAGGGCTGTGAAGTTTTCAGCCAAGCTCATGGGCCAGGCCATGGCCAAGAGGGTGAAAGCCACCATACTGTTTGCGACAGAGACGGGCAAATCGCAAGACTACGCCAAAACTCTCTGCGAAATCTTCCAGCACGCGTTTGACGCAAAGGTACCCTTGCTCCCGCCTTGCGTCATCTTGCATGAAAGTCGGACACGAGCTTGAAAAAGGTAGAATTGAAAAGACATCATCATTCCGATGAACCCCCCCCCCCCCACACACACACACACACACCTCTTGCTCTGCGGCTGAGTGTACAGGCGGCGAGAGGGCAGAGGAAGAAAGTGTGTCTTGTCACATTTTTCTTCTTCTTCGCTTAAGAGCCGCTGGTTGGAGGCGAGATTTAAGCGCGGAGCTGCGCAGTAGTTTAAGACGAGATCCCAAAGCCCCCCCCCGACCCCCCCCTCCCCTCCCCGCCGCCGGCTGTGCTAATCTGTTTAGAGAGAAAACACGCTGCCTCCAATCATCCACTGTGTGTGTGTGCGCTCTCCCCCCAGGTCATACCTCGTGTTCCCTTCCTGTTTACCCAGTGTGATCAATCACACAAGAAGAGATCGCTGCATGCAAGTGTGTGTCACGCAGAGTGGGTGTCTGTAGAAGGATCGCGGGGCAGATGAGAGTGCACGGGGGGGGGGGCAAACCTCTGTTGTCGTGGGGCTGAAGCCTGTTTCCTCTTCACGCCTCTGGTCGTGTGTGTGTGTGTGTGTGTGTGTGTGTGTGTCTCTGTGGCACACAAACGCATCCATGGATGCTCGCCGTGCAGCATGTCATCATCTCGTTATGGGGCGAGGGCAGAGGGGCCATTAGACTCTTCCTCCGCCGAGGGCGCCGCGTTCGGCCCTGGTTTACGCGCCCGGGTCGTCTGTCAAGAGACGAGGAGCGGAATAAAAGGCGACGTGAGGCTGAGGTCCCCTTTATTTATTTTTCTGCCACGTCTGCAGGTCATGTCGATGGACGATTACGACGTGGTGGACCTGGAGCACGAGACGCTGGTGCTGATGGTGACCAGCACGTTCGGCAATGGTGATCCGCCAGAAAATGGAGAGGTATGTTGTAAATGAACCACTCCAGCTGACGACGTTGATCGCGCGACACGTCGCTGACGGCTTTGTTCTGACCGCCGTAGAAATTTGGAGCCGCGTTGATGGAGATGCGCCACCCGACATCCAACACCGAAGACAGGAAGTGAGTTTACCTGCGTTGAGTTACGCACCGTTGGGAGTCATGCATCAACACTCTGCTTTCGCCTCCCCTTCAGGAGCTACAAGGTCCGTTTCAACAGCGTGTCCTCCTACTCTGACACTCGCAAGTCCTCCAGCGACGAGCCGGAAGTCAAGATTAACTTTGAGAGCACCGGACCGCTCGCCAACGTCAGGTAAACCAAACCCAACGAATCCGTAGAGACGTACCGTAAGACCCGGAAGATTCCATTTGTCCGATGATGAATTCAATGCGACATAATACAAAGAATGTGGTGATTTGCTGTTTAAAGGATCTCTGGATATCAAGCTCAAATACAGGTGATGTCAATAACATTGAAGTCCTTTAGTTTTTGAAAAGCTGCTGGAATGATGGTGACGCATTCATTTTGAAAGCAACCTATTACAAAGTCACAAAATAAATACCAATTTGTCATTTTTATTTATAGCTCAAAGAATAACCCCCACTGATAGTCTGCGGGAGATAAATGAGATTGTTTCAATCATCCGCAAATACAGATATGATTTTACCTGAATCTTTTGGTTGATGAATTTAATTTAAATAATTACCTCCATTACTATTCTTTTTGTTATCTCACTAGCTACAGTACTGACATTGACCTTGTAAATCCGTTTTGGAATAACACATCTTATTGCAGTGGAGAGTTTGCTGACCCGTTAAAGAAGAAGGGGCCTCAAAAACTCTCAAACACAAAACTGAAGTGAGTTGAACGCTTCACGGCGACACCGCGGAATGAAAATTCCCTGCCCAAAATCGGACCGCTCAAGAAATCTAACGAGTGTCCGATTTTCGATGCTTTTTGAGCGGGAAGAAGGGGCACGCGGCTAAGGTGGACTCGGTGGCGGGGCTTTGCCAAATTATCGTTTGTCTTTTGTGTCTTTTGTTGCCGTAACCTGCATTTCTCACTACTTTGTGTGTGTGTGTGTTTAGGTTTTCAGTGTTTGGCCTCGGCTCCAGGGCCTACCCACACTTCTGCGCCTTTGCCCACGCCGTGGACACGCTGTTTGAAGAGCTCGGGGGGGAGCGCATCCTACGCATGGGGGAAGGAGATGAGCTGTGTGGCCAGGAGGAGTCATTCAGAACCTGGGCCAAGAAGGTTTTTAAGGTCTGTTTCTTGGGCTCAGGCCCTTTGGGCTTGCTTCTTTTTTTTTTTTTGTAATCCACGTCGTGCTGTGTTCTTGGAGTGGGCACGCACCGTTTTCCTTGATTTCATTTTTTTTTTCAAAGCAGCTCCATGAGAAATTCAGAGAACATCTGTTGCCTTCACGCGGCTTTTAACTTCGCTTAGCGACTAGAAACTAACGGTGCTAATTGACACAACGGCGCAAACAAAGTGTTGAGCGAGCAAACAGTCCTTACCTGAGAGGGGAACGAGATGGGTGGGTGCTCTGCTTCAGGGCTGTTGGCTGTATTGGCCATACGATAGTCAAGGTGTCTGTTTTTAGAATTTAGTGCAACCAGAATGATATGAATTAAACGAGAAGGGCCTCTTGCCGCTTGTGAGTCCCCTTTGTCCTTCCTGGTTTGAACGGTCCTGTTCTCTCCCGTGGTCAAGGCTGCCTGTGACGTGTTCTGCGTCGGCGACGACGTGAACATCGAGAAGGCCAACGACTCCTTGATCAGCAACGACCGCAGCTGGAAGAAGAGCAAGTTCCGCATGACGTACACCGTGGAGGCCCCGGCCCTCATTGAAGGTAGACGATACCCGTGCGGTGGTAAAGGGGGGAATGATTGTCCTTAGAGGGGTGGGGTTGAGAGCAGTAACTCTCCCGTTAAAACAACTGCAACTAACATTTGGTAATTTCCAAAGAAGCAGTTTGTGGTGCTGTTGAACTGTAACGTGCGCTACGGGGAGGGGTTTGTTGTTCAGCCTTCCCTCATTTGTACACATGGGTAGACAACATAATGGCCCCTGTAAGAAATCAAATATATTGGAGTTTCCAAAATGTTAAATTGTTCCTTTTTGATAAAAGGATTGCGTTCAAACAGTCACTAAATAAAGGAAATGATGATGTCTGTCTGCCAATAGCGTTCAACTGTGTTCACAAGAAGAAGGTATACGGAGCAACCATGCTAGAATCTCAAAACCTGCAAAGTCCCAAATCCAAGTAAGTAAGAAAAACAATCCGTTTAATCTTGTTTTGGTGAATCTGTGAAATGTTGCGCAGTTGATCCAATGCACTCGTTTGGTACGGAAACGGACCAGATTGAAGATTGTGCAGCGGTGTTCCCTAAATCTCTGATCCCGCTTTCAGTCGCTCCACCATATTTGTGCGCCTCCACACAAACAACCACGAGCGGTTGACCTACCAGCCCGGCGACCATCTGGGCATCTTCCCCGGCAACCACGAGGACCTCGTGACGGCTCTCCTGGATAAACTGGAGGATGCCCCACCGGTCAATCAAATCGTAAAAGTGGAGTTCCTGGAGGAGAGGAACACTGCCCTAGGTGGGTGATGCCATTAGCGACGCCACGCTACTTTACGAATGGGGCAGGCGCGCAATCAGGATGTTGGAATAGAACCACGAATAAGCAACACTCTCTCAAAGTCCTTACGGAGGTATTCACTGGATGCCCGGAAGTGTTTCGGAGAAGATGCATGCGGGTAAACAGTTGTGGTGACACTGCGTGACTTAAGTGTTAATTTGCCTGTGACTGTGAAGCAAAGTGTTCCTTCCACACAGTATGTGAGCCTGATGAAACTTTACTTGATACACAAAGCCGTTGTTGTTGTTGGTGGCTTATCAATCTTCCCGTCGTCTTCATCGGCCCTAGAATTCAATGTCCCTGCATCTTCAAATCCGATTTTTAAAGGGGCTAACGATGCTAACAACGACAGAACCAGCAGTGGTAGCTAATCCGTGGTAAACCAAGGGAGTGTCGGCGATGGTGTGGTTTTACGTTAGCTTAAAAAAAAGAGGGAATGTGTCTCTCACAGTCTTCCTTTCTGCAGGTGTAATCAGTAACTGGACACATGAGACTCGCATCCCTCCCTGCACCATCTACCAGGCCTTCCAATACTTCTTGGACATCACCACCCCGCCGACCCCTGTGTTGCTGCAGCAGTTTGCCGCCCTGGCGACCAACGACAAACAGAAAAAGAAACTGGAGATCCTCAGTAAGGTAAATTCACTTTGACTCTGGCGTCCCGAGTAACGCTGACCTTTTAGAATTATCGAGCTGCCGCTGTTACACGGAGAGCTCGGTTTAGTTTTATGTGCGTAGGCTATATCCAGAAATACTCTCCTTTTTTCTGTGTTTGCCACTCGTGAGGGCAAATGAATGAACTTTTCACCAGAGCACAGTTTCTATTAGACGTCACCATGTGTTTAAGGCACAGCAACGACCAACACATTCGTCATGCTTGCCATCAAATACGGGGGACGGCTTTCTGTGATTTGATTTACTCTTGCGCTGAAATATGTACAGCAGGAGTGAGCTGGCGCCAAATTAAAGCCGTTGATCGCGCTAACCCAGAGCCGCCACCCCCCCCCCCCTCCTTGCAGAGCCTCCCACAATTCACTCTCCATTTTTGTCAATGTGTGGAAAAGGCTGGCTGGGGCCAAGCAGTGACTCATATGCTCATACATCGAATTATTGTCACTAAGCCAAGAGGAGAAGATGGAAGGCTTCTGGATTCAGAGGGGAAAAAAGAAAAGATTCAGCACTGCAGATCATATTCTGTATTATTTATATACACGTGAAGATCTCTGACTTTCAAATCGTGTTTTCTCTCCCAATAAGCATAAGAGCGTTGACGTGTATTTAGTTTAACTGGTTATTAGCAATGTCTCAAGTAAACAAACTTAAAAAAAGCCCAGGGCCCCGAAGTGCTTTTGCTGGTGGGATTCTGGTAATTGTACGTTTTAGTGCTCCAGGCGAACGCTCATAAGTGAGCACCGGGTCGCTCGTTAGCACCTTGCGAAACTGACAGGCTCTAAATTCCCTACATCCAAAATGGCAGCCGAGTCAGAAGTGAAATGAACATCCACCCGTGTAGTCACCCCCGGCCCCCGCGCGTCTCTCTCCGTGTGACCTCACAGGGCCTGCAGGAGTACGAGGAGTGGAAGTGGTACAACAACCCGACGCTGGTGGAGGTGCTGGAGGAGTTCCCCTCCATCCAGATGCCCTCCACCCTGCTGCTCACCCAGCTGCCCCTGCTGCAGCCTCGCTACTACTCCATCAGCTCCTCTCCGGACCTGCACCCGGGAGAGATCCACCTCACCGTCGCCGTGGTCTCTTACCGGGCCAGAGGTAACGCACCTACGGATCATTCGGGGGGCAGTCTGGGGAAAGCGTTGGTCTCTCCGGGGATCGTGCGGCTGTGTGGGCGCAGTGAGGATGAACTTTTGGACTCGCTGTCATACGCTTCCGAGGCGCTGACGTTTTCACTGCGAAATATCCGAAGTAAACTCCTACCCAGGGGTTTCCGGTGAACTGCATCTAGCAGCAAGCAATGGCTCAAAGAACCGATGAGCCCAAACACTGTACAAAACCTCTTTTTGCACGCGGCCGGTTCCCGGCCGCGTGCACAGAAAGGAATGTGCTGTGGCTCTTTCAAGGTTGCTGCAAAGACTGCAGAAGTCCAATGACGCAGCCTCTCTGGGGAGCGAGCCTGTCTGCTTCGGAGGGCAGCCAGACCACGACTGTAATCACAAGGAGCGTACAAAGATTCAACGTCTGTGAACCGATTCTGCGTGATGATGTGCACACAAACGAGGCGTGTTTCTTTTGGAGACCTTTTTGCATCGTGTATCACGAGGCTCTTTAATCTTTATACTTTGTAATTAGCATCTAAACGCTCAGCTCGTCAAGGAGGTGGTTAATTCTAGTAGTTAATGCTATTTTCTCTCCCGCTTGTAATGTGTACTTGTGCAAACATTACCATGATTGTAAAGGCAACTGTTGAGTTACTGTAATTTCCCTTTGGAGGTACAGGTGTGAGATTAGTCACTAAGCCTTGGGAATGGAGTTTTAGTTTGTGCACTTAGAGTGGGAGGCTAAGAGGACAAAAATGGAAATGGCCCACTTGGTAATAATCTTCCCTTTTTTTTCAGGCGGAGAGGGACCCATCCACCACGGAGTGTGTTCGTCGTGGCTCAACCGGATAGAGAAGGGAGAGATAGTGCCGTGTTTTGTCCGAGGGTAAATATCACAACGCTTAACTGCCTCCAACTGCTCCTGTATGCACGTTCAACACGAAGCGGCCGACTAGTGTTTAGGGCGAATGTGTGTTTTCACATGATTGCTGAGACTGACTGAAGTGTGAGAGTTGGTCATCGGGGGTGTTGATTTTGTTTTGCTGCCCGTCACTTATTTCAATTCAGCAAATAGCTGCTCCAATTTTTTGTTTACAACGCAAAATGTTTTTTCCACGAATTCCATGTCAAACAAAGGGTCCTTTTTGGGGGATTTAAGAATTCCTCCTAAACCAAAACCTAAAGGGCGATTATGGGAACGGTCATTCCGTACTATGGACCAGTAACTTCCTTGACTAGAGAGAATATCCCCCTGATCATCCCAGGATTTTATTTTTACAAACAAAATAGTGAGCTTTTACGATGCTTACTGACCTTCTTGTTTTTACTGTTGTTTGCTCATTCCAGTCAGATTCGTCAGATTCCATCTTGTACAAACATTTTACCGAGTGTTAAAAATCCCCTCAAGACCACTTTCGTCGAGAAAGCAAAAATAGCATATTTCCCAAAAATTTTGAAATGCGCCTTTTGTTAGGTTCAAATTAGTTTAGGATCACTTTAAGGCAATTTACTTTAATACATTTTTGTCTATTTCCATGCTGTAGTGCACAATCGTTCCACCTGCCCAAAGACAACCAAGCACCTTGCATCCTGGTGGGACCGGGAACCGGCATCGCCCCATTCAGAAGCTTCTGGCAGCAGAGACTGTATGACCTCGAACACAACGGTTGGTTGTTGTTTCCTCATTCCTCGTATGTGCATTTATTGAGACTGTAGAGAAGCTTTGAAGTGGAGAGAGAACGATTATGACGACATCCCAGACGAGCGGATGAACGTCAAATGCTGTCGAGAATTCCAATGAAACCATTCGGAACAACAAATGCAACAAAGTGCCTGTCGCCTTTCAGGAATCGTGTCGTGCCCCATGATCCTGGTGTTCGGTTGCAGGCAGTCCGAGGTGGACCACATCTACAAGGAGGAGACCATCCAGGCCAAGAACAAAGAGGTGTTCAAGGAGCTCTACGCGGCCTATTCCAGAGAACCCGACAAACCAAAGGTGGGAGCGCTGAACCACCCACTGCTGTGGGCCAGCGAGATGATCACGGCTCTCTTTAAAATAAAGTCACACGGTCGAGAAATGGCTCAGTGCAAACCGCTGAGCTTGGCTGTCCTCGGGTAACGTGATTAGCATTTGTTTTTCTGTTGCCGTTCTTAACGGAAATAACGAAACTGACGGGGTATAAAAGAATATTTGAACCCATCCAGCAGTCCCTCCGCTTGCAGTTTGCTAACTTCACTTCATTTCACTTTGTTCCCTTTCCGTCAGTGGTCCTCTGGCTGTTTATTTTCCCCTTTTCACATTGATTCCTTCGCCACCTTTCTCACACTTGACTCCTTCGTGCACGCTCACCATTCCTCCTCTGCCTGCCTGTCAGAAATATGTGCAGGACGTACTGCGCGAGCAGCTGTCTGAGATGGTGTACCACTGCCTGAGGGAGGAGGGGGGACACATCTACGTGTGTGGAGATGTGACGATGGCCGGGGACGTTCTCAAGACCGTCCAGCAAATCATCAAGCAGCAGGCCAACATGACGCTGGAGGACGCCGGCTTCTTCATCAGCAAGCTGCGGGTGAGAAGGACACGATGCTCGCTTTGAAAACGCCGCTGGACCGCTCTGAGTGACGGCAGCATTTTGGGGGGGGTCAGAAGTTTGAATCCTGCACGAGCTTTGAAAATGGTGAACATTTGTTGTCCGCCGTCGCTGTCCATCATGACCGAGGTGCCCTTGAGCAATGCAATCTGCACGCAGCTGAACGGGCGAGGTTTCAGCTTCTTCACACGAATGTGTGCGACCGAGTGCTGAGCCGCTGAAAAACAGAAGGCGTGTTGAGTCACTGTTTCCTGTGGAAAAACAAGGTTAAAAAACACCCTCACTGGCTTATTTTCAATTGTCAACTCAAGGGTAAAAAGGCTATAAAAAGGAGAAGGACACGTGTCACCACGCCAAGTATTAACACACTTATCCGTGCCGAATGCAAATGGGCTGAAGAGCCGTTTTTCAGTTCTGTTCAGTGAATCTGTCCAATGCAACGACTGCAGGCATGAAAACACAGTATGTGCGCTGCTAGAATTGTGTTCTCATAATGTAAAAGTAAATGTTAATGAAACGGTTTGAATATTTTCTATTGAGAGTCTTTAATTGCAGCATTCTGGCTGTTCACTTCTTTTGGTCTTACGCTGTTAATGTGACGTCCACCGTGTCCAGGATGAGAACCGCTACCACGAGGACATCTTTGGGGTCACCCTGCGCACCTACGAGGTCACCAACCGGCTTCGCTCGGAGTCCATAGCCTACATTGAGGAGAGCAAGAAAGATTCTGATGAGTGAGTTGTTTCCTTTTTCCACCATTTTTTATTTTTAAAAAAAAAGGTTAATTATATTGATGTGCAAAAAACATGCCAGATATCTCCATGTAAAACATTTTAGTACAACGTCGCTGTTGCATTAAAAAGCGAATAACTGCAGATTACGTTTTCTAGTAACCTGCCCAGTAGATTTAGACATTCCTTGTTGTGGGATGTTTAGAGGGGTCATAAGAAGAGATGGAATTCATCCTCTGAGTCATAAGCATCAGCATGAATTTCTAATAGAATTCTCCCCTCGTTTTCTCGTGTTATATTGCCATGACTTATGGGCAATGTCATCATTTTGTAGGAAGGTGGTGCTAGATGCGTAGAGCTCCACTCAGTCACCGGAATTAATAGGAAGAGCATAAAGTTTGGCTCCTCACTCCCCAGGCTTTGCGTAGGCCGTGCAACATTCATAGTTTTGCATGCAAACCATTATATCATTCGGGATTATATGGAAACAAAGCCTTTTCGAAACCTTTACATCACATGCTCGTATAAATCTATTAAACAATAAGTTGTAATTATAATATTATAAAAATGTACCAATACATTCATTTAAATTGGGAAGATTATGAACATTTAAAGCATTCAAATAGGTAGAAACCAGAAATACAAATATGAACCTGGAATAAAGTTTAAAAAAATTAATTGCACATCATTTGAATGAAAGCAGTAAAATGAGCAGTATTCATTCATACGTAATAAATGTACTTCTTCATTGGTTCCTCGTTCGCTCCATTTGTGTCAGAGTGGATTTTATGAGGCATGGTAATGTCTAGTCTGTACTCCCAACACATAAAACCAGGATTATTCACTTGACTCGTCTGCAACTGCTCTGAACTGCGTGGGATGCTAAAGATCTATGATGCGTTTTCTTATTTATTCATCCTTTTTTTTTTTTTGTTGTTGTTTAGCTCATATTTTGGATGAAGTCTGAGCCCATTTTGATTTTAACCAGTCAGAACAAGAGCCGCTGTATCTCAAACGTTTGCATAAGTAAATCCGACCTCCAACCTGTAGTTGTTGGCAACGGCGACGTGTTGTCGCCCCTCGTTTCGGATGAAAACAGAGAGCGTAACCATAGCAACCCGCGGAGAAGGGCCTTTAAACTAACAGGATTAGAGCGAGACGCAAGTGGGTCTGTTCCATTTCTGTGTTTGTTTCCGTCATCAATTGTGCACATTTCAAGATTAGACACTTCACGTCCCCTTCCCTGCGAGAGCAAAACAAGGGCCCTACATATCCACTATGGCTCATTAAGCACCAACATAATGCATCACAGACGATGGCTCCTGTGTGGATTGTCACTTGAATTTTACATTTGGCCATCGAAGCCCCTGTTGGCCGGATGAGTAATGACTGTAACGTCTCTATTTCCATGTCTCTGTTGCTCCCTCTGTCCGTCTTTCTGTCTCTCCTTCTGTCTTTGCTCTCAGGGTTTTCTGCTCGTAGGTCTGAGAATCCGCTTTCTGACAACGACCAGTCTGGAGGACACGGCGACGCTGGTTTAAAAAAA
Source organism: Gasterosteus aculeatus (assembly GCF_964276395.1). Lineage (NCBI taxonomy): Eukaryota > Metazoa > Chordata > Actinopteri > Perciformes > Gasterosteidae > Gasterosteus > Gasterosteus aculeatus. The sequence continues at coordinate 20,047,724 of NC_135701.1, read as the reverse complement.
AATACTGTGCCAATTTTTGTACTGTAAAAAAAAAAAAAAGTGTTTGTTTGTTTCTTTTTTTATACCACTTTATTGTTTCTGTTTGGCCCCCCGCGATTTTGTCTGTAGCAAGTTGGAAATGTTGTGTTCTCTCGTTGATGATACTTCCAACAAGTTAAAATTGATCATTTTGATTCATAATGTGTGCACCTAATGTGATGACCTGCCTCATTGTGATTGCATGACCAAGACGAGAATATACCCACGAAATATAATCTACTCTGTGTTATTGTTACAGTGCAAAAGGCTTTCATTGAGGTTTCGTATCAACGAGGAAAAGTGTGAGCAACTCACGGACATTTCTGAATAAGCATTTATGTTACAAAAATCACGGCCGGTCGAACATATTTGAGCTGTATTTTTTTTCTATGACGTGATTAAAGGTTGTAGTTTCCGGGGGAAAGTTAAAACAGCAGAGATAATCGAGAGATGTACAGGCATGCAAAATGAACAACTGATTGAGCGATTATTTTTTTTTTTTCTATATGCAAATTTTTCCCTGTTGAAGTCACCCTGACTTATGAAAACAGAGCCTCTGTCACAGCCGGACGTACTATCCATCTCTTCACTAGCAGTTCATCAACACGCTTCAGCCTGCGGGCCAGCGCTCTGTCCACTCTCCCCAACACCGTAACGTTGTGGTGTGTGTGTGTGTGTGTGTGTGTGTCCCAGCTGGCGCTCGCACAACCCACATCCACATCCGGAACGTCTGAACCCGATTTCAGTACGTGATTAGATGAACCTCAAGGGAAGACAAATATAACTTTAAACTTCAGTGCTCGATTTTAAATGTTTACCTTTGTGTTTGCTTAAACAAAGAAAATGTGTCAACCCATGTAATCGTCACTACTAAATGAGTTGTTAGCAGGCCGGCCGGCCTTAGCTTAGCATAAAACGTGGAAAATGCAACAAATATTCTTCCAGCAACGTACTAAATATTAATATTTATTTTGTTTAAGCGTTACATTTCTGCAAAAAAGTTAGTATCCTTTTTTTAATTGATGAGGTGATGATAGAGCCCAGCTAACTCTTTCTCCCGTTTCCAGCCATTGTGCTAAGCTAAGCTGGGGCTTCTGTGGCGCCAAACAAGCGGTTGCGCTACCAATTTTTTCATCCTATTCTGTCAAAACATTCCTTTCTAAAATTTCATTCATTTAATTTTGCTGCAAAACACAAAGTGATGCAAGATAAAAAAAAAAATTAAAAATCTCTCCTCGATCACAGTGTGCGGCCCAGATCTTATCCGACCGCTTCTGCGCTTTTGACAATTTGCGTTTGTCGCCTCCTCTTGCCTTACATTAACTCCTCCGCCTCTGCCCACACACGGCACGTTCATTCTTTATTGTGTGTCTCTGCATGATTGTGCGCAACCCCGCGGCTCACGCGCCGCCCTCTCACTGTGACCTGACACCTGCTCGGTAGCATCAGCGTGTGTGTGTGTGTGTGTGTGTGTGTGCGCGCGCCATCACTAGCGTGCACCTCTGCGTGGGTTTAGAACTTGAGCATGTGCTCAGGTGTGCGTTTCTCTGCTCGTCTGTTACTTTGTCCAACTGGTCAGATTTTAAAATAAGCATGACTTAGTCGCTGTGTGCGTCACGCAAGCCTGAAAATGTGGTCTTACAGATGGTGTTTTGGTGACGGGGAAACTGCCCACGTGGCGTCTTTCAGCCTTTTGGTCTCGGCAGTTCAGCTTTAAGTGAATTTGTTTTCCTTCTTTTCGTCATTTCAAGGACAAGAGGCAGCCGCGCTGCCGCCGGCGTCATTTGCTGCTTTCCAATGAGTCAAGGTTGTAATTTTGAATATATTTGTGTGTGAGGGCCACTTTATTTATTGATCACCCTCTACAGTAACACGTGGCTCGTTTCCCTTTCTCTGTCTTTGATTCGAAAATCAAAGATGACTCTTCGCATGATTAAAGGATCTCAATGTGATTTTCAAACGTTCGTCACAACTGCCGAGAATGTTTTCTTTTTTTTTTCTCAACTATTTCTTATGGTGGGGGGAAGAAATGTGGGATTCCCCCACTGTTGTTGTTCTGGATGTGTGTTGCCACTGTATAATTTGCTTAATTAAATCCAATTGAGAGCCGTCAAGAAAATGTGCGGCTGGAAAGCAATTGATACAATACACAGCTTCTATATATAATCAAAGTATAAAATATAAAGGAAAACCACTTTGATCTTTTCTAAGAATGTATTTTGATTATGTAAATGAGCACTATGATTCTGCTTGACTTAAAAAGAACAAAAAATATCCTTTTTAGGTATGATGATAAAACTGCAGCGGCATTAAATACATGCATGGTGATCTTCTTCCTGTTCATATTTTATGCCAGCACTGTGTCGGTCGGTGAGACCCTATTGTGTCCGGCCTTTCTCCGTGGGCTTTGGATGGTTAAAAAAAAAAAAAAAAAAAAAAAACATTCTTGAAGGAGTTTCCTTTTCTGTGTTTGCAAATCGCTGCTGCTATGAACAACTGATCCGATCTGCCTCCGCTATAATGACCTTTGTTGTAATGGAGGATATTTCATTCTAATGCATCTGCAAGGATTTTGCATTTACTTACAAATAAAGAAACATTTACAGAACATGTCAACACATTTGCTTGGTTTGTTGTTTTTTGTTTAAATAAAGAAGCCTGAGTAGAACTGTTTATTCTTGGAGTAAAGCTTGTTTAACATCAGCGTGGGCTTTATTTTTTTTGTTATTTTATCCCCCTGACAAACGGTCACAACAAATAATTCGCCTCCCCTTCCTGCCTCTGTTAGTGCGTGTAGTCGGCGCCATGGAAACATGTCAACACACAGACGTGTGCAAACTTTGCACCGGGACTCTGACTGGTGATCTGCCAGGAAGACGAGAAGCAGCGGCCTTTCTAATTAGCCCAGAGAGTTTGACCCTCCCATTGAGCAAGTTAGGTTGCACAAACGCACACTTGCTGCCCCAAATGCAGTGCAGTGATTGCCCCCCCCCCACACATTGAGTCTGAAAACAAGCAAAGTGCACTTCTCCACCGCCTCACCATCACCGCGTGGAGACGTTGGCGATGGAGCCGCTGCTGCCTTCTGGGCTGGAGGACGATGACGCAGACGCACGCGGTGAGAAGCTGCAGCTGGCCGAGGTAGGAGGTTCTTGAGCGAGGGAAGTGAGAAGGAGCAGGCAGGCAGCTGGAGAGACGATGGACGAGTCGGCCCGTCGTTGATAAAGATTTAGGAGAGGGAATTGGTTGGGAAGGTTCTTGACCTGACGAGGGGCTTTAAGACGTGACGCCATCCCACCACTTTCCTTGAGAGGAAATGTGGGCTTCAAAAACCGAAGACACTATTTTTCTCATTCAACAGAGGGGACTCAAAATGTCTCCCCGAGAGTTTCCTCAATTACTTTCATTACAGGTCATTTAGCTGACGCTTCTATCCAAAGCGACTTACGTTGCATTTTTAACCCGTGGCTTTTTACATTTTTGCCAGGGAGCAATTAGGGGTTAGGTGTCTTGCTCAGGGACACTTCGACATTTAGCCCTGAAAATAACCATCCGGCCGACTGAACGTGCCACAGGGCTGGTGATGGAGGTTATGAGGGAGGTGTGAGGAAAGGAGTAGGTGGGAATACTTTCACGGGGCGGAGAGACACATTGATGGAAGCGCCTGTCCAACGTGTGTGACGGTTCTATTCCTCCTGGTAGCAAATCCATCCGATCTCCTCGCTCGGGATTTGACGAGTCACGATATCTTACTCTTCTCGTTCTCCATTTAGCGAAGAGCGAGCGCGACCGGGGTCGACGTGCGTGGGCCAAAGGACCAACACTCGAGTCCTGACGGGAATGTGCTGGACGGGGGTGAAAGCGATGAGGAGGAGGAGGAGGAGGAGGAGGAGAATGATGAAGAGGAGCTCAGAGGACACCAGAGCGTGAGCTCTGAGGAGAACTACGACACAGACTTGGAGCTCGGAGGTAAAAAGAGATGGCAGGAAAGGGAAGTGACTGTTTTGTTCCCTCTTATGTTTGATATTGTTGTTTTCCCTCTGAAATAACAGTCCAGGCTCCATTTGATCCCAATCGGATCGCAATCGATAACACATGTCGCCCCATGTGTCCATCTTTTCCTTCTTCTGCCTCAAATCAAAATAAAACAAGACACCAGTACCTCCTACGTTCTCCTGCCCACACATCCAAAGGCGCGCTCTGCATCTTAATCATTTCATCCAGGTCCTTTTGTGCCAGGCTACCTTTTCACCAGACGTGAAAGCCATCTTGCATGAATGAGCCGTCCCTGACGGGGTGGAAATCAGCCGTGGGGGAGTTTTCAATGTCACACTGAAAAGGTCCTCCTCCGGGAGGAGAGCGCCACATCGCCCCTTCTACAAAGACGTATTGATAGCCAACAGTTGAGACAGCCGCTGTCTTTATTCATGCCGCAGATGAGGAGGAGGAGGAGGCGGAGGCGGCGTGTGACCCGGCGGGGCGGACGCCCTACGTGGAGGCGTGCGACGCGCTGCGGGTGGCGCCTGCCTCTTCCTTCCTGCGGCACATGCGGAGCAGCGAGCTGTCCATGATGCACCGCGGTCTGGGGCCTCAGGTACTTTGTTCCAGAGGATTGAATGACAATAAGGTGGAGAGGGGAGAATCTGCTCATGGGGACGCACAACTGAGCGACACAATCATCGGCTGTACGTAGCATTATAGCAGCTAAATAACCAGATACGTTCCATAAAGAGTTGAGTGACCTGAAAATTGAATGACTGTTTCCTACAAGATTAAATTCGCCCACATTTGCACTAAAACCTCAGTTACAGATTAACCTGTTTGTTATGCTGTGGATGTAAATTAAAAGGCGTGGATGTTGACATTTGATATCCCGCTGCACACAGCAGCTTCCTCCAGGTCGACCTTCCAATTCAAACTGCCTTCTTGAAAAAGATCTACAAATATTTGATCTCTCTCCAACAAGACCTGGACCCAGAATTTCATTTTACATCTGGGGTTAACACTTGTTTTTCATTCTAAATGACACCAAATTCTCCCTGTGACCCCAGTAAAAAGACCCCACCTCAATATTGTGTATGTTTTAGCTCACATGCAACCCAAAACATGTATACACCCGCACCCACGCACCCGCACACATGCTGATCTTCAAAGACGTAGTCACGGGTTCTTTTGGGAAGTTTAGACCAAACAGGAAATCCATTACAACATGTTGAGTTCAACTAATGGGTCTTCTTTAAGGGCTTGTGTACACAGCAACTCCATATTTACTTTTTACCGCAGACTCCAGATAAAAACTAAATTGAAGATAAATATTTTTCCGACAATGAATCAGCGTGGAGTTTCTCAGTGGTTGAACATCCCAGAGTTGCCGGCGTAAAAAAGGCATCTCCTGCAGCGCTTAGCAACCGCAGCGTGACATTTTCACAGGCTTCCACTGGTCCGTAAAGGCAGCAAATGAAAATTGATAAAGCAAATCCCTTCCCTAACAAGCCGTTTCCCGAAGCTTCAGCTTCGGTAACAGCGTTCAGGTAGATCAAATTGGATTTTAAATAAACCTTCACCTGTCAATCACGGAGAGTCAAAGTAAAGTAACAAAGTGCCACCGCCGTAGGTTTTAAAAACGTCTTGCAGATTGATTGGCTCCCCTTATCTAAGAGGAAGATACTCTGCAGGCCTTCAGACACACTTTAGCCCTTTGCTCTCCTTCTTTTTCCTTAAGATCAATTTAACATAAGGCTTCACGCGGCAGACTTTCTCATTAGCCGGGCTGGAAACTATCATTTTCATGTTCTGCGAGCTTCATTTCTGACCCACGCCTCCACACGGCTCCCTTCTGCCTCATTTGTCTCACACAGGTTTAATATCCCCCCCCCTCTCTCTCTCTCTCCCCCCGTCGCTCGCTCGCTCTCTGCCCACCTGCATCCGTGCAGCTACGCTTTTTAACTGAAATACAGACAAGAAAATATACTGGAGTGAACAAAACAGAAGAAAATTCACTTTGGATGTGTGTTTGCAGGGCACCAAAGCTCTGGCTGTTCCCCTGGTAACCAACACTTCAATCCTCAGGCTCAACCTGCGAGACAATTGGATGGAGGCGATGGGCGGAGCGGCTGTAGCCGAGATGTTGAAGGAAAATTGTAACATTACAGGTGGTTTCGCTTGGCACTCGAGCATGCACGCACTTTCTCTTTCCCCACGACGTCCGGTCGTACTCCGCTCTCCCCCAAATCACAAGGCGAACGTATCTGTTGCTGGCGTTTAATATTGGTGCAGTTTAGTGAAGATATGGGAGGAATCTATCAAGCGCGAATCCTGTGAGTCGTGCACCACCACCGTACCGTCTTTCAGGGGGAATCCGATTTTATTTAATGCAACGTGAGATTTGTAGACGAACCTTCCAGCTGATGCGGCAGCAGGCATTGGCCAAAGCGGCATCCATGGAAACCCTGAATGTTTAGGAAAAGGAATAACTTGTGAAGTATACAACATCCACGAATGAAGCTAAACTGAAGAAAGGTGACCAATACGAAAGATCTCTGAAATTAAATAACAGTATTATGAACCAATAGAATACATTTGACATAGTGGAAAACTCTGCTGCACTTCTTCTCTGAAGGGAAACACACAGTGTGGATTTAAAGCGGCCTGTTTTCTGCAAACATAACCAGCAAACCCGTATTCTGATCCCAGAGGTGGACCTGTCCGACAACGCTCTCGGGGACGATGGGGCCAGAGCCGTGGCTGGTATGCTCATGGAGAACCGCACGCTGGTCAGCCTCCGTCTGTCAGGAAACCATCTGACGGACCGGTCGGCCGAGCACCTCGGCCCGGCGCTGATGGCCAACTCCGCGTTGCGGCACCTCGACCTCAGCCACAACGCTCTGGGAGAGCGTGCAGGTAGCAGAGCAATTAGCAAGATGAAGTAAAGGTTGCATATTTTCTGTGAGGCCTTTTAAAGAAAGAAACCGTCCCGCTGGCTGCTATTTTTTTTTTTAGAGTTGATGTTGAAGATTTGCACTCGAGATTCATATTTTAACACGTTTTGCATCAGGAGCTCCAAATAATTGAATTTCAGGACCCAGAAATCAGAGATGAGAGGAATGAGATGACAGAGATGACAATCTCTCGCTCACTTTCTCTCCCTTTGTGCTTTTTAAACAGTCAGTCATTCGGACCCTGTCAGTGTTTTAAGGCCAAATACATACATGGACACGTGATAAAACGCATGCAGACACTGAATCATTACACACAGATGTCGGTGTTGAACATCTGGGCCTGACTGACATTTGGCATTAATCCTCAAATTGGTCAGTGCTGTAAGTGAAAAGCTGCATACAGCACTAAAGATGTTCACTTTTTGCAATATACTGTAAAGTAAATCGCATATTTCTTCTTTTTTTTTGTTTTTACCTCAGAAAATAACCTAACTGTGCATCCAAGCTGATGCATTTTCAGTCTGCAAAATCTTTTAAATGTCATGACTGACATAATAACCATTTTACCTGAATGTTTGTTTGCATATGAAAGCAGTTGCTAAAAGCTGCCGGTTAAGTGACTGCAAAGTCATCTTTTCTGTCATATTAAATCATAAATGATGATAAGTGAATATGCATTAGGAGCCACCTAAAACTTCTAACGTATAATCTAATACAAACCCGTATCTGCTATGGTTTTATTTCTGGAAACCATTAGCCTTATCGCTAAGCAGGACAGCAGGCAGCGGCAGACCGTGGCATTCAAAGGTCAAGAACATTTCGCCTTCATTAAAACCTCTTTCAATTATCATGCGGATGAGCTTTCCAACAGGCGCCTCGCGGACGAACGGCACACACCCGGATGCAATGAGCATCTGATGTGGTAATTTCCAAATAACTGTCAGCGGGGAACGGGGACGCCGGCATGTCTCGGTGTCATGTGTGTCTTTGATTCGTCCCCTCGTGTTCAGCTTTATTTCCTCCACTGCTGAAATATCAAAAGGACATCCTCGTCCTCGTCCAGCGCGCTCTTCCGTACGGTGGAGAGAAAGTGGACCAATCAAACACTCTGACATTCATGCTATGGTTTTATTGCTTTTCCCATCAAGCTCAGTCGGAGCGGGGGGTGTTATTATGAACCACTGGGCGCTGTGCACATTCTGATCCTGGGGATAAAGTGGGTGAGATGATGATGGGGACTGATGCCTTTGGGTGTTCTGCCTCTGCGCTCCTCACCGGCTTTGATTTCAGGCTGCGATAACACGCGTTTCAACATCTCAGTGAAATCGACCGCAGGAGATAAATCCGTCTCTATCCGAGTGTAGAAGTGGGTCTTTTGATTTTAATGAATACTTCTTTCATCTAAGATTTCTTTCCAGATTTCCTCCGTTATATAGCGAAATAGCATTTAACAATGAGTTATGCCTGTTTTAGGGAATTAATTATCATTAAGTCGGCATGTGAAGCACGGTTTTGGTGTAATTGACTAGTTTCGTTTTTATTCTTGTTTGTTTTCACCCCAAGGAAAAGCGCTGAGAGACTCTCTGCCAGAGAACACCGGGCTGAGGTCACTAAATCTGGCCTGGAACTGCCTTCGAGGGCGCGGAGCTGTGATGCTGGCCGGCGGCCTCGGGGTAAAACACCCTGTAGTCAATGTTTGCAAACATTACACCGCTTCTATCGGATTAAATTCCACCTTTTCAAAAACCAAATGTGTGCATACATCATGAATCAGCCATGCAGTGGATGAGAAAAACGCCTGTAAACCCCATTACATTTTTTATTTTTTTTTATGGGCATATTGCAAGAACAGCTCTGCTCTTCCGTGAAGGCTTTCCTCAAGCAGGGATTTGCTTCCCTGCAGCCACAACATCCTCAGTGAGGCCGGACGCTGATGCTGGCCGATAACGCCCGCCTCACAGTCCAGTGCGTCCCCAAAACGTTGCCGGGGGGAAATCATGCAATTTGCCGGCAGGTCAAATCCTCTAACACCAAACAGGTGTTAAACTTGATGGAGGTGGCTTTGCCGGAGGAAAGAGGAAAGGGCTTTACCCAAACTGCTGCCGTCTGAAATATCATTGCGTAGTGTTGGGATTCCACTTTGTTGGAACTTTGTTCTGGTGACACTGTTTTAACACGCACATTGAGTGGCCGACTTGCCCGTCCCGGTGGTCCGGCATTCCTTAATCATCTCGCAGCGGGACGGCGGAGAACCGTCTGTCTTAATGAGCACGCCGTTCTGATTGATTGAGGTCTGGGAGGCTGATTACATCAGGACATATTCTGCTGCTCTTTCACTTTAAATCAAGGTCTTGGTTAATCACCTCAATTTTGTTTTTGCACTGATAAATCTTAAACTGGTTCCAAATCTGTTTTTTGTTTAGGCAAACGTTTTCCTCAGAGCAGTGGATCTGACATTCAATGGCTTTGGCAAAGAGGGAGCCATCGCCTTGGGTCAGGCTTTGAAAGAGAATTACGTCTTGGAGGAGTTGAATTTGAGGTAAAAGCAAATCTTAAACCTTCTTTCTCGTAACTCTATCATCAATCGAGCCTCTCTTTTGACTTATCAAGCAAAACAAGTTCCCAGTGATTTTTGCTACATGGACGAATGACGCCTTTTACAAATCACGCTTTATGATTGCTGCCCTCACGCTTGTTTTTTCCTTTTTATTTCTCGCCACAGCAGCAACCGAATACCCCCCGAAGGAGCTATCCATCTAGCCATGGGCCTCAAAGTAAACAAGACAATCAAATCCCTCAATGTAAGCTGTTGCCAGATTGCTGCATGCTTCAAAGACAATGGCGGAGGGGGATAGAGTGGGTTAAACAAACGGACCACTGTACTTTGTTTTAAAGTCCGTGCTCAGCAGGATTCTCAGGGGCTCATCTGAAAAGTCACTGACAGAAAAGAAGTGAATGGTAAAGACGTACGCTGAAATACTTTTAAAGTATTTAAAGCATTTAAAAACCATTAAATTATCACTCCTGAATGGAAGAATATAGTGTTTGAAATATAAAAGTGCAAAAACTGGAAAACTAAAATTTCTGAATTCATGGCAGCTAATTAGTGAATTTTTGTATTTTTCTGCACCCGGTCTACTTCTGTTTGATTTATTTGATAGAGACAGAACAGATTACTGGTGTTTGGATGTGCTAAAAGTGGCATATAATTGCTCGCCGGATAGCATGGCTTTTATTTCTCAAAGGAATAGATTGACATTTTGGAAAAATACGCTTACCTGCCATAAAGGTCAGCACCATTATGGGGTTTAAATATGAAGCTACGACTTGAGGTCAGTTGACTAGAAATGGACCGCTGCAGGAATTGGTTCTGCGGCTTAGAATTTAGTGAGCTGTTTGCACTTCCAATGCAGCGACTAGATGGGCTCGGGCCATTGCTAACGTTAGCATAGCTGTGGTGCTTTGAGCCGTTAACGATGATTTGCCCAAGAAGAGAGACGTTGTTGCCATAGTGTGATGGTAGGTGATGTGGTCGAACATTAACATCATTAAATTCACTTTTTTTAGGCTTCAAATTATGAAAATATGCAGGTGTGTGCCGCATTTTCCAAAAACCAGGGAAGTCAGCAGGAAGTTAGTAGTCCAAAGGAAGAAATAACCCAGCATATAAATCCCATAAAAGGGTGAATTTCCTATTTGAGAACTTCATTCGTTAAGTGGATTTTGCAACCACTTTCCTGTGTTTATCTCCACGACATCCTCACAAACCTATTTCATCACAATCTTTGCAGCAGTAAAAACCAAAGTGAAGAATCCTCTGCAATCTGTGCACATTGTTAAACAGTGTTTGTCTTCGACCAGGTGGGGAGGAACCCCATCCAGAGTGCCGGCTGCTACGGGATCCTCCAGGCGCTGCAGGAAAACCCAGATTCAGCCGTGGAGACGTTAGACTTCTCGGTAACCTGCGCGTTGGCACCTTTCCACCCGGCCTCCTCTGAATCGTCCCTCTTTTCAAACGCACTCGTGCTCTTTTTCCTCCAGGACGTCGCAGTGAACCAGGATTTTGAAGATTTGCACGCGGCAGTGAAAGAGAGATTCCCTGCGCTTACAGTAAAGCATGGCGGCGGAACTGGCGCATTCAGAAAAGCAAAAGCCTGGAAAGTGTAATTGCTGTGTACTTTTATGTCAGAAAAGATGGCAAAGCGTTTAAGCATGCGAGGATATTGTTTTTAAAAGATGTCAATTTTGGATTGGCGCATATTGCTCTGATAAGTTGTTGAATACCCAATCAATTAAAAAAGGAAGGTTATTCATTTTCCAAAAGATACAGACCTGCATGTGTGCATTCTTTAAATATAGTGTTGTTAAAGTCATTGAACAAAGGCAAACAATGCATGTATTGAGCAGGATCCTTTTTAGGTATGATCCCATTTGATGTTACATAACGTCGGTGGGTTGAATGATGGAGAGGAACGGAGAGCAGCGCATTGTGTATAGAAAGATGTGAAAGTGGGTTGCACAAAAAGGATTTAAGTACTGCATGACTAGTCTAATAGAGAAGCCGGCTTTGAAAGAACGACCCGGTGTTAGATAAGAGACCTGTTTACTGCAGCGGGACAACTCAAGCACGCTTCCATACAGCAAACTGTCGTTTGGAGACATGTATCCCTCCCACGTGCATACACTGCCCTACACCATGATCTGCATGACTGCGTGGCCTTTTCGCTGTATCACAACTTTAACTTCAATGTTAGGGCTCCCTGTATGCAACTCACGGGAAGGATTTTAAGTGTAAAATCTATAGCAAAAGTTCAGCCCTGAAAATGTTCTCTCGTTATTTGTGCAATTTACTAGATTTTTAGGGATACGGATGACTCAACTCAAAGCTGAATGCAGGTAATTTGCTAAATTATTAGTGCTGTTTGGCTACACAATACTTTCTACAATAATAATCACTTGACATGCATTCATATTTTGCAATAAAGTTCAATAAAACACCGGTGTAATGTAGCTGATTCAGGTGGGGTTTTTTCTTTTGTCATGGTCATTGATCGTGCGTATTGATCAGCAGCGCGCGCGCTCTCTCCACTCGAACCTCAGACGGGACGTCAACGTGGACATTAACCAGCGCGGTGCGTTCAGGGGTCACAGTAAGTCCGACACTCGGCGGGGCAACATGGCGGCGAGCAGCGCTCCCTCTGCGTGGTGCCGGGGCCAGAAGCTGCTCAGGTGCGCCGCGAGGCTCGACCCAGCGACCAGGTAAAGGACTTCCCTTTGGTGGCACGTGCGGAGAACCGAGCGGCTCGCGGTGCATTTTTTTTTTGGCTTCGGATTGGCGCGTGAGTGTAAATCTCAAAACTAAAACGTAACGTTACGGAGAAAATCAACCGTCGCCTTTTCAAACGGCACCTTTTATTACTTTCGTATTTATATTTTTTTTAACACATTGTCTGCTGGCTGAATGATAAAGTGAATCAATGCGTGCCTAGATCTTCTTCCTCTTGTTCTTTTTTTAAAATATTTTCTTTTTTTCTGTACCTGTGAACTTTGTCCCCTGAAGCGGACACGGGACCTTAGCGACCTTATCAGGGCCTCCACGCGGAAGGCTGCATGGCTGTTTCGGAGAAGAAGAATAAAAACTAATTTATGGCTTGAATGCAAGGCCTGTACTTGTGTTATTTTTGAGAGGGAGCCATGGGAAATGCATTTCTAATTATAGTTCCCAATTAAAGTCATTGGCCCTTAAGGATATTAGAAGAGAAATATCCTGACCTTGAAAGTTTGTGGGTTTTGTAAGAATAAATAAAGCCGCAGACAATGTGTGTGAATTAACAGACGGCCTTGAAAGTGACACATAAGCAAATATATACACAATAGTGCTGCATAATTCATAAATGGGCAAAAAACAGTCATTCTCTTTGAGCTGAAAAAAAACAAATTGAGATTATGGTTAGTAAAATAAAAATTAGTTCATAAGCTTTATAGTCAAAGATTCGGATTTGATGTTCACATGAGTGTCGGGGTATTTTTAAGCTATTACTATATATGTATCGTCATATTTTTCACATGGTTTTTAATTATGAATAATGAATTTTCACTTGAATGCGGTATTATAACTGGTGGGTTTGTCCCTGTCTGCTTTAATGCCTCCATCACGGTCCTTTCCTGTTCACTAACGTCAAGGCAGTTCCTTAAAAGTCTTATTTTTCTTTCAAAATCCGATTGGATTCTTAGATTGCAACACTAGTTCATCAAGTTAATGATATTCCCTCTTTATTTCACTCCAGTGGATGAGAAGAAGTCTTATGCGGAAGACGCCAGCTACGACATTCGGCCCACTCACTCATACACTATGCATGTTTTTTTTGTAAATCAAAGGATATTAGCATGACTATCTTGTAGCCCATAAATCACGCATAACACCATGATCCTTTTATGTTTTTTCCCCCTCTTTTTTTATTTTTAATAACGACTACTTCTCCATCTCATGTTTCTGCTTTGAGCCTTTTGTGAAACTTTCTTTTATCCTGTTTCTGTGTAGGAGGTTTTCAGAGAGTGGCGACAAAGGCTGGTTCCGTTCCCTTTTCGTGCACAAAGTCGATGCCAGGAAAGATGCCCACTCCAACCTGCTGTCAAAGAAAGAGACCAGCAACCTGTATAAAATCCAATGTAGGCGCCACATCTCTCGCTCGGGATGCAGTTCCATCACATCGTGACGGAGGGGGATTCGGTCTCGTGTCTCCATAGTCAAACCTCCATTTGTTCAAGTATTGTCTGACCTCAGAGAAGAAGTGAAAGTAACCCGTGAAAGCAACGCGGCGAGTATCAAAGTAGCAGCAACAAGTTATTCTGTAATGGCGTGACGTATCCTGTCTGTGAAGCTTTGAAGGCGACGTCCCACTTTCTCTCTTGTCGATTAGCTGTGTCCGCATGTTGATGGCTGTGTCCGCCTCTCTTCCCGGCGCTTTGATCTCTTTTGTGTGCGCGGCGTACATCACACCGCGTTGGGATTTCAATTTGAGCCCTCCCATCAGCCGTAGCCCGTAACCCATTGAGAGCAAATGCGTTTTGTACATAGAAGTCTCTGCTGAATCGGAGTGTGAAATTACTTTGTTGGAGAATTTGATGGTTGCTTGTATTTTTTTTTTTTCAAAAAGGGAAAAAAAAAAACACCCATTTCTGAAAAGTCTCTCTTCTTTTTCAGTTCACAACGTCAAACCAGAGTGTCTGGAAGCGTACAACAGTCTGGAGTGAGTTGGTTCCCTGCTTTAGTCACATATACGGTTTTATAACCACACAATTTTTTTTAAAATGTTGTCCAAGTTGCTTTTTCATTGACGAGAAGGAAGAGTGTCCTTCAAGGTGATTTAGCATAACATCAGTCTTTTTGGTTGTAACGTTAATTCGGACTTCTTGGGGAAGGAACAGCACATTGTCGTTTCTTTCTTCTCTCACGATAACCCCCGACCCCCCGCCTCACCCGTAGGGCCGAGGTGCAGAACAGGCTCCACCAGGACCAGGATTACCCCTGTGAGGTGGTTGGAAGCTGGAACACCTGGTACGGAGACCAGGACCAAGCGGGTAAGAGGGGGGGAAAAAGATTGGTGGTGGTTGCAATGAACTCGCCGGCGGCTGTAAAGTGAGAAACGCACAGACGCCACCGCGTGAATCACTCCTTCCACAGTGCACCGTTTACAGCGGACGCTGCACACCGACCGCACTCAGTGACCACATAGGGGGGGATGGGGGTCGGCGGAGGGGCCGCCTCCACGCGCGGGGCGACAGTGACATCTGCTGGTCTGTTCCCTGCAGTGCATCTGTGGCGATACAGAGGAGGCTACCCAGCGTTGACGGAATGCCTGAAGAAGTTGAACAACAACAAGGTTGGACTGAACCGTTGCGTAATGACTTCACTTAGTCGGACGGAAGGCCGCACCGTGCGAGGACACGATTTGAAATTGCATATCAGACTTTGCAGAACGAAACGTCACACTGCAGTTGTAGTTTAGCTTTGTTTGTTCTCATTCTTGTAATAAAAACGGTACATTTTGTTTGTCTCGCTTCAGGAGTATGGCGAGTTCCGGAAAGAGAGGGCTAAAATGTTGGTGTCCAGGAGAAATCAGCTCCTCCTGGAGTTCAGTTTCTGGAATGAACCGGTGCCGAGAACCGGACCGAACGTCTATGAGATGCGAACCTATAAACTCAAGGTATCTACATATTTTACACGCGTTACAATGCATCATGCGGGTCACCGAATATCGCTCCCCTCATCTTGTTTTCAGTTGCAAGAAGCTTTTCACAGGCAATCAGTCTGTTCCCTCAGTTGTATAACATGTACAAGTCGAAGGCCTCGCAATCAGAATGATTACTCTTTAAGGGGTTTATAAATTATGTTTTCTTAGATCTCTTAATTTTGATAATACAAATTTGTATCTTTCCGAGTAGAAGGATTGTTTTTATTCAGCCATGTCATAATTATCAAAAGGTTTTAGTTATTTTAAACAGCTCTTAGGTAATGAATATATCTGAAAAAATGCCGATAGCCATAAGAAAGAGACATCAATAATGCATCTGTAAAAACCTTCCCCCTGTACAGTATTTATTAAATATCTTTTGAGAAATTGTATGTTGATATTTAAATGATGCATTAAGTAATCCTACTTTTTATTGCGTTTTGGGGAAACGGACAAGTATTAAAAGAAAAAATCTAGAAAATCATCGCCATTACACTTATTCTTATGAAGTTATGTGTTTGCAGACTTTTGAGCTGCCTGTCATGTTGCATAAGTAAATCAATTCTCCCCTCATATTTCTTTATCATTGAGTCAAATTTCATCGTTTGGATCAGCTACTGAAAGGAGGCTTTTGGCTGTTGTGTTCCGCCCCTCCAAAGGCTGCACAACCTCCATAAAGAGGTCCGACGTTTTCAATCTGTTCTTCCTGCTTTGATCCGAGCACGCTGAATAAGACAATCCTGTGCCGGTTCATGTCGCTCGATCAGGCTTTGCGTGCACACGTCAAATAGGCGTCCCGTGTGAAGGGCTCATGGTGTGAAGCCGTGTTAATGTTTGACCTCCTCCTGTGTTTCAGCCGGGGACAATGATTGAATGGGGAAACCACTGGTAACGCTCAACAGCATTAATCTGCTTCAAATGTCCAACCATAAAGTGTTACCGGGTGTCCGGTGAAACAAATCGTCTTTGCTCCTACAAACAGGGCGAGGGCAATCAAGTACAGACAGGAAAACGACGAGGCCGTGGGCGGGTTCTTCTCACAGATCGGCGACCTCTACGTTGTTCATCATTTGTGGGGTGAGTGTGTCGCGGCCTCCGAGACGACGTGTGTCTGATTTTTGGGGAAGCGTTGCTGCCTCTCAGGAAACGGCGGCGGGTTACTCGCGCTGCTGCGGCAACAGTTGGCCAGATACCAATCTGTTAACAATATTATAGCTAAATGTTTTGCACGAGGAGGGCGTGAGTTTATTGAAATGTCGGTATGAAATGAGGTTTTGCTTAATGTGTTTGCAGCTTATGGAAGCCTGCTGTCCCGGGAGGAGACCAGGAACTCTGCCTGGCTGAAGGAGGGGTGGGATGCAAATGTGTATTATACAGGTAGACGGGATGCAAAGCAACCGCACGTACTCCCAAAAAAAAACACATATAGCTATGTTTTTTTGACGGTTAAAAAACTGTGTTGGAATATAAAGTTGAGTGGATTATCAAAGAGTAACAGCAGAGATCAGTGCATAACGTCTTCACTGACGTCATATTTACAATGTGAGTTGGAGTATTAGCTCAGACTCGACGGGGTAAAACAATGGCTAAGTTTTACGTTTTATGGTTTCAGTGACATAAAAGCAAAATGACATAAATTCCAGTGATCATAAATCTACACTTCTGTCTATGTCTGCCGTTTGAAACTTAAATGACATTTAATTCCATATATTTTCATTTAAACAGTCCCGTTTCTCTCTGTCTGTCCTCAGTGCCTCTGATCAGAAGCATGGAGTCTAGAATAATGATTCCCACCAAGACTTCCCCTTTACAGTAAGAAGACGACCGACGCTGAGAACATCGCTCTGAGAAAAAACGAATCACCGACTGCCACAGCAACATGTAGTTTCATTTTTTTGTGTTAATCTGCTGGGTAATCCGCCTGATATGCAAGGATATAAACAAAAACCCTTTATTTTGTGATTCTCCTCTTGCACAGCGGCCCATGCAAGGCAGCCATACAGTATTTGTGTGCATACATAACAACTTGATTTGACCCATGATGAACTGGCAAAATTAAATAACGCTCTAGATTGAAAATGACATGATTGTGTAGTGCTGTGCGGTACGTTTCCTGCTTTTTGTTTTCATCCTGAGTTATGGTAAAGAACCCGGGTATTTATTTTTCACAATGAATGAAGAGTCTCCTCCCAACTTTTTATGACTGGACATGAATCACAGGGAATGAGATCACGCTGACGCTTCACAGCCGTGATGGCGAAACACATGATCAACCACAACCTGGCAGGACTAACGCGTTTGAAATAGCTGACCTTTTCACTCATTCAAACTCACAGAAATGATCATGTAAAAAGCTTTGTGTAACTTCTTGCGTGAGGTGGTCAATATTTTGAAATTATAAATTGACTAACACACAACTGTTTTGTCATGTCATTTACAGAAGCAACGGTAAATCATGTGCCTAAGAGAAAAACGTAATAGAATCAAAGCCGAACAAAATGTAATAATGGTTAATGATATTAAGACTATGCTGTGATAGTAATTTAATCGGGAGATGTTCTAATTCACATTCCTACCCAGAGTAAAAGGAACAGATCTGCATTGCTCTGTTCTGTACTTGCATATAAAGGTACAGGTTAGCTTAGCTTAGCATAAACACGCATAAGCAGGTTAACAAAAAGGTGCGCGCTCAACACTAAAATCAACCTTTCCATACAGTTTGTCTCGTCCGTACATAGAAGGAAAAAGTGCTAAAGCGAAATGACGCGCTGTAGCTTTAAGAGAAGGGGGCGTGTCCCGTTACTTGAATATACAGTAGTTGAGAGTCAGATTGCGTCGGATGTTTTTTTCGCCTTGTGAGACGAGCGCAGCGGGAGGCGTCGTTTGCATCGTCCGGGCCCCGTGTTTTCACCTTTAAATGATACCTCGCAGCCGGGAAGGCGTCCTCCACCCGAGCCGAGCGCACCCCGCCGCCGCCGCCGCCGGACACCACCCGACGACATGGACCTGCACATACTGGACCACAGGCTGCGGGTCCTCAGCATATCCAAGAAGGGGCTGGTGAACTTCACGCACCCGCTGATTAAACTGATATTCCTCCGGAACCGCACGCGGTAAGAAAAGCACCACCGGCCCGGGGGAGGAGGGGGGGTGAGGTGTTTGCGTCGCGCCGGTAATCCTTATCCCTCCACCCGCGTCTCGTCCAGCCATTGCTCGGGGAATCAGTCCGTGCATGCCCGCTGCTCCCAGGATCCCCCGCGGTGCGTGGAGCTGGTGGGGTTCAGCAGGAGTTCGGGCACATATATTTTTACCTTTGGGAAATAAAATATAACAGTATTTAGGATTTTTTGTTTTACGTTTGGAGGTGTTGTTGGATTCTTTTGTGTTTCCTTCGTCATGTATTAATTAAATGACAAAACCATGAGCAGTTTAATTGCCACAGTGAATTGTCTGCTTCTGCTTCTACAAAGAATAGTACCAGCATGAATCAAACATCAAAAAACAAAAAAAAAAGAACCCCTCCACTAATTTCGGAGGACCCCTGGTTCCTCCAACTTGACCTTTGACCTTTTAGTATCCAGCATCTAGTTTGCAAATTGTCCTGCTCTCATGTTGGCATTAGTACCGGTTTTAAGCTGATGCCTGGTTATCCTCCCTTTTGTTATGTAATTGTTTCTAGCTCTTGCTGCCCCACATATGCACGGCTGGAAGAAAGCGCTCAACATCTGTCTCGGAGCTGCCCGGGCGTCCGTCGGACTCGGGCGCCGCCCTGAGGCAAACGTCTTGTTCCTCCTCTGAGGCCGTCCGATAACTCGAATCCCGTGAGCCGCTGCATCACAACAGCCCCTCCTTTTTAGCGAGCTTGTTTACCAGGCTGCTGTCAATCATGATCCCCATGACCACTTGCCTTCACAAGTGACCCAGAGGAGCGAGATTTAGAGCCCGGGCCTGCAGGCCGCGTCACGTCCTGCAGGACGAGTCACGTCCTGCAGGACGCGTCACGGCCTGCAGGACGCGTCACGTCCGTTCACACCTGTCTGCAACCCACAAAATGTGTCATTTGTCTCAGTCTCAGTGCCAGGCTGCTGAGTGGATACAACTGTGGTTGAGTTAGTACCCAGGTACAGGCCAGTACTATCTGTTGTTTTTTCGGTGGTGGTGGGGGGGGGCGGCTGGAGCCAGAATGAACCAGAAAAAGGAAAAATGTGCATGCATGGTGCCCTTTCTTTGGACGTGCCTTCCTGTTTTCCAGTGTTGTTGTGCATGCTTTGGAGTTATGTCATAACTGGCTGGTTTGTCCTGTTATTTTTTTTGCCCCCCACCCCCCTGCCCCAACCCTCTGACTATAGACGATGCACACTGGGCTGGAGATTGAACTCGTAGCAGCTCTTAATACAATAGAGCACAAACAAGCCCGATTGCCTCTGTTGTTGTTGTTTGTTTTTTTGTTATCCCCCTCCTACGGGGCCCCCGCTACTCAGGAGAGAGAACAGTTCCCGGAGAATGCAGGCGGAGTGGTTGCCAAAAGCGCTCCTCAGCTGAATTTCAAGGAGGCCGGCGCTCAGAGGCCGGTGGGTTTTGTGCCCCCGCGTGGTTCAGAGCGCGACGGGTCGTCTGTGAGGGGGTTAGGGTCCCTCCATCAGCTGCGCCGTTAATCCCTGAAGGTTGGCCTCGTTTTAATCGCAGAGCGACCGCGGGTCATCGGCAGGGCGGCGGTTCGAGGATTGTGATGTGATTTTAGGTCCAGGTCTGCTGTTGGTTAGTGGTCGCGTGTGTGCGTGGTGATAATCAAAGCCCAGTTCAGGACCAAGATAATGCTCTTACTGTCCTGTGGATGCAGCTCCACAGAGTCCTCCTTTTTTGTTTTCGGCATTTCTCACTAATAATGGCTCTGCTGGGCTAAAGCACGGAGGGGGGGGGGGTTGTGTTCCACTTGTCTGCTTCAGTGGTCTGTCAAGGTTGGGGCTACGGCTCCGCTGGTTGGTACACAAAGCGGCCTCCTCTGCTCTCCATAACTCGCAGGGATTTTCAGTACCCCCCCCATCTGTCCCCCCCGACCCTCCCCCCTTTTGTTCTGAGAAAAGAGGAGGCCGTGAGAACGCCGCCCATCGGTCTTCGTGGGGGACCTGCGAAGACAGCGGACAGCTCGCGACCGCTCTTATCGTGTTTCCTCAGCTGCAGGACGCCGCCGCCGCCGCCGCCTGCTCCCTCGGTTCCTCGCTCCCTCGGCCTGCATCAAAGTCCAGGCTCTTGTGTGGTCTTCATCTTCCCGTCGCCACCTGTTGCTTGGTCGTTTCCCTCCTCCTCCTTTTATGTCGCCTTCCAGCTTCAGAGCAGAAGAAGTTTGTTTTTGGAACTGCTTGCCGTCGGAGATCACACACACACACACACACACACACACACACACGCACACGAGCTGTGTGTCACTGTTACTGAGGTCAACCCTCCGAAATCAAACAATGGAGACAATGTGGTTACATGATCAAAAAAGTACATTGGTCCCTTTCCTCGTTTTCCAAAGGGGGGGGGGGTGTCTGAGTAATGCACTGTAATAATCCTAATGTTTAAATGCATCTCCATGACGACCTGCTTTTCCCTCGGCCTTCCGGTCACAAACCGGTACTTTGCACCTTTTGAGCTCCTGTCTTCATACGTTGGTGTGGAGGTGAGGGCGGAGCCTCCGCTCATGCTTCTTTTATAGGAAGTTGTGGTTCCGGGGCGTTCTCCTCGGAGATAGGAGAGGCCCCTTTTTGTCTTTCTTTTAAATCATCGTCCTTATCTGTACTTCACAAACAGGAAACCACAGCGCGGGGGCCCGTCTCAGGCGGGGCTTCCCCTCAGGTGTAACGCTAGAGCCCCGGGCCCGTCTTCTCCAGAGCAGCATGCCTCAACCTCCCCCACCCCTCCCCCCACGCCACCCACCCTCGATCCGTCCCACTGGGCTCACTCGACGCTTGGCACGCTCTACCTGCAGGAAACCGCCAGCTGAGGAAGGCGAGGGGTCAGCAGGAAATGGGGGGTGAGGGGGGGGGGGGGGGGGGGTGTATTCTAATACAATGGGCTGGCTGAGCTCGCCAGCACAGCTGTTTGTTAGTGTTGGTGTTCTCTCTCTTTGTCCCGCTGCGGCCCGATTGTCCCATCTCCTGGCAGGGATTACTTTATGCTGAGTCAGGAGCGCCGCGGTCTCGCTCGCGATGGCCTCAGCCGACTGATAAGCAGAGGAAGGGGGGGGGGGGGGCGTGTATCTCCAGTGAGGCGTTTTAGATCTCCTCTCTACCAAAGATGAATGCATGCACTGTTTATTAGGTGGTAGTGTTCATTATAGAAGTAATAATGGCCGATGGACCATTTGATGACACTAGAACTACGGCGCTGTAACTCTGAGCCCGGAAAAAGGCAAATTGAATGTTCAGACCTCCGTGTTGTTGCCGAATTTCTCCCATTCAAAAATCTAACATGAAGTGTAGTCGACTGGAAGTGTGTTTGTGTGCTGTTTCCTCACTTCGTACCAAATCCCACGGGCCTCTTAACTTTTTTTAACTTTTTTTTTTCTCCACTTTTTGTTCCCCACAAAGGCGACATTGAATAGAACCCAGCGCGGCGGCCCGGGCCGAGCGCCGGCCCTTTGAGCGCTTTTGGCCCCGAGCCCGCCGAACAGGCACATGAGCAGACCGTAGATGGAGAAAGCACAGCTCATTGTCATCTGGGAACTTGAAGGCTCGGCCTTTATGGGGGGGGGGGGGGGGGCACCTCTTTCCTCCCAAAGGACGATTGTCCCCCCTCTGACGCATGTACACACTCCCGTGGACGGGCCCTCGGCGGACAAAGGAGCGGCGCCGGCACAGCACTGGCTCCCGGCTCCCGAGCGGCCGGTCCCGAAGCCCTGTGTGAATTTAAAAGCGATTTGTTTTGTTTTCCCGGTGACTCTCGTGACAATCTGAACGTCCCCCCCCCCCCCCCACTCGACCTCCCTCTCTTCTCCTCTCAGTGTCTCCCACCTTTCACGCGCCTCCTCTCCCATTTTTTTTTCAGATGCAAGTTCTTCAGTCTGACGGAGACGCCGGAGAACTACACCGTGGTCCTCGACGAGGAAGGGTTCAAAGGTACGGAGCACCACCCTAATGCCTCCACCCTGTGGGTGGGGAGGGGTCATCATGTTCTGTAAAGAGCAGGTTCATAAAAATGTTTTATTGATTGCAATCACTAATAGAGAGGGGGGTGTCATACAAGTTCTGACAGCTGACCTGTCTGACCGCCCTCTGGGGACCGAGTCCACCGCGTAATTCACCGTGAGACCGCGTGTCCCGGTCCCGTCCCGTCCCCCTCTCCATCCAGCTGCTCCCATCGCTCCACGCGGGCGGAGCGGTAAAAGCTGCGCGTCGCCTCCGGCTGCTCCGTTTCCCTGCGTCTCCTCTGCTCTCCTTCTAAGCGAGAGACTATTTTAGGAGGTGGACGCTGGAGCAGCGGACCCCCGAGGGGCCGTCTGGGACAGATTATGCGAAACCAGAACACCGGCTCTGTTTTGAAGGAGTGCAAGGAAGAAAAAAAGATGGAATTCGCTGCGGGAGGTAGAAAGCGATCGGTAATATTTTTAATGGTGTTTTGACACTATAAACAAAGTAACCCGCCTAAAAGGAGCACATTCGCCCCGAGTGGGCGACCCGGTTATCTCTAGCTCGCCCTCTCTTTCGCCTCCTGGATCCGTACCAACTTTGACACTTACCTTACCAGCCGCCAGGACCGGCCGCGTCCAGCTAATTAATTAATCGTATCAGGATACACACACAGACACACACACACACACACACGCTTTGGTTTAAGTTGTCACTGTGTGCTATGAATAGCAGGCGATAACTTTAGGTCTCCATAGTGAACCAGGAGGTGGTGGAGAGGGGGTGTGTGTGTGTGTGTGTGTGTGTGTGTCTGTGTGTGTGTGTGTGTGTGTGTGTGTGTGTGTGTGTGTGTTACACTGAGCACCAGTTGAGAGGAAGCTGTTTGTCAAAGCTGCCATGCAGATAGTGATGCATCACACACACACACATCCCTGGAATATTAAAATATATCACGTTACATGTCATGTAGCTGACGCTTTTACCCAAAGCGACTTTCAATAGGTGCATTCCAACCATAAGGACAAGAACCCAAGAAGAAGAACAACAAACAACCAAAGTGCAATTTCATCAAATAAGTCGATTTACAACCTGCTGTAGATAAGAGCCTTTATATTGTACTATAACATTGATGAAAGTGCATTTCTGGCTCCTTCAACGGTCTGTTGTCTTGATCAGATCTAAATACAGAAATATTTGCAGATGTTTTCAAAGAATATTTTACATTTGTGGCGCAAAGGTCACGATAGCCTGACCTTTTTATTCCATTTGAACCCGTATGTTTGAAATCAAAGTTGATCCGTGTTTTTAAGTTGCAAACCACCGCTAACGAGACCCTTTTTCGTTTGTCTCCCCTCGACCCCGGCGCAGAGCTCCAGCCCTCCGAGCATCTCAACGTCGAGAGCTCCGTCTGGCTGCCGCTCAACGTGGTCTCCAACGGCAACGCCTCCAGCAGCTCGCAGGCGGTCGGCGTGACCAAGATCGCCAAGTCGGTCATCGCCCCGCTGGCCCAGCAGCACGTCTCGGTCTTCATGCTCTCCACTTATCAGACCGACTTCATCCTGGCGAGTCCCGTTTCCTTCGGGGCTCTTCCCGCCGGGGAGCAATTGCTCCGGATCTCTAAATGGAGTACAAACATCGGGCCTCTAAACCCACAATGAACCCGTTCTCCTCCCGAGCTGACGGGGCTAAAAAAAAAAACCCGCTCCGTACAACATGTGAAAGTGTCAAGTAGGCAAAAAAAAAATAGATAACTGCCCAACAGGCGTTTGTGTCAGCCAATAAATGAATGGTTAACGAGCTCCGGTGTTTCCTTTGTAGAACGGCATGACGCGGCCCGACCCCCCCCCCGTTGTTGTGCCGGTTTGACCCCGCCGTCGTTAACGTTCTGCCCTCCGCGGCGTGCAGGTGAGGGAGAAAGACCTGTCCGTGGTCATCGGCACCCTGGAGGAGGAGTTCAACATCTACAGGGAGGTGGCAGGAGAGTCCGTCCCCGTGCTCTGTCAGGACGTGTCCAACGGCCTCCAGAAGAACGGCAAAGAAGGTAGAGCTCCTCCCAGGGGGCGGGGCTAAGATTCCTCCGCCGCCGCCCTCGGGTTCTGAGGTGTAAAGATGTGGAACGTTGAGCCGTTTGACCAGAAATAAAAGAGTTTATAACTGAATGAGTAGAAGAAAATAGACTTAGAGTTTAGGGAATTCGGGACGGTCTAAACATAATTTTGCTTAATGAACATATTTTACACGCGGTATTAAATGCACATCTGCAGCGTGTTGGACGGCAGTGTTGTATTTAAAAAATGTTAAAATAGAAAATAAAGCTGTTAAAGGAATAGTGAATAACTTCAATTGAAGTGGGGACAGTTTTTTTTGTTATTTGTGCAACATGCTGTGACATTTGCTTTCACAATATTTCATATACCTCTAAGAATCAGCTCAACATTATTGACCAAAACACCCTTTTTCCAGCTTTGCTGTTTTTCTGCAGAGTGGCACACAGTGATGGAAATGGAGCTTTAGTTTCACTACAAGAAGATTTTTAATGGGATTGGGAAACCTTGACAGAAGGTATTAGAGAGGGATGCGAGAAAAGAAACTAGTAACTTAGCTAATAGATGACAATAGATATTAAAAAAAAAACACTTCTTAGAACTAAAGATCTGTAACTGATTATTTGGTTGAGATCCAGTGATGCAAGTGTAAGAGCGAGAGATCGCTACAGTCTACCGTCATAGAAATGTCTTTTTTGAATTCCTATAAGACATCTAGAATATGCAATGCGTTATTAATGCTTGTATCAGCTGTTCTTCCACACAAACGCCGTCTTTGCTCCTTCAGCCACCCAGCCGACGGTTCACCCGGTGCTGATCCCGCAGAACCAGTTCTGTGTGATGTCTCTGGACCCGGACACGCTGCCGTCCATCGCCACCACCCTGATCGACGTCCTCTTCTATTCCAACGGGTGAGACGCTCGACCCGACCCACACCGCCGCAGTACCTCTGTAAACGCACCAGGTGGCAGCACCTGATCCAGACGAGCCTCCTGCTCCCTGCCTCTTCACAGTAAACATGACATGTCACTCGGGTTACTATTACACGTCTGTTGTCTTTGTTCTATTACGTGACTTGTGTAGATCAGTGTTTTTCACATGAATGCTGAAAGGTCTCCGTCTCTTCTCCTTTGCAGCCCTGAGGAGGATGCACAGTCGTCTCCCAGCCGCATCAAGTTCTTCTCCTTCTCCCTCATCGACGGCTACATCTCTCTGGTGATGGACACTGAGGCTCAGAGACAGTGAGGATTCTCAGTAGCTCACTCACACAATTTGCAGCAAACCGTATATCAACTTTGATTAAAATGTAAATGAATTGTGCAGCACTAAAGCTCGGCACTCTTGTCATGATTAAAAACTCAAATGCAGGCCTTATTACGGACCCCGTGTGGGTGTTTCAGCGGCTGTGTTTGCAAGCTTTTATCTGCCGATGGTTATTCCACCGCCCGTCTCTGAATGGTTCTTGTGTCTTGTTGGCGCCTGGTTGCTTTTTCTTGTTCTTTGTGCTTCAGGTTTCCTGCTGATCTTCTCTTCACAAGCTCGTCCGGGGAGCTGTGGAGAATGGTTCGTATTGGGGGACAGCCGCTGGGCTTTGGTGAGACTTTCTTTCAAGTACCTGAAAGTGTGCTGCTTTCCTCTGCAAAAAGTCAGTCACCTTTTAAATGTAATGTGTTTATCTGTTAATAAAACTATTATTGTGTAAGTTGAAAGCAGATGAATGGGACTTCCAGTGGTACCAGTTATATTGTCTTACTATCATTAACCTTTATTTTAATTACAGTCAGAAGTTATTTCTATCCACATGACAAAATGACGTAATGGAATCTTTGTCATTAAATGGTTATGATATCATGCAATCTTACATTTGGCTCGATAGCTCATTATGTGACACTAACATCTGTGTTTTTCTCCTCCATTCTCTCTCTGTTTTTAGATGAATGTGGAATTGTTGCCCAGATATCTCAGCCGTTGGCTGACAGCGACATCTCTGCCTATTACATAAGCACCTTCAGCTTCGACCATGCTTTGGTGAGTCCTTCAGGTCGCCAGTCAGGCCACCACCATCGCTGTCATCGTGACACAACGATACTTACTCTGACCTCCAGTTATTATACGGTTTGGCTGTCGTTTCCCAATCTGGGAGATGTAGACAGATAAAGTGCAGGAATATGTTTGGTTTACCGGCATTGCTTATTTGTGTTTTAATCATGACGATTGCCCGCGGCATGAGATTCCTGCTTCAGATCACAGCGGACGCACGTTTGAGGAAACGATGAAATTTACTTTTGAAGTGCCTTTTGCTGCCTGTTATGGTGTCATCTTTAGTCTTAGCATTACTCTTCTTTTATCTTGATCGAGTGGCCGTAGAGATAGGAGGTGTCCTCAACTCATTTTAACATTAACTGCTTCCCTAGAACATGTCATTACTAAAACAATCATGATCATTTTATCCTCAATATGTCACATGGAGTCCCACTAGGCTCCATTATGGGTCCATTGCTTTTTCTTTTTTTCTTTTCATTGTTGTGCAGACGGCACCCAGCTCTGCATTTATGTCTTGTACTTGAAACTCATGCTGGTGGGTAGAAACTTTACAGCTCCTAGTTTTTTAAAGCCTAAACATTTTGCAACAAAGTCTGGTGGATCTGTGTTGTGTGACATGCTCATGTGTTCACTGTAACAACAACAAGTGATTCTGTGCTCTTCGCTGTTCTCCAGGTCCCCGAGGAGGACATAGTGAGCGTGACCGAGATGCTCCAGCATCAGAGGAAAGAACCCGCCGCCAGTTGATTCCTGAAGTGCGGCCTGAGCTGGATGACGACCGGCTCAATTGTGCCGCCCCCTGACGGGGCGAGCGGCCAGCAGGGCGAGAGGCTAACCCCGTGCCTAGGCCAGCACACTGCATCGCCTGCGGTATTAACTACTACGAACCTGCCATGAACACCAGAAGCGCTTCTCCGCGGCGTGCACACACCGTTTGTCCGCGAGGCCTCCCGTCGCACCTATTGCATGGCCTGATGCACTCAGGGGGCCCCCCCAGACATCTTTTGTCTTCCAGGATAACTGAGAATTTCAATTTTTTTGACAACCGGTTCGGTTTAAAAGGAATGTGCAGGTAGTTGTTATATATTAAAACTACTACAAATTCTGTTAAGCGGGACAGTCGGTTTAGTCGGTGCTTTTTTTTTTAAGAGGTCAGCATTTCTTAATCGTAGTATTACCCAAAGTCAGTAAAACTATGTCTTATTTCTTGTTATTTGCACAATACACTTTTTGATTTAGCTAATCTCCCCCAGATGTTTCCTTTGGTACAACTTTTTGTACAATTTACAAATGTAACCCCCGCTAAAAGTATTCTTTTAAACATTTGTAATTTTTGTGTTCTTCATTCAATAAAACATTGAAAATCGATACTTATTGTTCAATTCTTAAAGGGGAAAAAATGCAACAGATACTGACAACGGAATTATTCTGTATGAGCTTTGTTTACTCCCACCAGATATCAAGCAAAAAAAAAAAGGGTTTGACACGTAGTTGTTGAAGTGGTCTGAGCCGGGTTACCAAGAAAGGATATTGGTGTTTGATTATTGTCGCCCCTGCAGGAGGCCTTGAGTCAGACGTGACATAAATATGTCGCCACAAAAACATCTGCTGACGCATGTAAACGCTGTTATTCCCGTGGAACTGGAAATGATGAGTAATAGCTTGCAAGGTGAAGAAAAGCCAGTGATAACATAACCTGTGTCTTCTCTATAAACAAACCAAACCTCTAGCATTATCGACTTAAATGACATTTCATCTGATTAGTCGCTAGGTAAAAAAAAAAGGTATCAATATTACTTTTTATGAATGTTTTTTTTTTCCATATAAAAGTATATTCATTTTGTGAATTGTGCAATGACACAAGTTTGGTCTAACCCGAATGGTTCATTATTCAATCTTCTCCATCAGTGATCTGCAGCATTTCCTGAAGTGGAAGTGACAAAAAGTGGTTGGCCTGCTTTACCTCAAAGGATATGGCTTTGATAGAGATGGGGGGAATTTTATCTTCTCTACTGCCTTCACGCCCCTCCTTCCAGAGGCATGCGAGTATAACAAAACGATCAACGTCGCCGTGTGAATCAATCTTTCTCAAAGACTTGTCAGAATGAAATGCGGAGCAGGTACAGTACGCGTCGTATGATCTTTCATCCTCCATTCATCAATCAACGAGGGAGGGGAAGCCTTTGAAATGGTGCCCACTTGTATTTGCAGGATTCCTGACTGTGGAGTGCATCTGGATGCTGATCCAGAGCTCGGATGCAGGACCTACGATGCAGACGTCCGCCACCGGAGCTTCATGCAGCCGGCTGATGGCCGTCACCAGAAGTCTGGTGGCAGGAAGCTTGAAAGGTTTTGTAAGTATCGTTGCACCGGTGTGTCACGAGTGTCCAACACAACAGGGAGCCATTTGAACATAACAAAGCAACATTAAAACATCAGAACTAAAACCCCCAGAAGTACCTTAAAGGTCTGTTTTGTGTAGGTCGCTGAGTTATGATTCAGTTTGTTAAATACTTGAAATAGAAAAATTGAGAGATGAAAATGGAAACAGAGCTGCAGGTGGTGGGAACAAGTACCTAAAAGTACCTATAAGAAGCAACGATATCACCATCTATGAATATTTTGCATAAATGAAAATATAGTTATCCTAACAGTTCACAAAGTGAAACACTTTAACAACATAGTGCAGCGTAGCAGCGGCTTCTGTTGCAGTGGGTGATGTAAATTATGTGGGTGATTAATTATGTGACTTTAGATGCAATAAAGATGCACATCTTTGTATGAAGATACATGTAAGTTGGAGTACAGTACAAATATTAAAACTGTACTTCATGCAGTACTGAGTACCTGTAAGGAGTTACTTTCTTGGAGTAAATGTGACGTACGTAGCTAACTCATTTGTGAGTGTCTGACATGTATTTCATGCAGCAGAATCATGAGTTGTCATTTTAAATGCCTCAGTGCGTCTTCGTCACTGTTTGCCTGTGTAAACACTGTGATCTCTCTCCATCATTTGTCTCTTGTTGAGGACATCAACATGCACCAATAGGACGAATGCTGCCTATTCGTAAACTTCCCTTTTTCTAAATCTGCAGACGCGTTTCCTGAGTGTGTGGCGTTTAGATCAGTTTGACAGATTGAGAGTTTCCATCTCATGTCGCGGTCGAGGTGAAGCTTCACTTTTGGTCTCCTCTCCCAGGACAAAGCCAACGGGGAGCACCTGGGCACCTGGCACCCCGGCTTCCCCCAGCTCGAGGTCCCGCTGGACGCCCCCCTGGACGGCTCACGGGTCCTGTGCAGCCTCCTCTTCATGGCTCAAGGCCTGCAGGAAGTGTTGGACGACCAGAGGAACGACCTCAACCCCAAAGACACTTCGCTTCACGAGGAGCTCGCCAAGGCCGTCTCCTCGGTCACCCGGCTGGCAGCGTGCATGGCGCTCGACCTCGGAGCGCAATGCTCCCAGAAGCCCCTCCCACCCACCATGCCCGGCAACGCGTTCGCCAAGAAGCAGTGGAGCCACACTCTGCTGAGCACAGCCAGGGTCTATCTGGACTGGCTGGAGCGTAAATGTGTGGTAGAAATGCTCAAGATCAAAGGGAAGAAGAGGATGGGTAAGATTATCACCTTACTCATCCTCTTCTTCCCTTTGATCTTGAGTGAAACGTTCGAGGCAACGCTTCAGGAGGACTCTGAGGCCAGTGGATACCTCTTGTGATCAGTTTGTAGTGAAGCAAGGTCACAGTTGATGGCATCTTTTTTTTTTTTTTTAAGTAATGGGATTTAGGCGTATTTGTAATACTTGTGGTACTTACTGATCTATTTTCATACTTTTAAATAAACTTAATTTAATGCAATTTTCCTCAAGTGACATTTTTTATTTTTTCCGTCAGCCACTGTATTTGGGGGGGGGGAGTTTCCGTTGGTTCTCATCTGAAACCTCACCACTAAATACCGCCAAATCCTACACAGTGCACCTTTTAAGGAGATCAAATATTACTGCAGAACAATTTTCCACTATTTATAGCATTATTATTCCATTTTGGAAAGTTGAATACGGAGATCAGTGGAGGTCGCTTTCAACGTTAACATCAAACTCAACGAGGGGGGCACATTTCAAACTATTCTTTTACAAAGCTACATAACAAATGGCTTCGTTCGCCGACCGACATCCTTCCCATGTGACCGTCATTAATCAACTTGCCAAAGAGGCAAATTAAAAGGGGCTCTATTACATTTCCTAATTACGACAGTTTGTTTTCTCGGCCTTCACAATGATTAATTGTTGCGCTGCGGCCGCCCATCCCTGGTGAGCGCGCCACACGTTGCCTGAGGTAGAGAGGCTGATAGGAATCACCTACACGGAGCCACCGGTTTGCACTCCAATCACTGTGTCGAGGTTTGTGCACAGATGGACAGCCAATAAGATCTGTCAAAGTAAAAACACTGTAACCAAGATTAATGTGAGCCCCGTCCTCGACGAATGAAGGAATCATTTAATATTCAATTACAAAATCTGATGTCTTGTGGCTCTGAACGGGCTTCAAACGAGTCTGCAGGGTTTTGAAGAGCAGCAAAGTTCCGAATATTCTACGTAGCAGAGAAAACTAGATTTCAACGATTGAACATACTCGTTCAGCACTGTCAAATAAAGAGAATACCAGCTCATATTTATTATTCTCAAGGACATTAAAGAAAACAAAACCCGGATAAAAGGTCTTTTAATTTATTGTGGGAAAAAACATCTATAATAGAGATGAAACATGGTTAGTTGAGCACAGAATAAATACATTTAAGTTCTGGTGTTTTGTTTGTTTGACCCTTGACTTACACTCAATACAACAAAACATTTGGAGGTTTGCGTGCTGCTTCTTTCTCTTGCACATTGAACCCATGACCTTTCTCAACACATTTTAAAATTCATGATTTGCTTTAGACCTCTGATGGCTTTAAATGTTTAGCATTTGACATCTTTATTTTACATAAACTAAACCCATAGGCCAATGTCAAAATGCTCTTTGCACCAGAAGCCAACAGCTTATATTAGAAAATGTAAAAGTACGATCACACAAATTTAAAATAGCACCATTTAACTTCACTGTCACTTTTATTAAATACGTTCATATGCATGCACTACACACAAAAGTAATGACACAGTCTTTGCTGTACTTTGTATTTTAATAACAAAACAGCTGTATTATAACGCATATTATGAAATGAAGCCTATTTCATGACATGAACCAGTTTGAGGCAAATCCTGATGGAAGAGCCTCCTCGTCCCTGTGATCATCACGGATGAACGTATGAAGCGTTCTATGCACTTATGAAGTGTAAGTAATCAAATGAAATACAGCTTTCGTCCATTGTCTCCTCTCCGAGCACCTCGAGGGGTCCGACGCCGCGTCGCTCCTCTTGAGCCGCCACCGTTTAACCCGGGAGGAAAGTCCGATGCTCAGACGGGAAGGAGCTCTGGGGGACTCTCTCCGTAGCAGTACTTTGCTTGAGGGTTTCGGTAGGTGTTCTCATGTTGAACACTCTGCGTAAGACGGAAGAAACGATAGATAAAATCAAGCATTTTTTCCTTTTAATATTGTGGTGAGTAAAGATCAAAGCCAGGGCCGAATGAATGTGAATAAATTTAACAGTATTCAAAGAACTCAAATTGGTTGTTGCAAAGTTATTGAGTAGACTGACTAATGGAGAAACATTCATCAAAGTGTTTATCTTCTATTTAACTGTGACAGTCCAAAAACTACACAAATTAATATAAGAAGTGAAGTGAAATACTAACTTGAGTTGTCAAGTCAGAGTTTAACATTTTCCTTTTCTTTCCAACCCTTACTTGTGAAGACGTCCTACACTTGGCCAGGCACAGCTCAAAATGATCCTCCACGGCGGTGAAGAGGTTCTGGAAACCTTCCGCCGCTCGATTGAGGAAGCGCTCGAGGAGAAGTTGCTGAGGAGGAGTTCACAGATAAGCGTGTGAGCATGTGTACGTTTCCATCCGTTCAATCTGATCTTCCTTCTGCTGCGGGTCACTATGTTTGACCTGGAGCCACGGCGAAGGCCCAGAACACGCCCAATGCAAACGGATCACCTTATCGGGCTGCAGGCAGCAAGACACGCAGCACTCGTAGATGCTGCAGCAGCCGTTGGCCAGGCAGCTCTTACAGATGTACTGCCTGGAGCTGGGAGCGTTGACGTTACAGCAGCCGTTGACCAGCAAGTCTTTCCTCTCGCAGACGTAACCTGCGGAACAGCGACGGGGAGGGGAACACACGTCGATTAGAGGGTAAAAAAACTAAACCGTCATGGCGGAGTTCGGTGGCGAGTTGCGACTCACCGAGTTCGTCCGTGAGCAGCGTCTTGCCCTGGATGGAGTTCCTGCACTGCGTCATCTGCCGGCTGCTGTTGCCCAGGTTGAAGCGGACTTTCCACGGGATGCGATGGTCCGAATCTCTGACCTCTAGGAGAGTGCGGTCCCGTATGGTCCGCTCCTCCTGCACAGATTGTTCAGAGAAATCACTAGCCCCTGTTTTTAAACTACTTTTAATCTGCAGTTTTATGGTTATCTGCATCAGAAGGCTGAATATATTTTGGGTTCTGGTTGATCGATCGGACAAACAAGTATAACTAGGTTTACTGTCCTTGTGTACCAACTACAATGAATGCCAAAGATTGATTTTGCAGTCCCCTTCCTTTGAGGATATTGTATGTATTGAGACATAGAGGGGCAACATTTCTAATTAAAAAGGATGCCTTTCCGCCAATGTCGGCGTTGCAGGATTTTTGCAACAACATGCAGGAACACCTTGATCTGTCAGCTGATGTCCTCAATGAGGACATCCCTGTCCCTCCCTCTTATCTCATGCGTAAGGTAACAACCCCCATCCAGTGCAGAGCGAGTCCCGATACCTGTTTGAGGGTGCTGGTGAGAAAGTAGATGAGAGACAGTCCGAAGACGACTCCCAGCACCCAGCGCTTCCTCAGTAACCGCCGCAGCACCATCATCATAGCATGGCTTTCTCTCGGTGGACGGGGACAGTCCGCAACATCAGACCTCCGGAGGGTCTCCGATCAGTCAGGACTGCGTAGCGACGAGAGCCTCAAACACTGACGAAGGGCTCTGATGACTGACCGTCAAGCGGCTGTAACTGGCAGCAAGGGTGATCAATAACATCGAGGGAAGTGCGAGACAACAGCCGGCTAACCCATGTCGTAGGTCCGAGGTGCTGTCAGTTACGCAACATGAACAATGTCTGTGGACGTGAACGATGCGCTGGTAGGGCTGAAACACAGTGAACTGCTCGGCACGGCAGCTGGTTAATGGGCTCTCATCGTGAGAACCTGCTTTGTTAGCCTGCTAGCTAGCTGTCGTTAGCAATAGCTTTCCCTTTAAGATAAGCTACACCCTGCTGACGAGACCAATAATGTTAATATACTATGACGCAGATCTTATACGCAGTTTCCCTAGAAGAAAGCAGTCCAGCGTTACGCCACGTAACTAGAAGAAACCGTTGTGTTTGTCCAGCGAAGTCTGAAATCCGCTATCTGCAAAAACAAATTTCCAACCCGGATGTGGTGTGTTGGGAAGGCGGACGCTGATTGGTGCATAGGCGACGTCTCCAACCCGGATGTGGTGTGTTGGGAAGGAGGACGCTGATTGGGGGATAGGCGACGTCAATGACGTCATGCAGGAAGTCTTTAGGACTGCGCTCGCGCAGCATCAACAACCCTTGCTAGCCCGACATCTGAAGCTACCCGGACTAAATATGCCAACAACTGCGCGGCAATTCGCCGAATGAATTCAGGTAAAGTCGCCTGCGACGTTATTCGGTTCACTTCCCCACGAATTAAACGCGCCCAGAGCAGAATATCGGAAGAACGGAGCTGCTAGTTCGCCTCTTGGTCGGTCCGAATCTGTCGATGTGTCATTCGCAGGGCTGCACCATGTGGTGATGAGCGGTGTGCCATGCAGAGGAGACACAGCAGCAACACGGATGGCATGCCCTCTGAAAGGTGAGGCGGACACCTCTCACAAGGAAGCAGCACGAGCCCTCCCGTTGTCTAATTACCCTCAGGTTCTGCAGGGCCAAATGTTTAATGACAACATTTTAAGGCTGTGACCTCAGAGAGGAGTTTACTACGTAAAATAGAACGTGGAGCCTTTGTTCAGGCTTAATCTATTTTTCCATTCAGGAGCCGAAGCCAAACTCTGGGATCAGAGAGCAGCCTCGATGAGGGTGGTGTGTTCGACTGCCTGAAGCCCGACTCGCCCTCCTCGCCCCAGCAGATGTTCTCCGGCCTGGTGGGCGTGCCCTCCGGCTCCGTCTCCTCCGCCCAATTCCAGGCCGCCGGCTTAGTCCTGGGCTCCCCCCCCGAGGTGTTCATCCAGATGACGGCGGCGTCCAGAGAAGAAGGCGGCCCCCATCGCACGGACGGCGGACCCTTTCTCCCTCGCCCGCCCCCGCACCACCACCACCAACAACTCCACCACCTCCACCACTTCCACCACCAGCCGCTGCAGAACAGGACCTCCTCCCTGCTGCAGCAGGCCACCGCGGCGGGCGGCTCCGAGAGGCACGGCCCCAGGGAGGAGGCCCAGGAGGACCCGTCCGCGCCGGCGCCGGCCCTGTCCGAGTTGAAGGCGGTGGTGACGTGGCTGCAGAGGGGCTTCCCCTTCATCCTCATTCTGCTGGCCAAAGTGTGCTTCCAGCACAAGCTCGGTACGCCAGCATGTGTAGCCATAGCGCTGCTGGTGCTTGCATCCAGGAGTCACGAGGAGCGCGTCGGTGACCGTGTTGCGCTTCTCTCCTGCAGGTATTGCCGTGTGCGCCGGCATGGCCTGCACATTCGCCTACGCCAATTCCACAGTGAGGCACCAAGTGTCCTTAAGGGTGAGGGTGACATTAAAGTTGTGCCAAAAGAGGTGTTGAACTATAATAGCATATATCAGAACGTGTGATGTAATGTTGCAAAAATATCGGCGCGTTTCTCTCTTAATTGGCCAGGCGGAGCGTTCCGTGCTGGTTGCTCTCTGGATCTTGATGTTCCTCGCAGGGAACATTGTGTACGTCTACTACACGTTTGGCCACGAGGAGCTGCACAAGAGGTAGTGTGAACACAGGTGTTTTAACAGTGCGTTTTAACGCCCGCCATCTTATTCTTTTAACTTTTTGTTGTGTTTTTAGGTTTTTCCATTCGTTTCGGTGTCGTGAGTCATTTCATTTTGACTTCCATCCCCGTTAGGGAGCGCGCCTGCTCTTGTCTGGTCTTGTCCTGTGAGTATTTTGTGTTTTCTTTAGTTTAGAGTTTTAGAGTTTTCTTGACATGCGTTTGCCTTTCCGTTGCTCGTCGGTCTTCCATCCTGTGAGAAACCAGCGGACCTTCCTCTCACAGCTCATCGACGTGTTGTCGTCTTTTTCTTCCAGCCTCATATTCGCCAAGCCCAACCTCGGCAGCTTTGACTTCTTTAACCTGATCTGGGCTGTGGGCATCACCGACTTTGTCCTTAAGTACTTCACCATCGGCCTGAAATGCTTTGTCCTGTTTTTGCCCAAGATCCTCCTGGCCTTTAAATCCAGGGTAAGACCTCCACATGGATTCCTCTGACCCGCACAGATCCACAAACATTGTTTTGGACGTCTTGTTCACGGGACACGTAGGGTGTCTTTTCCCAAATCATTACTCTGTAACTGTAAATCTAATGAGCCCGACACGCAGTTCTAAAGGCATTTTAGATGCATTTAATTATGTGCATTTGACTTTTTTTTTTTAAGTGCAATAAAAACAAAAAACAAAAGCTGTAACACCATAAGAGCACTTAGCAGTGGATTTTGCCTTTTTAAACACATTACTAAACGTACAGAGCGACCAAGGAAAGCAAGTGTGACGCACTCAAAAGAAATGGTGTCTAAATTCACTGTATGTGTGTGTGCGGTTAGTCCGGCCCGAAGCAACAGACTATACACACACACACACACACACACACACACACACACACTCAAGACTTTGATTTCCATGCAGGTGCAGCTGTATACCTGTTATCTGCTTGTGAGGGGGTTTACAAAGTATTGGGATTACATTTTCCACTGATAAACAGACCTATCAGAACCACTGAGCTCATTTCTCCTCGAGGGGATTGCACGGGTGAGGTCATCCCTCCCTGGAGCTGGACCATTACCTGTACCCTACACACACACACACACACACACACAGATATAGTACACACATGTGAATCATTTGCTAGCTGTCTTTGTTTGTAGGGAATCCTACATTATATCCCACTGTGCCCAACAGTCCTGTGTATTCTGGACTCCATAACGTCACACAATCCGCCCCAACACACGGCCGCGCTAACGATCTCACATAATCGCCCCGGCAGCAGACCCGCAGTACTTCCATGGCGTCTTTCTGTGAGTCTCCTCCTTGTTGTGCACGTTGCAGTGTTTTCTTACTCTGTTGCTCTGTTGTTGCTGCGCTACTACTCAGGTTTAATGTGGACGGCTTTCTGCAGCCGTTCAACAGCAGCATGAGTCCCAGGTTAATATGGCTAGTGACTATTTATCTTACTTATTTCTGTTAATACTATTAATAAATACAGCCCCTATAAGAAGTAAAGTACGACCTACACAATATATATATATAATAAAAAAAATATATATATATATATTTTTTTTAAAAAGTAAAACCGTCTAATTTGAATTAATTACCATCAATTTTAAAAGTTGAAAGCGGATGAGAAGATGTAAGAACCGGATAAGCAGGGCGCTTCTCAAACGAACCCCCCCCCCCCCCCCCCTTCGCTCCTTGGCTCTTGTCCAAACTTACGATTTGACAGTTTGTTTTGCGTGGGCGTGATGGGCACCGTGGGACACCAGGCTGGGGGGACAATACGGAAGATGAATGGCTGAACTCTTTACCCGCACTCATCAATCCTTGTCAGCGAGCATCCAGGAAGTCATTACGGGGGCCATCGGGGGGGGTCAAGTTCTTTTCATTTCGGTCGCTTCTGTTTTTAACCGTCCCCGGTTCAATCGGGGCCCCTTGCAGCAGTCCGAGTTGCACTTTTGTCCCCGCGATTATGTAGTGAAGTGAGTCCTTTTTTAAATTTTTTATTTCTTTTTACTAAGTGCGTCTGGCGAGCCGCCGCGGGGCTCGATGTGGGCAGCAGGCGGAACGGGCCGCTGCCAGTTTCCCTCGCAGCGTATGGAAACGTCCCGTACCGCCGCGAGGCTGCGGCGCTCTGGACGGCGGCCATGTTTGGGCTGGAGGCGTGCCGTTTTAAGCTTTTAATTCCGCTCTGCTCTTGACTAGATAGAAGAGTGCCTCGAAGCTGAAAGGAGTGGATCAAAGGGAGCGTGCGCCTCGTCCACATTTAATATTTTCATTTGCTCAAACTTTGGTTAAGCCTTAAAGAGGCCGCCTTTGTTTTGATGTGTGGTCTTCAAAAGAGCCTTTTACTAACAAAAGTATCAGCCAATGCCATCTGGCGGACCGTAGTCTGCACTGAAGTCCGTATAAAAGAAGTGGACCTCGTCATGATGTCACTTGTTTGTGGAACATGGCATTTAGGCCGTCGCCATCTTGGTTTTCGGGGCCCGAGGTTGCTGCTCGATATGGACACAAAGAAGCACCAAGAGAGGCCTCCGTTAATACTAATGCCCTTTTTTGTGTTGATCCAGGGCAAATTCTACCTGCTGATAGAGGAGCTGAGCCAGCTGTTTCGGGCGCTGGTGCCCATCCAGCTGTGGTACAAGTACATCATGGGAGAAGACCCGTCCAGCAGTTACTTCCTGGGAGCCACTCTCATCATCATCTACAGCCTCTGCAAGGTCATTTGTGTTTGATATTTTATATATATATATATATAATGGAACAGACAAAAGCAGGTGATATGCATGTTTGAGAGGCGGAAGGCTGAGATCTTGTTGACTGGTTCTCAAAGGAAAAACGGCACCTAATGGAGGTCAGTCACTACCCAGTACCAGATAGGAACTTGGAAAAACTTCTGGAGGAAAAGACTCTCTGAGCGGTCCGTCCCGGTATCGCAAAGCTGAACTAGTTTTAGGCCAAATGACTCAGTGAGGAATAATTTGTAATAGTAATAGTAGTCTTATTTTAATGATGATGATGATGATGTTGCTATCTGATGGGCTTGTTCTGCTAGTGTGTGTGTGTGTGTCTGTGTCATATTAACAATATTTGTGTGTCCACGTTAGTGTTACTTTGCTGAGATGTTGAAGAGAAAAAGTGCTACCTTGTTGCTGTTGAGCAATCGATCAAAGCTAAACGATTTGAGACTATAAAATGATCAAAATGTAGATTGTATATGAATTAAAAGGGAACGTCTGGGTTTTAAACCCTGTAAGCATGTGAGACGGGTGGGCTGCCATCAGTGGTCCCCAGAGGTTGAATCCACGCGGACTCAACACGCATTGGATGGAGTTGGTGACGACAGAATAGCACGTTTTTAAGTTTTTTAATGAAATAAACTGATGCTTTGTCCTTGTTGCTCTGCAGTCCTTTGACATCTGTGGACGAGTTGCTGCCATCCGCAGGGCCGTGGCCGTTCTCTGCAGCTCCCAGGTCAGAATCGGACTTCTTCGTTACCCCTCCTCGCGTATCGTGAACACGCAGTTGAGATGAGAGTTTAATTTTCTCCCCTGTGGTCGTCCAGAGTTACGGAGCGAAGGCGGGCGGTCAGCAGTGCAGCGAGGCGGGCGACGCCTGCGCCATCTGCCAGGCGGATTTCAGGGACCCCGTCGCTCTGCTCTGTCAGGTAAGGACTCTGGGAAGTGGTCAGCCTGCTACTTTGATCACATTTTAAGGAGATTTATTTAAAAGAGACCTGTTGGCTGTGCGTGTCCCCCCCCCCCCCCCCCCCCCCCCCCGCGCAGCACGTGTTCTGCGAGGAGTGCCTGTGTTTGTGGTTCGACCGGGAGAGAACGTGCCCGCTGTGTCGCTCCACCGTCATCGAGGCGCTGCGCTGCTGGAAGGACGGCACCACGTCGGCCCACTTCCAGATCTACTGAGCGCCGAACGCGCACGAGGCCCGTGGCATCCTTTATGTTCTTCTGAGTGACGGTGACCCTTTCAAGCCGGGTGTTGGGGGACCTTTCATTTCAGAGGCAGCTAATGAGCAGCAGGGCTCGTTTATTAAAGCGCTAAATTCAGAGGTCTTTAACGTTTTTCGAGCCAAGGTCCCCCAAACTGATGGCGAGGTGGAGCAGGGACCCCCTATTCTACAGAGCTTGGTCCGCCATCTTTTATTTTTGAGCTTTGCGCTCTTTAGACTTAAGCATAAACGCGATCTGATTGGCCGGTGCTGAGGCTGAGGGACGCTGAGTGTGTGTGTTGCGCACTGACAGATAACGTCTTCTCCATCAATTTATCCGTTCGCTTCAATATCTTGGATTCATGTTAATGTGTATTTAAAGACCATAAATAAAATTCTGATTGTGAAGACATTTACATTTGTGGGGGAAAAAAATTGTCTTATCAACGAAAAATGTCGCGACCCCCCCCCCCCCCCTGCAGTACCTTCGCGGACCCCCTGTTGAAGACCTCCGTGTCTGCGTACGTTGAAAGGAGGAAATGGACGTTCATACATTCTGCCAGAGTATTTATCCCGCTGCATTACACATTACCAGTGTATCTTTTACAGTGTTGCTTCCAAAATGATCCCTTTTCACCTGTTATTCTAACACAGTTCCACAAAGCTGAATACAATTTATCTGTTCATCTGCCGATTTGAGTTCTGAGTTGCTTTATGTTTGCTGATCAAAAGGGGCTTTTAGTTGTGGCCCAAATGTACAAACCAGACTGCTGGTTTCTGTTTGGAGGATCTAGAAGTCTCTCAGGCTCCTTTTTGTGCGTCCGCAGCGTTGAGCACATCGGAGCCAGATGCCGAGGGTGCAAAAACCAAATTATCATGTGATCGCTTATGATAAAAATGTAACCTTGTACTACTATCAGATTGTTGTGTGCATGTAAAATACGCTAAACACATAATGAAATGTTCCTGTGATTTAGTGTGGTGGTCATATAAATAGTCACTCTATTTGTGTTCAATTTAGCGCATTTGTTTGTATATTTAATGATTTTTATAATTCTTTGTATTTAGTTTTATGTTTTAATTAGTATGTAAAACAAGTTCTTGGAAAGCAATGAGATATTTAGATATTGGTTATTAATAAAGGCATTTTAGAGATTCCTATCCAGTGCGGTGAAGCAGGATTCCGCTTTCCATGTAATACTTTTATCGTTTTCGTCGAGTGGGAGCTCAAGTCTGACAAGCTTCCATCTTACAATCATCATTTCCTTTGTTGTTCCATGTGAATCTTGTTAATATGAATCATTTCCTTTGCTTGCCTCGTAGACACTATGACTTTAATACACTGTTAAGGTTTTTCATTTAGGAATGAAAGCACTCTGAGCTCACTTTGTCCAGCGCATTTCTTCTCCAATTGTAAACACACCCGCAGAAAATGTATTTCAGAAAGATTTTGTTTTATTACTTTACCCACTAAAAAAAACATGAAATATTGAAAAAAAGTATAAATAGCACACACTTTTATAAAAGACAGTTGTCAGTGATTCTTTTCACATTACATTTGATATATCAGAGAAAAGCTTATTTCCAGAAATAACAGACAGCATAACTCCCGATGCGCAGGTCCTGCATCTGATGAAAACACACTAAAGGAACAGATGATGCTAAAGCACACGAGCATGTGTCTAAACACTGTAGAGCACACCTATAAAAACAACCCTCCTCTCAGTATTTCCACGGCATAG
Organism: Gasterosteus aculeatus; assembly: GCF_964276395.1. Classification (NCBI taxonomy): domain Eukaryota; kingdom Metazoa; phylum Chordata; class Actinopteri; order Perciformes; family Gasterosteidae; genus Gasterosteus; species Gasterosteus aculeatus. The sequence goes on along the minus strand of NC_135701.1, from coordinate 20,006,538 downwards.
CTTATGTAAAACGGCCCAGTGCATTATGAAGCGTAGTGCATTTAAAGGTCTAATCAGTCTAACCCCGTCGGCCATGGCTGCACTCGCATGGTGGGAGGTGATTCAAAGGGAGTCCTATTCCTAAGCTTTTCCCTCCGCTCTACCAGGGTACCAGGGGAGGATTACATCACCGTTTTGTAACCGGTGGGAGGGGGGGGGGGCTGACTGCAGGGTTCAGTGTTGCATCGGGCCTGACGGAAGTCTTCGTGGCGTAAAGAGTTACAGGCTCAAAGTTAAGGCCCCGAAAGGCTGATTTAAATCCTCCTCCTCCTCCTCCTCTTCCTCCTCTCTCGGTCCTTCCCTCGCCGCACACCTCCCATCCTGGACCGCAGCCTCCTGACTCCTGCATCCCTCGATTGTAGTGCAAATGATGTGAGCCCTTTCCTCGTGCATGGTCCTAAAAGGATCCACCTGGAATGTACAACACATGAACTTAATGAGCACAAACGTAAATAAAGTACACGTTGAGGTGGAATGCAGACCAGGAAAATGCAATCTTATTTCAACATGTCAAAACAACTTACATATTTGAGATGCTTTAAAGTATACGGCATACTAAAGACAAAAAAAAATCCACTTGCCAATTTCAAGCTATTCACTGCGAAACATAATTAAATCCATTAATAACGCGTTATGTGCTTTGTTTATTAAGGCTACATTTAACATATAATTGATTTACTTATTAAGTTCAAAGCATCAACAGCACCTGTTCATTTTTCTACACAAAGGTGACCAGCTAAATGAAACGGGGTAGTTGTCTTTCACGCTATGTTAGTTTTTGTTAAATCCGATGATAACTATGACGTTTACCGTGGAAACATCTCAAAAATAAAAATAACCGCGTTGGGCCACACTTTTCTCACTGTTTCCAATAATCTATACTCAATACACATCAGGATGTAGACATTTTCTCAATTTACAGACCAAAATAAAACTTCTGTTAAAAGCTTTTGACGATATTTACTATATCGTATTTTTACGCAACTACTTTTGGCGTAAACATTTCGGCTACGATGAAAAATAACCGATTTGTACTTTCCCAAAAATTGTATTTGCACAATGGATCCTACAATAGCTGAAGGTATTCGTGTTTACTGCCATCGAGCACGCGGGTGACGTGACTCACGCACCTGTTGCTGCTGTCGCCGCCTCCCGCCTCGCGCCCTACAGGTGTCGCCTCGCGACCACCAGCACGAGCACGGTCAAGTGCAGCGCAGTGCACAGGAAGCTCTTCAGGTGGCCCCGCCCGGCCGCCAGCGGCTCCGCGCGGCCCCCGCAGCCGGTTCCGGAGCCGCTCCCCGGGTCCCCGGCCGTCCAGCTCTTCTCCAGCTGGTCCCCGATCCTCCGCAGGCGCGACGCCAGCAGCTGAGCCACCGAGCACGGCGAGGGGCGGCGGGCGCCGCAGGCGGAGGCTCCGGGTAGGAGCAGCGGCTGGTCGTTCGGTAGCCAGCACATGGTTTCTCTGAGAGCACAACAAGTCTTTTCTCTTCAAGTCTTGAGGATATGTGACACCCCTTCCCTCCTCTCAACAGACCTTAACTGTGTTTGCGTCTCCCCCTTTTCTCTCTCTCTCTCTCTCTCTCTCTCTCTCTCTCTCTCTCTCTCTCTCTCTCTCTCCCTCCCTCCCCTGTGTTATTCATTACTGTGTCACATGGTGAGGGGTTTACATCATCTTTTCTCAAAAGAGAGAGGCAATGGTTAACTCTTGAATCGCTCCTGCCTGGTTTGATCTGAGGAGTCTTTTGTTGTGGGACATTGTGTTCCCTTTTTTTTACCTTCTGTAAAATGTGTTGTTTGAAAACTAAATAAGTCAAATATGACCTTCCCACCGACATGGGATGTGAAACACTTGCATTTTTTCTCAGAACAGTTTCCAACTGTGGCCACAGAAACGTTTATCATATCCTATAATAAAACTGCGGAATTAAAAGATGGCGGAACCAATGTACAGCGACACGCTGTTCCTCCGCGGACTGTTAACAGTGAAGGACAGTTGCTTGTTTACCACCCGGAACAAAGCTGACCGTCCCTTTCCTGGTAGGGATTCATAATAAATTCCTACGACACCGCTTTATAACTCTTTAAAGTTATTATTTTTAATCGAGGATGATTGAGAAATATGGCCGAAGACGAGCTTGCTGCGTTCAGGGAGCGTTGGAAAGAAGAATTAACGAGTGACAGAGACGAGCTGCGACCTGTCCAGCCGGGCGGCCACAGAGACCTGAAAAATAGCTATTTTGAAAACTTGGAAAACCTCAACGAGTCCCGTAGTCCGTCAAAGGAAGCGGGGGACGGCTGTACCGAGGGTGAAGCACGCGTCGAAGGTGGTGGCGGAAGAGCTTCAGCCGGCTCGGATTCAGAGGATCAGCCCCAATATGTGTCCATTGCACGCAGCTTGCTGGACGGGAGGACCAGTCCCCTGCTGGACAGGATTCAGGAGGAGAGAAGCAGGAGAAAGAGGCAGTACCAAAGCATGACTGGTGTTTGCAGTGCGTCCTTACAGCAGCAGAGGCTGCAGCAGCAGCAGCCTAAGAGGAAGGTGAAGAAAGATGAGGAGCTGTTGGACCAACTTATTCAAGATCTGGTACGAGGATGACGGTATAAACCGAAATGATGGTGGTTGACCAGGTGAAAGACAAAAGAATCTCCGTTTCAATGTTTTCTTTTGCAGAACGAAGTTAACGACATCCCCTTCTTTGACATCGAGTTGCCGTACGAGTTGGCCCTGAAGATATTCCAATACCTCGGCCGGGCAGAGCTGGGCCGATGTGCGCAGGTGAGCGCACAGGTGAACTGTTGCCGAGGCGTTTGCATTATTCACAAGTCTGAGCCTCGGGCTCCTTATTTAAGTGTGAAATGTGCCAAACCGCGCCCAACATTCATTCTGTTTCAATTTCATTCCATTTTTCTGCTCCCTCCCATTTTCCATATAGAGCCGTGTCGTCTTTTGTCATAAACGTGTAGACGGTGACATTTCTCTCACACCGGGGCAACAGAGCTTGACCTTTAACCTCTCAAGCGTCAACACGAGAAATTCTGAATGAAAAGAAGCTCTTTTTGTGAATCACAACATTTCTCATCCAAGTAATTGAGTCCTCAAGTTGGCTCCGTTTGGATGTAGGTTTATCTTTAATGTGATTTTGAGGCCTGGAGTGTTTTTCAGTTCCACTTTCTCTGGCTGCTTCCATGACTGATTGAACCTCTGAAACGCAGCAGACTTGCACTCTTTCCTGAATGTCTTCCTCTCTCTCCGGTCCCGTTGGCATCCTCTCCCGTCAAGTGATCACGCTGCGAGCGGCTCGCTGAGCTCAGCTCGTCTGGAAGTCCCTAAATCACAGTTACACACTTGCACCCCGAAGTCCTCTTGGCGGTCGGCCGCGCTCGTTAAGCACGAATAAATTAGCCCGTTAATGCATGCTGACTCAATCCAGCGGCCCGCCGTCCAATCTCCTCCCAGGTGAGCAGGGCGTGGAGGGCGCTCGCCGAGGACGGCGTTCTGTGGTTCCGGATGTGCACGGCGGAGGGCCACCACCGGGAGGCCAGCGTGTCCGACTCCCCCTGCTGGAAGAGCACGCTGCGAGACTGCAGGAGCTCCGCCAGGACCGTGCGCTCCAACTGGAAGGTGATCAATCCGGATCGACCAAGTTCCCCCGGGGGAGGGGGGTTGGGGGGGGGGTCTGGTGTAAATGATGCTCAGTTGATGGTACATCAGAACTGAACAGTTTTAACTGTAATACAAATTTTAAAAAGCACAAAATGTTATGAAAGTTAACAGAAATGTAACAAAATCACTTCTTTTAGGCCAGTTTTTGGATTTACGGCTGACCTGCTAATAAAGCCGTTTGTACTGAGGAAGTGATGCGTGGTTCACGGTCATGTTTTCTGTCTAGAACCGGGTGGGATCCATCAGCCAGCTGCAGTTCGAGCTGGGGAAAGTTCTGTGTGACGTCAGCTGCTCGGACCACTTTGTCCTGGCCGGGTGAGTTTCAAGGACATCTGATGATGTGCGCTTCCATCCGCTGTGACTGACGGCTCGTATTCAACCCGAAGTAATCGGCCTTGTATTCATGTCGCTCTTTATCTTCTCACATAAATTGTCTGGGTGATTCTTGTCTATAAATCTGATTTATGCACGGCTGTTTGATTAGCAGTATGTCACATGCAGGCGTGGGGTTCAGACTGAATGGCAACCGGCCCGCTACATCAGCGAGGTGGTTTGTGAAAGTGGTGCTGGTGAGATGTAACAGGAACTGTGGGCAGCAAAAGCAGCTGAAGAATGCTGGCTCTGCGGTGTAATGAGTCAGTGACATCATGGCTGGTTCTAATAAATCACAGCGTTCGGTCTTCGATTTCCTCGCAATATTTGAGCGGAAGATGGAAAATACCCTCCTCACATTTGCAAAACCCTTAACCGTTCTTCCTTTTTAAGCTGCCCTAATGAGGATAAAGAATGAGCCCCTCCCACCCCCCTCCTCCCGACACCCAGTCATGATGAACACCTTTCAGTCGACATCCTGATCCAGCTGTCAGATCATGGGTGCGTGCCGTCACACATCATTCTACTCGTGCGACCTGGTCCCGCTAATGGCAGCACTTGCTGGGTGTAAACCGAACGTGGCCCCTGAAATAGCCGCCGCGAGGCAGTGATAGATTGTGCGGCCCCGGAGGAGCCCGGCGGAGCCGCGCGGCGTCTCCGGGGGGCGTCGGGGATTAGATTCCCACTCGACCCTGCCGCGTCTCTTCGGAGAAGACGCTTTTGTTTGCGTCTCCCGGCGGGTGAGCAGCAGCAGGGGGGGGGAACGGGGACGCGGCGCACCCGAAGAGTCCCGTGTAGTTAACGTGAAACTCACCCGTGGGGCTTTTTTCTACCACGGCTATTAACAAATTCACAACATCAATACTTTTCCCATTATTGGTACCTAAAGGATCATTTATCTAAGTGAAGGTACTTGAGTTTGTTTAACGAGAACCTAATCGATGGCAGTTTGGAGTAATCTTTGGTGATTCAGTTGCATCCACTAAATCTTACCGGCAGAACCGGTGCAATGAGATTTGGCCTCAGGAGGTGATTTGTCTCTGTGACCCGGCGGGCGAGCGGTTCGACATCTTCTGCCTGTTGCTAGGCGACGTACCAATTAAGTCAAAGTGTGTATTCCTATTGTTTTGTTTCCTGCCAAATCCTCACGACACACACACACACACACACACACACACACACACACACACACCATCGAGACTCTGGCACACTCGCTGTCACTGTGTCACACACTCTGCTGCCAGGCGGATGCTCGCTCAGACATGCTGGAATCCGGGGAGGTGGTAGTGCTGGCAGCCGGTCGTCCCCCACTGCGACAACTCATGGACCGGGGCAAAGAAGTGGGGGGGACTGATACTTGAGGATGGCAGTGTGACAGGGGGAGGGAAGGGGGAGGGAGAAAAGGCTTTCTTCCATCTTATTTATCTTGTATCATCATTTTCAAGTTAAAAACAGGAACAATAAAAATGAATCTGCTGAGTATTGATTGGTGCAAACTACAAATCCACCACACTGCAGAAACCGGAACTAATGCATCAAACAATAAGTTATGATCACTCAGCTACTGTGTTACGTTTCAGCTCCAAAGCACCGACCACATTGTCTTCGGTCGTGTTAAACATCGCTGAAACATTTGGTTCGTTAATCAGTTTATGGATTGACTGAAAAATGATTCGACAACTTTCATAGCCAATCCGATTTATTGCGCATAAAAAACACACAGACACACACTTTGCTGATTACAGCTTCTCTAAGTGTGAGAATTAGTCTCAACGGTGAATAAAATATATAAACATTTTCCCTTTTTCATGCTCTTTTATTAACAATGTTTTAGTGAATCATGATGGGCTTTTTAAACATTTTACAAAGCACTATTATATAAAGCAGCACTGAATAAGTTTTTTTCACGGCGTTAATACTCACTCCCTTCTGCGTCCCTATAAGCGGCGCGTCAAGTGTCTCCGCCCCAAACGGTACCCACGTTAGCCCGGAAAGATCATGTGACAAATAATTTAAAAAGACACTAACAACAAGTGTGAGTTGTTGTTGTTGTTAGGGACAAAGAGGCACAGTGTTTTTATTCATCGGCCTCTTTGTGCGACGCTAAACGTGTGAATGGTTGTGTGTGTGTGTGTGTGTGTGTGTGTGTGTGTGTGTGTCTGTGTGTGTGTGTGTGTGTGTGTGTGTGTGTGTGTGTGTGTGTGTGCACACATTCAGGTACACGTCGGGCGACGTCCGGCTGTGGGATACGCTGCACTGGGACTCGCCGGCCTCTTTCCTAAAGATTAACGGCCTGTCGGCTAACTCCGCCCCCAGGCCGCACGTCAGCCACGTCCAGGTCAACAGCACCGTCGCCGCTGCTGCTTATGAAGACGGTGTGTGTGTGTGTGTGTGTGTGTGTGTGTGTTTACGCTGCATCAGCGACACATTCATCATAACACACACGTTTAAAACGGTCGAACTGGAGGCGTTTGCGTGTCCTGGCTGCAGGCTGCGTGGACCTGTGGAGCACAGAGACGGGCGGACAGCCCATCCATCACTACCAGAGCCCCGAGCCGGTCCAGGTCCTGGCCCTGAGCCCCGACGGCGCCGCGCTGGGCTCGGCCGCCGGGGCCGACGTCCGGCTGGTCGGAGCCGACGACCGCGGCTACTGGAGAGAGCTGTGTCGGGCCCGGCTCCCCAAGAGCGTAAGATTCCCCACGCGTACGGGACGCTCCATGTGTTCATTAGCAGGCTGCGCCTCACACCCCCCCTCCACCCCCCCACGCCTCCCTCCTGCTTTCCCCCCCTTTTCATGTGAAATAATGACTGAAGCATTTAGAGGGAGATTTTGATATGTTTCATCCTTTTAAATTGCCATTTATGTTTTTTGAAGCAACATGCAGAACATTTAGTGGGTTCCACCTTTTCTCAGGTACAATCGTAGATTGAATCATTTTAGCTTTTAAATTGATGAAACAAATGAATTAATACATTATTTAAAACCCCTTCAGTTCCAAATTGTTGTGTTAATGGTCCAATATGTTGCTTCAATGTTTCTAAAAATTGCAATGGAAATAACGCCTGTTTGATGAAGGACATAAGAGCGCGAAACCGCCTCAACGTGTCCCTCCACCTCGTCCTCCCGGCAGGTGGAGAGCCTGGTTCTGGTGCCGGGCCGCGGCCAGCAGGGCCCGCTGGCGGCTCTGTCGGCCGGAGAGGACGTGCACCTGTTGGACCCCCGGTGGGGGGGGGGGCCGCGGACGCTCCACTCCGTCTACGGTCATCCGGTCACCTGCCTGGACGCCTCGGACTCGCAGGTCGCCTTCGGGGTGAAGCGCTCGGGCTGGGCGATGCACGACGGAGGCAACAAGGTGGAGTAACAAACGTATCAAGGACATTAATAGATGACGCCGCGACAATTAAACTAGAAATGGAGCATTTCACGTCTCAGTGAAATAATTAGCAGTGTCACACAGAGCATAGCTGGGCTTTAAACACATACGAGTCACACGGCTCTAGTGATGACATCATCCGCTCCACCTGTGGCTTCATCTGCACCTCAAGGAATCATATAATCTCGATTTCACTTTAATCCAGTGTATCCAGCGCCTGGTTGAGAGCAACGAGAGCTTGTGAGCAGACGTTTTGAACTCTGGGTGTTTTAACTGAAGCGGGTGCGGATCCCTCATCAGGAACCAATGCCTTGGAAGGCAGGACCAGTTCTGGTGGCTGGTTCAAACGTGAATGAGCTACTTTTAAAATGTTGCTGATTAGCTCGTCCATTGTGAGCAGCACTTTAGTGTTTGTATGTTAATGGCATTGATGGAACTGTATCAAGGCCTCTTTTGTGCTTCCTGGAACGGAAAAGTCCCAGGAAGACAAATGAACCCAAACACAACCTGTTAATGTGGACAAAGTAGATGGCAAACCCTCAGAAATGTGCAGCTGGATTTTAGATGTGTTATTAAAAAAAAAAAAAAAGAAAGAAAATTCTAGCCAGACTGTGCTAATTGGCATGAAAGGTTTCCAGAAGAGTTAACAAGGTCACTCGTGCTCCCGACAGGCGCTTAATGAAAAAAGCTTATTAGTTTGTTAGACTGATGAATCCTTTCTGCCCTTAAGAGTGAAACTGCCTTTTGAAAATGGAGTTTTTGAAGTTCCTTTTAGCTGGTTCACTGATCACCACCCCTCCTACGTCCCCTTAGAAATGAACGCCGCGTGCCGCTGGGGGTTCGGGTTGTAGTAGAAATAGCCTGCGTAAATAGCGGCGTGGCCTCTTCGGGCCCTGCTCCTAATTGCGACGCCCTTTCGGGGTACTTTGATGAACTTTGGGTCCCTGAGCTGCATCTGTTTGCTTCTAATAATACTGTGTTACTAAGGGCCGCGTGCTCCTAATTGACTCTCGGGCCTGTACACAGAGACCAACCGCTCTGTTGGGATCAGCAGGCATTGTAATGCTTTAAAGCGCTCTTCGTCGAGACGTATTTCATTTATTTGTTTTACCACGAAAGAAAGGCAGATGTTAGTTGCCGTAGCGACAGGCCGGACTGGCAGCATTACAGCAGCGACTGGGGCCGAGCACGCGCCGCCTGTGTGCGCAGCAATCTGTTTGTGGCGGACAGTTTTTTGGCAAAGCTCCTCCGCTGACATCACCGCTCCTAGAAACCCAGAAATCCATCCACCGCATTTTATTTCGTCATTCCGTTTGATGCAACGGGGGAAGGGACTCGTGTCCGAGATGGTTTGCAGGTCCAGGTAGACAGTGAGAAGAGAAAAGTACGTTTCCTATTTTAAACAAAGCTACATTTGCCATTGGAAGTTAGAAATATCCGGTTTGGGGAGTTTCCACTTGTTGTTGCCTGAAACTATTTTTTCGTACCCCGCTATGATGCAATCCAATGAAACCCGATAAAACCCTCTACGTCCATTTTCAGAGTGGGACTAACTTCTTCCATCCAACTTAAATCATAAATTTTTATGAACATCGCATTTTTTTTTTCAAATTTTATTTGAGGCACAAAAAGTTTTTCAAACTTTGTTTCCATGGTGATTATAGCAGGAACACCAGTCTAATTTATGCCAATTCATGATTAGCATACCTCTCTCCCTTACTAATTAAAATATACCACAGTGTAATTAACCTGTTTGTCACACTCATCACACCTCCAACAGCATTTTCATACTGCGAAGAAGACAAAGAAGAGTTTGCTGTAAATGTGTTGCCTTTAGTAAGAAAACATATGCTTCATTAAAATCTGTCACTGCGACATCCAAGGAAGTCATCTCACACCTTTTTATCTCTCAGAAGAGTGAAACATTTTCATTTACAGCATTCCGACTCACGTGAACCCCAAACGCATTGTCATGTTCTTAGTTTGAGTTGTTTTTAGTTTTTTTTTTGTCAAATATCTGCCAGCTTTGTGTCTGATTCAGAGGATTCTTTTTCATATTTTGGCTTGCGTTATTGTTTATCTTGTGGCTTTGTCTTCTATCCCTCCCCGTCTTTTGTTTGTGTGCGTGTGTCTCTGTGTGTGTGTGTGTGTGTCTGTGTGGTCGGAGCCAGTCTCCGGATCCTCATTACTCCTCGCCAGCCGACCGGGGGCACCCACCCAGCTCGTGGCTGGGCGGTCAGCTCGAGCTGGCATCTCCCCAGGCACCCCCCCTCCCCATTCCCCCCTCCCTCCCTCCCTCCCTCCCCCCCTGGAAGGCTAGATGAATGGTTTGATATAGATGTATTCTAGGTATTGTCCCAAATGAGGATCAACGCATCGAACCATCAGGTTCATTTACTTAGTAAAACCCCCAAAAAGCACAGCGGAGGTGACCAGGCGGCTTTGTTTCATTCGGGTCGGCAGACACACACACAACAAACACACACACACAACAAACACACACACACTGCCTTCATCTCCTCCAGGAGAAGTGTGCGCTCCCCTGCGTGTGACCGTTTGTCTGTAAGTGAGACGCTGAGTGTGTGCAGCTCTGCGTCTTATCGTATGTTCAGCTTCGCCAAAAAAAACTGTTCCTTCTTGCCGTGCACGCTGCCATGCACGCTGCCGTGCTGAGTCGTAACGGCCCCGGCCTATCTTCAGGCTCCCAGCGTCCCGGTGATGTTCACGACTCCTGTGTGGTTAATATGCTGCTGAACAACAACAGCTAACATGACCACAAACCACTTATGAGCAGAGCAACACAATGAAATTGAATTACAATTGGATTTCGGCACCTCGGCTCCAATCCGATGGTCGGTTGGTCGGCGTGAACAGCCTCCGACTCCCGGCGGCGCGGCGCTTTTACCGTTTCTGGTGTTTTGATCCTCCGCTTAAGATGAATTCCACAAACGGAAGCCAACAGGCGCCCGGCTGCGTCGGAGCTCGCCTCTAAAGCGAAGCGCTAATTGACGAATGTTTCATCTTTCTGAAAGCGGAGTGAGTAATTACATTAACGTCCAGTTACACGCGCCGCCGTTGGAGTCCCCTTTGTCTGTGAGCCTCGGTGGGGCTGCAGCAAGTGCATTAACCCAACCACTCCTCCGTGGTCATGCTCATGATTGATACTCCTTCGAGGTCTCTAAACAGCCCCCTTTACGATCACAAAGAGCCCCCCCCCCCCCCCTCTCCTCCACTGTCCAAATCCTATCAAGCTGTCATTTGAAAGCCAGTGATTTGGTGCTGCTCAATTAGACCCAAGAACAGCTGGCACCTCCTCAAGGCTTCCTTTTTTACCTTCAGTCAAACTTCTTTATTGTCGTCGCTCCGTCTCGCTCTCTCCATGTCTACCTTCTGGCGCTCTGCCCCCCCCCCCCCCCCCCTCCGTCCCTCGCTTTAATTTCTTAATCGTTTGAATTATTCAAAGACAATTTTGCCTGGCGGTTATTGTGTTTGTTCCGTCTCATTTGGATGAGAAAACACCAGCCGCTAATCGACCAATTAGGGCAGCTCCGGATGACATCATTGCAGTTTGTGTGAAGAAAAGTTTGCGGCAGCCATTGAGCCAGAGGCATCTTATTTCATTAGGACGAAGTATGAAACGGGGCATAAAAACTCCTGCACGGTTCAATAGAAGCAAACTCCGACCGAGTGTCTTCGACCTCGCGTAACGTTCTCGTCCTTCTCGTTCTCAGATCCACGTGTGCAGCCTGGAGACGGGCAAAGCCGTGGCATGCGTCGGCGACTCGCTGGGAGACTTCACCTGCATCGACCTGAGGGACAGCCCCCCCCACCTGCTGGTGTGCGGGAACAAGGACAGGAGGTAGGCCGCCGCCGCCGCCGCCGCTGCCGCCTTCTTGTCAGGCAGTGGGAGGAGCTCAAAGGTCACAAATGGATGAACGGCTTCTCTTCAACTGTTTCCTCACTGACGCTTCAGTCCTCCGCTGGAGAACAGGTGTTTTCTGTTTTGTTCGTCTCCGTTACCTGGGACACCACATCACAAAAAATCCAATCCGTCCGAGGTGATCGAACACACAAACACGCCTCCTCGCTAACCTGGCTCCCCGGATGAGGAAAGACGCATAAAAGAGCCACTCGTCTATTCGCCGCTCGTTAGCGCGCGCCGCGGCGCACGAGCTGGCAGCAGAAGGCGAATCCCTGGCGCGCGTCTTCATCCAAAGCCGCCCCTGCTGCTTCCATTCACCACCGAATCCATCTGGCCAGCCGAGTGGTTGGCTTAAAGCGAAAGGCAGACGACGTCGTATTGTTCGGGGTCTGTTCAGCGCTGTTTTTTTTTTTTTTATTGAGGTGCCGGTTGTTTCCTCGCCAGAGCGCCGTTCAGCCTTCATCCGATTCCTCTTACGATTTTTACTCTTGGTTTTAGGACAGAGGGCGCCGCGCACTCGCCGGGCTCCCACGCGCGGCGGAAGACAAAAGGCGGGAGACGGTCGGCGATCTGGGCCTGCCCCCCCCCCACAACAGGGTGGCTCAAGGCCAAAGCCTAATGCATCCTTTCTTTTTATCCCTTTGTCTTTTTTTAAAATTATTTCAGAGATCCAGGAAGCAAATGAGGGGTCTTGATAAGTGCTACATCTGTTCTAGGGGGGGGAGGGGGGCTCAGAGCAAACCTGGATGCAGCCAGAGGAAGGGAAGAGATAGTGTGTCACACACCTGTGGCTCTCGCTCGTCCGGCCGCGCTCGGATGTGCTCTTTAAGACCTTCTTGGCCCTCAGGAGGAGGAGTCGTCCTCTCGTGCAGGAACCACCTGTCAAGTCAGAAGATTTTCCTCATCCATCCAATGTGGATTATCACAGTTTACAGCTGGACCGGACCTGTAGCAGGCTCCTGCGTCACTAGTCTGCTGTTATATATTTATCTGCTTTGAAGCAATTCTGAGGGATAAAACAACAACTTTGGTGCATATTTCCTCCCGTTTGTTCTCATTTCTTCATTTCCGTGACTCTGCATTGACAGAACTCGCTGTTTTCACACGTTCCTCTGCTGCTTCTCATGGACGAACAGGCGGCATTCATCACGCTCACGTTGGTCCTCGCGCTGTTAGCTCAAGTAAGAAAGCGCTTGTTGGACCTGAAGTTAAGATTAGAATATGAGCGAGTCTCATGTGAGGTCCGACATCAGCTGCTAAGAGGGTGAGGACGCAGACGTAACATCTGCCCCAACGCCGCCAAGCATCTCAAAAGTACCACTGCGCTTAAGTCCAAACGCCAAACGCCTCTCCAGCTGCAGAAGGCCAACTGGAGTCATCCGAAAACCTTTTCCGGCGAGCTCCTCCTGATTAATGAAGAGGAGTCTGGCCACGGACGGCTCACTGAAGACACGGCCGTCCTCCAGCATTAGATTTATGGGTCCCCCGCGGCCTGCCAGTGGCCCTCAGTCGTCATTGTTTAAATGTGCGCCTCCATCACGTAATGCCACTAAACGGGCGACGCAAACTGCAGACAGCAAGGCCGCCGTGCCCATTTAGCCATTTAGCTCTGAATCTGGGAAAAAGTCAAATTGCGGAAGCGAAAATGTAATCAGTTTGAGTCCCTTAAGTGAATTTCATTATGGTAATGAGGTCTTGGAAGGAGGCTGAGCCCGGATGGAGTCATGTCCTGGATGCGTTCAGCTGCAATAAAGCCACAATGACGACAGATGGAGCTGCAGGTCCCCCGGGCTCGAGCTGCTCGCTGAACCCAGGCGGCCAAAATCCCCGCCGATACAAATCGTTTGATATCAATAATTATAGCAATGATGGTCAACAATTTATGACGTGCTTTTGGGGGGAAAATCAGTAAACAAATGAGCATCATAAAAAACCTTAAACTATATTTAAAATCATGATCACGTTCAGACCCTTAAAGAAATGTATTTGTTTACTTAATTACTTTTTCAGCACATTTGTGCTTGACTTGTATTTGTGCTGCTACTTTTATATGAGCCCAAACCTTATGTTTCCTTTTTGTTCTGTCGATTCAGTTTGTTTTGGGTCTCATCTGATGTTACGGCTTCATCTTCTGTTATTTCCATATTTCTCTGTATTTTGCCCCATATCCAGTGGACGTGGTGAATAAAACCCTTGTGACTGATTTATTTCAGCTCAGGAGAAACGAGGCCTGCGTTGGCACGTCTGCTCCAGCATCTCTTTTGTCTTCGTTCCCCCGACTGAATGTCGAAACGTTCCTTCAAAAGTGCTCTGGCGAATAGTGTCCTTTTGTCTGTAAATGAATCCAGCCTTTGACGAGCGGCTTTCTCTCCTACTCTCCTCTCCAACGCCTCCCAAATGACCTCGGTGAATCCGGCCCTTGTGCTCACTTCTCCTCCTTTCGCAGGGCTCGCTTTGATGTGCCATGTTTTCCCCGTGAATAAACGAGCGTTTCGCTCGTCCCCGATTCAGGGTGACGGTGTTCGACCTGCGAGCCGGCTCCTCCGTGGCGTCCCTGTACGCCCACCACCTGGGCGTCACCGCGGTGCAGGCGGACGACTGGAAGGTGGTCAGCGGCGGCGGCGAAGGGTTGGTGTGCGTGTGGGAGATGCGGATGGGGGCGAAGCTGTGGGAGATGCACAACAGGTGGGGGGGGGCGTCCTCAAGCTCAGCTGACAAAATACACACAACTTTTATTTCCGCTTGAACCCAGGGATTATAGACATTTTATTCCTTCTCATTCATGTCTTATTGTTTGCCAAATTATCTAAAAGTGACAAATAAGGTTATTGTCTCAGCGGATTGATGTTTATTTCATTGCGGCACTGACCACGCTTTTATTTTGAAATCAATTTTGCACCACATCCAAAAGAAGGTGAAACACTGCTTCCCACTAGTTGTACTGACGGTGTGTTTTCTGCCCCGTTGAAGGCATCCTGTACGGCGCGTGCGCTTCAACACCAGCACCTTGGTAACGGCCAACGTCCCCGACGACAAGTCTCCGAGGGGGGCGTGCATCACAGACGATGACCTCACAGCTCACCGCAGGTCGCCGCTCTCGCTCCCACGCTGCTCTTCTTTTCTCCACGAGCGGATAGAACGTACCTTTTTTTCCCCCAAATTTGCTTCTACGAATTCAGCCTTTTCAAAGTAATGACTTCCTGTTCATCCCCTCAGGCACAGGGGGGTCATCTGCCACTACGACTTCTCGGAGGACGCGTTGTCTCAGGATCACATCCTGCCCATCTGCAGGTCCGACTACATCGAGTCCTCCGGCTACAACTACAACATCGGCCTGGCGGTTCCTTACGACCGGCTGCCCGGCTCCCGCCCGGCGCTCTGACACCGGGTCACTCCGAGCGGAGGGACTTTACCCGCTTTTCAATGACTTTCATGATGCTCGTCAAATCAGGAGACTTTGGAAATGTGTTTTTTTTTTTTTTAAATGTATATTTTGTGTACAGGGGTCAGTCTTAGAAACTACTGTAAAATATTACAGCAATAAAAAGTATTTTACCTCATTACCAAAAAAGATTTCCGTACAATTTTTATTAGTCTCTCTAAACAAAATCTTACACATGCATTTCTTTAGTTATTATCACTTCAATCCATCAATACAAGCCCGTAATCATTCATCTTGCGGATCAATTGAACATGTGACTACCGCGGCGCTGCAGAGGAATGCTGCTCTTTGAGCGTTAGCCGTAAACCGACGAGCGAGCAGCACGAGTCGACTTCACTGAACGACTTGTGGGGCAGCAGAGAGGCAGCGTTAGCGTCAAACCGGAGACCGAACGAAAAACAATCTTATTTCATTTAATTTGTATAAAAGTACTTGGTAGTAAATGAATTACTTCTCACCATCCAAAAATATATTAGTGCACATCGAGCGTTTGGAATACTTCCGCTACAAACATTTAAGAGGTCGATTTGCCACATCTCATTGTGGTGGTGTCGACGTCCAAGAAGCGAATGTGCATCCGACTCTCCATTTCAAGTCCCTTCAAAATCTGTGGGCAGACGACAGAACGCGCTGGTGAGTAAGCGACTGAAGAAAGAGTCGGGTTATTTTGATGACCCATAAAACGGTGAATAAAAACCTGTTCAAAGTGCTCGAATGTGATCCCTTCATAGAAATCATCTGGGCCCTGAGAGGAGGAGCAGAGACACACACACACACACACACACAGGTTACTGGCTGCGGAAATGCCGCGGTGAGGATCGCGCTGCCTGCCGGAGGGTTCCTTTACCATGGTGGGCACGTTCGTGCTCGCCACTTCCAACATGGCGGCATCTGCGATCGCTTCGGCAGCTTCCTGCCCGATGCTGCCGCTTTTTGACAAAAGCTCTTCCACTACCTTAAACAAGGAGGAGACACTTCACTTTCAGTAAGAGGCATTCTATACATTTCTATGACATTTTTGTATCATGCTACTATTACTACTATTTTTCAAACAGATGATTTTTATTATGCATTTTATTAATCTGCCGCAAATGAAATTACGTCAATAAATGTTTTGAAGATGAAGTAAAAAATAAATAAATAATAATTTAAATGTAATGTAGCGTCAAAATGTTGAAATTATTAATATTGAAAATATTCTGTACAGTATTCTATACAATGACTTTTACATGATCTCCTCGTACAACTTTAATACACCACACCTTGGCTTTTTCGACAACCATTCCAGCCGTTAATGAACATGATGAAGTCATCTTACCTTCCGGTACTCCACCAGCGTGATGGTGCCATCGTTGTCGGTGTCATGCATGTTGAACAGGACTGGTGAGGAACACAACAACCTTTAGATTAGTGCGACTTATAAAAAAGGACCTTTCTGTCGAGCGTCTTACGAGGAGGAGGTTGTGTTTAGAGGAATGTTCCAGATGTAGAGACGGGGCGCAGAATAACGACCCTGGACGTAAAGAAACAAACCCCGTATAAAATGCCTCTGCTTTCATTGACAGTGACAAGATTCAGCCCCATGAAACTAAAACAAGTCCTGCAGCGAAGGACATTTGCACAGCGCAGCCCGTGTCGTTTCTGAACAGTCAATAGATGTCAAACTGGCTCAACTCATAACGTATCATCGGGAGAGCAGAGCGGTTGATTCATGCTCAATCAAAATAGATAAATCAAATCCGCCATCAGAGGGGAAACGCAGCGAACAGAGAGTGAACATTGAGATGGATGGTTTGTGTGAAGCAGAGACAGCTTGGTAATTATCTCCTTTATCGAAACCCGGCTGGATGGAGGTTTTGTGCAACAAGGTTTGTTTTTATCAGAAAATAAAACCTGTACTGGCAACGAGAACGCCTTGATGCATACCGGGGGAAATCCAGTCTAAGGAAACGTTTATGGAATTATTAAAGCAAGTGACCCGACTCCTGTTCTGGTACCCTGGACGGCACAATGCTTAAGCGTTACGATCTCAAATCACAACTGCATTTATTCTATAAGGAAGTAAAATAAGTACTGCTTAGAAGAAGACCGGCCTTTCTTTTTGTTTTCAAAACAGACTGATAAGAAAACAAGGAAATGCCAAAGTTAACACATTTCTGGCAGTGGATCAATAAGTACAAATGATCAATACAACAAACTAAACATGATCCACAGCCGTTTTAAGGACCGAATTCTTTCCGCTTAAAACCGGTTTTGAGTGAAAACTCAAGAGCTGAAATGGCGTCACGCAGAACTAATTATCAGTGAACGACCTACATGAGCTTTTTGGTGACTAAAGAGGAAAAGTCCTCTTTTAACCGCTAGATTTAATTGTTATTTGTTGCCCGCGGTGAGAAAGGGCCGTGGCTGCTATTAGTCGGCTAAGTAGATGTTGTGAATTGATGAACCGGAGCGAATCTTCCCCTCCTGCACTTCGGCCCGGTTCAGTCTCACATTGGGTGTGAATCCTCGAGGCTTTAATGTAAATCAGGTTACGCGCAGACAGTCCCAGCTGCACGAAGCAGGAACAACTCGAATCGAAGTGGAGTCAAACTGGTTTGAAAAGCATCAAGTGTTTTTAGTCTCCTCTGAGGACGTACGCAAATGGCGTCTGACCCGAACACCAGGCGGCGGCCTCTTTCTGGGTCTGTTCATTTGGTTTTCCATTTGAATAAACAAATCAATCAAGTCTTTAATCCGGACCACAACCAGCCGACGGAATCCTGGCAAACGCAGAAAGCCACCAGCGCATCCCCACGGGGTGGGTCTGCAGAAGCGGAAGCCAAATCGAATGGTCCTATGGAATCTGAGGCCAAGTTGGGCTCCTGGCTCTGTGAAGCTGCTGTTCCCGACCGAGCCCCAAAAATACCCACCAGCCTCTCCAACGCAACAGCTGACACCCTTCAAGGTGCCGGTGAAATACGATACTCGCCTCACAGGATGGGGACGTTTTACTGGTGTTTTGTCATTGAAGCGCGCACACACACACACACACACACGAGACAAAAGCTTTCGTCAGAGAATCTTCCCCGACAGGTACGGCCGGTCGACGGCGTCGCCTTACAGCGGAGCTTCTCTCGCCTCATCGCTTCCTTCTCCTCCTCCGTCATCTTCAAGGTGGGGGGCCGGAAGTGGGACATGACCATGAGGAACTGCTCGAAGCCGATCTGGTCGCAGGAGCCCGCCTCGCCCCGGTGCTGGTTCCTGGGCCACGGAGACAAGACATCCAGGTGTCGCCGTTATGGAACAAAGTTCAAGCAGTGGGGCTTTTTATAGGGCCGGTGTCTCCTCAACTTGCAGAGCTGCAAATAGCTGGGAAGACGCTTTGTCTTGCCCAACCATCGTGCACGTGGATTGCGTAGACAGCGGTTCGCCCCTTTTACACACAAAGAAGGGCTGGTTCCACGATGAGACCATAAATCTCGTAGTTCGTAAACTGCAAAAACTCCCCATCCATCAGTTAGGTCACCAATTAGCCCTCAAGCTGCGATGCTATACGGATATGAACTCGTGCTACTCAAACACCTTCCATGGTTAAGGTGACCCGGTGCCCATATTTACCTGAGGCCAAAAAGGATAAAACCCCTCTGGTGTCTGTAAGGAAAATGTGGCGCCCCTCCTGCTGCTAGCAGACATTCAGCAAAGGCACTGGGAGCCATTTTCCAAAATGGCAAATTATTGCCTTAAATTAGAATTTTGTTCTCGCACACATTTAACACTAAACACGTCATGAAGAAACTCCCATCCTGTTGACCTCCATCAAGTTATATTTCATATTTAATACACACGCTGGTTGAGAAATGTCCTCTTTTACAATGAAGACTGTTAACTCACTTTACACATTTCTTTTCGCTCTCTATATAAATATATTCCAAATAAAATCCCTACAAGTGGAAACTTTGTATGAGTGATACGATTTCACTCACCTTTTATCAAAGAACGCTCCGATGATTTGCTTTCTGATCGGGTTGTTGGCGAGCGTCGGTATGCTTTCCAAGTTCTCTTTACTGCGGCGAGACATTGAGAAAAGTGAATTATCATGAAAGCGGAGTACCGGCACGCTGTGATAACGCACCGTGTTGTTCCTGGACTGAAGCACCAATAGTAACTTTCCTCAAGGTAAACTGGGAATAAACACCTGCAACACGTGTTCCCGCTTTTCCTTCTCAAAGTGAAGCGATCTGTGATCTCACATTCCCAACATGCCACTTTGGCTTGTGTGTGTGTGTGTGTGTGTGCGCTTAATGCATCGACGGATTGTATTTGCATTAGCTCAGCCGTGTGCCGCTTGTGTGCGCTGGTGATGCCAGAGACGTGCACAGTTCATAACTGCAGTCACGATGCAGGTAGTTCCTCCTTAAATGGAAAAAAAAGGCCGAATGGCTTTCATGACAAACCACATGCAGCTCACCAGCGTTCTCCTTTAAATTACCTTATTGTGTCTTCGTCTCCACTCAGCTGCTGGAATCTCTTGTGAAGGTTTTTGATCTGCTCCAGTGAAACTGAAAAGAAGCAAAACACCAAATTTCACAAAAGGCAGGTCAACGAAACTCCCAGAAACACTCCACACCCTTTAAAACAGGCTTCGGGAAATTCCAACCAATTGTTTCAACATGATAATAAACAGAAGATAACGGCCATTGAAATGCACAATCACACATTGTGGGTTGTTCATTTAATGGTCCGTGAGACTTATCGTTGTTGATCTAATCAAGTTCTCGCCGTTATCGGATCAATAGAACAACAAAGCGCTTGTTGTCCCGGATTGTCTTTTTATGCCAGAGTCCCTTGAATCATTAACCCACGTTGTGCATTAGTGACCACACAGCGAAAGGCTCTCAGGCTCCTCACGCAGACAGGTTAAGTGGTTCCAATTGTTTTCGGTAAGCTGTTTATTTTGGACCCTTTTGTCCTCTTCTCAGAAGCTTCCAAGCGAGTGTTTTGTGCTGAATAATATGCAGAGACAGACAACGGCGTCGTGCAGAGACAAGTTTGTTGGTCAAAGCGGAACGGTGCCTCCATTACCGATGTGACACATAATTAGCTGCGATGACGTGGTGCAATCAGCAAATGTGAAAGAAAACAACAACAGAGTAATTGCTGTGTGGCTTGTGACTGCAAGGGAGCTTTTCATCACATGCTCAGAAGAACAGACGCGACCATTGACCTTCCCACGGAGTCCAGAAGGAAACGGGGTCCAAGTCCCACCGTCAGGAAATGAAGGCAATAACAAAACGGTTCAAAGTCTCAAACCGAGGCGGTCAATAAAGTCTCACTACTCAAACTCCTCGTGCAAAGAGTTCCCATCAGAATCATGTGATTTAGAAAAATAGATCTACACACAGTTATTTATTTAATACACCATCACATCACAATAGGGGAGGAAGAGACAATAAGTACGTTATGTTAAAAAGGATGTTTGCAGAAGTTTGAGTAAGAAGTGAAAACACAAATTGATGCACACACAAACGTCTATGTGGTTTATCAAACGGATCTTCTAGATGAGAACCAGCGCTTTATTTTGAAGCCGATCACCGCATTCGTTCTCCCATCCGATCCAAACGGGGTCACCTGGCGGCAGACTTTTATGCGCCACTTTTGGCGCTTCTGAGGAGCCCAAACTGAAGGAAAGTTCAGGACGGGTTCGTTTTCATACTCACATCCGGTTCTGTCCGCCAGGTCCTGGTGCCTGTGCTCGGGGCGCGTCTGCGAAGCTCCCATCGCTGCTGCTGCTGCTGCTGCTGCTGCTCCACCGGCGCGTCCGGTCCGACTGGCGCGGTCTCCTACGCGCGCGCACCACGCGCACGGAACCCTTTGGCATCCTCGAGGTCCTAAATCCACGCAGCCCGTGCGTAAAGCACGGGGGCGCAACATGAGGCCCGGCGCCTCTTTATTCACACGTTCTCATGTTCTACTGTGATGGAAGGAAGAGATTTGTGAAATCCTATTTTGTAGTTTTCGATCATTTTTGTCCCTTTGCGTTTGATCGCACCTGTTTGAACTTCCGGTCTTAATGAAGCGCAGGTGCCGTTTATAATAAATGAACCAATACACCAACCCTGTTGGAAGCATTTTGTCGCCGCCTGGCGGCCGCAGTGAAAACTACACCCACGTGATGGACCGCGAAGTGCATCACGATCAATTTTTATCGGCTAAACTTGGCGAATTTCCAAAATATGAACATGTGCTGGATAAAATACATACCGGCTTGTTGCTTGCTTCTACTGCTAATAGACATGAGATGGAAATTGCAGATTTTGGTATGTTCCGTTACATTTGCCACTAATGGTGTCAAATCAATGACATGTTTAGGAAAAAAGGATAAGGTAGTAAATCCAATTCTTGTAAATATACGTATATTAAGTAAGTTGATATATGTTGCCATTACATTATTATAAGTAAATATATATAATAGCAACGCAATTTGTCATTTCACCATTATACCCAAGGATGCCTAATGTCGGTAATTTGCCTCATACCTAAATTTATATCCATTGTATGAAATGAACAATCTGAATTTAATTTTGCATCTGCACAAAACCCCCAAACAAGCACACTGTCTGATAAATCACCCGTCATACAGTTTCTACAGTTTTTTTACAGTACATTTTAATTCATAATGGGCATTAGATTAATAAAGGAATATGGTCAATTAGCTCAGCGAAATAAGTCAGCGAGAAGAAAGATTAAAAGTTGAAACGCTTTATTGTTTTGGTAACTTCCTCATAGCTGCGATTCATTTCTGCTTTTGAGTTATTGGGTTCCTCTTTTGTTGCTTGTAAATACGCGGGAAAAAAAACCAAACAAGCTAATCTACAAATGAGAAAGTTGAACTTTCGTAAGTGCAATAAACGTGAGGAAAAAGGTGGGGAATTAAAAGTAGAAGTAAATTTACAAAGTATCTCCTGTACAGTCTTAAGTGTGGCACTGCAACTGGGGGGTTCGGGTCGTATGCTGGGGGGCTTATTTCACTGGTGTTGGGAGCGGGGAGTTGTGGTGGAGGGTTGCGGAGCTCTGGCTAAAGGAGCATTCCGTGGATTCAGGTAAAAGGGGAAGATGTACAACACGTGGACACCCATCCTCAATTTACTCGTCCACTTAACTGTGTGTCCAAGACGACACTTTTTTTCTTTCTTCTTTTTCGTCTTCCAGCTGTGTTTTCGTCTTCTCCTGAACTGCATTATTGCATCTGCGCATCCCTCGTCTGGGCCGTGTCCCTCTAAAGTCAGGCCTTCGTTTTCACAACCAACACACGGCGGTATCAGACGTGTGCATCGAAACAGTAAACAATCTCAGCCGCGTGATTTTGACTTTTCAACGCTTCTTTCCCAGAAGTTTCTTTTCCTGACTCACATTTGTGAACCCGTATTCAGCGGCGTCTGAGAATACTGCCCACTGGCTCTTCAAACTGATACTGTTCCGCTGCACACATCCCGTTGCGTGGACTGCGAATTGAGAATGGGTGGCCAGGCCATCGGCGACCCTGCTACACGGGCGCGGCGCGGTGATTGCTTTGGTCCGCGGCGGAGGCCCGGTCCGGGTTCGCGTCCCCGGGCGTCAGTCTGTGGTAGAGCTCCTGCACCGTGCCCAGAGTTTCCACGACGTCCTCCGGGTATCGTGTCTGCAGCTCGTCGTTGGCAAAGTAGTAGGTGCCGGCGAACTCGGAGAAGTAACGGCCCACCTCCGGGTGGCCGATCTCCAGCGGCGCCGAGTGCGGCTCCAGGTTCTCTGAGGGGCGCCAACGAACGAGTGACATTCGGATTAAAAGACAGCGTGCTTAAGGGATCCTGATTTGTACAAAACAGTCAGCCACCCATTACTAACATAAGACCACCGACATGCTTGAACGAGAACTTGGAAGTTTCACACTGTTTGTGCTGCTGACTTCCGCTCGTCTTCTCTCTTTTAGTAAAGCAGTTTGTTATGTATTCCAATGTTATCCTACTCCTTCAACCCCCTCCCCAAAAATAACTAGCAAAACTGTGTACACAAAGTAGGCGTGCGTCATTGAATCAACAATTGGGGTCATTTTTGGCCTCATGAATGCATTCTTTCTATGCTCCTTTGCCAGTGCAAATACACATAAACGGGAACTGGATTTATTTTTCTGTGTCATTTCACTTTAATTTATTAGTAGTTACTGAATTGAACGATGCATTTATTTTCCACGGGAATTTATCAAACATATACAAATGAATGATCTTTATTTTGTAAATCACATAACTGGCGAACACTTGCTCGCCACGGCAATATTTCCCATCGCCACACCGGTGTGCAGGACGCGTACCTTGTGCTGCGTAGCGGCACGTGCCGTCCTGCACGAGGACGTTGTAGAAAGGCTGGTTGGCCCCGTTGGACAGCTGGTGGACCCTCATGGTGGTGATCCACTCCTGGCTCATGGTGCACTTCGGGTCCCAGCCGTAGATCACACAGTTGTATCCCGACCTGGTGGAGAGGGAGCGGGGGGGGGGCAGGGCAGACACACTGTGAGGAGACTGCATCCGGAGGGTCAGACCCACCGCCACCAATGCGACCCACCTCTTGTGTTTCATGATGAGGCCCACGGAATACTGGACCTCCCGGTGTTCCGGCGCGCTGCGCTTCTTCACCTCGGGTGTCGCCGGGTGCTTCTTGTGCTGGATGTGCTCCAGCGTGTGCTGCACCAGGTAGCCCACCGCCCCGTGCTGGGAGGGATCCAACGCCTGGATGTGCTGCAGGATGTCAAGCACCTGCGGCAGAGGACGGCACGTCAGTGGACGATGCGCTTAGGTGGCGCACAGCGAGTGCTTTGTTCTGAAAGACGGTTCATATCGGATTGGATGTAATCTCATCGGAGTGTGTTCGCACCTTTTCTGGCCAGATGCCCAGATGGAAGTAGAGGCGTGCCTGCAGCAGCAGGTACTGCACGTTATCTGGGTTTATAGTTAGGTAGAGGTCCAGAGAGTCTCTCAGCAGCTGGTAGGATTTCTCATTGCCCTCCCTGAAAGGAAGCACACCGTACAGGTGACGTCATTTGTTCTTTTATGCCTGGTGACCTTTAAATGCGTTACAAATCAAGTGTTCGCTTACCCTCGTTTACCGATGTTCAGCAGGTTTCCCACCATCCTGAGCAGCACCTCGGTGGTGCTGATGGCACTGTAGTAATCTGCCGTCACCTGGTGGCCGATGAGGTACTCGCACTCTTTGGCTGTCAGCTGTTTGCCTTTACCAAAGGCATCAATGTACACAAAGTCATAGATGTCCTCACTCCTGCGGAGACGCGAACAAATCCATTCGTATGTAAATGTGTTCAACGTAAATCTGTTAAATAATTTGTTTTAGGGGGTCCAGTGTGTATGATATGACATCTAGTGGTGCAGCTGCACATTGCAACCGACTAAAGTTCTGCATGCCAACCGTGAAGGAGAATCACCTCATTCTGCAGTAATACAAATCCAACAATTGACAGGTCAACAAAACTGGATCACAAAACGAGAGAAGAACAACATATTGCTAATAGGAAACAATGTAATGTTTAATGACAGCACAAAGTCATTATCTGTACAGCTGTGGAGGAAACTAGTTCTGTGCATGATACCGCATCATATAAGAGTTTTATGGCGCATCAAATGGATGTGACCCAGGTTAACTAATCACACATGCTCTCACTCTGCAGTCATGAACTGTGTGAGTGACGGCTGTAATCATGAAGGCAACATATAGAGGAACTTGAGAGTTATTTATTTCTAAACTTACCCTTTTGGTTTTTGGCACCAGCGCAACAGGAAGTGATTCGGAAAGTTGACGGGTTCCAGCTGAACGCCAAGCTTTCGGGTTAGATTGATGTAGAGGACAGAGAGGCTTATGGGAATGCCTGTGCGGCGTAGTAGCACCTAAATGGAAGACGGTCGGTCAAATGCGTGGAAGAACGTCCAGGGATTTAAACAGTTGATTGAAAAGCTTGAAATGCTCATCATTCCGTCGGAGCGCTACCTGGTGGATGTAAGAGTTCAGAGGGTTGTAGTAGTCAAACTCGTTGCCTTTGTACTGAAGCTGCTCATACAAGACAGAGTTTAGGGCGCACACCACCTGCCTCTGCAGCTCAAAGTCCTGCACGACTGAACAGTCTCCTACATCACACACACACACACGAAAGGGAACTTCATCACAACGTTGGCTCCTGTGCAGCGGACACATTTGCTCAGATCTCTTTCATTTCTGGGGTAAAAAAAAAAATGGAATTTGCAGTTTTCGCTCCGTTTGAAAGCCCACCTTGAGCGATGCGCAGGCTGGGGTGAGAGGGGTTCTTGATCCTCAGCATCTTCTTCACCTTCTCGGCGATCTCGTCCAGCTGGGCGGATATGCTGTTCAGTGTTACGTCAGCGAGGGGGTTACAATACTGATCAACCAGTACAGCACCTAGAGAGGCAGACAAGACCCAAGAGAGGCGATGCACAACGTCACGGTGACGTCCGCATACGTTACATGAATGTTGTTATTTTGCTAATCACCAAGTAGCAGAAACGTCGTGCCGTAAGTAGACGTTCGGGCTAAACGGAGCCGTTTGACGGATATTCCTGCCTCACCCTCCAAAGACGACTGCTGATCTGCAGGCTGCTCCATGAAAGTCTTCAAACTCCTCAGGATGTTCTGTTGTCTCAGGAAGTAAAGGATCTTCTTTGCATAGTACTTCAGGGTCAAGCTTTTCCTAGAGGTCGAAGGGTCACACAACAGGAGCATTCATGACCACCCCAACGCGTAACCCCCCAAAACCATAATCATTGCAAAACGCAGTGTGTGTGTGTGGCACGTGTTGAGGTTTTTTGCCGTGCGCGCACACACTGACGCGCTCACCTCTTGTCAGAGTTGAGTATGAAGAGGAGCTCGTCTTCGCAGAAGTGCTCCGGCATCCCGAGCGACTCGATCTCTGCAAAGCTGTCACCCAGCACCTGGCCAACGCAAGGCTGAGTTACAGATCTTTGGGTTAGTTTGGAATGTAAAACGCTCACGTTCGTTCTCATCCAGCTGGGCTGATATGCTGTTTCATGTCACGTCAGCGAGGGGGGTTACGACACTGATCAACCAGTACAAACATTGCAAGCTTTACCGGTTTAACGAATGCTGTCTTTTGCATATTGTAATATCTATTTAATACATGACTGCAGGTCTGTTATAACACTGCCGTAACGATGAAATATTCGTGATTACTTACGACTTCTGTGAAGAATCTCCTGGAGATTGATTCCACGGTCCTTCGTATTTGTATACCGACCCGGTGGCGCGTCTTGTATTCCCTGAGCCAGTCACAGCACTCATTCTGACGGTAAAACATCTGCAGTCTCGGCCATCTGTTGATGAGGGCAGTAAGAAAAAGGTCATTTCAGTGAGACTTTTGGGCATGCCTGCTCAGAATTAGTTAAGCGGCATATGACGTTACTGTGTGATCTACCAGCAGCCAAGAGCAGAGAATAAAGAGACAGTAAGGGCTTAGATTTAAGCAGGAGCTGCA
The DNA here is from genome assembly GCF_964276395.1 of Gasterosteus aculeatus. NCBI lineage: Eukaryota > Metazoa > Chordata > Actinopteri > Perciformes > Gasterosteidae > Gasterosteus > Gasterosteus aculeatus. Next base: position 19,980,198 of record NC_135701.1, on the reverse strand, counting down.
CCATCCTGCAGTGCACAGGCTACACGTAGCATTGAATCTCACATTTATTTTTGGCAGTTATGGGTAAAATGCATCATCAGCTGAAACTTGGTGAAAGATTTAAGCACCGAAATTGACTAAATCCACCGTGGGTCTGCAGAGTGCTCTGCCTGCGACTCGCACTGGCGCGATGCTGAATTTGGTGCAATCAGCAGATCGTCAACGGCCGATCGCAGTAAGGGAAACCTTCTTTAAGCAGGGCGATTAAGGGCTCTGAACAAGGCACACAATAATGTACGGGCACACGAGGTTAGGTGGATAGCGATGAAAGGCCACCAGAGGCCACAACTGCGACGAAAGACGTCAGAAAGAAAAATCATCGCACCTCAGTTTGTACTGGTGTCCCCAGACCTTCCCCCTTCCGTGGCACACGTCGTGTAGCCGCTTGCAGCAGCAGGACACGTTGCAAATGTCGTCATGTTTGAGGACAGGGAAGCACAGGATGTGTTCGAGTAACTCGGTCGGCAGGTCGGTCATCTTTTTTGTTTGCGTGTCGGAAATAATCCCATTTAAACTTCGTTGCCCCTCTTCGGCTACAGAAGTCGCCATCTTTACTGTTTACCCCGATTACCTCATTGCTCAGGCGCCGCCCAGTTATGGCGCAGGGGGCATGGCCGGGGGCGGGGCCAAAGAGGTGTAGTGCAGCGTGATTGGTTGTCCGGTCAAGACAAGCTGTGCTTCCTTCACTATCCTCGGATATTCCCCTATTTAAATAGGTTAGTGAAAGAGAACAATTAGGTAAATCATTTGTACTTAAGGCAATCATAGTACACACTAAGATGATCAATTCAATTCCTGATGGAATAAGCAACCTCGATTTAGCATCATAATCTCGGAAAAAAGGGCAAAAAAGCACCTCCTTTACGGTCGTTCATGTGCACTACAATGTCCGGGTGGTCCTTCAACGCAGCATTGCCTTTCGGATGTGATCGTTGACCAACGGTTGGCAGCAGGTAGCAGCGCTGCCTCCCCGGTGAAGTCCACACGCAACAACACAAGTGTATACAAGGGAATATTTAACTTACAAACCATCATTCATCGGACGCTTAGATGAAAACTCTAGCGGACTGTATAACGTCAGCGCGGGATGAGAGTTTCAAACTTTGCGTGTAACGTTACGGGTAGTTTACTAACGTTAACGTTAGATTCTAACTTAAGTGCCGCTTCGGTAAATGCCGTGACACATTGTAGACGTCAACGCCTTGGAGCAAAGTGGACAGGTAACTTTAACTTAAGTTTCCTTCAGACACTCGCCATGGCGAGCGCCTTAGCGGAAGAAGTCATGGGGAGCGTTTTCTCTTTTCGCCGCTAGATGGCAGCAAACCACCGAAGAAGAAAAGCAATCGTCACAGCGGGTCAATTCTACCAACAACAAAAAAAAAACCTCTTATGCAATCGTGCACATTTTGGTCAATGGCGAAGCCCAATTGCGGTGTTGCAGTGCTGCTGAATCACCTCGTGAAGTATTTTGGGCCCTTGCTGGTGTGTTGTGAATGATTTGGTTGATGAGGGCACCTCCTCTGTATTTAAAGGGGAGGAACACCCCGGCCAGGAAAAAAGTTCAAAGCCAGTAATTACACAGAGCCACATAATTTTAGTTGCAGGTTTCTATTTTCTGTGCCCGGGTGATAATTGCATCACTTATGGGTTTTGTAAATAGCATTTAAAGAGTTCTGGCCGTGCAGACGCAATGTTTATTCATTCATAGGAGTTGTGTCTTCCGCCCCCGTGCAGCTGATTTTCTCATTTCCAGCAGTTTCTTTCATGCTAACCTTGAGAGTGGCCTGATATAACAGCTGGATGAAGGTGTCCGGCTCCCTGCTGGGAACCACGGACTGGGGTTCGGATGGAAGTGAACGCATTCAGTAGATGCAATAAACAAATCTGTCCTCTCGCCCTTTCATACGTGTGCACATGGTTTGTTCTTTTGTATGCTGCGGGATGAACCAATTAAACATTATTTGGCTTTTCTCTACTGAGATGTTTGTGTGAGGCTAAAAACATGCCGTGTTTCAGGTGAAGTGGAAAGGAAAAGACCTCTTTGACTTGAGTGTGCCGGACTCTGGGACTGAGAGGAGACGTGGTTCTTTGGACTCCGGTACGACATAAAGGACACAAGTTGCTTGGCTGAAAATGGAACAGAAGGTGAGTGGATACCTCGGCCATGTCCTGGTCTTTTGGGCGGCCGATGAAAGGGGAACGCGCGTGTGTTCACTTCTTTGGCCCTTACTGTCGTAGGTTCTGGATCAGGAAGTACCAAAGGAGGAACCCATCACCCTGCACCTCCTGGCCAAGTTTTACCCTGAAAGTGCGGAGGAGGAGCTCGTGCAAGACATCACGAAGCATCTCGTCTTCCTGCAGGTAGCTACACCCATGTTTTGGAGTGTGGAGTCAGTGCACAACATGTTACCTCCCTTCTCCTCCACCTACTGCTCTCATGCCACACGGCTCTACCCGCGAGAAATTAGATTTGCCGCTTTGCGCCGAGCTCGGTGCTACCAGCCACATTTATCAATTACCACTTAGGCTTTAAGGGCTCAGGCCCAGTTAATGACATATTCTCCATAGGGGGGCTCATCGCCCACAGCATTCAGAGCCCCATCGTGCAGGTTTAGTTATATGGCTCGAGACGGCGGCATGTTTGTGTTCCTCATCGTTTGGATGGAGGCACTTATCTACTTAAGGCGTGTAAAAAGCCTCCATGCCTCCTTAATCCATTTGGAGGTAGTTGAAGCGATTGATTTATTTCTGAGGGGAACCTCACTATAAAAAAAAGCGACAAACAAAGGCCACAGCCGACTAATAAGTTTCGCTTGGACCGACGTCCAAGCGGCAGCCGGCTACGCGGGTAGGGGGATGCCAACGCGGAGGGGCCTCGCCAGTCTCCTCATGACTCTGCTCTCCTTAATTCCCATAAAAGTCTGGAGCAGGCCTCTGTTCAGACAGTGTCACAGGCATGGCAGCTGGATTAGCGCTTATCGGTAGTGACCATGGAGGAAATGCAGTGAAATGCAGGTCTCCGCCACCTCGGCCCGCCGGCTCGGCAGCGGCAGCGGCTCCTCTCGACCGGCCGGCAGCCGTCTCCTCCTCCTCAGCTCAAAACACCAGCGGACAGCGCGACTGGCTTTGCACCGCCTGGCTGCGTGCTCTCTGTGTGGGATTCAATTAGTCTGACGGGTGACGGCGCTGGGGAAGTGACACCCGACGAGACGCAGCCGTTAAGCCTGGCGGGAGGCGTCCTGGAAGGGGGGATCGCCCTTCCGCCACGTCCTTATACTCTGCAGACGCGCACGCAGGCATTCTTTGAGCTGCTTAATGATCACACGGAATGATGTTGGCCGAGGTGCGTGGTTGCTGTCTTCGGTGTCCCCCGGTGTGTTAAGAGGTCCCCGTGTGGCTGTGATGCTTAACTGTTGCAATATTTATTTGGTTTCCAGACTTCTCTGAAACGTGCAGCTCCGGACCTGCGGCGTAGCCACACGGCACCTGATAGCTGTTGTGGTGTAAAATGAGGGCAATGAAGTCCCGTCGACGCAGGCAGAGAGGTTGTGTTCCTCCCGGCTCTTGACGCTCTTCTGGCGAGGGCGTCGAGTGCATTTGACTTGTGTTTTATGAAATACGACATTATACCGTTTTAACAGATTTAACAAGCAACTAAGTGGCCCAGAGAGTATGAAGCCGCATGAGTGATTCAGAACAATCCTCCCCCCCCAGGTGAAGAAGAAGATCCTCGAGGGGGATGTTCATTCTCCCCCTGAGGCCTCAGTGCTGCTGGCCTCCTCCGCCGTCCATGCCAAGGTGAGGGCCCCCGTATCCGTCCAGCCATCCGTCTGTGTACTCTTTAATGAGATCTTTATTTTATAATACACAGCAATTCTCTTCCCATCAATTATTTGAATACCTTCATTTGTTAATTCCTCTGAATAATAGCGTGTAAGCAGCACAGTGCAGCTCTTTCTCTGTGGATCAGCGCACAGACACTTGCATGTTCTATCAGCCGGGGGCTGGACCTATGAGATATCTTCTCGTGTCTGGGGAAAAAAGACATAAATCAAACACGATCGATCCAGAACTCTGCTGCCAGAGTCCTGATAAGGACCAAAGGAGTACACGCTACACCCAAAACTCCCTCACTGGCAAGGTTAGTATTGATCCTCTGCATTCATAGGAGTGCAGAGAACTCGCTTGAAACCAGGAGACCACCTGCTCTTAAAGTTCGCCATTGTTGGAGCAGCAACACAGTAAACCTGCAGCTTGTAGAATACCTTAAATACAACGACCACCTCGGCATTACGTCTCAGTTGCATTGCAGTTTAGGTGCGCAGGGTGGAGGGTCCGGGCTGGGGGGGGTGGGGGACGTGGCTCGGCCTGCTACTACACTATGAGCACTCCAAACCGCGTGAAGGCACCCTGATTTACTGGTATCAAAGTAAAAAGTAACCTGAAATCTAAGCGCTCCCCTAATACTCCCCCGAGCAATCTCAGCCGATTTGGTTGAAGGATCCCATCTCTCTGAAATCCCTGAGAAAAGGATGGGGGAGGGCGGGGGGGGGGTTGTTAGGTGCAGCTGTCTGACAGGCGGACAGGGTCCAGGGAGACCCTGGGATTTGCCCCCTACCCCTTTCCGATGCCAATTTTAACAGGCGTAGGTTAAAAGGACAGCAGAGGAGCTGTAGCCTCGTGCGCCTCCACCCAGAGACAGCAGAGACGACGGGGACACAATCTGTTTTCATCTAATCAGCCGTCCGCTTTGATCAGAGCCAGCCGGACGAGTGGAGGGGAGATCGCTACCTGCTTAGCAGTGCAGCTGCCCAAAGCTTTTTGGCAGGCCGTCCCCATTTGCTTCATCTTTCTTTTTTTTTTTTTTTTTTGGTGCAGCACCGCTGTGTAACCCGTGAAGCTGACCACGATTACGGCAGCCTGGAGAAAGCTACACAGAGAAAGTCCCTCACTGAGTTCGTGCATAATCAGGGTAACAAAATGGTGATAATTCCGCGGTAGGAATTGGTGAAAGCCGACCAACATTACATCCCATGAGTGCGTGAGTAGAGGGGCCAGTGCAAGTTATGAATATTGCACAACTTTGCATGTGCTCAAAGGCTCTAACTTGAATTATGTCTCCTTGAATCTAAATGCAAGTGGCAATAATGTGATCTCAACCAGAGAGACGCTTACTGTACATACAGCATGTATGTGCGGGGTTAAGTGTGCAATTTATAAACCTCGTGTATGTTTACGGACACGCTGCATGTGACATCATAAAAAACACTGACATACAAACGTCCAGTTTCATATACGTTTTTTTATGGCGACCGAAAATGATTTCTTTCATGATTCATCTGCCTTACTTTAGTTGATTAATTATTTAAACCACAAATCCTTCAACGAGCATTATATCTAAACTAAAACATTTAAAAAGGGAACAAAGCAGCATGTTTACTCTGCAGCTCCGTCACTATTCCTGACTGGAAATCTGTGGATGGGTTTCGAAAGGGAGAAACGCTTTGAAATAATTGAATGAAAGGTGTGTAATCATAAGAGTCTGTCAGAGTCAGAGCGCCCGCCAGGAAGCCCCCGATCCCACTATAAGTCCAAATATCTTCAATTATGTTCCAAACGGAGGCAGCAGAAGCTGCAGGACGGGAAACTCGAGGGAAGGGATCTAATTAAACGGCCTCGGCACGCTGCTCCAGCGCTTCCACTGTGCGCCTTATTAAATCCGGGTCTTTAAGGTACAGTACCGTTCTCAGACTGACGTGCAGACAAATAAAAATCCAATTACGACTCATAATAAAAGCAGCGCGATAAACAAAACCGCGTGGAAGGAGTTGGTGGATGAGAGCCATTTCCGCTCTGAGTTTCTATTTGTAAGCTCTTGTTTTTCCTCCCAAACAAGTTCATGTCACATGAACAGTGGTTGTGGTTTCAGTCCCCTCCGGTTTTTCTCCCATCATTTCTTTTTGGTGTGTTTTTCTTCAGGTCGAAGCCTGAAGGGGACACTTGAATGACATTTTGAGAGCAATTACAATGACATTTGTTCAAAATGTCATAGTAGAAGGTGTTTTTTTTATGCTACCCGAAACCTTTTTCTTTTTGTGTGAGGCTCAGAGTGATAGTGGGAGAAATTCAACAGAAGGATGTACCACTTCATTGTGTCAGCCCCTTGAAAACCAAGACAGAGGCTTCTCATAAAGCCCCTTTCTCTTTTTTACGTTGGTGCATTTCACTCTTTAAGGAGAAACATTGCGGGTGTAAGTTGATTACTTACATTTTTTTATTGAGAGAATTGAAAATGCAAACATTTAGCCCCATCAAGTGAATAGAACTTATTAAAAACTAATAGATATTTCCTCCATAAAACCAGTTGAAGTTTTCTGAACTGTTATGTTTGACTGTGTCAAATTATGAGGCATTATCTAACTAACTGCTGGTGAACTTGGGATAAATCTGTGGACACAAATGTCCAACGTGTAGTAAAAACAAATCCCTTTAATGTGTATTTTTGAATGTTTTCTTTTCATTATTCTGAAAGAAGACATATTACAAAAGTGAAAAAATAACCATTGCAGGCAAAAGTTTTTGCTTTAAAATCTCATTTCTAAAAATATTTAGATTCCTTTAATAAAGTTATCAAACAGATCTCATACAAACATAATATAGAGAGAGATATAGATAGATACTTGCTTTATTAATCCCTCAAGGGGAAATGATTTTGCACCAGCATTACTTCTAGATAGATGGATTGATACTTTATTGATCCCTCAAGAGGGAAATTTGAGGGATCAATAAAGTATCTATCTAGAAGTAATGCTGGAGCAAAATCATTCTACTTACAGGGCAGTAAATAAGGGAGCAGAAAATGCAAGATGTATACAAGGAAACCTTAATAATAGACGGAATTCATTTAACTAATTAAAAATAGATTTGACTCGTGTACACAGTGTTGGCTCCACCACGTCCTCTCCCGGTGGCTCAGGAAGGTGTGGGGACATCATGCGCTCCGCGAAATGTGTAAAATTAGATTTCCACAAAAGAGCGAGCTGGATCTAGAGGCGGAGTTTAGGATCATCATCATATCGATAAACCTTCATGTTAACTGAAATCTACAGCCGCAGCCCACTTATTTAAACCCCCCCCCCCCCCAGCTGCATGCATAATTCGTCTCCTTCCACCAGCTCTGCAGGAGCCCGAAAGAAGCCTCTCAGTCATCCCTGAACATCCGCATCGCGCTGCAACCCGCACGATACCAGTTGTGTCGCGCCTGCGTGATGATGAGTGATCAGCCTCAGTCCTCTTTGTTTATATCCGTTCACACCGTCTACCAACAACTGTGTGTGTGTGTGTGTGTGTGTGTGTGTGTGTGTGTGTGTGTGTGTGTGTGTGTGTGTGCGTGCGCGCGCTGCACGTTAAACGACACCGCGCCACGCCGGCCTCCATTCATCCTCTTCTCACAGGCGCCGCGGCTTCATCTCACGACAGCAGCTCCCGGGGGGGGAGACGTCGTCTGGCCCGTTGCAGATAGAGGCCACTGGTTTGGAGGGAACGGCCATCGGCGTTTGTCTCTTCCCGAAAACCGCCAGGTGACTAACTTGTACCAGATGGCCGCGGAGAGATGTGGGAGGAGAGGATCACGGGCGTGTTACACAGGGGAAGGACGAGGTAACGGAAGGCTCCGCTCAGTCAGCACATTTCAAGTTCACATCGGACCCGCTTAAAACTGGCTCCTGCAAGAAAATGTTTAATGCAGCGAGATGCAAAGACGTGGGTCCCGGGGCGGATTCCTTTTTTTTTTTTTCAAAGGGGGCGTTGAGGGAATCCACCGAATAAACCCCTTTTTTATCGAGAACATTCACACGCACATCAAACGACTCATATATGACTCATCCGTTAAGTGTAATCACTTTTATCTTGACAAGAGGAACAGAGCTCATTGTTAACAGCACTGTGACAAAGGAACAAAGTCCTGTGTGTTTTGGCTCTGTGCTTCACCACCAAGCCGGAGAAGATGGGGAAGAGATGCAGTGTAACGGGGGGGAGGTCCGCTGCAAAGATCCCTTTTTCTTCTTTAAATGTAAACTCGTATTCTTGCAGCGCAACTTCAGTGCTTTACACTTCCACAGCGGTAATCGAGCCGCTGAAACGTCCTCAGGCCCTCGAATGTGCTCCGACCTATTTTAACATTTGTTTACTCGGCATAATGCCTTAATCTTGCCTGTTTAAACTTGGACGGAGCCTAACTCCTCAATTTCCCACCCTCCCGATCAAACAGCGAGTTATTAAGAGTCTGATTTTCCTCAGCCGACGCAGTATGCTGATGCTCTTTTTAGAGCGTGACCCTGAAATCACAACTTGTCTGCCAACCAGGCGGCCGAACGAGGAAACGCTTGAAGCGTCCGGAGGCACCCGAATAAGCGCTGTCCTCCGTCGAGCGCGACCCCCTAAGCCTTTTAGTGAATTACGGTTTTGTGTCCGCGCGGCGCTTACAAGAGCCACGTGATGGAGCTTTTATAGAACACACAACGTGACGCACGCTGCACACAGAAGCAGAGGAAACGGGGTCTGATCTTCTTCTTTTCTCCCCACTTCTGCACTTCCTTGGATCTCTCTCTCTCTCTCTCATCTGTCTTTGAACCAGGGATGAAGCCGAGAGGGAGAATTAAAAAAATAACTTTTCAATCCGGGTGAGCCGATGCCGCGTTGCTGTATCTTTACAATGTCAGCCCATATGGGAGATTATGAGGGAAGTCAATTAGGAAATAAGATTTTTTTTACGTTACGAAACGTTATCAAATGCTACTCGGCACTGGGTCTTTTTCCAGGTGAGTCATAAGGAAAACTCTTAACGAACTGCAGTTCACTTGGCGGCTTTGATCAGCGTATTTCTCCAAGAGGCCGAGACATTTCCAAGTAGAAGAAATCCCGGCTGCCATTGATCAGCTCAACTACCAAATAGTTAGAAGTTTATAGCGGGAATAAATGTGGACGGCGCCTCACCTGCTGACTGAGCTCCGTTCTGTCTGCCTTGTCTGGGCTTTAGAACCACGGGGGGACGGATCTTCTCCTGGGAGGGGACGCCCTTGGGTCTGCACATCTCGAGTTGGACAACCGGCTGACGCCCAAGTGCTTCTTCCCCCGGAACGGAGATCCGCAACGTCTCCTACAGCGACAAGGAGGTGGGACCGCTGCCCCTGCACAACTACTGTGGTATTCCTTCCAAAGACACGTCTCTGTATTCCTGTCTCCTCAATGCTCAGTTTACCATCAAACCTGTGGACAAGAAAACCAACACCTTCGAGTTCAACTCGTCGCGGCTAAGAGTCAGCAAGTTGGTGAGTTCAGCCGAGACGATTGGCTCGTTTCTCGTCGCGAAGGAGGGTGAGAACCGGCTGTAGTAGCGTCCTCTCCAGGTGCGTTCGGAAGCACGCGGCCGACCCGCTGGCCGGGAAGGCCCAGATGGCGGAGGAGGAGGCCAGGCTGCTGGCCCTGAAAGCCGGCGAGGCCGAGGCCGAGATGCAGCGCGTCAAAGTGACCGCCATCCGCGGCCGGGAGGAGCGGCGGCTCCTGGAGCAGAAGATGCTGGAGGCGGAGATGCTGGCCCTCAAGATGGCCGAGGAATCGGAAAGGAGGTGAGGAGGGGAGGAAGAGGATGAATTGTAACGGTTCCAGTTAGCTCAGCGGGGCGGGAGCCGGTCGACGCTGTGGGCGCAGAGCGAGGGGACACAGCTGCGTGGTAATGGCTCCGTCAAAGAGCTTCTAACTAGTTTCAAAGTCATTTCATTTCCGGGGCTTTGTTCTGCCTCCGTGGCAGGTAATCGCGCCGTTACAGCCACACCGCCGCACCCGAGGAGGGAAAGGAAGAAGGCTTTCCTTCAGCAGCCCCGCTCCTCTGAGACGCAGGCAGTTCATTTGCGCTGGTTAATTGTATCGATGGCTGGCGGGAGTCCCCCATCAAATCAGTCTATCAGTCTATTTTACTGCACAATGAAGCTGCAATGTGCTGAAATTTCCTTCTTGATCGGTGTTTGATTTGAGTCTTAAACGGCAATTGTGTCTTTTTCTCGTCATTCGGCTCAAATCGAGTGGTTGTATCTGCCGTTAAACTGGTTTATTTCTCCAGAGGGATAAGAGGCACACGCCTGATAAATAACAAACCCTAGTGGCAACGAGCTCCGGTCGTTTCCAGAGTACAACACATTCAGATACTAAGAATATCACTTCACAGCGTCCACTTCACAATTTATTAGGCAATCATTTCAAATAGGCACCATTAACCACTTGCCTGCACCTGCGATTTCTGGATGAGCACTTTCTGAACCAGAGAAATTTAAACCTGTGGCACTCAACATGTAAATGACTACGACCACTCAAACCCTCGAGGCCCGCTGCTCCCCCGCTCCAGCGAGGAACTGTCGGGTGTTCACGGACGCAATCGAAAGGAATGTGATGACCCGCGCGCGGCATCCTTACATCGGTGTGTGTGTGTGTGTGCCGGCTTGATGGCGAAGCAATGGAGTCAGAAATGAACGTCTGCCCGGGCGACGCATTGATCACCGGGGTAATAACAAAGTGACATTCCTGCCTCGTTGGGTACCGACGCAGCGATTGTGCGAGATGATACGTTTGGATTCAGTTGGGATGATTTGTGCGCCTTTTTGAAGGATTGGGAGGTAAATGAAAGTACTAACTGCTTCTGTGTGTGTGTGTGTGTGTGTGTGTGTGTGTGTGCGTGTGCCCCCCTCAGGGCCCTGGAGGCTGAGCAGCTGAAGCAGGACCTGCAGGAAGCCAAGGAGTCGGAGTGCAGGGCAAAGCACACGCTGCTGGAGAGTGTTCTCACTTAATGACGCAGCATTTGATTATTTAGACACAGAGCGTGTTAATGAGGCCCCACCTGACAAATACTTTCATCATCAATATATGATTTAATCTATAAACCATGAGAGGATTTTCTTTTCTTTTTCCTGTTTTTTACAATAATCCTCAGCACAAAGTGCATCAAACGTCCGAAAAATATTCTGAGAGACAAAAATGTTAAAAATAAATATCAGCCAATGGATTTTCTTTTGATCAGCAAATAGTTAATAAAGATTTGTGTAAATATAACGCAGCTTACATTATTAGAAATGTCCACACTTTCTGGGTAAATGTTTTATTATATTGTATAATGTAATGCATTATATAATGTATATTGTATAATGTAATGCAGAGTAATGTAAGAACAGGCAGCACATAAGCCGTCCCACGTGTGCGCATCCCACATGCTTTAAACCCACACAATGCACGTTCAGCAGCTTACACACATGTACACTTGCATACGCACAAACAGTGTGACGTTGCCAACGCGTTTCTGACACCGGCTCAGGATCTGATAGCATGTATACATGTATTTGTGCGCTCATGATCCGTTTGTTTGACCCTTGCTGTCTCACCTCTCCCGACTCCTTCGGCTCCGTATTCACTGTGTCAGTTCGTCCTCTAATCCCCCCCCCCCACCATCTCCCCTCCAAGGCCCCTGCGCCGCAATGTGACAGCATGCCCCCGGACCTGAGCTTCAGCAGAGAGAACCTCAGCTTTGACTTTAAAGACAGCGACATGAAACGCCTCTCCGTGGAGATCGAGAAGGAGAAGTGAGTCGCCGGCCTCCCTCTGCCGACGCTGCCCGATATTTTGGGCCTCTGATTTACTACGTAATTAAGTTTTGGAGATAAAAGGTACGCGAGACAGCTTGCAGCTCCTGGACCAGCAGGTACTGTTTGTAAGAGAAAGACAGACTGTATTTGGAATCGCATTCACGAAAATATTGACCTGTGTGTCTCTATTTCTCTCTGTTTCTCCAGCTCTTATCTCTGATGCCATAAATGATAGTAGACTCTGTTAGTTCATCCGGTATTACAATTGCATTATTTTTAAAGGTTCATTTAGACATACTTTTTTATTCTCTACATTTATATTCTTTTTACAAACCATTCAATGATTGGCTATTTAAGAGCGTGAGCTTCAGTATTACCAATAATGGATATTGGTCCGTCTTTGCCCCCGTTAAGAGGAGTAAAACAAGGACGACGTCCGGCCATTAAAGTCCCGTCAAATGGAGACAAAGACATCGAGTAAACTGTCCCCCCACCTGCCGTCTGACCGTGTTCAGGGTGGAGTACATGGAGAAGAGCAAGCAGCTGAGCGAGCTGAAGACGGAGATTGAAAGCCTGGAGACGAAAGAGAGGGAGACTCCTCTGGACGTCATCCACAGCCAGCACTCCGAGCAGGGGACCAGCAAGCACGGCAACTTTAAGAAGGTAGCCGCCAGCCCACCTGCACACACGACACGCATTGCAACACCGAATAATACACTTCGATTCACACCGCGTAGTCACGCACAGAAAGCCCCCCGCTAGGTAAGGACCCCCCCCCCCCTCCCCCCCCCTCCCTCCCCTCCTCCACCTCTGTGGTGCCCCGCTGTATAACACACTTGTTAAGTGAGCACCAACTGATTTCTGCTTGGTGATTAGTCATCTGGACGGAGCGAAGTGTTGCTTTAATTGAACAAGAGGCGAGCGACGTTCACCTGGCTTGTGTGAGGGGGGAGGGGGGAGGGGGGGGGGGGGGGCCGAGGTTGAACTCAATTGTTCAAGAGGACGAGGAGGGAGGCCGAGTCATGTAGCATGATGTTGGAACCCAGAGAGGGACACAGCGAAGAGCCAAAGCGAAGCAGAGGGAGAGTGCAACGAGGGACAGATCCTCCCTCCCGCCCCCCCTCCAAAGCCCGCCTCCCCTCGCCACTTTCTGAATGATTACTGAATGGGACCTTTAACATGGCCCGAGCTCCTGCACTCTTACAGTACCGGGCTACAGGTTCTGCTCCGTGCTCATAGTCAGCACCTGAATCCCAAACGCTGCAGTGAGTGTGTGTGAGGTTCAATAGAGAGGAAATGTGTGTGTGTGTGTGTGTGTATGTGTTTTAATACATGTGGCAGTCCATCCAGACTCAAGTGGCACACAACAAGGAGGTCAACCACTGGGGTGGCTCTCGTTGTGCTCTGCTCGTAACAACATCCAGGAGGGTTCCTTGTGTGGAAACGAGCGTGACGTGTCGGCCAATTCCCGTGTCAGAGCATCTCGCTCTTTCCGGCGCGGAGCACAATGCTGCAGAGTCATGCACGCAGGCACAAGTGTAGCCGAGGCGGAATATCAGGAGGGGAATTAGAAGGTGATCTGTCAATTTTCGGTGGCAAATCCGTCCCACTCCCACGCATTACCTGTTGGATTTGCTTAGTTGAAAATGACATCTGATTGGCTACAGATTGGTCCATGTTGAAAGAAACACATTTGTGGATCTACTCACGTCAGACGGGCCTCAAAGAAAACACACACAAATGTGAAGTGATCTGCAAACAAATGCATCTACAAATATAAATCGTAATTCATTCATGTGTTCATTGAAATGTATTTGTAAATCCTCCTGTGCGCATTTGTGAATCTTCTTTTTGCATTTGTGAGTCTTTCTGTGTGCATTTGCAATTATTGAGACTGATCTGACCCCTTAGTGGTGGAGCTCGCTATTTCCTTTGGGCTTATCAAAGGCTTCCTCAAATCTACACATGAGCTAATCTCCTCCCACCCTACACCTTGCTTAAAAATAGCCCAGCTCGGAATACCTTTTTTTTATTTTTTGTATTAAAATGCATTTTCTAAACCTCTCCTAAAATGTTTCTGACATCAAGCTCGCTGTGATCGCAACCCTCACTCGTAGTTTCTGTCTGGCTCCTCATGTAACATCCATCCCGGGACTGTTTCTGAGGAACAACCCACCTTAGTAATCAATCTTGTATTTTGTCCACCGGCTTCCTGAAGGTTGACCTTTGAGTGACCCTGTTTTCTCCCTGAGAGCCAACTTCGCCTGTTTAACTACTTTGATGTGGAAAAAGAAGACTGTGCACTTCTGCTACGTCTCTAGATACTTTAAGCCTTATCTGTAACCTCACCTGAATGGATTTAAAACCCTCTTAGAGATTTTGATGGTATCCATCATGTTCAATCTTTAAACTGTGTTAGCTATGAATCGTAAAAACCCTCCATGCCAAGATCCTTAAGTGTATCACACGTACATGCATGCAGACATGTATGCGCTTGTGAAGTGCAAATGCTGCCTTCTCGCCATCTTAATATGTTTTTTTAATTGGCCTTCGTGGCCAAAAATGTACTCTTCCAGTTTGTGCAGAACGCAGCATATTCATTACTGAGCGAAGGAAGAAGTGAGCCTCCTTGAGCAGTTTAGAAAAAGAACAACTTTGAAAGAGCAGCACGTGCCATGGCAACGGCCTTGACAACGGCACGTTGATTGACGCGCGCGCAAAAGCGGTTTCAAATAAAGTCATTGAAAGGCTTCAAACACAATGACCAAATGTAACCAAAACATATGGAAAAGAAAATGTCATTTTCGACCTTCAGATCTTCTGACCTGCAAATCTGCAGATATTTTTTTTTTGCAAACCCTTCCATTGCTTGTTATTGTAAAAAGTAGAGGTAAAAGCGTGCTGTGCCGCCATGCCCGTCTCCACACGCTCCCACAGTTTGCTTTTGTGAGTCATCTTTGAACATTTAGAAATATCAGAATGCCCGATCAATCTCCGATCAAAACCCTTCCACAACAGTTGCCGTGGTGAACAGCCAAAAGGGGATTTGCAACGTCTAAAAAGAAAAATATGGCGATCTTAGTTATTCAGCACTGCCGGCCGGACTTGGTGCCAAGTCATGCGTTCATTCTCCGAGCATCTGAAGCAGTTAAGTCACACTCAAAGGATCTGGAGTGTCTCCGCTTCCAAATCCTTAGTAACATGAGTACATTTTCATTCATGGAAAACCCAACACTCCCTGATTGTGGAAGGGAACTCTTTTTTTCTCCTCCAGGATGAGTCATTTTTGCGGCTCGGTTTGAGTGGTCCCTGCTGCAGCGGCCGTGCACGCTCCTGTGGGAGGGTTTTATCCACCGGATGTGCGCGGATGAAATAACTCCTTTCTGCTCCTTTTTTCCTGCTCGTGTTCATTTGACGGAGCTTCACCTCCTCTCACACACGTGTTTAGTGTGATTACATTTTTGTTCTGGTGTGGTGGGCGGTGGGAATTTACACAACTTGGAAAATAACATCAGGTTGCTGCCGTGTGTGTTTTTTGCTCATATTCTCGCAGCCAGACCCCCAACACACACACACACACACACACACAGAATGACAAAATCCTTCTTGGTTCATCCGGAAAAAATTAGCATGTTCTTTGATTCCGGGATTGCAGATGTCTCTGAGTGAAATACCTGTGGAAATCGCCGTGATTGGGTTCATTATGTCTCCCGCAAGAAAGCAGGGATGGAAATGAGTATTTTAGGTCGAACCAAATAACAGCAAGAAAGTGCGGCTGTCTGCCGGTTTTGCCGCACTTGATGAGGAGCTATGAATACATTTTGTAATAGCCACGAGATAACGATGAGCCCTGTTTTAATTGTCTCAGCCCGTTATACTTGTTTCTCATCATGATATGGATCAAACTGCAGTAATATCCTTGCCAATGCAAATGATTTCCTTTTATCTGCAGTAACGTCTGTTCTCTGTCTGTCTCCAGAGGCTTTGCTGCTGTGGGAGTCAAAGGTCATCATGATCAGCACCGCCACACGTCAAATCAGAGAGAGCATTGTATGGATTGTCAATGCAGCCCAGTTGGTGCAATGGCAAGTAGTGAAATATGAATTTATTAACGCCACACACTATTTGCGAATATGTAATGCAGGTGAGACCATGAAGAAAACTGTGATTTGTTTCTCCTTATTTGCAGAGTCTCATTATATAAGCACCCCGAGGTGCTCTTTGGGTATTGTATTAACTTAATAGTTTCTTTATCATTATGTTTTTCATTTTATTACGTATTAATACATTGCTGCTTGTTTTGAACTGCTCCTGCAAGGTGTCTTTGAATGAGTAAAATTCTCCTTTCCTCTTGAGTCGTGGTAGACTGGACTAAGCCTGTGTTAGATCAATCGTAAGAGGAGGACACACTTAATGTGTTGAGGGAGACGGGATTAACATTTGAGTTTTTCCTCTTCCACCTCCTGGCTGTGTACTAAGTTGTCTCGTTCACCCCTCTCCAGGGCCCATTTGGGGGATTAAGGTCTCACTTTGAGTGTACCTTAATTTGTGCAATATATCCAGCACAGAGTAAAAAGAGGCCATTAATTCGCAGAAAGAACTTCTGGACCAATAACGCCGAGCCAGACGTGGTTAAATAGGTTGCGGTTGCTTACGTTTGTACTCTTTGCGCCTGCACTTTAGTTTATTTTATTTTTCACATGCCGCATGTTAACTGAACAACGAAGGCCAAACTTTGAGGTGGTGCAGAAGATGACTGACCTCCACGGGGTGTAGAATAAAAGCGTCTGGGGGGGTGGAGGGGGGGGGACGCTGCCGTAACGTGCACGTCTCTCTCCTCTCCGCCTCATTTATCTACATTGATTCAATCTGTTGAGACAAGAACGCACTTGCGGTAATTAAAAAACAAGACTTTAAGTGCAGGGTTCAGCAAATGTTTCTGTTTTTCCGGCGGTTTGTGTCCTCGAGTCTCATGAAGGACAGGACAACTGTTGATTGAGTGAGAACGAGGGATTAAATGAGCTCCTACTGGTCTGCAAGAACTTAACTATCACAATCTGCTCATGCCAGATGGGTGGACAAGTAGTGAACGTGCACAACTTTACCATCACACCACAAAATAGTCCCTAAAAATGCACTTTTTACTCATCTTTGGATCATTTTCCCTGAAGACTACATTGCCAAGCTGTTGATAAAAATGATTAGTCTTTTTTTTAATTGGAAATGTTTATCAGATGGAAGGAAAAGGCCTTTATAAACAGTGTAAAAAGTATTGAGAACCAGGATCTCATCATTTTACAAATATTTGATGGGATTTATTGACAACATGCAAAACATTCCCAGTGTTAAAGTTGAGTGACATTTCTTTAAAAGAAAAAAAAAGGGAATTGTTACTGAATCCAACTTTGCCGGCTGGGTGTGTTCGTTCCATCGTGGATTTGGACGTCGCGTCGTGTTATCTAAGAGGCGGAGATCAATGCAGGATGCAGCACAGGCGGCTTACTCGCGTTGGAGTGATGTCAGCTGCATTTTGTTCACTCGCGTGCTTCTCTGTTTCTCTCTCGTGGCAGACGTCCCAGTGTCCCCCGGTTGAGCGCAGGAGGATTCACACATGGACTTGGCAGAGGCTTCCTCTCTCTCGCTCTCCCTCTTTTCTCCGAGTCTCAACAGCCAGAGGAACACAACTCAAAACGCTCTCAGATCTCAACGCGTTCTTAGCCGAGTTCCTATTTTAAGGACGGCAGTCAAACGCAACATTTCACTGCAACAAATCCTCTTTTTTTTTTGTCTTCCTCCCTCTGGTGTTATCTTCCTTTCTGTGTTTTCTTTTGTTCTTCTCTGCGGCTCTCACATCTCCAGCAGCCACCTTAACAGACAATTATGCAAACCCAACAAGTACAAACGCACATGAGTCATACGACAACACATGTAACATTAAAACCCTGTGTTGTGAAATGTCTAGACTACAGCAGCATATTCTCCGAGCAGTAATCTCTCCGTTTACCGGCTCGGCAGCGGCTGCCAGTGGTGATTTCGGCTCCTGCAATCACATCATCGCTGTGGCGTGTGGTTTGGTGACCTATTTGATGGCATTCGGGGGAGTTTAGCATTCCCTGGCTTGGCACCTCTTTGCTTCTCGCGGAATGCAACGATTTGCATTCACGTCCGCCGGCTGCCAGACGACGACGACGACTTGTTATTCAGTCTGGATGCGGTTTCTTTATAAAACCGCATCCAGAATTGGCTGTCGGTGGGAGCGTACGAGCGCTGACATTTATGTTGTCACGCTGATGCCAATTCACAGGCTCTATTCGCCCCGTGCATCCGTTGTCACATAGGCGGTTTCATGCTGATCTCTTGGGAAGGCATTTAATAGCACAACGGGACCTGATTCCACTTTGCAGGGTTTCGAAAAAAGCATCATGGTTCGGCTAATTACAGAAAACATCAGTGATCAGTGAAACGTAATACATATGCAGTATGAGTACGCTGAACGCAAGCTCGTGCAGCTGTAACGCGCATCGCCGACAATGCGAGCAGGTGACAGGGAGCGTGTTGAAACGGCAGCATCAGAGCGTCGGGTCCAAAACAGAGGCCAAACAATCTGTTCTGAAGCGTTGAACAAAGCACCAGAATTCCGGCGAATTAGCCCTGTGGTTCAATCATGACTTTGTCCAGCGAGTGGAGGCTTTGTTGTGAAACACTCAGAGTGCCCCCCCCCCCCCCCCCCCCCCCCCTGACCTGGCTTCGATGCTGTTACATTTCTGCAGTGATCTATGAGTTATAATTGCTCCGGTTCCTCACCATCATTTGGGGAACACACGTCAGACGAGACGGCTCATTCAAATAAGTGATGCTGAGTAATGAAATAAACAGCATTTGTGCCCGAATCACTTTTCTCAAGTAAAAAAATGACTTGTTTTTCGTCTTTTGTCCCAATGAGCCATGTTGATGTTGATATTATTCACAATAAGCGATTAAGCAAGATTTACTTGCTTTGTACTAAATATTGAAATGATGGCATTATCTTACATTATGGCTTTTTTTCTCATTATTAATTACACAAACGGTCTTAATTGGGAGGCAGCTTCACGCCTGGTGAGCTCGAGGGCCGAGCGGCGCGTTTCATTGGCATCGTTGGAGTCGGTGCTCTCCGGCTTACACAGTGTGCTGAACGGTGTTTTTGCAGGAAATGTGCAGAGTTAACTTTTTTAAAAGGGATCGACGTTGTGCATGTACGTGCATGTACTCTAACGCTAAATGATCATGCAGACGTCCTCCAGCTGACCTTGAGTGGAGATCGACGCAGGAGTCTGGATATTAGAACTGCGTGTATACTGTCGGCGATGTATGTTCTCTTCACTGTGACAACACAGAAAACACCCTCAAGTCCTAAAGCTCCCTCGGCCTCTTTCCTTCCAGATGTTTCCCTCTCAGTCATCGATCAAATGCGTTCGGAGACTTACATACGTTCTGTGAAGACCCGCCTCTGTCTGCAGCTTCCACCGGGTGCGCAGCCTCTCGCTGATGAAGATCCCTCACTTCAACGTGTCCTTCTGCATCCTTCCACACTTCCCTCTCAGAACGAGCAGCTGTTGCTGGGTAAAACGTGGCATGTCTAGTTTTAGAAAAAGGGAAATAATATATGTGTGTTATTTTGTGTGGGAGCGCAGAGAAAAAGAACAAGTGATTAAATCAAATGGGGGGTTTTGCTTACGCTCAAGCAGCCGGGCAAAGGTAATTCATTCTACTCTGTCAGACTGTTTTGGTTGTTTTCATACAACAATATCACTTGATTACCGATGCTGTGAAATGCAGAATGTCCTTACACCTAATATTTCATTTTCTCACACCGGTTTTCTTCATCTGTCTTTGGCGTTTGGCGTTTTTTAAGACTCATTCTCACAATAAATCACAACTCACAACTCATACTCACTTGTCAGACATTAACAAACCTCCCTGAGGTTGTTCATATTACCTTCTGTTGGTACAATGGTTCCCTCAAAGCATGGTTTAGAAAAAAACTACTCAGGATTCAGGGGAGTTATTGCGTTTTCCCATTTATCACCCAAAATGTATGCCCGTATCTTACTTTAATGTGTGCAATCATTGAAACATCTTTTCCAAATTGGGTGCAGACTCAAAAATGCACTCAGATCATAAAACACATGTCAAGAAAATGTTACGCATCAGAAGATGTGGCCCAAAAGGCAAAGGCATCTGCAATATTTCACTGATGTTAAGTAAACCATGATGTTTGGATAAAAATAACCAAGAAATTTTGGTGATTTGTTTTGCTTCAATTTACAACAATAACTAGTTTTTTTAATTGTTTTGACAGTTTAACGTCTTTAGACAAATATGCATCGGCTGTGCTCTAATTACAGCCGTGTTGTTAACATGGTAATGACCATCAGCCTCTTCCTCAGAGGTTGGAAGGCCCCATGAAGACGAAACTTACTGCTATCATCACTTACTCTTTCTTCCCCAATGTATTTTTAATGGGCCGAATGCTTTTCGTTCATCCACCGTACCAGATCTTATTCATATCCCGGTGGAAATCCTCAGACCACTGGACTCCCGGGTCCAAGGTCCTTCGCCGCACATGCTCACTTATTACCCACTAGTGCCAATTATGGGCACCCTAGACCTTAAATGTTGCCCTTCATGAAACCTCAGGCGACAAGAGGTCAGGCCTCACTTGAAAAATGCAGATTTGTTCACTGGGAGTGTCTTGCAGCAGCATAAAGAGAGTGTGTGACTGATGGAGACTGATTAAATACGAAGATGTTCTTTTTGAAGAAATCCAGCGGATATTCACGGACGATACTCGCAAAGTGAAGCTGGCACGCTGGGATGAGTTGTTGACTGCTTCATTACGTAACAAAGTCTGGTGGAGCGGCTGTGATGCATTTACGCGACACCTTGTTATTCAAGCGCAGACTGTGGGCTTTTTCTAACCCTGCTTCGTGCATTTCTTCGGGGATGACACAAGGTTTTTTTCCAGTGCAGCCCATTGTTTGCAGAGACGCACCAGGCCGCCCTGTTTTTCCGGTGACGGAGCAGTTTTTTTTTTTTAACGTCCCTGCATTGCGTCGGAATTGTGTTGTCGTTTGTCTCAGCTATCTGTAATGTCTTAGTATGGGAACTATTCATAGAAAAGCCCTCTCGTCCACCACGGGTCACCTCCAGATAATGTCACCGCCGGTTGCTACTTCGTTCACATTTAAAGGTCGACGGCAAACAAGATCAAAGTTGATGGCGTGAAATGTACACAGCAACATCCAAGGTATGAAAAGGCACTTTGATTTAAATATCACACATTTGCCTCAAAGGGTTTTTCTAATCTGTGCGACAAAACGACGAAAGAAAAAGAAAGCTCGGGGAAGAGCAAGAGACGTCGGCTGTGTGGAACGGAAATTATGCGGATCCGGGGACGATCGGCGAGCTGCTTTCAGGTGCCTCCTTGTAGATCACGCGGAGGGGAGACGCGAAGAGGCGCCGCATCTCCGGGAGGACAGACGTCTTTGCTTCTTTCATGAGTGAGATTCACACCCGGATCACGTGCAACAGGCCTCGGAAACACCAACTGCAGCAAAAGACGGAAAGTTTCCGAAAACGCGTCTCCAAACTTTTATTCATGACCTTTCAGAGTATGTGACGAATGGGACAATGAGGGGAATGAACCGCATCATCACCATCTCGTGCACTGTGCTCCCTGTAGAGTCAGCTCTTCCCTCCCGTGTTTGGTTTTCGGGGGGGGGGGGGGAGGGGGTTGAGCCCGTCTACAGGTGAGGACTTGTTTTCAGTGGACTCTGCCGCAGTATCATTGCAGTTGTGTGTTGCGCAGAAAAAAGTAGAGAGAGAAAAACAAGGCAGGGGTGCCGCACGGTAGCTTCAGGGTGGGAAATGTGTCGAAGAGGGACGCGACGATGACTGGCGGGTGTTTATGTGTGTGTTTGTGTGCGCAAGGGTTAAGGAGAGAGAGAGAGAGAGTGAGTGTGTGTGTGTGTGTGTGTGTGTGTGTGTGTGTGTGTGTGTGTGTGTGTTAAACAAGAGAATATCCCCTCCACCCTCGAGTGAAACCTCAACCGGAGTGTTGTGCAGAATGTTAATGGACTCTTCTCTGTCAGATATGGGGATTTTCCATTCAAATCTTTAGGCATAAAAGGACACGTGCATGCACACACACACACACACACACAGACACACACACACACACACACACACACACACACACACACACACACACACACACACACACACACACATTAATCAGTCAGAAGCCGAAGGTGTGTTCCATGGCTTGTGTATTTCTGCGCACAAGTGGACCAGTCAGTGCGTAATCAGTTGGTATTTGTTTGCAAACACACGAGCACAAACGTGCACGTTTGTGCTCGTGTGTCTTCAATTGGTTGAACTCACTTCGTCTCTTAATACATTTAGATTTCACTCACAGTCATTATGAGAAGGCGGCACTTGTTTTTCGGGTATTTTTCATTTGTATTTTGCCCAACCTGCGCTCTCATTTGGACCGGCCGCTGCCAGTTTGAAGCAGGCACTCAACACGAAAGAAGCTTTCCTCCCCAATGAATGGTTTCATTTCACACGTGGGGGGGGGAGGACGAGCTCCTGGACCTGCTAGAAGCGGCGAACACCAGAAGTCAGAGAAAAGAGTGCAGCGAGGCATTTAACCCGCTTACTGCTAAGTGCACAATCGATGACACTGCAGCTGTTAGTGAGCCGTGTTCCCGAAGAGCTGCTTTCAGTCTGGATGCACGTACACACGACACAGAGCGCAGTGTGCTCTCTCTCTCCAGGGCAAGCCTCGGAATAACTATCGTGGACAATCTTATTTGACTTCAAACAGCCCTTTTTTTCCAAGGAAAGGTTAATAAGTGAATTACTTAATGTGACACGTGATTTTACATAATTCTTCACAGTTTAAAATCCGTTGTCAGAGTGCAGGGGTAGATTATTGCATCCACAAAACCAAGATAGAGGCATAAATCACAAGTTAAACGGGCCGGAAGAGCAAAAAAGCAGGTTTGAGTGAAAAGTAAGAAACTACGGTTCTTTGAAGGGAATAAATATGGAAAATAATCACTTCTCAGAGTTTGAATCTCTTTCGCAGAATTCCAGTGACTCGTCAATATCGTTGAATCATTAAACAGCTCTACGCGCCCGGGTGCTCATTAACACACACAACCCGTGCATTACACCTCCAAACCAAGAACGAGGCCGTCCTAAACATCCCATTCCCTCGCTTCCTCCCTCCTACTCCCTCTCTCCCTTCCTCCCTCCTACTCCCTCCCTCCTCCCCGGACCTCTCACGCGTTCCCCCATCAGGCTGTGGTGCTGTTGTCTTAGACCTCTGCCAGAAAGAAAGCTGTCTCTCTCCATGTCGTCCCTCTCCACACACACGCACACACACACACACACACACACACACACACACACACACACACACACACACAACAAAGAAATATTCCTCTAATGAGATTTAGCCGTCGTGGAGTGGCAGCACGAGGGAATGAGCACGAGGCCGCTGCCTCCTCACGTGGCACGTGGCACGCGCCCCTCGGCGGGCAGGTGGGTCACGTGCGACGGTTTTCAGCCAACGGAGACGCTTCCTCCGCCCCGCGCCACGAAACTTGAGCCGCCGATTCTCCGCGGCCAGATGTGGCAGCCGGATCCCGCCTCGGCGTGCCAAACCCAGATGTGACGAGGACGTGGAAGCGGCGCCGTGACGAGACCCGGCGGCGGGTGTCAGAGGCCGCGCGGGAAGTGATTGTTGAATTTGGAAGGCCCCCAACAGAGCAGCTGCCCCGTCGTAATGAGTTTGGAAGCGGACCGAAAGGGGACCCGGTCCAGCTGGTGGATGGAATGAGTTGTATTGAAGTAATGAACAGCTCCAGCCAAGATTGTGGCCGTACGTGTTGGTGAAAAAGTTTAAAACCTGATCAGAAAAGGTGTCACAGAGACATAACCTCTTTAAGGGTTTCTCTCAACAACCCCAGAAACCGTGTTTAACATGCGAGTTTGCATTTTGAGAGGACATTTTTTTATGGCTTTTTCTGCACGCTGTAATATATTTAACTGGCACATTTACCTGATTTTTATTATTTAGTTGTTTAGTTTAGTTGAATAGTCTCTAACAGGTCCATTCTGTGAGGTGGTACGTTAGGATGAAGCGTACAAATATTGCTTGTTGATTGTCGGTATTGCAGAGGTTATGAATTTCGAGTCGTATCTTCTCTCTCAAGGAATGATCTTCTATCTGCATGATGCACGCTTCATATCCTCTATCCACTTTTGAATAATTTCCTCACGGTGCTCAAAGTTTAGGCTCAATCTCCGACTTTGCAAGCTTCCGCCGAAATCAAATAGTGCATTTGCCTCCTCCAGCAACCTCCCCGTCACCAATCGACCAAAGGCACCACCAACTCGTCCAGCTCCGTCTCATTCACTCCCTCACCAGGGCTCCACTCGCCCCACGACAGCACAGTCAGTGGTGTCGCATTGATCCGGCCTCGTCTCCGGCGGTGATTGACAGCCGCGCATTCATTGGGGCACGGAACAGAAACATTGACTGCAGGACAGAACCGCGATCAATCAAGATCACTTAGGCACGACCGGCGCCGCAGTGTTCCTCCGTAACCACAGCTGGAGAATCGACTCGGCGGCGGGAAGGAGGCGCCGGCGTGCACACGTCTGGGGCCCGATGTGTATTTCACACCTACGCTGGACGTTAATCGCTCAAAAGCTTTTGCCAAGTCTGATTATGTGTTTTGTTACCGTTAATAAAAGAGAAGTAGACTGATGCATTGACGTAAGCCAGCTTACCTTCTAGTCGTTGCTCGTGTGGTTCGAGATGAGAAGATTGTGAGCCGTGTAAACTTTATTCATTAGTGAAAAGAAACTAGCATGCTAACGTCAAAGCGTAAAAAATGAAGCGTTCTAATTACTCGTCTTTCACTTTTGGGTTATTGTTGCACTTGCAGCAGATCTTCCCTTATTGAAAGCCATGAAGGTCAAAGTATCAGACTGCGTGTCGGCCAGCGGTTTGTGTAAATCGCTGTGACGTGTCGGCTTCTTCTTGGGCACGTTTTTAGAGGTAACCATCTTAAATACTCAAGCTTATCGATTTTTGGATTCCAGGCTGGAGGGATTCAGCTAATCTCTTCTCAGGGAAGCGGAGGAAAGCCCATTTCAGACGCTGGGGATGGAGAAGCAAAATACCAGACTGACAAGGGACCCGTCGTTAAAACAGCCGACAATTTGTTGTCATCTGCAGTGGATGAGAGATGATTCAACAGAGCAGCAGGCTGGTACGCGGATGTCTCTGGTTCACTGGTTGCAATGGTCGCCGGTGAAGCTCCTCAGAGAGAGTGTGTGTGTGTGTGTTTGTGTTCGGTTTGTGTTGCTGCACGTTTTCAGGCTGCAAGCTCAGCTGGTGATTAAGCATCTACAACATTGAGCATCATGCAATACGCAAAAAAATCTTAAAGAATTCAGGAAAAGAAGATATAAAAGTAAGTCAGATTAATTTTAGCGCAACAATAATACCAACAACGATATTGTTTGAATATTGAGCAGAATACTTGTGGTCTGGGCGCTGCGGCGTGTCTGTGGGTGACGGGTCAGTGCGTCTCCTGCTGGCCGCGTCTTATCTTTGCCGCTCATCAGGGCTGCAGTCAAGCCGCTCCAGATAAGGACCCTCGGCCATGTGTGACCCTTCATCCCCCTTCGGCCTCTTAATCCATCGGCCAGAAACACGAGCCAGTTCCCCGAGAGTGTGTATGAATGCGTGTGAATACTGGATCAGAGCCCAGGTCCTCTCATCTGGGGAGCACATACAAATAGAAAAAAATAACTATCAATAGAAGGACAATGAAAAAACTATATCTGAATTGTGCAGGTTTGTTTTATAATTGACCAAGAATGCGTGCAGCTTTTGTTTGCATTTTAACATTCAGGACGGCAATCCTGATTTTGCAAATCTCACTGATCTAAAATAAATCAAACGGTCGTGTTCTTCATGTACGATATCCGTTTCATTTAACGTTCCTTCCACCATGAAGCTCCCTTAACCCTCATCCTACCGATGAAGACATGCACTTCATTTTCTTGGTGTAGCACATCTCGAAGATTCCTCATTCCATCATTTCAATGTCTCACGACTTTGCCAATCAATTGATTAATCATGACTTGATATCAATATTTGTGCGCTTTTCAAAGAAGAATTTTAAATATAAAAGTATTATTTAACCCGTCAGTCATTTTGAAGGAGACACAAACATTTCCTTAAGTTCTCTGTCTAATTTCATTTCCCGCAATATATTAATTACTGTGCGTCTTTTTAGATGACTTAAACTAATTAAAGCTGCGAGCGGCATTGATCGCGCCCTCGCTTATATGCTCAAAGCGGGTTGATGCAACTTCTTTGAACATCAGACGCTGCGTGCACCACATAGACGGTATTTTCCTCCGGTCATTTAGGAAACCTTGAAGGCTTTGAGTTTCTCTGAATAAAATTTTAAATTGAAGTGAACATTGCTGAGGCATTTTGTTATATTTTCTCATGCTCACTAACAAGCTTTTGATCGGCCGGGGAAATCACAATTCTTTGTCAGACTCCGCGGAGGCCCCTGCTGCGCAAGAGAGTCTGAGATTAGTTTTAATGTAGAATTCACAAAAAGTAGGGCTGTGACAGAAACAGAAACAAACCTCTGTTTCAACCAATGTGAAATGGAGTTTCATCAATTCGATGATGCCGACTGCTTGTATCTGCTTATCTGCACATTTTAGGGCATTTAAACAACTCCCTGAATATGAATAAGGAATTAGCTGTGCAGCTCTCATCAATCACTCGTGTTGTGTTCAAAAATGAAGAAACGCCAGACGGACAGAGGGAAAGAACATCTCAGCTGAGGAGCCGCTGGTCTCAGCGACCAACAGGCCCCAGGTCAGTCCTTTGACCATCCCTAGAGCCCGTCTGTTGTCTCCACCAGCGAACTCCAGAACAATGGTTCCTACAGGTATTTATAACAATGCTTAAAGGTGTGAAAGTCAGTGTCCACACCTCTGGGAGTGGTCTTCTGGTGAGTTCAATGTAACTCGGATTTCGAATGATCCTCAGTCAATATCAGTTGTTGTTCAAGTATCACATGCATGCATTCCAGTTTGATTACATTGCATCAAATACAATCATAACTGTACATTGGTGTTATTCTATTACAGTTGCAGAATTACAGTGTTTTTACAATATTGTCATTACTTTATTGATTACACAGTTCAGAATCATGGCTGTATTCTGGTGTACACTATATGCATTTTTATTAATTTTATGAACCGGATCGTCAATTTGTTCCTAATATCCTACACCAGCGAGCATTTGTTGCCTTTACGTCAAGCTTTTTAATGTATTAAATAACCTGAGAATTAGAAAAAGAAGGTTTATGCTTCGGATTTGGTGTGTTGATGATGGCGAAACGTGACAAAGTGCGGTCTTCAAAGCAATTAAATCAAAAAGCATAAAAATCTTTAAGTCCCACAAATAAAAACAAGAAACAAGCACGTGCTCTCTTAATTAGGTCCTTTTGATTGTTTGAACTTCTTCCATTTGCATTTTCCGCTGCCAATTTTCTAAAAAGATTCAAAGATTTGTCCAACACAGATCTGCCTTCGGTTTAGCAACACATCCACACCAGGCGGACAGCAGATTGGCACCAGCTGGTTTCCCCTGACTGACCTCTGACCTGCACCCGACCCCCCTTAAAGGTCCCCAACCGAGCGACTTCACCTTTGCACCGTTCACTCCTCGCGCGTTTGGTTCAACGATGCTAATTCAAGAGGCTAAAAACAGAATCCTGCAGACAAATAGCACGCTAATGACACCCCGAGGTACGGAATACTACTCACGCCGTCTAGGATTCGGAAGACACCAAATTAGGTTTCTAATTTACATTTTAAGGCGACATTTTCATAATGTATGCATGCGATGATGGAGCAATTGCCTCTCTTCTCTGTATTGCCTCGATGGATGATTTATGTATGTCTAAGGACCACAAATCGGAGGATTTTACAGGCTCAGGTTAATTTCACACCCCTAACAGCAACAACGACTAATTTAGGAAACCTGGATAAAACTGACATTTAAATATACTTAGGTGGTCAAATAAACTAACCCCTTCCATGTTGAGTGAGACATTAGAATATAAATGAAGATGAAAATCCCAACTGAATGAGACAATTAAGCCGTGGCACGAGCTTCACGCCGTTCCAAAACGAGACGAGCGTTTCAAAACCGAGACGAGGATCCGATTTAATGCCGGTGAAGAACCGAGCGTGGCACGCCAGCATTCATATCCACCCTCCCTCAGACAGTACCGCTGGTTGACACGGCAACGTACCGACGGAGGCTGTTGTCAGGATACGATCAGCGGGCGCCAGGAGGCCGAGCATCGCTCGTTTTGGTATTCAGGAGGAAACCGGGTGCAGCCGTCGACGGCAAACAACCGCCGGCGGGTGGCGTGCGGCTGTCCGGCTGTGAGGCCTTTATTTAAGAGTGAAGCGGCGAGGTCGGGTGAGTTGAGAACGCCGGGATGTCGAGCGCGCGTGAGCTCGCCCCGCTGGCTGAACCTGAGAGCGACCCCACGGTTCTAGAGGTAGAGACAATGACGAGCTGACCACCTCGTTAAAATGAACTCGGGGACATTTATTCACCTTATTCGCCGCGTCGACATCGATTCATTTGCGAGACACAATCTATGTTGCAGCCACTTGACCCGAAATGTCCCTCATTGACATGTTTCACATGTAAAGACATTCTGAAGGACAATTTTCAGTCAGGGATGTATGCAGTGTTCTCTTCCTGCTGCGATGGTAGCTGTGCTTTCATACTGCTGGATGCTGTTCTGGTGGAATACAGATATAGAGCCGCTTACAACATCTAACATTACTTAAAGATCCCTAAAGAGGTATAAAACAGACGAGCGGACACACACACACACACACACACACACACACACACACACACACACACACACACACAGTAACAGTCACAACAGGCTGAAGAGGGACACTTACTCTTCGTCAAACATTCCCAACCTCTCAGAGGTGGGATTGTCAGTAAGACTCGACACTGAGGACACACATGTGACCTTTTCCAATCTGCCCTTGCAGACCTGTCCGGGAGGCCCCCTTCTTCTCGGGGGGTTCGGTCACGGAGGACCCGGCGTTTCCCGGTTACACTCCCGCATCCTGAATGGTTCTCACGCTGCACTGAAGGGGTTCAGTCTGAACCTTCCACACACTCAGACACACACGTTTGAAATTATCCTGGGAAAGTGCCGGGGCATGCACATCCCTGGAGATTACTGTGAATAATTGATTTAAAACGGGGAGAAGTTTGCTTTCTGCACACTCCTCCTCCCATTTCCATATAGAGGAGAGTCTTGAGGAGGTGATTCAACAGTTCACTCATACTTGCAACACTTTGGAGAAGTTAGAGAAAGCCTAATTTGTAGTTCTACGACGCGTCCCTTAGCATGCAATGCAATATTACCAGGTTATATTGAGAGATCTGCGCAAAACTGTTGATTTTAGATTTTGATGTAAATATTTAGAGAACATGCTCTCTGCTTAATGACATGAAAAGTAATTTTTTTTTAGGCTGTTTGTCGGGATGTTTTCCACCCTCAGGAACACTGGTGCAATGAACGTTTTCACCAGAGTCGGATCTAATCACATTTCACCTCACGCGCACTCAACCTGGAGTTTGCTTAACTTTTCTCAAAAGGGCTGAATTCCCCCGTGGTTCAGCTTTTTCTTTTTCACCGTCTTCAGGGTTATCTTTCATTTCTGGGTCGTGAGAGCCGAAAAAAACAGACTCGGGCGTTTTTGATGTGTCGTTTCCTGCAGAAAAGGTGTGTAAACACTCGGCTACGCGCTCAGGATGCAAACACGATGAGGCTGTCTTACCCTACTTTACACCACTTTGATGTTTGGGCGATGCCTCTAACATTCTTGACGGAGACTCGAGCTCGGAGGCTGCAATCTTCACATATCCCTTAAAGCTCGGGGCTCAAGGCAGTGAAGTCTAGGGACACTTAGACTCCCAGGACTCTCAGTCCTGGGTGTTTTTTTTTTTCGTGTGTTATCCCGGCGCCTCTAGCGGAAGGCAACGCGGTCAGTCTGACATCACAGGGATTTGTGGCAGAAGCTGGGGGGGCGAACGTGTGACAGCTTTTTGAAGGAGAAAGTCTCCTGCGTGCGTTCAGCATAGACGGTCTCAGTGCTTTGGCTCTGTTAAGGACGAACGGCCACCCAAATGATTTCAAATCTGATTGATGCACCCTTAGTGCACCATTAACTTTCATATCATGGCGGGGGTAAAACCATGCACTGGCCAGAGGTTCCTGATTTTGATGAATAGCGGCCTGCGTGATATATGCACTGTATTATCTTTGCATTCGGCTGAAGCGTTGGTCTAATAACCAATAATTAGTAAAAGGTTGATCAAACACTGGAAACTTCATTTGGACTTTAGTCCAAAAGGATTCGCCCCCCTTTATATCCAGCTACACACAGTACCACCAGTGTTTATTGCCCGAGGCGGCGTATTTCCCAACACTGCTGCCAAGAACTAGAATGTCAATATTGACCTGCACAACTGGATGATGTTCAGTGACAACACTTGTCTTGTGTCCATTGTTGCCAATGTTTACTGCCGTTTTCGTGCATGGTCTTTGTCACTGTTATTAAAAGCACGAGTGTATTACAGAAGTCCGGCGTGCTACATGTCAATCTGCCACCTTTATTTCCTGCCTTTCTGCACACACGGCACAGCCAGGATTTTTATTTGGGCGAACCAGCCTACATCTGCTTTCCACCGGGCGCTGCTATTTCGTTTCTTCCCCAAATAACGGGGGTCTTCTCTGCTTCCAAATCCAATCTTTTCTCCTCCTACACTTGCTCCCGGCGGATGCTCCCTAAATAACGACGCAGCACTTCAAACAGGCATCCTCTTCCTCTTGAAACCATCAACGGGTCCCGGCCTGAGGCTGTCCGGCAAGAAGACGAGGAAGCAAAGAGAGGGGGCTATCGGGGGGTTATAAAAAAATGTATTCAAAACCTTTTGGGGAGCTCATGTTTGAACCTGCAGTGCAGCTTATGTTGATCCTGCAGCTTCATTCCGAGGCGGATTCAGCACAGGCGCCGACTGGCATATCCATAATTCCCTCACAGACCGGAAACTCCTCTACCCACTGTCAGGAAAAGCATTTAAGAATGGCGGCAGCGGGCCAGCCATGTTTGGTGAGGGACGGAGGCTTTACATTTTGAGTGGGCCAAATGAATTTCAGCCCGGTCCTTCAATCACAGAAGTTAATACTGTCGGCTTTGCTTAAAACGTTTCTCAAGAGGCATAATGAATGTTGTCTTTTACTTTTCACACGCTTCCAACGGATGTCCGGCAATACGAGCAATCGGTGTGCCTGCAAAGAACTTCAATGCTACGTGGTAAGGTTTAGGAAAATACTGTGGTTTGGTTTAAGATAGGTACACTTGTTACATACCTCTGTGGTAACCCTCGTGGACATTTCTTGATGTTTTTAGAGGCAGATAAGAGCTCACCATTACGGGGGACAGATAACGCATAACATTCGGTAGCTGAGTAACGCAAAGTAGACCAGTAATGGCGGCTTTTGTCAGCATTTCAGACTCCAGGAACATCCATTCCTGTCATGCAGACGTTTCGTAAATGCATCACCTAACATCATTACCTAGTTCAAGTGCCGATCTCCAACGGCATGTCTGCTCCGGGGGTTTGGAAGGACCACATTTGTCTCTCCGTTTAGTCCCGAATCTAACCCCCCCCCCTCCTCGCCAGTCTGCAGCTCGGTCTGGCTCCATGCTTATATGGGCTATAATGGGGGCTCTCAGTGTGGGCCATTATTCACTCCAATACTTTCTGTGCAATTCTCCTTGCTGGTCAATAGCCGAGGATGTAGACAGAATGGAAAAGGTTTATTTGTTCCACGGGGGCACGGAGGAAACATCACAACAAGCCTTCATCTTATGGCAACTTTACTTTTCAGAGAAATGACGAATAAAATGTCTTCACATTTTACTCACATATTGCTTAGTTTATTCATTTTTTTGTCATCCAGGCAATATTGGCAGTTGGGATTTTTTCCCATGTTTGGAAGCTAGAGTACAAACGTGGGCTCTTCTCTGTGCTTTGTCCTCGTTGTTATTTCTCTCTTTACTTATCAGAGGATGAAATTGGGGAAAATGATGAAGAAACAGGGTGATATGTCATGTCTATCCAATTACTGTCATTTGAGCTAAGAATGATATTCTACATGTGTTAATGAAACACATAATTCCGAATAGCAGCTCTTTCTCTTGAGGGTAAGTTTTGGTCTTTTCAATAGTTTTATAACGACAAATGTCATTTTTAGCATATTTAGCAACACTAAACGTGTTGTGTAAATAAATCCACATAAAATGACCCACCGGCTGTGCAGCTCTTCTCCGCTCCATGCAGAGATCTATACGTCCGTACTGTCGACTCTCATCAACCTAATTATCACCTGCAGCAAATCACCGGCTATCATTAAAAACAGGCTCAAACCCGCCCACGTTTTTACCCTCTGCTCCCGGTCGCCCTTTCAAAGGTATTGCACGCTTCGCCATGATTAGTCTGATTGGAGGTGGTGAATATCATATCCACTGATCACTGCAAGGCGCCGTGAACATACCAAACACTTTGGTTTTACATCTGAAGAAAAGAAACTCACTGAAACCTGAGAAGCGCCACAGTACGTTTTAGGCTTGAATTTTTAAAGCGAAGTCTTGGAAAGAGAAACCTTTGAGCTGATGAACGCGGCCAGACTGCTGTGGGGGGAATGCGTATAGCGAATGGGAGAAAACCCAGGACTTAATGACAGAAAGATTGGACTCCTGAATCCGCAGTGCAATCGTTTGGCTTCAGAACATTTGGATTATGCCAGTGAACTGTTTGGGGAAATATGCAGGTTGGGTTTCTTGCAGTTTTGGAACTTAAAAAGAACAGTTCCATGTCCCCTTGCAGCTAATCGAGACTTGCACCTGCTTTTTTTAGATTTACTTGAGGGCGAGTACAAAATATTCATTGCTGGATTCAAAAAAATATAAATATATAGCCAGAACCAGAGACCTTTGCCTGCAGCGGTAGTGTGTGTGTGTGTGTGTGGGGGGGCAGCAATCATTCAACATTTTCAGCGACAAAAGAGCCATGTGACGCATCGTAGCTTGAACACTGCAGCTGGCGGACTCTGAAAGTGTTCTGACCTTCAAAGTGTCCTCCTGTTGAGAGCGCTTTTGGTAAAAGGGGCCACGTGTCACCAGAGGATACATGGCTGCTGCTATTTTTTTAAATTCTTTTCATATTTTTATGTGTGGAGAATGTTGGAACTCAATAAAAAGGAGTTACACGTATAAGTTCCAAGTATATTTAAAAGGTTATATAACCAATTTAGTGATTGCAGATGATCTAATCAGGTTAGCCGCATGGGTTCGCTAGCCAGTTCCCTGCAGCCCGAACTTAAAGCTGCTTTTCTCATACGTGAAAGAACTGTACTGTTCATTTGGATTCATTTGTGGCCACCTGATGAATGTCAATCCAACAATCAGCTTCCAACAGTCAACTGTTGTATATAACAAGCTCTTTAGCTGATAAATGTTATATTGCGTTTACCAAAACCTTACTCTGCCCGCTATTTGGTTATGAGTTTGTAGTTCTTATTTATTGAAAACAGCTGCCAGAGCAAACAGCTGCAGGGCAGAAAATAACAATAAATCACTTGTTCCTTGTAACACATATCCAGAGACCCGTCTAATAACATCTTACGGCGATATAGAAAAATCAAACCGTAGACCTCGCATGACTGGACCTGAAACTGGAATGAACTAAAAAAATCAGCTCAAAATTTCAAGTTTGCTCCATTCAACACATATCACATCTTAGGCAACCATGTCATTTGAAACGTATACAGTTCGTTTTCAAAGAGCCACATGAAGCGACTGGAGATGATACGAGAGAGGAAGGCAGACAGCATGTCATCTCATTATAAATCAGTTTGGCATCACAGCAAAACTTTATTGTGATCCAAGCAAGTGAGCTGACTTTCATTATACACCAACCGCACACCTACAACAGGTGATCACCAATCACACCTCAAGCTTTTAGTAATGTGCACATGACATGATGAGAGTACTGGAAGAAACAGAGCAACCGGGGGGGCAGGTCTTGACTGAGGGGTGTGTGCGTTTTTGTGTTGCCTACACCCATATGTGCAGACGTATGTGCGTGAGAGACAAAGGGGGGGGGGGCTGTCTAAATAGCGGAGCTTCCTTCCACTGAAGCACTCCTTCGTTCCCCCACCGAGGATGGAGCATCTGGATCGCAGCGCGCCCCCGTGCCCACAGGCGGTCACCAGCGAGCGCGCAATTGTTTGTCTTTGAAGTCACGGACGCGCGCGTAAACTGACATCTCCCCTCGCGCTTCCCCGGAGACACCTTTCAGATACGTTCGCGGGTGTTCCTTCGCGCTCCCGGTGTGGATTATGTGCGGGTGGACGGCGGGGACGGAGTGCGTCAAGTGAGCGCACGGATCCAACAAGTGGATGCGCGAGGTCGCTCGCAGCAAACAGACGCTGGGACTGAAAAGTCTGAAAACCGCCGATGCGTTGATGAGCTACAAATCAGCGTACCGATTAGTCGGTATATGTCTAACATGTGCGCATCGTCTCGGCCTGAGCTAGTTCTTTAATCCGGTGATTGCGTGTGGAGGTCGGGGCATTTTGCAGGAGAAAGACACACGACTACGGCGAGGTAAGACATCCTTTGATATCCTCAGTCATTGACCAAGAGACAGGTTTTAGCGGAAAAGCTGCGGCATCCCTCCCCCCTCCCCTCCCTCCCTCCCCCCGCACCCGCACACCCCTGTACCCGCATCCATGGGCTCGCTTTCCCGTTCCGCCGGTGGCCGTTCGGGGAAGTTGGGAAGCTCTTCATAGACATCTCTGTATGACCAGGACGCAGGTGGCAACCAAAGGTCGCAGCCATGCCGATGCATCCAGTCACCTCCACGCTGATGTACCGGGGCATCTGCACCATCCCCGACATCCTCTCCTACAGCGCCCCGGTGAACCTGCCCGAAGACGAAGTTGAAGGTGAGATGTGACACCTGCACGTGCACGACGCCGGGGCTGCTCGAGGTTTTTTTTCTTGTATTCATGACAAGCGCGTGCAGTGCGCTGTCTGTGGTCAGCTGCCCTCGTTCAGAACCTTGGACAGCGCCGCGAGTTCCAGAGAGAGAGAGAGACGTGGGAAGAGAGATTTACTGCTTCAATATTAGACTATTTTGATGAAAAAATGATGCTAAAATAACCCTCATCCAAAAAGCAACCATCCTCAGCAAGCTTGTTCTTCAGTATCTTGACGATAATAACGTAATGTGAAGCTGCAACATCTGCACATTATCTTCCAGCGGACACAATGTTCGAGTGCCACAGCGAGAAAGTTCCTGATTGGATCACTGCGACTCGTGTCTTTGTTACCGTAGTAATGAAAATGTTGTTGGGGAAACAATGTGGAAACACATCAGATCCAAAGTGTTGCCTTTCTCAATAGATTTTCATTAAAGTGTGAATGACAGACAAGCTGGGCCTTGTGGGAAACAATCAATGGATGCTGGTGCAGAATTTCCCAGGGAGGAACCAGTAATTAAATTGTAACTTGAACCAGGGATTTACACTCAATTACACTCCTCTGTCTCATGCACCCATACACGTAAATCTGAATTACAATGGGTAGGGAGATTAAGTGCAGACGTTGATCAGAATTCAACTCATTGAGCAGAAGAGGCCAAATATTAATAGGCTTTTAGCTCCCAAAAAAACAGCCTCGGTATCTGTTACATGACATCTGTTTGAGAAGGCGCACGGCACCGGACAAAAGACAGAAGCAGCGGGAACGGGTGCAAGATAGACCAGGCTCCTTCAAGCTGCCATTCTGCCTTTTTTTTTGTTCTCCCTTTGACAGCCATCGAACTGAGCCTGCGATGAAAAGAGAAGTGTCAACCCACCATCCTAATCAGTGCACACACGCTTTGCCTGGATGGATGCACAGAATAAACAATGATGGATAGTCTTATACATCAGTGATTATTTTACTAACTTGAAAAGACGCTTTTAGTTGTCGAGATTGATTGGGATCTCAGTTTCCTCTTCACCCTCCCACTGTAGTTTACAGTCAGCTTCGGGTGCAATAAACAAACACTGCTTCACTTTGACTTTCACTTAGTGAAATCCACGCAGGCGGCCTCGCTGCAGTCGCCGTGCGGAAAGACCGAGCGATCCGTTCGGCCTTTCCAGCTCAACGCGCAGGCGGCGGTTTGGATGGAGGCTCCGTGGTGCGAGCAGGGAAGCTCGGGGTAACGCACAGTTACCGGGCGGGGATTTCTTCAGGCGTTGCAGAGCATTAGACCCCGTGTGAGGAATGTCGTACGTGTTGCGGAAGAGGTAGATTTTTAGGATTCAAGGTTGAATGCCGTTGGTGTCGTCAAGTGTGTAACTGCGGATCACAGCTTTTTCCTGCCAGGTAGCAAGAAATGGGAACAAAGCTATTGAAACCGGGCTTATTAGGTTGTGGCGTAGTAGCAGGAGAAAGTGAATATGGGTACTTTACGTTGATGGTTTCTGATAAGACATATTGTGCATATTTTAGTTCTAGGCCCCAGGCCCCCTTCAACAGATACTTTTTAAAATCAGAAAATCATTTGGTCTTAAGCTTCAGTCTGTTGTCTCATCACTGCTGGCATCTGCTGAGAGACGGATGGGAATTGCCTGGTTGTGTCACATTCATCCGCCTGGCCGTCAGGGAGATAGGGCCTTTGTCACGAAACCAAATAGCACATTAATGAATATCTGTGTGCCATTCATGTATCGGGACAGCGGGCTCAAAACCTCTTGGCACGAACAGCCAGGGACCCAATTTTCAATTACTGGGTTTGGACACCCCGGGGGATTGGACCGGTGGCACCGTGCTCCGAGCCGAGATGGCTGTCAAAGCTATAATTGGAACCAAATGCTAGTTTTGAGATGCTCTGTAAGCATGTGTATTTGTGTCAGGTAGAAAGTGTGCAGGGGGAAAGGGGGGGGGGGGGGGGGGGTAGAAAGTACGACAAAGCAAGCATAAATTGAATCTTCAATATTGGCTTCTGCATTCTCCATTTCCCTCCTACGCAAGAGGGACGAGAAAAAAGGACTGTTGGTCATATTGCCGCTGCTTGATATAGTTTGGACCTCCTCCACCACTAAAACACACACACACACACACACACACACACACACACACACACACACACACACACACACACACACACACACACACACACACACACACACACACACACACACACACACGCGCACACACCAACAGCTCTGTTTCAGTATCACTGCAGGTGGAATTAAGTGGGAAGCCTCTTCCACACCGCCTAACAACAGCGCCGTTGGAAGCCGCTTCAAAATAGTCCCAGGGCTGAGCTTAAAGTGTTTGCAACAGATTCCAGGAGCTCTTGTAAACAAGCACCAGATTTCCCGGAGACACAAAGCAAAGAGGATCAGAATCTCTCCCAGAAGGTCACGATCGCCGCATTTTATTTGTCGTATTCCAATGTTTGCCTCCTGTTCAATCCTGATCGCCACGGGAATGAACGCAGCAGCAATCTAACTATTCCTTTGACACGTTAGGCCCACAAATTCCACGCCTGATGACATTTTTTCTTTCTTTTAAGACGATTTTTCTGTCCATTTGTTCAGGCAGGAGAAGGGGGCTTTCCTCTTCTCCAGCGCTGACAGCGACTGGCTTGTCACTTTGCCCCCGGCGACAGGTAGCGGAGACGTCAGAAACAAGAAGCGGTCGGATAAATGCAACCCAGCTGGATTATATGTTTCTACATTCTTTCCTTTACTCCATGATACAAGCGAGAGTTTGTTAGAATTTGATTTTGGAGGCTGATAGCTCCTCTAAAAGCACACTGGCACCACTGTGCTCCTAATGGCGTCAACTGCCTGCGAGGCGATCTCCGTGTTTCTGCTCGACTCCTACAGCAGCTAGCGCACAAAACATTGACTCATCCTGCTTCGCCCCGAGGTGGAGGGTTGACTTCCATTCCTTTGGAAGCACTTACATGAATACAAATGAAGATATTTAAAGACGCCGGCATCTTCTTGGCAAGACTGCAATTATGCACACAGCGTATTGCTGGTGCAGAATCAGTGGGCGTTGTGGGGGTGCGCTTCCAAAGGGTCAACTGCGACCGTTTTAAAAACATGATGATTTTTGATATGCTGGCTCATTTCCACTAGTGTGGAGTGTGCAGAGTTGTTTGTTTACCAAAAACCAAACACTTGCCTATAAAGTCTGCAACAACTGCAGAGTTCGTTGTTGAGTTTTATATATAAGATGCATGTGTGAGTGACAACTTTGTTCTGTGAAAGTGGCTGAAAAGTCTCAGCGGCTTTCCTGATTGTCATCAGATAAAAAAAAGAAGATTCACTTCATCCATTTCCGGAAAAGGACATTGTTTGTGACGTTACAGATTAGCTGCTGGTATGAAAACACAATGAGCAGGATGCATTCCACTTTGTACGTCGTCGTCCCGTCGCTCAGCTCTTTACCTCTTTACCTGCATGACGGAGTGTCGTTTGATAGAATCTCCCAGACGGACAGGCAGGAATGGATTTTCTTTGAATGTCTCTCCCGGTCGTGTCACCTGCTTGAAAGAAAAGGGCGGCGTACGAAGAAGCTCTGCTCGACACGGACGCTGATAAAAGTGTGACACCAGAAATGGGTCGTCTCTTGTCGGGGTGAATGGACTCCAGGTCGATCTTTGCGCTGTGAGAAACGGATATTTTCTTTTTCTTAAAGTCTGGTTTTGTGGACCGGTTCCAGTGTGCAGTTTGTCATGATATCATTGGCTCAACCTTCATGAATAAATAACTCAGGGAACAAATACACTTAAAGCTGATGTTTAAGTGCTAATAACTTTAAAATGTGTGCGATACGGCCAGAATAGCAATAATAGAACGTTCAAAAATCAACTTTACAAACAGCATTGAGGATTCGTTGACGTGATGTAAATGCGATGGATGCACTTTGATGAAATTAGCATGCAGCAGCTAGCCTCGGCCTCTCTAGTCCATGACCACGTGTTCCTCCAGAGTCCACAGTGACTCACTGAAGTCTGCTGCTGGTCCAATTCTAAAGGACGAAGACGCCGACACTTCCGCGTTTTTTTGTCTGTATTGAAAGTTTGTTGGCGGGTTGGCGGCGAGAGACGACTTTGCTGGGCGCAGAGCGCGCGGTAGCCGCAGTGGAGACGGAGGATGACCTTCAGTTAGCGGGGCGGCCCACCGCGTGGCTCCGGCTCCTTTTAGAGTGGTGACACCAGACGTCCCCTCGACTCTGACAAAGCCAACGGACCGACAATCAGACACGTACCAGACAGCATGAAACGGCACGGAAATGATAAGACGCTTGTGGTATTTTGTCCAGCGCTCAGTTGGAAAAACGCACTTTCAAACCAAAAGGGTATCATTTGGAGAAACATTCTCTCTCTAGAGGAGAGTCGAAGGGAAAGATTGATACCACATTAGACTTCTGTACGATGAATATAAAAATACCGGGGCCAAACGGTTCACAGGGTGGATGTCTGTCTTCCAGCGTATTTTTATATATATCGGCTTCATTTTTAAATGATAATTCACAGCTTCAGTGCGGGTTACGCGCGAGGCTGTCTGGAGCTTCTGAGAAGTTGCCCGGCAACCAGAGAAGATTCCAGCGAGTGACGGCGACGGCCAGGAAGTCATAATCCTCCTTTAAACCTTTGTCTTTATACTGTGTGTTTATTTGTTCAACATACCGTCTGTTAATTAATGAGCTTTAGAATTAAATTGCAGATTTAGTTGCTGTTTGACAGAAGCCGGCAACCTGTTACTCCCGCTTTCTGGTCTTTGTAGCTAATAAGCTAAGCTAATTAGCAGCTCCCAATATCACCTCACCCACTGCT
Organism: Gasterosteus aculeatus; assembly: GCF_964276395.1. NCBI lineage: Eukaryota > Metazoa > Chordata > Actinopteri > Perciformes > Gasterosteidae > Gasterosteus > Gasterosteus aculeatus. Next base: position 19,940,409 of record NC_135701.1, on the reverse strand, counting down.
CCACTGAAAGAAAATAAATGTAGGCTATTCGCTCAAAATATAAAGCCTTCCCTTTACAAGGGAAACGAGTCAAATGTGTTATTTCTATATTTGAAACAGAAAAATCTGCTCAAAGGTTGAAGAGGGAATTAGATTTTTTCCATTGGGATTCCAACAGACACCCACTCACGTAGTTCCACTGACATCCGCGGCCTTTTTTAGATTCTCAGCTCATCAGTTACTGTAATCCGGCACGACATCCTACCTCGGCGAATGGGCTGCTGATGGATAACATGTGAGGGTAGAGCAGCGCGGAGCATCATGAAGTGCTGTGATTACGGCTGTCGGGTTTGTTGCAGTTAAGTCATTTATTCCCGTTTTGATCGATTGCCACGATGGAGTAGATCCAGCAGCCTTTATTACCGGTGAAATTAACCGTGGTGAGTAATGGAAGGCGAGTCACACACTCCCGTGGCTAATATTCCCTCCCTTTGATGAACAATACTGCAAAGTGCACCAGACAATAACCAAGTCGAGCGGAGGGGAGAAAAAAACGAGATCCACAAGTGCGAATCAGGTAGCGGGACTGATGAGGGCGAGTCGGACGAGCTGAAATGCAGAGCGGAGGCTTTTGATCGTTCACTTCTGACCTTCGTTTGAGGTGCTTTTCATGTGTTTTTTGCCTCAGCAAGCGATCGGCCGGGATGATGAGAACCTGCAGCTTTGAAGAAAATAACAGCGAGGGAGAAAGAAAAAGGCAAAAATCAGAGACGACCAGCTGACGAGAAAAGACGGAAATGAGCAACAGAGACGAGAATTTCCTGGCCTTTCACTGACTTCAATCATTCAGGGTCAAGTGGGGTTTATCAAGTCGTCTCAGGGATTCCTTTCTTATTGAGGATAAAGCAAATCGACCTTTCCAACTTTTTTTTTTTTTGTCTCTTGGCAGCGGTGCATCGGCGAGGTTTAAGCGCTTCGGAGGGAGGTTTCTTTTAAAACCAGAGATGAGCTTTTCCTTAAGACACAGATGTCTTACACTCTGCCACATACCCCTTATGAATACTCCAGAGCTTTATTAGAAGCCTGTAATGGTAATATTCAAATCTGCCCGGTGCAAAAGTCGGCCAATATCCAGCTAGAGAAGGATTATAGCTGCTAAGGGTGTTTAAAAGTAGCTGCTTAAAGTACACACACACACACACACACACACACACATAAGCAGTGTTTTTCTCACACTGATAAGGTCTTAAATAAAGACTTGGTTTTCGCTGAGGCTAAATGTAACCTGATAAGGGGCAAAGCTTTGCTCCAGGCATGCCTCGAAGATCCAAGCGAACATTTCGGCCCTTTTCAAACGATTACATTTCTACAAGAGAGGACGACCTTTCTCTGCATCCTCGAGATTATCGCGGTGAACGCTGCAGAGGGAGGGGATGTAACGCGGATCTGAGCACCTCGCCACAGGCCTGCGTGACTCCATTTCCAAATGTGATTCCTCCCCCGGCTTTGTCCGCGGCAAAAGACCCGCTGCAGTTCATCGGGAGGACAGTGCGAGTACGCGGCGGCCCGTCCTCTTGTGGGAGTTCAGCTTCAGACGCCTGCTCTGGCGGCACACAGGCTTCTCCTCCTCCTCCTCTCTCGGATCGCCCCGCAGGGGGCCCCGCGCGGCGTCGCATCTTTGGAGGCCCTCTGCATCAAAGCGAACACCACCATGCACCAATAACACCTTCCATTCCTTTTTTTCAATCAATCGCTCTTTTGTTGTTGTTTGGGTCCGATGTGTTGAAACCAACCGCTCATGTTTTAATTAATGACTTTCTCCAAAAGCGTTTTGGTTTCAGCCTCAAATATGAAGAACGATGACTGAAGACTGTTTATTTTGGATGTTCGAAGGACGGTTGGGACATAACTTTTTTTTTTTTCATTATGCGTGCTCAGCATTAAGATCCATTTACTTCAAGGCTGCCGAACTAACTAGTGCTGAAAAGTTGCCAACTGACTTTCTTTGATTGCAGAGACTCATTCGAGGCTCCCCGGATATCACAGCCGTTCAGATAACGTCTGCCGGGGGCAGTTTTTCACAGACAGGGAGGGAGGACATCTTGGCTTTGGACTGCATGGGCAGTTTGTCAGCATGGGGGGTGCTGTTGGTGTGGATCCATTTCTGGGCTCACCCAGGAAATTGAAAACGGGAGAATGCAGTTGCCCTTCTGAGGGCAGTTGAGGCGGATAAACTCTCAAAGAGACGGTCCTCTTTCTGGGCGGCAGGTGGTTAAAGGAGAAGGATGATGAGTCAGCCTCTTTTCATTAATTGGAGTGCTTTGCGTTGGAGATTTGTCGGTCCGTTCTTGTTGTGCTTGGTTTGTCCCGATATCAAGTGCTTTTGGTAATATTTTTACATATTCTATTTCTCTCTGGACTTGATGATGCATTCATGATATTCCACGCTGGTTCAGCACTAAAGCATCTGCATTGTGTGAATGCTGAATACACAGAGTACACGATCCCCCTTCAACCAATTGTACCCGGATTTCATCTCGACACAATACCAACTCTTTATATAAAACATAAACCGCTCACTAGTCGGGAGGTTTTTACTTCATCTTGGCCCTCGATCAATAAATAAAGCTTTCAGGGGAGACGGAGCGTTTACTGAAACTGTGCTGGCGTATTATTCAACGGTTTCGTGCCTCTCGTGTGGCAGCAGTGTGTTTTTCTCATGGAAAACCCCTCATTCCAAAGCAAACAGATGGAGCGGAACCCTCGCACGGATCCTGAGGTATCGCTCTTCTATAAACACTCGGATCACGTCCAGGGACGAACGTGACGCACAGCTGGAGGCTTGAGATGATTCAACCTGAGAGGAAATAGCAGCATCTATTTCAAATACGGTACCCGCGCTGTCCCCGTGGCACGGTTTGAATTCTGTTCCCTGATCCTCGTCACACAGGGAGACGTGATTCTTTCACAGATGACAGATTCTACGGCTTCTGATTCCAACGGATCAGACAGATCCGCGTGTCTTCTCCATCTAAAAGGTCCATCTCCTGCTCGGCTCCTTCGTCCTGCTCGGATCAGACGCAGGGGGGGGGGGGTCACGGAGACGTGGCGAGTCTGAAATTGTCCGGTTGTGGACTTTGCTGCATGTAAATGAAGGAATTCAGTCCGGCGTGGAGAGTAAACAAGCAGAGCACGAGGGGAAGCGCTCAGCGTGGCTGAAATGAGGAATTAAGTGCCGGAAGACTTCCTGTTGTGATGGTGGCAACGTGTCGGCAGGAGTTAAAACTGCGGGGACAATAATTGTCTTTGATGGATTCTGCTGAGTTTCTGTCGATGAAGCGGTTCTCTTTGTACGTCTCTTACTCACTTTGTGTCTTTGTAGTTATTATTTGTCTTTTTTTCTTGTCTCTTTGTATTTTCTTTGCAGCCGTTTCAAGTTTTTTTCATTCCTTTGGTTTGTTGTGTTTCTCCTTTGTAGTCATTTTCTTTTGCGTTGTGGTCGTTTTGAGTGTCCTTCTGGCCGGCACGTGTCTCTCTGTGTGGACATTTTGTAGGTGAAGGTGGGTCACTGGTGTTTTGTGTTCAAATTAGTAATTGTTTTAAATATTTGGGATCATTTAACTTTTTTGTCTTTCTTTCTACAAAGAGTATGAATGGAAAAAGCCTAAAGAATATTACACTTTCCCCTTCATGTTTGAAGGCAATGCACATTGTCTGAAGAATATTACTGGCACTTTTAAGATTTTAAGACTTAGTTTATATTGAATAAGTGTTCTGATATTGGCCAAAATAAGACAAAGAGTTCTTTCTTTGTCATTTCACTGGTGGAATTTGCTCTCCCGAGCTGCCAACCCTCATATAACTATGACTCAAGCATTGATGTGGCATAACAAATGTGTCTTTGGTGTGTGGAACATTTCCCATTGCTCAGCCACTCAGTGTGTGTGCGTGCGTGTGTGTTTTCTTTGCAGAGATCCGCGAGGCCTTTAAAGTCTTTGACCGTGATGGGAATGGGTTCATCTCAAAGCAGGAGCTGGGAATGGCCATGCGCTCCCTGGGTTACATGCCAAACGAGGTGGAGCTGGAAGTCATCATCCAGAGGCTGGACATGGACGGTGAGGCAAACAAACCACTCTGCTTTCATTAGCGCCGCTAAAACTGTAATAAAAACCAGCCGCGATAAACCGTCCCTCTCTTCGCAGGCGACGGCCAGGTGGACTTTGAGGAGTTTGTCACTCTTCTGGGCCCAAAGCTGACGGCAGCTGGGTTGCCAGATAAGTTCCACGGCACTGACTTTGACTCCGTTTTTTGGAAGGTGCTCATGATTCAACCATTTTCTGCCTTTTAGCAAGAAGAGAGAGACAGCATCTGTAGGCAACCTATCGAGTGCAGAAGCACGCAGCCTCCCACAGTGACACTTTAAAGCAGAAACAGTTTTCTAATGGTTTCTAAACCTTGGAGATGTGCGGATTCCCTCAAAAGATGGATCCCTCATCAAGACTTTGAGTTGCCACCCCGACCTCTTTGCGCGTGTGTGGCGACATTAAAGTCAATTGTTATGTAAAATACAGACACTTTGTAACACTTTGAGAGCGGGGCGACATTAATGGGATGGAGCCCGCGTTTGAGCATCCTTTGTCAGTAGTTATGCGATTAGGAAGCCTCCAAATAGAGAGCGAAAGAGAGGGAACTTGTGGGAATTCACCTGATGGGGGAGTCAAGTAAGGATGAGGAACTGAGGCTGCATTGCCTCACATAAATGATGTAACACAATAGTACTATCGAGCACGTTTCTGCAGGATTGATCACGCGGAGCCCCATTGGAACAAGCCGACCAGAACATGAGTAACATAGATGAGCCACAGATCCTCCATCAACTCATTTGCTGTATTTTATTGTTAGTTTTGGTCTCAGTAATTCTCTATTTTATTGAATTCTACCTTTATATAACACCATTGTGGTTGTATAACTAAGTGCCATTAGTCATAAAGTGAACTTAAATAGTTTAATTTTTTTAATGCCTAAAAGAATAAAATGCATTGCTGTTAATTTAAATTGCACCACCTAACAATTATCATACATGCGGTTGGTATTAATGTAATCCAACGAAACATTGTGAAGTCCATTAGGACTGTCCAAGAGGCGCAGCACTCGACTAGTGCACTTTATGATATCGTGCATACGCTTTGTCGATAGTTCTACTGTGTTTATTCATGTGAAATTTTGAATGCAGGACTTACTGGTAATTATTTTATTTTTTGTGGGATATTTCTACCACTCTTTTAAGTAATGTCTTGTTCCACATCTGCATAATGCATGAGCATTTACAAAAAGTGAAAAAGTTGTTTTATTATAGAAGCCATCATATAAGTGATGCAGTATAATCTTCACATTTTTAACTCGAACATACGAGTGAAAAAAAAAAAAGCGATTTAAATCTGCAGTTTGAACTCAGACGTCTTCTTAGAGCGATTCGTATTTTAATTACATCCCAACTCAAGTTCCTTATCTTTAATATGGCTCTTCCTACTTTCTGTTTATTTATCTTCTTAAAATATACACTGCATACGCCGCGTTCCATTCGCTGTTCATTTGAGCATTTTTCACACCCTTTTTGCGTGTCGTGTGTGCGTGTGGCTGCATGCCGTATATGCGTTGTGTTGGTAGTTGTCGTGTCCGAGTTAATGTTCAGTCATGTGTGTCCACCTCCAGTGTGACATGCAGAAGTTAACGGTGGAAGAGCTGAAGAGGCTCCTCTACGACACCTTCTGTGATCACCTTTCCATGAAAGACATCGAGAACATCATCATGACGGAGGAGAACCACATAGAGAACCCGGGGGAATGCCAGGTGGACATAGACAGTAAGGAAGAACTTCACTCAGACTCTCACAGGCTTCTGCGGATGTGATGCTACAGGATGTCAAGTTGGAATTAAGCCGGGGACATTACAGTGAGGCTGGAGGCATCTTGACCTGGAAGCTAGGATATGCTCTTTTCAAAATGTCATTTAATCTTGGCAAGGGCCCTTAACTTGATCTTCACGCTTTGTGGGTGTATTCCTGTAGAATTTGAACAAACTGTGGTGGAAATTTGTGGATTAAGCCCTTGTGAGAAATCAAAAGCATCTTGAACTTGCTTTGTGATTAAGTATTTATTACTAACTAGAATTTAGGAAAATGATTGAGAAGTGCTCAGCGCTGTGTGCAGTGACATGGCGCCACCTCCGACATCTGCAGACGGCCTCCATCGGCGTCGCACAAGCCTCCAGGATGAGGCCGAACTGTGTAATCACGACTTCCATGTCCGCCACGAGAAGTAAAAAGACATCTCCTGTCCGCGGATACTTTAAAAAACGTATTTCTCAAGTCATAAAAGTTGTAGGATAAACTAACCCAATTTCAGAGTTACTTTCATTGGATTTATATAATGTGTAGGTTTAGTGATGGAACCATAACCAACTTATTTGTACGATTTCCGTTGAAAAAATGATCCCTAACCCTTAAAAAAATACAGATGAATGCAGCTTTTCTTTAGCATCTCGAACAGAAATAAATGATATATATATACATATATACAAGGCAAGGCGAGCATCCTTTAATATGCCAGGCAGGTGCCAACGCATCTGTTTGTTGTTCCAAAACTGCAATCAACATTTTAATCTAGATGCATTACCGCAGCACACAGGTGCGGAAACAATTTTTTTTTTGGCATCATCCCTCCGATATGATTGTGTTTGTGTAATTGTCAAAGCCCTGTGATGAGCTTTTCAATCTGTAATCGAGATACCTTTCAAACATTAAACAGACCTTCAGTTAATGTCTTTCCTCTTCCCCCCCCCCCACAGCTTCCAGCCCGACGCAGCATGTCAAGCAAACATGCGTCCGCAAGAGCCTGATATGCGCCTTCGCCATCGCTTTCATCATCAGCGTCATGCTCATCGCAGCCAATCAGGTGCTGCGCAGCGGCATGAAATAGGAGCGCCGGCGCCTTCGGCCTGGACCGCCACCTGACAGGTGAAAAAGAATTACAGATAAATGACTGAAGAGATCAAACTACACAAAACAACAACAACAACAAAAGAAGAGCAACAACACATTCAACAGACAATCCGGAATACGACTGCAGAAAAACTACAGGACACCACACGTGCAGGAATTTGACTAAACATATCACTCTTCGTAATACGACGTTTAGTGTCCATTAGCAATGTGCATCGGCGCCGTGCTGCATTCAGTGTGGTGGCAGCGATAAAGAGAAGTGCAGTGACTGTCCAGCTCTGTGTCCGCCCGGCGTGCCGCGCAGATGATCATGAACGAGGAAATCAAGTAAACCATTGTGGGGAGGATTGAGGGAAAATGTATCCCCGAGGCTGCAAGGTGTTGTTGTGTGCGAGGTCTGGAGCTGCGTGCTGTTGCGTGGATGGTTTTCGCTGGTTCACAGGCGGCGGCGCGAGCATAGTGAAGCAGGTCAACGGCTCACAGGTTGGACGACGCTGTTGTGGTAACTGGCTGGACGTGCAGTAAACACTCTCTCTTTCTCTCTCCACCGCGGGCCTTTGTGGGCCTTCAGAGAATGACCATCATCTATGCATGAAATGCATGGATTTAGTCGTCTTGACACGTTTGTGAAAGTTCTTCTCAATGTATAAATCATTGTGACTGTGTAACAGCTGTTTTCAATTCCTAAATGACAACTGTGAGCAATTGTGGGTTTGGTGTCGTGCAATCGGCAATTACAGCAAAAGCAACGCGTACGACTGCATGAAAAACGAGGGCTGCTTTAGTATATGATAAAATAAAATAAAATAAAAACTCAAGAGCAACCCAGGAGTAACTCAAGTGTAACTCCAGAGTAATCCAAGGATAACTCAAGAGTAACTCGAGAGTAACTCAAGGGCAACCCAAGAGAAACTCAAGAGCCACCCAAGAGTAACTCAAGAGTAACTCAAGAGCAATCCAAGGGTAACTCAAGAGCAACCCAAGGGTAACCCAGGAGTAACTCAAGAGCCACCCAGGAGTAACTCAAGAGCAACTCAAGGGCAACCCAAGGGTAACCCAAGAGTAACTCAAGAGCAATCCAAGGGTAACTCAAGAGCAACCCAATGGTAACCCAAGAGTAACTCAAGAGTAACTCAAGAGCAACCCAAGGGTAACCCAAGAGTAACTCAAGAGCCATCCAAGAGCAACTCAAGAGCAACTCAAGGGCAACCCAAGGGTAACCCAAGAGTAATTCAAGAGCAACTCAAGGGCAACCCAAGGGTAACCCAAGAGTAACTCAAGAGCAATCCAAGGGTAACTCAAGAGTAACTCAAGAGAAATCCAAGGGTAACTCAAGAGTAACTCAAGAGCAACCCAAGGGTAACCCAAGAGTAACTCAAGAGTAACTCAAGAGCAACCCAAGGGTAACCCAAGAGTAACTCAAGAGCAACCCAAGGGTAACCCAAGAGTAACTCAAGAGTAACTCAAGAGCAACCCAAGGGTAACCCAAGAGTAACTCAAGAGCAATCCAAGGGTAACTCAAGAGCAACTCAAGAGCAACTCAAGAGAAAGCCAAGAGCAACCCAAGAGCAACCCAAGAGTAACTCAAGAGGTACTCAAGAACAACCCAAGAACAACCCAAGAGTAACTCAAGAGCAACCCAAGAGAAACCCAAGATAAACCCGCTTCAAGATGTTTGTCTTTCCTCGTTTTTTTGTCTGGACGCGTTGCTATGGAGCAATAAATGTGTGTTAAAATAGTGTGTCTCCCAATGCTTTGGACAGACATGAATCTTGAAAAAAATGTTAGTGGCGAGGGACCTGTAAACTGTTGAGGTCAAAAAGGTTTCTAAGTACCTTTTTCAAATTGAGGTTTTTGCAATGCGACGGAGACATTGAGGACATGGTCCCCTTGTTCAGTGAGATGCAGACAGATGAGTGAGGGCCGTGTGTTCCAGAAGCTTCCCAGTACATTGAACTGTTGCAATAAAACACGACTCTCTGAAAAGCACCGCCTGCATTTGATGAAGTAAAGTTCTGCATGCATCCGAGTCATTATCAATGTGCATAGTACATAGAAATCTACCAAAGCTTTAGGGGTGGGGGCTCAGTTGTACTCCTGATCGGATCAATAGACCTTCATCAGTAAAGATGACTTGATACCTAAAACCAGGTATAAAGTTTTAAAACCAAATTTTTTACCAAGATGATTGGAAAATAAAAGAAGGAGATAAATGCCCTTTAAAACAAGAGACTGCAATATGGAGATGTAAAGACTTCACATTGTATGAATATCTGCTTTTGAGATCTATCGGCCGCTCCCTAAACTAACTAAAGGTCCAGAACCTTCCAGAGGCAACAAAATGAAATCGCCCAGAGCGAGACAACGATTATCCAATTCGTGCAGGCAATTCATCAAAAGCGTCAACTCTTTGGGGAACGCACTCAAAACAAAAAGCCCATTTATCAACGGTTTCCATTTATGCACTTTAACATGTGCTGCAGCGCACAACGGCAACTCACCGCCATGATTGTCCATCCACTTCCTGTTACAGTTTGAGAAATGACTTTACCATAGATGTCTATTTTTGTGATAAGGATATGAAGGAATAGAGTAATACATGATGGACAATTATACTGTCCTTAACTATTATATGGGGAGTAAAACGATCCTTACTCTTTGGGAGACTTGTGCATAAGCATTAAATACAGCAATCATATAACTATGATTTATCACCAGAGCAAAGTGTACAAACCAATTTATTTTTACCGATGAATTCAAAAATGTATGAAAACATGTTGATAGTCTACTGAATGTTCTATTTCCATTGTACTGTACTTTGATACTTGTGTTTGGATCCTGCAAAACATGTTTATTGACTGTGATACGTGTTTGTCGACTCCACCCGACGTTTTCTGTGGAATGGTAATTCACACGAATAAAATAACCATTACGTGTCTGTGAAACAGTTCTCCGTTTGTCAAATCCTCCATCAGGGTGCTCGAGACGACTTTGTGAAAAGCTGAGGGTGAGTTTGGCTTCATCGATTGACAGGCTGACACTCCAGATTGAAATCCATGATGGATATTTCAAGGTCAGCTGACTCCGTGGATTCGCTTTTTTCCATTTTAAGGAAACCCTTTGGCTTAGCAGAGGGGTTTGGGCCCCTTCTGGCCCATTTATTGCAACAAAATTGTCTCTTATATCACCTCTGTTGACCAGATGGTCAGGCCGTTCTGTTCTCGCAGTCTAAGAGACTGTTTGCAGCGCTCATTTATTAGAGGAAATGCTGCTTTATATGTACCCGCAAACAGATTTCTATCCAAGTTATCACGTCATAGCAAACGGTACATTCAGTAATCAGCAACAAACCAACACTGGTAGTTTTCCCTTCAGCTACGGTGGCCTGTAATGTTCAGTTAGTGTGAAAAAAACCTTCAAATGCTTTTCCCACAAATGAACTTGTTAATGCCTCCATGTATCTTCTGTGTGGCAGGTTCCTGCATTATGCAATTTTATTGTTGTATTTTGATGAGCACATCTAGTTCCGGAAGGGTGACTACTTTACATTTGATATTGGCTACAATAAAAAAATGATGTCAACAACAGAACGAGAGGGCCGTATAGAAATAAATTCAATTCTTATCGACTATATTTGCACAACTGCAGCATATTTGCATGGAAATGTTTTCCATCCATCTTTGCCACAAACAGCATTAAAATCTCTCAAGTGTCAATTGTTGAGAGAGTACAACATTCCCGTGAAATCAGACAACAGGAGGACAATTGATGTTGCATGTTATTGACGCCTAAAATAGAAAAGGCAGAAAAAGATACAACTGCATTATCCTGTCCCTCTGGGGGAAGTCATACATAAATGAATATATTACAGAAAAAAACATGTAAGAAATAGATTTGGGAATGAAATAGTTTTCAGCGCACAATTGAAACACAATTCTACATTCACATCTGTGCATGTTACCACTATAAAGAAGATTATTATTGTTATTTTGTGTGTCCTTTGCTTTCCAGCCCGACACGCTCCACGAGGCTCCAAATGGCAGCACAGGCCAGAATGAATAACAGCATTGTCATTCCTAAAGGCAAAGGAAATAGGAAAAGTATTTCATTTATTTCGTCTCAACATTAAATCAATTACTCAACGCCTCAAGGTGAACACTGGTAATCAAAGGAAATAACCGGCATGACTTTCATCTCTTTTTGGTGTCTGCGTAGCAACTGTACACACACAAAAACAGAAAAGAGAAAAACACTCAGCCGCTAATGTCCAGCGAACCGCCACGGCGACCCGATGGTCGACGTAGGTCAGAAAATGAAATCACACACAAACACATGAACCGTAATAGCAGGAGAAGAGGCACTTGTTAGTCTCCACGTGGGGCCAGAGAGCCAAAATCAGGAGTCGGTTTTTCTCCAGATTCCTCCGTGGGATCAGCGACTCGTTGCGACTTTATTACTCAAGTCACTGTTCGCAGAGAGCTCCGATGCTAAAGGGCGCTGGAGTTCACTTCCAGCCGCTCCCTCACCTGCACGTCTGTGCAAACCAGCCAAGTTGCAGCTCACATCACGCCTGTCCAAAATATCATCACTCAATTTCTTCATCCGATTAGACGTCACCGTTGACTCCAAGTGGACGTTTTTTGTTAAATTCAGAGGAAATTCCTTCCGGGTTGTTTTTAGACATCATTGGAGTTGGTCAGTTTACATTGAACTTGACCCCCAAACACCAAAGTCTACAATCAAGACCTCGTGGTATTCCTGAGGGACGAGAATGGATCAGATGACGCGTGATGCCTCCGTGTGACATTTTCTCCATGCTGCTTCAGAAGACGAAGCCAAAGACGTAGGTGTTTCTTCAAAGGACTTGAACGGCAGGTGCGGCATGAACCCAGAGAGAGGACACGTTTAGAAACGTTTACTCCCACGGGCTCTGCAACCCCCTTAGTAGAGGCTTGTTCATCTACAGTCAAAACAAAATGTTTTCCTCTCTACTATACCCAAATACCCAAATAAGCGCCAGGGCTTAGTGTATTATCAGCTCAGCCGATATGCTTCTCTACCAGGGATGATCAAACCCATTGTGGAATGGAACAAATTACAGCGCAAATAAAAGTTTGTTCCGGGGATCTGCGACTCTACATAAACATATTTGAATAGATAAGCGCATTTTCACACGGGAAGACAATATCCATGCGGGAAAACACTGAATGTTTATTAGCGGCTGATGATGCCGAATGTGCATTTGTGTGCAAATTGTGAATGTTTGTGCAAAGTAGAATCTGAGCTCAAGCTTGGACCATTAAAGGAATGCACACGATTTGAATCAGTGCATTTTGCAGCGTCAGATGCAAGCGGAGACGCGTCAGGCTGCGCGGTGATTTCGGGAGCGCGAGTGATTCGATAGGAATGAGTCTCACAGAAGCGCCAGAAGAGGCTTTTCTCATCCATCACCGAAAGGCCTGTTTAGCTGAAAACAGGGATCTGAACACACCAATGGTTCATTATTACAATCTCAGATTTCATTGAGTGCAGAGTCCGAATTGTTTAAATGGGCTTTAATTAATATTAAATTATTATTTGGGTTTATTAGGTTATTGTGGGCGTCAAATGAATGCACAGCGCTGTAAATTTGCTTTCTCTGTGCAATACATGCATAAACATGCAAGGCTTTGTGTGCTCCACAAATATAAAATGTACATCGGCTATTGATTAAACTCCAATACTTTTTGATCTCTCAGCCTCCTCCTGTTGATTTGGGAGTTAAAGTTTTACTGAGGGAAAGACGAGGATTAGGAAAAAGAATAAAACACTTAATAAGTATTGGTTCAGCATAATTCTGACCAAATAAAGACCGAACATATCTTGTTGAACTGATCATGGCGGATCACATAAGAGAGGGATTCTTTTCTTCAACAGGCAATATCTTTATTCAGAATAAACTCACATTACAACCTAATTGACGTGACCCGCTTGAATCACCTGAAAAACGAAACGGCAAAGGACGTAATGCCGAACCTGAGGCCTCGAAAGCGGAGTCCACAAAGAAATGTTTGTCCACGTCACCGGGACGACGTCCTCTTCTTTTGGGGATTTCTGTGATGATGACCTTTGTATTTCAATAATAGTTACAATCTCCAGCAATCTGTGTTTCCTCTGTTAGTTATGTTTAAGACTGCAGAGACTTCCGATGCTGACAACTTAATTGAATCGAAGATGCTCCCCCCCCCCCTGCCTAGAAAAGAAAGACCAGGCAGAGTAAGAATTTGCATTAGATGGTTAAAGTGCATTAAAGAGCCAAATGGCCGTCGGATACAGCAGAACACGCAGAACGTATCAGGAAGCTTCTTGGTGAGGTCAGCGTGACTTTTCCCTCCTACACTCTCACAACAAACAACTTTAATACTTTTTTCAGGAAACACCTCGAAACGGATATCAGAGCACCATAACTAAAAGTCAAAAAGTATTTGCTTGTGACCAATTTAGGATTTTCTAATTGAAGGAAGACTTTGAGGTGATCACAGAAAGATGGTTCATGTGCTCATTCCTCGCCGTTGGGATCCATCCAGCGTCCTGGAGGGAGATGGTTCATCGTCACAAACTATGAAGGGATGGACCAAATGCACACTAGCCCAACGTCTTGGCCATCTGCCTTTACCAGGTCGGGGTTGCTCACGTGGATCGGAGTGGTAACAGAGATGTCTGGTGGGGCTGTTTCATTACTAAAGGAAGCGGCATGAGCCCAGGTGTCCATCGATTAAATACCCGACCACGGATATATTTAAGTATTTTGCTTTTCATTCATCAGCTAGATAACCAAGACAAAAACAATCCTTTCTGGAAAATGGAATCCGGGATGAATGAAATTCCCTTCTGCGACTTGTGGAAATCATTGTGTTAATCGTCCTTTCAGATGCAGGGTCACAATCCGTATCTCCACCATAGCTGAAACTCCACATTGTCTATTGTAAGCCTTTTCTATTCTGGGGCTATTGTGTTATTTTCGGCCTATTGGCCGTGGTTTGGAGTGGACTCGTTTCCCACTCAATAAGTGTTAATAACTCCTACATGTAGAACCGACCAAGGACAAAGGATCTAGCATGGAGGGTTTGTTTGTTATAATTGTTTTCTACAGAGCTGGATGTGCCGGTCAGGCTTCGAAAACACTAAATGCATCCTGGTTCCACTCTCGGTGAGTCGTGTTTGGACAATTGACACTGAAGCGAGCGCAGAGACTTATTGGATGCATTTGTAAACCAGCTCTCCGGCTATATCATTCAAATAGGACTCAACAAATGAAAAAAAGCAGCGGCTTTTCAAACTCTAATTCAACAGTACATAAAAGGAAATGGACCTTTGAGCTCACTTTAGAGTTCATGTTTCTTTGTGTTAAGATAGATATTGGTGTGTATCCGATATTATATAATGCATATTAATTAATTAATGTGGAAACTCTCTGTATTCTCTGAAAAATGCAACAATTATTAACATTTAGTGCTTTCAGGTGAACATTTACATAGTGTCTCCAGTGTGCCACTCAGAACAAAACAAACCTCCCTCTCATGTGGAGAGCAGGGTATGCAAATGGCTCTATTCCAAAACCTCCATCACTGAATGTAACAGCCCTAATATGTTTTTCCTCAGCCGGTACATTCTCCTGTGTCACCATCTCTGCTTATTTAATACATTTGCTGCTCGATAAAATAATAATCTGAACCGTGTGCTGAGTGGCCATTTGGAACCACCGGGAGGAGCGGATTCCCCTGACATCCCCCCCTCACCCAGGTAATCAGACGCAAATTGAAAATATACAGCCATCAGATTTCAATATTTCCAGCCCGCCGGTGCGATGTCACATTTTCTACAGAGCCTGCTGGCTGTGAGATGTGTGGTCAATTCCAAGTGATTTTTTAAATTTTTAAATAAGATTTGAATTTCATCGCCCAATGTGGCTTTGAGGGATGTAACGGGCCAACATGTATTAGGAGCCAGAAAAAGGCGCTTTGCTCGGATCATAGGAATGGCGTCACGTAATCGAATCGTGAATTTGTCCCCCCATCAGCTACGCTTGGCCATTTCCGTTCAGATGCCATGTGATTTTTCTGCCCGCCGAACACGGGGAAGAAACATTGATCGATCGTCCCAGAGGACGCAGCAGGACGTGTTCTCGGGAAGCTTTTTCCTCCAGTTGCCAATGGAAACGGTCGTGGTGTCGGGATGGTTTGTAAATGTGTAACTGGCTCAATGGGTTTCCTCACTGGTGAAGCTGAGTCTGTTAAAACGGAATGTTTTGCCATGTTTTTCACCTCTAGTTTGTTAAAACAACCTCAATATAAAGAACTTTATGCTCCTGTGGTTCGCAGCAGTTTGGGGAGAGTGTGTAAACATTTTCGGCTAACCTCAGGCACTGCAAGTCTTTTCAACTTGATAACTCAATTCCCAATCTAAAGCAAAGCTTAATTAAAGAGTTGTTATCTACAACGATGGGCCGGTGCCTCAGGCAGGTGGAGCTTGAATGAAGGACTTGGTCTTGTGCAACAGAACTATTGTTTAATTTGTGCCCGAGCGTTAATACGTGGAAATGATTTAATCACTTTGAGGGAATTTTGTCCTTAGCGTGTGTGAATTAAATCATGTTTAGTCGTGATATGTATTTTCACCTAGATAAATTAAAATATTTGAAATATTTGTGTGATATTTCTGCGTTCACCCAATAAAATGTGAACATAATAATTGTGGTGCTCACAGCAATGCAAGAAAAAAAACAATTGTCTGCATAGAGGTGGATGTTAAGCCCATTTGATACTACTGAAGATTGTCCTTAACTGTCGTGAAAGAATAATCAATAAAAGTCAGGCGTTGTTGCTTTTGGCAATCATTACTCAAACGGGGGCTAATCAGGTTTTTTGGGGGGTTGTTATTTAGTTTCTACCATGTGGCTCACTGTCATGTTTACGCATGGGGGTCTTTGGCAAAAGAAAATATAATCAAGCAGAATTTAGTATTAAAACATCATTTGAAGGAATTTGCAGATAAAAACAGAATATCACCAGCACATTAAGTTTATTCAACTCTATTTCTTTGTATTGAAACAGCACAAGAGGCACGAGGTGAATAAAAGCAATAACTAAACCAACGTCAAGCAAAAGTAAATCATAATTAACAGCTCTAGATATTGTGTTGTACGCTATATTCTTTAGAAACAAACCCCGTCTGGCAGCAAGCCACCTTGAGCTTTACATTGACGTATGACATCACGTGTGAAAAGAGGATTTAATCGGTCAAACGTATTTCTGCTGAAATCCATCCAAATATTTCTGCTCTGCAGGCGAGTGAAAGTTTTCACAAGAACCCCAAAGATCTGTAAATTTCCACGTGAATTATTCAGATTTAAAAGCCTGCTCAGTGTGAAACTGATTTTATTCACCCGCCCCCTCCATGAAACTTGGGATTCGCCATCGGGAGGTTTGGCGATGTCCCACACACCAGAAGAGAAACTTCAACATGCGCTGACTTCAAACTCACACCATGCACTCTCCTGGGAGAAGATAAAATGGCTCTGAGCATTTGGTGCCGTCCTTCTTATTCTTCGCTGAGTGAATTATTCTGTTTTAAAGCAATCGGGGTGTGTTGAACATAAAGAACATACAATAGTTTGAAGCTCCTCTCCACGTGGTGTCCAAAGGAACGCTGCACACTTCTCCACAACGGGATTAACCCAAATGTGGCCGTGACGTCTTTGATGTTCCCGTCCCGTGATTACCTCTGAGCTGCCTCCACCCAATCATCATTAAGGCGATGAGGCGTGGAGAAGAAAACCCGGAAGGTCAGAAGTTGCATATTTTCACCGCGCCGCGCCAAAGAAAGGCAATTTGGTGAGGCGAATTGTGAGGCCACTGTGCCCCCACGGGGAACGTCTACCCCATTTCTCCACCAGCAGCTGGTTCACTTTCCTCCCCTCCAGCGCACAGCAGGAGTCTCATTAGAACCAGACACGAGGTGGAAGCTCCACATCGGGGATCCATGCATCTCCCACTTCTGTCTGCTGACCGCGAGGCTCGTTGGTCTGAGAAAGGAAGGCGACGTCCGGGTGGCATTTAAAACAAATCGTTCTACATAAAGATTAATTAGGATTCCTTGGTATAATTACCGCCGACTAATGAGATGGGTTTTACTAATGAGTAAAAAAAGAGGGTGACTGCTCCGATGCGTTTTTTTTCTTCTTTCCTTTGGCTTCACTAAAGAGGGTAAACACGTTGAGAGGGATTCTCTCCCCCCCCCCCGCCCCACCCCCCCCGGGTGCACTTAGCTCTGAAGGAGCAGTCAAAACAAACTGTCACTTGACTCCCTTTGCAGCCGTGTGCTGTGAATCACGCTCTCTGAGTGTGGATGACCATTGGAGTCTATGTTGAACAGCGACTGATAAGACAACAAACAAACAAATGGATGAGTCACAGCCTCCAGATGTACCTGAGTTCAGGGACACACACACGCACACTTATACGTGCCGTCTGAGAAGACAAATGTCCTCCTGCGGGGGACGACGGGGCCGGTCCACCACTGATAAACGCTGAGTGCTCGTTGTCCCTTTCATGTGATCTGTGTGCTAAAACACCAAACTGAGCTGCTTCATAATCAGCGGCCCTCGAAAGGTCACACGGGGAGAATACGAGACACTCGGAGCATAACAGAGCTTAAGGGGATCAAAGTGTGACGTGTGGAAAAAGACACAATGTTCTTAAGACGAAAACACGGAGGACTCCTCGGTGCCAACCTCCATCATCCATTTCACTCTAAACGGGACCTTCATTTCCAGGATGAACATCACGCTCTATTTAACAAAACTTAACGAAACTATAGCAATCAAGACAACAAACTCATGTTTACAATGTTTGCTGAGGAAACAAACCACTTGAGAAGTGGAGTCGTTTTCGAGTTTCGAGTTCTATGCAATCTAACGAAAATAAATGGAAGCGGAGTCATTTCCAGAGAGATCGTTTTCTGCACTGGGTTCACCTTTAAGGCACATTTGTTGCCCTCTGGTTGCAGGTTTTAACCCGTAGATGGATAAAGTTTCCTCCGCGCCATCTTGCATGTAAGGTGTCCGGCACGTGACATCGTCCACCGTGAGTAGTTTGTTCCGTCTTTCCTTTTCTCCGTTGCGCTTGTTGTATCCTGAGTACAAAGTAGGGAGGATATACCCGACTCGGTAACGCTTTATATTAAGGTCCTTGTAATAACAATTAATTAACAGGTAATAACATTATTAACATTTATAAGCCTTTATAAGTGTTAATAATGACATTATAATACAATTAATAGCAGGCTATAACAGCTTTATAAGCATCTTTGCTATGGCTTTATTAATCTTTTTTGGTTTGCTTATTGATATTAAAATATACTTTATTGCTCGTCT
Organism: Gasterosteus aculeatus; assembly: GCF_964276395.1. Lineage (NCBI taxonomy): Eukaryota > Metazoa > Chordata > Actinopteri > Perciformes > Gasterosteidae > Gasterosteus > Gasterosteus aculeatus. The sequence continues at coordinate 19,922,017 of NC_135701.1, read as the reverse complement.
ATTATGAGTTAACTATGCACTTATTAACAGTTAACTATGCTTTTTGCAGCTACCGGATCTAAATCAAGAACAAGCCTTATTAAGGATAACAAATATTCTATTACGTGTTAATTACTGGTTAATGATTTTTACAACCTCCACATCTAAAATGTGGTCAAGGCTGATATGATGGGAAGGAAAAAAAGCATAATACAAGTGTTTCAACTGTGAAGGCCAAAAATCTGCCTTTTACCCATTAATTAATGGTTATTACATTTATTCCCGTAACCAGCTGGTGCACCACACTAAATTATGTCTCGCCAGCAAAGAAACAATAGAGCACCAAATAGGAGCCGTGAGCTTTCTGTGAAAAAAAGAGTGTGACATCGTCCGTGTTTCCATCCAAAAGCGGAGGGAAGAGGAGATGTAAGGCAACGAGATGTGAAATCGATTTCCTGCAGTAACAGATTATGAAATCATACATCATAATATCCACGTGTGGACAGGCGTAACCTTTATTCTACTGCCAGAGGGATTCCATGGATCAGCACATGTGCAGCATGATAATCTGCCCTCGCCGGACGCTCCCCGTCCCTCCTGTGGTCGCTTGCTGCCCCAGTGTGGTCATAAATATTTAACACAATACTGCCGCAGTCAGCTTTTAAGGGCCACTCATCAGACTGTAATGGTGATATTATACACCGCAGGGACGCCTTCAACATGAGCAGGGAGGCTTTAAAGTGAGTCTCACATGGTTCCTTTAAGAAAAGAAGAGTTTCCCCCATCGTGTCTGTTAATCTGGTTTCAGGGTGGAAATAATTCAATGAATCTACTTTGGAATAAAAACCATTCTGTTCTACCGACACTTCGGTCTCCATCATCCATCATCATGAAATACATTTAAAGCAGCTGCAGGCAACGTGCAACCTTGTTTTCCCGAGTCGTTTTGTTGTTCTTTGATGGTTCATTCTTCTGTGTTTCCATTTGAATCCTTATCAGCGTTGGGTTTTTGATCTTTAGAGTGAGGCTAAAATGCCATTTGTCCTCTTATTATTAAATCAACGGCAAGTGTTCACTTTCAAATTGTACAGGCCTCTTGTAAAGGCACGTATGCTGTATTCAAATATCACCACTGTTGTGCAGCCGCCTTTTAGAGGCATTTATAGACGCATAGTACTTTCAAAAGCTTGTGTTGACTGCAGTATTTTTTAAAGTATTCATTCCGAATTCATTCTGCAGCTCTCTGTTGCAGAAGACGAGGAAGCAATAACATGATGTTTTTAAAAGGACGGCAGTCAGTTAGATGAATAGAATAGAAAAACACTTGTTTTATTTTAATGTGCAAATAGAAAATTCGATGAAGGTAGACGGAGTGTGAACAAACCGTAATAAATAAATACAATCCCTATTTACCCGTAATGTGTCGCTAATTGAAGACGTCTTTCTCCTTTAACGGTGCACGTGGTGGGTGGGGGACACGGGCAGCGCGCCGCGGCGGCGGCGGCAGGGCGACCCGCAGACGGGGCTCATCCCCGCGTGGCCGAGGCTCTCCACCCTGCCGAACTGCCGCAGGTGGAAGAGCAAGGTGAGCTTTCGGGTCATGGTCCTCAGCGCCAGGAAGGAGGCCAGGATCTGGGCCAGCAGGAAGGCGAGGTACAGGGAGTGGACGGCTCTCTCCAGGGGCAGGATGAGGATTCCCTCGTCGGTCAGGAAGAACAGCAGCACCGGCAGCTGGAACATGAAAGACAGCAGGCAGAAGGCCGCCAGCTCTGGCACCTGATGACAGGGAGGAGGGGGGGGGGAGATGGTTTACACATGCAGGCCTGAATACTTGAAGCAGCCGCTTCCTCCGCTGCGGCGTCCAGGAGACAAGTCCAGGATGGGATGTTGGTTGGAATGACCTTTTCTCTGAGGTTGCCAACGTAGCCCAGGTAGAGCCGGACCACTTCGATGATGGTGAGGAGGATCATGCCGGTGATGAGCAGAGCTTGGTAGTATCCGGGGAGATAGTGGAACTGGACGCACAGACACAAACGCGTCTGTCACACCCGGCGGCACACAGGACTTGAGGACTTGGGGTTAAAAGCACTCACCTTCACTTCCAGCATGAAAACAGCAGAAAACCACCAACAGGGAAAGTAAAAGATGTTGAAGTAGAGAAGCATCTGGAGGGGAAGGTGGGACACCAGCTCGTTCACCACTGCAAGAGAAAATACCAAGCGCATCTGTGACATATCAAGGTTTCATTTCACGGTCGCTTGGAAAACAAGTTCACAATTTGGATTTCAGACATATTAAACAGAAGATTGATGATTAAAAGGGACTTCAACTACAACTAACCCACAGTTCTAACTGTACTGAAAGCCAGAAAGCCGCATTTGTCAAGTTATCCAAACTTTAAAGTGACACAAGAACAGTAAAAACTTTTCAAAAACACCAAAGTTATTCATTATTCATCACCGCGGTATTGTTGAAGGAACATTTGATGAACGTGAAACCTTAGTTTCTATGCATGGATGTTATTCGACAAGTGACCAACCGGAGGCGTCCTCCTGCTCCCTGGAGAAGTCGCTGTCCGCCGTCCTGTTGTTGCTGAACACGGAGCCTCCCACGTAGGCCAGACCCACCTGCAGCTTCTCGGGAACAGGCGATTAGAACACCGGCATCGTGGGGCAGAGCCGGCGACCATGGCCCGAGCACGAGAAGCGAGCACGAGGAGCGAGGAGGCGCGCAGACTGGCCGGAAATCTGCTGCCGGTACCTCCTCGTCTTTAATCGCACAAGTTCCCCCGATGCACAGAGGAGACGCTGGCAGACTCCACTGCTAATCAGATTACAGCGGGGGAGGCGGGAGGAGGATTAGGGCGAGACGGCAGCATGGCGGTTAGGATGTAAGGGGCTGTTCGTAATGCACTGTGGATTTGTTTATCTCTAGGATGTTGTATGTGATTCAAAAGGGAAGATTCACGCCAAATATCTAAATATTTACTGCTGCATACCAAAGAATTTTGTTTGTGTCTTTTTCACTTTGAGCACCACAAGCTGAGTGTCATATAGACAAAATATCAGAATGAAAGATCTGGCAAACTTAAAGCGTCAATCCATTTATTGAGATCTTACAGGCGTCTATATTCTTTATTAAAGCACATAAAAACAGAGCGACGGGGCATCGACTGCCACGCTGCACCCAGCCAGCGAGTCCTCAGAGTGGTGCCTGGCCTTTGCGTTCGGCCTTGCGGCCCCACTCGTCACTAATGTGGCCGCGGGTGCAGCGGCAGACGTCGGCCACAAGGTGTCATCACAGCTCGTCCCTGGGGGGCCGCAGGGGGAAATGCTGGAACTCCTCCGGCACCTCTTCCCCTTTCTGGGACCTCTTGTAGAAACCCAATGAGTCCAACAGGCTGCCGATCTCCTCAGCCTTCATTTTCTTCACGGGAACAGTCTACACACACACACACACACACACACACACACACACACACACACACGCGCATTGGACACATGGTTTCAGGCCTAAAGGCCGGATGTTGTTTAAGGAGCATCTTTGTGTTTGCAGACATACGGTTTCCTCCAATTCACTTTAGTTTAAAAAATTGATTGTTATTAAAAGTTGTTCAGTCTGATATTTATACATCTAAATCCCTCCTGTGGATTTGTTTCCATTTATTTGTCTTGGTACTAAATCTTCATATAAAGTCAAATTACAGCGCCCACATTATGAAACAATAAATAAAAACAAGAAACATTAGAGCCTTAATGAGACACAAGAAAAACTCCTACTCGTGGCTTTTATAGATGGAAATAAAAGTTAAAACCTCAGCGCAGAACAGTGTGAGAACAGTCGACTCTAAAACCACAGCTGTGTGCGTTCAGAAGAAGCTGACGCCGAATCAATTCATCAGTATCAGTGTTACATTTGGCCTGAATGCAAATCCACGGGCTTTTTTTTTTTTTTTTTTAACATTAACTAGGAGTTAGGGCTTGACAAAAAGAATACTGCTTGGCTGTCAGAAACTTCCATTCCTGTGCTTTCACACGGGCGCCATCTGGCCCATCGGCCTCGCTCTCTCAAATCGCACTCGTGTCCGCGCGTCTCCCCAGATGAGCCCCATCACGGGGGCCCCACCCGACTCACGTCTCACCTTCACCACCTCGTCCTCCTCGTTATAGAATATCAGACGGGGATTCTTCTCCTCCGATGAGTCGTATTCCAAGTTGTGGCTGCGCAGGAAGGAGCGGATCAAAGGAAACAACAGGAAAGCACCGTGCTGAAGAGTAAAGCGCCTCCATCTGGTTTCTCTACACCTCCGGGCTCACTCGACATTATCGGCCGCTCGGAAGGGTGCTGAGGAGCTCACAGAGCTGGCAGCGCACTTGGCAAACCTGCTAGAAACGTTGTTTTTTTTCGCTCACGAAAGAGGCCCGCGAGAAGAAAAAAAAAGAAAACAGCCCGAGGAACAGAAGGATACTATAAAGCCCAGCGCTCCATTAGGAAATGATGGAGCTCGGGCATCTTCTTTATGCCTCATCCGACCACGCTGGGAGCCTGCAGGGGCCGACAGGGACGACGGTTGTTTAAGACAGAGAGACATTGTGCACGCTTTGCGAGGCCGCGCTTCACAAAGACGCGGGCAGGCGGAGGTGTGCGTGATTGCATCCGTGCTCACCAGCAGTTTTCCTCGGGCGATGTCGAGCTTCTCGTCCGCCGCCGTGTCGTTGCCGGTGTCTGATGCGCTGACAGCGAGGGCAAAGGTGAGCACCAGGAAGGCCCACATGCTTCTTCACAGCTCTCCCGAAGCGCTTCTGCGTAAGTCACTGCTGACGCTATCTGGCCCATGTCTCATCCACATGGAGCGTTTCTCAGGGTGGACGAGACCACCGCACCTTCCCGCAGGGGACCAGTGGTCTCCTGCGTTACACTTTCTCCCTGTTTCCGGTTGGATTTCAATCACGCGGCCTTAATGATGGAGAGGAGCAGGCCGCGGGTTGGCCCTGTTGTTATGGTGGCGGTTGTCGCTAGTGATTTGGTTGTTTTTGATCTCACATTGGAAAGCTTCTGGCTTTGCGCGTTTAGTTTCTTCCACATCGGATGTCATCAAGGGGCCCGAGAAATGCACACAACACCTGCGCTCTTATCACTTTTTCCCAGAGAGTTGAGTTGCAGGTGGTTGCTGCTGCACATCAGCACACCCCCCCCCCCATGCAACGTGGACATTTCGCAACTTTTTTTAACAGCTAATTATCAAAATCGGCTACTCAGATGGGGAGAATTGTTGTGTAGTTCCATCTTCAGTAGGATTACGCGTTTGTTTGTAGTAATTGTTAGTTCTGGTTCAATTAAAACCTTTAAAAAGACAGAGACACAAATGTTCCTCACAGCAGCCATAATGTAAAGAAAGAAGGGGACAAGAAGGTTCAATCAGCCCCTCTAGATGTGAGTAACTAACATTTCTTAATGTTCCATTCATTCATTTAACAGTTTAACTCTCTCTTGCCTAACAGGCACAGTGACTTCCCAGAGTTCCCAAAATGATTCCTTTGACTCTAAATGATGTATGCAGATTAAATCAATGATATCATCGTGGCCTGGATGGTTTAAATGTCGGCCAAAACAAATCTTGAAACACATCTGTTAAGCCTGTACCAATGTGTTCTGTATCCTAAAGCAGATTCGCAGACCCAAAACGTCAGCAACTGAAGCAAAGAAAGAAACGTGACAGACCTCTCACAATGTTTCATTCTCACAGTGCTGCATGAGGAGAGATGAATAATTCTATTGTGTACTCGTGTATTCAAATCAAACCTCGTGACAGAACAGCACATTTGCAGTGTGTTAACACCCTGAAGAGGAAAACGTCTCTGCTCTCCAAGTTTACGCAACACAAAAAAAAAAAGAGAGAAAAGGCCCAGCGCAGCGGGTCACCACAAGAGGGCAGCAACGCCCGCACGCACACTTCAAGGCAGTTTGGCGGGTAAAGTGTTCTTGTGACTCCGCAGCCACAGATAATTATGATTCCAACGAAAATAAACCATTCCTGCCTGGAATGCTGAAGCGAAACCATCTCTCTGTCTCCATCTTTTCCAGACGGAGAGCTGTGCAGCTCAGAGTGCGGCTGCTCGCCGTGTACTATCTGAGATGGTGTGTCAAATGGCAGTAAAACAGTCCCCCCCTTTTTAACAGGGTTCCCTCCCCTTGGCAGCCGTCGTAAATCCGCCGGCCAGTATACTTCTCTACCTCTGTTTTCTCCCCTTTTTTTTTCCGTTTGCGACTTTGTTTTTCAAAATTCCCCTTCTGTTTCTCACAACGCACGATCGGCCCTCGAGGGCCTTAAACAGTTGATTGAGAGAAAGAAAGGAAGAGTTGATGAGAGAGGGGAGGAAGCTCGATGAGTAGTGGGGGAGGTAGGAGGGGGGGGGCCGGCCTTCTCGGCCTATATGCGTGGATGCATACCATATGTGCTCCCATTCAGCATGTTTCAGCTTACATCACGGGGCGCATGCCAAAAAAAAAAAGGGGGATGTCGTGGCTATGAATCTGCTGACAAAGGGGAAAACGCGGCCGTTTATAACCAGAGGGCCGCGGAACAGAGAAGCCCAGACAAACGGACACATTTGCGCAACTTCCACAGTAGGATTTCTCCGCCATTCGCAACACTTATACAGCTGGCGAGAGATCAAACGCTTAAAACACCTCGCCGCAATCCCGCCTCCCTCGCAGAGCTTGTTATGAGGACACACACACATCCTGTTTCTCCAAAAGCACCGGATGCTGATCCCCGGATCCCCACCAGCCAGCGAGACGGGCGTTTTGTGTGTCGGCCGTCTTGTGATGTGCTCGGACTGTTTGGGAGACACGCTCGCCCCCCCGGTGTCTATTCCTCTGTGCTTCAGGGGGAGTTACGTATTTATGTGTTTAAGGACGACCAAGGAAGGCGATGCAATGTATAACTTGGGGTATAAACTGTGTGTGTGCTTTTGTGTCTGCAGCCTCGGGGCAACATGGGGGGGGAGGCTAACGCCTACTGCCCCGTCTGCCCGCTGCGCTCCAGTCTGCTTATAAAGAAGACAGGCAGTGTTGTAAGAAGTAAAGGCCACGTGGAGGGCTTCATTCAATAGAAACACAATGCGGGCGTGCTGCGCCGCGTGCTGCGCCGCGTGCTGCGCCGGGTTCAAGCCGCGAAACATCATTTACTTTGCTCTGAACTTGGTTTGTCCAGCTCAATGCATCAAATAGCATCACATCTGGTGGAGAAAAGGAGCGAGTTACTGTGTGGTCATGGAGACACTAACTCATTTCATTCAATGAATAGTTGTAATGATTGTATTGCTTCATGGTTGTGATTCTCTGAGCAAAAGCGCGCGGGTCGAAGCAATAAAAAAGGGGAATTGAGTGAAATGTCCGCGCGTGACACCAACCGTAAGCAAATGTGCAGTTCCTGCAGCAGAACGTCACTGAGTTGGATTTAACTTGCGGTCGGCTTAAACCTACGACCCAAAATAAGTGGCTCCAATTCTCCCCACACAGGGAGGCCGCGAGGCGCTGCTGACCTGTGATGAACAAGGAGGGCGGTGACCTTGTTTGAAGGGTCTCTGTTATGATGTTGGTGAGGGTGAAAAAAAAGTCCAAAGTTAGGGACTGCAAGTAGTTCTGATGCCAGATCTAACCCTGAAGTTGATTCATTTCATTTTATTCATAAGGGACTATGTACAGTTGTCACCATTTGATGCACTGTACCAGATTGTTGCTAATTTGCATCTGTACACTCACCAAGAAACAAAGAGTATTTACATAAACTATTTGTTTAAGTAATCAATCTGAATACAGTAGTGTGATACAACAGTTCGTGCCACTGGTGAGCAACTCTACCAGAAACAATAATTATTTTTGTATACGACTAACTGCTTTCTTGAACACTGGAGCGACGCAATGATGACTTCCCTCGTCTCAAAAATCTAAACTGGTGTTTATTATCAATGCTGCTGAACAAAAACCTTATTTTTTTCAATACCTAAAATCCTGCGTCTGTTAGCGCTGGTGTCGTTGTCTGCACTGTTTTCTCTGCTAGCACTGTTTTCTCTGTTAGCGCCATTAGCTGATAGACTAATATGTATATTTTAAATGTATGTAAGTAAGGGCCGGTGAGTCTGGACTAGTGTTGATAGTGAAGAAATGAAGAAAAGACTTGTGCTTCTGAAAGCCACCGTCCCGTGAGTTTAACTATCTGGGTTTGGCTACTCTGCTACTTTGCTAACATGCTAAAGTGTCGTGCGCGTCATTGATTTCCGCGGCGACGTCGCTCCATAAAGAATACAGCCGTTCTTTTTTTACACAATATGTAGGTCAAGTTGGACGCGTGTTCCCCTGACAAAGATTCAAGCGTTTGCATATTCAAACAGGGACCAGGGTGATGCCTCAGCTGGGCCTCGTCGTGACATCACAGTGGTACTTGTAGCTCGTGGTGGTAAAGGGGGGGGGGGGGGGGGGGGGGGGGGGAAAGGCGGTGGAGGGATTTGCACACCGATGGACGTCCAGTTGCTTTGCCACATCAGTGGAGCCGGAGGGAGGAGGGGGGGGGGGGGGCAGCAGACAGAAACCGCTGCCTCTAATCTGTGTGTGGGTAATCAGAAACACATGGCTCCCCATAATGGCTGCACTGTTTGTCCTGTGGAGTAGAACAGGGCTGTAAGGGTCGGGTACACACCAGCACACCAGCACACGGCGACGCTAAACATGCAACTTTCCTTCGCATGTCAAGGCTCTGCAGCCGCCTGCACATAAAATAGGTCCTGGCGTCCGGGCATGTGGAAGCAGAGGTTATCAGATTGAGGCCGTGGATCAGAAGGGTGCGAAGAACAAACGCGACCCGCAGAAAATCGGATGCGGTTTGAAAAAAAACTGGGAAATGTTATTGTAGGAGAAAACTCGGCGTCGACATGTGTTTCCGAGAAATATTTGGAGCGTAAGTCTGCGTCTCGAACAGCAAATCTGCTGTAAGTTCCAGTCGGTCGGTCACAGACAGGCCTGGTTGTCAGTCGGGGGTTCAGTGCGTTAAAACACAAGCCTTTTGCTTATTTTCCTCGGGTTTGGGCAGACACATTTGGTCTTGTGATCATTTTCCATCTCGATATCTGGAATGAGGCAGCAGCGCGCTGCCTCTCTCTCCACAACTGCAGGTTGGAGTGAGTGAGAAGCAGTTAAAAAAGCACAAAAAAAAGAAAAAGCGCTTGGATCAGCCTGTGGAATCATGTGAAAGCTGAAACCAGGAGCCACATTATGAAGTCTGAGGTCCCACTTTAGTGAACAGATAGCGGATGGATGCTTGTGAGATGGAATAAGGGATTGGGGGGAGGGAGCAAGGGGTGAATGAGGGGGGAGGAAAACATGAAAAAAAAACACGAGCGCTTAAAAGAATGAAAGAAAAGAAGAGAATAGAAAGGAGGAAAAAGCCTTTTGACTGATCTGCTTTCTATTAACCATCCAAATCTTCCCCACTAATACACTCATTCCACAGAATAACGCTGACAAAGGCGGAAAAATACAGGGAAATTTGAAGCCCCGGACGACTTTCTGCACTCCCCTTCAAAGAAAAGGGGGAAAAAAAGAGACAAAAATCCCCATCTGGACAGAGACAGCAACTGTGGCTTAATTATTTCTTCTATTCATTTACACATCCTGTCTTCCAGAAAGCTCTACGTGCTCACACTGCTGGAACAAAGATCTCAAAGTGGTTTAACATGTCAACCCTGACGCACAATGAGAGGACCTGTTTTCACCGTGGCAAACATTGACCCGGAGCACCAAACCGACGAGTGTGTCCATCCCCGAAAACCGAGTTCCAGCTCCTTTTGACCTCGCTGAAGAGCATCACTCTGTCTGCGTATCTATTTGGGAGGTCGTGCTGTTGTGTGGCAGCCCTTAATTTGTGAATTAAGAGTAGCTTTTCTCGGTCGGTGGCCCCCGCCAGGGTGTTTTTCCGGCTCTCTCGAAAAATCGCAGGCCGAGCAGATGTCACTGGGAATCTATAAACACGCATTTGATGCCGCTGCAGCCTCTCCGCCCCGTTCGGGTTGCGCGCCGGGCCTCGGCTCTCGGCGGTTTTGGCTCAAGAAAAAGCACCAGCTCCATTTCCAGCGAATGTCATTTCATAGTTACTGCATTTCCACAGTGCTCTGAAGCAAACGTCCAACGTGTGAGCAGCACTGCAATTAGACGGCGCTTCTCGCAGACAGCGCGTCGACGGGGATGAGGGAAAAAAAACATCTTTTTCTAACCCGCTCTGGTTGTTTGTGCTGCGGCGAATCGGTCGGGGATGTGACGCGGCGGACACACATCTGTGTCGGGCCGCCGCGAGTCGCTGGTTTGAGCGCGACGAGAAGAAGCCACCCTTCAATCCGCATGGAGACTGCAAGCATTTCTGCTGTGGGTTTTTCAAAACAAATCAGGCGAATTGCTTCTGAGACCGCAGGAAATCATGGCTTTGTGTCTTGAGCGTATGTATCCACGCACACTAATAGGAGTTGCTTTCCACTGAATGCCTCTTAAAAAGGCCCGAGAGTAAAGTTGAACTCATTGGCCACATCTTACACGGGCAGCGAAATACTGCTGCTGACCACGTCCACGATCAAATTCATATTTTCAACCCCCTTGCAAGTGTAACTTGACCCCACTTTTTTTTTTTTTTCTGCTTTGCATTGCAGAAAATATTTGTCTTTTCCCCCCTCACTCATAAATTTCTTTCTTCCGTTTCTTGCAGGGACTGAAATGGCTACCAGATGTGGCTCCAATCTGTTCCCGTTGCCGTGGAGACGCAGGGACTGGAGTAGGTTTTCTGAGTCCAGGGCTTTTGGCTGACTCACAGGGCCTGCGTTTTAAAGCCTTCACTGTTCCTATGGACCTGGCACAATGACAGCGGCCGCGCTCCGAGTCACGTTTAAGACCGGCAGCCCACGCGGCGCTGAACCCCCCCCCCCCGATCACGCACTCCCAACGCTGACCCTTTTCACCAGCTCCTGCGTTATCCCGCGCAGTCGCCCCCATTCTGTTTCAGCGCCACGGGGGAATTTATGTTTCACACGTCAACTTTCAACACCGGGTCAATACAGCACGCAAAATATTACCCGTAGCGAAGTGCAGATGGGATCCGAAAAAAAAGGCCAAGTTTCATAATCACACACAGGCTCGTCTCAGCTCGAATCCGTTCACGGGCAGCCGCCACAAAAATCCATCACAAGTCGCACACACGCTAAATCAACAAAGCCTCATCCTGGACACGCTCAGCGCATCTCCCAGCCGGGACTTTGTCACAACGTGTGGAGCGTTAAGCGCCAGAGAGCAGAGCGCGTGCCGGTTGCGTCTTTCTCCATCTGCAAGTTGAGGACGGGCAGATGGAGGCAGTTGTGTCAACATTCCTCGTCGTCCTGGCAATGAATCAGGCTCGAAGACACAGTCGCATGAAAAAAAAAAGGTTGTAGTCAGACAAGCATCCTGTGTTTGTTTGAGCTAAATGGAGCATGTCGCAGTAACAGTTTCATAAACCTTAGCATGTGCCGTATTCCCCATGTTCCCGGTCGTCTTTGGATGCTTACTTTTCTTAATGAGGAACATAAAATGCAGATGGAAGTTTCACCTCCAGGGCAGTAACTGTCTGCGCTGCATTTTGTGCAAATCCGTCCGGTAGCTGTTGAGAAATGATAATAAAAGAGTCAAATTGGTGGTGACGGCAGAGAAAATTTCAGGATAACCAAAGTTGTCGAGATGCTGATGCCAGACTGTTTGATCTTTGAGCTCTAAAAACAACAAGGAAAGGCCAAACTTCCCAATCAGACTCTCGAGGTCCGACAGTTGTGCAAAATCTTCATCCAGCATTTTTGTTCAATATCCACAGCGAGGACATCATCATGTCAAGAGATGAAGAACCTGAAGCAGAGCTGCTTCGCCTCCTGCTTCCAATTACCCGTCACATGACCTACCCGTCCATCCCCACATCCACCCATTCATGCTCCGTCTCCGGTCCTGCTTCATCCCTCTAGTCCCCGGGAAAAACCAGGACACACACGCAGCGCGTGATTAACTCCTCAGGACAGCGTTTCCACTGTTTCCCCCCCTCGTGAAAGGAGCCTTTTGTCACCCCCGTCCTGAAGGAGTCAAATGAACAGTTCCCTGGTTCCCTCGGGCTCTTTGAAGAGCCGCCGTGACCGAACGGCTCCCCGGAAAAGGTTCAAATATCAATCGGCATTTGTCTGGATCTGTTTGAAGAGTAATGTAAGATATGCATGTGCACCCAATCATCGCCCTTTGACCTTATTAGAGTTGATTGTACCCCGGGTTAAGACATTTAGCAGAGACAAACGGGGGGGCTTCGTGATTGTGGAACTTAAAGAACGACGGTTTTCCAAATTTGGGTTCGACTAGAGCTACACGTATTGCTTTTTATTCCAAAGTAAATGAGGAAAGAAATTGAATGACCATATACAACATTGAAATCAAAGTTCCCCCCAAAAAATCCACAAAAATCAAAATATACCTTACAGTTGGTAACGTTTTTTTGCAGCTTTTCAGGCCCTTCTTTACAAAAATGCACTGTACGCCTATAAAAACAGGCACGGACCAGTCAGATAGAAATTGCCACTTCATAATTACACAATGTTATGGTTTGAGTATATGCAACTTTTTCAAGAGTGGTATCATAGTAGTATTGTACAATCCGTTCCGTATGAGTTTCTTTCTTTTACGGGAGGCAAAAATAACAACTTGAGGGAAGAAGACGGTTACAGATTTCCGGTGCAGCTATTAATGCCATATATCTACACTCTGCGTCACGCAGCTAAGTGTTACACAAACAATAACATTAACAGGACAATAACAAAGCCAATGTAAACTTTACAAGATGGAAAGTACTCATACGGTAGGTTTGCTTCAGAGCCAAAAATAAGCAACAAATTAAAAAAAAGCAAAAACAACATGAAAGCCAGTTCATTGAAACCAAGAAAAACAGAGGAACCAAAAAAGTCATATAAGCACAGCTTACAAGGATAATAAAAAAGTACACAATGTATACAAGTTGAAAAATAAACAAAATTAGTTGTACCTTGATAAAAGCACTTGAAACCAAGACAACTTTTCCAATTAGCTTTGTCATTGCTGTAGTAATATATTCTACAGCCATCAACATACCGCTGCCTATCATCCGTCCAACAACTGAATTTAAAAACGGTTTCCTTTCTATTCAAGTATCCCCGCCCGATAACCTTTTTGGTTTACTCATTTTAGGATCAACAACATTTAGGAAAACATGGCTTCTTTTGCTTAAACTGATCCACAGTTGAGGCACATTCTAACACTCAAGGCCCGGCACCATTTTGTACCATTATGCACTCTAAAAAAAAAAGAAATCAAGCATCCTGTTACTTCAGCGTGAATCCACTTAGTTTAAGATAATATGATCCTTAAGGGTCAAAATATCCGGTGCAAGATTTTATTGCCACACAACAGCCGATGGCATAAACAAATACATATGAGAAGAAAGAAGCTCAGATGGCGACATTGACCTAGTTTGTCGTGAAAAACTAAGCGAACAGATAAAGACACCCAGGAGTCTCCTTTTGTGTCAGGTTTGTAGCGAATACTACTAAGAGTGATTACTGTAGAAAGACTATCTTTGGCATCTGATTTGCCCCCCCAGCAATGCTGTACGCTGTACACAAACCCCAGATGTTGCTCTATTGAGTTTAAAGTGAAGACATTCTGGTGATTTGGTGTTCGCACAAGTATAAAAAAAAGTTTAAAACACCTGTTTCGCAAAAGTATCAAAGAAATACTGCCTGATGTCTGATGGAGTTGGACAACAGATTGCTCCGGGCTGAATAAAGAATATTACAAAAAATTAATTTGAATTTATGCAGTTAAAAGCCTCGAGACCAATGCTGAAGCTCAGTGAGGAAATCAAAGTGACTCAGAAGCACAAAGGACAATTAAGTACTAAATGTAGCAAAACCTGCATACTTTGGGGCGAAAGATTATTTTAATTAGAGAAAAGCGTTGAAATGTGCTCAAACAGAAAAACAGAGGAAGAAAAAAAAAAAGGCCTTTTTCTCGCTATGAAAGTCGTGTTGTTCTTGATTGACGTAATTAAGTTGACCTTCACCTGCAAATAAAAGGCTTGACAAACAGAAATAAGGGTAGCTTAAGGTATACAACTGTATTCATGCATTTTGGCACACGAACAAAACAAAAAAACAAACAAAATAGCTTAGCATTACTCAGAGGACCTAATTTTCTTGTTATTTTTAGTACCCTCGGTACCTTTGGAGAGCGTGCATAAAAAACAATTTTTACGACACCTTAGCAAATTACAGCTATGCAGCCTCCAAAAGCAATCCGTGTATAAATATAGTGGTGGACACACTGCAGAAGGACGGAGATGGATGCATTTTAGATTACGTCTGTGAACCACTGCTCTGTTGTGTCTGGCTTTAGCCGCAGGTTGCGGTGCGAGATCGAAACATAGTCATTACACAAAAAAGGGATCCTTGAAACACAATACGACGGTGTATAAAGTTCATTATAACATAACTCACCAATACGACTCAACTGCACCCTTGATTTAGAAGCATTTCTCTCGGACGGCCGGTCACGGAGTCGCAGCACAGTCAGTGAATGTTTAAATTCCTCGCTACGAGGTTTTCCTTCCGACAAATCCATTTTAGTCTCTTTGGTATCCATTACAAAATGTGTCTGTAAGAACATTTATTTCACTACCTGTGGTGGCATCATGGCTGTCTTTTGCTGGGGTGTTTTGCTTTCTGACGTGTCCAAAGTACCCTCCTTGCCCTTCTTCCTGGGTGGCTTTTTCATGGGAGTCTTCTTTGGTGTGGGATCGGACATCGGGTCCCCCGCCCTTGAGCCGTTCAAGTCCTGCTTCTCCGGGCTCTTGGCTTCGGGGGTCCCGAGGTCGGTGGCCACGGGGGCCACCATCTTCTGGAGGCTGCTGGAGGTGGGCAGCAGTGGCTTGGTGGAGCCCTGCTGGCTCAATCCACCGGACGGGTTCCTCTTGGCTTTCTGCGGAGGCGTCGGCTTCTCCCGGTTGCCCTTGGGTGTGGAGAGCCCGTTGGTCTTCGTCAGACCCGTCCCCTCGTTCCTGTTGATACTCTGGGTTTTCTCCTTGAGCTGAGCGGCCAGCAGTGTGGCAGCCTCAGAGTTCATGTGAGGGGGGATGACGTTGGGGTTCTTCGGTGGCTCCTTGGGGGTCTCCTTCGGACTCTCGGCCACCTTCTTCTCAGATGAAGAGCTGTGGAAGCCACTTAACTTCTTGAAGGCATTATGAACCACACCATTGATGTGTTCCATGTGACTCGGACTGCCCTGCTCGTCCCCGGACCTTTTGCCTCGCAGAGGTTTGTGTTTGCCGGGGGAGCCGTTGACTTCCGCCTCCTTCCCCTCTTGTTTCTTCTGCTGCTGCTCGCGACTCCTCTCCTTCATCTTCTGCTGCTCCTCGCTCTTGGCCGAGCCATTGCTGGCGCTCCTCTTTTTCTCCTTCGGCCCGGCGGGCGCCTTCGATCCCCCCGGCCCCTGGTGCTCTGGCTGGGGAGACCCCGTGGTGTTGCCGTGTATCCACGACACTTTGGGCTTGGTGGACGGGTCCGGTGGGCGTGGCTTGGTCTTGCCCGGCGAAGGCGGTAGCTTTCCGTTGCGCTTTGCCTCCGGGGTGGGGGCGCCCTCCCCGTCCTTGCCGCCGCCGCCGTCGTCCTCCTTGGACTGCTTGGAGAGGCGAGCGATGCGCGCGTAGAGAGCCGCGGCGTTGGATTCGGAGCCGCTGGTGGAGCCTTCGCTGTCGGGCTGCTCGCTGCCTTCTGCTCTCGTGACGCTGGTGTCTTTCAGGGACGTGTACTCCCCTGCGTCGTCCTCGTTGGGGACAGATTCTGGCTTCTCTGTCGCTGGGACGGGGCTGCCCTTCTCTTTGCTTCCATTCAACGATCCTGTGGATTATCAGATAATAGTCCAGGATTAGATCATTTAAATATAAATAAAATGCAATGAGGCAGATATTTGTTTGTTGTGGACGGGTGAGTCGAACACATGCAGGACTAACATGATCTTTTCCTCAACATAAGCACGTAGCTTTGTTACCTAACGTCGATTGAGAAGGCGAGTGTTGTATCAGACAAATCTTACTATTTTTGTTTAAGGATTCAACACATACGTGATTTTGAAGAAACGTTAAAAAGCCAACATTTTATTCTGGCGGGTGGGTTGCAGCCTCTAAATCTAAAGTAATGTGATTCATCTGTTACCTTCACAAATAGCAGCAACTCACTTCCTGTAGAAGAACAATAACAAACCCAATTCAACGACTGATATCTGTACCACTTCGTTCGCTGATTTGTTTACACATAGTTGAGTCTTCAATGGCTTCAACGCGTCTGATCCTATCTCCAACCCCAGAAACCTTTTTGGGATGTTTACAGCAATTATTTTGCGCCTGAGTCGCTCCAAGTCAATTGTTTCTAAGCCCCCAAACCGCAAGAACTCAACAGAACTACACAGAGGGCACTAAATAAAGCATCAATCACACAACCCGCACAAAAATCCCCTCGAAACAAAACCTCACTTTCACTGTCAGACATCCTGAATAGAAACGGACGGACCGGGTGTTTTCCATCCTACTTCAAGGAGTTAGTCACTGTTTGGATTCGGGCCATGTGCTGACTTGACCAGTCCATTTCCTGTTTAAATTCCCCCGGTTCTTGAAGCCAGACCTGGGTCTAGATGGCACATGATAAAGAAACTATCTCCATAATGAGATTTACAGAAGCGGGCGAGACACTCAACGGGAACTTCACTTCTTCACTTCGCCTATCAGTGTGTGTGTGTGTGTGCGTGTGTGTGTGTGTGCGTAAGGAGCTTAATTTGGGATCTCAAATTAGGGATATGCGTGTGCGTCATCGTAGATAACTGTTTACTCTAAGGATGACTCACCTTCGTGGGGATAACAGTAAACCGGCCCCTCGTCTCTGTCTCTGCTCTCGTAGGAGGAAAACGACTCTTGGGAGGACCAGGAGGAGGGGGAGGGCTGCTCAGCCACCGACGGGGGCTCGATGAAGCTGCAGTTGAAGGTGTTTTCTGGGTCGCGGTGGGCTACTGAGAACAGAAAACAAACGCAGAAGGCCAAAAAAGGTCAGCCAGAGGGTACGGTACCACGTTACAAGAACAACAGTCTGTTCTCACTCTCTCCCTCGCAAAAAGATGTAGAAGCTGTTGGTTTAATTGAGTCTGCAGAAAAACTGTGATCCATAATAGTTTTTGATTTTCAGATTTTCAAAAGGCTCTGACATTATGGTTTTTGGATAAGCTCTTTGTTTCTGACCATGAAATGCATTCCAAAGCCATCCGAGGTTATCTGCATTGTTTGTTATGGTTCTGCAGCTACTTGTTAACGCAAATAACTAAATAATTCATTAATTTATGAGTTGAATGGATTGTTGCGGAGTTTGTGAGCAGTGTTATGAGGTGACACGGTTATCATTAAACAGGAGGAGAAAGCACACACGCTGTGTCAGATCATTAAATAAAAGTTAAAATAAAAAAAAATCATGGCGTTTTCTCTATTTGTATACTTCAAGTGGGATGAAAACATCTATAACCAATGTAATCTGATTAATTAGAAAGCAATTAAATACCTCTTTACCTAAATTAGCAAGTGGAGTAGAGAGAATGGGTTCTTTCATCTTAAATAGAATTGTCTCCCTCCCTAAGTAGGTCAAGTAATGTCTCCGTCTGCCTCGCTCCCTTCAGTCCGTCGTCTTTCTTCCCCTTCACGCTGCGATATTCTGCTGACCCTTCTATCTCAGGACAGCTGTGGTTTCTGGGGGAAAACTTGGAGCGGATCTTCCCATTCGGTGTGATTTTTGGCGCGAACCCCGCTGGGCGTTCACTTGACATGACCGACCACATCAGATGCCCCCGTCCACAATGCGCGATGACACGTCGATCCGATTGTTTAGACCTCCAAAAAAAACAAGTAGAAATCCCCGAATGAGAAGCCAGAACCCCGTCCAGGGGCAGATCCTAGGTCCTGGGCCGTCGTTGTTAGACCATGACTCAAGAGAGGAGCCATTAGGAAGCTCCACGCGGACAGATTTCTGCAGAGTTGGTAAATTGTAAAAACGCTGGAAATGCATAAACTTTACTTTGTATTTTGTCTGTAACATCGTGGTATGTGGACTTTAAACAGCTTAGGTTGTGTTTTTCATGCACAAGCTTTTCAAATGCTGAAAAACCAGACAATGCTGATATTATTTTCACTTAAATACATCTAACTCTTTCACAGACTAGTCAGACCAGTGACTATTTTTGGAATAAAGGGCTGTAGGAACAGTGGCAGAGCTGCCGATCTGAGAGAAGACAGATGTGAGGATGCATCGGGCGCTTCTGTGGGTCTTCACTGCTTTCAACTGCTATCAATAAATAGAAAGATTGATGCATGTTCAGATCAGAACTGGCTCACATTTGTTGGTTTCTGTGTGTGTGGAACTGACACGAGTGGTCAAAGCATTTTCCAAGGTCCCTGATTTGTTGATTCTTTGCTTGAGGCTGTAATCCATTGCAATTGTAATCTACTTTTCCAATTAATAATTGTAACTGTATATGTTGCTACTACAGATGAAGTTTGAATGTCTTACCGACTTAAGACACAAGGTAAATCTAGGCAGTTACACTGATGAATTTTTTCTTACATTTTCCAGAAGAACTCACCAAAAGCTTTGACCAACATGTCTCAGTTTGGCTGACTGGAGTCTTTGTGTTGCTCGTGGTTTGGATAATGTCAACACAGGTGCAACATGTCTCCAAAAACCAACTACAGATGTTTGTAGAAGAGGGAAAAGGAAAATATCAAACATTTTAAAATGAATTTACAGGCTGCCTTCCGCCCCGAGGGCACCTGTCGAAACTTTTGTGGATCCTAGAATTACCCCAAAGGAATCCTTGGCAATACTATTCTCATTGGATCAGCTTTCTGTGGATGGTCTACCGATTATTAAACATATACAGAACCCAGCTAAATGGTTCAACGCCTCACATTCAACGAGATAAATGACTAGTCTTCACTCCTGTTCGGTAGCAGGCGGAGAATCCGCGGAGGAATCCCGAGCAGCTAACCTATGCAAAGACTTCAGTCGGGTCAGTCAACACGCTGACACATGGGCATTTTGCGACATCGCTTGTTTGCGCTGATGAACAACTGCCGCCCTTGAGAGCGGCTCCTTGCAGACTGCCGGGCCGGCTGGGAGCCACCACCGCCCCCCCCCCCCCCCCCTTGCAGGGAGGCCGACACACAACAGGGCATTATTGACACATCCCAGCTGCAGAGCTCCGCCACCACAGTTGCTCAGTGGGGGAGGGGGGCGGGAGGCACCGGGGGTGGGTTCGTGAAGAGGCAAAGGTAGCCCAAAGGCTAAAGGGCTGTGCTGGGACAAGAAGGTTGTCCGCTGGTTCAAATGCTCCAACGGTGTCCAACGCGTAGCCTGTTCACCGGTTAGCTACGCAACCGCTTGCTTTCATTTTCAAATATTCTTAAACTCCAGCGGACTTTTTTTTGCGTCAATGAGGCACTTTGGGTTGTGACAACGTTGTCTTCGGGCGGCTGAAATCTGCACGAATGAGGTGTTAAAAAAAAACGCAGGTGGCGCTGTTCTCAGCCGAAACCCCCGGGTGGACCATTTGGCCACAGAGGACGCAAGGAATGCAGGACGGACGTGGTTCTGTCGGGGGGCGTGGAGTAAATATGCTCAAGACGGAATGCCGGACCTCAAGCAAACAGGCAAACAGGTGACAGTGTGTTCATGGAGTTTGCCAACACGGGTCGCCGTCTTTCTGCCCCGATTCCCCCCCCTCGTTCCCTTTTCATTTCGTGCTGCCACATCTGTTGCGAGTGACCCCGGTGCGGATAAATCACAGCTCTGACACCGGGCTGGGGTAAATTTGACCACTTCCTGTTTCCAGCCCCATCGGGCCCCCTCTGGAATGTGTGTGTGTGTGTGTGTGTGCGTGCAGGACTGCGAAGCCCCAGTCACAGCCTGAGTTTCTAAATGCTGGCAGACCACACTTCTGTGGGCAGTGGAGGAGCAAACACTGGGATAGGACAATAGAGACGCACACCAGAGGTGATACATTTCACTGCTGTTGAGGTCTGTTCTCAAACCTTTTTAAAGTTTGCCTACAGTTTAAATCTATACGTTGAAGCATTTAGGTAAGATTATGCGCCTCTGGCAAGCTGCCCCCGCGTGGTCCATCAATCTGCCACCGTGCGACGACAAAGGCGACTCCGTCAAAGGACAATCAGCTGAATAACCGAGGCGGCGCGCGCTGCGCAGACATGAGAAAGAAACCAGGTCATGAACTCCTCCCACGGCCCGCTGACTTCAGCGGGGCCCTTTTTAAGAATCCAATTGCAGCGCTTCCTAATGAGGCAGCAATGCTGTGGATACGTCTGCCTTTTAATGCATGGTACTGCGTTCATACACCAGCTGAGGCTGATAAGGGCCTCCCGACCAACAGGCACAGTTCATGCATTACCCACCCTTATAAAGGAATCATGAAACCTGCTGTTCATTAAGTTTCTGTCGGTGGACTAATTCACGAGTTGACTAATTGCTTCACCGCTACTGCAAATATCACCCCTATGTTCTGTCAATGTTTGTTAAAAATCACTAATCTCCTACTTGGATAATTATTACGGATGGACTCGTTTATGGTTCTGTACAGCTAAAAAATGGATTCCATTTCTTGAAAATATAAATATATATAAATTCATTCATAAATGATTTGTTTAGTTACATAACACAGCCAATAGGGGCCAGACGACCGTCTGCCTGCACAAACAGTTGAATTTGGAAAGAAATCCAGATAACTGTGCGTTTTTAAACTGTCAAAAATGGCTTTTGAACACTGAACAAACGCAGCCATGGTGAACTGCACGTGGTGGGGTTCAAAAGATCATCATATCTCCTCCGTCTGTTACGGAAAAAAAGAGCGGCTCCGCAGACAGATCCGTCACAGAACCACGAGACCTCCGCATGGAGCAGCGGTGCCGCAGCGTTCGCCCGAACAGTGAAGCCTTTGATAGCGCGTCACTCACCACCACCACCCGATCCCCCCCCACCCCCGACAACCACGGGCCTTTCAATAACACAGACTGCTCCGCGGCCCAAGAAAAATTCTTCTTGGGCCGATGGAAACGAGTAAAAAACAAAAACAGGGGAGCGAAATAAGCCCCAGTTAAGGGTTGTAATAATATGAACACATGGCATTTGAGGGTGCCAAGAATAACAAGGGGCTCCAAAACCAGTGCATTCCTTTCCAGTGAAACCCCACACCCGCCTGGCAGCCACCAAACCCTCTATTCAACCCGATTCATCATCTGAGAGGAAGACCGAGGCAGCACAATTCTCACTCTGATCGCCGCACGGTTGCGTCATTGTCGCTCATCACGGGGGGGGGGGCGACCAGCCCTTCGTTTTCACCTCCGCGTCGAGACGTGAACATCGGCTTCCGAACAGTCGAGAGCCGAGAGGGATGCAGCTTTTGCAGACGGTGCGGTGCGAGCGAGATGATTACATGAAGCGGCTCCTGGCGGCAACCGCGGTGGGATATGAGAAAGAGTTTTGAGGCTTACCGACTACTTTGGGCAGTTTCTGTCGCCTCAGTGGAATACGGGGCAGTTTAGTGCTGATTCGGCTGAATCGTCCACACAGGATCCGCTTGGCTTTTTTGCTGTTGGTAGAGTTGCGTTGGTTAGGACTGAAAAAAGGGATGACGCCATGGAAACCCAAATAAATCAAAAAGGGAGCCTATTAAACCTGGCCCTGTGCCTCTTTTGAGGGCCCAGGGCCCGCTCACATCGCTCCGTGAATTGTAATGTCAATACATGTAATACAAATATTTTAAAATGCATTCATTCATTTTTGACAACCTGGCTACCAAGACATTTTCCTCTATCGCTATAACCGGGGCGGAGAGCTGCCGGCGCCCCTCCCGTCTCGAAGACACCCGTCCGTCACTCACTTGTGGTCGTCTTTGTGTCGGCACATGCAGCAGCAGCACAGCAGCGACAGCAGGACGACGAGCAGGAAGGAGACCAGGGTTCCAGCCGCGATCACACCCATCCGCCGGTTGCGCTCTGAAAAGACCAAGGAGCAGGGAACTGCTGGGTGTGCCACACCGGCGCCGGCCAAACTCTTGAAGCCAGTTTTTTCTGTCATCACCCGACACCGGAGACGGTGGCACACGGCGAATTATCATTGATTTACCGAACGAGCGGGCTCGCGTGACTGCAGGCGAGGGACTGTGTGATCTTTTATTGGTGTGCATGTTAGCCTTTACAAAGAAGACAGGGCACCTCTGTGGACGTTAACAACAGCTGCCCGGCATGAAGCATCTCTGAGGGACGTTGCAAGGGGCTGAAATCCACTGCAAGCAATTAACTATTAATCTTCTGTCCCATGCAGACGGGGGACCACCTACGCTTTCACCGCGGGTTTCCTGCGAGCGACATCTCCCCCCCCCCCCCCTCTTTAATGCACCTCAACATAACTCATCTGTGATTTATTTGCGGCCCTCCCTCTTCTAGCGGGATGCACCCCACGGATAGTAAGCGCCATAATCGCCCCGATTATGGACTCTAGCAAGGACAGATGACACTAAGGGAGAAGCAAACCATCAGTTTAAGGGGGGGGGGGGACCCCGGAGTCTTTACACTGTCACATCGTGGCGTTGTGGGCGGGGCGTGTCCTCACCGCTCTGCGCTCCCGGCTGAGTAGACGAATGGGAAGCGGTTTCTTGACGAGGCGTCACGAGGTCGCTGACCAACCTGTTACGTCCACTCACGACCTTTGTGTCCTTCATGGGACGATTCTCCTCGCATGCTTCCGCAAGATCTCGTCTTCTTTCCAAAACTGCTGCACTCTCCCTACCAAGTAGTTTTTTTTTCCTCCCGTATTTTCTCTCTCTGTATTTCTTCTTCCTTCCCCTCTCCTCCGTCTCTCGGGCTGGACAGGACCAGAGCCAACAAACACAGGCATGAAAAGGACAGCGGTCTGGGTCTGGAAACGCTATCAAGGCCTCGCTACGTTAGCTCTCCCGCTACGCACGCTGACCTGAATAGATCCGTTTGTTGGCCGCTTGTGGGTTACAGCCAACTATTAGACATTTTAATACACAGGTGGCGTTAGTGGCATCTGGCTCTTTGGAAAAAACGGTTTCATTTCGGTATGTGTTGTCACTCACGAGTAGGAAATCTGAAAAGAACCGCTAGTTCCCGGACTGCTGCTTTAAAAAAAAAAAAGAAGAGATTTCCTTACGGAGATAGCAAGCACCAGACACGGGATCGCAGTTCTTGTCGTTGCAAGAGCAGGTTTGGTTGCAGTTCACTCCGTGCTGCCCGGGTTGACAGGTCATATTGCAGCTGGAGTACACACAAAAACAACATCTGTTTAATGTTCTACCCGAGCGACGGGTGCATTAAAATGGGACACAGAAGAAGATAAAAGGCAAACGTGGAATCGGTTATTTGTTCCAGGCTAAATGTCTCCTTTGATGGAAGTTGGTAGGAATTTTAAAAGTGTTCTTTATCAATATCTGGAAAGAAAATATGCCTCAAAGCTTGTTTATTCAATTCCCAAGATACACAAGTGCGTGACAAACTTAATAAGAAAGCCATTGACCGTATTTTCCCTGTGCGTTGTAATGCACAAACATGATGTAGGTTTTTTGGGGGGGGGGCACGAGGTGACTTACTAGGTGCCATAAAATCCCGGGTCACACAGGCACTCTCCGGTGACAACATGACAGATGCCGTTGAAACAGTGGCTGCAGTTGTTCTCGCAGTTCTCGCCATACGTGCCGTTGGGGCAACGCACCTCACACCTGTCGCACACACAAGAGGGACGCGATGATTACGGTCAATTTAAAAGGTCTGCAGCATGCGTCACAGTAATTATCGCGCTATTTAAATTGCTATTACAGTAGCTCCTTGTTTAAGGCACCGGTGTGATGTTTTTGACGTAACAAAAAAAATCAAACGTTGTCATAATGTGTGACTTTTTTAAACCAAATTGGAGGTTGGATGCGTGCAACAAAACCAGTGAGGTAGGTTCAAAATCAAAACGTCGAGGCAACAAAAACCTCCTATAGAACATCTGACTCGTAGTTAAAAGTTATGTGACACATGACTTCCACCTCCGGACAGCCAAAAGTATCTCAGGTTACGTAATCCTGCTCGCAAGCCCTGATTGTCACGTCGATTTGTTTAACGTGCGAGTCCATGCACACAACAACATAAAAGGAACTAATTTGATTTGAATATTTCATGACTTGCAATGACAGCGGCCGGTTCATTTACACATTCTAACTTGCACTCTTTGTGTTTCATTACCTGTCCCCAATCCAGCCAGGGTTACAGTGAGAGCACTTGCCATGAATGGGGTCGCAGTGGTGGCCGTCCTTACAGGAGGGACACGCCTCTTGGCAATTTTCACCAAAGAAGCCTTTGGAGCAGAGCTGGTCACACCGTGTCCCATTCCAGCCCCGGTCACAGGTGACGCAGCGTCCCTCGGTCACCTTGCAGGGCTGCTGGCCCTTGCAGTGGCCACACCTGTGGCCATCCAGGGAGAACAGAAAGACAGTGAACCCTTTTCAGTTCTCTTGATTGCGCCGCTTCCTAACGGATGAAATGAATCCGTTTGTGTGCTTCGAATTGTTGCATTTGTGATCATTCAAAAGAGGACGATGAACAACGCTGAACTCTAACCGAGCTCCTTTTAGTTTACATCAACGGATGCTGTCACAGTCCACGGAAAGTAGAGCACTTAACCTGAATTGCTTCAGCATGTTTGCCGATGATGATGATGGAATAATGTGAATACAAACAACCCAATACCACTATCTTACAGCTCCATTAGGTAAAACAGTCAGATCTTTTAAGGATCATCAACTGCAGCATGAATCTTATTTCCTACCAAAACCACAAAGCTACACCATCACACGTATCGGACGAGGTAAACGAACATTCGGCATCTGTAAAACTGCGTTTCCTCAGGAACGTTTGCTCTCCGCCAAGATCTTTCCCCCACCTGTTCCTACAGTTTTGTCCGTAGAACCCGGCGGGACACGGCTCCCGGCAGAACTTCCCGCGGAACCCTGGCGTGCAGGTACACGAGCCGTCCCCCTGGTTGCACTTGCCGTGGATGCACTGGCAGTAGCGCTCGCACCGCGGGCCCCACAGGCCCTCTCGGCACTGGCAGCGCGACGTGAACTGGTCGCAGGGCGAGTTGTTGCAGGTGCACTGGGTGGCACAGTTCCTCCCCGTCCAGCCGGGGCTGCACATGCATTGGCCCGACATCGCGTTGCAGATGGAGTTGATGCTGCAGTAGCAGTTGTTGTTGCACGAGGGACCCCAGATGCCGGGGTGACATGTGCATTTGCCCGTCTTTTCGTCACATTTGCCCTTTTGGCACGTGCAAGCATGCTCGCAGGTGAGTCCCCAGCGGTTGTGGTTGCAGGAACACTCGCCGGTCAAGTCGTCGCACTGGCCGTACGGGTAACAATTACACTTCCCCTTGCAGTCGGGACCCCAGAACTGGGCTGGGCACTCTGTTGAAAGGCGGTGCATTTGTCAGGAAGTGGGAAACAATACTCTGATGTGTCCAATACGCCTGAGCAACAGTAAGACTGGTGTGATCAAACTAGGATGTGTGGGCCGAACATCCTTATACAAGTTTTGCCTCTGTTACATGTTAATATTGTACTGTAATACTGTAATGCTGATTAAAGAAATACAGGAATTCCCTTACTAGTGTCACAGCTCGCTCCGAAGTATCCATGGCGACAGCGACATTCGTTCGGCCGGACACACACCTCGTTTTCCTTG
The DNA here is from genome assembly GCF_964276395.1 of Gasterosteus aculeatus. NCBI lineage: Eukaryota > Metazoa > Chordata > Actinopteri > Perciformes > Gasterosteidae > Gasterosteus > Gasterosteus aculeatus. The sequence goes on along the minus strand of NC_135701.1, from coordinate 19,896,117 downwards.
CAGGTGAAGTTGCCGTGGCAGAGAGCTTGGGTGAACAAAGAACAGGCCGCGTTACTCAACCGGCTCGCCCCAACGATCCCCGCGGATAAATGAGGTGCGTGTGGCGTGGTACATACGTGTCGGGCACTCGGCGCCTAGCTGTCCCCACCCGCTGCAGCACGCGAACCCTGGAGATCTGGAAAAGAAGGTGGTGACCGTGAGGAACCTCGGCTGCAGTGAAACGAGCACCACAATCCGCGCCGGGCTCACGCCTCTTTGATCCCACGTATGCGGCGCTTCAACTTGGAACGCGGCTGTATGATCATGTGGCACATGTGTACACTTAGAGGCCCGTAACACCCTGGGAAACCTGTGTAGCCCATGAGTTTCTTTGGGCCGCCCCCCCCCCCCCCCGGCACATACGGCAGAAATGTGAATAATAAGACACAATATTTTGCAGCAGAAGTTTTTAGGCCTGTCGAGAAAAGGACAGATGCGTCCTCTCTTCCTCCCACGGCGGCGACCTCTGCGGGGCCCCGGCAACACGTCAGCTTCCCCCGTAAGCGTTTGATGGTGGCAGTTTGGCCTCCAGTCAGCGAGCGGGGAGCAACGGCGTTATTAAGGCTGCCAGAACAGGCGCGCGTTCGAGATCACAGGTCACAGCTCTGTGCACTTTTCGTTTTTTTCTTTTTTATTGTAGGGAATTGATTTCTAAATAAGCCTTTTGACAATCTCCAGTGTGGAGCTGACTCCCGTCGACCTTTTTGTCACAGCCAAAGAAATGTAGAATTCATCCGGTGATTGCAGGCAAAGCTGCATTCGTGCTGCTGTTTGCATTTCATTGTTACATAAAGAATACGCTTTAACTGATTTAAAAATAAAAATCTACTTTCTGCATCAGCGCTGAAAGCACCGCATTCAATTCAGAAAGAAAAAGCGAACATAATGGAGAAAACAGGTGAGTGGAAAGTTCACTGCGATGAATGTTGAATAGTGGCAGGAGGGCAAAATGTCAAACTTGTGGAGCAGTGGAGGCCGGCGCTATTTATATTACACTGGAAGCCTCACAAAGCACTAAAGGCAATATGCTTCCGGGGGAACGACGATTTGTTGCTCAGTGAAGCAGAGAACATTCTATAAGATGACAGCACAACTTCATCCTTCGAAAAGGAGCGCTTGATGACGTTTCAGCGCGGCAGCACCGCTTCTTACATCCAAAACACTGATTGCTCATGTTTTAGGAAACAAAAAAAGGGGATCCTGGGCCGCACACACGGTGCATTATCACCCATGTTTCATGGCATATTGGAGAATGAGCCCTGGAATACATTTGATGTTTTTTCTCATTACACAGTTTCAATATCCACCGACGCCATTTGTGGCCCCGGGTTTGTTGCTCTTTTGCTTTGAAACCAGTTACTCCGAAAGGTTCAGATATAAATCGAGTCATCGAGATGCTTTCAGATACCTTAACTTTTGAGAGAGAGAGAGAGAGAGAGAGAGAGAGAGAGAGAGAGAGAGAGAGAGAGAGAGAGAGAGAGATGTGGCTTCCTAAAACAAATTTCTCTGACTTTTATTTTGGAAATATCCTCCTTTTCAACATTTGTCACGTCACAAATCCAAAACAGGTACCGTCTAAATGAGGATTGCCAGCCTCACATGTGTTATCGAACTGTGCCACTGACACTATGACGGTCAGCGAGAGCGCCCCCTACGTACTCCCGTCCCAGATGTGCACATCTGTAAAGCCGCTTTCTCCAATGGACTCCTCCTCCCGCTGCGCATCGGACACGTTATAGAAAAAGGAAGCGCTCGCAGTGAACTTGTATATCCGATGTGGTAACAAGAATACTTTATATAAAACACGAAATACACGTTTCCAGAATGAAGTCAGTGATTGAGTTTACAAATGAACGTCGAGGTTTTTCGCTTTAGGGGGAAAAAACCCGCTATTCGTGCAACAGGCCAACACTGCAAGAAATGTCAATTGTGTTTTTTTTTTAGTGGGCTCAGTTTTGAAAAAACACCATTATCTTTCAACGAAGTGAAATATACTTTAGCACGGAGAGGAAGAAATGTCTACAGTGCAATTTAAAGCTTTGACTTTAAAAAAAAGTCGCAACCTGAAGTAAAAGAGAACGAAGCAAACGAAAGTTGCGTTGAAACGCGTCCTACTTTTAAGCGCCGATGCTTACCCGGATTCTTTGCAAACATTCCTTCCTTTGGGGTTGAGTTCTTTGCTGAAAGTGGAGCAAAAGGAAAGACAAAGCAGCGCAACGACAGCGAAAGAGTTCTTCACTTCCATTGTCCGAGCAGCAGCATCCTCCTGGACGCCGTCTTTCCTCTCCGCTTTCCCCTTCTCACCAAAGTCACGGCGATGGCTTTTCACTACTTTTTAAACACTCCGATTGGTTTTTACGCACGTACTCCAGATGTGCACATGCTTGGCAAACACCAAACTCTTGTCCCCCACAAGGTGATCGAACAAACAAACAAAAAAAAGAAGCAAACTTTTGCAACGTCCTACGCCATTGAAAAACTCAGGAGGTAAAAAGCGGCGACCGGCGAGCGAAACTCTGAGAATAAGTCACAAAACCCAAAGTTTAGGGTTAGTTGGGTTTTGTTTAAAAAATGCTGCTCTCCTGCAGTTTATTCCAGCAAGGTTTATCTAAAAAGGCTTAAAGACCGCTGGTCGACACTACTGGCAAAATAACATCAAAACAAATTCCCAAACGATGCGGTCAACGCGCGTGAAAACGTGTCGATGTGCTGATTTTCGGGGAGAAAACCAACATTGTGGCGAATCAGCTGCCTTTCCGTTTGTCCCTCTGTGGAGGAGAAGCGCTAAACCCTTAACCCGTGTCCTCTCCTGCGCTCTCAGGAGTGGCAGGAGGGAAATTCCTGATTTGTTACTCTATCTTTGGCGTCGCGCGCCATATGTGTGCGCCACCAGCTTCGCGCAGGCCTGCGTGCCGCAGGGGGCCGATCGGCTTTAAACTGTCTGCGGCCATAATTTCTTATTTTAATAAACGAAAAAAAAAAAGTTCACGTGGGCGACGAGGAAGGAATTGCACATCTTTTTTTTTTTTTTTTACACAATGCATATTACCACTAATGTCGTCCTCGTCACGGATAATCAGGCTACTTTAGACATCTGTGAATCGTCCAATTAAAAACATGCATACGTGTAGAAATAGATTGCATTAGAATTAAACAACTGGAACAAATGATTGCTGTAAGTTTTTAATTGATGCAAGCGGGGAGTATGTGTGCCTTTGTGTATTTGGGGGAGGGGGGGGGGGGGGTTAGAAGGGGCAGCGGTGTGATGACTCTGTTAGACAATGGCTCCCCCATCTGTTAACACCAACGAAGTTACTCTGGCACATGGCCCCTCCTGCACCGGGTCCCTTGACCGGTGGAAGGTAATTAGCAGCAGAATACATTAAATCAGATTCATTTTAGCATCCGGTCCGGTCCCCCGTGCACGGTGCGTGCACACTTGTAGTATATTGTATTCTACACACTGAGCAGAGCTGTTGCCTAGCAATGCAACAAGTCTCCGTAGACACAGGAGGCCTATGAGAGCAAGGACTGTGGAGCTGCTTCGAACTCTGCTCCATACGACTGGATGGAAATAATTCAGTAGCAAACTCGGCTGTTAACCACGTTCATGTGAGTTGTTCTGGTTACTTTGTGTCCACCTCTTAAAAAGAAAGGCTGCGCTCGTTTCCTGTTTGGTGGGAAATGTGACTCCAGACACTTCTGCAACACTTTTGACCTCACGCGTTGACCTAAAGGGACTCTTCTAAACGTGCAACTTCTCTGCAGTCCGTGTTACACGACATCATTTTATCGTTAGTAATAGTATCAATGCACACGGTGTAAACAGATTTACCATAAGAATCTTTTTCCATATAAAAGCAGTATTTTCTTAGTGCAATCTGGGGAAATGCAGATTGATAGCGCAGCAATTAAACTTCATTTGTTGTTCCTGTTTCAGTCTCTTTAGCTGGAGGGAGAGAACGTGATGAGAATTCCTTTCCCTGCGAAGGATCGGCCTGTTGCTTCCCCTAATCTCTCCGTGAAAACCGGCCGACAGTCTTTTCTGGGACAGAGAGAGTAACGCGTCCACACAGCAAGCGAGATATAGGGCCAATAGTGAGCACATTATACAGCCGTCGGCTAATGAACGGGAGCCTGTGTTGTTAAAGTGAAGAAGACCGACGCACTCGTCAGCATGAGGGAAATAAGCAGATCCTTTTTTTTTAATTCGAGACCTCACACATCTGTGGTTTTGTAAAGGTTAGACTTAGTGAATAAACAAGGGGGTCAGGCACTATGTTTATCTTTCTATCCGTTGACGTAAAGTGGATCTAATTTCAGCTCGTGCCAAACATAATCTCCCCGAGTTGCTTTGTCGTGTTAAGTCACATTCTGGGAGGAGATGAAGCAACCGAGCCGTCACTATTGCTGTCGACACCTTTCTTTTATTTCATCTCAGGGTATGTTTTTCTTTTAATACCCCACCACTGGTAAGGAGACACGGCTTTGATACGCTTTGTCTTAAAGATGTCTGCTTGGAAACATCAAAAGAAGCTTCAAACCTCCGGCGCGAAAGCTTTTGTTTGGTGAACACGCACCTTCACGACGGGTACAGCAGGCGGACGCGATACTTTAAGCTCGCTGGATCTCAGACAGTTTGACAGGATCTCCCGATGATCTGTCGAGACGACGACAAACAACATGGGTTCCTGACAACAGAAAGGAGATTCGGAGGAACGGAGGCCCGGCGCCATGTTGACAACACGACAATGCAAACCTTCAGCCTTCAGGCCCGAACTTAAAACACGTGCCGCTGATGTCACTGTTCGGATTCCACACGAAGGCGATGCTGAGTTATTTCATTTAAAACCTTAAAGCCCGTATTAAAAATGAATCCCTCGTTAGTGTTATTTCTTTATCTCTATTTTTCTTTGTCAAGTTCAAAGTACGTCGGACACTAATGAAGAAATCGCCCTCTCAAGTGCAGAGATGTTCTTTAGTAATCAAACCGAACCAATCAATCAGATGGTCATTTAGTTTACAATGATATTAAACAGAGAAAATCTATGAAATGTGTTTAAGACACAACATGTATTCGGCTGTCAGTGCATTCAAATGTCCACAATAGAAATTCCAGCCCCAAAGTGGCCTTTATTGTTAAAAGAAAACTCCCCCCCAGTGACCTCGCTTTGAATGCTGTTGACATGTCGAGCACCCAGTGTTCAGTCATTCGTTTGGTTACACGTGCTCCCAAATTCCCAGTGATGAGGTCAAGTGTGGTGTGATGCCACAAACTGCCCTCTCTGGAGGGTCAGCAGGCTTGACAGCAGGGCAGTTCAGCTTATATTGGGGGAGTAAACACAAAGTCGGCCCCTGGCGGCGCCGCCGCCACTAGGCCGACATGTTCCCAAATTAAAATGAAACTAAAATCATGACATTTGCTGTATTTCTGATGAAACGTGTTGCTGAAGCAGACCAAATACAGAGCAATGTAACCTATTTTAGTAGTATTCTAGTATAGCGATTTTGTATCTGCTGCAGAGAAAGGAAGCATATGTAAGCTGCCTTATTTCAAGCTGCAGAGGGTGATGCAGAGGATGATGTAATTAGAAGTAATAGGCATGCAAATTTGTTTTCACCTTTCGGGGGAGGATCAAAGCGAGAGAGAGGATACAAAACACACAATGTGACCAGCATATGGAAACCTTTGACAAATGTATTAAAGGCATTTATTAATTCAACAGGAAACCATCAATCGAATGCAAAGCATTTCATTTAAATCCTCCTTGTAACTGTATCCTTCTCAAATAACCAGTTTTATTGGGACTTGAAGCATTTGTCTACCTTAAAGTTAAACATGTGCCTCTATATAATTATATGATATTTAAGGAAGTTTGTTCGACTTCTAAGCGGTTAAAAACGGGATGATACAAAAGGTCAGCGCTGTAGTTTACCGTGTACCTTTGAGCTGGTGGACTGACATTTTGTTAGCCTGTACCGCCAGTTCTCAGAGGTCCTGGTGAAATGGCGGCAATTTTTCACCTCCCCGGCATCACAGACAGCACGCAGGCTTTAGAGCGGAGGCTGGAGCTGAAAGGAGTGCAGCTGGAGTTATTTTTCTCCTCTCTTATATCCAATGTTATAGATCATCTTCACTTCACCCTTTCACCCACAATAGGAGGGAATTGCAACCCGATGGGTTTTGCAGTTCCTGACCAAAATGGGTGCAAAGGGAGACTTTTACGGCTGGTTGGATGGAAACAAAGAGGAATCTCCAAGGTAAGCATGCACAGTTTATATATATAAACAATGATAGTGTAACACATAAAACGTATTATATCCAGGGCAATTTACAAGATAATGAATTCTTATTGCATGGATTGTTTTCTTTTTGCAGCAGGAATCCTTCAAAAACCTTTGTATCTTCTTCCCTGAGCGAACCATGGAAATGCTCGACTGGGACGACAGAACAAAGACATCGGACCTGCTGGTCGTCCCAAAACGTAGAGGTCTGTGGCGCAAAACACATAAAAACAAATTGACTTGCCGTAAAAAATGAATATGTCAGAATGGTTTAATATTATTCATTTTCAAACATTTTACCTTTTTGTTCTTCTCCGTCAAATTCCCACGAAAATAAGCAGCGTTCTATACAGTTTATTCTTTTCAATCGTTGATTCTCCTTCAGCCAAAACAACACGTTGGACCGAACAATCAATCAGTGGTGTACCAATTACAACTATTTCTTACTTTTACACATTTACAGTACATTTACACACAACCATCTGTGTTTAAAAACTGGGATAACCGGGATGTTAAGTGGGATCAATGGTTCATTAGCATCTTGTATTTGTACGCTTATTTAAATATTTTTGTCAGCATGTGCGAAAGATTGTAGGTAAAAGCCGTGAAGTATTGCAGTTTTAATAATAACTATAGGGCCACTTCCGGTCTGCTAACCATTGACAGCATCTGTAGTCAAACTCTCGTAGAGTAAGGAAGGGTAATCATTAGCCGAAGGGGAAATCCAAAGGTCGAGGTTGTTGAGGGAGGCATGAAACGTGAGGAGGTGAACCCAAAGGCAGGTGAGGTGTCCGGCCGAGGTACCCACAGGTGAGTGAAGGTACAGCCCACCTCTTCTCCCAGCATGCCATCGAGAATGGTGTTCGCCTGAGCAGACTGACATTAAAGATGCAAGAGGCAACGTCATCTTCAACGCCTACCGATGTTACCTGATGGTCAGGAACTGACAACATCAACAAGAAAAAACGCACTCGCGGTCTAAATGTGTAAAAGATGCATTGCTTACACAAAGCTCTCATGACGGAGGAGCGCGCCGCTCTGACGAATCGTGCAACTCCAAATGTCAACGTGTGAAGAGATCACTGTGAGTCGGCTGCGTGGGGATGCAGCAGGGATGAGGCCGGGAAGAGGATCATGTTGAGGGGAAATTTGTAGATTCCTGATTTTCTGTACATACATTTCCAATGAGAAGCTGCTTAAGTCACAGTAGAGCTTCATTGTTGAGATTAACATTCTTTTTTCCACCTTAATATCATTCTATCAAACGTCCCAGGGAGAACTAGATGTCATTTCAACGTCGACGATCTGGTTGAAATTAGGTTGAAATGACAAATAGACCTTGGTCAAAACGTTCACTTTCGCACCAATTTGCAACATCTTTTCAATGACGGCCACAGACGTTATTTCAACAATATGGGCCAAAGACATATACCACATACATATAAGCACAAAGCTCATTTCCTTGTTTATTGGTTGTTGGAAGCTTCCCAAAGCTCCACATGCATAGTTTACATTACAGGTCATTTAGCAGACGCTTTTATCCAAAGCGACTTACATTACACTTTAAACACATGGTTTTTTTCACATTTTTTTGCCCGGGGAGCAATAAGGGGTTAGGTGTCTTGCTCAGGGACACTTCGACATGGAACATGGGGCAGCCTGGAATCGAACCACCAACCTTGTGCTTCTCTAACCCCTGCGCCACGACGACAGCAGTTTGATCTGTTCTTTCCCAAGCCAGGCACTCTGTCTGCTACTACAGTTTTTTTGCCATTGGAAAGCAGTTTTAAGCTAAATATATCTCGCACACTTAAAAAAAAAAAGAAAACGTGTGCCGCCCTGGTTCTCCCATGAGGCTCAAAGATTAAAACTGGTCACCTTGGAGCCACAAATCTGCTGCGACGGACAGCACAGTTCATTTTAAAAAGTGAGCGGCCCTTAAATCAGGAGGTTCTGGGTTCACCTACTTGCGTCAGCAATCTGCCATCCTGTTGAGTAATCCTAGTACGAGTTACAGAAAACCGTCCTGCTGCAGGGCTGCTTTGTACCAAATTTTCTCACATTCCCAACAGAATATGGAGGCAATCTCAAAGAAACCCCCTCCTGTGGCGATCAATGTGTTTTTCACCTAAAGAGCAAAGGCCACAGTCAAGCATTTGATTTTTAGGTAAACATCAATAAGTGAGAGACACGGAGTTGCGCTGATTTGCTTCGGCGCAGCAGGGTGTGGGATTTAAAACATGCGCATGCTGGTGAAGCACTGAGGTCCTTCCTGAATGGATTGATTTGGGATTTTTTTGTGAATTCAGTCACATTCAGTCAGTGTTTTTGAATACTTTACTGTTTAGTTAAAAGACTCCTGCAACACACCTTTAATCATGCTAACGAGGTTGTAGTTTGGACAAGCTATTAACAAGGCAAATCCCAACATGTAAAATGATGAACTACAGACACGTTTAGGAGAAAACAATTGTGGTAATTCCCAGCGCACAGTTAACAGCTCACAATTATGACAAAGTCAATTAATTTGCCGTTGTGTGCATTTGTTTGTCTGTATTTGTGGAAGGTGTCTGGACTATTTGCTGGATGAGATTGACCTCACCAGAAAAGCCAACGTTATGGTGGCTTCCCATGATGGAGACACAGAGAAGCACGCTTTTAATCATACCACTGCTGAAAAATTGTTTTTTTTACACATTTTTTCCATCTGTACAAATGAGTATCTGTTCATTTTACTCCCTCATTCAAAATGGATGAGCTGGGTCTCTTAGCCGGAGAGAACAAAGTGTCCTGCGGTCAACTCGTGTGCGCGTGTGATCCGATCAGCTTCCCACTGGGCGGGAAGAAAAACACACTCAAACCCAACCAACCGGTGACCGGGCCCCGACCGGCCCTGCCCTACCCGGGGACGATTTGACGGTTTGAGGTCAGCCTTCGCAAGATACGTATCCGCCGCCCTTCCCTATAACTCTCAGCCATGCCTCTTAAAAACCCTTCAGCTGCACTCCCATCCGCCCCGCGGACCACTCGGACTGCATAAAGTGCACATGCTGGAGTCAGTTTGCAGCCAGCGAGGTGATGTTTGAACCAGGACGCTCTGGTATTGATGAGCTGTCCTAACGCAGCGCTGCTGCCGGCTCGCACCGCTTTGTTAGTCAGTCAGAGACGGACACGGAGGTGGCGGGCGGTTGTCCGTCAAGATGAAACGGCCTTGACCGGCTTTGAAGGGAAACCGACACGTTGTTTCTTGTGGTTTTCTCAAAAAGATAAAGCAGTGAGTCCTGCCTCTTCGAATCTTTAGACATGGGAGACGCTGCATGGGAGTTGAGACCTTTGTTATGTGCCTGTGCTTTACTCTACATGGCTTTATTTGTATTTTTTTTTTTTAGAGCTGCCATATTCAGCTTTCATTTTATTTTCCGACATTTGTCTGGTTGTGTTTTGCAGCGGATTGCGGATTAGTCAAAAGGACATTTATTTCAGCCGAGGGAAAACAGTCACAGTATGAGAGCCAGACTGGCAGACAGCAGCTTCTCTAATTCCAATGCAGCAAACTGAGGTTGCCTGTACAAATGCAACAAATGTGCTTGATTAGAAGGATCGTAGCAATCAGTCGACGAGGGAACCGTGTAGAGATGGCGTCCAGGCGGGATGTGCTCCCCTGAGCGCGTCAGAAATTACATTCTCCTAAAACTGTCCCAACTGAGCATGCAGCTATTCCATCAAAAATGACATCTCAACAAACCCTCTGAAGATATTTAGAGACAGGGATTTTTCCAAACATCTTGCCATTCTCATCACGTTCCTCTTTTCTTTTCTCCCGTCCCGTCCGCTGCAATCGCAGGCCAGGCTCGCTTCCCAGTCGAAGTACGTTCCCTACGGGCCGGTGGACGAGGTGATGCCGCACCTGTCTCTCGAGGAGCCCAGGAGAACCGAGGCTTCATGGTGGAACCGAGGGGGGGGGTCTGAAACGCCGACTCGCCTCTGGGGAGCTTCTGTTCTGAAAACACAGAAGAAGAGAGACAGAGAGTGTGTCAACGTGTCGAGTTATTTTTTTTAATTTGTTTTCATCTGGTCGACGGCTCCCACTGTGGCCGTCTGTTCTGCGTCGCTCAGCTCTCCCCGGATGTACCTCTCTCGTGCGACGCTGTCCTGGAGTTTGCACGCTGATGGACTCTCTTCTTATTCTGTCCTTGCGCAGTGTTTCTTTTGCCCTTTCTGTTTCTCGCCGTTGCACCTTCATCCCCATCTGCTCTCTAGTTTCTTTTCCTTATCCGCCTGCGCATCCATAAGCATTCCTCATTTTGTCCTCACGCTGTCTACAGAGCTCTGGTATCCATCAAGCGGGCATCTTTACTGCCCCGAAAGGACTCCCCAAAATGTCAACGAGACCGGGGCGGGCGTCTCTGTTTATCACTCCATTCATCTTGGAGAGGGACAACAATAATAAAAATAACCGGCTTGATTTAAATGGTAGTAAAGGAAACATCAATATTCCCCGACGATATAAAGCTTTTTTGACTCTTAGACAGTAACTCGTTCCCACTGTAGTTGTCTGTGTGTGTTTGATGTTGTTTGTTTCAAACGGAATCAATGAGAAATGTACAAGCAGCTTTTCACAGAACACACCATCTTTGTTATTGTATTTACTGGAGGAAGCTCTTCTGAGGCGTTACAAGGGAAACCGTGTATTGAGTATTCAGCGGGTGGATCTTCTTTAGTTTTGTTTTGCACAAGGCAATAATAAGTCAGAGTTTTGCCTTTTGGCCCTTATTGCATTAACACTGCAGTTGCTATCTTTGACATTTTAAATATATTAGAATTAGGTAATTACATTTGTCCCATGTGTCTCACTTTATGGACCTGTGATGTTTCTCAATGAATAACTATGCACTGTATAAAAAGCAAAGGTCTACTAACATCATTTTGTAAAGAAGAGAACTGGCTGTTCTCAACTTCACTAGCTGTGAGTTATTTTTACAGCGTGGCTCGTTTTGGGCCTAAATTCCACTTGGTTATTGATACGTTATTAGTATTTGAGTCAGAGGGTAACAAAGCTTCGTGATAATTATGGCCTTGTCATTTTATGGGAGCAGTCAGCGCTCTGTAGACCATCATTTAATTACCCATGATGTTAAGCTCAATACAGATCACAGAAATTGGATGCATTAATCATTGCTCAGAAGAAACTTTAGTGGCTGTTAAGTTTTACTGAGGCGAAGCGCCACGCAGCTGTCACCGCTGCTGTGTTCTATCGGTTTAATTAAGAATCAAGTCTACTTCTGAAGTGAGAGGTGCCTTTGGCTTCGCATTTGCCAACAAATCCCTACTAACGGGACATTGGCGTTTCCCCCGTTAGCTGTAACGGCAAAGCTGAGTTAGAAGTTAAGAATTTTTGTCACATTTAAGTGTGAAAAACCTCCACTTGGGTTCCAAGTCAATCAAAATCAACAGTGCACCTGTACTTTAATCACACGGCCAACGCGATAGAATCAGCTGGGGTTGGTGCATTATGTGGGATGTGAGGGACGACGTCCGGACCCGATTCCGTTTGGCTCCCCTGACATTGGGTTGTTTGATTGGCTATGCCCTTGGCTTAGTGCTCGCAATGGGACCTTCAGACGGGACGGGCCCTGATTGCCTGTTTCTTCAGGCTTCACGATTTGATAAGATTTGGCTTTTCTGGAGCACAATGGATCGAGTAGCTTGCTGCTGCATTCCAGCAGGCACTTAATCTCTAATCGGCGTTTGTGTGCCAGTAGATGAACCGTTAGGAAGGAGTAGGAAGGCTTCGTGCCGCCCAGGAGTCTTGTGTATTTTTATTGTTTGACAGCAAACAGAGATTACCGGCTCACGCTGCACAAAATGGAAAAAAACGCTACCGTCACTAGTTAAATGATGTTAAAGCTTTATTTCACCCCCGCAGGAGGGTTGAGAAAGGTTTGAAAATGATTTAGAAAAATGTATGCTTACTCCTGTAACCCCACATCCCATAATCAGGGATTTCATTTTCTAATTTCAGCGACATTTCCGCCATAGAAAAAGAATTAGCGAGAATGCATTAGTCAAATCCTACATATATCTGTAGAAATTAAATGAATACCCACTAATTGCTTGCGTTATAAGTTATCATTTCTTGCAAGAACTAACTGCACTACACGTCACTCGATGTTTATACAGACATGAATATAACTTCACTAACAGTGGACCGAGGGACAATTCAGTCTAGATTGTATTTCCCCTCATTGCAGCACAATTGCAACGTCATTTCTCCGTAGCCGGTCGGAATGACAAGGACAGCATAGCTAAATACATCGGCGTCAGTGAAAATGGTGCAAGAGGCGTCAATATTTTATTTCTACATCTGAGGAAAACTCGGCTCAAAAGCCGACAAGGACGAAGGGAGTCAGTAACTTTCTGCAGGGGACTGAGATTTTACAAATCCTGACTAACCAAAGCAGAGACGGTGCTGGTCCCGAAGACCTGGATCTGGAAGTTAGGAATAGATTGGTATTTTGGAAATATGACAAAAAAACTAAATTGCTATTTAAAGTAAATGGCATTTCAGGCCATATAAAAGATCTTATATAACAAAACAGACACATTTCATATTCAGGAATAAAAACAATAGATGCAGGGATGGATGGACAAACCAACAGCCCGTGGAAAACAGCTCTGAGGAACAGACAACCGTCTGGAATACATTGAATATTTTATGGTGGGCAACTTTTGGTTTGAGTTGAGTTTTATTTGACTGTGAATGACTGCAGCTGTGTCCGTTATGCTCTTCTGCATAATGTCAGGCTGTGGCTGGCTGGCTTGCTTCACATCACCACCTGCACTGTCCGGAACATCTTCGCAGCTATTTCGCTCAAGCCAGCGACCACAAGCGAGCTAAAATAGGGGCGCGTTAGTCCCGGTTAAGCACTTGGAGACAAGTAAGTCGACCAAACAGCACGGGGCCAGAAACAGCAATTCAGTCAGCGGTCGTCCTTTACGCTCCACCATGCGGCACTTTTCCACCGATTTTGCCGCGTTCTGTGTTCAGAAATGAAAGGCAAATCTGTGTCGTTCATCGCGGCCACTTAGTGAGAAATGCGACGACTCGTTTTGCTAAGTCGACCTCAGAGGCCGCGACCCTTTCCCGGCCGCCGAAGGAATCCCCCATGGCCGCAGCGCGCTCCGATGTGAACCAGCGAGTAAACAAATGAGTCGTAAAAACAACAGATGGGGACAGGCGATGACTAATCTCATCCGCCCCAAATAGAGCAGCGGAACGTAAAACACAAAAGCAGACAGGGGGAGAGAGAGAGAGACAGAGAGGGGGGGGGGAACGGAAAGTTTGAGCTCCAACAACACTTTTATTTCTCACGAGTGTCCCATTCTGCCGCTTCCAGCATCACCGTGCTATGGATGAAAAAACGACACGTCAAATGTGTTCAGCAGGGCGCTTTTATCACAGCTGAAAAGATGCAAATAACATATCACACATGCTTAAAATACATTTTTACGATTTCCCTCCCAGTCGGTCCGTCATCGCTGACTGGTTTGGGTTTTTCGTGATGTCATTTGGAGCAGTCGGAGAAGAGTGAAGAAGTCACCGGCGGAGGCGGGTGGCACATTACTCTTACTCTCCTCCTCGATCACCTAAAACCTTTTGTTCCGTTCCTTGTGTATAATAGATCATTAAAGCGCTTTCATGCCTCCTCTTTCATGCTGGTTTCCCTTTGAAAGGGACGGGGATGGTGCCGCACGCCTCAGACTGGGTGACAACAAAAAGGAACACAATGAGTTTCTCGCAACATTTGCAGTGTATGTTTCCACAATACCACAATACCGACATTGAATGTTGCCGTTTTTGTGTTTTTGTCAAACGGCTGCTATTTTGGGGTAAGTGATATAATAACAAGTGATAGTAACTTAATAATAAGTATAAGTGATGGTAATAAAATGCACTGTTTGACTCATTCACTGATAATGGATGAGTCAAACATCTGACTTTCCCCCAGGAGACCTCTGTTGATGATTCACATTGAATCGAAACTCAATGTTTCCTTTTTCTTGTCATGTAACTATTCTAACACTAATCATGTATGTTTTTCTAACCTTAAAAGGTGCTTATATGAGATCGAAAGCCTTTTAGATTTTCTCTCAACAGCTCTCAGCGGCCGTGGCCAAGCTGGATGCTCACAGCCAGCGGTGCTAATGGCGCTAAAAGGTGCAATCGGCAGCAGCAGAGTGGCTGATGGAGATAACATCTCGACCGCCAATTCAATCAGGAGACGCTCGGTCCGAACTGACAAACATTTGTTACGCCTGTATAACATTGTAATAGTGCACAGTCTTTGACGAGTGGACTCCATCCTAAACCAGGATAATCAAGGGGCCTGCGATGCTTGAGTTCTGCTCGGCAGAATATCCCCCCCGGAGTCCAGACACTGGTGGTGGTGGTGAAGAAGGGAGTTGATGAAAACCAAGGATGAGTGAAGAATGCCTGACAGCTGTCTGGAGTTGCCTGGGGGTGGAGGAAGGAGGTCGCATCCGGTTTTCGTGCTGACACCTGACAGCAACAACGGAGGGAACCCCTTAGAAGGCTTGACAGCAACAATATGATTGGTTTAGAGACACGGCGCCGCCTCCGGGGTTGGTTGTTAACCCCACCAACCATCATTGTGCCTTTCTGCGTATTGGATCAAAATCATTGACTTTCAACGCAGGAACGTGTAATGGCAACATTAATACCAACGCACACATACAGACAACATTCGTTCACAGTCAGACATTCACGCACTGTCAGTATACTCAAAGGACATCCTCCTGAACCCGCCCGCTGTCTTCCTCCCATCACCTCCTGAACCCGCCCGCAGTCTTCTTCTCATCACTTCCCGTACCTATCAATCCGGGTTGAGGGATGATTTGGAGCTGCTCATTGTTTCGATCATTACTTTGGACTCGTGGAGTGCAGTATAGCGGTGAGAAATGGCCACCTGTTCTTTTAATAAGAAAAAGAACAATTGCCCATCACAGGACGGATCGGCTACCTGACGCCAAGGGGAAGAAAACCCGGTTTGGTGTGCTCGCTGGTTGAGTGGGGGTACAAAGATCATATAGATACGTGTGAATACGTCAGCTAGCGGAGTGTGCAGGTCTCTTTCTCTGCCACATGCCTCGCAGATTGCCATTTTCCTCACAGTTAAAGCTGAAAGTACCTTTTCCCCCCCCTGGTGAGCAATGCTTGATAATTAAACGGTAATTAAAAGTTTCTAACACAATGCTCCAAATTACAGCGTAGTTTAAGACGTGGACTCTGCAAGTATGTCAGAAATGTACCGGCTTAGCATTCCTCCATAGAAAGGATTCTAGAACAATGTGGCTCGTTGCCTGTTGGTTTATGATAACAAAAGGTCACATTTGAAGATTGAAACCATCACAGCAAATAGAAATGTGAGTGGGAGGTCAAGATTTTAAAGGAAAACAGCCATCTCCTTAGTTTCATGAATCTCCATCTCCTATCAGTTTAATAAAAACAGAACCGACATACGTCAAATGAGAATACTATTCATCAGAATGGCCCAGTTCAAATATACTACTGGAATAATTAGAACTTTAGAAGGTTTAGTTTGCAAACAGCGCTCTGTTGTGTTCTTTTCCTCTCACCGCTTGTGATGTTGTGTGAATTCAATTAACGCAGCGCAGTGACACCGATCAAATGAGTTGCATCGTTTGGAGCTTTTTAGAGCTGTAAATTATGGTTTGAGGGTAGTTTGTGCTGTTTGGATATTTTTACTCGTACAGTCGGAAACGTTCATTGCACTTTTGGAACGTTTTGTTTACGAAGAACAAATCCTAATGTGTTCTAATGTGCATTTTGATTTACTATTTAACAGTGAAAAGAAACAAGGAGAAATGAAAGACGTTTTAAATGAAAAATATTATTGATATTGTGGCCCTGTGCCTGATAAAAGGTCAAAACCAAACGCGGCCATCGCAGTACCCCACAAATGTCATGCGAAATGAATTTTGCCGCCGTGCACAGCATGGTCGCAATCTATATAAAGTCAACTTTATTTGGCAGAAAACGGACTTGTTCAGACCGACGCGTGTAATCGCGATGTGTTTGCGCCCATAGAAAGCAGACCGCTACCGCGACGCTCCTCGGTTTGGGGTTCCAATTCAGTCATGTCGGAACAGCGGGAGGAACATTCACCAGACCGGTGATGCTGAGATGAAAGCAGAGATGGTGCAACAGCCAGGCTGCTTTTTCTTGCCGTGGACAAACTGCGAGCGACCAGATTGCTGTTTGGGTTCTTTTCTGAGGTGCATTTGTGAGGCACTAGAGCTTAAACCAAAGTAATACATCCATCTTAAGCTATTGGGTCTGAACTGCTACCAAAATGGCTTGTTTCCCGCTCTATTTTTCTTACAGATGTATGTTTTAGGTTTATATTTGTGTTGACTATTTGTTTAGATGTTATTTTCAGTATCTAAAATAAGATTTGTTGAGGTTTTGGATTAAGTGGAGGTGAGTCTAGAGAGAGTTAAACTTCACAGACCAGCACGTTATTGCGATTTCGTTCCCCACCCTGGAGATCCGAGGGAGCGCCGTCCACGGCTCCTCTCCCCAACCTGCCTCCTCTTTGACATCTTTCCTCGTTGCCTTTTTGCACCCGCCCCTTGATGAGGAGAAGAGGTCCAAGTTTGTCTCCTGGCACACCTGATCTCAACCCCCCCCCTTGATGGAGTGGGTGAAGGGCTTAGGAGGCTGCAACTCCTCCACCATCCTGCGCTTCAGCCCCTTAAAGTGATCTATTGCTCGTCGTTCCTTTTAGAACACGGTAAATAATTCCATGATCTCAATGGACGTCCTGAATGAACACGACTGATTTGACCTTTAAATCCAAGTTGTGGTTTCGCATTGAGATGAGACTTTAGAATGAAAAGACATGCACTACGCAGTAGATGCATTGAATAGAGTTAAAAGAAAGAGCAATTAGGTTAGCGGAGCGTCGTGTCAGCGGCATTAACTCGTTTGATTCTCCTCCGAATCGAATATGAGTAATTGCTTGTTTTATTTCAGGGTGATGAGTCATAGAGCGCCTCCCTTTTCTTACACAACCTCAGGCGGAACGTGACGCCGCAGCCTATAAGAGCACTGATTCTTTTTTTCTCTGGGTAAGAGAGCCATGTCTGGCGAACCCTCATTGATTTCTCCCTCTCTCCCTCTCCCTCGTGTTTGTGTAGGCTCTGATTCTGCGAGCTGCAGGAGGAGGGCATGTGAAGGGGAAACAAAGTGGACATCTTATCCGTCCACGCTCAGCGTTTCGGACACCCACGGCTTCATTGTGGCCGTGATCGTCCTGCCCACATGAGGATGCTGAACCCACACGCTGGTTTCGGTGAGCCTCGGGATGAAAACCCAAGCGTGAAAGAGGAGTTATCCCGGTGGCAAACACCAGGGGGCAGAAGCAGCCTTCACGGCCCTCCGAGCATCCTTAACGTGGTGTGTTTGACCGAGAGAAAGAGATCCTCGGCAGCATCTTCTCATCCACGATCCTCAGCCCTAAAAAGACTTTTTAAAAAGGCATCGTGCCTTCAAACTGACCCATTTGGGGAGATTGGTGGGTTGGCTCCTCTCAATCTTTCCTCCCGCATTCTCTCTCCTTGCCTGATGAGGATTTTGAGAAGACAAGAGGAAATATTGGCAAGTTGCTGGGGCACATTTAGACACGTGGAAGCACCAGCGATGGTTTGAGGCCGCGGGTGCTAAAAATAGAGCCGTAATACCCGTCTCTTACTCTCCATGAATTAAAGAACATATGGCGGCGGCCCACACGCACAGAGACACGCTTTCTTCTCCTCGCTGCAGTTTCAGAAAGCTCCTTGAAGTCCAAACATGCCACCATCACTGGTGGAGAGCACTCCGTTTCCACAGACAGTCGTCATAGTAAAAACAGTAATCCCCTCCTCCATGTTTTAGGGATTAATATCACATTTATTCATTGGCCTAGCGGGAAGACTACTGTCGCAAACGGGCAAAGGCACTCGGACGCACAAGGGTTTGTCTTCTCTTTGTGATGCCGTGACCCGTGGGTGGCGGATTGATTCGGGCAAGGGGGGGAAACAATCAGATCAAAATGGAAGAGGAAGAGAGCAAGAGAGAGAGTAAGCAAAATGGGTAGAGAGAGAGAGAGAGAGAGAGAGAGAGAGAGAGAGAGAGAGAAAGCTATTCCATTTTCATTTGATGGATTTAAGTCTCATTCAAAGGGACAGACTTTTGACACATGGGAGAAGGGTTCTCGTTTCCTTGCTTTTATCTGTGGAAGAACTACAGTGTCTACACGCAGAATACACACACACACACACACACACACACACACACACACAGTGTGGTGAAACTACCCCCGCACTGTCCTCTCCCTCTCTGCTCTGCACACAAACAAACACCCCTCCAGCGCTGGTCTTCCCTCCCCCCCCACCCTCCCCTCATGCATTTTCCCTCTCCCCTTCTTTGCTCTCAGGCTGGGGCTCGGGTTCAGGGGGAGGGGAGGGGGGGGGGGGGGGGGGGGGGGGGTTGCATTAGCGAGGTCCTCGGTCTCTGGTCTCCATCACTGAGCAGGAAGAAGGGGTTTCAGACCGATTATCTGTGCGATAAGAGAATGATGCTGTTAGGAGGAGGAGTATCGTCATGACAGCCTTTGGGCACCTGGGGGGCAAGATGGTGTGACTCTGATTTCCCTGCATGCTCTGCCTGTGTCTTATCAGTCTTGCTGCAAAGTGCAGGGGGGGGGGCGGTGTGTGCGTGCGTGTGGTTGTCCCAGGCGAGGATTACCTTAGCACTCATTATCACTCATGGTGAGGATCATCAGCATCGCCCGGCCCGGCCCGAGTGGCCCCCGGGCCTCCCTCCGGTTCCTCAGTTCTAATACCCACACTGGTCTGAGACCAGCGGCAAAGGGCGCGCGAGGAAAAACTGGAAGAGATAACGCAAAGTATTGAGCCGCTCATCGGCGGAGGAGCACACGCCCCCCCCCCCCCCCTGAATGCAGGCCGCTGCTGGTATTGTTCCGTCTGACTGAAAGCTGCTTACATGCTGCACCAGCAGTTTACAAATCTGTTTTCTGGAAAACAATTTCCCTCTCGCAGACCTCCCTCACTCTCATTGTTCTCAGACTCCCGCGTCCCGGGTGGCCATTTCAGCCAGCTCGCCCCTTGATCTCAATTTCTACAATCGGACGCATTGTCCCCCCCCCTCCCCCTCCTCCTCCGACGGAAGTCGCATTGAAGATCCATCGCTTTGTGATGTAAATGCTGCTAGATGCACCGCACCTGTGTGGGAATAACGATGGGAATTCAATGGCATTATTGTTGTTTACTGCGGTTTCTGTCGAGGTGAAGATGAAAACATTCCGGCATCCATTTAAAGGCTTGAAGGTAAAAGTGTCAGATGGAGACTTCTACTGTGCTCCAGCGCAAATACATTAAAAGGGCGAATTCATGAGGCTATACACAGTGGAAATGTCATCATCCAATTTCAACTATGACTAATGGGATTATCGTGGTCTGGTTCCCGTTTGTATTTGGACCAAATAAATACTTGTGCCCTTTTTCCACTATTTGTCCAAAATTATTCAAGAAACGCTGTCATTAGATCCAAATGCTCGTTCAAACATAGTCCTTAAAAGTACAACAGCATTCATTATTCATGAGTGACTTCACCTTTATTTTAGTGTTGACTGTGGTGGGTTGTGAAGAAATGTCATCGCCAACAGTTCTGATCATCGTGCCACACGCCCCGAGAATAATACGATCAACCAACAGACACAAGCGGGAAGGAGAAGATTTACTCATGCTTCTAATGTGCCTTCGACGCGGTTTAATGAGAACCTGAGCTGTGGAACGTAATATTTTTACAGCCCGGCCGGTGTCTGTTGAAACTTTTTAGAGCCCCTCCTTACGCTTTGAGTATTGAATCGGATGAATGAGCTTTAATCACTCCTTCGGCGACCCCAGCACAGCAACGCATGCTACGATACGTTTCCCTTTTAAATTGCAGGAAAACCTAGAAAAAGGTGCATAAGAAAGCGCCGCCTGGGTGTTTAGACGCATGTCTGCTTGTGTCACTTTGGCCCACGAGAAGAATAGAAACGAACCCAAAGGCCAGGAGGAAAGGCAGCAGCGGCGGTTATTATCTCAGCTCACTTGACAATGACACATGGAGACGAGCCTGTAGACGGAACGGGTTCCAGCACCTCTCGTACCCCCTCCTCCGCCAAAGAACCTGTGCCGGCATATCCCTCCCGGCACCGTCGTAGCGCCTCAGGTGTGGCTGAGTTTTCGAAACAAGACCGTTTTGACTTTGATTTTTTGACCCACCAAGTTGCATCCGTCCTTGTCCGTGCGACGGTGTCTTTACCCCTCCCCAAAATATTCACGCGCAGATTCACCTCGCTCTCCGTCCCCGTCGTGGCGATTCGATGCTCCCTTTCAGGTGTTTAATCACCGCAGAGGGCCGCGGGACGCGGTCGCCGGTGGGGACAGAAGAGGCTCCGGCCGCTGAGAAAGGAGACGTTGGCGGGTGCGGCAGCCGCAACCTCGGCCGACCTTGAGGGGGCGACATTCATGGCAGATATTACACTCTCACAAAAAAAAACTACACACTCAATTTGAATTCAATTTTCCTGTCTTAACTCTGCTTCACATATAAAAAAAAAAAAGTATACAGCGTTTTCTCTAATCCGCCCACCTCTTACCGCGTCTCTCCCTCCCTCTGTCGCGCACACGCTCGCACTAGACTAATCTCATCAACTGTAACGCCGAGCGGAAATGAGTCCCTCCCTGCCATTACCGCCTGCCACATGCACAGGGATCGCTCACGTTAGATCCCTCGTTGCTTGTTTTGCCTTGTCTCTATGTTCCGTTGAGACACACACACACAGTTCTGGAGAGCAGATGTATTTTTTTGCCACATACACTGGCAGTTCTGTACAGTTAACTGGTCAATTGTCCGGTGAAACTAAGATCAGAAACGTAGGTTGATGTCTTATGGGTAATTTATTCAGACTATTCCATTTTTTTACAAAATGTCAGAAGTTGATTGGTGTGTTGGGCCTGGGGCATCGCCAGTTGGATTGTCGAGTTGTAGTGTACGACTCAAAGTGGCTGCACCCTTGAAGTGGTGGAAGTACAACTCAATTGCAGATTTCCAGAACAAACAGAAATCGAAATGCCTGGGGAGGGGGGCAAAATGAACCAGGACCACCAGCAAACCAAACATTCATCGACAAGACACACAAACCAAGAGACCAAGGACACACATGGTTTAAATACACTGGGAAGGGGCAGGTGATTGGACACAGGAGGAAACAATTAGGGGCATGCAGACAATCGCCCACAGGAGAAAACACCAAGGCAAGTGAAGTGCACCCAGGGACACGAGAGGCAGGAAACTACAAAATAAGACATTTTCAGTTAGCTAGATTTTTTTGTACCATACTGTAAACACGATCGTTTTTGCCGTAAAATCCAGGCATTTCCAACATCAGGGTTTGTGGGTACTGACTCACTTTTAGATGCAACCTCACGTGGCCACTTGAGGAACCACAGTTACCGTTTGTATTTCAACCGCACAAAACGGAAACGTTGGCATGTTGAATTGACCCGACGAAGGGTTGCATGCACTGAAAGGTCCCACTGCCTCAACTCAGCGAAAGAAAGGGATTAACCCCCACTTCTTCCCGGGGAGCAGGGTACTCCACCGACTGTCTTGAGTATGTGTTTGTGTGTTTTAGGGACAGCCTATCTGTATTCTGCAGACTTCCTCTGAAGGTGGGATGCAGCCAGTAGGTGGAGGGTGGTCTGGCATTTAAGTGTTTGACACTATCAGTGGTGTGTGAGCGAGTGTCAGCATTGTGCGAGGGCAGGAGGAGGAGGAGGAGGTGTGTGTGGGGGGGTGGGGGGGTAGGGATTTCCACTGAGCCACAGAGCAGATGGTGCAGATGTGAGTAGGTGTTCTCAGTCTCAGCGAGGCCAGGTTTATCCAGCATGCGTGTTTTCAGTGTGAGGAGTCATCTGCGGCTCACTCTCCGTCGAGGATTCCGCTGCCTGCTAGCTCGTCAGCCTCGGGATAAACCGCGCACGTTTGTACATGGGCAGCACATGCGTCGTATTCTGAGAGGTGTCGGAATGATGCATCACACGGTGGAGGAGAGCGGTGCAGGTGCAGGGTTGCGCGTTGAGTGTCGAGGCGTGACGCATCCGACAGCGACGTGTGACTGTGCCTAGTGAAATTATGGAAAAGGGAGGCTGATTCCTCTTAATAAAAAACGTTTCCCCAAGCATTTGGTGCCGTAATAGCAACTCTTTGTCCCCCAACTTTCAATTGTCGTGGAAATGAAGTGGCAAGGTCAAATGCAGCCAACGTTTTGGCCCACTGTCCGATCATAATCAACTAAATGACTCTTCCACTACCGTCCCTAAGTAGGTTTTTTGTTAACCTCCATGACGCCTTTGTGGTCGGAGCCCCCCATCACCCACACTTCATTAATAAATGTATGAAACAATTACTCCACCAGTTAATTATTTAAGTCTCCAATGAATTAAGCATCCAAGCAATCAGCCACTTATGAGTCAGTCAATCGCTGTTGATCCACCGGAGGCATCCGGCTCCTTTCTGCCCTTCTCCCACTTCGATAGATAATGGAGATGGGAGCGTCTGTTGTTCCCACCTACACCGTAGCCCGGGGCCAATTTTCATCATTACTTCCATGTTCTCAAAGTATTCTGCCGTGGCCTTTCCCTGACACGTTGGTGGATTTTTCAGTACCTGACAATGTCAGGTAGAGGCTTGTCGGGTATAATCAGCTCAGACATGCTTTGGCCTCAAGAAATCCTGTCTTCGTAGTCGTTGCTCACCTGGCTTGAGGTAAGATCCACGTGGAGCTGTCTGGCTGCAAATGATGGACTTCTTCCAAGTGATCGTACCAGCTGGCATTTAGAAATGTGGTGAGTTATTGCACCATTTAAAATAACTTTTGGAGGGTTTCATTTTGAAAAGCAATTCATTGTGTAAAAAGGCACAGATGCAGAGTATTTTAATGCTAGTTGGATTGTATATATTTGACGTGTGGGCAGCAATGTAAAAAGAGTGGGTTTCAAAATAACAGAAAAATGTCTTCTAAAAGAAAAAGTTAAATAATGAAGGAAATTCAATTTGTTAGTGCATCATAATACCAACAGGGGAACATGGGGAGAAAACACAATTAAACTCCACAGGGTAAAGTTTGGCTCACGCTACAGGAGTTTGTGCCCAATTTAACCCTGATCCTCCCCTAATTGTTTTACTAATTGACACATGTTATCATATTTTTACTATACATCCTCATGGATGGTTTAAATGAAAATGTGTTTCAATTAGCAATTTCATTAAACAATGTTTTAATTATCTGTAATTGGGCTAAGTATATAATTATTCTATTGTCACACCTCATGCTTCATCGTTTCTACCAACACAGCAGAAAGTGCACCAAAGAAAAGAAGAGGAGTGAATTACACCATGTCCATGTCCCTGTAATGGACATGGACAGAAAAGTTCGGTAAGTGCTCTAACGAGAGATGAGTCAGCTGCCTAATTAGGACAAAGATCCGACAAAAACACGTCAAAAGGAGGTAATGGCCTAGTTTCATTCTGTGTGTATTCATGCGTGAGAGAAAGACTGCAGCCAAATTATCAAGGTGGAGCTTTTCTTCCAAACCATGAAAGGGTGCGGAAGAGAAAATGATCAATGTTGAATCTAATTCCATGAAGTAATTGAGTCATGAGATACATTATGAATTTCTTCTGCTTTGATTGACCCAGTGAAGTCTGTCCGTGTTACAGCCTCTTTACAACATAATAACCAAACTGATTCAGCCACTAAATTGCACGTTAGCACCATCTGATATGCATCATTGTGTGTCGGATTACGTTGGGCCTTTGATGCAATATGCTCTGGCTCTATGAAAAACTCGGCCTGCGGTCATTCCTCCCTTTTCTTCCTTTCATTAACTCGGTTTCATTATGATTGTCATCCTCCTTCCTCCAATTATTTTACTCTATTTTTAATTTCCATTTTCTCTAGATCTTCCCTTTCGCCCCCACTTTAGCAGAACACTCTGCTCTCTTCCATCCTGCACTTTCTAATGCAAACTCCCGCGACCCCTCGCTCCCTGCCCTGTGAGAATTGCTGTGACCGATCAGACGGGCCCCCGTGGCCCAGAGGACAGCGACCGAAGGCGACACGTTCAATTGGGGATTGATTAACTTACGATGCGCCGCCTCCAGCTGACGGCAGGTGAGGTACCTGGAAAAAAAAAGGCAAACAAACGCACGTACTGGCTTTCCTATTAGATGTCCACGCCGACAGTCCTTCATGCTTTGTGCGTGAAAATTCCAAACTGATTGGGCAGAAATAGCTCCAATATCCTTAAAAGTCTGATTATGCTTTACGAACATATTTGGGAGGAAAGGTAATTGCTGCATTGATTACATTTACTGCAAATGTTTTCTACAATCCAAAGTGTTTTTCTCATGCACTCTCACTGCCTGGCCCTGCATTACCCGCCATAAAAGAGACCTCGAATAACATCAACAGGAGATAAACACACTAAATTGGAGAGCTGATATACAGCAAAAGACACCCAGGCGCGTAATGCGACACACTTTCCGGCAGCCTCGACGACAGGCTCAAAGCTCTCGGGCAATAACATCCGCGAGCAGCTGGTGTGCGTTGCTAAAAATGTGAGTCTCTTGGAAGTTTAGCGCACACTTCCTGTGTGTGCACGCTTGCACCAGCCTGCTGTGACCGCGTCAGAGGAGCTTTGGGCTGGTTGGAGAAGCAGCAGCCTGCTTGGCATCTGCATTGGGGGTGAGTAGGTAAAAGCTCAATGCGTTGCAGGGGAGCAGCAGCTGATTCTTTATTTTAGGTGGAGCGAAAGCAGTAAGGTTTACATGCATCGGCATTTCATGATCGCGCATCAAAGGAAAAACTACAATTCTGATCATTTATTCTGTTCATCACGGCCATTCAATCACCTTTTGATGGTCAGTGTCTCCTGGGGCTGTAACATCCGACATGTTGGCCATTCACTTTAACGTCGCAGTACAATGTCGTTTTTCAGGGAATGATACGATAAATGTGATGTCCATGCAGGGAGAGATTATTGCAACGTGTAAACCAATGGGAGAGCTAGAGGAGGAAAGAGGTTATATGTAAAGTAAGTGTCACGGGGTGGATGATTGGGGACAATTGATTGCATATTTTATTGATTTATGATTGCATGGTTTACGACTTGTTGATTTGTGATTGCATGTTGGACAATCTATCGTGTGCTTTGGGTTTTGTTTGAATTGTGTCCTCAATTGACAATCGTCCCCAACAAATTAGCAATTAGTGGCATATGCCCAAAGGACCAATGGGGAAAGGCCAGGGGCGGAACTTTGTCTTTTTAAGCAGGAAGACGGGACACTGGCAGCAGCAGCAGCAGCAGCAGCCGAGGGCAACTGGCAGTCAGACGTCCGAACCAATGGACCAGGGACGCGCAGGACTTCGCTCCTCCTGTGGTGATGAGCCTGGACGGACTATTTTAGCTCCCTTTTATATATTTTAATCGTTTGTATTAAAATAAATATTCTTTTAGTAGTATTTTCGCCCGTCTCCTCTTGGGTCATTGTTTTACTGCTCCCCTCCAAAAAAACAAACCTTTGTTTTTTAATTATTTTGAGTTCCTAGGGCTTTTACCTAGGTGGCATTGTTGGCAACACACACTTAGTTTTTAAGAAGAACCTCGGCCGCTGACATAAGCACATTTAATACAATTATATAACACATAACGCATGGTTGTAGTGGGCTACACTCATAACTAAACCAACACTTACTGCAGAGTTCAGTCAGCAATCTAATATCTACTTATTAAAATGGTAAACAAAAAAAGCAATCAATGATTTACCCATTACTTAAGCAAAACACACACTGAAAAAAAAATCAAAATCCATGCTTGTGTGCAATAAAATGTCACGGCACATTAGGAGGCAGAGAACTCTTCAGATCACGCTCGCAGGCTAATGACATCTGTCGATACAAGCAGACGGTCCTTCATCCTGTGTCAATAGCTGGAAGCTACGTGTCAGTCATTTGCAGCCGCGCTAAACTCATAAGTGCCACTGCAGGGGAGCTATGACACGCTTACATGCATAATCCGCCAACTATAACCACATAACACGTGCGATTAGCCGCGCTGCGCGGGTGCAGCGGAGGACCAGAGGAGCGGACCACTTCAACCGGGTTTTGGCACAATGATGCTCATTAATTACATGGACGTAATGTCGGCGTTAACTGTTTGACATTAAGAAAAGTGACAACTGATGAATTGTTTTCATTTCTGGATTTGAGTGCCCATCTGAAAACAACTCTACACTTTGCTATTGACAAAATGATGATGTAACATGTCTCTGTTCTCCACAGCCTGTCCTTCTGTTCTTGAACAATAATAATAATATCGTGCTGCATCCGCTGTACCCAGCGGTGGTGGGACACTGTGATGTTGAACATATGAAGGAAGGTGGAGAAAACCAGCAACTATTGAGCCAGTTAATTAAGCGAGTGCATTCCATTATAGTTTGACACTCACATCGTACAGTGTGTACCTAAGTGTCACAGAAAGCATTGGATACTAGCAGCTAAAATGAGCCGGTCGATCTGTAAATGCGGTTCTGTCTCATTCCTGGTTATTTAATCTCGTTGTCAGGCAGGTAGAGGGACGGATATAGTGTGCATGCCATTTTTTGTGCGTACACGTGTTTTTCCACACATGTGATCGGCAGAGTGATGATTAATGGCATTTATTAGACCAAGCCGCTAAATTGTTCCCGCTGGCTGTTAAGCAGACAAAGGTCTAACGTCTGCTCATTCTCTTCCCCCCAACTCCCCCAAGACCAAACGCTGCCTCGGTGGGACTGATTACGCCAAGAAACATGCATAAATCATACTTTGTCAATTGTTGGGCCTATTCATTATGTGTTGCACCCCACTTGGCTTTGCAATTACATTGATTCACAAGTACAATGCACAATAGGTCTGTTTACCCTCGGTGTTATCCATGCATGCAGGTGCCAATTGCTGTACCTGGCAGCCGTAATGCTAGATGTGGGGTTTTGCAGTGCTTGGGTGTGTCTGCAAAAAAAAAAAACATTAAACGTATGGATCATGCAGGATCAGCTTTGTGTGCGTCTCCAGTCGCAAAAAAAACCCCTTCGCAGTAAATGTCACCACACACCTCCGCACTCGGAGAGGACCAACAAGGGCCGAGATTCCACGTCGAGCCAATTAAGCTGACGGGTTGGTGCTTTGGTGGCCCAGCCATATGTTTAAGATCTCATTATAAACACACTTCCACGTCCTGATCGGGGCCGCCTCATCATTATTCCACATCTGGAGGAATTCCCAGGTCCTTAATTTGGCAATGCACTGAAAAACAGCCGGCCCGCCCGGAGAGGACAGGTAAATTGAGATGGTCGGTAGGCCTACCTGTGAAACAGAGGTGGTGGCTTCAGGTCGTGGCGCCCCCCCCCCCCACCCTCCCTCCATCCAAATCACTGCAGTCCTCTTTCAGTTCTGCCAGGAATTTGTTCTCATGGAAAAACGAATCATTTACAGGACACATGGAAGGAAAGATGCAGCATTTTCCAGATGTTTGGAAAGTTTTAGTTGATGTAGGAGCTTGTCACAATCGGATTGTGCTATAAAAGAAGCAACATAAATCAAGATGACCACATTCCCAGCTTTTGTTTTTTTGTAAAGGGGCAGGCAGGCTCCTAACAATATCCTTTCAAGGGTGCAACTGCAAGTGCAGATGCACTTCCACTCAAAATAGATGTGGGGTGGAGCAGCACTCTAAACAGCCCCGGTGCTCTGTGGTAATGCGTTTCTCTTGTCTCAGGGGAGCATCTCTATTCCCACAGTCAGTGGGTTCCCACCTGGTTATGAGGAGAAAAGAAAATACAAATTTCAACAGAGAAAAAGTTCAAGTTCAAGTTTATTTTTGTTCCACAAATTCACACGGTATTTTCAATAAAAAACATATTTTTTTGAAAGGCAGAAGAGTGGACCAAAACACAAAATAATTAATAAACCAAGCATTAAGAAATAATATACAACTCGTTTTAATGAGCTTGACGAAGGGTGTCCTCACATCGGCAGTCACAATGTTTCAAGTTTTTCATCTTACATTTCGAATTTAAAAAGAAGGCGCTATCACAAGTTAAACATGCTGACTCTGTGATTCAAATTGAACGCATGTTCCTGATCTGTACTTGTGGCCATAGAATGTTTCCAGAAGTCAATGACTCTCACCTCTGTCACGGCGGGGACGTTCCCGTGAATGTAGCATGACTAGAGCTGCTACATGCGTTCATGCTCTGCTGCACGGACAACACACAGGCCTCCACACACACGCGCAACAACACGCTGATGGTGAAAGAGCTCGCGCACATGTGAGCCCAGCGTGCACAAGACGGGAAAACACAAAGTTTGAGGTGAACACTCGCGATGGGAGCACATGTAGAGTCATGAAATATCAAATATACAGAAGACAAAGGGTAGCGTTCTGCATGAGACTAATTGCAATGAACATACAGAGAGGAGGGTGAATGTTTATGTAGCCCAGCAGGTTAATAAATATCAAATATAGAATGAGTCATGAATATTCAAGGGTGTGAAGCATGCCGGAATCCTGTGAAGCATGAACGTAACAACACAAGCAGCAGACTACGTCCCTGCAAAGACACCCACATGATTTATGCACATGCTTTCCCTGTGGATATCGGCTTCCGCTTGCAGCAACAACAGGAGAGACCAACTATTTCAACTTCGGAGTTAAAAATATAATTTTGAAAATACTTTTAAAATAACTGAGGCAAGTTTTCCTATATGATATAGGGAGGGCTTCGGATTAACCCAAAAGCGAGCCGTGTCCGGTGCCGTGACAGTCAGTCACTTCTCCCTGCAGTGGTGTAATGCTGATATGAGTTTAATCTTCTGACTTTTTCTCAAACGCATTACTTTGATGTGGAGGAAATATGAGTACAGTGGAACTGCACCAAATTTTACCCCCAGACTCCACAAAAGGTTTCGGTGGCACCTGACAGCAGGCTTTCTGCACGGTCACCTCGATTGGCTCAAAAGGCCACAAAAACCAGCCAATGGCGGTTTGCGTGCAGTCCCCCCTTTTCAGGCTTCAGCAGTCAGCCAGCCATCCGGTTGCTAAGTGAAAGTGAATCTCCATCAATAATGATTAGTCAGTGTTGAGCACTCTGTCTCCCCCGTCTTCTCTCCAGCTGTATGAATATAGATGGTTGTTTTCGCTCCCCAAATATACACCGTAATTACTCCCAGGGAACTGTCCAGTGCTGAAAAGAAAGCCTTAACTGCCTCTGGAGCCTCGAACGAAACCCAAACTCTGTGTTACTTATCAAAATGACTCATTGTAAGATACACAGTGTTACTACGTTGCTTACATAACGCAGAGCACTTGCGTAACATCATGTCATGACATAACATGTAACTTTGCCTACTTGAAACCGGAACCTTTTTATGAACACACATCTGAGCAAACAAATATGAGAGTCCCCAAGGCTCCATTCTGGAGCCTCTTCTGTTAAACATCTACATTGGCTCCGATTATGGAAAATATAATAAGAGTGCATAATTATGCAAATGACACATTTATATATTTATAATCCCCTGTAGTCCAATGCAAGCACTGCATAAAAGCATTGAACTATTCTGGATGTGCCAGAACGTGTTTGTAGTTTGAGCCAAACAGGACACATTAGGTCAGCGCTCAACTTCATCTGGGAATGTTTAAAACAACACACCAAGTCAGAAATTTAGGTAAATTTATATTCATGGACTTCGACTTGAATTTCAACAGCCACATTAATATACAAAGTCAGCCTAACATTGCCTTAAGAATGTATTAAGGATTAAAAGATTTATGTCTCTACAGGATTTGGTAAAACTTTTCTATGCATTTTATCTCTCGCAGACTCGACTACAGTCGACACTTTCAGGTGTCGCTAAGAAAATCGATTCGACAGCTGCGGCTGATCCAGAGAGCTGCTGCTCGACAAAATGCATCGCGAACCACCAGCTTCTTAGATTATGAACTGGCTTTCAGTGTGTCGAATAATTTATTTCAAAATGCCTCTGTTGGTTTATAGAGCACTGACGGCACTGACGGCTTTAAGTCCAACATGCATGTCTGATCCATCATCCAGACATCCTCCACGAACACAGAAAAGCAGTGTTTAATTCTTACGCACACTCTTTTTTCATTGTCATTAAACGTCCTTTTGTGGTGGGTTTCTTTTGCACTTTGCCTCAATATGTTTGAGGTTTTATGTGGAGCACTGATCTCTGATGCCGAAATGCGCTGTGTAAATACAACTTGCCGTGCCTTCATTTCCCAGCATGGTTCAAAAATGCCCGTCGACCATATTTTCACAGAGCCCCTGAGAATTAAAGAATTAAATCTCACCTTCGCCAGCCTCCCAATGATGCTGTTCCCCGAGGAGTTGCTGGAAGGCAAGCAGACATCAGCCTCTGAGTTCTCTGCTCGTTGCCCACCGGCAGCTGAGCAGGCTGTACGGGCTCGGCTCATAGCGTGGGAGCAGCAAATAACATCCCTCTATACGCCGAGCCCGTAGAGTGGGATTGTCAAGGTGAACGGACAGGAGGAAATGAGCCCTTTTTCCACCCACTGAGCTATGTACATACAATCCATTTTCCACGCACACCGCTTTAGTCCATTCTAGAAAACACAGAAAAAAATTTAAAAGACCCATTTTATTTAAGCTGGGTAGTAATTTCCAAGGCACTGGCCATATCAAAGCATATTAGGCATCTGATTGTCACATTCTTATTTCTCATTTAGCTTCAGACATGATACACAACTACGCATCCCCTCCCCCACTTCATTTTGCACAAATCATATTTAATGCCTTGCCGTTTTGTACATATGCACATACAGTCAATGATTCAGCTGGAACGGAAACAAATTTCCCCGCTGCACCGTAACTAAAAGCGTTTGTGGGAAATAGAAAATGGATTGCATTAACGTGCAGTGCACACTGCGTGGCAGAATGGATATTGAATTATTCCTGTGGTCCCCCACGAGCACCGAGAGGGAAGAAAAAAGGAACGCATTCAAGTAGTAAAAGTATAATGGCACCCGGGGGGGGGAAGCACATTAGAAGGCCACATATGTAACCCTCACTCCTACACACGACGCGGTGGTCAATGGAGGGGAATCAGACGCGATGATCATTCCCAAGATCAGCGATGAGTTATCAGTTTCCCCTCTATGCATGTCCAGCTCTCTCCCATCTCCTTCTGCCTGTGTGTGTGTGTTTACTGATCTTTTCTATGGGCCCCTTCTGGCGACTCGGAGGCCAGAGGTCCTTGGAGAGAATGCCCGCCTTTAATTCCTCTAAACAAATAGACTGCGGGTTATCCAAAGCGCCTCCGTGGTGGCACAAGACCAACAGCGCGCAGCTGCCTGGCTGGCTGGCTGCAGACGATTCCGCCTCCGAGACTCGCTCAGGAGGACGGAGATCAGAGAGAGAATCCGAAAAAGGAGACAGAGAGAATGTGTGCGCGAGTACACGCGGTGCTGCGGCGGGAAATGGAGGCGGGCAGACGGACGGGGAGGCGGACAGACGGACGATGCGAGGTGGGAATGTGTTTGTGTGTGAGAGACACGCAGCAGATACACGGTTGCCATCAAAATTATTCAAACCCCACTGCGCGTTAGGTTTATTGGCAAATTATACAATTTCTCAGCTGTTTGCAGTAAGCAAATCACACAAGAACTGTTTAATGAAACTAATATCACAAGGGTTTTTCCTCCAAATTCAACACAAAATGATATTTTGAATGCCTACTGGAGCCTCGAGATGATGCAACCCCTTGATGACAAGCATCTCCGGTACTTAGCACCTTTCTGCTGTTATGACCTGCTGCGAACGTGATGCCGCGCCAGACAGCAGCTTCTGGCAGCGTTCCCGAGGAGTCTTAGCGTTTTCCCCATCGGCGACGGCCTCCGGTCCAGCAGCATCCTCGTGCGTGCGCTCTGCAACCCGCCTTCTTCAAATCCCACCAGAAATTTTTCGATGGGCTTCAAGTCGGTGTGACAGCCACTCTAGAATCTTCCATCCCTTTTCCTGAAACCGAGCCTTGGCGGACTTTGGGGTATGCTTGGGATCATTGTGCTGTTGGAAGTTGCGATGGCGCCCGAGATTTGTTTTTTTCTTGAGATTTTCTGACACTTGACACCGAGTCCCGGGTTCCTTTCCACACGCTGCAGGTTTGCAGTTTGCAGAGGCAGCGAAGCGTCACGCAGCCACCGCCAAGCCCCGATGTGGGCAGCGTGTTCTTTTTAACGTATGCTTCGTTCGTCCCCATCTCTAAGAACATTCAGTGCTTTTGCCAACTTTTTGTGTCCTTTTCTTTGTTTGTGCGAGTCACATGATCTCTTCTCTGAACGCTTTGGACGATTCATTTGACAGTGCAGGTATTTTTGTGTTCTACCTCAAGCACACCTGAACTAATGGAGCCATTGACCAGTTGCACCAGGTGTGCTTGAGGCAGGGGGGTTGAATCATTTTGAGACCGCTGTAGTGATTTAGAGTCGCAATTTCCGTTGAATTTGGAGAAAAACCCTGGCGATATTAGTTTTATGGAACTAGCTCAACTGTTTTTTTTGTTTGTTGCAAAGAGCTGAAAAATAACCCAATTTACAATAAGCCTGTAATTTGCATTTTGGAGGATATGTACAGTAGTATATGGTTAAATATAGCATGAGCATTCATTTTTAGTGGTGAATTGCTAACGTAATTCAGCAAATAGTCGTCAATTATTAAACCTGTTTGATTCAGAAGTTAAGTCAAGATGTCAGACATATTACATTAATGGACTCCCAGTTAGCGTAGGGTGATTTTAAGGTCTCAGTTATATAATCTGAAGGTTTTTTTAAAGGGATAATGACAGAACACACGAGAGCTTTATCTGTAGATACATGAACAAAGCCGTGAATGTAATGTAAATGGAGCATCCTCATGGGTGGCAGGAGAAAAGGTTCAAATGCTTTTTTCTGCTTCAGTAATTTAATTTAATATTGTGAAATATACTCTGAAATGTAGCCATTATGCAAAAATACCGTATAAATTTGATAAATATATTGGTAAATAGTTGGTTTTACCGAAGGAAAACACTTCCACGTTTAATCAATCCCCAATAACTAATGTAATATACACTTTTCAGACTCTCACTTTGAACAAGCAAATTCTCCCTCCCTTAAAACACGCATAATGTTTACAGTATTTGGGGGGCAGTGACGGGAGCTGCGTGATGTAAAACTGCTACCCGGCCGTCACATCTCGCATTAAGCCGCGAGCATCGACTGTGGCTTTATCGCTGCTTCAGCAGATGGAGCCGGCTTCCCTTTGCATCTTGCTGGGTAGGTCACCAAGCTCACCAAAACAGTTTTAATTAACCCAGATCTCTGTAGGGTGAGTTGCTGCTAATCCGTATGGGCTCGCGGCTTGGCACCAGCACCCGCTCGTTGTTACGCAACTCCTCCTGCCAGCCGAGACGTGCTTCTTATACACACACACACACACACACGCACCTCATTTGCCCTCCACTAAGGTTGTCTAAAAGGAACAATTCTGCCGTGGAACATTTCAGCTTCGGCAATGCAGCATGCGTTTCAAGTTATTTCTGGTTATCCGCTGGTATTTCTTTTTATTACTTGGAATGACCGATCATAAAGTAATGGCATGTCAAAAACTTGAGAGTGTATCCATAATAGAGTTTAATGGGAAAAGAGATGACTTCTCTTGTCTGGAACATCAATGGTGAATGTCAGGCTTTGGTGTCATCCTCTCAATATCAAAGGGCAAAGATTTCTTTCTAGTCATACATTTGCACTGATATTTGACTGTCAAAGAGGGGGGGAAAAATCCACCACGCAGGCTACAGAAAATCACACTTTTGTCATTTCTCTGAAGCTCAAAATGAGATGCAACACTGTCACGTTTGATAATGAGTCTGGAGAACAATCTGGGGAGTATTTTCAATGCCTTACGGAGTATCTGCAGATTTCCCTCCTAGGAGAACGTTGTATGCGGAAGAACATTAGCACAATGTCATTGATGATTCAACAAGGTACTTGCTGTGAGGTCTAAATACCAAGCGGATGACACACCAAGTAAGAGTCAGCCAAGCTAAAGGAAGAATTCAGCGTGAGCTCTTTATTAGCACTTCATACCTTAGCTGGTGGCACAACTGAACATTTGTCAGCGTCTCCAAGCCGTTACCAATTAAAGCCTCAACTCATTTGCAACATGCCTCAGCCGACGTATTTTCTTAATCACAGCACATTGTGGTCTCCTCATCTTGGAAAGGGTTGCAGTTTGCCTGCTGCACAGCTCGTAGGTCAACAGTGCAAAGCTGTTCCTGGATGCTCCGTCACGTATTCTACCCGACCAGCGATCCCAAACGCTGTGAGATTCAATTTCCTCGCACTCCGGCTCTAAAGACCTTTCTGTCACCGCAGACGTTTGGACATGTGATTTACCAGAAAGGGCACCGTTGAAACTATCAACGATGGCTTGGTGGCGTATGTGTGAGCCGATGCAAGTAAGGGAACATTGATGACACCGGGAATCAAACAGTGCAACTGTTTAACGTTCAAGCAGGTAAATATTTTTGAGTGGAACCCAAAAAAAGGAAAATTGAGTTTCATCACAACGCCTG
The DNA here is from genome assembly GCF_964276395.1 of Gasterosteus aculeatus. NCBI lineage: Eukaryota > Metazoa > Chordata > Actinopteri > Perciformes > Gasterosteidae > Gasterosteus > Gasterosteus aculeatus. The sequence continues at coordinate 19,860,943 of NC_135701.1, read as the reverse complement.
TGAAATGCACCAGAAGAGTGCAAATAATTTAGATAATTTCTGCTCGAGTTGACGCCGCAATGACATATTGAGGCTATGATAGAACACACCAACTTGAATAACGGGATATTCTATTGGTCGGTAAGTGCACACGTGCGGTGGCCTGGTAAGTTCCACCCGACAGGTTGCAGCCACGGCGCCGTGATGGGTGTCACACACACTTTACTCCAGGCAGCCTGTTATCCGCTGCACTTAACTCTCGGGTCTAAGCGAAAAGAAAAACAGGGTCGAGGGAAACATGGCAGCTGTTAAAAAAAAGAAAAAGCTGCAGCAGCAGCAGCAGCTCTGGCTGATGTTATCAACGGGGAGACGGGGCAGGTGGTGAAACTTCAAAGCAGCTTAGATAGACGCGAGATATTGTCTTCCGAAAGATGGCGCGCTCTGATACGAATCAGTGCAGCGGTTTCGACATCAAAGTGACGTCTTTAATGCGACCCGTGGCCGATCTCATTATGGATGCGTGGATAAAGATCACCAGCAATTATATTGTAAAATCCATTTCTTTAATTAAACATGGACGGCGCGCGTTGTTTGTGGCGCCCGTTTGCTTTCCACCATTATTCTCCCGCTGTGTTCCTGATGTGAGCAATTCATATTCAGTGTGGATTTTCTCACTTTGTTCCAGCGATGCTTTGGCTTCAAGTGCTTTAGCTTTTGCTCTTCCATTTTAAAAAGGCACTTTTATATTGTGGGTTTTCACAACTTGGCTCGGCCACAGAGTGCCGCGCTGCAGCTTTCCCTCCGAGCGACACAGCAGCTTAGGAGGGTGTGAGCCACATTCAATACGTCTCACCTTGTTCAAGCACAACAGGAAGTGACGCGACTGAAACTGTGAACATGCATGAGGACATATTGTCCTGTACAGAAACAGCTTCACCGCTTTTGGAGTATTGAGTTCCAGTGAGCGGAACCCGCTGTGTTTCAGAACTGGTTATTCACGCAAGCACACTTTATGTGCTTAAAGCTGCAAAGATACTACAGCGCTTTCCATGTTGCTCCAGGGAATGGACCATTCCAGTTACTCTGTGTTCCATGGACCTTAGTAGGGGGGTGCAGAAATGAATTTAACTATTTTTAAAGTCCCCTATTGCTACAATTCCATCCATCTTTGCATTAAGCATATCTGAAACGTCACTCTATCACTCTCACTTTGAAAAGAGGAGCCGTCACATTTCCTTAATTAGACCTCGGCTATAGCGGGGACAGCAGTGTCTTAATCTGGTGGTTCGCCCCTTTAATCTTCCTCGCATATGGTCTTCCGCATGAATCGGTGCAGCTCTGCTCGGCGCGTAACAGCTATAGCTGCGAAGCGCCACAGTCGACTCATCCGCGCCTTTCGTTGCTGTCTGGCACCTTCACGCCGAGACAGTTTCTGTCGCCTTGCGTCTTTAGCATACAGACAAACCCAGGAGCAAATGAACAGAGAATGGCGATGAATATACCAAATAGAAGAACCCATCCTGAAGTTTAATATGCAGAGTGCAATTTGCACTTTGAGTCGCGTTGAAATTATCCAAGTGGCAAAGTCTTAACGCTGACTTTTCCCCACGAGCAACAACAGCAAAGAGAGAAAGAAATTACATTTTCAGATGAACAGAATCCGACCAAGATCCTGCTGTGTGTCACCATCATGATGCATTGAGGAATCGATTGAGCTTGTGTCATTAATCGGTTTACTTTGAAATGTGGAAAACCGACCTTGTCCCAAAGCCACACGTGGCAACCGCTCGGCGTCTGCATCCGGGAGACTTCACCTGAGAAGAGCTGCTGTGGCTCACGTAATTCTGTGCGTGGTTGACTCCACGCGCCGCGAGTTGGCGCCATTAATTCCGATATTTCCCACAAAGAGGTCTTCATTTCTCAGGACGGCGCAGGGGGAAACACATCATCAATCATGCAATCCTGCTGGAGCTCTTCCAGTTTGACGGGCCGTATTGTTGATGGGCGCAGGGTGAGATGATTACAGCAGGGACTCTACCGGCGAAACCTAAACCCCGAGATGGCCTTTATTCAGACATCCAAGATGCCAATCACAATTATCTCAAAAACTCTCTTAATACCAATCAGTACATCATTGAATTTATTACGACATGAGGGTTTGGTGAGGTATGTGATAAAGCAAAAAGTAGTTTCACCTTTTCTAAATGTTGGTTTGTATAAAAAGCCATTGCTCTTATTTCTGAGGCGTCTAGCAGGATGTCGTCAGGATTGAGCAGCAGAAGGAGGGTTAGCGGTTAAAAGATGGGCTGGATATCCTGTCTGCTGCTACATATTTACACACATGATAGATGCAGTGGGTGCGACTAAGAGAGCAGCACCGAGATTTCTTCTTTTTTTTTTTTTTTTTTTTTTCAAAAGCAGGGATTAACCTCCATTTGTTGTAATTAGATGGCGCAGTCACTTCCACTGCAACCTAATGAATATGTGTACCAGTGGCTCTTTTCTCTGTGATTCATGTGTCTGTGTTAAGAGCTCACCTTGGACTAAGAGCTCAAGGCGGTAAATGTGCTCGGTGCACGGGGAGATTAGGATTCTGCACTGATCTGTCCTCAGACCGCCTACTTGACACACGGCGAACATAAAAGCTCAGAGTCCGTCCCTGGGAAAGGCACTTATAAATTGTGCGTCACCGAACTCCACTTTTTTTTTTTTCCAAATACAATTTCAAATGCCCGATAACAGCAAAGTCTGTAATCTTTAACCTGCGTAAGCGGACTGGACGGGATGAGCATCGAGCTGGTTGACCACGGCTTTCCTGTCTCTCTTCAAACCCTCTGCGACATCATCCCTTAGAATTATCTCATGAACTTGTTATAAAGATGTTTCCTCAGCAGTTAAACGTTCATATCTGCTCGACATGTGCCTCATGGCCTTCGGCATCAGCAGATATGTCTTGCGAAACCCGTAAACGATGACTGATGTGTTTTCGCATCGCACCTTTATGAGGCGCTCCGATCTGATAAAATAAAGACAAAAAAATACTTACATAACAGATGTGACCGAGAGGTAGCAAAGGGAATTAAATAAAAATATAACTATAAAAGTCATGGGAACTTTTTTTCTCCTTGACTTTTTCTTTTTTTCATGTTAGAGTCATCAATTAGTTCCCTTTTTCATAAAAGAAATAAAACATGGAGCTCCCAAGGAGCATGAGAAACGCCTTACCTCTTCCAAACACTAAATATCGAGGGGAAAAAAGTGATAGCGGCCAAATCTGAAGGCAGGAGAAGAAGGAGAGAGCGAACCGGGTCAAAGATGCTCTAAAATAAGCCGTCTGTTAATGGCAGCCACAGAGACTTCGCAAATCCCATTTTGCCCGAACAAGGAGGTCACTAGGTCCTCTGTCTCGTATATCCTTTCATTAGCTGAGGTGAGTCTCCGAGTAAAATTAAATGAGCCTCTCATGCTGTTGTGTGCATTCAATCATTGTGTTTGTTTCCGTGGTGATCCAGTTTCTCCAGATTTTCCACTGGCCACAGTTTGAAATATGAAATACATTCGTATAAAAACAACTTAAACCTGCTGCCGTTGTCCATTTTCTCCAAATTGTGTTATCACTGTGTCAATATGGACGACACTCATTGGGGGCGGAATCAAGTTGGTGCTGCTCAGGTGCTCAAAGGTCCACGTGAGCTCTCCAAACGTGCAGCACTTCAGAAGAGCGGCGCGAGGCAGGTTTGGCGATAATTAATCTCCTGGATCCAACAAAGTGGTCCTGGATGACACCCACTTGGGTCGGGATGGATAATCCCTGCGCTGCAACAAAAAGCACACGCGGCCAAGAGCTCAACAACCGCTCCGCCGCGCAAGTCGTGTTCACCAGCCACAAAACCAACGGCTTATTGAATCAGCACATCTCCACAGTCGACCACAATACACAGTTCCATCCGAGACAAAAAACGTGGAGGATTATCCGTTCAGCAAATCAGGCCGAAGAAAAACAGCTAATGTGTTCAAATTGGAGAGAAAGGGGAGGAAGAAAAATCTTTATGGGTTGAACAAGATACAAACAGGCCGATAATCCGCTTTTAACAAGATGAGTGATCGCGGCCTTTTGTCAGCTCGTTGAGTCTCCGCAATCAATGGTGGTGATTCAGCCCCCCCCCCCCCAACACGTGAGCGGCAGGCACAGGCACATGTTCTGCACTGATCAGAACCACCGGCCAGAGGGATCGATGGGGGTTCAGAGGAGGAGAGGACGGCCGTGGGGGCAATCGGTGCGGACAGAAAGGACGAAGACGACGAGGCCTAGAAGGGGGGGGGGGGGGGGGGGGAAACACCAAGGAGGCAACAACCCGAAGGCTCGCTCGCTCGGCCACTGCCCCGCTGTCAGGTAAATGCCATCCGGCTGTTCCGCAGATGAGGCCGGAGCTGTTGACATTTGGAATGTACCTGCAACACTTCATCGTCCTCGGCTGCTGGCTCACTCGTTCTCTGCCACACGGTGTCTCATCTCACACGATCTGAAGGCGCTTCACTTAATACCAATCAGTGATGTTCAGTAACGGTGATGGGAAAGGAAAAATCACACCCTGACTTATGGTATTGGTTTGTTATTTTCTTTGGCGCCGTGTTGCCATTATAGGCCACGAATATAGCCTATTACTGGACTGTCATGTTTAGGCTATTTGGCTAAATACTCGAATTACGACCCATCATGCTATTCCCATATTAAAACAGAGAAAACCATGAGAGAAAAACTTAATTGTGACTCAATTTCATCATTCTTAATGAGGCAACGATTGAAATATTAGCTTCTTCCTATTGGTGATTGCTCATTAATTTTATTTTAAGGCTTTGATGTCCATATTCTCTCTTTCCTTACGTATTTTTCTTCCAGGAACAACTACACAGCGCATTCAGACGGAGACCGTGGTGACAGCACTGTACTGACTTTATCAGCATGTCATTCATTTTATTTGGTCATGCGCAATTTAGTTTTCACCCTGAGGCATCCAAAATATTTTGAACATTTGTGTCCCACCAAAATGAGCGGTGCCTCCGCGGCAATTCCCTCTGAAGGCCATGAAGCTCATGAAAAATAGATCTCGAAAGCCTTGAAATTTTTTTATTCTGCCTGTGAACCTCTCTGCTCATGGAATGGCAAAACTAACAATAGATGTATTACAGAGACAGGAAATACCTGACAAAATTCTTTCTCTGCCTCCAGTAATACGAGTGATCGTCCCGAGTGATTTGAAAGAACTGTGAGCACATCCAGAGTCGGGGAGTCCTAATAAAATTGCCCTGCTTGCTCTTAATTCCTCAATATTCTCCCTGTCGTTATTGCCTTTTCTCTGGGAATGTAGGTCAGAGGCAGGATGTTGATGTTCTGCTGAGAGGTGGATTGACACAGCGGCCCGGCTGTTCGCGCTCCTCCTCGGGGACGCAGACCGAGATTGAATTTCCCTTCTTGCCATGCGCCTTCCATTCGCCCCGTGAGAACAAAGCGCGTGTTGGCGCTGAGCCTCAGCTGCAGCCCATCATTATTACAGTGAAGCTAATGGTAAAAGGGTTCCTGTTGCTCATCTTTATTTTACCGCCTCCTCCGGAATACACAGAGAGCGAAGACGGGCTGATGTAGTGTTCTGATAACGAGTGTGCACTCATCCCACCGTGATATCTACATAATTGACACTTGTCTGTACTCAATAGGTTTCAGAGAGATTGAGCGATGGAAAAGTGTGTACCGTAATTTCCGCACTATAAGGCGCACTTAAAAGCCTTTCATTTTCTCAAAAAAAGACAGCGCGTGTTATAATCCGGAGCGCCTTATATATGGATCAATTGGTTGATCCACACTGGTTGTACACGGAGCTCAAGGCGCTCTGTCAAAATGTTTCAGTATGAAAAACCAATAATAATAATAAATGTGTTTCGGTACGACTGGTAAACTGCAAAGCCGCACGGCTTGCAGCATTACGGTAACCACGGATACTGTGCTTACTTACAGTTGAGGTGACCAGACGTCCTCTTTTCCCCGGACATTTCTCCTCTTTTTGAGACCTGAAAAATGCGTCCGGCAGGGATTTTGCTTCGTCGGATATTTGTGTTTTTCTGGGTCTTTCACAAACTAGTTATTCCGCCCATAAGTTTTGGAAATGGTGTCTCCATTACGTTCCACCTTCTTGCGCGAGCTGTCACGTGCTGTACACAATGCAACTAGGGGAGGTGGCCAGGTGCTCAGTGTTGCCAGGTTGGAAATGTTCACCATTTCCAGCAACACTGAGCACCTATCGTACCAAAGGCTCAAAATGGTCGTATTTGGGGGATAATTATCGTGTATCTGGCAACATTGAGATCGGTCGACCAATGGCTGTTCTCTCTACAGTCAGAGCTCGCGAAACAAAATCCCGGACGTTTTTGGAATCCCTGCCGGACGCATTTTTTAGGTCTCAAAAAGAGGACGTCTGGTCACCCTAACACAACGCAAACCCAGGTAAAACGTTTGACTGCAGTATTTCATGCGTCTTATAATCCGGTGCGCCCTATGTATGAAAAATGTTTTAAAATAGATCATTGAAGGTGCGCCTTTTAATCCGGTTAAAGTTACTCTCGGTAAGCAAAACTGGAGTACTGATTAAAGCTGGGAAATGTCTGGTTACATCTGTTTGGAATACATTATTCAGCAGTACACTTACCTAAAAAGTAAAATATGGAATTTGTAAAGACACTATGACAGAAAATGAACTGCCAACTACCTGGTTCTTATGTCTAAAGCCCCCCGAACAATGAAAACAAATTTTCGCTTTCAGAAGCTGGATAACTTAAGGTTGTATTTTGGAACAATAACATAACTTTAGACTTTTGGACATTGACCAACACTTATCTCAAATATTATATCTTTTATACCAAATGCTGTATTGAGAAAATGATTGGCATAATAATGCTCAATGAAAACTCAAACCATCACAAACATCCCGATCCATGTCAAGTATAATTCTATTTCAGCACAGATGATGCAGTTTTCAGTAGACGTATCATGGGTATGTAAACAGTGCATTTTACTATTACGTAATGTAATATTTCAATATTTTTGTTGTAAGCCAGACTACAAATAGAACACATTAGATGTAAGTATATTGCAAATCCTCAACTCTGATTCCTGTTGTTCTTCGCTGTACAGTAATCAATCTAAAAAGCAGAGTTGAACATTGAACTATATTCACTGTCGATGCTGACTATCCTGCATCATGCGTGAGCTTGGATTACAAAGATGATTAAATAAAAAAAAGATTAATACCCCGGTTGTCTAACCGTCACAGCGTGAGGGAATAAACCATTTCACCTCTTCAGTATTAATCGACTGACTTGGTTGAAATCTCCAAAAAGCTGTCATTAAAAGATAAAGATCTAAAATGACTGTTAAAAGGCATCGATCCATCACACCTTTACTGTCCCATTAACCTGTTTAGAGCTTTGAGTTGCAACACACTGATTCAAACGAACGGCCACTAAGTCAGAATATCAGGCTACTATTCCATTCAGAAACCAAATGTCAATGGCTAATTACCATTGGTTGCCATACTCTGGCTCCCACGCTCTCTGCTAATTGGCTATATAGACCCAGGGAGACGGCGTTGCCTCGAGGCCAGTCCCCCCTGTACACCCGGCAGTAAGCGTCCCGCGTTTCATGAGACAGAGGACGATTAATCAGTCAAGTGGGTGCAGACGAGGTAATGGGTTTAAAATACGCCGTGAAAGGGACATCTTCTAATGTTAAAGCACAGACGTAATGACCCATTTAGGAAGTAAAACGGCTCAGTGGAGCTTGGTCTTCAGAGATGTTGTGGAATCAAACTGATGTGTACGAAGGAAATGACGCGGTCCACGCGTGTCATCTGAGCGAAGGATTGTCCAAGGAACGACTATGAAATAAAGCAGAGGGAAGTGAAGTGGTTGGAGGTGGATGTGGAGGAGGGGGGGGGGGCACATTTCCAGTAGCCCTGCTTTGTGTCCCAATGAAAGTTGAGCGCTGTTTTCACTCTAAACTGATGACCTTTAACCCCAGAGCCTCGCCACAAACACAAGGCAGCCTCACAGGACTTTTGTGAGGTTTTCCGGGCCAAACATGTTTATTTGACTAATGTAGAAGTGAGCACATCGTATTTTTAAAGCACAGTTCAGTTTTGTGTGTCTTCTTTGTTATTCTGTATTTAGTAAGAGTCGGTTAAGTTGCCGTGGGGGTTATTGCTCTATTTTCTTATCTGATAATCACAAATCCGTGGCCGATATGATTGAGTTCAGAGATATATTGAGAAAAAAAAAATTAGATGTTAATTTACAGGTTGTTAGACGAGCAGGAATGAGAGTCTGTTTGTAAAAAAGGACTTAGATTCTCAATACAAGTGAACCATGAAATCACAACACAAATTCTGATTCAGAATGTGTTTAAAATACCTACATTTTTGTATAAATGTTTTCAAATTTGTGTTTATTGGTAAGATTGTGTAATAAATGTTTGCTTCTTTTGGTATGCAAAGTCACATAAACTATAAAACTACATTTGTCGTAACAATATATTGTTCTGCATATTTTTATTTTCAGCAATTTAAACGTAAATTCATAATGTCATAAATACCATAAGACAGATAAGCTGACCTAAGCCAATATGCACAGAAAATATATTTTTTATGTGAATAAAGTGTTATATGGCTTCACGCATTCATTTTGTGCTCTAAATGTGCTGCAGCACTATTAAACTCTATTTCCACCCACATCATCTCGTACACACATTCGGCTCAAATGTTGACAAAATTGTATCACTATATATTTTTTTAATAATAAAAACAGCGCAGGGAAGGTAAAGCAAATGAAGTGGAGCAGTCGGACAAAGTGTTTGCTTAAAGTTGGAGAAAAGTCCCCCACCAGATCAGACACTACTGATCGGACTGCTGAATAAATGCATGAGTGTGTGTGTGTGTGTGTGTGTGTGTGTGTGTGTGTGTGTGTGTGTGTGTGTGTCATGTACCATTCGGTTCAGAATAACAGGGTTTAACACAAGGCCCCAAACTATTCGCAGTCCGTATTGAGATGACAAATCTTTGAGAGGAATAGGACCAAGGAGAGGTCAGACTGCCGACAAAAGCAATTTCCCCTTCAGAACAGCACTCCGCACACAGGTACACATAAACCTGGGTTTCAACCATGGATGTCCACCCATTGCGATGACAATCATTAGTGAGTTCTTATTGCCTTGTGACATGCATCATTAAAACAAAACATTTTAAAAAACAGCATCAGTTAGTTTTGCTTCAAAAAAGGTGTATTTATTTGCCACAAGGAGCAAATCAGCTGCACCCGACTGCACACGGTGGATCACCAGCCATCCTGGAGGGGAGGAGACAAGTGGAGGCCAGAGGAAGGATAAAGGGTAGAGTTATTGAGTTTTTAAGATAAAGTTCATTGATGATGTATTGGAGGTGTCCAAGGGAAAGCAGTGAGTGGATTGTTTTTTCTCCGGCTTGTGCTTTGCCTCCTTGCAAACACTTGAAACCGATCCATCTACCCCCCCAAAAAAAGCTCAATATACTGTGAATGCGTATTTTATGAAATACAAAAACAAGTCAGAACTGAAAAAAAATGTAGATACAAATTCACTGAGAGCAGAACAAAGTGACTTTTCTTCATAGTTTTATCTCCAGTGGAGACACGTGTCTTTAGCTGCCCCTGCAGACTCGGGATTGGAAGTTTGTATTTGAGTAAATACTGCAGTATATCTCATGCAAACTAACATGGGGCTTCTAATGTAAAAGTGGACACGATTCATTAAAGGGCCGGCGTGCAGGATTTGGTGGCGTGCATGACTCCATGAAGAGGACCTGGTCTCTATAGATACTAGTCACTACCCACTGACCCTTTAATGGATATGTCGGGCCCACAGGATTGATATGCTACAGTAAATGGACGCCCCCCTATATTCCATTATTTATGTATTTGATTTTCTAACTATTTGTTTATTAAACTAGCATATGTTCTTTTGCGAAGTGATATTACGTATATGTGTTGGTAAGTGAGGTGACTGAGGTCACCTGAGGGCTCCTTGTTTAGGAGTCAAGCGGGAGATGTTTATAAGTAAGGAGAGAGAAGCAAGAACCTTTGGCGCTGATGCGCACTTCTTACCCGTTTTAACGGAGGAATAAAGCACTTCTTAAAAACTAACGCACGGCTGGATGTCACGTCTGTCCATGTGTGCCACAGATACACAGCGAAACTCGGTACACCTCATCGTTTGCACATGTAAATGGTTTAATGGAGCCTTTAGGTCATCATCTACCAAATATCATGAGAATTAGTCAGAATATTACTTTGTTTATTCAGATTGATGAAAGTTAAGTGGATAAATCATCACAAACACTTGCACTTTCAGACATGAAGACACTCTATTTTAAACAGCTCCACTAGAAAAGAAATGTTCTATTGCATATTTTACTCAAGTGGAGCAAACTAACAGATATTTATCTTCCAGTTTTAAGGAAGACAATAGTATGCACTGTCTTACTCATGCCCTGCCTGGCCTTTTTCATTTTAAATAGCAAACATTGTGCCTCACTTGAACATATAGTTAATGGTTAATTATTTTTTGACTTTTGTTGTGAGTTATGTCAACTCGAATCACTTCGATCACTTAGCCTTATGCAACCCCATTTCCCAGGGTTGTTGGAGTCAAAGGACTGACTACTTGCTGGAATAAATCACACACTCTTCTCTGTCATGAGTATCCATTGGAACTGGAGCATCCTCTTAAAACCTAAATGATGACGGATAACAGTTGTCAGTGCGAAAAGACATTTATTTTTGTTTCAACTGAAAGCCGAAGGTACACACGGCTAAACCTTTATCTATCAAAGGAAACAATACATTTGTCCTTTAATCAAGACAAATTCTGCTGCTCCCCGATGGACGACTGGTGGATATGGATCGCGTGGCGTGAAATGATGCAGTACAGTAGGGAAACCTATACTGCATTAACACTCAATTAGGGTCTCCACCTCGCTTGTTCCGCTTTCCAAACATAGATCCTCCATCTCGTGCACGGCGCCGGGGTCGAATGCCGCGGGCCCCGGAGACGAGAGAACCCGGCGCGCTTCAACCGGCCCGGGGGCGGAACCCGAGCCCTGGCGTCCGGCCCGGGCCCCAGAGTGACAACGGATCGATGCCGCTGATTAATTAACTTCTAATGAGTTCAGCTGAGCGTTGAGAGACCCAGAAAGTTGGACACGTCCCATTACCTCTCATCCGTCTGACCCCCCTCCCTCATCCTGCGTCTATCGACCGGATTTGAAGGCACGTGAAGATGATCTTTTTTCTTTTATACTCGTGATGTCGCTCGGAATCGTTGATTAATTAACACCGGGGACTCGTGGGTACAAAGCAATAACCTGAAATGTGCCATTGGTTCCCAATTTGCATCGACGGCTGGGACGCGGGAACGGCGAGGACGGCACGCCGAACGGGCCGACCTAATTTCCCGCAGCCACTAAATTTGGAAGCTGAGCGAAATGTGGTAAAAGTCAGCCTTCAGAGAGCCAGGCCGAAAGCTTCAGAGTGGGCAGAAGCAATGGAGATGAATGGGCGTGTGAATGGAGAAGTGGATCGGGGAGCGGAGGCTCGGGCCCGCTCGGCTCGGCTGTTTTGAAGGTGACAAGTGTGGAGCAGGTTTTTAAACACCATAGACTTTGATGCTTTGGGGATCTGGGGGTCTAGGGGGAGAAGGGAGGGGGGGGGGGGGCTTGTTATCCACCAGTGACACGTCGGTGACAGATGCTGAATGCTGTTCCCTCGTCCTAAACAATAACGCGCGCGGAGAGGGAACATGCTGATACGAGCATTGACTTCTAAATGCTTCCGAGCCGAGCCGCATGGCCTCTCCCGTACGGCTAGTTTTCCACTTCATTCTGAGTCCAAATGTAAACTTTCAATTTGGACTACAGCTCTCAGAATGCACTGCAGTGCCCCCGAAATTAGGTCAAGATCAGCTCGCCCTTTTTGTCTAGATTTTTTTTCCCCCATCACACAGCCAATGACAAAGACACAATTACCCTTCTATCGATCAACGATGCCCCGTGACCATCAAAACACAGCATAGAGGTCACTTGTCGTCGCATAGTCACTCGAGTCTCTTTCAACGGCACGGCTGCAATAGAACGGAGGCAGATAATGAGCTTAGCGGCTGGCTGTTCGGCGCGTGATGCAAACACTGGCCGGATGCAGGAGGGTCGCTCGAGGTTGGCGAGAGTGGCGAGAGCGCATGGCACAAAAAAAAGCACAGATAGGGGGAATGTTGCTGTGACCGAAAGACACGCCGCAGCGGTATTAATTACATTGCTGCTCTATTTAATTGCAGAAAGAGAAAAGGGATTGTGGGGAGCATGTTGACAATCGCTGGCGCGCAAAACCGGCAAAGAGGGCGGATTAGAGAAAGTGAGATTACCGTCGAGGGAGGGAGGCAGGACTGTTCGGGTCTGTGAAGGGAGGGGATGAGACCTAGCGGTACATGACACCTGACCCCCCCCGGCATTGAATGTTTGCATGCACGCGTGTCTGCGTGAAAAGGGAGCCGGATGGGACGCTGAGGTGGATGTGGTGAAGCCCCACAGTGAACACATCTAAACAACATGCACTTTCCTATTCACAAATCCCTAATCCCTCACCCCAGAAGTGGGACACTTTAGCATATAATCACAGCGGAGCAAACCGTAATCCCACACGCTCCACGTTCTCTCAAGTGTACACGACGCAGATTCATAAAACCCACGGTGAGAAGATGGTGGAAACTTTCCAGGCCTCTGAGCGTCTGCTCTCCCCCAGACGCGCTAACTGTCTCTATCCGTACCTCCGTCCTTCTGCGCCTCCTCACCTTTCCAGCCCCGGTATCCCCCGTGGGCTCCAGGCGCACGCATCGTATAGCCTCTTGGAAGGTCTTTGCAGCGTGGACGCCCCCGGGGCATCCAGCAGGGACGCGAGAGGGCCCGCGGTTTATAACCTCGCCCGCAGCCACAAAGAGACGGACACCCTCTGCGTGTCCGGCATGATGCTCAACATCGCTGCACAAATCGCACATATTGACCCAATCGGCAGTCCGTTGAAGCCCAGCTCCTCTCACGTTGCAGTCATGATGAGTTTATGTGGGGAAACAAACAGTGTGGTCAGGCCCTGTGGTAAACACGCAGCGACATTTATCAATGCTTAAACTCGACACTGCTGTAAAATCCAAGGAAAGTGTTTGGAGTTCGCCGAATCAAAAGTGCAGCGTTTAATACCGTGAATTTATATCATCAACTCTGCACAACTAATCTCCTAAATTATGATAGTATAGACAAACCACGAGACCCTCGTCAAAGAATGTGTTATGAGCTTAAGGTAACAAAAATGAAACCCAAGTATGAGGAGTTTGATTTAGACAAACAGATGCGAATGACGTAACACTCACGTACTAGATGTAGACAGCAGGCTCATCGGAACGGAACTGTCGACTTTCAAAATGGGATAGTTGTGAAAACCAAATGTTCTTTGCAAAGGAAATGCCCCGTCCCTGCACTGCCCAGAGAGAAAGAAAGTGTTTTGAGGATTGCATCATCCCTTTTTTTTTACAAAACTGTGTGGTTGGCAGAAGCCCAAGTGTCCCTAAGCGATGCCTAATGGACCAATTTTCTCTCAGTTGTATTTAAATCTGCTTTTTCGGGTCTGAAAACAAGTCTTCCCAGAGAGACATCCTTTCCTTTTTTTTTCGCCCCCGCCAGTGATGACTGGTAAATGGTCTGAGGACCTGCGTGACTGCTCGTGTGATTTACTGAGCTCCGGGAGACTTCCACTGAGCTGTAATGTGACAACTGGAAGGCCGCATTTAGCCCTGATAAAATGGATAACTGCACTGAGAATAATGTGCTCAGAAGCCACCGATTATAAATGCAAAAGTAGCCGTTGTTCTGCAGGAAAAAGTGCTTTCATGTCGAGCTCGACGCTCTCTGTTCCGAGGCGCATCCTTTCGTTCCCCAACAACGATTGCATGAAATTGCCACGAGATCCATGTTTTTTTTTTGACGGAACGTTCATTTATGTCCCATTCATTCCCGCGCTCATTAACATAATGCACCCGACGTATCCCTCCGTGAAGGTTGCCCCCCCGTCACAAACTCCCACAACTCTGAAGGCACACTTGTGATCATCCATTCCGAAGGCGGTGCTGGGCGTTTGAACATCAACTGCCCCCGTAAACCCTCCTGACAGGAGAATGAAGACATATTTCCCTCGTCCGTCCGCGTATCCCTGGTGATTGTCTGGGAGGACGAGAACACCATCAATAACCCAACGCCAGAAAGCGGGTGGGAGGCTACTGTCGCAACGGCTACACAAACCTCCCACTGATACCTCCACGGGATGCAGTGAGATGAAATCGAATCAAAGGAAATTACTTTGCCTCCAAAGCCGGTGCGCGCACACACAGTCACAGTCTCACACACAGACAGAGCAACGTTAATGGTTTAATATTTACACACACAAACGCGGAGTCTGGGAAATCTTCATCTGCTCCGCCGGATCCTTTGACTGCCGGGTAAATAACAGAAAAAGACCCCTCCAATATCTGAATTCATCAACGCAGGAGGAGCATCCACCTGTTCCCAGTCGCCTTAGTGTACATTTACCTTTTGAAGGCATCCTCCAAGTCAATGCAAGCGAATTACCCGAGAAAGAGAGAGGCAACCATCGGAGGCTGGAACCATTAATTTCCCTGGAGAAAGTGTGCACTCTGCTCGGAGGGCCAGAGTGACCTTTTGCTGACAAGACTGCAGCGGAGGAGACAGGCACAGTGGACAAATGGGATATTAGAATACAGCCGCGAGAGGGGATGGAGGAGAATACACGCAGCTGTGGATGGATTTATAATCACTAGGCAAGTCGTAGGAGGGGGTAGCATGCGTGACGTTTGACTTAGAACATGCATTCCTTTTATATTTCATCAGGTGGACCCACGCTGTGGTCCAGTCCACGTGTGAACCTCTGTTAAGGGTTAGCTAGCAGGCAAAATGCCTTTGGTGCTGGTTGTTTACTATAAAGCATCTGACTGAGAAGAAACACAAATCAAACAACAATAGAAAGCATATTTGTTGTTGCTTTTTAGAATAGTAGCATGTTGTGCGTTTGCATGTATTTTTAGTTGTTGTTTTTCTCGAGCTGCAAAGTTTTTGTGAAATCTCACTTAAAAATGCATCAAGCAATACTGACAACTTGTCAGTCAGGATAATGCAGATGGAGTTGAGTAGAAGTTGTCAACCCATGTCTTGCTGAACAGCATTTATAAAATTGTAATTGCAATTAATTTTTTTTGGGGGGGGGGCAGATGTAGGCGTTAAGCTTTTCTCGAGTAGGGAATTTATTTCTCGAGTTCCAGACTTAACACCCATTTAACTCCTATTTTAAGCAAGGCGCCAACTGAGACGACTCCATCGCGCTCCCTAAGAAATCGTGATGGTTCTGTCACAGTCCTGGTCAACTTTGGTTCCAACTCCGACTCTGTACCCGGGACGCTGAGCATTACGCTTTTCTTCATGTGCTGCTTGTGCAAAAAAAGATTAAACGGAAAGAAAATACAGCCCAGATTGTTCAGAGGAGAAACAAAAGAACCCTGGAGGGTTGCACAAACTCCTCACCTCAAAATAAACAAAGAAACAAAAAGTAGCACGATAAATAAAGAAAATCTGACTTCCAGTTTGATATGGCTCGGCATAGAAAAAGTATATTGCAGAAAAAGCCGTATAACTGAAATCCAGGCCTATAGCTGTGCCTGCACCACGAGGCAATTTCACGACTGTGTGTGTCGCATTTTGATGGGCAAGGTCACCCGAAACTGGAGCCGAGTATAGTTTGCTTTGAGACCAGAGTCACCTGGAAGGGCTGAAGCCGAGGAAAGCGATGAAAGGAGCCATTGTGAAAGTTATGAGCAACCTGTGAGGGGACCCTGGTGTCTGGCCTCAAAACCACTGAGGTCGCGTCACAGAAGCCTCTCGCTTGGATCCTCCTCTGTTCTAGTCCACGGGGTCTAATGCTTTATACAAATATGGGTTACATATGAGTCGCTGTTAAGTGCCATACACAGTATTTATGTCATTTTGGATGCAAGTCAACAAAACAGAAATGGTTTTAAGATAAATGGTGATGGGTATTTACTGAGTTCACTTGGTGAGTGAAGGTCCCTGTCAATCAATCATTCTGGCTAATCTACGGGGTTCGGTGGCACAAGCCGGTGCCGCTGTGAGAGGTGGAGCGATTTAGTCGTTTCCCTTAAATTTGAATCCTAAAAACGTCAAATGAGCGTGAAAAGCTGATGGCTCATGCAATGACCTCGGCAGTGACAGCGCGCCGTGCGGCAGTCCATTACGTCCCTTTTAAGACATCAAATAGCGGAACTTCTGCCCATCAGACAAAGAACGAGCATAATAGAGAATTTGCTCTGACTAAAAAGCAGCCAACCTGCAGTCCTGCATCAATTATAACTGTGAGGATCAGTGCGGTAATCTCATAATATACATCCCCTGCCCACACAGAGGGAAAATCAACAGCAACCCCAGCAGTGACTAATGACTAACACCCACTTGCTTGGTCCAAATTACACAGCAGCCACTTGAGTTCAATGGAAACGGTGCACTAATGCACATTGCAATGTTGTGTTCTGGAAATCTATCACAGGGACGGGCCTTGGAACGATCTGTGAGAGAGTACTTAGAATGTCTAAGGGTACATAGCAGAAATCAATTGAAAAAGTGAAAACATGAATATGTCACAGCCGGCCTGAGAAATGATGTTATTGGTCAAACATGCAGAGCAGCTGGCAGTTTCTCACATCTCATTTCTTTTAAACATCATATTGATTTTCTTTGGCAGACCTGCTTGTTTGACAACAACGTGCGTTTGCCCCAAACACAAAATCATTGAGAGAAAGTCAGGGTTCGGGAGGGGAAACGGATCACTGAAACTACTGAATAACGCAGTGCACGATGTGTTATCCACACACACTACTCCGATGTTTTAAGTCTTGAACCGCCTCATCATGTGACATGAATTCCTCGAACCTTCTCATCAGTTCGCGGTATGTTCAGCGTTGGTCTCTGCACAATCTTTGTCATCAGACGAACGGATGCTACAAATATTGCAGCCATTCACGTTTTACTCCTTTTGTCTTGATCATCGACAAAAGTGCACGAGAGTGCGGCTCCAAACCTCTGACTGCTAATCTGCACCGGCCTGCAGATTAGAACGTGTTAGTGGAGGACAGTAAAGCCTCTTTGCTGCGAGACGAACGGCCCACTAACCCCCACTGACATCTGGCTTTTCCCTGCAGAGGGGAAGGTTACGATCTGCATTCAACATTCATCAGCTTCAGATGGAAACATGAAGTCCAAGAAGAACAAATATACATGGTAGTTTGAGAGGAAACACGGGGATGCAATGGCGTGATTGGCTGAGCAACTTGTTAATTGGAGGATATCAGTAGCGTATTTACTGTTTTTACTATTGCACAAGAAAAACACAGAGGTCCAGAGGTTGTTCTTTTGAGATTCTTAATAAAAACATGTTTGTGGAGTGCTTCTAAGGAGACTGCGCTGGCTGTGATCAGGAAGGAGCCTTTAATTGGGTCTGACTGCATCGACCACTGGCCGGGTTACGGCTGGTCAATACGCAGTGGTTAGCAGTCGAAAGGCGGGAGAACCTGCCCTCCCGCCTACGTCCGCCGCTTCCCTGCCCTCGGGTCATGTGTCGCTCTCGGGCAAACGCACGGAGAGGAGCGTGCCGGTGAGCCCGTTCGAAGAGGCATCCGTCAAAAAAGATCCAAATGTATGTTGAGCTGGATCCAAAAATCCACGGGGGATATTTAATTCAATTAACTAAAAGAACAAATATGCTCCAACTAAAAAGGGACACACTCTCCAAAAATCTGCTGTATTTTCTAGAATATTTGATTTTTTTTCTTAGCCTCTAGAAATAAAATGCAACAAAAAGTTTTCCGCCCTTTGTGTCTCAGCATGTTTCTACATACTTGGACGTTGGACGTTGTGGAAAATAGATCCTAGTCTGCTAATGCCTTACGCACTAGATAGAAACAGGCTTTCCATGTGTTTGCACAGGGGAATCAGCACACTGCAAAATATCACACAGAAGAAAGCAGGGTCGACGGTGGCGCATGGAGTACAGAGGGTGCGCTGGGAAAAGCAAGGTTGGTTGTTTGAGCCCCGGCTGCTCCGTGTCCCGTGTCAAAGTCCCCCCTAATTGCTCCCTGGGCAAAAATGTAAAAGCCATGGGTTAAAAATGCAATGTAAGTCGCTTTGGATAAAAGCTAAATTACCTATAATGTAATAGGATATAAAGTATAGAAACACCTACTTTACATAAGAAGTGTATGCTAATTTGGGGATTTGCGGTTGATGGCAACAATGTAACAAAACATGGTTGAACGTACGACGAGCTGCTGTGACGTGTCGCGTCGGGCTCTCGTGCTAAACAAGTGTTTTTGTGCATGAGATCAGCACTGAGACGCCACACTGTCATTCATGAATGGGCACATTTCCACTGTTTTTTTTGTGGTTCTGGTGGAAATCACGCCTGAAATAACCTGTTTCATTATCCCAGCGTAATTGCAGTCAACAACACAGCGCGGTTAATCAAAGTGTGTTTTTTTTTTGTTTTTTTTCCGAAGCGGCCGGGATCACCTCGCTCTCATTTGGAGGAGCACATCCAATCATGACATCACGGGCACATCACAACAAATTAGACGGGGCGGTTTCCATCTAATGATGTTTATCGCTTGATGTGTAGATGTAGGGACTTAATCGCATTTCCTTCACTTGGTGTGAAACCAAGTGTTTATCCTTGGGCTGGGCTAACACGTTTGTGTTTAGTGATGCTGTGAGCGCGTCGTGACTGGAAAGTTATCTACACGGGACGTTCAATTACATCCTGACAAGAAGGGAGGTGTTTTTTTTTCCAAAACTCATTCAAAACTTCTCATTCAAGCCAATTATGTATGTTTTTTTGGTTTGTTTTTGACGAAAACACTTGTCAAGCAGGGCCGCTCTCGCCCTGATCTAAGTGCCGTTAAACGTGGCGCCACGGCAAATGGTAGAAAAAAAAAAAGCGGGTGCTGCTGCCGGCCTGCTGCCACCGGCCCCTGCCGAGGATTCAGTCCTGCCGAGATGGCCTGCCGTGCAGACGGTATTTAAACCCCACATTTCCATTGATCTCCTTCATCTCTACTTCCTACATCCTCCCTGCCTCCTCCCTCATTCCCATTCCCATCCTATCAGGGATCCCGCATAAATAATGCAGGTCTCCCAGTGCGGGTGTGTTAATTGGCCTGTCTTCGTGAGCCCAGAAGGATCCTGCTGACCTTTTTTTTTTGCGGAGATAGCAAGCAGCCCGAGGCCGGGACGCCTGCAGAGAGACAAAGCGAGAGCAGTTAGCAAGGGGATTGTGCGGTGGCAACTGCATAGATCTTGTACGTTAGCAGGAATATAAAACATGATGACAGGTCTATTCCTGGGTTAAGAATAATCACCCAATGTTATCTGTATTCACTCCAGGTCTAATTGGTGGCCATATTTATTTAAAAGCATGTCACGCAACCGATCACGCATTAGCATAGTTGTGTGTGCACATTAACAACCGAGGGGCCGGCTTCCGGTAAACGCTCGTTGACCACTAATCCGTGTTGTGCATGCTAAACGAAGACAGGGTAATACTCATAATCTACTCCCACCCACTGTCTCCTCGTTTAAACCGCTGAGACCCCCAGACACAAGCCCGCATAAACATTACCTCCACCTACCAATTAATGCGCATTACTCCATACAGAGTCAATCTCACCCGTAATCAATCACCTTTTTGTCTTTTTTTTTTTTATATTCAGTGATGGTCGGTGTCGTTTTGAGCAGCGATGTGCCCTGAATGCAGGCTGTGGTGTTACGGTGAGCCCGCCTGGATTTTCCCTCAATTCCGCATAAATACAGATGTTTCACAAAACTCTTACCACCAATATATTAAGAAATCCCCAGCAGGTGCACAAGATGGGAAAAAACGCCCGTTTGTACATCCCGGTGTAGATGGCAGGTTCAAGGGTCAAATCTACAGGATCCTCTGAATATTTCTTCATTTTGACCGTTTCTCATGCCCGTTTTATGCAGTAAAGTGGCACAAAACCATGAAATTGGTCGATACATGTTCCCCCGGCGCCTGTTATGAGTAATATAATGGATTTCAATCCGTTGTTCATTAATTTCCTCACTGAACACTAAGCTTGTAAGTGCCTTGCAGTCAGAAGATAGAACACCACGTTCTCCCTGAGAAATCACGCCAGCGAGGGTGGGAGTCACTTCCCTCAGAGAGGATCATGTATTGGTTTTAATGTAAATAGTGTAAGAAACTAGAGAATCCTCAGGCTGAACCCGCTGAGGTTCTCCATCAGTTTCACAGGCAAATCTGGCAACGGCTTTCATTACCTGCCTGGGCTCCTCTGAATGGGCAAGTTCCTTAAATCAAATGAACGGCCTCACCTGTATTTCATTTGGACTAGTGCTAGTGAAGTGCATATGGACGAATAGTATTTCTTGGAAATGATGTATATTTAAATGTGCTGCTAAGAGGCTTTTGGGGTTGTTTTTGGCAAGCAGAGGAGATTTCTAAAGGAAATGAATAGTTGTGGAGGCAGACTGGCAGATTACAGACAATCTGATGAATCTTCATTTTGTGGTAAATCGCGTGTGAGGGTCGTTCCTTTAGTGATCAGAGGCGTGCAATCTCGATGCTTGTGTCTTATCGCCTTTCGCGAGCTTAGAGAAAATAAGATTGACATTCCATGCAAGAGTGGTTGTACATTTCCAGAGAATCTCAACACACACAACGCCGTATAATTGCGAGAGGTTCAGCGGCCACCTTTACATTTGAACATTGACATGCCATCAGACTCTATCGATCTGGCTGCACAATGTAAGCCACACATTATTAATGTCCTAGCGCGATACCATCTTCACATCTAGGGAGTGAGAAGATTTCATTATACGATTTCACGTTACAAACTCCGTGGCTGCGGCGAAGGATATTTGAATTTCTAATATGGGACTCCAGTGGATTGAAAGATCATCAATTGATAACCTTCTCCGAAATAACTTTTGGGCGCATCACAGCATTCGCTGAAACAAGTTGGACTTTAGACAGCGACGGTCTTGAGGAATACAACAAATCTGAATGTCCGATGAAAAAAAAACCAACAACACAATGCGAGAACCGGAAGAATGGACTAAGCTCATAATCCAATCTGATTCACAACCACGATGAAATCTGCCTTCACTGAGCTGGTGAACAACGGAAGCCCCAAAATAGCCTGAAATCTGGTGGCAAATCCTAGACATCCTTGATAATTTCATAGATGGAACTGAGGCCACATTTTTGATTTATTTTAAACAATCTCCTTCGGACAACTGAGTGTGAAAGCTACTGGGTCTTAATAACCAACTTTAAATTGTTTTTTCAGGTCCAGCATTTGACAGTAAATAGTGCGGAGATGAGAGTGGACTTCAGGATATTTATATTGTATAGTTGTTCAAATGTTCCCTTTTGTTGTTCGTATTCTTATACATATTTCCTTTTCTTGATTTCTTTTGTATATTCCTTGTTATTGCATGTACTGCTATTTTTCTAATTGAGAGCACAATTAACCGTAGTCAAACTCCATGTATGCATAATCATACATGGCGAATAGAGCTGATTCTGATTCTGAAAAGATCAAATGAAGAGATCGGGCAGTCAGAATGAGGTTGGCAGTGGAGATTACGCTGAATGAAGTGAGGCAAATTACCTAATTCCATTTAGAGGCGCTTTGTAATCGGCTTTATCTACCGTGGAGATGGTGTGAGACCCTTAAATAATCTGGAGTGAGAAGGATTTAGGAAAGAAGCAACCCGGAGAGCCCTGCTTGAGCTGGCGCGAGTCGATTCACCTTGCCGACTTTTAATCTAACCAACATCGACTTGGAATCCAAGGGAGCGCAAAATGACTTAGTTGTGTGCGAAGCCATTACTCTGAGATGTGTTTTTTTTTTTTGTTCAGGGCAAGTCAGGACAAATCGTTCCGGGGGGGCGGTGTCTGTTACCGAGCGTCACAAAGTGTCTCAGCTAAAAAAAAAAAAGGTTCTCTCTTCCATGTTATGAACATTAACATGGCAGCAATCAGACAGATATCGGCAGGTAATCTCTATCTGAGCAGAGACAGAAAGTCACTCCGCCTCCATCTTTTGCCCCCCCCCCCCCCCCCCCCCCCACCCCCACCCTCAGCTAAACGCCACCGGCTCTGCAGCAGCTCCGCGTTGCTACTGCTGGTAGCATTGGTGGTGGTTCCATCCCGGACGCCCGGTGGAGCCACGTGGCGAGCCGGGCGTCAACACAACACTTTGTTCCAGACTCAAACATGAGTGAATGGATCAACGCGACATTCCCTAACAGCTGTGATGAACACATGAAATATAACAGCATCTAAGAAACGACTTCTTTAACCAGCGTTCATGGTTCCTTTTTTTTTACAATACCTTGCTGAAGACACCCACAGTTGATTATACTATTATTTCCCAGAGTACTTGTGTCAGAGTGGAGTCCATCCAATAATAACAACACAGTAATTAGATTTAATCACTCTTTCAGTGACAACTGCATACTCAAAATTGAATGTAGTAAGTCCTTTTTTTGTAAACTTCTGTTTAAATACATAAATCTACAGTCTTTGTTTGCTCTCATATTGAGAAAGAAATGATCAGGTTTTTATTCATGGCCTTCAAAAGTCAGTAATTCTAAAAAAAAAAAAAAAGAAAAACTTCTAATTTCCTACCTTGAGGCAAGTTACGAACAGCAAAATAATCAGTATGCAGTTCCAACCTTGTAACACCAAAGAATACTGCGGCCCCTGTGAGCCGCAACACCGTAACCTCTTTTCCATCTAATAAAAATGCGTCTACTTGACAACAGCGATTCCCCCGTTCCTGAAAACTTTCCCGGACCGGTTTGAAATTCCTTTCAGAAGCTCGAAAACTTTCTCTTTAAGAAACGACTCGCGGTCCTCTCAGACGAGATGCAATTACCGCCTCCCTGCGCCCTGAAACCGAGCATCCGGCGAGCACTACGCGCCGTGACCGACGGCCGAGGGGCCAAAATAAACGAGGTAACCCCCGTGTTTCTCTGTCCTCTGCTACTTTATCCCCCACCCCCCCAACCACACGGTCTGATGTGCGCTGAATGAACCCAGCGGAGGACAGAGGTCTGAACGAGCCTCTCTCCACCGTAAGCCACACAGAGACTGCAAATATCTGCCTACGGTGAACTCTTCTCACAGAGCTCAGACGAGGGAGTCAATGGATCTCGCTGTTTCAAACTGAGGGTTTGTTTGAGGTCTGTGGAAACAAAAGATCTTTTTAAATGTTTCTGGGCCCGAAGGCGTTATTCTCTGGCAAGGTTTCACAGGTTTTTAGGCAGGCACACTTGAAATAACATTTTTGCATCGGGTTTAGGCTTCCCTCGCAAATCCATAGTTCAGTCAGAGTTGACTTAAGTGGACAAACAAAGTGGGCTTTGGCTTATGTTTTTTAACCCTCATGTTGTTCGTGCGTAGGTTGTGAGTGCCCCTACCGCCGGGCAAACAAGACCGGATCAACGGCGATCCACATGAGACAGATGCACAAAGCGTGTATTCATCCAAGCGTCACTCTCTTTCTCTCTCTCCTGACCCTTTATTCCCTTCTTTTCACACTTGTCTCTGACTTGAAAAGGAAAAAGAAGATCAAGGTCAGGCCACCAATCATGTGCAGCGGCAGGGGAATAAATTTCCACACACTTGTCCTCTCCGACCCGCTGACAGTCTCGTGGAATGTAGCCTTGTCGGGCCGGGTAATATATGACTAGTGAAGACATAAGGCATGTTTGCACGGGGATGCTTCTTCAGCCTCCACCTTCCCTCTCCTATCTCCTCTCTCGCACGCACACACAGCATTCAAATTCATATGAGAAGCGATGGGTGAGTGGTTGCTTGATTCATGAGTCAAAAGCCACAAATCCACATTGTCAATGTTTGAGTAGAGGAGGATCTAATTAAAATAGGAAATGGGAAGAGAAGAGAGTGAGTGAGAGCAGAAAGTGAGTAAATCAGCATAATTACAGCTTAGTGCGAACAACTCTGCGTTGTCTTTATTCCAATAAGTTAATGAGGTTACAGACCGGGGAAAAACAGAACCATCCCATCACTGGCATCGCCTCACGCGGCCATCCAAGGAAAATGAGCTGTCACCTGATCTTAATGGCCGACGGGGTTTTCACCCGGCCCGCAATTAATATGTGACTCCCGGGCCTAACGAGCAAGGAGCTGGAAAGGCAGGTTGAACCCTTTGTCCTCCGAGTTTGGTGGAAAAAAAAGGAAAGGTGAGGAGAAGCAATGAAACAAAATAGGAAACGGTTGGAACAGTGAGTAGCGGCTTTTGTCGTTGTGATTGCATTCTGCTCCTCAAGGGCAACTCCGATTGCAAGATGCCGTATCAGCGTGACGATCGCAAAATCAACAATGTTCTCAAAGTCTTTCACTGTTAGCTGCAGAACTTTGTTTTGACAGATTTAGGCAGTAGTAGTAGTACTGGCGGTAAAGTTGATTCGCACAACACCTTACATCTGCAGTGCAGATGTAAACATCTGGTTTGGACTTCGAAGGACTCCAAGGTCATTTGGTTGTGAATTGCAGGATTAGGTTTGGCGAGTCCACGTTCTACAAATGCACCTCCCCTTGAAGGGACAATCAATTGTATTTTCCCTCTTACCTTTAGTGCTATTTTTTAGGATATATTCCACACAAACGGTAACCGTTCCTGTTTGTGTGTTTGTTTAATGGGGTCAATTCACAAAAATTAATTATCATGTGCAAAAAAACAACAAAAATGACTCCAACCATTAGTATAAAAAATGACAGCACAGCTTTGAACTGGCTTTTTCTCTCATATTCCACAAACAAATCTCAAAACTCAGCCAGCAGAGATTCACCATCCAAGTAGCATTTGCATTTTCTATCCTTTTTTTCATATTTATTTACAGTTCCTTCACATTCAATGTTGGTTCCATTCCACTGACCCCATGCAGCAGGTTTGGTGGCAAAGTTGCAAAAATACTAATAATACGCCAAGAGTGACGGAGGTACCGGCTTCCTCCAGTTCCAGGTTGAACCCAGAAGCGGAAAAAACGCGGCAAAGAATGTTTAGTTTAATCTCTCTTGAAGATTTACACGTTTTGAAAGGGCCGTGGAAGAGATTAATCCTCTGACAAAATGTCAGAGCTATGCTCGACGTTGAGTGTGCGTTGGATTGATGACCTTCAGTGTTCACGTAACCTGTACGGCCAACCTTTTCATCCCGAGTGAGTTAAAGCCTCGGGTTTTATCTTTCATCCGTGTCTGTAATTAACGCTGGTCAGACTGTAGCTCTTGTAGCGGCGGGACAGCTCTAACTTTCCCATAACCAGAGGAATTCATTCATGCCCCCGTTTTCCTTTTGATCCGTCGATGAGCCCGTGATGAAAGAATGGCCGGGCTTTGGCATTGGGATCCGCTGCCTTTGAGACTCAGCATTTTGACTCATTTCATTACCGACATGAATTAAAGATCGGCATTCTTCATTTTTGCACCGGCACGGCGGTGATCCACCCTCAGTTCATTTACGGCCGCTCGCCCGCGCGAAGGCCCCCGGCCTCAAAGCTCCCGTGACAATTTACCTTTGTCCTTTTCACTTGCCGCCGCATATGATTGTGAAATACTCTAATGGAATGAGCGGAGGACTTTGGAGTGAGTGGCGCTTCTGTGTAATGAGCTGGGGTGGGTACAGTAATCAGTCACGGTTTACCTTTCACTTCCTGGCACAAGGCAGACATCTTAACTAGTGAGTCAAATTCATGTTTTTTCTAATTGGGAATATATTCAGGAACTCGGGGAATGTATTTCAGAGGGCAGATTTGGCGTTAATGATAAAACAGACTTAATAAATACATATTTGTTATAGCTACTCCGTTTCTGTTTCAATCAGTTCCTAACACAGAAGAAATATATTTCATCTACATAACCTGGTTATTCAGGAATATATTTACTATATTCTTAATATAAATAACATGTATGAATGTTGCCTACGTTAGTGGCGATAAAAGCATTCCTATTTTATTTTTCTCTCTTGAGAAAAGCCTGAGAAAATCCAACACAGCAAAAGGCACTTTCCCTGCAACGGTGCAATGCATACAAACAAAGGGCATACAGATGAACGACGGGATTATGCGCACACACGTGTCGGCCCACACGGATGAAGCAGGACAGAAAGAGATGACCGTGGAAGGTGACAGCGTTTCCTATTCTCTCGGGGTGACCTCCTTCGCAGCAGGTTGCCGCGGCAGCTTTGGACCGTGTCTCTACCGGCCATCTGGCCCCGGCGGCCTCCGCTGTGAGCAAATACCATGTGACTGGTTCACCGACATATTCCCGTGGTATGATTCAACATCGGGACAGTTGTAAGCTCAGGATTAGCTTGCCACTCATACCCGTATTTCACCGGACTACACCGTCCACCTGTGGTTTTCAATTCACCTGCTCCCGAAGATAATCATTGAGAAGATGCTACTCCAAGTGTGCAAGATTGCAATTGGGAGACCTTCCCATATATGTGACAGAAGTGGAAATATCCCAGGTTTCCTCATGGTAAATGTGGCAAACGTTCTCCGGTGCACATTGACTGGTTTAGATGCCTTGCTGTCGGTGAGCAGGGAATCACCTTCCGGACGTGAGCTGTCTCTGTCCATGGTGCTGAAGATGTGCTCCGTGAGGCCGGCAGGGGGCGCGTGGTGCCTACAGATGGATCAGCAGGCTACGCTGCTGTGGATCCGTTCCTCCCGGGCATCAAGCACACCGTGCATACTGCCGAGTTGATAAGAGAGACGGCGAACAGCTCTTCGGCTCTTCTCAATCGCGCAATAGTCAAATTACTTTACAAAAGCCGCCGATTTCATATCAAAATGAAGGGAAAACGGAAGGTTTGACGTCGGATTGCAATGCGGCGCGTAGACTTTCCACATAAATGCAGAGAGGAATGTCTGCCTGTGTTGGACAATAATAGTATTACTATACAGAAAACATTTCAAATGACCAAACGTTATCAATTTAGAAGGTTGCAATGAAAAAACTATTCATGTCATTAAAAAAAAAGATGATTTTTGGGCTCAGGTAGGTTTAGGATCTGAAGTGTTTTGCTGTCTCTTCTGTAAGCGGAACTGAAAACAACTCCGCCTACGACATCAGGCAGCCAAATTGTCCAGTCGTGTCCCCGGGAGGGAGCGCGTGTCCCACCGGG
This sequence comes from Gasterosteus aculeatus, assembly GCF_964276395.1. Lineage (NCBI taxonomy): Eukaryota > Metazoa > Chordata > Actinopteri > Perciformes > Gasterosteidae > Gasterosteus > Gasterosteus aculeatus. Next base: position 19,833,510 of record NC_135701.1, on the reverse strand, counting down.
AGGGAGCGCCGGTCCAACCAGCAGCCAGGCTCTCCGGTCTTCTGGGAGCTTTTCTCGTATGCATGTTCGTGCCTGGCCGTGTCCGATCCAAATAGATTCCCCTCACGTGACCTTCCTCCACCCACCACCATCACCACCTCCAACCCCGGCGCATCAAACATTCATCAGAGAAGGAGCCCTGCGCTGCAAGAAATGTCCGTCTGAATAAGTGATTAAGTCTGAGATTTACTCTTGATCGTTAAAGTCCATCACTTATGTAGACTCCCGTATGTTTTCACCACATTTTATGTGTGTTGGCTTTTTAATGAAGCCAGGCAGAAAACACAGCCGAGTCCAAAACACGCGCAAAATCTCCCGCGTCTTCCCCCACACAAAAACAATTACCCCCAAAATGTAAAAAAAAAAAAAAAAAAGAATATACATGTAATATACACATCTCTTTTGCAGGGTGAATAAAACGTTCCTCTCTCTCTCTCTCTCCCTCTTCCTCTCCCACCAAGCGCACCTCCCTGCCCCGCCCTCCCCGTAGCACTTCCCCGTGGTAAACGCGCACTGACGCTCAGCAGTGCGGCCGCCCTCCGTGCGCATCCGCAACTCTTTTCTCCGTGTTCGTTGGGAAATACACAGACAGGTGATCGGATATGTGCTGCGCTTTCAAAACATGGATCCAATACTAATTTTTCGCCTCTGCCATTGATTCTCCACTTAACACTTTGAGGCTCTGTCTGCGCGTCCTGCAATTTTCTTTTGGGGTGGAGGGAGGGTGTGGGGGGGTGTGGGGTTGTGGGTGGCTGGGTATCGAGTGGTGCGTCGAGAGTCTACTGATCCTAATGTTGGATGTTTATTTGCTGACAATCTTTTCTTGAATCCCTCGTCCAAATGACTGAGCTCGGGTGCAGCCGGAGACTTGGCTCCCCACTCGGGAAGACCTACGGCTAAAGTTTGAAGGGCGCAGAGGCGGTCCGTCTCCCGCCGTCCGCTGGATTCGCAGTTGCCCACAGATTGCAATAAAACAGCGGATATCCGCGTCTCCGCGCACGCTGGGATCCGTCGGACTTGGATTTACACCGTCTGGATTCCACCCACAACTAAATCATGAAGACCGTTATTACTGACGGTGAGTACGCATCACAAAATAATAATACGTCTTTGGAAAGTTTCTGGCATAAAAGAGGATTCTCACTGCGCAATGATTAAATTAACAGCAGTGTCACTGGTCCGTGGGGAACAGAGACAGCCAAAGATACATCAGATGTCCTAATTGGACTTTGCTCTGCTGGCTCCTCCGGGGTTTGGTCGAGCTGGTAGATGACTGATAAACACCTCCGATCTACACAGCAGCACTTTTATTTTCGGTACCAAAAAGCAGTGTCAGTTATCGCGGCTCCGAACGACCTTGACTCTGGCTCTTAATTGAGTCATAATTCGGAGCATATTTTCCTGCGTGTCCCTCTCCCTCCGTGTGCGGTGTAGGTGGTGGTCAATATGCTGCCCATGGCATTGCAACTGAACCGCGGGCATCCGACCAGCACGTCTTGCGCGCCGTGGGAACGAGGTTACGTTGAACTCCGCAGATGGTCCAACGGAACCTCTCCCACCGCCGGCTGCTCGGCGCGTAATTGGTGCTTTTTGGAGGTATCGTCCAGCCGCCAGGGTGCCGCCAAAAAGAGAGAGAGAGAGAGAGAGAATTGCTCACTTTAGCCTGCGGTATTCTAATGAGGTCAACAATGGTCCTCCATTCCCGCCGGAAATGGCTAAGAATCGCGTGTCTTGGCAGTGGCACGCTGCGCGCGTTAGGTGGGGGCGGCACGGTGCTCGGGGGGAGGGAGGGAGCACCTGGCATGCCAGCGCGTGTGTTCCTGCACGCTTGCCTTGCGCTTGTGTTGTGTAAATAACGCAGTGCAGAGATAACAACACTGACGTGGCGTGCGATGCGTGATAAGCACCGCCTCGATGAGACGTAAGTGCATGTAGGCACCGTCCAACTTGGAAAACCCTCATCGTCTCCACCCTGCCCCACCCCAGCGCACAGGACGCGCGCGGGCCTGCTTATGCAACGCGCTGTGCACGCTCCCGCCTGGTCCTCACGTCGTTCATTGCTGGGCTAAAACTGCGGGATTATGGTGGGAAAGCTGCAGATTATTGTGGGCCTACGGTGTAACTTTGCATTTAAAATCAAAAGAGGCACGTCTACTCGGGTATTCTCTTTGATATGTCACAGGGTGATGCGAATTTAAATGCACGCCCCACCACCGCCGCCGAATGGCTCTGGGTCCCTCAGAAACCCTCCGGCAAGGTTTTCATCATCCAACTGGTGTGATTGAGCATCACACCTATGTCTTTTTTTTGTATCCTGCTGCAATTATAATTGGTATCCCTCCTCAAGGCTTCTGATTTGGCTTGGAAAATATGGCCTGTCGGTGTGTTGTGTTTAAAGTGTCAGGGTGAAGAGGGACTTTAATTTACACTCTTTTTCCACCCAGTCAGCACATGATGAAATGGCTTTGAGGGAAAGCTGTTGCTTGTGAGATCGTGCCATTGCCGCCTGTCTGCCAAGAAAAGCCAATCAAGCCCAGATTAATGGATAAAACCTACTATGGTGGAAGTGAAAGCTTTCTCTTCAAGGGTTTTACACAATGAATGGTCTTCATTTAGCTAAACTTTTGCTTTGGTTGTGGTGGGCCATTGCCAAATACTACTTACTAATGCTTTAAAGTGAAATAGGCCACAAGATGCAGCATCTGTTGTTGTTGCGAACGTAACAAGCCCAACTTGGATAAATTGGTGGGAATGTGTGAGGAAAGGAAGATGGAGGATGCACGTGATATTGGGAAGCGTGGCGGTTATCATGCGTTCCACGTCTGTTGCACTAACGGGCTTCAGCTCAAATTGTCTTTCATCACGTGTCGGAATGTCATCCGTAACAGATGGTGCCGCAAAGCGAGAGCAATTTTTTTTTCTAGTGCTGCTACCACAACTGTGGAATGTGTTACTTCTGCACACAATTATGATAATACATCTTGATCAATATGACTGACTCCTTGATGCTCTGGTAGATGCTGAGATTTCTGGCGTTTTCTTAGCTTTTAATATTCAGCCTTAAATTGAAGACCGTGGCATTCCCCCCGGTCTCAATTATTCCATTTTCACTAGTCTTGGACAACAGAGTGCTATTGAGCTAGAACCTTTCTAGCTATGAAGACTAATAAGCCTCATTACCTGACCCACGGACCCGAGCAGCTCCAAGAAGAGCAGATGATACCTTACAATTCTTCTGCTCACCAATAGAGATTCTGAGTTGTCCAAATCAAGGGTCTTCAACGTTTTTTTCAGGCATTTATTTTCTGTTTATTATATGGCCATATAAATGTTAATCCTTACCCATGATCCTGTGAGCCATTGTATTCATACATTTTATCGATTGCAGGATGAAGATGTAAATATTTTGATCAACATTGCCTGTGTGGTATTAATACCATGCTCACTGCGACAAACTGCACCAGGCTATCTGAGAGGGGATCTGCTATATTCAGGATGAGCAAGCTCCTTCGGGGGCTTCTTTTAATTGGACGCGCCCTTCAAGTAGCACTGCATTTGTTTGTACAGTGCTCACACAAACATCCAATGATACACACAGGCATGCTGGGCTCAGATATCCTTGGATCCATCCGCTCGAGGATGTCCCAGCCTCCCAGCCCTTCATCGCTAATCAGCAAGACAGAGGAACTAAGTGGATAAACGAGTAAAATTCTATTTGTTTATACAGAGGAAGCTAAGGGGCGAAATAATACAGAAAGCAGAAGAAATGGAATAGACTATTCCCCCAGATTAGCGGTCCGTAATCCTCTCTGTGGGTTATTATTCTACTGTCACAATATTTAGAGACAATGACCCGAAAACTGCAGAAGCTAGCCCCCAAAACCCCTACACTCCTCTTCAGATATAACAAGTGTCGGTTCTAGTCTTCAGAGGGAGGACCGGAAGAATTAGCGTTATGCAACTTTAGGATGGCGAGGTGGATTGATCCCATATGGAGGATTTATTCCTGTCTTTTTTATAAAATCCCACCACAACGCTGAATCATAATCCTGTAAAGGTGCACATGCATGACCGAGCAAATGAAAAGCTCCCGTGTGGCTGTGAGCCCAACCCTAAGAGGAAACGGAAGTGAAGTCTGCACACAATGTGCAGTTGCGTCACAGTGGCGCTACATGTCGACAGGCTAACACAAAAGCCCCCCGGAGGGCCTCGGAAGCAAATGTGCCTCTGTTAATTCCTCCCTTCAACACAACAATAACAACAATAAACTATCCCAGCATGCAGAGAACAGAGCTGGCTAATTTGTCCGACGCGGTGCACATGCACACATCTCTCAGTTCGGGGACCTTTGACCTCGCCCGGGGCCACTTTTCTGCCCGTGCATCCACGAGAGTCGCGCCGTTGTCCTAATCCCGTTGCAGATGGGGGCGTCGCGCGGCGGGCTTCCTGAGCGCCGGTGACGCTGATTATACCACAATGGGGAGGCTGACTGATGGCCTAGTAAATTGTTAATTAGACAGAGCAGAAGCCGCTCTTAAATTAGGCACATGAATGGAGGCGCTGTCAGCGCTGTAAGTCGGGCCGGGCGCCGCTCCTCTTCTCGCAGGATGCAGTGCCACTCAGTTAGATAAAGTGGCTGCCCGATCTCCGACGCCGGCACGGGGTACATGGAAATTGATCGCGGTGTTAGGCGGAAGGTTAGCATAACTTATCAACCGACACACATGATAAGTCTTTGGGTATGCAGTAAACAATGTGAGGATTAAAATGTCAGCTCTCGTAGGAGGGAGCTGGACGATAGCAGACGGGCAGGTCCATCAACACTCGGCTTCGGTAAACCCGGAAGACCTTTTCGATGTAATTAGCCACATCTCACGGACATGCGCTCTGATTTGAAACCTGTAAATGGGCTGAAGTGCTTTTAATAGTAGGACTGTCAAATGTTGGTCTGAATGAGCTCCGTATAAAACGTGTTTGTGTTCATTCCTCCAGTAGTCTTGTTGATCTCAGAACACTGATGTAGGATACGGTTTGTTGATTGTACAACAGGACAACAATTTAACCTGAGAGGTGACATAGTTTTAAAGTTTGTGACTGGCACTTATAGAATTAATTTGGGTATTTTTCAGTTTCGAATTAAATCTTCCGCTTTCAGAAGATCTCCATCTCCTGCTGCGTTTTTCCATTGCTTTACTTAACTTTCTCCACTGTATGGATTGTTGGTTGCTATTTTCATTATTTCTTGTCAGTTGCATATATGCTTGTTTTTTTATGCAAAGGGGAAATACCTGAATGCACTGCATATTTGAATAATCTTTCAAAGGGGTAGTTATTCAGCATGAGGTGAAAGACAGAAGCACCTTGAGATCGCACTTCCCACCTCAGGGCAGCAGACTCAGACAGACCGGCTTGACAAACCATCAATTGCAGGGATGTTTGGAAAGAGTCATTCTAAAAGTGTCCGTCATAACTTTATTCAAGGTTGAGCTGCTCATTTTTAACTGTTTCACGTTAGAATCTTTTGGTCCTTCAGTGATCTTATGTCAAAAGTTGCATTGAAATGACACTTTTCAATTGCCGTTGTCATTTCCTGTATAACTGGTGCACCGTGTTGAGAAGCCGTAGGTACGCGAGGAGAATACCCTGCAGCTCTTACAGCTCCTTCCTGTTGTGTAGGAACACTTGACCCAAAAATGAGCCACTAATGAAAATTGAAGGGGCCGCTCTCTTGTTCTGTCGGATAGACACGTTTGATTGGGATGCAGTGGGACAATGAGATTGAGATCCCATCCAGCTGTGTGACTCAGTGTCGGCCCATTATCTGGATCAGTGCAACTCAACTGGCTCAACCGCTTCTACGTGCAGCAGCGGTTGAAGTTGTTGGTTTGCATATTGCTTCGTTCACACTATTGGGCCTGAATTTCGACGGCGATCTGGTAACAATAAAAATCTGCTTTTTTTTTCAATTTCTTCGGCTCAGTTGGCGAATCCAGTGAGTAGAATTGGCACAACTGTCTCTGGGGACATTATGGCAAAATGCCAACAAAATAAATAGTCATTTTGATATTGTGTGAGACCTACTGGGATAATGTTTTTCACCATGGGAGTAAACCTTAAAAATGTTCCTTGTATGCAAATCTCTCTTTTGTTGTACTTCTTTGTCGACAGTGATTGTTTACTGTCATAATGTTTTTGTTTTTAATTGCATTTTAGATTTGGATTTTCAATACTGTCAATACTGTAACTTATTCTAGTACATAGAAAGGGAATTTGTATGTATCTGGTAAAAACAATTTTGCGTGTTGAAATCAAACGAATAAAACCTGCACCAATGAAAAAAACAGCTGTAGTTCAGTAAAAAGCAAGAAATTGTGCCTCCTTTCTTCACAAACGTCTGCGGAAAGATATTTATGGTAGAGTTTTAATAATGTAATGGATCATTTGGCCTGTGATGACTTAATTATAAGATGTTGACAGTTGCACATCGAATCAAATCATGCAAATTGTCCTCTGAAACAATTACAAGACGCGTGAAAGAATGAGAAATTCTAATATACGTGTTCGGAGATTTTCACAATACGAAAATACAAAAAAAAGAAATCGTCAAGACTACAGCCAAGGCGAAGGAGACAGTCGTTTCAATAAAGCGGGATAAATACAAATAACAGTTTTACGCTTTACCATCGGACACTCCCATTTAGCATTGAGGCAGAAGGCTTCAGAGCTCTATGACCGATCGGGCTTTCATTCAGTCACATTGCGATACATTCACAACAGTAATGTGTGAGCTTGGTGGGTAGTTCGCAGCAGATATATATGTGAGGGGGGCCCTTCAAAGGAAATAGGCCGTCACTCATCGGGCTCAGGGGAAATTGATCTGTTATAGAAGTGAAAGCTCATGCCCTGGGTGCTAAACATATATCATATATACCCGCTTTGGTAGCTTTAGTCCCACAACTGTTGCTGGCTGATGACTTTCTATGTGCAATGTCCTCGGCGGAGGGAGTAAAAAGGATTTGTTGATCAGGAAATGCATAATCATGCAACTATCACGGGAGGAACGTCAGGGACGTCAATCAGTGAACCTGTTTTATAAAAGGTGCCCCGTGACCTTTACAGTGGTTCTTGGGGATGTGATGGGACAAGGCTGCCCTCTTAAAACCAAATACAGTACGAAGGGAAGGTAACTCCCTCCAAGCTGAGGTGTAACATCTGTGTTCAGGGGTGTTCATTTGAATCGCTCAAACTCATCTCAGGGGCACAAAGTAGGTCATTCTCATTAGAATGCAAATCTGACAAGTGTGCTTCACCGTTCCTCTCCTTTTGTCCCGACGGATTGTGTGCCGAATCCATATTCCATCTGATTCTCTGCACTTTTTTCCCTTCACTCCTCTCCCGCTGCACAATCCTTCCCTCCGCACATACGCACTGTCCACCTGTCTTCCTGTCTTCATTCTCAGGTGTAAATGCTGATTATCTCTTGTAGATATCAGGCCACGGCAAATTAAATGTGACCGCAACTAGCCTGCCAGGACGTGCGTTATAATGGTATCTGTAATCTGCCGGGCTCAGGGGAAAGCAGAGGGGAGGGCCGGGAAGACAGAGGGATGATGATGGAGAGGGATTCAGGGTGTATCCGGTTGCTGGCAAGGGATAGCGGACATGGATTTTCCTCTCCTGATGAGGTTTGAGTGGACTAGCACCATATGTCATCCATGGGTTTAAGTCCCTCAGACGAGAATACCAGCAAAGGCTTGAACAACATCCGCCGCTGAGGTCACGAACTATTGTATACACTATGTTGTGTTGGTGAAAAGCAGATTATTCATAGCGTTGTTCGGGGGAGCAGAAATGCCCCGTGGCCTAAAATGCTGCATCGGACATTGGCGACAGCGCAACATGCAAATCCGATCTCGCATTTTATCATTCATCAGCTCATTTATGCAACACAGGATCAAGCCGATCCGCACACCCCCGCCCCCCCCAGTACCTCGCGCGGTGTATCGATACTAAAAGGGTACCGCGATACGATTATTATTAGAATTGATACTCGCAGGGTAACAATGGCGTCCGTGCACAAGCTCTTGCCGACCGTCCTCGACTTGTTGGGGGAAAAAAAAAATGCCAGAAGTGAAATGTGGAAGTAGTTTGGCTACGTTACATAAACGTGTATCATCAATGCGCTGATGGCATCATGTCATTTTCAGTGATGTCTTGATTTATTTGTCATTTTTCTTACCGGTCCTGAAGGAAGGTCTTCAGGAAAAGCAAATTTAGACACTTTCTTCCGCTAACAAGTCATCAGGCAGTAAGATCCAGGCAGTGCAGCATTTTGTCACGACTCTCAGCTCATTAGAGCGGACGCAAAAATGTTGCCAGGAAATCCCTTTGACATCGGGTGATCGGAGAGAAACACGGAAAGATTCATCTGAGGAGCAAAGAAGGAAAAAAAAAAACTGGAAAACCGCTCGCTTTCCAAGCGTCTAATCAGAAATGGTGCTCGTGTCACATGCTTGTCCGCGTTCCCAGCAAGGCCCATCATCACAGCAATTAATCCAGTGAGGGAGACGAGCACTGCCAACACCGCCGATGTCAACGCGAGGAGCAGCGCCGACGGTCCCACTGTACCGGCTCCTCAGCCAGCAGACGCTCGGGGGGGGTTGAATCTGTGCCACGACTGGAATGCTGGTGCAGCCGTGATGTTTGAGCTCAGACATAACCCGCCGCGTGGTGATGTTTGAGCTCAGACATAACCCGCCGCGTGGTTTGGATGAAGTTTTGACGAATCAAGCTTTCTCTACATTAGCATAAATCAAAGCGTGAGATTTCCATCATTCCACACATGCACCCTTAAATGTGATATAATTCAACTTCATGTCATTTAGTCAGAGGGTCATTTTCCCAAAATGATTTTGTAGATAGTCAAATAACCGGTGGCTTGTGTTTTGATCTATTGCATGTTTAAGCTTTTTAGTCTGGTGTAAATTTCTGGTGGTTTTCAATAAATCTTTTGCCGTTTTTTTTGCCGCGCGCGTAATTGACAGGTTATGTTTTCGCTCCCTCGGAGGGCATTAGCATATTGCGTTTTGTGCCTGACTGTGAAGCGATTCCCACCCTGCCTTTAAAAGGCTTCGCATGAACAGGCGGCACATCGCACCGCAGAGAAACACGCCTCTTCCGTCCACTCGCCCCTCTCAGCTCATACGCACTCCGGCAGGATGAGCTCCACATGCACACGGAAACACACACACACACACACACACACACACACACACCGGCTGCTAGAGCCCCCTGCTGCTTGCTGACTCACACAAGGTTTGGGAGGCGGAGTGCATATCAGGTGCGTTGAGTTGTGCATGTTGCTTTCCCTTCTACAGTCAACTCTGGAGAAACGGCTAAAGGGAAGGTTGACAAACAAGGTGCAGCTCCGCCTCCAAGTCAGAGAGCCTTGCTGATTGGATGTTGGGTCTGTGGACCGCTGCAGGTCATTGCTGTGTTTGGTAAAGATCAGGACAATTCAACTAAAATTCAAAAAAGGCCCAATTAAACGCTGTGGAACATTATAATGACTAACTTGAATATTAGAATATTAGATTGTGGATTGTTAACTTTCTGTGTGTGATTTGTTTTTGTATACTGCGTATGTATTATACATTTATACATACACATATATGTGAGGTCCCTTGTGAATCCCAGTATTTCCCGTCAATGGATTCTCTCGGCACACGATGTAATGGAGATCTGTTGTTTCGAAAAGCTGAAGCACCACGCATTAGAAACCATAACCAGCCATTAGCTTCCTCCGGCGTGAGAGCACTGCACCTCGCCACCGGCCGGGCCGCGGCTGTACTCAGCAAATGGAGGGCGACTGGGAACTTATTGCAGACCGGGGGACGGAAGGAGAAATGGTTTACCGACATGAACTTTATGGCTCTCCCTTCCTCAAAGTAGCCACATTCGCTGAACCTGCAGGGCTGTGCAAACAGTGTGAACTAAAGCCCAAATAAGGCTGTGTGTGTGTGTGTGTGTTGGCGGTATTATTTCAGTAAAACTCTCTCTCCATTTCTCTCTACATTCTTCGTCCTTCCACTCATTGCAAGGATATGTTTACTTTATTTTGACAGGGATATGTCACAATAAAGTCCCTCTCCTTTCACTGAGAAATGGACCCGGCTGATGTTTCATCTCCACTCCAGTGGAAACTTATTATAATGTAACCGACATTGAAACTGCTGCTTTGAAAGGATTCCTCTGTCAATACGACAGCACTCTAATTATGTTTTGTGTTTTTTCTTTCATATGAGAGCAGTGAATGAGTACTTCCTGATACCACTCTGCAGTATGAAATACCTTCTTTATTACCGGCCCGCCCCTCCTCCATATAGGCTTGCAGCACGTTGTCAATGAGACGTAGTCGGAGCTGTGCATGGTGAGACTGTATTACGGAATCGACTCCTCGTCCACTTAACTCGTGAATCAGCTCGGTTTACGACTAATTAAAGCCGTTAAAGGGGCCACACGCTAATGCATTTTCACACAGATAACAGAAACATGGGCGGCCGGGGCTGATTCTACCGGCAGGTCATGATGAGAGTAATTAACTGGGTATTAACGTATGGCAGCGTGACTCGGACGTGACAAGATGAAGAGACGAAGAGATGAAGATGATGAGACGTGCACATATATATATATATATATATATATATATATATATATATATATATATATGTATGCACTCCTCGCTCAAAAAAAATTAAAATGACTGCAAGGAAATTAAGTTTTGCCATTGAAAGCGTTGAGCGATGAGTGGATTTTGTAACTACCAGCCTTCACACTGCGTCTTTAAATCATCTAAAAGATAAGACAGTAAGATGCTTGAATATTAATGCAGTCTCATGCGGGTTAAGGTGAAGATAACATTGTTGTAGGCCCTCCCTTGGGCCCATCACACTGGTTCCCCGTGGATTTTAAATATTTTCCACAAAATGAGCTCTATAGCCACACGTGTGATTTTTGAAGTGTATCTTCAACCACAACAAGTAAAAAGCTAATGTTAACATTGTATATTTTATTTCATATATCAACATTCCAACCAAAAGGCCAATTTAAAAAATCCAGACAAGTGTACCAGGAGAGCTAAACCGCAATAACGTTTCAATGTTTTAGGACTCATTCCTGCACTTTATTAGGCGCTGGGGGACATGATGGAAAACCCGACTCAGAGCGCAGCTATTGGAGACACGCATTTGCTGAAACACTGCACGGCTTTGGAGCCATTCTCAAGAGCACCTCCTTAGAAAAAGTATAGGTTACATCATCAGGATTTGCATAACACTGCCAGCAGATTAACATTACGTTTTTTTTTTAAAGTTGTTTCTACTTCATCATTTCTAATGGAAGATCACGCAGGTTAAACGCATGAAGGACTGGCATAATGGGTATTCCTGCACACAGGTAGTAGTTATTAATGTGCAGGCCGTCATTATTCCACAACTGCCTGCGGCTCGTGAGCACTGAGGGTTTTTGTCGAATGCGTTCACGTTCCACATCGTGCAGAAAATGTACCAAGGGGCGGAAAGTCTTACTCAAGTACTGTACTTCACTTTTCTCACTACTTGACAGCTATGAGTTAGGAAAGAATATAATTTTTTTTAATACATTTTTATACCATTATTTTGAAACCAAAAAAATTCAAGGAAATATGGCTCAATCAAATAGCATCATCTTGTATTTTTTGGGGGGGTTGGAAAGACTTTTCAGTTGTTTTGGGAGTAACCTACAGCAATTTTAGTTTTCTACTTAACCAGCATTGTTATTTAATGTCAAAAACGTAAAAATACATACAGAACACAGATTGTGTGTGAGCACAAATGGCACATAAATGACTGTGGCCTCTTCAGGTTTACGGCGCTGTGTAATGTTGAAAGCCTAAAATGCTGTTTCATAAGACGTGGGATGTCCTTAAGTGCTGACCTATTTCCACGTGTTCCCATCAGTACAACACTAAGGTCGGCTGTAGAATTGGCTCAGACGCTATGGGCACCAGCTAAAATAATCCAAAAGGCCACCTGCTCTGATACACATCTTTAAAATAAAAAAAAACATGCCACAATGCCGGGAGTCATCGAGCATATAATACCTTCACTTTTCATTCTGGCTCTGATGCCCGTTACTGAAGGTGCCGATACTCCCTCCACCCAAAGTCTGCTCCCTTTTGAATCGGTGCCAGAGTGGCCGCAGTCTAGTCTCGCTGCAGGGAAGGATGTGGAAACAGCCGAAGATTACGCAGGCAAATATTCAGTGTCCAGATGTAGATTAAAGAAGACAAAACAAAGCCTGATCTGCCACAAGGAGCGAGATGAAAGCAGAGGGCTTTGAGAGTTCCCCCACCTGAGGTAAGCTGATGCTAAGCTGAGTCTGCAGTTATCTCTCGTCCACTGTGCTGAATACAGGAAGAGGGGAGAGGGAAGGGAAAATAAGGGCCAGGCATTCTGTTGCCAGATTGACGCCATCTTCAAAGAGAAATTAACATAGCGCCGGTTTCCCTTTTATCTTCCTTTAGTTTCAAGGATGCCAGTCCAAATTAAAAATGCACGGCAACTGAAATGAACCTGAGAATATCAGACGTGAATGAACGTTAAAAAAAAGAAGGCGGCACGCGGGTGGAAAACATGGATCCGGTAGGAAAGAGAACAACCCTCTCACGCACTGCACCACTTCCCGATATCCCCGACCGAATTATGTCTGCTGATGTTCAAAAACACCTAATTATTGAATGCCAGCAGACTCCTGCACATCTGGGCTGATTTGAGAGGCAAAGATATTTTGAAATCAAGTTGCACACAGAACTGTTCATTAACATTCAGCTAACAGTCTACCCATGTTCTCCTCTTCACACTTGTTTTCGAGAAATTCCTCTGCATCGGGGCGGGAGATCTAATAAAAGTGAATACGCGAGAGCACGTAACGAATTTCCCGCCAAGCAACCGCTTTAGTGGCTGTTTTCTATGTCGGCAACTAAATCTCCAGACCTGCAGCTGTGCCCCTCTCAGTTTGTTTAAAAAAAAAAAAAAAAGGAGCTTCTGATGATGAGGCAACGCTGGCGTCCCAAATGTGGTGTGGAAATTACAGAGCTAGAGCAAGTAGTTGTGAATAAGGAATAGGGGGTTTGAATGAAATCCTCACACAGGACAAACCCTCTCTCTCTCTCTCCAGCTCCATGTATATATGTTTTTATATATATTTATTTCAAGGGCCTTGCCTTTCTTGAAAGTTTGTTTATACAAAACTTCTAGTCAATTTTAACCGCGTCCCCTCTGCAAGTATATACGTGCCTCCTCCTTCTGGCAGCGTTCAAAATCGAGTGTCACGTCTGCTTTTTGAGCTTCTCCAAAGAACATCTCAGCTGCTCTTTCCCCATGCGATGCCGCTGTCACCGACGTAGCGTGTTTAAGATAAAACGGGGGGGAATAAAGGATCTTGGAAGGTGATGTGGCAGGGCTGGTGAAGGCACGGCATATCACAGCGCCGGGGAGGATTCTGGGAGAAGGTGAGAGGAACGCATGAATGCTAATGCCGTCCTCTGGATTCTTGTCTCTCGTACGCTGCTTTGCATGGCGCAGGTGGTGGGTGGAGAGGGGGGGGGGGGGAGGGGGGTCTTTCCCTCAACTTTAAAAACCCACTATATCCATCTTAAGACACCGCCTACACATTATCCCCGCTTCCGTATGCCGTCCCCCCACCCAAGCACCCGCGAATCGCCAAGCTGAGGCCGCTTCCGTCCCGTGCCGTCAATCTTTCACCCTGATCATCACCCCATCTGCCTTCACCTCGGGGTGTCAACCTGATGGAGGTGTCTGCGCCGCGTGGAAGCCATTGACCTATGGTGAATTGCAGGTAATAACTGACACAGCATATTCACCGGGCTAATTGACTCAGAAATGATGGCGATGCGGAGATAAGTGGCTGGTTCTGCAGAACGTGTGTGTGTGTGTCATCAGCTGCACGCTGGACCGCGGTGAATACCCGATGCTGAAATCGGTTACCTGTTTGAGAGGAGGGGGATGAGAAGGTGTGACGGATTCCGGGGTTCACGCAGCAGACGGGGAGATGTTGGGGGTCGTTTTCAAAGTCGCATTGTAACATAAGCGCTAGATAGCGAATAGGACACAGAAGCCAGATGTGGCACGACACACGAGCAGTTAGATCATTAGATAATCTGCCAAGAAGATTAAACGGAAACTCTCCTGGAAAGATTTATTGATACAAGATGTGCTATTTAGGACTTTCGAGATGAAAAGAGAGCAGGGAGAAGTCATTTAGTGCTGTTACTGTCGTGTGTCATAGTAAGCCTACATATTCATATGTTTTTTTACCCAACGTAATTTCACTGTCACAAATAAGTCCACCAATGTTTTCACACTTAATCCTCGTGTTTTTTCGGCAGTGCAGATATTCCAAGTGGCTGAGAGCCGTCTCACCACGATAACAAATACAACATTTCATTTTCACAGTCCACAAATTGTTATTTTGATGCAAGGAAACACACGTTTGAGGAATGTTGCTGCGTGACGCCAAATGTCCAACACAGTTTACGACTTCCTGCTTCGACTTTGAGAGTCATTTATCATCACGTTTTTCTACATTAGAATACTGAAATAAACCAAGCTTTAAAAGGGAAATGGGTCAGACGGGCGACACTGAAGACAACAAACACATTATCATCATTTGAGTTTTGGACATTGCAGCGCTTCCTTCACAACCAAAGAACACTTTAATACACTTTAGAGTCAGAAAAAAGTTAACGTTGATTAAATTCCAGATTTTATTCCCTACAATACATTTTTAATCAACTCGAAATCCACACTTCTTGGTTGGAAGCCAGAAAGAAATGCGGCACACCACAGCGGGATGGACCTTTTTGAAGGAGAAGTTGTGAGCAGACTTCTGTCACTGTGAGCATTTGACTCGACTTGAGCTTGGACAAAAATTGCAACCTTTAACTCCTGAGTTCAACGTTAGACAGAAAATGTCAAAATGCACTTTTAAATCAGAAAGTAGGTCAGAGAGCTCCGTGTGAGCACATTCACACCACCAAAACAAACGCCCCGAAACAAGTTCCAGGACTCCACAGCAAAACGAAAGCAGCCCACTCCTCAGTAGCTCCGAGACGCGTGTTCAGAAGACAACCGTGGTCAACAGGTGGCGAAACACAACAGCTGCTGCGCCTGTGACTCACCCGCTCTGACGTCGCCTCTGGGAGGCAGTTTAGGGAAGCCAACGCGGGGGGGGGCCTCGTCCTCGTCCTCCTCCTTTCCATACGGCGTTGTGCCATTTGATATCCTCCGAATAAAAGGCCCTCCGCTCATTTTCGGGACGCGCAAAGTGCAAAAGTCCTTGAGGCTATAATGACCTCTTGACCCCTCTCCAAACAAGAGAGATGGAGGAGGTATCCACTCTGCTTCCTCGCCGCCTATTTTAGGAGCCAACCGTCCACGCTCCCCATTCTACCCGAGCCCCAGCCGGCCGTCGTGATGAGCCCACGTGATTGATGTGGTCTCCTCTCTGCTGCTGTCTCGCTCTCCCGACGAGACGAGACTTTATCGACTGCGTTTTGAAGTGTGCGTCCGGTCTCACCGATCACAAATAAAGTATAGTCTCTGTTAAGGAGTAGTTTCCAAATGGTGACCTCAGCCCTGAGCTTCAAAATGTCCATTCAAGTGCAACGTCCCATCAGATTAGCTCTCCGTGTGGGATATTAGTCTTAATAATGCACTTTTAATAAAGGCAATGACATTGATGTCTGCTGTTGATCGAGAGACTCTTTTTCACCATGACTACTGTCTCCACGCCGAGGCCAATGATGTCTATCTGGTCAGCTTGCACAAACATCAATCTTGCAAAGTTCTCATAGAAATGAACCCTGTTGCGGATGCACACAAATGTCAGACAACAGAAAGAGGCCCAACGGTACATTTAAAAGGACATGCAAGCCGATTTCCAGCTCCTGTCAGCTCATCCCTGCTTTGGGCTATGATTTTCTGTTTAGGGAGGGAAAAAATAAATATCCCCTCTCCTTGCAATAAGGTAATGGTTTTGCATTTTTTACTGCTAAGCTCTGCCGGCTGTATCAGAGGGCAGCATTCGAAGAGGAGATTGCATGGCCCCGTGTAATAAGCTATTTGAGTTATAAAGGCCTTATCTTGTCCACGTAGGATCCTTTGGTCAGGCTGATTGTGTGTGGAGACGTTAGATCATAACCTTCATGTCCATTTCTGTGTCGAACGATCATTTCTAGCAAGGGAACAAGCTCTCAAGTGAAAAAAAAGGTATATAGTGGGGAAAATGAGAGGATATGGTCTCCTTGGATAAAAACATGTGCTTTTCTACCAGTGTCCAATGTCTCTCTTGCACTGTGTAAGAGTCGTGATTAAGGCAACCAATTTGTTCCACTACGGGAAGCACAAATGCTTAGATAGTAGGTGTGTAGTATCAAGGGATTGTCAGCAATGTTTTAATATTCCCTTTCAAATCATAATAACTGTAAGAGTGATGTGTAAATTAGTTTGCTTTTCCAGAATACTCTCTAAAGTAGATTTCTTAGCAAAAATAAGCAGCTCATTGTCACACAGGCATGTAGGCGTTTCCTGCCCCAAACAAGAATTGGCCCTCAACAAGCAAAGGTTTCGACTGGCGTCGAAGACACTCGGGCTTCCTAGTGTTACGATTCGCACACTGCAGAGCTCGGTACCAAAAATACCACAGTCTGACACAGCAACAACACTACACCACTATGTGTTACTAATTGCGTATAAAAAATAGCCACTGAATAAAGAATCGGCTCTTGCTGTGCGGATTGGTCTAGAACCAAAACGATTAATGAGTAATTCAATTTGAACAGAAAAGTAATCGGAAAAGTATTTTTGCAAAATAAGTGCCACATTTTGCGCCTGTTGTTCAGGGCTTACAGTGGGACATTCACCAATCACAGGGTGTGCAGTAAGTATCTAACAATTGAGGGGCCCTACACCAGTACAACAATAGTAGTAGTTAGTAGTAGTCAGACGAACGAGTAGCAGCGGTAACCAACAACGCTAACGCTAACGTTACATTCTGTGTGCGCAAAACGAATCAATATAAATAAACAAGCCTCCAATCTGTCAGAAGCGAGGGAAGCGCCACAACCATTCCGCACATTCTCACTCGGATGACCTGCACTGGTTGGAGCCCGCCAGGGTTGCTTTTGAATGACATTAAATGTGTGAGTTAGTAAGCTAATAATTAGCTAGGGTCGCTAATTAGCAGCGACCAAATTCTCCGTTAGCTCCCGCGGTCGACCTGGCGATCTAAGGTTTTTAACTTCTGGTTAAGAAAGCAGGTAATCTAATATGATTTATTAATGCAAATAGTGATTGGCATCGTCCCCAATTGTTTTATGAAAATAAACATAACCTAAATCTGTTTTTGACATTGTGTTGCTCAAGGGATTTGACCATGATCCGGCATATCGACACTGCTCACTGATAACCACGTCGAGCCAGTGACGGCTAAGCTGCTACAGTCACTCTGCTTTGATTTGGCTTTTATACCACCGGCTGCAGGGATTCGAGCTGTCAAACAGCAAAGCTTGGCTCATCACAAAGAGATGGAAGAGACAAAAACATTGTAGAATATATCTGGTGTACAAGGGCAACATGTCGAACGATAAAGATGCCTTTTCACCTGCCTAGACAGATACGATCTGGGCAACATGAATGGAAGTAAACTGCATGCCAGACCAGCAGCACTGCGGTCCCTGCTCTCCCCTCGATTCCCCTTGAGATTGTACAACAATCGTTTTTTGTTCAGTGAAACTTTTCTCAGTGTGTCTCAGGTTTTCCATGAATTGAATCACTTGTTTCTTTTGTCGAAACATGTAAATCGTTTTCCTCAGCCGAGAGAATGAAGGTCTAGTTAATAGATCAAATTCTTTTCCATCTTTCAAATAATGCATATTTCCATTGCTGATTTTGACGTTGATTTGCAGGGTTTTGCTCAATTTGTTATGAAGCTGTCCGCTTCTCACTATTTTGTGGTTCTTTTCCACTCTAAGACATTTTTTTTCATTGCCTTTGATGCCAAACCGCTTTATTATTTATCATCGTACTTGTAAACTAAGAAACATGTCCACGTCTAGCTGTCTCTGTCTCTATCTATACATATCTATATTTCAGTCGTGAACATACACACCAATGTAAAATACAGGAATTAATTGAATAGGACAGATGCTGTTTCTTCAGATACAAAGAGACAGAGAACACATACATATTAACATGGATGGCTTCACAGGGATCACTCCATTAATAACAAGGGTAGACAAATTGAAATTGAAATCCCAACTAGGAAAGAAAAGTTCACTTATTCCCAATGCAGCTGTCCTTTTATAAAAAGATTCATGGTGCGTTAAAAGGGCAGAAAGCTGCACTACAATCAGGAAAATTACATCTGTTTCATCTGAAATATCATGGAAGCTAAAAACATTTCAAATCCTGGTATTACCCTTTTGGAAGACGTTTGTGTTCCTTATTTTAGATTGTAGGATTTGGGGATGTAATAATAGACATCCTACTTTGTTTGCAGTGCGTTGTTCTGCTTCCTTCAGGGACTGGAATGAACACTAGGGGGCAAGCTTAAGCCTCTCCCACAGGCCCACCGCATATTTGGGCAGTTCTACCTCCACTAACATCCTTCCACGCTTCAGAATGCGTCACAAGAAGCGTAAGCATGTGAGAGACAAGTCACACGTTTCTCCATGCTGGTTTTGCCGCTGTTGGCGCCAACCACGTTAATCGCAATCCAAAAATAACATTCATTTGACCGTGTACTCTTCTGATTGAAGGCAAGTTGTCTCGACTTCTGCCATCTCGGGATTAAAAAACGGATTGCATCGTCCCTCTATCTCCCCCCTCCCTCCCTCTTTCTCTCCTTCATCTCCTCTCTCTCTCTCTGCAACCTGTCTCTTCACGACACACTCGCCCTTCTCCGTTTCCAACGCTTTTATGCTCTGTAAAGACATTTACTTTCTTCCTTCGACCGTCTGCTGCCCGGAAACCCATCATCTCCCTTTTCTCCTGACCCCCTGTCGCCGTCGAGAGAGTCTCCCGGTGTGCGGCGTCAGCTCAGGCCTCACTAGCAAATCCCAGCAGCCGCCGACTGCTCTCGTCCCACATTCAGCTGCCCCTGCGGTCGTGGATCTGCCTCCCCGGCTTCCCGCAGGTCTTTGCTGGTTTCGCCGAGCGGTGCCCGGCTGCTGTCTGCTGGTCTGTCTGTTGTTTGTTCCTGTGTATCGTGGAACAGATGGCGCGCTAAGTCCCCCCCCCCCGCAGAGTACGAGGGCCACAAACGTGCAGAATGAGAAAGATGGCTTTTGCCGCAGAAACGAACTACCAGAATAGATCCCTCGCACTTTTCATCAGCACCGATGAACACCACTAT
Organism: Gasterosteus aculeatus; assembly: GCF_964276395.1. Taxonomy (NCBI): domain Eukaryota; kingdom Metazoa; phylum Chordata; class Actinopteri; order Perciformes; family Gasterosteidae; genus Gasterosteus; species Gasterosteus aculeatus. Next base: position 19,813,998 of record NC_135701.1, on the reverse strand, counting down.
ATCTTGATCTCTGCATACTCTTTGTGAAAGGTTCATCCTCATATTGCCTTGTTTTATTTGCTAAATATTTAATACTCATAATGTGAAGGTTTTCTCACCGAATTGAAGATGTAAGATTGAAAGGATTGTCCTTGACGGTTCTCGGCGGTAAGCTGCTGAATTATTAAGGGCTTCGTTAGGGGACCTCTTTGTGCCGTAGTACTCTGCGGTCGGTTGACAGCTCCGCAGTTCTGTAGAGATTATGGGCTTCCGCAAAATTCCCCGGGCAACACTGCTGCTGCTGCTGCAGCATCCATGTTTGTTGGAAAGTAGCATCGGTTCAAGCATGCAGGCAGGACGTCTCGCCGGCAGAGTGAGTCGGCTTAGACGATAACTCTCAAGAGAGGCCCCTCTTGCTAAAATATTAACAATGTGGATGAATTCATTTCACATAATAGACTGGATTTAAGCGTTGCCACTGATACATCCAATGCACATGAACGGCAGGGATTGGGAGAGGCGGTGACATCCGTGCAGCCACCAACATGCAGCGCAGAGTTGTGCCACACGCAGGAGAGGTGTGTGTGTGTGTGTGTGTGTTTTTTTAAACTGCTAATGAATCAGTTGAGTTTGCGGCCGATGCCAGCCGGGCACCCAGAAGCCAAGATTAAACTTCTGCACGTGCTAATCATGACAAAAGCCGTGGGATTAGTCATTGGAGATTGAGTCAAGGTCCTTGCCCACACAGCTAATTGAGCTCTTATCTCGGCCCTGCCGGTAATGCCATTAATCATAAGTGGCACGTCATGTTGGTGAAAAGGTGCAGAAGCTCCAAAAGCTCGCGATGAGCCTGGGAAGTGCATCGCGCTTTGTTTTCAGAAGCACCCATGCGCAGCCTTGAGGTTTAGTGGTTTCCCTATTAGCATATCAGGGTGTTCTGTTGGTTAGCTTGCACTCATACAAAAAGTTAACACAACACAAGCTGGGATTTGTTTTTTTACTTCTTCACGAATCAAATTTATGCTCAATTCGCTGCGGCACAAAACTCCTGTCCTGCTTTCTGCTGGCTGCTGAGTAATGAATCGCTGCTTACAGAAGACACGGAGCCTTTTATTTCCTCGTGGATCCTACTATAAGTGGTTTTACCATAAATGTAACCATCCAAAGGAAAGGAGCAAACGCAGTCTTTAGTTTACCCATTCAGTTGCTGCAAAGCTATTTCTGGAGGCCCTGTAGAAATGCAGCGGCGTACCTGTACTGTAACTCCCACTGCCTTCTGCCCAGGAGATGTTTTTCCTCTTTGGAAAACATGATGATGCCTTACGACCTTTAATGGAGCGGATTTTTACTCAGGGGAATGCAAAATGGTCGTCTTTCGTCTTTTGTAACTTTAATTGCCAGCCCATGATGGCGTCCATGAGGAAGCTTTAAAACGTGAGTGCTCACATCAGTGTGGACGAGGAAATTAGCATGACATTGGCGGGTGGCAGCGTTGGGAATAAAGGTGCGGGGGGGAGGGGGGATGGGGTTAAGAGCTCAGCAGAATGATTGAAATCCCAGCTGTCATGGGATGGCTGCTCAGGTGATGCGGCACAACGCTAAGGCCTCGCTCAGCAGAATGCAGATGTGGAGAGAAGACTTTAGAGGGTCTCCAATGAGGGAACCAGGAGGGATTTGGTTCACTGCCCTCTGTGTCTTTCTTGCTTCTGGTCAGGATCAAAAGCAATGATAGCAAACGTATACGCGTCATGTGAAGAGGCACATGTACAGTTCAAGCCATCAGCTGTTAAAAAAAAAAATGACACATCAGCATGTGTGGACAATTGAGGAAAGAAAACTGGAAAAAATGTGAACGCTTCTTTTAAATTGATATTGTATCTACTTTGTTGCGACCTATTGTAAGTACTGGTACAAGTACAAGTGTAAAGGTATTTTCCAGTTTGACATTTTATACTTCTATATAGAAAGTTATTTTATAATAGTCCAATTATTTTCACATCACAGAGCTTTGTTTTAATTTAAGTTAAGACCACACAGCTAAACTGAATAAAATGCAAATAACTGTGGAAGTTTCATGTTAAGACTTTTAAACAATTACCTTTTTGGGTAATTTTGGTTTAGCATTCTGAAATGTTCTGTTTGAATATGCCTATGAAGCGTGATCTAATGCTTACTTCTGCTAAATTTAGGAGAAATCTATCGATGGAAATAGAGGTAGCAAAACAAATATCTCTATTCTGAATGATTTCTTGCCACTAGTCTGAAGAAAACATGATTAAATCTCAAAATGGACCAATTCATAAGAAAACAATGTTTTTGCCTGAGGTGTCTTGTCTTAAATAAATATATTGACAATACTGAAATAACTCCACTCATGATGTTGGCATTGATTCATGGACGAGTTGCACATTTACATAAAAATAAAAATATTTGTTGGAAACTATTGCGATTTTTTTTGTAAATTAAATATTTTTATCATATTTCTATATTAGCGATGTGTCGTTTTTAATCATAAAAAAAACATGCCTTATGGATGTACAGAAAGGACTGAAATGTTTTGTATTATTCAGACGTGTCAGCCCCATTAGCACAAGCACTACAATGGCACTCATTCTAAAAGAGTCACCAAGAGCTTACAAGCCGGAGCTCCAGGGAGGAAGGAACAGCTGAAGGATGCAGTTTAAAAATACCACATAGTTTTTCTCCAGGGCTCGAATGACTCATTGCCCGGGCAGCAAAGCAGGGAATCTTGTCAGTTGGGTCATCCCGCAGTAAAGTGACGCTCAAATTGCACCAGCGAATCACTCGCAGCGTCGCAGTCGTTATGGGACAGTGACACCAACCTATCGCATGCAAACAAATGCGCCCGAGTCCAGGGAAGCGGCGTGCGCCGAGTCCCATATGGTAGCCATTCGCGGACGTGTTCATCCCTTATCCCTTCATCACTCGTTCACAATAGATGTTTTTTGAAAGATAGCGCCACAAAATCCTACTTCCCACCCTCGGATTTCTACTCTGGTTGAATCTGATGGGCTGCTCCCCCTCTGGGTGTGGTGAAACAATCTCTCTGTCCCGTCTCTGGGCTCGCCTCGCTCTTTGGATGCCGCCCAAGGAGGTGCGTGGGAGATGTTGAAGGGGTCAGAGGGCGTAATGGGGGCAGACTGGCGCGGCACTCGACCTCGGATCATCCCTCGCTTGGGAGATAAAAAGGGGCGGGAATGATGACTTTGCAGCTTACGCTGAGCTTTGGGCCACAGTTTGACCTTTCCAGTGAAAGAGGTGACTGACTCGTGGAGGCATCTGATGTAAATAACTGCCCTTATCAGGCCGACGGGGAGGAGGAGGGGGAGGAGAGAGCAGACAGGCTTGTGCCAGGTCACTGAACTGATTCTGGTCTCTGCTGGGTGGGAACGTCCTAATGTGTTTTAGTTTTCGCCCCCTTTTCTCTTCGTTTTTTTTTTTTATCCTTTCCTCCCTCTATCCTACTTATCTGAGTTCCCCTGCAGAAAAATCCATTTTCCTGCAGCGGGCCTCTTTGTCAGCGCAGTGGGTTCTGTGGCGGGTGGTAAATAATGCACAAGACTTTCTCCCTCTATTCTTCCAAAGGAAGGAGCGCTCACTAAGACCCTCTCTGAAATGCGCTTATTAAGCCAACCGGGCCGAAGCTGTTTCAATTCCTTTTGTCGGAGGGCAAGGTGAGGAAGAAATAAGAATGCCCCAAATGGGAGACGCTTAGAGCTGCCAATGTCACTCAGTGTGCCCTTGCTGCGACGCACTGCGTAGAACAGCCCGTCCGTCACCGATGCAGAAATACCGTGTTTTCAGACATTGCTTTGCTTCTCATTACACAAAGGACGAGAAGAGGGGCTTCATCTTCTGTGTAGGGATACATTTTTAATAAAATAAAGTTTAAAAAGCTTGCTCACTTATACCAATATGCACATGTCTATTATTCTACAAATAAAGCCTCTTATTTTCACCCAAATCTTGTGTTTCAGTTTCAGTCAAGATGCTACAATATTTACATTTTCTCTCTCCAAGCTTAGAACCAGAGAAGGAAAACCTCCAAGTGTGCAGCTGTGCTTTAATATATGCATTCGATACTTTACAACTTTAAAACTGTTGACTTATAGTCTTCTCCTGCTTTTGGCTTCAGCTGAAGGTCCAGAATAGAGAATGAATCAGATGAATGCGCAGGCGGGGCAAGATGTGAGATCCTATACCTCGCTGATGTCAAAGATCCACCTACATGCGCTCACAGAGAGTAGCCTCCACAAATATCTAACAGTTTTGCAGCCGCTTCTGTTGCACAACAAATCCCAACATATTCTCTTGACGCCACTGTTTTTGGAAAAAGACGGATATTACGGGAGATGAACCCATGAAGAGTAGACAGCAGCACTGCAGAAGTGGGCCTTGTGTTATTGGCTCTGATACAGTTCGCTGGTAGGAACTGACTCAAAAGATGAAAGGAAGGGAGAGGTTTGTCTTTTTCAGGTCAACGCGCCTCCAGGGCTGCCTACACATCCAAAATAGATGGATGTACAAGAAAGCTGGGCAGAATTAGTTAACGCTCGCTTAATGGTCTAATTTCACTTATTTATTTATCTGATTCTTTTCTATTTCTCTCTTCCTCTGGCAAATTCTTTGGAATACCTCTGCATGTCTGACGAGTAAGGCATCAGATGCCTTTGTAATGATTGAAGCCAATAACAACAATATATTATCATATAGTCACAGGGTGGTAATTAAAAGATGGAGGTGAATTTAAGAACTAAGTCATTATTGAAAAAACCTACTCGGTACAAAACCTACAAAAGTCTAAATAACTGGAAAACTGTTCAAATGCTGAAATCTCTGTTCTTTAATACCTCTTAAACAAAGCCATGTTCCAGAAATACATTGGTTGAATACAGTGCAGACTTCACTCGTCTTTGCCTCTTATGAAACATGAAAAACTTCAGTATTCATTCTTCTTTTAGCCTTTTATGGTCTTTGCCAAATCGTGAGTGAAAAAACTACAAGCTAACCTTACCCACCTCTTGTCTGGTGTTGAAAAAAGCACAGAGTGGATATTGGAGCATTTTTGCTTGAATCTGGGTTTGGCAACATAGTAGAAACCAGCGACAAGGTTGGACGCGCGTCCTCGCAGTAAATCCAGCAAAAGAGTCTGCGAGTCGCCAACCGCGCCAGCCTGCCCCCTTCGGGCCTCCCTTCAAAGTTACTCCCTCCGAATGAATATAGTGCATGTAAATATTCCATAAGGAATGCAATCCACAAACATGGCTGTTGTTACTACTCGCACGCGTACTTCATTCGCATAAACCAACCTGCTTTTGATAATCTCATCACAACAAGCAACCCCTTTCACCTCATCACACGGTGAATGCAACTATAGTAAACATACACAAAAACTCACCTTTTCTGCTTGCACTCATATTAAACATGAGATGTCAGGCACCACTTCCATTTGCAATGGCTCGTGTGCATAATCTGGGCTCTTCGGAAGCATATGGATCTGTGTGCGCTTGTTTGTGTTTGTGGGTAATAATGACACACGGCCACCGTATCCCCCCCCTCGTGTGAGTCCAGTGATGTTTGCGGTTCTTTGGCGCTGCGTGTTGTCGCTGGGGTCGCACCCGTTGTCCGGCGGTCGGCCACGGGGTGATCGTACGCTCGCAGACTGCCACATTGCGGAAACTGGAGAAGGCCGAGAAGGGTTAGGTGAGACATCGCGGCGGGAAAAAAGCATGTCGACGATGGTTTGTCTCGAGGAATTCTCCGGCACATTTGCGCCGCCTCCAGCAGCGTTTCTACCTGCATCATTCGCCGCCTTTTCACACTGATGACCAATCTGCCCGCTCTGAACGTGGTCGCACGTTTACCTGTGCGGAACCTTGAAAGGGACTTGTGCCTGCGACTGCTTCTCTCGAGGGTTTCTCCATGTTAAGCGGAGCGTAAACGCCGAGAACAAAGCAGCGTACGTGGTGGCAATTTAGAAATCCATTTTGGTTTCGCCTGCAGCTACATTTTCCTACATAGCAATTCTCCAAAACAACTGAGCTGATTACTCACAGATCGACTCCGGTTTAATCTAGACCGCTCAAAGACGAAATGCTCTTTTGATGTATTTATTACCCAATTTCAGCAACACTTCACCCGGACCTAGTTTCTCTTCGAAGGGCTCAAGGAGTGCCAGTCTAGGAGGGCCGCGGCCGAACACGGCAACTTTATACTAATAAAGCTGTCAGAAAGAAGTGGAGTGGATAATGCTTCACTCACAGGCCTGGAAAACAGAAGTGAACATTCTTTGAGAGCTCAACTCTGCCCAGAGGCAAAGACACGGAAGCGGCGTGACCTCTCGTCACGCCGTGTTCTCCGCTCGGACCACCTCGGCGATGGTTCCCACCCTTCACACTCCCCAAAATACGACGCTGCCCGGGGGTGCCGTCGCTGCCGTCTCCCTCTCCAGCTGACGGCAGTATCTGAAGCTGTGACCTCTTATTTATCCTTTTTTTAGATGAATCAGCTGTGATTCATTAGGCCTCCTTTGCTTTTGTAACCAGGATCCTCTCCGATTCAAATTGTTGACACGAGAGCCCGGTTTTGGGAGCAGTGAGTCGTGTTTTGATTTTCAAAACGTCTGATATTCAAAAAGCTCATTTCTTCTTCTCGGTCTGACTACCTGATGCACATCGTTTTGGAATCAACACAACTTATTAAATCTAGTTATTCGGATTACAGTGCCAATAAGAAAAAGGTGGTATTGCCACCATACATGGAAAAGAGAGTTAAAACCACTCACTGACTACAAGGCAACATTATATTTTTTGTTTGCGTTCCTATTTTGGGGAACTGTACTGACCAAATGCATCAAAATGTAACATCCATCACTAACAAATATTAAACAGCTTCTATAGACCCCGTCGGTGTGGAACAAACTACTGTATATAACTACTATAATGCAGCCAAAGTTAAAAATGACAGACTCACGAGACTCCGTTGCAGGATACAAAAACCACGAAGTGGGATTGAAGTGATGCGAGGGACAAAGTACTTTGAGTGGCACTAAATCATGAAACCAAAATAAGACGCTTCCTAATCACATTTGTGCTGACTACTACAGCCGACAACGGCTAAAAAGCAGCAAAGCGAAAAGCCACCGATCTTGAAAACAAACTCACTCGGGGCTTTTATTACCATCGGGGGGGGGGGGGGGCTTGAACCCCAGACGAAAAGGGGGAGGGGTCAGCAGGAGAAGAGGAAGAGCAAACACACATAGGATGGAGGGTGGACGGGTTCGATGACGTGGCTGCCCGATATTTTGCCGTTTCCTCCTTTTATTTCCCCATTTCCTCTCAGGATATATTTCTCTTAAGTACCTGAGGGTGAGACAAAAAAAGGCTGCTGCAAACACCTGAACTGAAGTCGGCCTGGAAGCTGAGCAACACCGAGGCACACAGGGAACGTACTGCTGCAGCTACTCTTCCCTCATTTATTTCCTATCCAGCCATCTGTAACTAAGACAAAGCCGTGTACAAAATGCTTGGCTGCACCACTGGCTGCTCGCTCGCCACGAAACCCCCAAAGTAGGGCATTCTTTTCCACCCCTCTGTGGCCCAAAGATTGCAGCTGGACACCCCCTCACTCTCATGCTCGGCAGAAGCCTGCATTATTTTCAGTTTACGAGACGCGAATATTGCAATTTGCACGGTTTCACGTGTGAAGAATGCCCGTGTCTGTGACATGTGGGGGCGGGAACAAAGCTGGATTCGAGCCATTTCTGCAAAACCTCACGGGCAGATTTGACTCCCGACGCCTTCTGTGGAACATTTCACAGTGAGATGAGGCAGGACTGCGGGCCACTTGATTCGCCGCCAACTACACAATGGACTTGTGAGGGATGTGCCATTTTGGCCCCCTAATCCAGTGGCGCTTCGCCACCACGCAACAACGAATCCTCTGTCGTGGCATTCAAGCAAACCTAACCCTATATCAGCTATATTTTATGGCAACAAAGGAGAGAAAGCGAGCTCATTTCAACAACTAAATTCATTGATGATTGTAGGATCGCTGCTCATTTATTCAGTCAGTGGTGTAGCTAGTATCGTCTTTTACGTAAAGGGTCATAATAAGTACTACACACGGTGTAAAAAGCAGGTTTAATAAGTTATTGGGTTTGAAAGCAGTGGACATTAACCTTCATTTAGTAGAACATTCCTGCTCGGGGATCAATGTGCACCAGCAGTTGTGGAATCAATTGTTTATGGAGCTTCTGCAGTCCACCACTGCAACATTTCATTGACACTTTATACTATAGGCAATACCGCAAAACCACTACAAGTGAAAAACAACAACATGCATCCTACGTAAAAGTAGGCTATCAAACACGGCTACGGCATGAAAAGATAAAATCACTCTTATGTAGGCAGAATATCAGAGTTGCCGATGAACCAATGTGCAAGATTTGATTTGACACATAAGGAATGTATCATATTCTATAAAGATGATATGGTTTGTATGTAAAGTATATATCTTACTACAACTATTGAGGCGGATTTAAAACGTGAATATTTGGCTCTGAAAGGTTGTGAAGCACCGATACGCAGTGGCATGAGAACCACAAGAACAGTGCTTTCACATTTATATCTTGTATGGTGCTTAAGTGGATGTATTTCATCAAGTTATTATATACTATTGTGGACAAGCAACAACAGTTTGTAAATGTTGAGCACAACACAGTCTTGACTGACATCCCGCTGAGTGACGATTTGAGCCGCTCGGAGGTCAGTGCATCGCTCAAGGGTCGATCGTAATTCGGTGTCGCTCGTTGAAATGGAGAACTCTTCCCCTCCACTTTCGCGCTCAATTGTTCGGCAGTCGGGGCTGAGATTTGATCCGACAGCCTCCTGATTGCAACCTTATTCTCTCCGTGTCAGGGTGTTACCGCCCCTCTGCATCTCTCTCAGACCAGTCGACTCTCTCCGGTACTGCGAGCCTTGGGGCGGACTCGGGAGGGGGGGGGGGGGGGGGGGGGGTGTAAACAAAGCACAGGGAAACGCCTATTAGGCCGCCCTACCGGTTGAAATTACACGAGAAATTGATCTAAATGTTCCAGTGGAGAAAACGTGATTTCAGGAAACAATGGGGCCTTAAAATGAAGAACATTGATTGGGGCACATTAGCCGGAAAAACTAAAAAAACAGCGTTCCGCGTGCTGCCACCCCTTTTTGCTTTTCTTTTTTCACCATCAGACAGCCCGAGTCCACCACTGCTTTGTGCACATACGCTCCAATGCTCGCATACAGATCTATGCAGAGCCTCTTTTTCCAAACGCACACAGCGGGCCGGCTCTGGCTTTCCTCCTGCCTGCAGACCTCCGGTTCCCTCAGTTATTCATGAGCCATCTGCTCGGGCGATCGCCGTGTCAGATGTGTGTCAAACAGGACCTCGTCTGTCCCCCCTCTTCATCTCCTGGTTGCGTCCTCGTCTTGCATGCCGAAGCCGCGACTGATGCGGCTGCATCGATGGTTAGCTAAGGGACTCCAGAGTGACTCTCTGGTCCACAATGTCATAAATAACCAGTTTGATCAGATGTTCGCATCTTTTTTTAAGATCGTAGCATGTGGTTCATTAATGTTGTAAAGGGAAAGCACAAGTCTGTATTTGGTCGCTCTTGTGTGTGTTTGTTTTACGGGTTTGCGTTCTTTTAGGAAGTGGCTTGAAGAGGACTCTTTTTTTCGATTATAAGAAAACATGCATTTTTACTTTACACCAGTTAAGATGACAAAAAGGTGCAATTAGAAAGTTAAAAATGGAACTGAGGTGTTCCTCTTTGTGTGTCGGGCCATGAAAAGGGCCACTGTGGCCCTCTGATCACAAGCGTCTTCCTTGTGAAGATGCCCTTCCAGCAAATCCCTCTGCAATGCGCCGAAGAAGACATTTTATTCCCTTCAGCGTAACTTTTTCACTCGGGCTATGCAGTAAAATATCTTCAAAGGAAACTTAAATGGAATATTCTCCTGGTCAAGCCACGACAGTGACTGTAGGCAGCCCACTCTCGCCTCTCAAAGGAAGTACTTCATCACAGTGTACGGGAGTGGAAAGAGAGAGCACGGATTTCGGAATGTACTCCACAAAGTTACATTTAGGTAATATGGAAGTTTAAAAATGTAAATGATTGGTGAATAACTTGGGAGTCATAAATTTGCTTAGTGAATAGTTATTGTTCATCAATGCTCGACAAATAGTTTTGGGCGATGTTTAAAATGGTTGACGTTGTTTTTGTCTTGAAAAATAGCAGTGAACACCAGACGGGAGAGCAGAAGGAAGCCAAATAGTGGACGCGCTTTAAAGGGAAATGAATAACAAAAAAAAACACAGGCACAAACATTAAGGTAATAAACAAACAGTAGTGGAGTGGAGCCTCATTCACACACACCACAAATATATAAACTCCACAGTTTGAAAATAAAAACACTGATAAAAATAATGAGGAATATACTCAAAGTATTTGTGTTGACTGCTAATAGGAACTTTTTGTTTGTGAGTTTCCAAGTCTGCACTGTATCTTATTGCCCTTCATTATTCTCAGTTTGCATATTATAGATATGCTGTATTTGGCCGTGCTAAAATTGGGCCTCGTACAACTGTCAGTTTCACCACGTTTCTTCCTTTGAACACGATATAAAAACGATTCATGCACGCATGGATGGATCCACGCTAGTTACATGACCTTAGCGGGAGGATCATGGATATAATAAATGCAGCCCCGCCTCTGAGCAACACCGTAATGTAGGATTTCAGAAGGGGGGGGGGGGCTCTGGAGAAGTGCTGTGATTCATCTCTGACACAGACATCGCTTCCACTCTGGGCCGAAGGGATGAGACTGCCATGTTTGCCGTCCTTGCCCGATCCGAAAGCCCTTCAAAGTAAAGCCGCCGTGATGAATGGGAGAGGCCCTCCGCATGTGACGTCCCCGCGTGCCCTGCGTGTCTGTTGCAGCTCGCCGCGCCCGGGGAAGGCTTTGAATGCGTGACGTGTTTTCACAATAAGACTAAAAAAAAAAAAAAAAAAAAAAGGAGCGCTCGGTTCTGCGTGGAACTTTAAAATATTCCAGCATCGCATGCAAATGAGCGAGTAGCGATGCACTCATACAGTGAGTAAACAAAGCCGCATGTGCCCACTCACACCGCCGCTGCGTTCTGTTCTGCTGCTGAACGTAGTCTCCTATAGCAGGCTTCATGTCAGGTCTCGGCCAATATCTCCCCCCCGAGAAATGGTGATAGACCAAAATCAGCCCAGAGTGTCCTCGGCCGCATCACAGGGTTTGTGGAGAATTTGTGTTTTTTTTTACGACAAACACTTCAATTACTCCAGCATGGGAGCTTTGTCACTGCAGATCACTGGCTGCCGGCCCTCCTGCCATACATTGTCAGGCTTCTATTTTAAATATAGAAGTGTTGGTCCAGGGGGAGGGGGAGGGCGTGATTTGATGTGCTTTATTCAAAGCTGAAGGGGCCACAGTGTCTGTTGGAAGGAAGCTAAGAGGCTTGTCTGCTCTCAAACAGATTGATGATTGCTACTGTACAATAATATAGTTCTCAGAAGAGAGGCCGGGCAGCGTCTGAAAGAGGGAGGCAGATCCCGAAGCCGTGTTCTGACACGGCAGATAGGGGAAGATTAAGGGTCGAAACCAAAGCTGGAAGGAGACGATAAGGAATGGATTTTTTTTTTTTTGGGCCACCGCAACCTTGCCGCTGTATGTTAAGATATTTAAGTTTGTGTCAACAAACGGCTTAACATGAGTCACTTGCTGTGTAATCTTCGCAGCGTTTTAGATCTGGGGTAGAGACAAGAAGGCGGTGACGCCGATATAAAGGTGGGAGAGCGACATTGTTGTCAAGAGTGAGAGGTGTGCACCGCGAAGTCATGCATGAGTTTATTGGAAAACATAAAAAAAAAAGTGATGTATTAGACTGACTTCAACGCAATCAACATGATGCGTCAGAGAAGACGCCGTTGGTGAGGGAAATATAATTGGGACGGAGTTGATGACGCCGTGGGGCTCGCGCTGTCACTCAACACATGATGCCAAACATATTATGCCGAGAGCTGCGGAAACCAAGGCTTTGACGTGCGACGCGTGGGTGGAAATAGCCTGTTAATGAATAGACGGGGAAGGAGGGGGCGGAGGGGGGCGGGTGAAGACAGCAGAGGAGATACACCAAGCGTGCTGTGCGATAAAATATGGCTATTGTTAAGCAGTGCTGGGGGGGGGGGGGGGGGGGGGGGAGTGCTGCGATGCAGAAAGAGTGGAAAGTCTTGACAGCTTTCCGGTGGCAGTCTTGACGGCTGAGCTGGGAGATCGCAAGGAAAGTGCAGCAGAGGGCTGCTGTCAGGCTGCTCCAGAGCTCCGTTTAACAAGGTCCAGAGATGAGCTGCACCACAACACATTGCGGGGGAATGAGAAGAGGGCGAGAGGCGGCGGGCCAGGGGAGGGCTGAGTGAGGCTCATGCATTTTCCAGAGCCTCGCTACCTGTCAAACCTGCATGCCCGGGATTCCTCACGTGTGCATTGGGAGCAGAGATTAGAAATCCCCCCCACCCCAGTAAGGACAGCAGCTGAAGTGGATTGAAGGAGAAGCTCCTGGAGAAGCCCGTGATACTCTGACACCATCATCTCTCCGTGAGCACCAACATATGCGCTCCCTTTTTACCTTAATTGCACTTACAGTGACAGTGTAACGTCAGCAGGGATCTTTCGCATGTGATAAAACAGCCCGTTTCCCTTGTCCCGCCCCTGGGCCCGGGAGCTGATCCGCGGCAGAGGACGAGCAGAAATAATTAATGCGAGCAAATGCGGAATACGCCTTATTTTAAAACATGGATGCCTTCGGGCCAAACACATCCGAGGATCTTTACAAGCTGTGCCCAGAGTTCTAACCGCACCTCATCTCATCTTCCCGCTGCGCTCGGAAACAATGCTACAGGCTACGCAGTGGAAAGTCTGGTGGGGCCGCCGCTGCCCTCCTCCCACCTCGCCCCCAGGCTTCAAGCATGAAAGCTTATCTCCTTGCGTCAGGCTAAATGTCAACTTCAGGGACGCTGAAACACCATCCGTCGTTACGTCCGCCCTATTAGAGCAAGCTAATTCCACATAAAAGCCACCCACCCCATTTGAAATGAGTCAGCCTTCACAGATCTCTCTTTAGCTGTTTAGTTCCTCACGTCAGGAGAGGAGGCAGGGAGGAGATGTGTCCCCTGACCCAAATAACACTGCCGTGGAAAAAGAGAAAAGTCACTGTGACAGTATGTCGAGGATTATTGTCTAACCCGTTGACCCGTGTTTTTCTGTCTCTGCAGGGGGGCGACTCCTCTTTCTGGTGATGTGGCTGAACCTCGTGCCTCAAACCGCCGGCTGCCCCGCCAAGTGCGTGTGCTACAGCGAGCCCCGGCCCACTGTGGCCTGCCAGCAGCACGGCCTGTTTTCCATCCCTACCGAGATCCCCGTGCGCAGCCAGCGGATATTCCTCCAGAGCAACAAGCTGACGGTGGTGAGGTCCACCAGCTTCAGCTCGTGCCACAACCTTACAGTTCTCTGGCTCTACTCCAACAACATCAGCTACATCGAGGCCGGAGCCTTTTACGGCTTGGAAAGGCTGGAGGAACTGGACATTGGCGACAACGGCAACCTCCGCACCATCAGCCCCACGGCCTTCCGAGGCCTAACTAAGCTGCACACCCTCCACCTGCACAGGTGTGGTCTGTCAGAGCTCCCCGTCGGGGTTTTTCGAGGAATGTTTTCCCTACAGTACCTTTACCTGCAGGACAATAACATTCTCAGCCTGCACGACGACACCTTTCTGGATCTTGCAAACCTCACCTATCTCTATCTGCACAACAACAAGATCAAGATAGTAACAGACAACATGTTACGAGGGTTAATCAATCTGGATCGGCTGCTGCTACACCAGAACCGGGTTATCTATGTCCAACCTAAAGCTTTCAGTGATCTGGGTAAGCTGAAGTCCCTGTTCTTGTTCTTCAACAATCTCACCGTCTTGACAGGAGAGACCATGGACGCCCTGGTGTCTCTCCAGTATTTGCGTTTAAACGGGAACCAGTGGATCTGCGACTGCCGCGCGAGGACCTTGTGGGACTGGTTCAAGCGTTTCAAAGGCTCCAGCTCTGAGTTGGAGTGCAATGTTCCCGAGCTCCTGACGGGGAAGGACCTGAAACGACTGAAAAGTGAGGACTTGGAGGGGTGTGTGGAAACTCCTCAAGTCCAGACCAATCTCTTCAGCTCCAAGGGGCAGGGCGGGAAGTTCTCTTCCACTGAGAATCCTCTCGGAGACACCATTCCCAGGTGTTGCCTCGGAGATAACGACAAGTCCTCCATCCTGTCCGGCAAGAGCCGACAAATCACCAACAACCCGCTTAAGGAAAAGGAGAACATGTCTAAGACTAAATATAAGGAGCCGGAACGAACAAAAAATGAGACCCAGAATAAGCAGAATGACGGACCTCTGGGAACCTTGTCCAACACCCTGGACAAAACCCTGGAAAATCTAAACCCTGACCTCATAGACAGTCTGGAGACATCAACAGCATCGAACAAGAAGAAAAAGAAGTGCTCCAAAAAGCCCAAATCAGATGCCCACTGCATCAAAGGCCGGGGTTCCACTTTGCAAGCGCTGCACTCTCTCTTCATTCCCATGATCTGGATATCTCTAGCCATGTCTTAGGATTCTTAACCTCACTTTGAACACAGAAATCAAGATTGTTGATGCTCGTGACAATGACAGGAGGAGATGCGGTGACAGACAGTGACTGAAAAGCGAGGCGAGGACAAACAATGATAACCAAGACGTTAAAGTATACATTTGACAAAATGGATGCCTTTACAGAACACTACAGATCTAATGTATATAACGAATCGGTGCCCTAAAATATTTGTTCTCTATGTACTTAACTGTACCGTGTCAAAGCCACACTGCGGAGTCTCCTCCCTTTTTTCCTCTCGAAAGCTTTTACTGCTTAGACAGACCCCCGAAAGTAAAAAAAGAAAGAAAAAAAGAAAAACAAGACAAAAACAAGAAAACAAATACATGAAATCGGTGATCAGAGGGAACACAAAGAATGTTGGGTCGGTTTAATGAAGATAAACGATCTCCTCCCATTATTTATTCAAAGTGATGCATTTGTTATGGGTAATGTTATGTTTTTTATGTTCATAAAAGCAAATGTTTTGCCTCCCCCACATTTTAGTTATATTTTCATGACAGAAAGGGTTTATGGATAGCATTTACCAAAAGAATGCTGTTGATTTGTTCATGGAGATTGCATTGAAACCATAGATATGCATTTTATTTTACTTGTACAAGTATGAATATATTATGAATAAAAGTTCTTATTTCGTAGATATTTTTGTGTGGTATTTCCCGCTACAACACAGCACATGGAGTCCGGCTCCAGGACATGCTGCTTTCGTCTTTGATGGTATTCCAAGTTTAGGTTGGACAAGAAAAAACGTATTTAAGCAAGTGGGTTGGAAATTCAAAAAGAAATAATCAATAGATCAACTCTCTGCATTAAAAAGGTTACTGGACTGAATACTTGGCAATAAGAGTAGCACATATTTGTTCTCACCAACCACATTGAGGGCTGATTAACATTCCTCTTTCCAAACTGTTGGGCTCTACTGCGGTGAGTTCTGGCCTCAGCCCAAACCTCAGCAGCTCAGATTTAGTTTTTTTCTCCTCTGCCTTTTAAGGATGTTGGGACGGCAGCGCTCGACTTCTGCTTAAGATCATCTCTAACTGATCAACACATAGCTTTATCATATTGGTTAAGAAAACATATTAAAATGAAATTGCATCCGATGTCTAGTTGCAACCTCTATTTGTGCGACAATCTCCCAAACACTGTCAATTTCTGCCAATTACGAACATCTACAAGTCTTGAGTGACTGCTGCATGTGCAGTATGATGATGTTGAATGAAAAGCTGTAGGCGCCTTAGCACATTTCTGCAAATGATTGCACCCACTTTTGTATATTACAAACAATGCCACATTTCGTCTTATTTCAAGTGAATTATTTAGCAGTGTGTGAAAGTTCTGTGGGAATGTTCAAAAAGTGACTGCACACATCACATCCTCAAGGTTGCGAGCGGAAGAGACCCCCAAGGGATCGTACTAAGCACTGTCTTTCATGATGTGAAAAATACAATATAAAAAACTTTGAAATTACAATTTTTCACACAGTTCTTTTAGCGGCTAGCTTCCTGTGGTGTATAAATACCCAGGAATCTAATATTCTATACCGAATTATGTCGAGATCTTGGTGACGGCTGTTGAAGAGACATGATTGGAAGGTATAGCGCCAACCCCCCCCCAAATCCTCCAAGCTTTCAATCGTCGTCACTGAACCCCGGGGAGTGGGTGGACCGAAGGGCACCTGAGAAGAGATTGATCCGGAGTAGAAATCAACAGGGAAAATCAACAAGGCCCCTCCAACAGACTGCCAGTACCCTCCGCTGGCATGCAGTCTGAGAGGACGCAAGTAATTGTATCCGACGCGGTCAGACATCTCCTGTATATCTGCCCCGGCAACCGTCAGAGAAAGCTCTCCCTACCTGAGACTCATTTATATGTTAAACAGTTCAAATGACTACCTCTGTATTCCAACTGCACCTCTGCTTTGGAATTACAACCAGTCTTGGGATGTTGTTCGCTGAATGGAGACGTATATTCCCAAATATACTGAGAAATACTGTAAATTATGAAAAATTATCTTTTCATATTTAACATGGATTCAAAATACAAATAAAAAGTTCATTACCTCAAGGCAGTTTTTTTCTTTTTTATCCAGTTAGCTCTGTTTTCCAAATCAAAAATAAATAAATTGGGGGCATCTTTAGCACATTACTGAAAATGTCACTTAAAAGGAAGGTTGAATAACTTCTGCTGGCATTTTTATTCTTCTGTCAGCTATAGAGGCTATCACCATTCACTCTACCATTCAGTAAACCCTTCGGTTTGTATCAAACTCCCTGTTGATGCAAACACAGAGACGTATCTGCTGCACTGGAAGGAATCACCGCTGCGTTCAATTTTATAGTCCTTGTCTTGGATTGTTACTTAAAAGGGGCTTTTCTGACTTCAAGAGAAAGCTTTTTAATTGAATGAGCTTGATAACCAGAATAATTTTCAACCTGGCAAACACAACGCCTGCAGATTCGAGACTTTGAAAAAGAGACTCACGCTGAGAGGAAGCGAGACTTCCTCCTGGCTCCGTAACATTCGCAACGTTTGGCAAGATGCAAGGATCCGCCTCCACGACGACATCCCATCTTGCTCACACATAGGGGAGGGGGTTTCTCTCTCTGCATTCACCTATCCATCGTTCAAAATCATCTCCCTCTCAACTGACCTTTTACTATCACATTTTATGCCGTAAACAGATTTTTTTTATAACCAAATTTGAGCTTTAAATATTCGACAAACACCACCCACCCCAATGAGTAACTCATTGGTAACCGTTAAAAATACACATTTCTTCTTGGTTCTTCTTGATCCGCTGAGAACAACATCTCTACGGCCAATATCTCCAAACACAGGCAACTTAAATCGAATCAATCTGGATTCATGTACAAGAGGAATGTACTTTAAGTTCTCATTTCTGGACCGCCAAACTTCTTCAAAGTGTCTCGCTTCCACACACGCGATAACAAACACCAACACATCTGGGTCATTCCTTTTTTTTTTTATTCCCTAGCTTCCCCAGCCTGGGGAGACCTTAGCAACCCACCGCCCCTGTTCTCTTTTTTTCGAACCCCCAAAGTGACAGCGAGGCCGCCGCTCCTTTTAACAGGGCCTGAAGACAGGATGACCTCAGCCTGCGGGCGCCTGCTGGACCGCTCGCACCAGACAGTGCCACAACTGCCCCCCCCCCCATCGACCCCCGTCTCAGTTTTACCCTCCTTTTGCGCTGATGAAGGGGAAATCAAGCTAATTGGGAAGTCCATCTGCAGTGCGGGTCCAGATGCAACATGGCCGAGCATCTGGGAATGGAAATAACTTCCTGCACCAGAAGCTCTGGTAGGAAATAATCAGCACGGGAAAATGTTAAGCTGTTGTTTGTGCTCTGCAGCAGACATCCATGTCAATCATGCTTAAAACAATCACAAACTTCTTCTCAAAAGCGTTGGTTAAATCTTAATATTTCATCATAACGCTTTGAATGATTACTTATAAAAAGTATTTTTTTCAAAATGGATGTCAGAAACAAATAAGTCAACTTGTTCAAAGTAGTTATGGAAGTGGAATTCTATGACAAATAAATCCGCAGTGACTCCTGGTTTCACGCGGCACACAAGTCAGCATTTATAATTAATTAATTAAACAGTCGGGTAGGAGTTTTTTGGATGAATGTTTTGCACCATTTAATAATTTTTCAACTAGCAATCTGGAAATTTAAAAATAAACAACCGTTTTTTTTCCCCATTATTTGAATTGTTACTAAGAATACCGATCATTTGGAGAAATAATGGACATCATGACAAACCAAAGCTTTCCATCAAACTAAAAACTGCTTACGGCTGAAACTCCAAAATAGAAAATATTAAAATGTTTGTTTTAAAACCTATTTTGTTTTGGAGATAATCTCCTCTCCAACAGCCAAAAACAGAATTCAGTAATGCAAAGATAGCATTGCAAAACCCGGGGCCGAGCTAATGGTGATGAAATAAAATTATAAAATGTCACCTTTTTCCTCCTCTTTTTCTTTCCTCTCTTAAGAACAACGGCAGCTTCCTTGTTTCTTTTGGATGTGATTATTACTCATGTAAATGTGGTTCTGATCGAGTGGAGTCTACATATGTACAGACATACATTTATTTTTTACAGAATTATTGTTTGTTATTGATATTCATTTTACTACTATTTATCTTTTGATGGTGTAAATATGCACTTGGGAGGTTTTTCCCCATCACAAATTTTCCTGAATGTTCATTTCATACTTCTAATAATTAATTCAATCATCTCAATTGTTCCAAGATCGTATGATATGGTTTTTACTGTGATTTAGTCAATCTTGATATTGTTTTCATTAGGTTTCTTTAGCTCCTTTTCAAGATCTTTACAAGAAGCTCTCGGCTGAAATATGTTCGTTTTGGCTTTTTTGTGCATTATTGAAAGTATTACATACACTACTCTTTAGGATTTGGGTGTAGATAATAACCTTTAAATTTCAAAATTTTTCGTAATTTATTCCTTGATCATTTATGTTAAATATTTTAATTACCAAAAACTCCAGGTTACAAGGTCAGAGCTCTCTGTTCCAATTACTCATACTTAGATTGCATGTAGCTCTGCTAACCTTTGTAAACAATCTTCCAAAGGAAATTAATTTAAATAAATCCCCACCGGTTTGTGGAAGTCTCTCACTGCAAATGACCCGTCTTCATACATCCTTCCAGCAGACGCAACGGGTGTCCTCTGGAAAACACCAACCTTTTGATCATCAGCAATAAGCCTTTTTTTCTCTAGCTTCAGTGAATGTGAGTGAAATATTTGAGTTTGTGGCTCGAGGCGAAGGCTTATGTGAGAAAGTTTAGAAACGCTCTGCAGAGACGTCGCAGACTGCACGGAGTGTTTGCCTTCTGTTGTGCATACCAAGCGCTCCCTCTAATTCGCTCTCTCCACTTCTGTCGCTCTCTTCCTGCTCTCCTCGTGCTCACCTTTCGTCAGATGTACCCAGTCGGTTTTTCATCTGCAGGAAATGTCTTTGAATAAGTTGTGCAGATATATAATGTGTTTTGAGACGGTTGGAAAGTATTCAAAGGTACAACTATTCTCGACAAATAAAGTATGTGAAGTGCTTTCTCCTTGACAGTTTTATTAAAGTAGTACACAGTAGTGGGTACTTTGCATGCTGTAAAGCCAGTTACTTAAGGCAATTGTTCAGTCTGGGCTTTTCAGTTACCAAATTCCCATAATATACGAAGTATAGGTATATATATTTGCACCATATTTGCACTCAAATCGCTTCATATCAAAACAATAGAAAATGATTTACACGCTCATAAACTGTTGGAGAGACATTTAGCTAATGTGCATTAAATGCTTGTAGAACATTTGAGGGACTGGGCAAAAAAAAAGAAATGTAGAACCACTCAAAACTCCCTCAACCGCAGGAAAATTAGAACAATATAAAAAATGTGACGTGGGTGATGGAAGATGAAACAAGCAGATAAAACAAAGGATTAGCATCTACTGTGTGTATATGAAATGATTTCACTCGCCTATGAAGCCACAGCCCTTAAACTCTGTATGATAAAGTTAAAATTCATGTTCACATCATCCAGTAGTTTTGAACCTTCCCGGTGAAATACCGCTCACTACAATGACTATCAATGCTTTCAGTATTCTCTCCAGCCAACGCCAGACTGTATCGGCCTCGGTCCCCTGGAGCCCACTCTAAAGGTCAGATCAGAAGGACCTTCATCCTGATCCTCTTTTAAACCATGAGGATGATGATTCTATTTTAGCCATTAGTGCTATCATAGCATGAAATGCTGCAGAGGGATTATGTCTGAGCATTTTATATGGGAGTGGCCTCAGAATGTGGCTTTCACGTCTACGAGGTCGTCACAACGTTTGGATACGGGGTCGGAAAAACGTTCTCCAAATATCCCAAGATTCAGTGTAGACCAGGAGAAACATGATCAGATTGAAAGATTTCCCTGACGACTGTCCTATCACCAAGGCTTTACACGGGCTTGTGCGTTAAAAAAGGCATCTCACATTCTGGCCAGGAAAGGGGTGAGCTGCAGAAGCTGTAGTCAGAGGGGGATAATCTCGTGAACCTTTTATGTGGGCTGAGCTGCTCATTATTTCTCAATCGCGCCTGGATTTGGGAACGTAGAGTGGCAATTTGTTCTTAATCCTAATTCAGCAAAATTAATGCTGCAAGTATGTTCATAGCCAGGCCTGCACCAGGGGACACAGAGTCCCCACCAAAGATGCAACTGGATGCAGCTTTTGCAGTGGATTGGTCCTTTATCAAATAGGATTTGGTCCTGGACACCTCATAAAAGTGCTGTGCAAATGGGTCCATCTAATGATCCAATTTAATATGATTAAGATTCTTTGTGTTGGTTTATCCCTCAAACACACACACACATACACACTATACTGCTAAGGGCCCTGCACATTACTCAGTCTGTGCAGTGATCTGTGTTGGTGTGGTTATCATCACAATACCAACAGCACCAGCGGAGATTCGTAATCTGCTCTGAATGTGTGAATATTAGGGGTGTAACGATGATCATTTTAACAACGATTTGATTCGCTATTCATGGTTGCCGATTTGATTCATGGACAATCTGGGTTAAGTTAGAACGATTCGATTCAGTGACTTAAAATCGATTCAGTAACTTTACTGGACAGTGCAGGCAAAGTTTCCGAGATCCCTGTTTCTTGTAAGGAAATATGCATTTTCAATGTAAACATTACACAATAATTACACAATGTTTGGATCAATTCACAGAACCCCGGATTTTCAACCACATTGTAGGGTCGCATGTCTTTACATCTAAACTTGGCAATTGTTACTGTGATGTTTCGTGCTGGCGAGGCCTGAGGAGTCTGCAGAGCTGGAGTTACCTGCTGCTGCTGCAGCGGTGACGCTGCTAGAGGTGCCTGACTGTCGGCGTTGTTTAATCCCACGGCGCCTTAGTAGATGTTCCGGAAAGATTCATTGTGTTTCCGTGTTTTTTTAATTTGTCTTCAACATATTCTACAAACAGCGACCGACTTATTTAGAACACCTCGTGTTTGCAAAAGCCAAAAATGTTTCCACACGCTGGATCGATGGTTTGTAAATGTCTCGCTCACAGACGTCTCCTCCACGCTGTTTTTTGTTGTTCGCGCTCCTGCCGCTGCGTACTGATGACGTCACAGACAGGCAGACTGAATCGAGTAACGTTTAACGTGTCTAAAAAGCTAAAAAACAAACAAACAAACACACATCCATACAGTTTGTGTGGTTAGATCCAATGTGCAGTTTTCCAAGTATCGATACAATCGATTATGTACCATTTCAATCGATTTGTAATCGATATATGTCGTCCAGAATGCCGATTTGCAAAGCACAGATCGATTCAGTTGGATCGCAGGAATATAAATCGATTAATCGATTCAGTGGATGAATCGTTACACCCCTAGTGAATATGCATCTGTGTGCAGGTCTGACAGCACGGCCACTGGAGAACGGCCACTGAAAAACGGCCATTGACCAACGGCCATTGACCAACGGCCATTGACCAACGGCCATTGACCAACGGCCACTGAAGAACGCCCACTGAAGAACGCCCAGCAGCCGTCTGAGCGGCAGATCCACTGTGACGTCAAACACAAACCAGCAGCGACGGATGCAAAGTGATCTGCAAATCCATGTTCTTAACAACTATTATAAATAAAATCTTTTCTTTCAATCCTTTATTTTAAACAGAATTGTTTCAAATTCCCATAAGTGGAAGGGTGCACTGCAAGTAAATGATGTATCACTTAAAGAGTGTAGCCAATAGAACGGTGGCTTTTTCCTCGTATTGTTGTTGCGGCCTTAGTTCCTGGAAGAGGTGCTCCTCCCCGTGTGTGCTCAGAAATAGACAAAGACAGAACACAACTCTTAAAGCTACAACAGAGCATGCCTCGGCCGCAAAGAGGATAATTGGACTTTACGTCCCTGAATCTATGACATCACCAACCAGTCCAAGGATGTGTATGGATGGATCTTATTCTCCTCCTTTTTGTTTGCATTCAAGGTGAAAACCAAACCAAGGGGGATCGATGAGCAGCTGGAAAAACAATATATTGATGAAAATGTGAATTATTGCATTAACACAGGGCATTTCTGAAGTGACAAGAGACAGGGAGTCAATGTTCTACCTTGGGGGGTCGTGTAAACGAATGTGTTGACCATATTCTATCTTGGATGGTCAATATACAGTATTGCTACCAGGGATTTAACCAACAATGCCCATATACATTTGTTTTTAAATTCTGTTCTTTTTTTTTAAGTGGATGACGAAGACCAAAGGAATCATCCTCAGGGTTGCTATTCCCAAAGAAGCTCCATATCAAAGATGAGGGGCGTCACAAGCTTCACCAATATTGTGAACCCTTGTTGGCAGGGATGTAAAAGATTGGTTTATATTTGCATCAAGTGTACAAATGATCTTTTGCCAACATAATAGATCTACACAGATAACTGCCTCCACGTTTTTCAGGCACAGATTATGTCCTCAGGTTTTGAAAGCGTGAGCCTTTTGATCAGGAGACATTCAAACATATGTTAAACGATAAAATATGACCTGATGACTCAGCCGGCCTCTAGAAACGTGTCGAGTTAATGTACTCTCCACTGCGACGCCATCTTCACGGACAGAACATGCTTTTAACCGGGAGCTCGGCGAGCAGACATTTCCTTATGTCCCTCAGGGGTCTGGACAGACTGATGTTCAATTCTTCACACTTCCATGGCTCCAATTTTCACTTTCTAAATGGAGTAAAACATGTTTCAGAACTAGAGTTTAAAAAAAAAAGAAAAGGCTTTGCTTTACAGCATCGCTGGGCTGCAGCTGCAAAATAGGAAGAACTAAAATGTAATTTTCATTTACTATGAATAATTCTATGAATAAATGCCAATGTTCCTTTCAAGCCATTAGAGTTGTATTTATTTTTTGGCTCTCAAATCCTGTTAATGCCACCATTAATATTTATTCATACATGCAAACAAACAAAGACCTCTTTCTGTCACTAGCAGTCAGGACCTGTTAGGGGAAATAGAGGAAGGAAGAAGCAGAGGGAGGGAGGCAGACAGGCTGCCACTCGTGGTGCCGTTCACTGCTGGAGTAACTCCAGCCTCGTCTCATTAGTCCGTTTGTGCTTAAAAACCACTCTCAGGCCGATATCATTAACTTGCCCACACAACCATCCACTCTCAATGGGGCCCTGCAAACCAGCACGAAACGAACGCGTGTGCAGGCTCCAAATTCACTCACTTGATTCAAAGCAGCACCAACGTAATGATGATGGCGTTTCGTTTGGATACACTGGAAAAGGAATAGGAATTAAAAAAATGTAAAAAATGTAATTTTGGGTGGGAGTGGACACTGAGTAGCGTATGATTGGGGGACATTTGTCATCTATCAGCGATTACGGGGGGGGATTCTATAGCCTTTTCCCCACTGCCACCGTTTATAATCCTCCCCTATGTTCCCTCATCTGATTTCAGGCCCCGTCACAAGCTTCTCGGTGTGAGATTACAAACATCTGGCGGGTCATCTACTCTCAAGCTGTTATGATAAACTCACAGCAGCAGAGAGGACCGCTGGAAAGCAGAGGGAAAAATTCTGTGATGGAATATCCCAAAGTCCTAATGTGATGCTTCGTCATTGCAATTATACCCACCACCTAATGCCCTTCTGGTGTGGATATGTGATTAAAAAGGGTAATCCGAGAGGTTTGCATGGACTGATATGCAGGACATCACTTCTCAGCCAGACTCCCTCCTCTGCGATTTCTACCTCACCGTCGACCAAGGTGTCAGATGTTGTGTCTAGGTGGCAGTGGTGAAATGTAGGGGTTAAATGTTGGAAATGAGAAATATGCAAAATAAAATGTTTTGAGAGGACGAATGAAATGCTCCTCCTGAAATGTCTAGACAGAAAGCATCTTCGATCAAAACAGGATGTTGAATCCTATCCAAGACGTCTGACACGTACGGCCTGGCAAAAGATCAAACACCAAATTAAGAAGCTAAGCTTGTAAGAAGGTTGTGGCTCGGCTGCTCTCGTGCAGTTAAATAGAGCTTTAGTAGAGTTTACAGCCCATCTTGTGTGCCAGATATTTACCGTTACATCTGAATCCTGGACCCAGTGATGGAGGTACGTGTGGTGCCTGTATCTCTAGGGCTGTAGCTTTAGAGATGGCACCGTGGGTCTCATGGTTGTTCTGACGTTTTTGAAACAACCAATAAATGGACCCCTGACATTTTGTACAGAAATGAGTCATTGAATGAATCCTAAAGAGTTTGGTGGTACCTTGACCTTTGTGACTCTTGGAGGGAAGTGTCTCTGCTGGGCTCCAATTATCCCGGAGTAGACTGTCACAATACCATTCAGGCTATTCTTGTTCTTTTCAGACAAACCACAGAGCCAGGTAATAAATGAGGACGTTAATCCCAATGAATGAGTCCACATTAAGTGACAACCATTTATCCGTTTGCTTCCAACTTGAGTGGAATCAGGTTGGAACTTTAAAAAACGAGAGGATCAAAAGTAAAAAAATGAGAATAATATTTGCAGTCTTCTTCTGCAAAACAGGCCACATAACTGGCATTTATTCTTTTAACAGTGCGCCTTAATTCAAAAGGGAGACAGATTTGCATTACTAATTTTTTATCATTTTAATTAGAGACAATAACAAGTAAGCAGATGTCCAAACATCAACTGCGGGTTTGAGCGATTAATCACTTACTGACTTCTAAATATGAGCCTTTTGATTCAATTTTTCATTCCCTTTCATCGAGGCTGAAATAGGACAGATGCGCCATAAATGGATATTTTACACTTTGGGCGACGCTGTGAATCGTGACAAGCAAGCATTCTTCACTAAGCACCTGCGATACAAATGATGCATCCTTGATCTCGACACACACGCACACGCACACACTCACACACTGCTCCGTGTCCCTATAACAACTTCACAAACAATCAGGTGGGAGAACTTCACTCGGACCAAATATAACTCTGGAGTGTGGCAGGAGACACGGCCGAGGAAACGTTCACATGAATCCAGCTGCTGAGGCAACCTGCTGGATCTTCATCAAGTTCCTGGTGTTGCCGCTCTGTTGGCAGGCACTGCAGTGCAGACGCAACAACTTATTCTGGAGAGCGGGACAGAGAGACAGGGTGAGAGGGAAAGGAGACATGAATAAAACAAATTGTTGTTGTTCTGTGCCTCTATCATCCAACCCTTTCTTTTTGTTATTTTCCAAACCAAATCCAGCAGCCGGTCCAGCGGAATGGGAGAGAGTTTGTTTTGATGTTTGTGCAGAGTTGAGGCGCTAAATTGGACAGAGATTTGGCAAATCAGAATTCATCGCTGAAACTTTCTGATCCTGGAGGTTTAAGGGCTCTGGATAAACAAGACTGATTGTTTGAGCGGCATGCATATATTACCCGTGTTTTGGGCCTGAGCTATTGCACACGGAGAGCAAAGGGTATGTAAGCCAGACTCATATCGAAGGGATCTTACAGAATAAACATGGCTGCAGATAAGTGGAGTTCTTCATTCAGGTCGGGCACTGAGAGGCATGTCTTGTTCAGTTCTCAAGCCTCGATACATGACAGACATTATGTCGAATCACTTGAGGTCCAACTCAAACAATATGTAAGACAGAAGAGCTTGTCAGGGGCCAAAACAAAGCGAAAATTTCTCATGCTGCCTTTTCATCGTGAACGTTACTGACAACAGCCGACAGCCGAAGACTGAAGATACGAAGAGTACGCTGAAGCATCACAGGCATCATCATCACGTCCGTCCTTTACGTGATCCCAGAGTTCAGAGGAGGAAAACAATGCATCTCTAATAATAATGTGTGAAGAGCGTTGGCAGGCTGAATACAAAACATTTTGCCACCAAGTCTGAGGACAAGAAACTTAACTTTCACGCAGCTTGCATAAGGAACACCACCTCCTTGAGGACATCACCTCGGCGAGGTTATTTAATTAACTAGCTTTGTCACCAGTGAAAGTCCCCTTTCAAACTAACTGGGGAAAAGTAGGGTGTAGGTAATGTTTGTAATATACACTGAAGCGGAGGGCATTATGCGGTTGTTGATCAATAACAATGAGTCAATGATTGGAAGGTCCTGAGATTTCTGGCCATTCACAATATCAATAAAGTCGGTGCCCTGTGGGATTCAAGGCACTTCCAACCCTTTACTGCACACACACACACACACACACACACGGCTCAACTGTTCATTTAATTTACATTCATTGTCAGGCCTTTTAATATACTTGAGTTTTGCTCTTTTTATCCATATTTCTGACTGACTGCTGCGAAAATGTGAGTTTGTTGTTTGAATCCATTGACTGCAGAGGATGTGGGGGGGTCAGAGGACTGTGTAGGAGGAAATTAGCTGCATCAATATCCATAAATCCTGCTGGTTGACAAATAGGTGAATACAGAACACTTCATGCCCATTTAAGTTGGGTTACACTCAGATTAATATGGTTTTAAAGTCAGTTTGCGAGTTGGGAAATCAATAAGAATCCTGCACATGACAGATGACAAGAGAAGCTCACTGGTTAAATTTTATTTATTTATTTGAATACATTTATTTTATCTGCAACTTTGAGCCTTGGAACAGCACAAGTAATGTGGAAACGTCATTTTCGGCTTTGGGAACCTGTCACTATATTCACACCATTACATTAAACCACTGAGAAAGAAATTAATTGAATAGAAATAAAAACAAGCCACACCACAGCCCTTATAAGCTGGAATAATTGTAACAACTCCATATGAAAGAGCTTTTTTCCTACTTTTGGCATAGTTTCTCCTGTCCTGGTTGTAATTTATAGCACACTGGGATTATAAAAACCCCAATTGTCTCCTCCCACTGCCTGTTTTCTATTAACTCTAATGCAAAGAAGAGACTTCTCTCCTCCCGTGTTTCAGAGAGGTTCATCTATTTTCTGTTGCAGCTGCTGATTAATTAGCTTAAGGGGAATGATGGCATCATTAATAGTATCAGACAGATCTCAACTCCTGGGATGATGGGTACAGTGGGAGTTCCATTACATTCCGTCAAGCTCCATCTACCACCTCGGTGCAGTGATGAAAAAAAAATGCCGTGTGGATGCCTGCATCACATCAACACCATGCACGCCACGCGGGATTGGATGAGCCTTTGGCAGGAGCGTCTCACCGTACAATTTATACCTGCAGAAGATTCCAGCAGTGTGTCCATCAGGGTGTCGGACTGGAAAATTCCCTTTTCATCGGCGTCTGAGCGAGCTTGCGCCCCTGATCCCGTGTAAGGAGTCTATTATGCGTTTGCTACATCCCATATCCTTCATGTAAAGCTTGAGTGAGAGTTATTCCTTGCGTGTCATCCGCAGCGTTTCCTCTTAAACGCCGCTCAGAGTGAACAGCAAGGAATCAACACACCATTGGCCTACTTCAAGGAGAACAAGCATTACATTTTTCAATATGACTGCTACAAGCACTGCCGCAACACCACGGCGCGTTTCTGTGGAGGAATTCATCAGCTGGGGAAGGTCACCTGAGAGGCATTCACCCCACCAGCCCTTCTCGGGATAGAACATTGAAAGAGGGATGAGCCTTCACTCAGGCTTTAAGATCATCATGCTGTGTCAGCAGAACAGCAATCGTCTGCTATTCTATCCAGATGTACGTTGCCTTGAATTCACCAATGCCATTCGTTTAACAACAACATGCTAAACTGATGCCATCAGAAATCCTGAAGCATCATTGATCCTTTTAAACTGCAATAATTTGTTCTACCATAATCTGTATGGTATAGCTTCACACTTAACGATGCTAAAATTCTCACTTGAGCTACAAAATTGGGTTTGATAAAGAAATGATACATGAAATGTGTGAAAATATTGATTTGTTCAACTTAAAGCCATGCCAATGGCAGCTAAAGGGCCTACGTGGAACATGCTCTGCTATTCTCTATTCTGGTAACAATACAAGCTGTAATAATGCCATTTATGAGTCTAATTATGACCTGGACAAATGGGCACTGAAAAGGTATGTAACGCATTTCAAAGCTTCATAAAATGTGTACGCAATTTAACTGGATGTGTTTTTATCTCGAGGCTTGGCTTTTCTCAGTGGCGTTCTAGGCAGGGAATGCCCCTCAGGCTCTTTGAGACCACGGCTTACAAAGTTGGATGTGACTCTACAATGGCGCATCATTCCGACAAACCAAAGCTCAATGGCACCGAATGGTTATGGGAACGGGCTGTTTATGTCCCAACCCCGCAATGTTTTAAGCCAGTGGTTTTGATGGCTCCTCTCACAGCAGAAGATACGAGAGATTTTTCCTGTATATCCACAAAAATATGCATGAAAAAAAAATGTAATAGAAACGTTTTAAAAGTGTAGTGGTGCATTTGACTTCAGAATGGTAATAAGAGATACAAGTTCTAGCTCCAGCGATTCTTCAAAAACACATTGCGTCATCCTGGAATATAGATTTAAATGCAGTTTCCTTTCGCACTCATATCATCTCTGGTGCTTTGTAGAACCCTCTCAAGTGTTAATACCATTTAACCCAACAGCTCATCTTTCAGCATTTATAATGTACCCTGATTACTGATATCTGTTTGAGAATCTGCAAATGAAAGGCCCTAGGCTTCCATCACATTTACCAAATAACAGAGCTTAGGATATATGTTGTGTGCTCAAAGAGAGAGCATAGGGTTTGTGAGTTAAAAGTACATTCTCATTACAGAATATGAAGATTAACATTGTGTTAATCATTCATTTGTTTTGGCACCTCCAGGAATGCAAAGTCCTTCGCCAGAAATGCCACCTGGAACCGGGAGCCTTAAGTGATATCGAGAAGGCTGCCAGGTACCGCTGCTACCATCCCCCCCAGCATGCCGTTATGAAACCTAATTTTATGCCCCTTTCAAAATAAGAGTGTCCAACCGGTCTCTTTTAGTATAATGGTTTCAAAATAAATGTTTTCCCTCATTTCACTGCATTTCCTGGTCAAAAGACAAAAAACATTTCAATCTTGAAAGCAGGATAAAGTTCAAAGACATTGACAATAATGCTACTGCTACACTAAGAAAAAATAGCCTGCAGGTCTGGATTTGCTAAATGCGTTGCAGAAATTTGATAAATATGGTAGATTTAAATGCGTGGACACATTCCAAATGTGCCATATGCTGCAGTACAACGAATATTTAATCACAACCAACCTACAGAACATATTCGATCATCGTTATTGCAGTGCATATTAATCAAATCAGCTGTGAGGGCGTGAACATTGACCCAAGCTGTTGCCTAGCAATGCATTTACACTGAAACGGTGCATGAACAATTTTCAAAAAATTGTGTGAATAAAAACAAGATGTATCGTGTAATTAATGTAGTTCAGATTGTGTTTTTTCTATTTCTAAGTAGACCTGCGTGCGACAGGAATACTGAGAGTTTACGTAGTGTAAAGAAGAAGGGTTGAGCATGGTTGACCTTTTAAATCTGTTACCTCTCTCCATCACAAAGCAGAATTAACTCTGCTTTCTTTCTCCTCCTGCCAGGCGGAATATAGCGTCTCTTTAGTCAGATATTATTCAGCCTTCACATTTCATTCCAGACAAATCGTTGGTCAGTGATTAACCTTATCGAAGTTCCAGTGAGGACCTTAATAAGTGCGGATTCTATTGACGAGTCATTTGTCGTCTAAATGTGTTTTCACCAGCAGGAAAATCCATTCACCTCAAATAGAAATAAGACCAGTTTCTTTCCTACTGGCGAAGAAACCTCTCTTTTCAAATATGCTGCCCACAACACAAACAACATTCATAGTCCTTTATATTAGAACATGTCTATAGCGATTATGGAAATCATCATAAATGCTTTGAAATAATAAAGTATATAATTGAAATCTTTAGATACTTTTCAGAATTTTCTCCCTTTTTAAATCATGAGAAAAGAGATAACATTTGGAAAGTGTCCCTCCAATAATCAACACAGAAACCGGGTTTTATAAAAGCGCACAGAAAATCGAAAAGTGGTCATTTAGGATTCATGTCTGTTCTCCTCTACAACCATTTAAAAAGCAAAAGGGAAAAGCACTTATTTTCTATCACTGTGCGAGTAAACCCATGACACTGTCGCCTGTTTTTACTGCAGTTTATTTCCAAACAAATGATCACAATCATCATTTTCACTCCGTTCCTCAACCTCCTCAGTCCGCCAAGAGGTGCAAAGCTGAGAAAGCTTGGGGGGGAGGGGGGGGTTTGATCTTCGCCACAGTAACTCAGGTATAATCAGGCGGTGGTGAGGAGCGCAAAGCGCCAATTTCCGGAGAGGTCACCTCTCTAATGAGGAGCATTAGCCTGTTGACCAGCCGCACAGGAGCTGAGGACCATTTTGTGGCACACCAGCCAGTGGGAGGGGGGGTCGGAGGGGGTCGGGGGGGGGCAGTTTAGGAACCGTCAGCGAGCTTATTCCTCCCGCCGGTTAACTTAAATCCCCAACTGACAGTAGAAAATGACGACAACGTGGTTAATGAGAGAGTGATGCGGTTAATGTTCCATTATAATGGAAATGCTTTAAAAGGATGACGACTGTGTTCAGATAATCTGCAGAGCTTCTTGAACCGCTTTGAACTTCTATGATGTAATCGGATGTGAATTCAATCATAAAGATGAGCTTTGACTACTATTCGGGGAAATCTAACGTTTTGGCTAACTTTAATTTGCAGAAATCAATAACCCAGTTTGGGGTGACGGAGGAGAGAGGCAGGCATGGAATACAAGCCACAATGAGTATGAACTCCATTGGTAAGACTGCGTCGGGTGAGCAACCGGAAAGTTGTCCTATGACTTATGACACATGAATATTATGACCGATAACCTTGAGGAAAGAAATGAGTGGACGGGCTAAAAGCTCGCAGACTAAAGTGAAGAACTAATACCGTTTTCAGCACATATTTATGCATTTTGCATGTAATAATATCTCAGCGGTTTTCCTAACGTTGCCAACGGGAGTTACAAAGTCTTTTATAATGTCAATATGAAGCTTGAAAAAAACAGAAAAAGGCCCATTCCCTTACTAACGAATAGACGTCTAGTATAATAACTGAGCTAAACATTTATATATCGTATAAGTTTTATCTTGGATTAAGTCCTGAAACCAAAACCTAAGAAATTAAGATTTCTACATTTTTATTATCATTATTGGTTCCAAAAAAAAGAAAAGAAAACTCTAACAAGCTTGCTTTCTTCCGAGATGTTGCACAACGTAGGCAAAGATGAAAAAATTACATTTCAGATTGGGTGTATGCTTTAAAGGGCACTGAATAATAATGTATAATGATGAAAATAGCCGGTTTTCTCTGCTAGTTGATGGGATGAACCTGCCGCCGATCAGAACGCCATATCGCAGTCTCAAGTTTGCCCGGCGCGGCTTCAAACAATTCTCGGCAAACAGGTTTGGATTTTAGCGTGTCAAAGTGTGTGAGGATCTTTCTCCAGAAAACACGTGACAGTCAATAGGAAGGTGAGCCGACGTGGTTGACATCATTAACGTCACAGGAGACAAACTTGAGTGGCAATGCGAGTGTAAACATTGCACCCGTCAGCTCATTACTGAGGCTTCAGTGTGGGAGCACAGCTGTTTGCAGGACGGACGGCAGTTGCCTCGCAGCTGGGGTAAATACCTTGCCCTTCTGCCGTGTTCCCAGGATTCATTATGCTGCGAGCCAGTACATAGCAGGAGCTGTCAGGAGTTACCAGTTCCATTACCTACCAAAGCCTTTAACAGGGGCTTTGACTTCTTGAATGAGACCAATATTGATTTTGGGGGCGGTGTGCAGAGGCGGGGGAGAAGTAGATGGGAAGATTCAAAAAAACACTGAAGAACTTCAAGAAGAAAATCAGATCCCGCTAAATTATCCGCACCTTTTTACACCCGAAGTCGTTTCGGCATCACACTGATAATCCAAAAGAAGCTTATTGACCGTGTTAAATCATTCGGCCCATGAAAAAGAAAAGCCCTTCAAACTGCTCAATTTCATCTTCATCTTGAGCCGAGCTCAACCTGATGCAAGACATGGCCTTCTTTTATTTACTACTGAGCTAATGAAGAGATTTACCCAGAGAACGCAGTCCACGGGCAACCGCGATCGGTGTGTGCTTCGTTTTAATTTGAGTTATTTACTGGGTCAGCAGGTCGACGTGAGAGTGGAGGATTTGAGACAATATGTTCTACAATATATCACTTCTCAATTCACCCATTACATATTCCCTAATGCTTTACATAATGTGAAGTAAGCTAAACGACATGTGGGTTCATTAAATTTAATTTACATAACTGGAAATTGGAATCAATGGTAAGCTTACGTCCAGGAATTAACTGGTTTAAAGATGTGAGAAAGTAACAGAGTCACTGTTGGATAAGACACACGTCACAGACTCAACAGGAAGAAAACCTTAACTGAGGTTTTATCTTTAAACACCCTGAACACCAAACAGGTGAAACAAAAGATATACAATATTGATTACCAATTCAATAAACGATAAAAGACAGATATCATCATGTCAAGAATTCTTGGATTTTCCTCTCGCTGCAAAAAATGGTGGAATCTAAAATCCAAGGGAAGGCAACTTTTTCCCCAGAGAAAGCATTAGAAAACTCTAAGAACGGAGAATGTCTCCTCAGACAGAGAGAGAGAGACACTTATGTGACGGTAATGTGACTACGAATAGTAATCTGAAAAGGCGTTTATGGCTGTGAGGAGGCCTTTGTCACTGGAGTGCTTGTGTATAAAGACAGCGGTGGTTCCCATGTCGGAGCGGTGACCCGCTTGATGTTCACTTCTCAGGGTCTCCCAGCAGCCGCCACCAGTTGCTCCACGGCAGCGGCGCTGCATTTTAATCACTAATCGTGCCTCCGGGATGAAGAAAGCGTCCCAGATTCAGAGGGCCTGTGGCTGACGGATCAATTTGACATTATATTAGTGGGAGGCCTCACAGGACTTGGAAAGCTGTCTTTAATCCAACGTGCTGCGAGGAGGGAGAACGCCATGAGAGGAGAAGCTAAAAAAGGTCCAACGCCAAAGAGAAAGGAGGCAATCAAAAAGCGTAAGCCTGTCAATGGCTTCCTCTCTAAGACAAAGAGGCTGTTGTATTTGCATGTCGACACTTGCATCCACCCGACGGTCCTGGAACAGCAAGATGAATTCTCTATTTTCTTTCTTGTGCAATACTTTAGTATTGTTTCGCCAAAATGACTACAAGAAAGTACCTTCCCTTCCCTTAGAAGCACAACATTTTAGTGGTTTGAAAAGAGATAAGACGTTTCACGCTGTCCTTAATGTCAACCTTTTTATGCGATTTGGCAACCGCCAATGTGTCCTCTACGGTTTGTTTCTGTATCCTACTCGTATAAACAGTGATCACTTGCTTGCTCGTCGGCTGCCAGGTGCGATGCCGTTCGCTTTTAGCCGGTGGGAAGTCATTTTGCCGTGATTAGCTATGAAGCACACCTGGAGGTGCAAATGCGGGAAAACCAACACAGCTACGGAACGCTGACAACTGAGATGATCGAAAGGACGTTGCAGCGACACATTTAGAATGCGTTAATGCTTCTGCTCTCATTTGACCCCTGCTAAGAAACCCGCCTAATATCTTATGTGAGCGGCCCACAAATCTCAGCTTAAAGCCACAAGAAAACGTCAGCAGCATGACGACCACGTGGTACTTAATCAGTCTTTCCTGCTTATGAATACATTCACCAAGATTCTAAGCCTTTGTAAGACACTGTGTTCAACAGTTAGTGAATAGTTTAATCTTTTTATCACCTTTTTTCGTTTCCTTTTTGATAGGTGCTGGTACTGGGTGATATTCACAACATCTTGAAAGTGAGATAATGAAAACTGTTACAAAATATATCCACCTCGATGATTTATTCCCTCACACATTTTGCCTCTTTAAAGGTTTCTCATTGGCTGAAAGTTGGGCTCAAAATAGTAATTTTGTAAATAAAGAACATTTTCAAAACGGTTTTCATGAAGTTATTGCACATTGAATTCACTAAACAAAGGATTTCTAGTGAGGCATTTGATCACTTCGAGATTATGACCACTATTATAAACCTCAAACTACTTCTTGAATGTAATGTGTCATCATGAGAGGTTTCGTATTTTAACTCCACAATAAAAAAGTTGAAGATTAAAACGTTAATAAAATAAATAAAACACTAAAATTTAAAATAATAAAATATTTCAGAGAAACAAACGGTTTTGCCCACAAACTACATGGCTGTACCTTGCGAGGTTGGATAAACTTGTTTGAATCACAAACCCTACTATTAAACACCGTGATAAACACATGCTGCTTTGTGGAAAATATACATATAATTTTGTACCGGACTCTTAAATCAGTTCCAAAATCAATTTCATCTAAAGCCGTCAATAGATTCAAAAGTTTTTACTAATTAATTGCACATTTTGAAATTCACTAAACGTGGGTTTGGTTTAAGAGCTTTGTTTGTCAATATACTGAGTCAGTGCACAGGCTTAGTTATTTGGCGAAAGGTTAAAATATTAAAACCAGCTAAAATTGAATTTGGTTAAAATGTGATTTATAAAAACACACTTAAAATTCCTGTTGAAGTTAAGAACCAAATGCTTACTAACTTGGGTTGCTGTGGGAATGGACCAGCTGGGTGACAAAGAGAGTCAAACAGGAAGTTCATCTGCTTTATGAGAATCCTACATGAAATTGGACTCTACCAACTGTGATGCCTTAGAGGGAACATTGGGAAATGTGATCTCCTGATCAAGGTGATTTTGTCTGATACAATTATTTGTGCATTGACAAAAGTTCATCCATGGCAATTTAGTTAAATGTATTGTGTTCGTTCCAGGTTTTGTGTTGTTACTGCCGTCTCCCCCTTTTTGTTTTCATGGTGCTGTCCACCTCTAAATTCTGTGCATTTTTATCTTGAAGTTTGTTAAGGTACCCCGGGAAAGGCAGTGTTGAACCTCTGTCGTTGTGACCGGCCCAAGCACCATTATGTCCTTTTTATTTGGTATACTGGCTTTTCTTTCGGCGTTCGCCACCGTCGCGCAAAATCTAACCTGTAACTTTGAGTGCGCACTGATATGGAACGCTCGGCTCAGTCAATTATCGCTGAATGATGCACACCCTGTGACTCACTCTCAACCAATCAGAACGCTGGATTTCAGCTACCTGTATTATAATTTGTATTTTAAATACAAAACTAAACACATATCTTGGAGATGGAACATGTTTAACTAACGACTCTTCCTGCTGTCCTCGTGCACTTTGCTCTCAACTCTCCATCATTTACGTCTGTGTTTGAAGTCCAACAATCTCCCCATATTTAGCCAGAACGTTTTCCAAACTACTGTTTTTCAGGGACACAGTGGTGGTCCTCTGCAGACTGTAGTTGTTGACATGGAAGTAGCATAGCAGCTAGCTTAGCATCGCAGCTAGCTTAGCCTAGCGGTGCGTAAGGTGGTCCGTTTGCCACTCACCCTCCTTCTGTTTGACACGTGGAGGAATTCCTCTGACAATATGTCGCAGTTCTGTTTGGTTTACTTCCAAACAGCTCTCTCCATCTTCAACTACCACCTCGCTCTCTCCCGTCTGACTGACTGCAGCTAGCGGCGGTGGTCTTTTTGCCTGAATTTCAGCAGAAAATGATGATTGATTGCAGGCATTGTTTGAAGTGCTGGTTTATTTTGATGGATGCCTTTTTCAAAATTTCACCAAACAGCCACAAAATTCATGTATTTATGTAACTCCTACAATATTACTATGCTTTTATTCAATGGTACCTGAGCATTCAGATTTTTTAAGCACATCCATATATATTCTCCAGGATAAATGCCCTGTATTATAAATAATGACGTATAAGACAGATACTCAGTTTGATACTCTTGAATACATCCTTTTTATTTTATAGTGGATTAAGTAAGCCCATACTGTATATCAGTTAAAATATGTGCTTAAGCTATAAGCTTAAGACATAAGCTTTGACATGATCTATGAAACTTTTGTTGCAACCCTGGGTAGCTACCCCCACCTCCCCCCGAATAAAAATAAATCTCGCAAAGGGAAAGCCGGATTTTATATTAATAGTTGCACCAACAAGGAGTTCATGGGAAAACTCATATTGTAATTCTGTGAGACCAATGATCTGCAATAATGGGAGTAATGCACTGTAAACCGACATATTGCACCCAAAGCTGCAGTATGTTTTATTGATAGTTTCAAACTTTAATAACGTGTGTGACGATTAATCTTTCTGAAGACCTCTCGCAGCATACTTTATTTGTACTGTATAGGATTCTCAAGTTTCTGTTTGCCTCTCAGTGCCTATTAAAAGTATCCACACAACCTGGACTGTCTTATTCTTTAACAAAATGAAATCACACTGGGTGCAATTAGGCCTTTTAGATATTGATCAAGATGAAAACATTTTAAAGTGGTCACTGGATTCACTGAAATCTCCTTTTGTGTTGCAGGAAAGATTCCAATGAGCACTCGGGCCTCTTAAAATAGGTGGGTTTGTTTACGTGACTTGTTCAATGTGATCTACAGTTTGCACAAATGATGATTGTAGATGCGTCACATGACAGGACATATTGCAATCAATAAACCAGGTGATTTTTTTTTTTCCCTCCTTGGTCGACCATCACACTATGAGTCCTGCATGGGGTTCATGTTTCAGAACATTGAAAGCCTTTCTGCCGATCCACCTGTGCTTTTTAGGCGGTTTAAAGGAAACACATGTTGCTTTTGGGGTTTGTACAATATGCTGCAAGGGATTGAAAAGTCGTGTTGTCACATTTTGTCCGAGGCAGCTGAATGCAATTCAACCATGAATCCGTTTGCTATTTACACAAGTGCTTCTCTTAAAGTCACATATCAGACATGTTTAACATGAAAGCAATCAGAAGGCTTTGTCACCGGCTTTACTGGAATATCCCTTTGTGTGGATATGAACAGCTCCAAGGGATTAAGAAGTCATGTTGTCACATTTACAGCACCATGTGACAGACTTGCACGCATTATTCCTCCAACACACTCAAACGATGTGATGAAAGAAAAGTAATAGTTTTATATGGCACATTTGGGATATATTTTAAGATTTTTTTTCAACATTTAAATTCAAAGGTCAGCTTGCCATAGATCCATTCAAAAGGATGAAGTGTGATTCTTTGTTGGGAAACCAACGAGCACAGGCGTGAATCTTCTTGTCCTGTCTGGGACGGTTGATCAAATTATGAAACATGACTTGGATTTCACGAGTAAAAATAATCAGATAATACTATTTGATCATTGTAGCTTTCCATCATCCTGTCGGCTTAGTAACAAGAGGACTCGAGCACAAACACAGGTTTCAAACTAAATAACCCTTAATAACTCTGCCTGCAAGGAAACATCTAAATAGTCAAGGTCACGACGAGACACACGGAGGACGAGACAAGGGACGTGGTTTAAACCCACTGGGGAGGGACAGGTGGGAAAAACGAGTGACACGGTCGACAATTACATTACATTACATAAGCCGATAACTTGCTATAGATAAGAGTCATTACAAGTACAATCCAAAGGGAGGGAAAAACACACCAGGGTAGGAAGTGAAGTGAACCCATGGACACAAGAGGCAGTAAAATAAGCCAAAGACAAACCAACACTGTGACACACATAAGGTGGTCCGACTAGTATTAATGTCCTCTCGGTGCTTCTCTGAGGTGGTGCCGAATAATCAAACAGTTCGGCCAATTAATCAGGAGTCAACATGGTCGCTTTCAAACGATGAAAGGAATGGCTCCAACCTTGTTAGTGGTCTCGGGGTGCACATGCCCACTTGTCAGCGGCAGTGGCCACTCGCGTCATACTTATTTATGGCCTTAATTAAAGTGGGACGAAGGTATATGCCGGAACCTGCAACTGTAGCTAAGAAGCAATCACAAAGCATGTGAAATGTGATTAGCAAACTATGTTTGTATCTCTGGAATCTGAGCGCCG
The DNA here is from genome assembly GCF_964276395.1 of Gasterosteus aculeatus. Classification (NCBI taxonomy): domain Eukaryota; kingdom Metazoa; phylum Chordata; class Actinopteri; order Perciformes; family Gasterosteidae; genus Gasterosteus; species Gasterosteus aculeatus. The sequence continues at coordinate 19,775,170 of NC_135701.1, read as the reverse complement.
CTCTCATCCTGGGGCGACTTTAAAGATGTTACGTGCTTCCTCTGCTAAATATATTATGCCTCCATAAATCTCTGCTGTTCATTTTAGGAGACACAGGGAGGGAATCAGAATGAGATGTCTTCCATAGACCTGGAACTGTCCCTCGGAACCACTAACTTTAAACAAATGGATATTGCTGTGATATAGTTTGAAATCACTGTCGACAATAACTCCAAATGACTTGAGATTAATGTAAAGATACATTATGAGGGGCCGTATAATTCAAACGGACACAAGCAAACTGTCGTCCTTTGAGTTAGCCAATCGCTTCATTCGCGCATTACGTCGTACTAGTGAGGTATGGCTGGTATAGAGTAAGATATTTACTTTAATAACGATATTAATATACCGGATTACTGATAAGATCTTCGCAGATGGCTATGTGCCGATTTTTGTTCCGAAGTTGCTACTTGGTAATCCTGAGTTAGCCGTAAAGCATAGACATAATTTATTTAACTCTAAATGGGACTATAATTTACTGAATGAACATCATGTTGTATTGTGAAGGACTTGACATCAGTGATTGACACCAAAAACTAATGTTTACAGTGTTTACTGAGGTAATACATTAAATTAAATGAAAAGACGTGTGATCTTTTCATTGAATTCTACAGAATCTCCCCCTGGTGGCATTTAGAAGGAATGCAGGTTGGGGGTTGCCGCGTGCTGGAGATAGTTAGATGGGAAGGTCGTATACCGTACGGAGCCTGCATGTCAAACGTTATTTATTTAAAGTTTTCACGTCAAACTGACTTCTGGTCGCGGTTCTTGACTCGGTAGCCCCTTCAGGAACCCAAATATGTGCACAAGCATCCACAAAATACCGGGACCGCTGCAGCCTCACTCACGAGGCAGCGCATAGAGCTTTTTCGGGAGTTTCTAACATTAGCCGCTCGGAATCGTCCGATGTTATGAAACATTGAGGAGAGCACGTTACGCATTGGCTCGGTGTGCAGAAGCAGCCTCCTCCTCATCCCTGGAGGAGCCACAGACGGGGGGAGTGGAGAGATACTTGAATCTATTTTAAATGTACTGTACATCCTCCTGCTACAATCTGATGTACGTTACTGGAGGAAACTCATTTATGGGTTAATTTCTGCAATTCAATGCAGGCATGGCCGTGCATAGCTGTGGCTGGTTATGCAGCCAGCTGTTGTAATTAAAATCTACATTAGTTTAACACATGATGATATTCTGGAGATGCAGTTAAAGTCTGATTAGTGCTTCTGGCTGGTTTCTTTTTACTCGGGCCGGGCTGTAGCTTTGTTCATGTTCCACTATCCAGTGGATACTCCTAATTAGGTCTGTGATCCGTTTTACATTTCTTTCAATTAATCTTACTATAAAAACACGAAAAAAACGCTTGGTTCTAAAGCAGTTTCCTCGAGACAATAATTGTATGTAGATATAAGTAAAAGTAAAAGTCACATAAATAAATATGTCACAAAAGTGATCCGTACAATAACTATGTTACTGAGATGCCTCGTCATTTGACTCCAGTTTTTTTGTGACATGTAATAGTATATAATAAAGGTATATCAAAGGTGTTTACCTGTAAGCCGTCCAGGAAATAAGAAAATGGATGGAACCTCTACAAAAGGTTTAGGTGGTTATATCTGTCACGGTGTGGTTCACTTCCTGTCTTATTTTGTAGTTTTCTGCCACTCGTGTCCCCCGGTAACTTCACTTCCTGCCTTGTCCTGTCATCCCCTGTGATTGTCAGATTGTTTCCACCTGTGTCCAATCACCTGCACCTCCCTAGTGTATTTAAGCAGTGTGTGTTGTTTGTCACTTGTGGCGTCATTGTCTTTCGTCCTGGATGGACCTCGTTCCTACCAGCCTTTTTTCCCCCCCGGTGCTTGTATGTGTTTTTTGCCCGTTGGCCTTTTGCTTTGTGGGAGTTTATGACTATTAAAGTCTTTATGCCTTAAAGTCTTTATGCCTTAAAGTCTGCGTTTGAGTCCTGCCTTCCTACCCAAACCCTGACAATATCAGAATTCCCCGAAAACTACTTAGCCGATTAATATTTACTTAAATTTATGCACAAAATGTGCATACAATTTAGTGCATACAAATTGTGTAATCTTATCTTAAAATGTACAAAATAATATCAGGGTAATTTATACTGGCAAATAAATATTCCCAACACTCTTAGCTTGTGCACATTAGCGCCTGTCATCTTTTACTGCTGCTGGAATAGCTACATTAATTGGCCTAATTAGATTACTGATAACTGATGTGTGAGTGGCTTTGTATGCCGGAGAACAATTGATTACATTCGTATTACGGGCAAAAAGTGTTATCAGCTAAAGTCATTAATGTCTTCAATTTCAGACGGAAGCCTGACTGACAAGGGAGAAACTCCTGCAGGGACGAGGCAGCACGTTTAGCCCACAGGTACCAGATATCTGCTAACAGTGTCCTGTTATTGTATGGATGACCTTGGGATGGTAACCTTGGCCAATACCACTTTAGAGAATGTATTTTAACCCAGCAGTTGAGCCTAGGAGACATTGTACCATCCATTTTCTTTGTGCTTTCCCTCCGGGATGAAGAATTGATTTTTTTTTTAATCAATTACAGCAAACTCACACAAAAAAAAGCAAATTAGAAGTTAAAAAATGCTCATGACAGTGTTTTTGTCTGCAAATATCAGTAGAAACTCATGAACTGTCTCAGTATTATTGTCAGTATTTCAGGTCCAAAGCTGTTCTCATCTTTGCCTCTCGAAGCCACGGAGTGATTGTTGCAGGATCTATTCATAAAACATACAGTGCCCTTTCGTTTTCCCTAACCAGTGATTATTTTTACTCACAGAGGTGCAGTTCTGTCCCAGGAAACCCGATGGCAAAATCCCATGACTGGAGGCGAGCTGAAGCAGACCCATATGAATGTCCTTCCTTACAAACGCCCATAAAAACCTTCACTCAGTGCAATTAGATTTAGACTATACATCAACACATACAGGTTAGATCAATAAAAGTGACAAGCGCGTATATAGCTCGAGCCAGACGGGAGAGACGGCAACACCTTTTTATATTGTGATTCATTAAACCATTAATGAGGCATTTTACAACGCGTCAGCTCGCCGATGATGGAAGACGATTTATTTATTCAGACTCTACGAAATGATTCCCGATACCTTGACTGCCGACTGTGAGGCCTTTATCACAGACGGAGACTCACAGATCACGCTAAAGCAATAAACTGCACGGAAGAGGACGTTGAGTCTCGACAAGAGCAAAAGAAGGACGTTCCATCGGACCCATTTATCGTAGTTCAAATGAACAACTCCAATCTGTGAAGAAATGGACACATTTGTTCAAAAAGGTGCCACGTATAAAGCTTTCACCCGCAGGTGCTTTTAAATAATCCCGAAAAGGTGCTGAGGCCTCCTACAGTACGAGCCTTTCTGCTCAGCTGATAACGAGTATGAAATGGCTCTGATTTCCATTATTTCAGAGCACGGCGTGAAAGGCGAATGTGAGACAAGCTGAAGGACAATAAGACGCAAACCAGGAGGAGAAGTAACCGGCTGGTTATTCGTCTTCGGGCACCGAGACAAGCTGCCTGGCGGCGCCGACATTCGATCCCCGGCGCGCCTGATAGGGGCAGCGTAAGTGTGCCGAACCCAAACTGTATCGAGCAAGGAACCAAGGTAGTTGGGGGAGGGAGGGGGGGTTAGAGACGAGAGAAGAAAAGGTGGAATTGATCAGACATTTGCTGAGGCTCGGCGAATGCCAAGATATCTTGAAGATGCTTAGTGTGTTGGTGCATTTCATCGCGCCGTGCAGCTGGTGGAGGAAAGCGAGCAGTCGGGATCATAACGGAATTGCACAAATTGCCGAGGCATCCAACAAAGGGATCGATACTGCTACACGGCCTCAGTGCCACGATTCAGGTTTTCTGAATCCAGGCTGCACCTTTTTAACAATGTCATTATCAATGCAAACCCGGATCCCTCAAGATATCAGTCGGAGTATGTTGACGCATGTGATCATGTTGGGTTATGATTTAGGGAAACGCTGCATGTACACAGCAACATTTTTAGAATTAGGCAAAAGGCAAAAGTGCAGAGTTGAAATCACGCTGCAAAAAGTTGATTTAACTGTTAGAGTCAAGTGTCATTATCCACTGTCAAGGACTACTCTACATAGAGTGTAATTAACACTGATCAGATTTATTTTTGACACTTATTCCGAGTGTTAACACTTTGTTGAGTGGTGATTTAACACTGACAAGATTGGGACAATTTAATTTAAATAATTTAAAATTGAATCTCACAGAGTCAATTTAACTCTGATATTTGCTGTGTAAAAATGAGCATCGTCTAACATGTGACCTCAAAGCGCAGCAACTGCCTCTTTGACATCATGCATATTACATACGTTGCTTTTATGTGCCCATCAATACATGCATGGAAGCACCGTTATGCATTCCGTGTGCTGTAAATGTCTGCGTGCCGTACTGAATATTTCATGCAAACCCTAAGTTGCCCAAAGAGACTGCGAGCCACAGGACTCTTTGCAAGCAGCCGATTACTGGAACACAAAGACGTTGTGCATCCAGCTCTACTTTTATTTATGACGAACTCAATAATATCAAACAAAAGATTCAACTAACATAATTACAACATATCTACGTATAAGTAGTTGGTGTTCACTTACTGCTTATGTCTAGTCACAGATTTCACATTAGCTATTGTTTACCAGGGCTGATTAGGTTACACTTTGCAACTTTGCGCCAACTTTATGAGCATTTGACTTTAACAGGCCGTGTTACTTTTGACCACATCAGTCTGGAAAAGGGCAAAACACGAGAGGGTCAAAAGTAACATTAACAGTAACTCATTTACTTAGAATATTAACATTATTCTTGTTTTTATCATATGTCTGACGAGGTAATTTTCCTAATCCAACACTCAACAATATGTAACTGAAGAGAGATGGAAGACAATATAATCTGACGTCTGTACTGATGGACTTTAGGATGTATTAAAGTACCACATAATCTATCCAATGATCGTGAATTTGATGCAAGGAACAACATACAACACAACTCGTCATCTCAAAATGGAAACGGCGGCTTGATGCTGCGTGCGGGAAGCTCTGACCTAGTTAAGCACGTCAGACTCTGGGAAAGTCTTTGTTTTACTTGAGTCCCGTCTCACTTTCATCTCGGCTTTGCCCTATAAACCTATTTTTGTCATGGCTGGCTGTTTTAATTAAGATCAAATATCCACATAATCTAGGAGGAATTACCACGGAATAAAACCATTAGCCATCTAAGCTTGAATAATTGAATCCGCGCCGACATTTTCACAAGGTAGAACTTTCTGGATTCAGTGAAAGCAGAGAAATAATGAAGTTCTGTGTTGATTCATTGCTTCATTAAACTTTCCAGAATCCAAATGGATGACTGCTAACTATGCATTCACAATTCAGCCGCCTGATGTTGAAGTATAATTGGAAAATATATTAAATGCCTTCAGAATGAATGCGGTGATTTACTGAGACGCTTCCCTCCGCGTACAGTCTGACCCATGATGTAATGCTGTGAAACCTATTCACTAAAACCTCTTCTTTTGCTTTTTGTTTCAAGGAGAATTCTTAACTGCATTGATCACAAAAGGCTGTAACGCGACGCGGCTGGAGGATCCGCAGAGGGCTGACGCGACGGCGGAGGGTTGGCCCGCCGTTTGATCTCGACAAGTCCAGAGCCAACAAGCATTCATCGTCGACACACCCGCACCGAAGGACTGTCGGCCACTGTGGGCTGAAAACGCATCTCGACCGATCAGCCACCGGCGGACTCGATGGCGCGAGCAGCTGGACCTGGTGGGATTCAGGGCCCGTTGTAATCCGTCACGTATTGGATCTCTCTGCCCGTCCATCCATAGGAGTCTTTGTTCAAATGCTGCTTCCACAAATTTTGAGCTCTCCAGCTTCAGGCTTTATGGATCCTCCAGATACTTCACATGCAATGTCGAAAAGGCTCCCTGTTCCCAAAGACGGGTGTGGTCTGAGCAAAGGGGGCCGCGTAGGAACAGCTAACGAGCAACGTGTGAACAGCTTAGACCGGCCAATCAGTGCGCAGCTTCAGTGACTCTGGCAGCTCGCAGGAGGAGCAGCAGCAGGAGGCTCAGCAAAGGGCATCTTCCAATTATTTTGTACACATTTTAGCATCTGGCAGCTCAATCGGTGACTTGGTGATTCCGTGAGTTCTGTTCAGTGCATCAACATCTTTGCACCTCCTCTGGGAGGAAATGGTTAAAAAGATCAGCAGACAAATGTACGCTATTTGATTTAAGAGAAATGAGCTGTTACAGATCATCAATCATTGAACGCGCGTTGAAATACTCCTGCTGCGGCTCGGGCGGCCAGGGGAAATTCCTGGAGTATAAATGGTGTTTGATGATTAAAAAAACATTGATCTGGAGCTCTGGTTACAACTTTCAACTTTCCCCAAAAACATTTCCCGCTGTTACATCGCAGAGCAGACGCATTCCTTTCGTGCCAACAAATCAATCCTGTCACAGCCTGGAAAACATTCAGTTTCATTTCTGAAGTTATAAATTATCATCACAAGAAAGTATCGGAGTCGCCGGGCAAAAATGATGCAGAAAGCCGGGCGGGTGATCCTTTATAATCCAAGCAGTCAATACAAAGAATTAGGGCCTCGCTTTGGCCTTTTTTTTTCTATTTGCCCTTTTGACGGCTCTTGATTGATCAGCCCCGGTCTTGCCATTTGCCAAACGGACGGTGAGCCGAAAGAGCCGGAGTCAGGGGTATCAGTTGCCTTTGAGGAGCTGACCTTCAAGACCGCGCGATTGCCGAAGGCTGGCGAGCTGCGGATTGCCGCGGCATTTTAACTTGAGCAAGCACAACTGCCTTCACTCAATAGGAGTTCGGTTGCCGTCTCTCCGTGTCCATTAGATTGAGCCTTTTTTTTCACGTTTCCTTTGTGTTTGTTTTTCACATGTTTTTTGAAGCATTTCATGGGCTTTTGTTGAGGATCAGGATCTCAGGATCACCACCTGACACTTTACATCCGGTTATAATGGCCCCTCTGGTGCAGAAGGATGGCGAGCTTTTTGAAAGTTTCACAACAGGACGGTAATTTCTATGAATTATCTCCGTGACGGGAAAACAATAATTAAACCGGCAGCGGCGCCTCCAGCCGGGCAGAGCCGGCCCTCTTTGTTGTGCCTTTCGATTCCCACTGACAACCACACCTGTCGGTTTGTATTTTCTAAGGGTCGCACAGTAGGCAGTTATCGCGTTATTGATCGCCTGCGATGGAACATTGTGGAAAGGAAATCCGTTTTTTGGTTTCGCAGCTAAACGTCAGCTCTGCTGCGTCCTGCGTCACAGCCGTTGGATGAAGTGAGGCGGCGACAAAGTGCCTGGCGGCTGGCCTTTTCCCTACCGCGGGCATACTTTTGACACCCAGACAGGAGGCAGGGGGGCCGCGGGGGGCCGGGGGAGGCCGGGGGGAGGGGTTTGCAATCTTTGAAGCGTGCTGCGGTGGATGTTTCCACCTCGCTCATCCTTCAGGATTAGTGTTCAAACCATGACCCGGTGGCTCGGGGATGATGAGGACACTGTTCCAATCTCTTCCTCTTCTGCCGGCGCTGCAATCCTGCGGCGCGGACACACGGAGAATGATGTCCGTCAGCAATGACCCATCGCCACAACTTAAAGTTAATGTTTATAGACCTCCAGAAGCAACACATTGGTCTGATGCCCAGATGCAGCACGAAGAGTCGACTTTGAATCAACTGAAAATATGAGTTTTACTTTTAAATGTGTTCTAAAAGGGGCTTTTAATCCAAAACAAATGTGACAAGGAGTAAAATGATTTAAAACTCTGGCTTTGAATCCAGCTCTCGGTTTCTTCCTTGGATATTTTAAATAAACCACAATTAACATAACAAGGCCCAGTGTTGTTCTGGGGGGGGGGGGCTGGGCTGCCAATGGGAGCTACAGCTGGCAGGTTTTAACTCACTTTCCGCTGTCAGTGAATTCCCTTCATTCCGTCGGTTTAAGCGTCGCTGCGTCTGTCTGTTGCTTTCTAAAGCTGCAATTATGGAAGCTGAATTGCTTTCAGGTAAAACCGTCTCCTTAGGTGTACATGTCTATGGTAGAAGGATGCGAGTGTTTGTATTGTTATTGTAGACAGAATGTAAATTTAATTTATTTGACTCCTTCTCTCCCTCTAATACACTAATACACCATCAAATGTGAAGTTACAAATGTTGGTGTGACATTAATATGGGAGACCATCCAGTCTTTTTAATATAAAAACACATTTATTTGATTTCGGTCCAGGCGGTCTGCATCTCTTGTTTATAACGTAACTGCTCAATTCATTTCCGTGGTATCGGCAAGAAACTATTACGTGTGAGGCAAATCAGAAGCTGCCTTATGAAAAGAGACTCATGAATCTCTTTTAAGGTAACCGAATTTAAGTTCAGTGTACTTTATCAACATGCGCAAGTCTCCTAGAAACAATGTTACTGCTTCTGTGCAGCAGGAAATAACAGGCTTTTACAGTGGACAGCCAATGATCATTTTAGTCAATTTAGTTTTAAATCCACATTCTTTGAGCCTAATTGATTGAGTGATGATGATTATTATTGCCCTCACTCCAAGGTTTCCGTTTCACTGCTTTGCTTTTAGAGGCGCCTGAGCATTTCTAGGCATCGGTTGCTTTAGTCTCATTCGGAAGGAACTTGGAACTTTGTAAATGAAGCCGTGTCACATAATAAGCACTCAAGAGCAGCACTACACACGTAAATAGCTCTTTTTGAACACTAATTACAAGCAGAAATGATTCTCCTCTCCTCTCAGACTAACCGGGCGGCCCCTCTGAATGCCAAATCTGCACCAGCCGATTACGATCTTTCCAACATGCGATGTTGCATGTGGCATATGAGGTACTGTGATGACCCCCCCCCCCCCTCCTCCCCCCCCCCGAATAACAAATGTTGGCGCAACAACTTGCACGCGTGACAGACAGCTTCGCACGAAATGAACCACGCTATTCATCCAGCGCTCCATGCTTAGTTGTCGTCACCAGCGCCTTGAATTCATCCCCCTGCTGCCCTTTGCATAAACCTTGGCTGGACGGCCCGTCCAGCCCAGCTGGCGACGGCGCACAGCTGTGCGGGGGTCGGCCTAGGAGGCACTTGTTCAAGGACCTGAATACGATTAGTCCCCTGCAACGGGGAGCCAAGACCGCGGCGCTTCCTGTCCGAGCCGCCGCTCCTTCTCTCTCCTCCTCCGCCGTGCGGGGGGGGAATAGACCAGCCACTGTGCTGCTTTTAAACAAGGAGGGAACACTTCAAAGGACCACTGATCCCCCCCCACACGCTCCCCACCACCCAGCCCCATTTCCACCACTTGTTTACTGTCTTGACGACTAAAAAGAGTCTAGTCCCTGAGAGCGGTGTTCTGCGTGAGTAATTACTTGTTTCTGTTCACAGTGTTTTTTGTCTTTTTTCATTTCTACCGCATCACGAACATGCCGGATTGAAACGATTGCTTTTTGATCAGCTTCCTTTTCTCCAAGGTGTACATTCATATTCATGAATTGGAAATGCGCCGTTTTGGTGCAACAACACTTCATCAAGCATCTGCTTAATATGTAGAAATGTAGGATGCTCTGTTCTACAAAGTCTGTATCTAATAAAATAACCCAAACGTCTCTCATTCCTTTGACAATACAGCGTCTCACTCGCTGGCTTTCGTAATCTGCCCCCATCTTTCACAACACTGGCACCACTCATTAAACGTTTAAAACGGTTTTCCTTTTAAATGACCCCCATCAAACAGACACTTTTTAAAGTTCATGAATGAATAGATGGCTTTATATATATTTATAGCTCTTCTTTGAAACCGGAAATGCTGTCACCTCTGGGAGATGAACAGTGCTGTCAATACTGCTCACTGTATATTCCGCAAAGGGGAGAAAGAAAATGCCGTCAGTGTCCAACAGCCTGAAAAGAATATTCCTCTCATCTCATCCAATCTAAAAAAGCAGGCACTCGGAAGAGGGGGAAGCCGAGGGGGAGGAGGGACGGGGAAGAGGCGCAGATCTCCTCTAATGAGTATCTTGTGGGTGTTCTCCTGGAGTCGTGACTTGTTTGTTCTTTTATTATTTCCTAACTCCTCCGTCCCTCCGCCGGTGGAGACCCCGGCTCGGAGGACGAGGTTGTCGCCGCAGCGGTGGGCTTGTCACGGCTGACCGTCAGGGGCGGCTAATTGGATCCAGCTGGATTGACCCCCAGATCCTTCGCCTCCCCCAACTGTGACCTAATCCTAATCCTGCCGAGTGCTCCTCTTTGACGTGTATTTAAATGCTACATGCTTAGCACATCCGAATCAGTCCCTGTGACGCTCAGCGAGGGCGTCCCCCCCCCCCCCCCCTCCTCGTCCACTAAAAAAAAGATGGCGAGGGAAGGATCAAGGAGACTTGAGCGTTGGCCCGTGTTAATATATTCCCCATGGAACCAAATTATTAAAATGCTGCTTTCAAATCACCCTCAGATGTTCCAGCGGCGGCCATTTTCACACAGGAGCTGCAGTTACGACATTCCCCTCTCACCGAGGGTCACACACACAATGGAATCGCTCTTCCTCCTGGTTGTTATTTCCTTGTTTGGACTTCCCATTTTTTGAATACTTCCTAACGTAGCCCCCCCCCCCCCCCCCCCCCTTATCGGTTTCACTAGAACAGTCTGGATTCAGGTGTCTTACAGAACACAAAAAAAAGAGGGAAGAGAGCACGTAGCATCCGCTCACCTAATTAGCGAGCAGGAGATAAAAGGCTGTCATTCATAATTGAAGCTGGCGGAGGAACCCCGCCATCCCTGAATTTGCAAGTGAGAACGTCGAAGCCGCGTGATTCCCGCCCCGCTTTCATCTGCAGCAGCACGGGGAAGAGAATCTGGAGGGCTGGATGTGTCAAGTCTCTCAGCCTGCGGATGAAGCCAAATGAAGCCATTGTACTTCATTTAAAACGCTCTGGCGGCATTCCCAAACAAGTCGGCGGCCCTTTTTCTCCGACGCGGCGCTCGTTTTTGTCTCGTTGTTGTGTAGCCGAGGGGCAGTAAACATAAAGGGCCTCCCGTGATTCGGGTTTGGGTTTGGGAGCGGGTGCAGCCGCTCTGTGGAGTTACACCTTGTGTCAACACTTTGCAGAGAGAGAGAGAGAGAGAGAGAGACATGATCAATATACTGCTCAGGGAGGGATGCTGCTGCACCCCCACCTGCCTCCCCGCCACCGCAACGCTACGGGGCTGTAGCAGTTTTTTTTTTTTCTAGCGCTTTCATTCTGAGTCACGACACGACTTCTGAGATCTTCTCTTCTGCAGCAAAATGCTTTCTGCTGTGTGTTCCAAAAACGAGCCTGATAATGAGTCAATGTGCCTGTCATGAGATGGAAATTAAAAGGGGGGGGGGGGGGGGACTCCAAGCAGGGACTTCCATTACGCAACTTATTCAGTAAAGAGAAGGAAATAAATGCAAGAAGAGATGAGATGTTGGTGGCAGTAAGTGGATGTGTGGGAAATGTGGGATTATCACACGACCATCAGGGTCAACGGCACCTGGTCTCGACTGTTGATGATGAGTTCACAGCTGACTGGTCGTGTGGGAATATTGTCCGCTCATCGCCGTCCACCAGGGAGAGCACGTCACTTACAGCAGGTCACTCTCACATTATTAGACGGAGACATGCATATACGGGGCATACGGACGTGGACATACAACTATACTGGAGTTCATATTATGTTCTGCTGCACAAACGGTTATAATTTATTGTTTTATATTTCCATAGATAAATAATGTCTTATTGTTGAGGGCTTATAATATTTAAATTGTTCTAGTTACTTTGCAATAACTAAACCTCTTTTGTTGTGTTTTGTGTAAATCCTTAAATGATTAGTTAATATAGATATTTATTTATACAACTTTGTGTTGTGTTGGACTCATTATCCCCGGTAATGCTATATCACCCTCAAAATAAATTCTAAAGCTATCCTTATTTTAAACTGCTCCTAATTTTTTTCCGCAATTTTTCACAATAAGGGCTGAAAATAAAACAAAAAACTATCAGATGAGATATGATGATAATTGTTAAACACAATCTTAGTGTTTCTTGAGAATCCGAATATCACCAAGGACATCTGAACATAAAATAGTATAAATAAAAGTACAGTACAATATGTTATCATATTTTACTACATGCTCTTCACTTTTTGCTCCATCCCTAAGTGAGTTATCCTGTGCGCTGATCTCTTTATCCCTTGCGAGGAGCAATCAGCAAGTGTTTGGACGGGTTTTATGTTACGGTATAATGCTGCGGTGCTTCTGTAGAACCTCCCAGGAAGAAGAATTCCCTGCAGCACCTCGGTTCTGTATGAACGCAGGATGGGGAACCGCTGTCTGCTGTCTCCTTAAGATTCATACTTCTTAAACACACTAACCAAAGACTATGCATATGGATATTAAGTAATTAATATAACAATATTGTTGCCAACAGTGAGAACCGTTTTAGAGATCGACTTTTCCTATAATATTTGGCTCAGGAAGGCTTTCCACAACAGCCTAAAAGATGCAAAGAACATTTCATTATGGTCTCTGCCGTGCAGGGATGTGGAGAAGAAGAAGCCTTCAGGATTCATACTAGAAGAAGGGAATAGTTGATTTAGGTTATTTTCAACCGCAGATTAAGTGCACTATGAGTATTTATAGACTGGAAGCACACAGTACCGAACATACGTCTTAATAGTTTTGATGATCTTTTGGCTGCAGTGTAAAGAAAATGCAGCCCTCAGAAGTCACTTGTGCTGCACATCCCCGACTAGAAGCAGAAACAGAACTCCAGCCTTTGACCCAGAGAGCTTTTAGAAACCCCTTCAACCCTTCCTCGATCAAGCCGCGCGCAGACTTCCATGCTTTTCGCCCGTTGTCGCCAACTCAGGCCGATGCACTCTGGACTAAGTGGTTCCCCTCAGCCGTCTTTCCTCTCATCGCCCTTGAGTGGCCCCCCGAGGCCGGGCGCTGGTGTAACAGTCGCCTCCCTGCGGGACAAACAGCCTCTCGGGGAGCGAGGAAGGACAATTACTAATGTAATGTGTGCCGCTCCCCGGTGACACCGACAGGAGCGCGGTGTAGGTGTAGCGTCACATTTCAACTCCCCACCCCTAACCCACCCTCACCCCCTGTGGGGAGACTTGGTTTGAGAGGATGAGCGGATGTTTGACTTTTAATAGCGAGGATGTGACTGATCAAAGTCTTGCCAACAAGGAGGAGGGATGGAAAATGAAAGGGGAATTTTTTTTCCCCCGCGTATTATTGTTGCGCAATAAATATAAATTGTTCATAAGTTTTCATGGTGTTGCAAGCCAGATTTTATTTATCTTACATCGAGTATTCTATTTGACACGCGGAGAACTTACTTCTAGACTATATCCTCCCAATTGAGCCTAATTTATTCACAGTCTAGGATTCATCACACATCCTTAGAGCAACCGCTCACATTAACGTTTCTTCCTTTTCAAATAGCTCATGTAATGGAGAAAAGGGAACATGCAATGCGAATATATTAGGCAGAGGAATTGAAGTTGGATTTAGAAGAAAATATTAGGCTCTGAAGGGATTAAGAACCCCGAAATGAAAAACTCACCCGCAATGATATTTCTAAGACATTGAAACACGGCCTGTTGAGTGTAACTGTGAGATGTCAGACTGCTTGCAAGCACTCAAAATACACTCACACACACTACATATATATCCCACTTCCCCCCTGCTGTGAATGAAGGACAAGGCTGTGCAGCCGAACACATCCCTCTTCGGGATTGTGTGCAATCTGTCTCCTCGTGGTTTCTGCCGACTCTTTCATTTTGCCCGTCTCACTCCCCCTTGTCAACATGCAGGGAACGAGCAGATGTATTATTGGGCTTATCTACCTCGGTGGGCGAGTGAAGCGTGTCGTCTGCAGCTGATTACATCATTCCGTTGGTGCACCCGCCTGCGACGGAGGACGAGCTCCGCGTCCTGCGACGGGAAGACAAAGTGCCGGAACAATCCGATCTGATCTACCTGCAGGAGGCGCGCCGCCATCGCAACGTGCTTTCACTCACTCACTCACTCACTCACCCGCGTGTCGCAGGCGAGAAAAACGTTCACGGGGAAGGGACAGAATGTCTTCCCGGCTTTCGTGTACCTCCCCGGTGCGCCGTGACGGGGAGGGACGTGCGGTAAACAGCGACTTGAAATCAGCCGTGACCCGTGACTCCAGGCCTCTCGACAGAATACGATAGGAAAAGACACTGCAGCGACTCCGCCGACGGGATGATGCAACGATTTGCAAGAGACATTGGTGGGAAAAGTTCACCTGAACTTGTGGATTCCTTTTTTTTTCCTCAAAAAAACACAAACCAAACCGATCTATCAAAACACAAGATGGACGACGCGCGCGCTAATGAGCTGCCCTTCAAGGTTCGGCTCTCCCTCGACTTTGCCTGCGTGCAATGAATTGTACTTCAGTCCACAATCTGATACGCCTCAAATTCTGCATCGCACAGTCAAACAGTTATTTCTGACACCGTTCTTTTGCACAGGTCTTTCCAACACCTTCATATGAGCAATGCTGTACGCGGAACTTTGTGGAAACTTCACACGCGCACAAAAATAAACCCTTCCTACAACTCCTCAGGGAGGAAAAAAAGGTTTATATTGCTCCTGAACGCTCCACTGCTTCCACCCGTTAGTTGCTAACTGTGGCTGCTATCTACCTTTAGTACAGCAGGTTTACGAGCGCTTATGAGAGGAAAACAGCTGTCTGCTGCAGCCACAGACGTGCTGGGAGAGAGAACAACAAAAAAACAGACGAGTTACAGGCCGTTAAACTAAAGCATTGAGCCAAGAAAAGACTCTAACCCATTCCATTGGAGTTAATATTGATAACTGCATGACTAGAAAAAAACCTGGATATAATTAAGAAGGTATTGGACATGCAAGAATGTTACTGCAAACGGAATTAAGCAACTGTTGGGTGAAGCAACGCATCAAGGCTTTGCTTGACACATAAAAAAGCTGCAGAAAAATATGAAATATTACTCATTTTTGCAGGAGATGGAGTTGCTCTTCAATGTGTGTTGCTTTTACTTGTTCTGCTACCACAAGCCTGCTTATTCTAGTCTGGAAATGTTGCTGAATTTGAGTTATTAACGCAACCTAACATCAGCGGAGCTGCCGTGTTTATACCTCCCAGAAAAGTAGTTTATCAGCTTGGAGATTGTTTTTTTTTTCATACGATACGAAGTGGTTACTTCTCTCGGACCCCTTTTGCCCACTTTTCTTTTCTGCAGTTATTTCAAAATGTGGCAGCGGCTGGACTTATGCTCAGACCTGGTGGTGAGGTTTCACTTCAACAAATACATGATGCATAATACAAACGTGTACCTCATTGCCACAATCTGTGCTGGTGGGGGGAACAGAACACCAACACAAACACAGACATCATTAGCTGTCATTTGGCACCGGTGGTCAGCTGAACACAAACGTGCACCAACCAGCTCCTGTCGGGTGGACGAGCTGCCAGGCAGCAGGTGGGACCCTTGTCACGTCCCACCGCCCGCTGTACCCAACCGGCACGCTAGCCGGGTTGCAACTTCTCGTCCTTCAGACGGGGTCTAGTGCTCATACGACAAACATTTTAGAAAATATAAATGTTTGCATGAATGTGCCTTGTGTGTTTTGGATGGTTCGCCCTACAATGGACTTCTCAAGCGACGCCCTTGGAAAAGGACTTGGACTTTGCCAAAGTCATCCTGTTGTTGTATTTATGGCAAAGCTGGCTGTGGCTGCAGTGCGACAACACTGGCAAGTATTGTGGAACATTACAGAGTAATTTGGACAAATAGAGATGCAGAGATTCAGCTAGCTCCTTAACAATGGCTGAAGATTAACGTCAGTCTGTTCATAGCTTCCATTAGCACACCGTAATATTGCTACTCATAAATGTATAAAATACTCTGCTAATTGACTCAATGAGTGGAAACCTTTGCTGTCTAGAGATAAAAAAAAAACATGAACCTGCGTTCAATAATAGAAAGCCAGAAGACCTGAATTGCAGTCGTGAAGCGTAAACCTGCAAGCGCGAGGTCGCTGCAAACACACGGCCCCTTAAACTCAACGTTGTGTTTAATATTTAAATCGAGTTGAGTAGGTGTTGCGCTGCCGTGTACACGGGCCCTGTTCATCGAGTGCCATCTGTACAGATAATTCTGGTTCGGGGTTCATGTAAGGACACTAATGTTGTGCAGTAGAAGACTTAATGAGTCATAAATACCACGTTTCGGTGCTTTGGGACACTCACGGCAGGGGGACCTCAGTGTGTATTGGAGGCCAAGTGGCTCACCATCCTTATTTTATCTCCCTCCTTTGGTGAGAACGAACGGGCCTAATGGCACTTCTCCATGCCGCTTTTCCGGCAGATGGCGGTTCCACGTGAGGCGTAGCTAATCATAAACATGTAAATAATGCAAAGCCCCCCCGCCCCCCCCCTCCCCGGCCGAGGGCGGCAGTTGTAGCGAGACAGAGGGGTCCCCGGGCTTTGCCAAACAGGATCCCCCCCTCCCTGAGAGACAGACGATTGCACACAAAGTCCTGAAAGCACCGCACGGCAAATTCCTTCATTAAAAATGATTTACATATTGATGGAGGTCAGGCCGCGTTGGAGCAATCAAGACCTCGTGTTTGCTTATGCCCTAATGAATATTAACTGGCGCATTTTGATAAGAGTTGGGTCCAATCTTGGGAGGCGTCTATTGGTGATCCATTGATGAGAGTCTTTACAGGTAAGGCCTGTGAGCCGTGGAGCGCTGTGTGCCCTCCTACCGGATGAGGGAAGTCGTTTCCGAGGCATTTTTATTCCCCAAGACACAAATCATTATCTTCAGGTGGTCCTTGTCGCCCTTCAAGTGAAACCCCTCCGATAGAAAGGCCTGTAATAGAGTCATCCGATGAGGAGATATTAACTAGTTTAGCAGGAAATTATCTCCGTCGAGGAAAATGGATGTTAATAAAAGGCCAATTGTGATTCTCTTATCCGTCCATCAGTCCGCGCCTGCCTGTTTGTTTGCTTTCTTCTTAGGAATACGTTATGTTATCTAATGGTCCTCTCCCCCTTCATAATGCCCCCGATGTGTTTCTCGTTGGTCCCTATTGGTCACGTGTGTGTCTGTATGTGTGGGCGTGGATCCTCATCCGCTCCTGTTGCCAGGTGACCTGCACACCTGCTATTCGTCCAAGTCTTTGCCTCATCGTCAGTCCTCACACGTGGCGCCGATGCTGCGGTGGTTGTTTGGTCGGGACTTTGTTTAGTCCGTGTTAACCTGCACCTCGACTCGACTACTCCAACATGACCAATAAAGAGTTGGATTTTTTTCTGAGATGAACCTCCTGTGGCTCTAAGGAACTTTCCTTCAAATAGAGAGCAAACATACTTTGGCCATGTCTGTATGGAACACATGGAGGTATGAAAAAGAAGAAGCTCCCCCACATATGTAAACAGCTTTTGAGAAAGGATGTTTCGGTTCAAGGACGAACAGCACTGACAGAGGGCCAGAAACAACTTCTTTGAAATGAAAGCACTCTGCTCCTCTTGAAGGGAATGGAGGGGTGACTTCCTCGACGGTGACCTGTGGCTGACGTTCTATATGAGGTGTCAAACGGGTTGTTGCAGTGCAGAGCAAAAAAAATAAACGTGGTGCATTGAAAAGTTAAATTTAAAGAAACGCAGTTCTCAAAAGATTTAACCTGTCGGATAAAATGCCCGTGACCGACCGTTGGCATGCGGCAGCAGCACTGCACGAGCACAAATCCACCTAATGATTCATCACAAAGCAAAGCTTTAGATGAAGTGTGTCGTCTAGACTCCTCCAGGGGACCTGGGCAGTGGAAAATAAAGCATGAATGTTGGATGAGCTCAATGATGGGAGATGTAGGTGGTCGCTATGACCTGCGCTATAGACTTAACGGATTAAAAAAAGTCACGTTCTTTGCTCCTCGCGGCTTTTGAGTCCTGCACTAAAAGATTCGGTAGCATAAAAGATAAAGAAACAAACCCTTTTTTAATGATGCCCTGATAACATTGTCTTTGCTGCCAATGCTGATTACCACTTGACGATGATCCATATTGCCCTATGAAAATAATGAATAAATTAAATAAAACGATTGTGTGCTGATTAACTGAAAATCCACAAACTTTTTAAGAAGTGAGGTCAAACGAGATTATTGATTCTGCCCTTTTCTCCTCAGGCAGGTTGCGCCACAGCTGAGGGGCCCCGATGGCACGGACGCCTTTTTAGATTTCAGCCTCTACTTTGTGGCAGCTTGAAGGGCCCCGTCTCAGGGCCAACATGTGATTTTGGGGCCAGACCCGTATGAGTGCTCAAAAAGTCTACAGTCTTTTAACCACCTCTCAAAACTCCACACCGAGTTAAAACGAGAGTTTCGCTGCAACGGAAACATTAGTAATGCAGCGAATATGCAAAAACTGCATGAAACCTGTCCGAGTCCAGGAGCAACCTCGTTGTTTCTCATGCAGTGTGTATCGCTGACTGCAGCACTATATCACATTAGGCGCACTCGGCATTGCAACATGGAATGTCTGGAGTGTTTTTCTATTTTTATTTTGTTGTTGCCAAAAAACCACATCACTTTGGATGATAGATAGATAGATACTTCATTGATCCCTCAAGAGGGAAATTTTGGTATCACAGCAGCACGTACAGGGAAGAAAATAGAATAAAAAGATACACATTATATACAATATAATAAGATAGAAATATTAAATTATCAAATTTAATTTAATTAAATAAACTGAAACAAAAGAATAACCTTCCAAAAGAGACAATAATTTGTAAAAGGAGAAGAGGAAGAGCAGCAACATCACAGCAGTACAGGGTTATTATTGTCATTTTTTAGCCAGGGATGATTTATTGTAAAGTGTTGTTGCACTGGGCAGGAATGATCTCCTGTATCGGTCCTTGTGACAGCAGAGCTGAAGGAGTCTGTATACCTATACACAGTGTATACCTTTGCAATTATTGGAGTGTGATTGTCTTTTGGAAATGCTTAGTCGGAGCTTCTTTAAGAGATTCTTCTGGTCCCACTTGAACCCTTGAGGAATTAACAAAACCACATATCCGCATGATGTGAGAGGCCACTCGGCCTTTTCCTCCCCTGCTCCTGACCTTGTTCGTTAAATTTAAATCACTGTCACAAATGGTTTGTATTTGACACATTGAGTCCCCTTTAGCACAGCTGAAGACTTCAGCTGTAGTTTGGAAATGTGATACAGCAAGTCCCCCGATGCATGAGGCCGTGGACAGTGGACCTGCGGCCTCAGCCATGAAACGCATTCACCTTATCGCCCTCAAGCTGCGCGCCCGAGGCAGCTCCGAAACACCGTATCCACTCAATGTGTTGAGAAAAGAAATGCTGATGTTGGATAGTAGCGACATCTCTCTGCACAATATTGGATATTTGAGACTTTAAAGGACAAATTTCCTTTGGTAATCACGGTGAAGTATTTCTATTTTCATACAGTCCGACTGTTTGTCGTGTTCGTGCCACATCAAAAATGAGTTGTCGGCTGCGAGCAATTTGATTAATAAGAAGTTCTTTCATCATGACAGAGACATCATTATGATGTTGATGAATAGTTAACTGGATTATAGCGTTTATTTCCTCCTCTTGATAGAAAATAATGGGTTTTGTGCAAATTAATTATGGGGAAAAAAAGATTCACAGGAGGTTCTTCAAGCAGCTGTCAGTTTTAGACAGTTGTTTCTTCCACCCGATCCAACCCGTATGTCAACTGCTGTGCAATGTTGACAATGGAGTCGATGAACCATCCAGAGGTGTCTTTGAAACTGTGTGTAATAATAAAGATACGCGAGACCGACATGAGGTGAATTGAAGACTTACTTTTCAAAATGAGAAATACACCACTTGAAAATCCTAACACCTACTCCTAAAAAAATAATTGCTGCCATGGAAATAGAGATTAGGAACGTTTGTTGACACTCTTGGTTTGTAGATCTGATGATGACTCAGAGAGTGTGTGTGTGTGTGTGTGTGTGTGTAGATAGGCTTGTATGTTGACAGGGCACTTTTAATAGTCATTGTGTCAGATGAGAGGATATTGGTAACGATGGGGCGGGACGTGCCCAGATTCTGAAAAAACGAAATGACGGCGGCACTGCGTGTCAAATATGCATTATACATTCAATAGAATAAATGTACTCCAATATTACAAATAAATGTAATCTGACAGCAGCACCCCTGCATACTTTAAAGTGTGTTTGGATGCTAATTCATTTATTATTTAGCTCAGAGGTCCCCAACCCTCCCTTTTTAACTACCCATTTTAAATATTAAAAAGAATCTCCATCACCTGGAGATGGAATTTTTAATTACCTCACGGAGCTTACTCTAAATGAATTAAATTAAGTTTGTTAGCTCGCTTGCTAGTAACCACAGATCTAATTTGACAGCAACAGTTGGCAAAAACAGTCAGGTCTAAAGCCATCTTTTGTCTCCCACTCATGTTTAACTGATACAAATTTTGAACCATACTTTAACAATCCGAGCCAAAGCCTTAGAGGATGAAGCCAGTAAATGATATAACAAGATGAAGATGAAGATGAAATCAAACCTCTTTGTGTTCTTACGTTTTTCTATCCATTCATTTGCTGATCCAGTCAGCCAGACATTTTAAATGTATTATCATTAATTAATTAGAATTTATTCAAGTGATCAGTGTGTCATTGAGCTTTAAGTCGAAGAGAGACTTGTTTGCTCTTGAACCAACAAAAACTATTTAAACTCGCCTCGCTTCACTGCTTTCTTTGGACGGTCTTTTATCTGCTAATGTGCTCTAGGCTGGTAAAAAGGGCAACTGATTAATCTGTCTCAATATATTGTGATTCACGGTTACATTGCATGAAATGTTATTTAGCTGACGCTTTTATCCAAAGCGACTTACATTGCATTTTTAACTCATCCCACACAGTGGGAGTTGTGTGCAGCCATACGGGTTAGAGGTTGGGTGTCTTGCTCAGGGACACTTTGACATGGGACATCCAGGGTTCGAACTGCCAACCCTCTCTACTCCCGGCGCCTCCGTCGCCCTGTGATAATAAAAAAATACGATTTAATGTTCCAATGCCGCAAAGGAAAAAACACCAGCCCCAAACCCTTAAATACGACCCTGAATTGGGAAACCTTGGCAAAAGCTGGAGGCGTCTCACCATTCAGTCGCCTCCCGCTGAACACGCAGCGGTTTACAACATGAGACGTCCGCGCTCTTCGAATTCCGCCTCCCACTCACTGGCTTCCCGCGGGCCGCTGGCAGAGAGCGGCAGTGCGGCGCCGTGGCTGCAGCGGCGGGTCAGAGGTGCCGTGTACCTGGGCGGCCGTGCGATAAGGTCATCTGCCCGCTGACCACGTTGGACCCTCGCCCCGGACACATTTGCCTTTCACTGGTAAAATGTCCCGCAGCACATCGATAGGCAACAGGTGGCCTTTTCCCCCTAAAAAGACACCAATAAAGAGGAATTAGAAGTGTGTAATTATTGCATTGGATGGTGCCAACAGGAGAGTGTGTGAAATGGGCAAACTGCACCACTGTCACGGATGTTATTCTAGAGTAAAACTGAAATGGGCTAAAATTATCTTTTAGCAAATGATCCTTTCCTTTCCAAGCCGTAATGACATGCACACCCTCTTCGCTGGAGTCATTAGTAGAGGTTACACACGTGCAGTTTGATTAATAAAGGCTGCAATCAAACCAACAATTACAGCGGTAATGTTGACACGTTTGGTGTTGATGGGTCTTAAATGGAGTAATTGCGCAGAGGAGCACGACACACTTCCATACTGTGCCGTATCTCCGAGGTAATTGTCTCCGCGTCGTTATGCAACATGTTTGCGATGCTTCTCGGTTCTTCAGTGTTTTCGGGCTCTGGATGCAGCGGCCAATCACATTGAGACATCACAGCGTTTGGTGCGTCACTCCATTAAGAGGATTAACGGATCTGATGAGTTTATCTGGCTCACAAGCTAACTTGTGTGCTAAGTCAGGAGGACGCGTTGACGGATGAGCGGGGGGGGGCGAGACCCTCGGCGTGCAGGGCCGTCCCGGCTTCCATCAGGACTTCAGCGGAGGCCCCCGCAAGGTGTAGAGGAGTCATCCAGCTCTTTAGACTCCGTTTGCAGCCTCAAGGTCTTTTATTTCTCTCAGAGAGGAAGTGGCTGAACTTCCGTTGATGAAGGTCAGTGAATGTGCATCTTAAACACTGATGAATGATGGTCTACGGCTGTCGGCGGTGCGTATTTCTGTGAATGAGGTGCATCACTCCGCCGTGATGGCAGTGAAACTCGTAAAGCGTGATCATCCAAACGGTGCCAACAGGTCAAAGAAATGCAGATTTTGACACGTACCCGGAGTGTTGTGATTTAAATCAAGGGAATGTTCATGGATTGCTCTCTGATGTAAAGCCTCAACACAGTACACACCAATTGGCAATGCGCATTCACACCTTTTTAGGTAGAACAGGTGTTGAAATAAAAGTGCCGCGGGATGTTTGGTGGATACGTCTCAAGGGGAGGTCATTTCTCAAATTAAACTCCCTGAATTGTGTTTTGACAAATGACTTCATGCAAATGTATTTCAAACCTCTTGACGCCGGCATTCTATAGAACAGGAGACACCTTTTTGATGTAGCGGGAAAACGTTGAGACGACGTTGTTTGCATCTTAAACCCACCAGCGCTTCATTATTTTGGTATATATATAAGAGGTGAGTAGGAGAAATGATCTCTGGTAAATAGTAAGCGCCACAGAAAGACGCTCTGATTTTATTGCGTTGTAAAAAAAAAAACAGGCAGTAAGTTTATTGGTCGCTCTTTTGAAATCTAATCCCACTGTAGCATCTCCTCTGTCTGTGGAATCGACCCTTTGCAAAGTGGAACAGCCAACCTTCCTCACCTTTCTGCCTCTTATGGGTGCTTGAAGAAGTCCTTAAAACAACTGCCAGTCTACCTGAGCTCCCCGCAGGGGGACAGTTCCCGGTGTTTGACTCCGGGGGGGGTGGGGTGCATGGCTAATTTATCTCCAGGGGGATGCGTCATGGAGACCAGAGAGGTGACGTGGACGTGCTGGGATGTGCTGGAGTTCAATCACGCACACTGTACACAGCTACTGGTGAAAAGCACTTAAATGCATGGATGAATGGAATGGGTCTTTTATGTCTCCACAGAGTATAGATCGGAACAATAGTGTGACAACGTGGTGATAAAAGCGAAATTACTGGACTTGGTGTGTAGTTTTTGTGTGTTTAATGGCTGTGTGTGTGATTGAATTTCTGTTTAGTATAGATTAAACATGTTTTTTATGAAGTGTAATAAAAATATAAAATCAGACAGAGTAGTATGTTCCAGTTTAGTGATGAGAGAAGTGATAATAATAATAATTTAAACATCTTTTTCTTCCATTATCATTCAGGAAGCCGCTACACTTTTTATGCAATTAGATGTTTTTAAGTTAAAAATGATTTTATTACATTCCTGATAAAATGAGAGGCGAAACCAGCACTGGTCCCAGTGTGCAGGACAGAGATGCCGCCGAACGGCACCATGATGGGTTTCTCAAAGAGGGCCTCACCCTTTAGAGCATGACCAAAGATCAGCTTCACACGTGAAACTGGAGCTCAGGTCAAAATGAATGAAATAAATCTCCCTTCTGAGTCTCATGTCGTTTTCTTAACACTGAAGCCTATTATTGTAACTGAAATTAAAATGCAACCTGTGGCGTTCAAATGCCACTTTGATTTATCCGCCATCCAAGGAAGAAAGAAATGACAGAAACCCTATAAACTGCATTTAGCATTTCTATACATATGTGCCCCTTGCTGGGAACAGACAGGTGTTCTGTGTGCGTTATCCATCACGTCTGACAGGTGCAGTGCTTTTGCACTTTAAAACAGTTAAAAAACATTCATGAAGTTTTGACATTTCATGACATTCAAAAATGGCACTTAAGAAACTCACAACCCTTCATTCCATTTACATATTGGCCGTGTTGGTAAATAGCACATGGACTTGTATTTTTATTGCATTTTTCTGCTCTTTGGACAGCAGAAACACACGCGCAGCGATGGGAGACGCTGTTTTAGGCTTAGGATCTTACCCGAGGACCCTTCAACGAAAGGGATCGATCGTCAGATCCACTGAGCAGCCGCTGCTTCCCCTGGATCGCAGCTGCAGCTTCAGACCAGAACATCTACAGTATGTCGGCCTAATGTGCTCCACGAGCCTGTAATTCTATAAATCACAAGATCTTTCTTTTCATACTGATTAATAACACGCGCGCGCACAATTCACAAGTTATTACCAGCAATTTTCCCGTGGAGCGGATGAAAGAGTGAGACGCGGTTATCACTCCCCGAGGTGCAGGAGCATCCTCGCCTGTGCGCAGTGTGATGTCGATAACCGAGAGCAGAATGTTACACGGTGCAGTTTTCCTCAGTCCTCGGCCTTTAATGCTCGGAGAAGACGCTTCCTATCCAACTGGCTTTCATCTAACCTAATCGATGGGATTTCTCTGATGATGACAAGAATGATGACTTTAAGTGCTCCCAGGCTGAATTAATGGGTGCATGTTCACCCTCACAGGGACGGATCAATACACTACAGACACTTTGGAAAAATACTTTTGTATGCTCGGGATGTTATCATTTTTTTCCTATTTTGCTTGGCTTTTACAGGATGCTCGCTAAAGAAGCGGTGGGTAATTATATGGCTCTTTGAGTTTGAATGGAAACTAGTGATACAATGGCACAAAAGAACGAAATCGTTCCACTGAAGCAACTTCAGCTGACAATCGGCAAAGATATTATTGAAAAGAATTTGTTAAGCTCCATGCACAGCAGCTTGAGGGATGGCGGGATTTCAAAAACAAAAAGCTTAATGATGAACCACGTTGGGATAATCTGCCTGTATTTCAGTGTTGCTTGCAATAATGCAGGAGAAGAAAAGGCCACTTTGCCCTGTGGATACACGGAGCCGCCGTATTGTTACCGCACTCGGCGGCATCTCATCGACACCTATTTGTCTAAACGCTGCGTGAACGTAAAATGGCAAAAGGCAATCTGCGTTTGTGCCAAACCGGGCAGCAGCAATGATGAGACATCTCCATTAGCTTGTCATGCAGGAATGGTGGGGGGGGGGGGGGGGGGGGGGGGAATTAGAATCTGACATCTCCTCCAAATGAAAAGATTTTGAAATGAAAAGATGTGTCTGTGTGATGTGTCACATGTAGATTTTTCCAATACAGGGTAGGAAACGTTCCACAATGCTCACCTCATCTTGTTTGTGATCGCAAAAACAAAATGTCACGCAACAGAGACGGATTTCATGCATGGATGGAAGCCCGGATTTGTGCATGATTGTACAATATTGTTGAAGAAATAAGGCGAAATATTTTCTCTGTTTGTATTTGTCACCTTGCACCTCTATTCCGCTCTCCTAACACGCCCGTACACACAGGTAGGTGTTTTTGGAACAGCTTTTCCCTCCACCTTTAATTTGAATTCCGTGACCTTGGTCACAACAAACATTGTTCATTGTTCTGAACATCTGGTTTGGAATGATGATGCCGCGATGAAGCAAGACCAATAACAGAGAATAACACACACACACACACATACACACATTGAATCAGCATCCTTCACTTTCAAATGTTATAAAATCAATTTGCTGCACTAACCCGGCAATCCCACCCAATACACCTCGGGTCAGTCAAACGCATAGTCCTCTTTTTTTCTTAGAAGCGGAACAATATCCTGGTCGAAAACCGGAATGTGCTGAGCAAAACATGCAGAGAACAAAAAAATTCAGGTACAAAATGTTTCTTAATCCACAAAGAAATGGCTTAGTGCAGCTGTTCGCTACCATTTTCAAGTCAAGTAATTAATGTTACAGGCGACTGCTTTGTGTGTAGGAAACAGTTTTTGGGTAAGCACAGTCGATCTAATACTCAGATTAAATATAGCGAGACAAACACCTGCTGCCGGGAAAGAAAAAAAAAAAGAAAACCTTGACTTGACTGACGGGTGAGTCAGAGACAATCACCGACTATTTCCTCAACTCGCTGACAGTTGGTTTGAGAAAGACAAGGAAACCAACCCAGTTAATAGTTGTTGTTTTTTTTGTCTGTTACTCACGTCAATGTCTGACATAAATCCAATAAAACGCAAACATTAAAAGACATAAAGTGGCTTTTTGTATCAGAGTCCTGTGGGGCGCTATGACACATTATATATTGGGTAGAAGAGCTCTGAGAAAGAGAACACAACCCTTTTGTACCTGAATACAAATTGAGCCAGCGTCTCTTTACAGTTGTTACAGTTGTATTTATTTACTGGCGTCATTCACGCAACATGACAATGAAACATGCAATTCAGTAATCCTTTGAGTCATTGTAAGCTCATGGATGCAGATCACCGTACACTCAGTTATCTTTGCCACATCCTTTCCTCCATTTCACTAGATTAGAATTGAATGTGAATTGGTGCCGCAAATGGGACTTTAACATGTAATAAAACTGTGTATAAACGTAGAAGTTCTGCAGCATGACGTTTTTCTCACCGCCCCCCCCCCCCCCTGAAATGAAATTCAAATCGACTCAATTAATCTCCGCACTCACTTCTGCATGAAGACATCTGATGAGGTGCGTGAAGGTACCGGGAGATGAGATTGACAGAAAAGATGGATGAATGAGGCCGTCTAATGAAACAGATGTGCCCTTGCATTGGTTCAGTGATATTTCTCAGGTATTTCGGTGAGTGTGACGCGCTGAAAAAATAAAGTTTGAAACCAACATTGATTTTCCTTTTCTAGGAGTACATGTCGATCATCCGAATCAAGTGGTGCAGGACATCAAAGGGTGAGCAGATACGCGGCGCCGCTCCCGACTACCGCCGCACAGCAATTCTTTCAAGACGGATCTTTAGAAAGTCGATCTCGCCACAATGCTGTGAAATAGAGGATATTGGATGAGCACGATCACAGGTTTTTCAGTAAAACGTGATGAAGTGTCCCAGTGGATTCCCTTTTCTCTGACTGTTTCTCACTTCAACTAAAAGCAAAAATACTTTGTCATAATGAGAAAGGTAATTATGAACACTGCTCTAAACACAACAATTCATTTTTTGTATAATGTTAAAAATAATCACTTTAAACATTTTTTTTTTCTATGGAGGCCAAAACATACAATAGGAATTTATCCACAACTGGAAGAAGCCTAATGGATAAACACTTAATATTACTACTAAAAACCCTGTCTATCACAGGCTAATCAAGATACCATGATAGATACCATGGTGCAGCTCTTCAAACTCAGATTTTGCCTTAAATTACTGAAAAATATTGTGTACTTTAGGTTGTTTTTCGAGTGATTGTAACACGTATGCTGCTAAATTGTTGAATCTGGTCCAAGGTGACTTTGGGCCCAAAGTTGCAAACTGTTAGACTCTCCTCATTCTAGTCGAGTAGCCGTCGACTCTGATGTTAATACTGATTTGTTTGCATGCCAAATATAACCCGGGCTGACGGCAGAGATCAGGTATGAGCGCCAGCTTTGTGCTTCACACACAACTGAGATAAATCTAAAAGAGAAAATGACTTGGGTGTTTTTTTTTTTCACTCACCGGGGAACTTTGCACAAATGTCATATGAGGGATGAGGACAGAGTGACAAAAGATGAATACAAAGTTGTGCCATGGTTTGGTCAAAGAAAAACCTTCCATTTAATCTTAATGATACGTCATCACCATGGCGATCATGATGCATAAAGTTAAAGTTTCAGTAAAAAGACTTTTTAAATAATATACCTCACGCAGTACCATTTATTGCCCAATTCTATGGCAAAACTTGGCTCTAAATATGAAAAGTTGTTGCTAGACTTAACCTTCAGACTGGGACATAAAATCCCGCTGACATTTTTGCAGCCAATATCGAATGGCAGGGAACCTGAGCGTGAATCCCTGGAGGTCTCTCTTGCATCCATGTTTGTCTACTGACGGCAGCACCAAAAAGTGAGAGAAAGAGCCAGCGTTGTAAATAAATGATTGGCCTGTCCCAAACGCGCACACACACACACACACACACACACACACACACAGTGAAGTCACGACGGCGACGCTTTGGAAAAGGGTAGCGCAGGTGTGAAGGTTACGAACAAAACGCGTGTCCCGACAGTCCGCTGCTGTTCTTGCAAAGAGGAAGATCGCAAGGTTTCGAGTATCCGCAGCGAGGGAACGCGTGCGCGCGCTTGTCCTGAAACCACACCTGTCCGTCCTCGGCCTGGTTTTGTCTTCCGCGTCTCCTCTGCGGCCACCTTGTCTCCTCTGGGTGTTGGTCCTCACGCGCTCTGCTCATGCTCAGCATTCTTCTGCGTCTCTCGTTGGGCGGAAAGTTCAACTCAGGCAAATTTGGAAAAAAACGGAAGCATGCAGACTGATATAGAGAAGATAAGGGATATTGACCCCGGGATCCTTGTGTGAGGGCTCATGCAGCGGCCGAGAGCGGTAGAAACGTGCACGTTCTTGTAAGATTTCATCATCGACTGTATCCAGGAAATCTTTATGGAACGAGTGAGTTAATAACATTCGTTTGTATTGATCCTGTATTGATTTCCCTGTCTCGACCTGCCATTATAAACTCACTCGGGTTGAAGGGTTGACTTTACAAATTAGCCCACGTGTCACTCTCTTGGATCGAGAGCGACGCGTCACAGTCTCGGGGGACAAAACGGCGGATTCCGAAACACAAACAGGCGTACATCTTTCGAAGCGTGTGAAGTTGAAATGTTATACCTCACGGTATTATATTTCTTAAAGGAGACGGTACTTACTCTTCATGATCGCGGCTTTATCTTTCTCCGTGGAAGAACTCATAGTGTCACCTTCCCTTGCCACGGACGTGAGGTCTACATAGCAGAAGAACCACTTGCGCCTATTCAGCTGCCACTTGTTTACCACTCTGACGGAAGCTATTCAGAAGTGAGTAACTCATTAACTCACGTTTGGACCTCCTTATCTCTTATTCTGCAGCGCTCGCTTCCAATAACGCCGGCGCGTTTCGTATGGTTGCCGCTGCCGCCTGAGCAACATCGGGAGCCTTGGGACGGAACGCCGACGGACAGCTTGCGACGGCGGCGTGAATAATTGATGGCCTGGCTGCCTCGGTATCCATGAACATAAAAAGGCTTTTTCGTATTCTGTGTCCGACGCGCTCCTCGAATCTCAAACCGTCTCCCCCCCGGTGGAACAATGGCCGGGGGAGCAAGTCAGAAGTAGACGGTAACCTCCGGCGGGCGGACGCCTCGAGCGGCCCTCACCGGACGCGGCGGCTTTTCGCTCTGCCCGCTGTGCGCGACACGAGGCCGCGTTTTGGCGCCCCGTGCGGTTCGGTCCTTGTGTGTATTTGTTTAATTACAATATCAGTTTTGCTTCTGCGGCGACACACACTTAAGTGGCCACTTGGGAGCAAATGTTTGGCTCTGCTTAAGATGCGTGTCAGGAGCCGCGCACCTTGTCGGCAGCGACCTTGCACAATCTCACGCTCCACGAAAGCGTCAACCGGTCGCGCTCGCCGCCGCGGTTACGTATTCATGTTCGGACTCTCCCGTAATTAAACAGGATTTTGTGTATCTTGAGCAGCAATGTGCCGGAGGGTCTAAGTGGAGAGAATTAAGGGGGCCATCTTGCACACAGAGACAGCACATGCGTCATGTGCACCACAGCTCCGGCGTGATAACAATCGCTGACCATTAAGCAATTAAAATGTCAATCCTGCTGCTCTTAAAGGGAAATTGCCTCAGACCATTGTAATGGATAGCCTTTCAAGGTCCTCCAGTTAAAATATGTCAGCGTGACACCATGAGCGCCGCTGAAATAAAAACCTCTGGCGCCTTTGTGAAGTAATGTATTTCGATGTGACTCGGATATTTTATTTTAGGTATTTGACATTCACGCGTCAAGATGTTTTTCTCTACTAACTGATGGGAGATCACAATCTCTTCAGTCACGAGTTCTGTTTTTCTCCCGGCGGGAATTACTGAAGCAGATTTATTTCAACTCCTTTCTGAAAGTAGAGAGAAATCGTGGCAGTGCTTTTCCCAACCCCCCCCCAAAAAATAAACAGTATTCTATGCTGCAGGCTGGAAACCCCTCATGAAACTTAAACCTAAAAAGCTACAATATTTTGAATTAAACCATTTGCTGAAAACCACTTTTTGAGAAATTTGCGATGGTTAGTGATTCGTTTTCCCTAAACAGGAGACAAATACACTTTCAAGTTCAGTATTTTTGTGGTTTCAAGAACATGTTTATGTGCTATGATTTCCTCACACTGACTCAATATAACGTAGCTGTGTTCCCTCTCTGCCTGAAACACTCCCCTTCATCTCTCCTCAGTCCCTTTAGGCCCCGTCCTCAAAGAGCCCAGTGACTTTGTCGTAATGTGTCTCTTTTTAATTTATACTGACCTCAACAAGCATCATTCTCAGCTTAATGTATCCCACACAGCACAATACAATCAACAGTACAATTCACGACCGAGTGGAATGTTCCCTTCTGCCACCTGCAGAGCCGATGTTTCAAACATTTCTGTTCTTAAAGGAGAGAAACGGTGACACCTTTTGTATTCAAATCACTTTGGCCCATCCAGAAACTGAAATCCCGGCGCCGTGCCTTCTGTTGTAGACAAACGGCAAATCTGCCAATAAACCTAAAGACGTAATATTCAGGTGATCTAGTTACGCAAGGACATTTCATGCAACAAAATGTTTATATAATTCTATACATTTTGTTGCAGTCAATTATTTAGAGAGCTAAGTTTCCCATGATGGGAGGACTCCATGCAGGGACGTCAAACAACCCTTGAGCTTATTCACATCATGGGCAATAAAGAAAATCACTAAGTGCATCGTATAAAACAAGCTGAAGAAAGGTGTGCATGACAACAAGGTCTATTACAATATCTCATCAGGAAACAGCTGCTGCTTTGCTTTCAACATCAAGGGTGGATGTCTGGAAGAGCATCTGAGAGAAGGAGATCTCAAGTTTGTTTTTAGGCTCCAAAAAAAAAACGAATGAAGGTTGTTGTAGAGGTGTCTTTGCGTGATCTAGCTGTATAAACAGACGGCCGCACACACACACCCACTCAGCATACCCAGGGATAGGTACACACACGGAGGGGGTACCCATCTGGGAAGGGAAAACAGTCCGTCTTTGCTCATCAAGACTTGTTTTGGCCTTGGGGCAACGTTGCCACAGCGGCTCTCAAGTCACGGCTAGAAAACCAGCACACAAACAGATAACTGGTATACAGATGGAGGGAGGGTAGGGTTGGGGGGGGGGGGACTTCATCCCAAGGATAAGTGACATCTCCTCCTCCCAATGTCTGCTGTACGGGGAGAAGGGACTCTTGCACGGCTGAGGCCGGATGGGACAAGCCGGCACGCGCGCACGCAGATCAAACAGACGATTCCACATGTGTGCAAACAAGATACGCCCACGGATTCAGTTCAGCTTGAATCTGCACAGTCGGTACACATCTAACATGACAGTCAAATGTCAACTTGGACATCTCGGAATGTTTT
Organism: Gasterosteus aculeatus; assembly: GCF_964276395.1. Classification (NCBI taxonomy): domain Eukaryota; kingdom Metazoa; phylum Chordata; class Actinopteri; order Perciformes; family Gasterosteidae; genus Gasterosteus; species Gasterosteus aculeatus. Next base: position 19,743,386 of record NC_135701.1, on the reverse strand, counting down.
TGACGAGACCATGCTGTTGACAGCAAGCCTCTAGAGGTCGAGAGCGGCAAAAGAACAGTGTTCATGTCAGCCTCTTTTGGCCCACTGTGGTCCCCGAGATGAGTTGCACAGCAGAAGCTCTTTCTTATATTGTATTTCCGGCATCGCGACCAAAACTGTACGGCAACTCATTTCTAAACTCGGAGCAGATGTCTCGGGCATCGGGCAGTTGATGCTAAACGGAGCAACAGTCTGCATCCAAAGTCAGCCAATCGGGCATCCACGAGCTCTCTAGGCAGTTTCCAAAAGCTCATGGGGTCAACGCGCCCTGCTCTTCAGGATAACATCGTTTGGAGACCAGGAAAATCAGTTGGTAAAGAACGTTACATCTTCCACAGATAATAAGACCTTCTTCTTCCACATGCCGGTGTTTACGGCCCCTTCAATGCAACCCATTACCCGTTCATTACGGTTGGCGAGAGCTTTTTACAAGTTGGGTACGTGGTCACGCCTCAGTAATCTGACATCTATCCGTGATGCCTTTGTCTCCACAAGCCCGTTTACAGCAGATCGCACATTTGTGGATTATCCTGTAGAGCGCTTTGTGTGCGCAGCTGCCTGCTTAAACGCCCGGGCGTGGGGCGAGTCTTCGGGGGTAAAAAAAACGCCCCGGCAGCATCTGCTGGGAGTTGTGGACCGCAGACAGCTGAGATGCCTGGCTGCATGGGAGAGGGAGGGGGAGGGAAGGAGGGTAGAGGGGGGGGGCGTGTGTGGTTAGACTAATGAGCCTGTGCATGGAGGAGTGACAGAGATGTTATACACAGGCAGGATGGACGGTCAACTGGGAGGAAGCATTCGTCTTACTGCTGAGCCGCTGTCACAGACGCACAGGCGGAGAGCATTTAAGCATGTTACACACACACACACACACACACACACACACACACACGCGGTGTGAGAGGCAGACTTGCATGATTGGTTTCACACAAAAAAAACGATTCTACACAACCACTGGACCGTCTTGGGAGCGCGACCACTGATGAGCGGTTGGTTAAGTGTTCAGAGGGGTTTTCGCCTAAATGGTGGTTCCTCCTGCATTATCAGATGGCCTTGAACTACTTTGAGAGTTTGCAACTGGCTTAATTGGTGCAACATTGGGTTTTTTTATAGTAGTCCGGGTCCCTTTTCCTCGTTGAGAACAAATTACATCCATCCATCCATCTTCGGAGAACAAATTAAACCAAAAAAAAATACATTTTAACCCCAAATCATCTCTCTCTCTCTCTCTCTCTCTCTCTCTCTCTCTCTCTCTCTCTCTCTGTCTTCGTTAAATGCACTGGGACTACCAGCTAGTTGATAAGTATCAGCTGGGTCAAGCGTGTAACAAAGTGGGCTATTTAGGTGTGTGTGGGGGGGGTTGTCTTGTCCACCTGTTTATCTATTTCCTCATTTCAACTGCTTCTTTGCTTTTCTGCCTCTTCGTGCTCTCTTTCTCTCCCACATCATCATCATCACTCTCTCTCCGGGACAGATGGGGAGAACGGGACTACTCTTCTTTCCGCCCAAGACGGCTCCTCGTCCACCAAGGGCATAGTTGTTTGTGAATAATGTCTCAACCGGAGGAGTAAATATCTCTCCATGACAAGTTGTTTGGATTGTTGCTGCTCATGTGCAATCTGATGCTTGGCGTATCACGTCCCCGACCGCCTGCCTTGCTGCAGCGGGGTTACTGAGAAGCAAAAAGGGGCTTTTAGGGCAGCCGCAGAAATGCAACGCTGCTCCAAAATGTCACGTTGGGTTGTGTTGATGAAGCGCCTCGCCGATGCGATACACCCGACATGCTGCAGACGTCCATTTGGGCACGTGGATCAATTTCAGTTTCAAATTACAGGCAGATTAAAGGCAAGAGATCGGTATCATGTTAATCTTGCAAAACGCCATGCTCCAAATAACCCGGTCGGTGAAAGTCAAACTGTACAACGAACCCAGCTCCAGATCAGCTTCAATTAACGGCTCACGCTGACCTTGAAGGGGTCAGTCGCTGGGATCTTATCAGGATTATTAAAATCAGCCTCTTGGTTTATCCCTGGGATTTTTTACCGTCACAGTCCCTGCATTGTTTGCCTTGACACGGTGCGCGTGTATTCACCGTCCCATTCAGCGGGCCTGGTGTATTTATCTAGCACTAAACCAATCGCAGCGATCAGCGGAGCTAATCAACGGTGAAATCGCATCACTATGGATAAGCAGTCATCCATGAAACTACTCGGCAATAGCATTTCAGTTGAGGGCACGGGAGAGGGCACCCTCGATAAGTCCCTCGTTTCCTTTCTCAATCTCGCATTGTCGTCAACATTCAAACATGGGCTTCATTTTTTCCCCTTTGAGGAGTTCTGCTCGCGTCGTAGCCCGTTGAGCCTTTGTGGAACAGAACGCATTCAAGGTGTTGCCGTCGTCCACGGACCCCTGACTCCCCCCGTCCCAGTTTGACTGATGATGATTAGCACACATTTGTGGGTCGGTATGATTTTCGCTTGGACCTTGACACCTGATTCCTGCAGAGTTCGATGGGGGGGGGCATCAAAGCTAAGTGAGCCACTTAAATGACTTACAGACACAAGCGGAAGTATATTTCGACGGGTGAAAAGCCTTGATACGAAGAGCAGACTTTGAGTTCCCAAATAGTCCACCGACAGGTTGAATAAATAGTCCACCGACAGGCTGAATAAATCACAAGATCAAGCTTCTGCTTTTTCTTCGGTCTTTCTCACATCTACTTTTCTCTTTCATGTCTCCATTCAAAGCGCTGCCAGAACACCCACGTACGTCTGACTCTTAATGTCACCGTCCACCCTCACGGAGAGACGTTCTGAATCGGAGCCTCGGGATCTTCCCATTGATCACTAATCAAACCCCTTTTTAGCGCCATAATTCACTACTGTCTTGTGGATCCCAGACTAGTAATTATTATTAATTAGTCTTTCACCAAAGCTTTCAGACCAGTACGATGCAACCTTTGTCTTTTTATTAGAATAATTTCAACCTAAGCGGGGATAAAGTAATTCTCCTTTCATGTGTCCGAGCCTCAACAGCCGTTTGCAAAAGATATACATCCAATTCAGCACCTTTTTAAATAGTTTGTTTAATTTGGTGTTGATTATCTATTGACTAGAGGTTAAACAGTCCTACTTAGCTTCATACTAACCACATTGTTTTAATGTATTTCTAAATCTAAAGTTATAGGAGGCTGCTTCCACTTTTGCGACAACAAAAAACACTGAAGGGAAACCTTTTAAACATTTTAGCGGTCGATAACAGAAGAAAGAAAAAAAAAATACTTCCATTTAATGTGTAGTTATAGAGGGAGGAAGGATTACAGATCACCGTAGTAGTCGAAACATATACATATATAATTACTTACCAAGATGTTGTTATATATAATATAATATAATAAACATATATGTTTGGATGCAGAAAATACAGCATATGCAAATACATTTAAAAATGTCAATGTGCTGAGTAGACAACTATTCTAGATGTCCTCATTGTGTGGCCAATTTCCATTCAATGGACAGTAAAAACATATCCCCTTGTTCTACCAGTTTGAATAATTTCTCGTCTCATGTTAACAAAACCCAATCTGAAAAACTGCCTTCAACACGTCCTGTAAATATCTAATGTCAAAAGCGGCTTTTAAAATGCAAAACCCTTGTCTTGCTTCTGGCAAGATAATTGTGAAGATTTGTTTTAACGCCGCATCGGCTGCTCGAGTGTGCCACGCTAGAAGACTTGACGGCTGCAAATCACTTGTAATCCCGTTGAAGCCCATTACTGTTGGGGTGGATCTGAAAGAGACTCCAGATGCCGTAAATGCTGCTGGGAATACTGCTCCTCTTTGCACATAGACTTTCAACAACGCTGGAGTTAAGAGCAGTGAGACGTGCCCACCCGATGCAGTGCGTTGTGGGAATAAATAGGTCAGAGGATTAAAAAGTTTCATCAGACCAGATGTTTTATTGTTCACCCTCTTTCTCCGTGGCGTCTTTGTCTCGGGAGACGGCTGACTGGCCTTTTGTTTCACCGGCAGACAGGTGTCCTTGTGCCGCTGACTCAGTGCATAGAAAGTGACTCTTTTCACGGCCTAATTATGCGGAAAAGAAGTCTCACGTCTGGAGGCGGCATCCAAGTTTTCCGTCTCGCCTCGGACAGAATCAAAAACTTTCACTAGAAGCTGGGGCTCCGTCAGGGTTTTGCCGGCTCCGCCATCGATGGCGACCGAAGCTTCCAGACAGATGATCCCTTTTTTACCCAAAGGGAAACGGCGTCAGCCAATCAGCCGTTTATTGCTACATATATTAAAGTGCGTGTGGACACGGAGCATGCAATCTGTTTTGTTTGTTCTGGGCTGCACATCTGAACATGTAAATTTGTTTTTCCTGCAAAGCTGTGTGGAGACCTTGTAGCGTACCACCCACTCCTTCCCATTTGCAATGATCCTCAATCCGTCATTTAGGTAAAGCCACAGCTCGCACACTAAGCCAGGGCCAAAGACTCAGACGCGCAATTTTGTTGCTCAAATTTGTCTTTGTTGTGTCGGCAAAATCCAATAAGAGAGGATCCAGTCATGAAAGCGAGGGAGTATATTTCACCCGATTGAGTGCTAAAACGCCTCTTCACTTGTACTATTGAGATTTTTCACTCTCGACGAAGGCACGCCGGAAGGCCCAACTTGTAATGAGTTTTGAGAAACAGCGGGAGGGAAGTATTTGATTTCCTCCCGTTGAACTGGGTTTATTGATAATCTAACCGTTTCATGCCGCCGAGCCGTTCTAAAAAGCTTTCCGACGTTAACTTCCATCCCCGTCAGTTTATCCCGCTACGCCGTTTACCAGCACTACACGCCATCCTGCTCTTATCCACATTTTCCCGTCGGTGTGTTTAACGTGCTACTGTCGTCGTCGGCCTTGTTGTTGTTGTACATTACAGAAACAAAAGGGACTGTCGATCCATCAAATAGGAACCACGCCACTCTGGTTGTCTTCGCCTAAATGAGTGATGGCTCCCCGTCTAAACATGATTAAATCCAACGCTTCCACTTTCTGAGAAACATCACGGCTCCGCTTTAGCGATTGATGTTGATCTCCTTATTGTTTACAACTTTTTTTTTTACCAAATAATGTATGACTAGCTCTGTTTTTAACGATTGGCCCTGCCTGTTCCTTTTGTGCATATTAGATTTGTTAAGGTTCCTGGAGCCGCCCTTTTGGCTCGGACCATCACAGTGCTCATGCGGATAATTTATGGGCAGCGGTGAAAGATTCCTTAAACTGCTGCAGTCGATCTTTGAGGACTACAGATGTGTTTCAGCGCCGCCGCTGACGCACTCATAAAGCAGTGTCACCACATCTTGGTTCCTGATTAATCTCTGTATAAAAGAGCCATTATGCCCGTGCCGTATCCTGACCCGAGCTCTCCACTGACCTTGTGGTTGATTACGTGTCGCATGCTCCGAAGCCAGAGAAGGGGTTGAGTTATTGCATCAGATTAGTGTTATTCATCTTGCATTGCATTGTCTTTATTAATCAGGTATTTACGTTGTTTGCCCTGAATATAGCCATGCATCTGAACAATTTGCTGTTTAAAATGATGAGGCTGTTGTATTCAGAAGCCATTATCTGGCTAAATGGTCTCCATTGCTCTCCGCTTCTCCTTTCATGCTAAATCACATCCTTGTTGTGTTGAGTCAATGAAGCGTTGTTTCTCTGGTGGACAAAAGTCATCAAAAAGTACTTTATGTTTTTCTTCTATGACAGCATGCGTTGTCCTGTCCTGTATTTGTTACCAATATGGACTTTGATTCAGCATTCATTTTCTACTACAATTGCTCAGAGCGATGAGGCTTTCTTGCAAGATTTAATTGGGATGCCAAAAACATAAATGTCTGCTGAGTAAGAAGCTGTACAACTGCACGTAGGGTATCGAAGATTGAAACAGGGGGCAAAAAAATACAATTTGTTGTTGTTACACTTCATTTATTACAAACATAATGTGTCCATCAGTGAAGCATAGAACTGGTGACCTTTTTATTTTTGAGACGAGGTCAGACTAGCTGGTCCTGGGTTAGCAGTTGTTAAGCAAATCCACCCGTGTCAGTAGTTCATATGCAGTTGACGAAAATCGGTTCATCTCAACTAAATCACAGTAGAAAGAGAGAAATATAATTATAGACCATTTTATTGAACTTCTGTTTCAAGGGCGGCAGCTTTAGTCAAAGATTACTTCCCATCAGCTACTGCATTAACAAACATGCCACAGGAAATCATTGCGATTGGCCAAGTCCTCAAGGTCCATTCCCTTTTATGTAGAGTTTTCTTTCTTTGCTAAATGTTGTGGAAAAGAGTGCGTCTCAAAAAAAGTCATCAGAAGATCCAATCTTGCAATAACTCTCATTGCCCTCTTGAAAACCAAAAGGTCTCGTAAATTATTATGTTCCCCAACAGTCTCGCCGCAATTGCTTCTTCAAAAGCCCACATTTGCTGAGACAGGACAGCCTATATGGACACCACAAGCCACTTTACTGGGCCCTCGTGACATAAGTCTCAAACTGACACTGGCTGTTGTTTCAGGGCTCCTGTTTGGAGACGCGGTATTGATTTCTTCCCTGTGCTCCTTCCACAAGTAATATACAGCTTTAATCTAATTGGCAGGCAGGAACTTTCGGGGAGTGATGTCTACTGAGACATGCTTTATGTATTATTGCTACCTTCGGACTGTGATTCGCGCTGACCTGATGTCAGCTGTCCATACTGCTGACAGAGCACCTTTTGATCGCGGGGGAATAATGTCCCGGGGAAAATAAAAAGGAGTAATAAGAAGAGAAAAAGGCTACAAAAACGATATCGCATCATTCAAATCGGGTTGCCAGTTAAGTTCAAGTTTAACACCCAGCACTGTTTCATATGTAAAGTGTGTTACCAGGGATAAGGATTGATATATTCAATGTTGAAGGGCTTATCGTAAATTACATTTTGCAAATGAAACTTTTTCAGCAAGATACAGGATTCGTTTTGTACAAGCGGTTTTCACGGTGGTGCAGAAGAAAACCGACTGTAAAATGCAGCATAGCCTGCAGATGGAGCAAGTTTTGAAGGTGGCATTTGGCAGGTCTTTCTATGGTGCATGCCGAAAAACAGACCCAAAAGCTGGTTTCACTAATATAATACAGACAGAACTCGGATTCTTCTTGAGAAGCTAACATGCAACAAATAAAAGTCTCAGTCTGACAGTCAGACGGAGAGCTGACCAAGAAACACAGCAGCTTTATTGTATATTCAGCCCTGAGACCAGACAAATTGCATCAAATGCCAGGTTCACCCAGGGGCCACTGTCTGCCAGACAGATATTCTTCATCCAAGGGCGGTGTGACAGCAACCAGGTCCCGCTTGAATATTTACATTTTCTCAGCCGTGGTGTTTCATTTAAACTATATAAATATGTCTCTTTTTTGCAAAAGGGCAACATAACTTCCGATGGTGCAATTCCAGACAAGTTCAGTGCACATTCCCCTCCTTGAATAGAGGCGTTAAGACGGAGCTGCTTCCCCCTTGGCATTGGTAAAAAAAAAAAAAACGTCAAGTTTGATGAAAGGCAAACCTCATCCAGATTTACTTAGGCCTCGCCTCCAGACACCTTCAGTTGAAATCCGTACCATTTCCAATCTCACGCTCTTGTACCCTTTGAATCCGGAGTGGGAGACAAAGAGAGAGATGCTGAGAACAACACTTTGTGTGGCATAACACACTTCACAATGCAGCCATGCCTGCAATCTGCACCAAAGAAACCATTCTTTTGGAGCCAATTGAAGCCGTCTTCAGTTTTCTTTTTTTCCTCCTGCTTTACCTACACAGCTTTTTACTGTCCGTTCACCCATGTGCTTGATTGTAGCAGTGAAATGTAATCACTAGGCCCGGGTCTTCATCAGGCTGAACGAGGCTGGGAAGATCAATGCACTTGTACTGGATCCCTTTTCCCTGCCGTGTGCATAATAGCTGGTTTCAAAGTGCTCTCCACCTGTGTGTGTGTGTGTGTGTGTGTGTGTGAGCGATGGCATGCGGGCAAAGGAAAGGTGATGCATGAATGCTTGGTTGTTTGCGTGCATTTGATGATGCCCAACACTATCTACCCCATAAAAACTCAACACTAGTGATCTGTATGGCAACCACCTTCTCATAGTTTGTTTGGCCACATATACAATAATTTTATTAAAATGTAATTCTTTGTATTCAAAACCCCCTAAACGGACAAATAGCGTAGAGTCGCATGATGAGTCAAAGGGAAAAGGGCCTTTCTATGAGAGGTGGTATTTACCGCGTTGCTCGCGCCGCATCCCTCTTCAATTAACACCGGGGAAGCCGTGCCGAGTGGCGGCGGGGGAGCCGACAGCTGGCTGGGAGTTTTCGGCAGCCAGCTTATAACGCTCCACAGTACAACCAAAAGGAGACGGCAAAAGCTCTTCTTGACATGCTCAGTGAGCCCCGGCCTCTCTTCCGCCCCCGGGGTCACCGCCCGTCTTGGCGGGGCGGCAGAAGCGGCGTGAAAGCGGCCAGCCAGAGTTATCAGCCGCGGCGCTCCACCGTTTTTGCCGACACCCGGCATGAGCCGGGGACACGTGGCAGCGGAAGCACTGTATCTCTGTGTTTCAGGGGGGAACTCGAGAGGGAGATAGGGAGAGAGAGAGCGAGAGATTCCTCACATGCAGAACTGTTGAGGCTTCAGACCACATCTAGCTCACAGTCGGCCTCTTAGAAGTAATGTTCAGAAATACCCACAGCATGCCTGTTTTTTTGTTTTTGAAAAGCGTCTGCAGTCACAAGAGGATGCCCACCACCACCGTCCCAACTCTCCACCGGCCTGTTAGTGTGATCACTGTCCCTCCGGTGGCTCTGCACATGATACATCTCCTTGCTGCAATTAGGTGCAGGGTTTTGTGCAGGAACTTAAAGGGTTATTCCCCCTAAACATCCGAAGGAGAGCTGATGTGTTGAGGAGTGCTGACGGCTTCGTCTCTTCTGCCCCCTACTGCAGGGGAAGTGTTGATGGAAGAAGTTTTCAAAATAGAAGAGAGAAGGTGCGCACACATTTCTAGCTGATAAAAGTGTATTCATCTAAGGAGGAAAAGGGCAATTGTACTGCTCCATAGAACCGGTATACTAGAATACATCAGCACTTGTTATCAATAACTCGGTGGTTATACCCTTTTCATACGACGAGTGTCTGTGCTCTCATCACTGTTTGAAGTAGACGGGTCTGATTTAGAAGAAGTCACATGGACCAGTCAGTATGTACTAGCATTTGATTGAAAATCTTGATAACGTTTTCTCAGGTTGCTTTGTCACTGTCAATCACAGTCCTGGAAAAGCTAATAAGTTGATTTTGTTAATGAATAACACCTCAATAATTCATTTTTTTATTTTACTTTTAGCATTTATTTATGCTAAACAGGGCTTAAAAGGTGGTTCAACCATTTTTTTATTATTATTATTATGATGACTTTTAACAAGATTGACCTTGTACATGACGGAACACTAAATAGAAAGCAGCCAGGTGCTGATGTTTGTGTGTCTGCAGTAGGAGGACTCGAATTTAACTAATAAGACACATCCTGAGTTTTAACTTCACCTTTCAAGTTAATATACCAGGCAACGTCACCTTTAAATAAGTTTCTCTTCAATCAGCTTGAAAAACTGCTAAAAGTAATTAAGATTGACTGATGTGTTCCAACGGAGACAACTCAGATATTTGGGACTAACAAGTGTGACGACGCTACAAAGAACTCAATATACTATCCTGAAACTCACCACTCAAAAGATAATTTTTTCTGACATATGCTCCTCAACAGCTGTTGTCCCAGTTGTCCCCTAATTGCTGCGACAAAATGATGATTTCTTAATTTACTTTACTCAACTTCCTTTGTGCTGCGTTCCCTCTCATGCTCGAGCCAGGCAATCATCCAGAATTTATACAGAGCCTTTCGTTACAGGAAGTCACCGTGGGATAAATGTACGCCGACGAGAACAATAGAGCAGGATGGTCCTCACAGGGCGGTTTAACAATAATTCAGCTTGACTTTGTGAAGGTTAAAATACAACATAATCCCTCCCTCCCGTGCTACAGCAGTGGAATTCCAGGAGGCTGGGAGTAGGAGGGGAGGGGAGGGGGGAGGGCACTAATTCCGCCTCCCAGCCCTGCAGAATATTGGCTGTCAAGAAACAGACAAGCAATCAATCATGAGGCCAGTCGCGGTGATGTAAAGGATACCGGCCCTCCTTGGGTCTCGTGGTTGTGACAAAGCAGCGTTTGCATAACGTTCGACCTCGTAGTGCTGCGGGTTGAGATTAATGGACATTGAGTATTTGTTCTTCCAAGGGCATTGGGAAAAAAGAAAACGTGTCTGACCTCTTATGGGGGAGAACAGATTGTAGTGTTTGTGTATACATGGATTGATTAAACAGCAGAGATCCCGGGGCTCAAAACCAACACCCTGCTGCGACATGATGCTGGTAAACTCTGCTTAATGGTCTCGTTTTCACGATCATGTCTCGCATTTTATCCTTTTGTGTTTTCTTCCTCTCTTCCCTCTTGAGAATTTTGGCAAAGTATTGCATGAAAAAGCCACTCTGCTGCTGACGGATTCCTTCTTGTAGGTTTGTTCTTTGTGCTGGAGTCCAAAAACTTAAAGTCTTATGTGGATTCCTTTTGGAGTCCTTTTCCTTCTTCACCAACTCTGACAAACCAATTCTCTCATTTGAAATTCTCTTCAAGTCGGAGAAAAGGATCTGAGGACCTTGATGTTGAAGTCTTTGCAGCCACCCTCAGTTCTCCAGCCGAGGCAGTCACTCGACGCTGTTTTGCTTTGGGACAACTCAGCTATGAAATAACAGCTCAGACAGAGTAGTTCAGGAACTCATTGAAACACACAACTATGTCGCCATCTAGAAACTAAAACATTTACAAGAGGGAGCCTGCCATTCAATCCTGCGTCCGTTTGTTTCTCCAGGCCAAAATATATTTAAATGAGTCCCTCTCCTCACTTAATATCCTCCTGGATCGTGCCTTTTTTTGCTATTTCCACGATTCCAGGATGCCAACTTATTTAGCTTTGCTCCTTGTTGGGGATAGCGATAGATTGCCCTGGATTTAGCTGCGATCACACACTTATAGGATTTATCAAGCTTTCGCAAGCTGCTCTGCAAAAACACAGGCATGCTTCAAATCGCGGCTCCATGTGTTTGCAGCCCTGACAAGGAACATCATGTCGTGCGCATCTTTGCCAAATCAATGGACACTGTCAGTTGGCACATCTTCTGCATTGCACTCTAATCCTCAACGAAAGCCAGTTACTGTGTTGAGAGGCAACATGACAAAGTTGTTCCCCAAAATTGTCTGCCTGAACGCAAGTAGAGTGGAGTGTGCTAAAGGCTCAGTAAGGCTCAAAAGTGATGACTTCAGAACCAACAGACTGTGTCTTGTATTTATGACTAGTTTGGTGCTTATCTCTACTCTATGTTAAACCAAAAATAAAGCACCAAAAACAACGGCTTATGGCACATAACTTGCGGTACGCGGGGCAAATCCGGCGAGTGCCGCCCGCCGGGTGACTTTGCTATTGTGAGAATCACAGAACGGTCCTCATGCATGCGCGGTCGCTTCTGCTTCTTGTATATCGATTCGTCCCCTCCCTGGCTTATGGGATTTAGAATACACCAACACAGCAGGATGAAGATGTTTGCGTACATGATATGTCATTAGAAGTCAGTCCGTCGATCGGTGATGCATCACAAAGGACGTTGCAGTGGAAGATTTTAGACAATCTGAGTCTCTGTTTGACAAAAAGGTTCAACTCAGACAGCAGATACAGCGAGGTGGTGCTTCTCTGCGTTGCAGATGCTTTCTTACCACCAGGGCTGCTACGACAAGCTACAAACGATGCATTGGTCCAATACAAGTGGCCAGCAACTACTCGATGATAATTACAATGTAAATCAGAGACGAAATAAACTATGTGAGTGGGTTGAGGGTGCTGCTTCTTTGGTTAAATTGGGAAAGGAGTGCTTCACAAATAGATAGACTGTTGGAAGGCAACGAGACACCACTTGAAGTCTCTTGTGTCCGTTTGTTTCCCAGCATAAATCCCTGGATGAAACCTAAAGATGGCTCATTTTGCTGTTTTTGTTTTCCCCAATGAGGACAAGCTCTTCATTTTCGCACCTCTTACTGCTAAAGTAGCTCTATAAAGGACCCTTCATATTCTCATTATTCGGTGTTCTTAATTCAAACACCGCCAGAGGACAACAGGGCAGCATCAGCGGCATTCCTCTGCCACTGGTAATTAACAGACAACACTGATAAACAGAACTCTCCCTAATTGAACTGCCAGCCGCATTGTTCCTGGTAGTTTGTAGGGGAATGGAGGGGCATGTTGGTGGTCCGCAGTGTGATCACCGGCGTCTGCCCCAGTGGGAAACAGGATCAATCTTAGGTGACACCGGTGGTGGATGCCACTCGTTGTATTTGTCCTCGGTGAAAGGACGGGTTTATCACCACCGACAGAGAGACACCTCAGTGTCTCCAGGCGGTACCGTGTGTTGCCCTGTCCGTTTGCAACTCGACAGATTCCCTGTGGCACGGTTTTGTTTTGTTTCTGTACTTATTTTGTAGTTTTCTGCCTCTTGTGTCCCTGGGTAACTTCACTTCCTGCCTTGTCCTGTCATCCCCTGTGATTGTCTGATTGTTTTCACCTGTGTCCAATCACCTGCACCTTCCCAGTGTATTTAAGTCATGTGTGTCCCTTGTTGCGTCATTGTTGAATGTCCGGTAGTCCTAGTCAGAGTGTTCCTGGTTCATGTCTACATTTTTCTCCATTGGCCTTTTGTTTTGGAATTTTGACTATGAAAGTCTTTTTGTTTTTCTCAAAACTCTGCGTTTGAGTCCTGCCTTCCCTGCACACGTGACACCCTGGATCACAGTTGTTACTTCTGGTGTTCAGATTGCAAAGAAAAAACAGAATTCCGAAACACTCATTTCATAGGCTCCTAAACGGTTGAGGGAATTCAATTAGAAAAAGGAATAGGAGTTTTGAAAATGTGGCACTGTGCCCGCCAGTAACTCAAGGGACTTGATTGATGTCTGTGAGTGGCATTTAGCACAGCTGACCCCCATTCAGATTATCATCTCATTAGCATCAATAGACCGAGACACACAAAAAGAGAGCAGAGGCGGCGCCTGAGGGATTTTTATTGCTAAAAAATACTTTCCTCGGTCTTGGAGTGACATTAGGTTTGGGAGTGCAGCTGCATTCAAACCACTACAATCACCCGACAATGAATGAATGAATTATCCCCTCATCCCTGCTTTCTAAATTAATTTGGATTATGTTCCCGAAAGTGGGGCCGACATGAATGTATTTGTTGTTATAATTATAACAGCATTTTCCCGCTCAGGGTTGGAGGTTGTCTTGGCTTACATAAGTATAATCTACATAATGCATAAGTTATTTGTGGAATTTTACAAGAATTTAAAGATATTCTTTTGCTTAACTAGAGAGCTTTGAAGTTTGGTCATTGGGTCGGAGAAAATTACTTGGTTTAGCATCGCCGTGTCTATTATCCTTGACTTAACAATTATTAAGCTTTAGGAAAAAGATGTGAAGAATTTACGTCCTATATAGTTTGAAGGCCGCGGAGGTACAAATTGTTACCAATACCGGTCGGTTAGCAAAAACAAAAAAATTAAGTTACTTAGTCTAAAATAATAATAGATTTATTGAATTAAGACCTAGGAGTTTATAGCGACTGCTAGCTACTAGCTAGCTAGTTTGTCTGCTAGCTACTGGCTAGCTATAGCTAGCAGACAAACAACGAGAATCTTCATTCAATTCTTTGTGAGGACATTTTACTACCTTTTGGCAGCAGTAGTACTCAAAACAAACAGACAATTCGTGATTGATGAGGCCAAGAAAACCAGGCCAGTCACTGTTCATTCCTTTTACAACATTGATGTGTTTTTGTCGAGACCGCACGTTATATGAAAACAGGGCATCTTTGTGGTTTCATTTGAGATGCTGCTGCAGGCCTAAATATGGCCTACTTTTACCTTTTCCTCTTCCCCCTGGTGACACAGATGTTATAAGAAGATGTTTAAATATAGTTCTGAACAGATGTTTGCGTGCGATGGCAACGTAGGTGTGGATTTTGAATCATCTGTTTTTCCATTGTGGTGGTAAAATACATTTGGGGAGTGATACGTGGAAGAAAAAAAAGATACAGGAAAGGGGAGATGAAGAGAGGAAGGGCAACAGACCCAGAAGAGGGAATAACAGACAAATGGAAATGTGTGTGTGTGTGTGTGTGTACACATAAATGTGATTTTTACTCAAGAATGTGTGTGGAAGCCAAATTAAAGGTTGTGTAGAAAGGAAGAGAAGACCGTGTCTCCCTTGATTCTATTAAGAACAGGCTCCTGTCCGTTCCCAATCAAAAGCTGCTTTCGCTTGGTGCTGGCTCAAACCCCTCCTGCTCAACTATAAGCCACCCGGCTTTGAGCATTATCATTCACGTGGACCAAATATGGGATGAGCACACCGTAAGCTGGGCTCGCCTACATGCCTCCCCACCAGCCAAGATACATCCCTTCATCATTTTCTCCTGTTAGAAATGGTCACAGTTGAAATAACTGTTCTTGAGATATGGTACCAGTGACCAACAAAATCAACCACTCAAAGTTAAACGTTGAGTCCAAGTGGACGTTTGGTCAACATTTTAAGAAGTCCACTGAGGACTTTCCTGATTCGCTAAAGTACTTGAGGTGACAGTGACCTTGACCTTTGACGACCAACATCGAATTAACAGTTCTGGTGGATGTTTGCGCTAAAATTGGAGATGGACATTTAGGCCAAATATGAAGAAATAAATTCCATTTGCTCCAAAGGTTTTAGAATCACAGGACTGGACCCAAAAATACGAGGATAGCCACGGTTAGGTAAAATAACTGCAACAGTTACCTGACTTCAATCCACAATTATAATTATAGACCAATTCAAGTATCAAAATCAGTCTGAAACACTAATCTTTTCCAGCCATTAGAATTGATAGATATCTGAAAGCAGGCCTTCAATATAGGACATGAGGGGCAAGACATTCGTGGCATTATCAGTACAGCTAACCAACGGACGCTTGTTTTAGTTACAGTTAGCATTTATCATGGCTACCGTGGTTGTTTTACACAATTATACGAGGTAGTCGATGCCTCTCTCAAAGTCTGAGAAAGTTCAATGGACAGTTCACTCCCCATATTTGAAAGGCTTTAATATCTAAATATTAAGTGTTTCTGGTGTGACTTGTTTAAGAGTTATCTGTGGGACAGTCGTTGGCTTCTCGGGTTGTATGGAAATGGGCTTGTTGTGTTCAAAGTGTCAAAACATACATTATACATTTAAAAACATTCAAATCAAATTTCCAGAAATCATGACCCTGTAACCGGTTGACGAATTATGAAACATGTTCGTGCACGAGGTCAAATTTTATTTGCAAAACAGAAAACAAAAACTAAAAAATGACTTAGATAAAAAGTTGATCTCGCTGTGAATCTGTTTCTTTCGTGCTGTCTTTTTCTCTCCAGTGGTAAAGGTTGAAGCAATGAACCATGGACTTTCCTCAGGTTCTTCTCGGCTTGGGGGCTGCTAATTCCCTCTAAACTCCCACCAGCCTCTACTGAAGCGTGAGCACATCCGTGGGCAGGTCAGGGGAGGTCATGTGTGCATTGCTGTAAATCTGACTGGCAAATCCTGGCACACTTCTTATTCCTTTTGGCTGCGTGTGTAATTGCCCTACTTCCTATTGAACACGTGAATTGTGCGTTGCTCAACAGAAGCCACAGGCCGACTTGTGCGTGTACCATTAAATGATTGTCATGCCCTGCTGTTTGTTTGGTACGAGATGGCTCTGTTGCCGGTCTCACGTTATGGTTTCGTTGAACTCCCCTCGTGCAAAATTAAATGAAAATGTCTCCGCCATGCTGTCAAAAGTAACCGAACAGACATTTTGCAAATTGTCAGTTTCATCCCTAAAGGCCACAATCAAAATTTTTTTTCAATAGTCATCCGCATTACCCACAAGAGGAGGTCCATGTCAAAGTTCTTGGATCCGTGCTGTAGGATTGACTCATCATCTTCCCACGAGGAAACAGGAAATGGCAAAAGAGCCTGGCGGTCTGGTGGAGACAGGATGGAAAGATCTATCGAGGCACTCTGAACCCTATCTATAATTCAAAGGAGATATATTAAAATCAGTTTCCACTTTTGTCATTTGCTGTAGGTGTGCTGAAAGCCAGACCCAGCCGCTCTCTCCTGATGAGGAAAAAATGTGTCTTCATTATTATTGCACTGGAGCCAGCCTCCTTGTTTGGGTCTTTGATTAAATATTGACTTGCAATTGTGTGTTCCTGTCTCAGTCCAATCAATAATTCATTTAAAAAGGTAAAAAAAAAAGATTGTTCAAAAGGAACCATCCAAGACGCTATACATTTCTTCCAACATCTGCATGCACACAATTGAACGGGGCAGCTTCTCACGGCTCCTTCTCTCCTCCTTATGCTAGCAGCAGTGACACGGCGTCAACACTTTTAACATCGTTTTATCAGCGACGGGTGAATTGGTTTATTGTTCAGGGAGCGGAATCCCTCACAGAATTTGCAGGAAATATTTTCTTCAGCGCAGCTTCAGCGCCTCCATTGCACTCCAATTTGAGTCTGTCATATTCTCATTAAATTAACGTGACAATTTAATATTCTGCACCTGCAGTCATTTCCCATTACAAAGTAATAATTGACAAATCAATTTGTAGCCCATTTATTCGAACAATATGCCAGATTTGAAGCTTAAAATTGCCGAGGGAATTTCTTTCAACCAGTTGTGGACGAGGGCTGCTTACGTATTAAGTGGGGACTGTAATCCACTCAATTGCAAACCTATGTAAACACAAAGGCTTGCTGCATCCGGCAATACTACTTCATTATTTAGCATTATGGTATTTGTATTATTCAGGTCACCGTTTGCCTCTCAGTGGTAGCTCACCTGCAGCTCAGACTCCTGTTGCGAATCAGCAGCGAAACAAGCAGTGCCATGAATCTTTCATAAGTGTGAAAAGGTTGCTGATGAGTACAGTCCCTGAAGCGCGTTTCATAACGCATACCCTTATAGATGGGGAATAAGCCGCCCACACGCCGCCCTCATCAATGAAGCACTCGTGGGAGGAGAGCCATCTATACAGAATACCTCCATGATGGACCATCATTTACTAGATCATGTCCCCCACATGAAGAACCTTGACGATGAGCGTGTGTGAAAGAGCTTTCCATTAAAGGTGAGGAAAGGACAAAAGGGACGCTCAATGGTAGTCATCAAGGGGCTCCAGTTTCCTCACCTTTTACTTGCGTATGTCAAATGCATAACCCTGGAGAGCGTCTAGGAGGCTTCTGCACAACAGGCATCCCACACGCTGACTGACTATCCTCCACAGAGATACTGGCAGCTCGGCTTATTCTCCACTTTCCCCCCATGTCAGGACTTATATCCGGCTGGCCTCTGACACACACATATTGGATTTTACAGCCGTGGAAGATGCCTTTTTATTGACACTTGGGGATTTGCGGCCGAGTCACACTTTGAACCAATGGGATGAAGTGAAAGGGGCAAATGTGGAATGTTTTATTTTAAGAAGAAGGTTACCGGGCGAGAGTAGTACGAGTTAGATATTAATCATATAAATGATATTCAAAAGACAGCTTTTACAACTGCAGACAGAGATGAATGAAGCATTACTGTGAGTTTATTGTGTTCTAATGTTGACTAATCACTTTAGACACAATCATTTTGAAAAATGTTTGACCCAGTTGTTGTACATCACAGTATTTTTTGAGTTTGTAGAAATTGCCCTAGAAACAACATCTGCATTACATTCCACATCAAATTAGGTCGGTTCATTCCAAACAAAACACAATTCAAACTGAAAGGCGCCTGGTTTGATGCTCTGAGCATCTACTGCCTCTCAACATGGCAGAACAGTGATAAGAGTGCAAACAACAGCTACAGTGTAGACGTCGGCCTTTAGCGATGGGGGAACTAGGAGGCGGGCTTTTTTGCTAATCACAATACCCGCTCTTATTCTGTACATTATTCGGACAGCTGCACATTTAGATTGATTGATTTATGGAAAGACTAAAGGTGAGTGAAAAAGGGAGAATTAATCTGGTGGTAAAGAGAAAGATGGAGCTGGTGAGTGAGCGCATGATGAATAGGTGACAGAAGGTCAGTGAATGTCGTCTGATACAAAACAGCAACCCAGCCTGTGTGTTATCTTTCCCATTTAGATTAGCGAATCCAAAAACAGGGCACGCGCTGTCCAGAAACTACCAATTACCCCGTGCAATTCACGTTCTTCTTGGATTATGAACTCCCAGTCCTGTCCCAGTCCTGTCCTGTGTAGCAACACCTTTTATAAATCCAGGGTTTGTGGTTTAAAGTGCAAACAAGACGCTTGACCAGCCCCTGTCAAGAGGTAAAACAGACTTGAAACAATCAACCAGAGAGGGAAGCAAAGCTCAGTGCAAAGGGTCCGTGTGAAGATTTCTTATAAATAAGTAAGCAGGTTGCTAACATTGAGTGCTGTAACCCAAGTCTAACAAATATGTTGAGTGCATTTTCCTCCAAAGCCGATTTACCCTGTTGAAACAGCCGTCAGTCTCTTTCCTCTTTGTTGCCACGTTGACGTGTTTCAGCCAATTGTAGGTCCATGAAATTACCACTGACTGTGGAAGAGATCCACATGGACTCAGTCAGCAAATAGATTTTAAGTGCATCAACCAAAGTAGACGCTCCTACCCTGAAAGTTGCTTTGGATAAACGCGTCAGCTAAATGACATGTAATAAAATGATGTACAGTGATCCCTCGCCACTTCGCGGTTCACTTATCGCGGATTCGCTATTTCGCGGATTTTCATAATGCATTTTTTTTTTTTTTGGTGCATTGTGCTCTGCATTCTGATTCGCTAAAAACTCACTCCCGCTTTTTGTATCAAAACATGCTACGAATTGTGCTATAATTTTCGATGGTGGCATGTCGGTGTACAAGGATCTTTTTGCAAAGAAGAAAAAAGAGCGACAACAGCTGCCTATCACTATGTTCTTCTCCCGAACAAACACACCTGCACCGCGGGCTTCAGAAGAAGAGAACACTGCAGAGCGCAGTCAGGATGCAGCGGCCCAGTCTGAAGAGCAGTGAAACGGCCTACACGTGAGTCACTGTATTTGTATACATGTAATAGTTGCTAATTGTAAAAAAAAAAAAAGTTTTCTATTTCGCGGATTTCACTTATCGCGGGTCATTTTCGGAACGTAACCCCCGCGATAAACGAGGGATTACTGTATACTCCAAAATATGCCCATAATCCAAAGTTAAAGTAGTGTAGTGTAATTTTCTCATGGATTTTTATGAAATAAGACTTCTTTATGCAACAGAAGAGTTGCCCCTGATGGCCATTACAGAGGATGGAGTTCATAGCACTTCAACATTAGCGCGTTGGCAGCTGCAAAACGTAGCATCACTTTGCAGAATGGCAGGGTGATGCTGGTAGGAATGTGTATTGCGTGACTACACGAATACTACTTGCGTGGTATTCATGACAGTAACTAAAAAACAATAAAAAATCAGCTCATGAGCATCATAGGAACACTAAAATAGGAGCCCAACAGTGAATGTTCCAAATACTCCTGCCAGTATCCTATTTCTAATCGTGTCCCCTTTCATTTCTGCACGTCATATTCTTTTCACCCTGAGAGGATATTTTTAGGTTGATGATTTTTCATTTTCCTTTCTAAAATGAATGAATTGTGTCTTGTGATCAGAGGAGGACAATGGAAGCTGCGTGGATACGGGGGCTTTACTTTTGCGTCGACAAAGTCAAACAACAGCTCCCACTTATCACACCAAGCAAGCAATCCTCAGTGCCTGGAAATCACAAAGCTCCACCGTTCATGCTTGAAGTTAATTCCCCCCCCCTCTATTTTAGTAAATTTGCCAAGCCACGGGGATTTACTACTCCTCTCAAAAGATTAACCCCGAGACACCCATCCGATGCATCTCTACTCCGTTCTCTCAACGTCCCGCTGAGATTTCAATGCCACTTTGATCAAACTTTAACTGTCAAAATGAGAAATGTATTTTTTACAGCTATAACAACTTCAGAGGAAGCTGGTCGGCCATAACACGAGGTTCGGCCTGATAGACTTTCGCCTGGCACTCTGCAAGGGGGGGGATGGAGAAACGGACGTATGGTTTCCCAGGAGCATTGCAGCAGTCGACTGATTCGGGAGGAAGCGTGGCTCAGAAATGTTACCTGCTGTGCTTATCTCCTCTGAGAAGAACACCACCTTCACCTGGACGGCAGTCTGAAAGGCAAATATCCAACACAAGGTCTAAATTGAGCTGTACTAGGCCTAAATCATCTGTACTGGATTTCTGAGCCATGAAATAATGTATTAAATACATTTGGGCATCCCAATTTATTGCACCATCTTACTACCTTTAAGTATAACAATTATTCTGAAAGTGTGAACGATAACACTCATGGGTAACATTGTCTAAACACCCCTTAAATAACAGCAGTCAAATCTCCAAAAAGGACAATTCAACGTCTCACCTGAACCCCTGATGCTGATGCATCACCAATTGCTCTACACGCACTGGTCCAAAGGTTGCACACTAGAGGATGGATACCCGACGCGTCTAAGGCAGCTATTCACAAATAACTTTCGTAATGTCAAATGTGTAATTAGTATAAACAGTTGAGACTCCGTCACTACTCTACACTAGCAATATGTTTCCACTGTGGAGGGCGGCATCGTAAGGCTAGCAGGTTTGCACTGTGTGGGTAGTTAGCGTACGTTTCTAACTTTAGCTAACGTTACGTTACTCTCTGGGCGGTGACAAAAAACTTCAGGTATCTCTTTGGTGGCATTTTCCTATCAACAAAAGCACAAAAGAGTCAACAATATCAATGCTGAGACCAAAACGACATACTAATATGAGGGTTTATTATTTCCTGGCGTATTATTCTTTACTCTTCTGGGCGACGAACATAGAAAAACAAATCTGCACAATATATTATCTATACTAACAGGCAATTAAAATTGAAAATATATTGGAGACAATTGGGTCTTTCACAAAGTTTGGTCGTGACTAGTCCCTAGGGACCCTATGCAAACCTACGGCCTTGGTATATAATCCGATGCCAGTGGTTGTAGTACTCCACTGAATGCAGATGAACAGATTAGCAAAAGAAAGGTCATGGTGTTTGCTCGCGGGGGAGCCATGTTTTAGTGTTGTTAGGAGGCAGCGGTTGTCATCCTGCCAGATCGGAAATGGAAGAACAGTCAGCAAAGCTGTTTTGGGTTCTACACTAGAGCCGTGAATCTTCACTGGCTTTACGATTTAAATAACCCATTAAAACAGATTAACTGGGCAGCCAGCGGATTTTGGTTCGTTAGTTACTTTCACTTATGCAGATCTCTCCTGCCTGTTTTCAGGTGTTTCATTTCTCAGCCTAACATTGTGTACAGCTGAGCTCACAGCTCAACCATGATTGGTCAGCAGGGGGCATTAAGTGATCCGGGTTTCGGGATGCACACGTAAACACCATTTCTCAGTCTAAGACATTACATTACATGTCATTTAGCGGACGCTTTTATCCAAAGCGACGTACAATAAGTGCATTCAACCATAGGGTACAAACTCAGGAGAACAAGAAACAAGAAAGTGCAATTTCCTCAAATAAGCCGAGTGACGTTACAAGTAACGTTACAAGACCGTGTTAAAGTGCTGGATCACTCGAAACAGCCACGTGTTGAAGCATCAGGGACAAACCTGCACACCGCCCCCAGTTACGGTGACGTACAAGCTCATGGCTACGGTACCTTGTGCGTGTAAATAAAGGTCGCTGTACTACGTCCCTTTTGAAGACCCCTGACCAGGATACTCGTGTGCATGTTCGGAAAATACCCCCATTTCAATGACAAACCCCCGCGACGAACCGGGCTTGCTTCGTTCACACTTTACTTTTCATTTGCATTTTTAGGAGAGGAGTGGTCTTTACACGTGTCAAAATAATAAGCACAATGTTGTATGAGCCAAACATATTGCTCGACCCAATATGGTGGGAATCTTAATCACCGGCTTGACTGCATTCAAATCATAACAACAGAGTGGCTGCGCGTACGCCATATGACTCCTGAACTTAATCTAAAAACAAATCAGGGAGTATCTGATTATGCTGGAGCGCTGGCTTTGCATTTCAATTACAGGAGCACAAGCGATGAGGCAGAAGTGAGGCTCGCTGCCAAAAGCTGACTTGTCAAGCGAAGACACGAATGTGGACGGGCAGCTGTGTTTAAAAATAGACGTGAATATTATCTGCCCTCACTACTGTTTCACTACTATTTCATCATTTCCTCAGGTTCCTCTGAATTCCATGTAACGGGGCCGCATGGGCTGTGCTTAAATAGGTCGACTAGTGGCAAAGATTCCCCAAAGTGCTACTATACGAGCATTGGAACATTATTCATTCATCACGCTCAGTTAGCGGCGTTTGGCCTTTCTATACAAAAAAAAAGAGAGAATAACCAAATACATGAAAAGGGAGCAAAGACAAATTAAATTGAATCTCTGAAAGACAAACTGCACAGAAACACTCTGTTCATTCTCAATAATTCAGCTCCTAAAAAAACACACTGACAAACTACAACGTAGAAATCAAGCAGATTACGTGTAACAGGGAGATTTCTCGCTGGATTGAACTCCTTAGCATCTTCGACGGGGCTGTTCAGAGGGAATTTTACCTCAGGTTCTCAAGATCAAACGTTCAATGTGGAGTCACAGTAATTGTGATGCAGACATCTGTGTGGAGGATGTCTCCTGCCAAATGCACGACGATTTATATCCTTCTGTGCCTCTTTAGAGCCCTGCAGTCTGCACATAAACCATATTGCATCACATTCGGTTCAAGCTGTCGTGGGAATTAAAACATCTCAAATGTAAATAGAATCTGAAGTGTTTAAGAGGTATTTTGTGATGTATCCAATGGCGTGCACGCCACCCCACGTCGGCCGTGTCGTCCGCCACCCCCAGTCAAGTTTAGCAGACCCGCAAACTTCTGCATCAAGTCAGCTGCTGTTCCAGTTTCCAATTGCAGAAATGACCGGGCTGTCAACATAAACGCATGAATCTATGCGATTAATGTGGCCAAGATTAATGCACCAATTGTTTTAATGCCACTAGTGCTTTGTCTACTTCTGGTTTGCGTTCACCCCGGACACGAAAGTCCACGTGCTGTAGTCAGTGAGCTCGGAGAGACCAAGACGTTAGCCAAGGGATTATTGGATGGAAAGTTTATTTTTAAGACGCAAAAAGACGGAATAATCGTCAACTAGAGTTGTATAACCGGGAGCTGAGAGCACCGCAAACGGCACACGGACAGCAGGAAGAGTCGCTGGTCCAAGGAATAGCAAAGAAACACCTGTCAAGCCCACCACAGTGCCCTGTGAGCGGCATTGGCTCCAGAAAACGTGGACATGCTTGTCTGCCTTAGTACAATTTGGTTAAAGATCTGTTTTCATTTCAGTTTTTGCACTTTTAACATGACCGATTTAAATGTCACATGTTATGCTGTTTGTCGTTAATTCTTTATTTTTACGAACCTGGATGTTGCACTGAAGAAAGAAGCTGTGTTTTTGAGCATATTCTCAGATGGATTTTGTTCTTTTCACACAATGTTTCATACATAATTTAATTCCTGGCTGGCACTTTATAGGTAGGAGTTATTAGGCCTGAGCCTCTTCAAAAACACAAAAAAAAAAATACAATTAAGAACCTCTTTCTAAAATACACGCTGTCTCGTTAGTTCATAACATTAACCCGCTTTTAATCGGCATTTAATGAATTCCAAAATGTGCGTTTAATTTCCTATTGACAGCCCTAATAATCTTATGTGTCAAATGCTTCGGAGATTATTTTATTTTATTACTTCCTAACTGTGCACTTGACCCCCATAAATCTGTATGAAACGCCAAATGTGCTATCGGACATTCCACCGGCGGACCAATGTGACCCGACGCTACCTGAGGAAACCGGAGCCAAGAGGCCAGCTGAGCAGCTGATTGGGAACAGGTGTGTTTCAAATCAAGCGTCACAGCAGGAAACAAGCCTCCGCTTCGTGGTCCTGGTGTTATAAACGCTGCCGTGCCCTAAAAAGGACTCTTTTCAGTGCGGCCAATGTTAACTAGTAACGCCTGGTCTATAATCAGACACAAATATAGAATGATCAGGAATCCTTTTGATGAGTAAGTGTAAGCAAGAACAGACATGACGTGCTTTTGTGGAGTCACTGAACACACCGCAATGCACCAGCCGTATCTTGAACAGTGCAGTGATGCATTGGCACAACATTATTTGTGGATTTGTGAGTACACCGCATTACATTTATAAATTCCACCCACAACACTAATCCGTCAAATCTGTGTTGTCAAGTCCAAGGCTGAAGTAAAAGAGTTTTGTTTTTTTTCTGAGATGGAAACGCAATAACCAAAAGAGAAATCCAGAAGACGCACAACAAACAAGCCTTGCGTAATGGGACTCAGTCATACTTTAATATCAGTTACACTAAGCCCCATACCTCATACAGACGCACGCACACAATAAACAATCCCTTCTGTGTGATGAGATGTTAATGACTTGTGGGACCTGACCACTGGTTTGTTAATGGCTCAAAAACACAACCATGTGTCATTGAAATAAATCGCACAAACTACGCATCAGCCTAAATCCGCGAGCAGGGATCTTGACTGCACACCGCTCAGTACCTCCGAGGAATGTTTGCAAGAAATGTCGTGATCTGTCGTAATGCAGCGCGTCAGTTACTCATGCACAGGCTCCGCCGTCACCAGCGCCGGTGAGTACGACCGGCCCGCACACCGCCGCATCCGTCTCTCTGTGGGCGATCCGACCCGAGAGCCGTCATCCAAGAATGCATTATGGATTGTAATGCATAAATAATAGGGGGGAGAACGCTGTGAGGAAATCCACAAAAGGATTGGGACGGAAGAGCGCCACAAAAACCAACCTCACCCGTTGTTCTGCACATAGCGTGGCGATAAATCAGTTCCACAATCTTTAAACCAACGTGTGCCTAGATACTATATCAAGGGAGCGGGTTCCAGCCCGTCATTCTTGTTCAAACAGGTTTTTACATGTGAAACGTGTGCAAAACAAAGCAAAATGTTGCATTTGACGTCAAACTCGCCGTCGGCTGGCAGAACCGGGTATAGGGAAGGGAGATGGACGTGTCAAACGGGTTAAGCAGAACTTCAGGTCCACATCAGGGGCCGGCTTCCTGCTTGTCCGTGGTGGAATAGCTTAGCTTAATGAAATAGCAAGGCCTGTATTCGGGCAGTGCCTGTAAATCTGCCCGAGGTACCCACGAGCCCCGTGCGAGCCGCGAGGTGATGAAGTGGCGTCTCGCCGGCGGTACGAGGGTCACATAAAAGAGTCTCAGTTTGTGTAATCGACATCATATATCCAATCTCACACTTCTACAACACGGGCTTTAAATTACTCAGAGAAGCCTCTTTTTTTCTCCTTTTTTCTCGTCCCTACAAAGATGATGATGACAGGCTAAATCATTTATCCACCCGCTGTCGAATCCCTTATTCTAAAGCATTTTGTGCTAATGGTGGAACATACTGAAATAGCCTTGGGTGGGTGGTTATAGAATGATAAGTGGTTTAAACTGTCTGCTATTTGGCTCTGCAAGGAACCCGGGAGTGCAAACAGTTACACTTCCCTTGAACTCATATCCGATGCCTGCCGACATTTTAAAAACCCAGATGTATGGAAAAAGAAGAGTAACGATTGCTTGACAATTCCCTAGAAAAGAAGAAATGTTTTTATCCGTGTTAGACTCTGCACCTTTTTGCTGCTGCCTATTGTTTTGGTGCCCGGAGAAACAATTAAGTGTCAATGGTGTCTGAAATTATCCATTTCTTCCACAGTAATCTTTTCACAGAAAAATGTGTGACATTTATTTATATATTTCAAACTCGCAGTATAACGCATTACCTGGCTGATGCAGCTTGACATTACAATCCCCTTGCTGTTGATTCCTAAATGTACCCGGCAAAGTTTTACCAAATCATGAAGTGGAGCTTTTTTCTTTCTTTGGGACTTCAAAATCTTCCAGATATACGGAGTTGAGATGGGGTTGTATTCCTTTTTGAGGTGGCATCTATTTGACATCACGTAAACTAAAAAAAAACAGTGTCCAGTTTAAAAAGGAAAACTCATTTTTGCAAGAGACTGCCATATATGTAGTGAGAACAAGGCATTTATAGTGGATCAACCAATAGGTGAAACGTTGACCACATGATACACTTAAAAGCCACTTAATAGCCCTCATACGCATAATGGAAAAAAGTTCATGGGGAAAAGAATACAGAAATACAAATGAATCCATACATTTTAAAGATAAATTTTAAATACTAAAATGAATGTAAAACTAACAAAAAAAATCATACATCTTTAGTACATTTAACAGCAAATGTATTTGAGTATTTTTGTACTTGATTGTACTTTATAATGTATTCTCCCGTCTATGTGACTACGCCTTGTGCAAAATGTGATATCATTTTTCATACAAAAGAGGAAGCTGGAAAGGTTCTTTCAAGAATCCCAAGTGTTCTAAGTAAATGTGTGATATCTCCTTGAATACTGGATTGTTTAGCACAATGTGGGGAAGCCTTTGATTAATAGCCACGCTATTTATTAAATGCTTCCGTTGGTGCCAGTTTCGTTTCTTAATGAGCATCAGAATTAGACATTCTGGTGCTCATTAAAAAATAATCCTTGCAATTAACCCCTAAGTCCCTTCGAGGCTCCTCAAGAGATACATTAAATCATATGGTTATTGTGACCGTGACTGGTAAGTAGACAAATGGCTTAGTGGGATAAGATCTAGGGTCCCTCGTCACCCCATCGAAACGTCAAATAAATCCCATTATTATGGGGACTCGGGCTTGGTGCTTAATCTTTAAAATCGAACGTTTCATTGATATATACGTCTTTGCAAATAAAAAATACATCCGTGCAGCATCGCAAATTTGATCCTCTTGCATTATGAACAAAAGGGATGTGAAGTAAAAGGTGAACAAGGACATTTAAGGCCAGCGGCCACCTTAACCACATATTGCTGTTTACCTCTGAAGATCTTTCAAAATGATGGATGAACTCGGAGGGAGTAGTGAGACGGTCAAAGTAAAATCCAGCCTGTTTCACCGGCACGATTGGGGGCGAGACAGCTGCTCTTTTGTGGAGCTGGTGCTATTCCTTTGGTTTCCCCTCAGTTTGAACAGGGATTTCTCTTATTCAGCAGTGAGCGTCCTTCACCTGATCGCTCAGTCACACTTCACATTATGAAACTGCAGAGCTTGGCAGTTCACTTTCATACGTAAAAACCTGAATTAAAAAGGAGTAAGCACAAGGTTATTGATGGGAGATTATGATGTATAGATTATAACTTTTTAATTTTCTTTTTGTTGTCATAGTTAGAATTATAACCGACACACACACATTAAATATTACCTGGAAACGCTGTAGTTTCAATTCTATCTCACAACCAATGTTACATGTTTCATTGTAAATTCCTCGGTTGAAGCACAAATAAAGAAGGTGCATGTGGTCATCCAACAGGGCAACATGTCTATCCTCTGTGCACATTTGCTCAGGCTACCATGCAGTCTGGATAAGAGGTTATTCAACGGCACTATTTTGTCTGTTGTGTCAGTATCCCAAACTTTTTGGAAGTGATCGTTTCCATTCAACTTTTTGTTTACCTTTTCTATATTTAAAAAACACGAACTGAAGTGTGCGTTCTTACAGAGGAAATGCAAGGCCAGGGAGCGAGCTCTTACCACAGCGGAGACCCAAACAGCACTAAAAGCCCATTTATTTCATCCCCGGAAAGTTTATTAATGATGGAAAAACGTTTCGGAGCGGAATGTTGCGTCTCAATTGTTCAGCCTATTCATCGAGGCCGCTCGCCCTCGACCTGCAGTTGAAATACAAGAGGAGAGCGGACCTGCAGGTTGTCTCTGAGCAAAACAACTAGATGGTCTATGCGCAAGCTGATTGCATGACCGGGTCTTCTGTGACCTGTGATGGTCCAAATACAGCCAGAATTGCCCCTGAAAGATTCAAGGGATTGCTTTTCCATTCAAATTGAAGTGACACTGGTTTTTATATTTTTTTACCTGTCCTTTGTTACAACTCTGCAAGGGCAGAGTGTATTTCTAGAGTTGTTTACCAGTGTTACAAGTGGATTTAAAATACATCTTTTTGTGAGCACTTCCTACATTCTGTATCTCTAGAAGCGAATGTCATTCCACACTGAAATGTTTTTTTGGGCTTTGTTTACGTTTCTGTTGCCGTGACATTTTGTGACCTTGCCGTTTTTCAAATCTTCCAGGGAAGTACACGTGTCTCCGAAATGTCAAAGATGGGGTTGTCAACATTGGAGAATCCAGCAAGAGTAAGCTAGATTTCCAATGTATCGGCGTATGAACCTTTTCCTTTTCTCATGCAAAAGTAGACGGTTTGGCCTGCGAAGGATTTCGAAGGGTTTTCATTTTCCAATTCGAAGTATCAGAATGTCATGGTTCTTTCTGAGGGATCCATTGCTACATGTTAGCTTGAGGGGAAATTATTCTCCAACTACTTCATATTTGATGTGAAAGAGGAATAATTGGCATGTGAATCTAATTTGAAAATAGTTTTACAAAAAGGACTTTTCTTTTGAAGAACAGGTATGCCTTTTGTTGGACAAACTATCAAAGTAAGCTCACGAAAAATAAGATTTTGAAGGACTGTTTTAATTCAACACTAGATCAGGGAGTCATAATTCTCTCTAAATCATACATCGACGGGGTCGATTTCCCGTTAACAGTAGCTAGTTAAAAAATAACTACTATAAACAATGAACATGGTCTTTGTTGTTACTCTTTGCAGCCACGCTAGCAGTTTGTGGACGACTGCAACCAGGGGCACGAAATAAATTCATCTTCATTACAACAGGATTTACGTTGAAGACAAAACTCACCTCTAAATGTATGATGAGGGTTTCTTTCCTTTGACATTTCCAAAGGTGATGTTTAGGCGGTTACCTCAGTGCTTCAGGAGGACTTTCAGGGCTTTATAAATCAAAACCACAATGTCGCTTTTGCTGCTGGTAAATATGTCAACAGCCGAGCCGAGCCCACCTCCCCTCATTTCCTTCTCCACTAAGCATCTTTAAAAGCATAAACAGAAGAAGAAGAAAAAACGGTAATGGAGGTTATTTAGTCAGGGGCCCGATTGTAACTGTAGATTATTAGAAATAAACTCACGACCCGGTTCATGAATTAATAAAATGCATTTAGTGTACACCAGGATGCAGCCATGAGGCCGAAACTGTGTAATCAATAAAGAAATGAGAATAGTGTCACACCACTGTAATTTCAAAACCGTTATCAATAAAATAACACCGCAGATGCACAGCTATGATTGTATTCAATGTAATGTAACCAACCGAAATTCATGCATGTAATACTTAATAGCACAACTGACACTGACTGAGAGACATTCGAAATCCGAAGCCCAGGAGCGTGGACGATGCCTTTCACGCCTTTACTGATCTGTATAAATACCTGTAGGCACCCATTGTTCTGGGAGTTTGCTGGTGGAGGCAAGAGACAGTCACTACGGGAGGCTGTTCTGTGGACTATTGATTGCAGAGACCAGCAGCTCCTCAGCTGATTCTGTTCTTTTATTAAATACTTTTGATTTTAACTTTAGATCCAAGATGCCTTGTCTCCGTCCGGAGTTTCTTCATTATTTAGGACATAACATAATAAAAAAAAGGTCAAAATGTCACTGGTGGAGGTGCAGGTGGGTCTCTAATACCATGTTAGCCGTTGCTATCTGTAGAAATGGTTTAAATTACCCACTTAACTTAAGTGTGAACCCGGCCAGTAGGGAACACAGCCCTACCATTAGACTCCATTCAACAAATTACAGCTTTGGCTCTTTGCTCCAATGTAATAATTTGAGGCGCAGATGTGTTTGAAAATGTTTGGGAAAGGATAGCGAGCCAGTCACGTTCAGCCAAGTTGAAGTCATCAGTAGAAAATCCTCTAAGGACAAAGGTGCACAAAAAAAAAAAAAAAAACACCAAAGCTGTTGCACTCCAGCTCCTATTTTGCCACCTCGCAGCAAACATTTGCAGTTCTACCTCCAAGTGCAATAAACCAATTAAGGCGATCCAATTAAAACCCAATTCCAGCTGAGCACAGCATGCCTGGTGCCTAATGGTTATGTTGTAATTAGCTCCAGAGAGATGGGCCTTAGGGATACACTTCTCTGGATAGTTATGCGCACACATACACACATGCTGCATCACGCATGCGGGGCATATGCTATTACACCTTGAAGGGTATCGACCTGGTTCAAAAAAAGAAAATGTAGCAAACAGTGGTTATCCCGCAATGTCACGGTGGAAAAAGCTGTCACATCGTCAGAGCTGCAGCCCTGTAATTGGCTTTCTCATTTTACAGCCACATTCTTCTACAACACATGAGACTGTAAAGATTACGCACGCGGGGAAAAAAAAAAAACATCCTCAGTCTGCTGGATAAAAGAGATAGAAATCAAAGGAAAGCAAAGCTTCATATTTACACCGTGACTCTTTATGAAAACAGATGACTTTAATGGTCGCGCTATATCCGTTCTGGCCGCACTCAAGGCTGTTAGTCGGCAGCAGCCAAATGGAGGTGAAAATTACATTTTCACCTTTCGCATACGTGTTCCACTAAATGATCCGTATTGAGTTGACGGGTTATGTAGCTGCGCGGCGTCCGTGTAAATGGATCGCCTCAAGGCCATCGCCACAATATTGCTCTCATATTCGCCCGTGACCTCGAGTAGGGGTCAGGTTTGAACGAGCCGGGGTAATAATTGAGATAATTACAGTCAAATGCAGGCAAAAAAAAAAAAAACAACACATTCATCATGCTGCTTAGGTGTGCACGGGGATTGTTAGAGTGCGTCGTACTGCATCGCATGATCGGTTATGATTTATTGATCGCCATCCTTGCAGTGCGTAATGCAATTGCTTTTTATTGCTGTACATGGACCGGGGCAAATAAAACACTCTGACAGTCGACACGACGTGTGAAGTCTGGAAAAGTGCTGCGAGATTAAGGACAAAGAAAGAGTTTGTGCGAGCTCAGCAGAGAGGGGAGACTTGAGGGATGACTGATTGAAGTTCACACTCAGTCTGCACACTGAATGTGAACTTCTCCAGACGCAATCTGGATTTTTACCCAAAAGAACTTCAGTTAATTGGTTTATCAAATTCTAGTGGTCCGGTCATAATGAACTTAAATGTTTACAACTTTGAACTTGTTGCAACTCGAGTGTGTTGATACCTTAAATAAAGGGTTGTGTTCTTGTCCATTTGCATCCAATGGCAGTCATTAGGGCCAAAGCAGACAAGGGTATTTAGGATGGCGGTGCAGGAGATTACAGTTCCTCAGGGTAACCAAGCCAACCAAAGGTATTATGCATGTAGTAGAAAGCAAGACGAAATGTTGTACCGGGTGTGAAAACATGTATCTCTTTGAATCCAGGGGTGTGCAGAATATGTCCGATATTGGTAACACCATTGCAAGTATATACGCTGCAGTGAGCAAGTCCCCAAAAATAAATATGCTTGAGCTGCCAAGATCCCCTTCTGGGCCCTTGTGTGTTCTCCTGATCTCGCCTCCCCGCCTGTCCCTGTTGCTGCATGCCAGGCGCCGTATTGCCCCGTGGCCCCGCCGCTGATACGATCCAGTCGATGGTCCTGCAGGCTGACAAACCAGAACCTCGTCCCGCTCATCACCTCCTGGCGGCGTTTAAAGCCCTGTTTAGTCTTCTAGCCCGGTCCTCCAGGAATGCCGATAAGAGTAGAAAAGTGATACAAAAGCACAAGTCCATTCATCAATCACAATGTTACTTGTTTTTGCCACCCAAAGAGCCCCCACCCCTTCTGCCAGTAGAAAGATTGCAAGTTTAAGGCACTTCAGCATTTCACCACTTCAATCAAAGTGTTCCTTTCTTAGTTTGCATGATTCAAACACAGAGGAACTGTCAGAACATCGTTGTTTCCGGAGGTCGTCTCCTCTAATGGTCAGTTCTCATGCTGCCATTAGATCATTTATTCCTTTGTCTACGTCAAGTTAACTTTCTTTTTTTTTGTTGCTCCGAAGGACTCAAACTAAGCAGCTTTAAGTTTGAGTAAACTCCACCCAAACATCGTCGTGAACACACAGCGACTCTATCGAGAAAAAGTTTTTTTTGGTCTCTTTTGATAATCCCCCTGGTTCCCTTAGTCTTTTCATAAAAAAAATGCTAATATAACTGCGTCTGGCTGTATGAAAGATCAATGGGAAGATGAACGTGAGCGGGCGGATGAGGAGCAGGACGGCGGGGAACGCGTCGGGAGGGGCTCCCTTTCATTTCACCGGGAGACCACGCGGGAGACGCGCAGCCGTCAGGCTTGGGAAGTTGTGCTCGGGAAAAGGCTTGACAGCAGAGCCCTGGGCAACTGAGAGGAGTCGACAGGGAGGGAGGGAGGGCCTTAAAAGAAAAGAGGTGCGAGAAGGGGGGAGGAAAGAAGGGAGAGAGGGAGGGGACTGTGTTTCGGCAGCCATCTGGCCCATTCACCGATCCAGAACGTCGGCACTGGCAGCTGAAGAAGAGGGCGAGGAAGGCGAGCAGAGGAGTCCTCCGTTGTTGTGTTTTCCGAGAGAAGAGAAGTCTCTTTGCGTCGGTTCGATCGCATTCATAGTGGTGCACACAAGTACAGTGTCATAATGTAAGGCGGTGTTCACCGGAGACACACGCCGTCATAATAATGAATAAGTAGATCTGCTCTCTGAGTTTGCACAACTAACGACACTGGAGTGTGAGTTTCAAAGAATGCGCACCGGTGTGGAGGCGCTGTTTTGCAGAACACCTTTTAAACAAGAGTCAAAAAACGTGCGAGGCGCTTGTATGTCGCACAGCGGGCGAGAGCAAGGCTGGCACCAGGGGAGTCTTTGTGAAAGAGAAAAAGCAACATTTGTTACCTCCCGATTTTATAATTCCATAACGGCAAATTAGGGTTTATCCTGTGCTTGACATTTTGAAACGAGATAAGGCCGGCAATTAGGGTTTTTTGTTTGGCGAGAGAGCCACAGTGGTCCACATCGGTCGGCGCTAAGCCGGGCCTGGATTCAGCGGAGGGTTGTTCACACACAGGATCAGTCGGAGGTGTCCTATCTAGCCCAAACAGATGGCCTGTGTGCGCGCCTGCATGAATCAACGCACACAAAACAGGTATGGGGACATAAATAAGGTGTGTCAAATCATTTGGAGTAAAGGCAATAGGATGTAGGAACATATAACATACCTGGTGTTCACCAATCGCAGAGTAGGACAAAAATTGTACAGATGGTCTGGATGTATCAAGATAAGAAAAACAAATGGGGCCATTTTATTTGTAGGCAGCTCAAAGTGCTTCATAATCATTAAAAACATCCAAACCTAAAGCATCAGGGTCACGAACTGTTCAAAGCAACAAGCGTTGAATTAGAGGAAAATAAAAGAAACAGATTTCATGTGGGGCTAAAGGGGCATTAGAGGCGTCGCCTATTCAAGGAAACAAACAACGGACACACAAGATGTGATGCATCTGAAGGTGGCATGTCTTTTTCTCTTCAATGAGGTGAAAATGCACGACGCCATGAGATTAACAAACATAACCAGTCAAAAACAATGAAGGTCGAAGAGAGAGCTCAGCTGTGAGCAAAATCAACCTAATTGGAGATTCTGCCGGCGCCAATCGTGGAATTATTTGCTTTATAGTGCAAAATGACTAGCGAATATATCAATGGCTGCTCATCTGTTTATCGTTCACCTTATTTCATGTCTGAGCTCAAATCCAGAACTTGGTCGCTCATCTTTGTTCCACCTCAAGTTCATCCAGTGTGACCTGTTTTCATGATTTAGCATCTTGGATGAATCTTGGAGGACAAATAACAGCCGTAAGAAATTCATTGTGTTGGTGCACGGAGCTCAAGTAAAAACTGCATTTAATGAGGTGTTTATGTAATTTCAACATGACCAACTGAGCTTCTCTCGGTGTCTAGAAGGAACATAATTCCAAAGAGTTTCAAAAGAATTAACGATTTTCAGTCATTAATTGGCTCCAACGTCCATCAACTTTTCTTAAAAACTGCACGACAAAAATTCTTATAACCTTCTGCTTGCTAGTTAGACGCCTCTGTTCTCTCAACTGCACTGGAGGCTGCTTCTAAAAGATCTGCATCAATAATCCCGCTCAATGTCTCACTGTGAAGGAGCCTGTGTGTTTGCGGTCTGTATTCTCATTGGTCCGTGGCTAAGAAATAACTTCATTGGAACAAGTGGACATTTCTATTATTTTGGGAAAAACTTGAGTAAAAAATAAAGAAACACCAATACTAAGAGAAACAGTCAAGCAACCAGTGTGATTGAAGATAAGTTGTGTCCCTCTGTGAACTGTAAATCCTTCATGTGGAGTCAACACTCATTCAGCTTTTTCAGTGTTCAGTGGCAGAAAAAAACTTAAAATATCTACAAAATCGAACTTCTTTTGATGTGAATCCCATATTCTGTAGCCACCTCCGTTCCAACTACACAACCAGACGCTTCTCATTTGACCTTTCAGTCTGAACATGCTGCTGTACTGCAGCCACTGTCACCGTTCACTGCCCTCCTCTCTGTCGCTCCCTCCTTTCTTCCCCTTGTGCTCACGCGGGATCCGTCTGTCTTTGTGCAGGCAAGCTGGCAGCTCTCACACGTCCACCACCCTTGAAGCTGAAGCAAGCTTGTCCCAAAGTCGCTGAGGCGGATTAGTCCCTCTCCCACTACTGTCCCATTAAAACATTGTGGAAAAATAACAAGCTGACGGGGCCGCCAAAGCTTTATGCATTTGTTGTGGTGACTGAGGCGCTCTGTGTCTTTCATAACTCATGAGGAATATGGAATATGCACAATATTTCCCAGTAATATACAAATAAAACATAGTTGTAAGCGAATCTGAATGGGACACTACGGACCAAACGCTAAGCCCCACCGCAGGTTCTCCTCCATGTGCCACCACTGTGTCATCTATATGCATTCAGTGGCTTTCACACCAGTGCGCTGTCGCTGGTTAATGATCTGCTAACGAACTCGGCTTCTGTTAGTTCCATGTTAGCTTCCTCCCCATGACTTGAGGTTTAACCGGCTCCCAATCCACAAAGCCAGCCCCAAATGGAACATCCAACTTGCTCCATATACCATGTAAGAGTTTAAATATCTTTATTTACTCCCCAGCAGTTCTGGGAGCAGGTTAAAGGCCCCTGACTGTGCTCATGGAACCATGGTTACATTATACAACCTGGTACCCTTTAACCTCACAGGTCAGAAGTAAACCTGAAGCCAACTTTGTTCCATCCATGCTCACCATCCTGTTTTTTTACTTCTGTCTGTGTGTGGAGAGTAAAGAATCAACAAATCTCTCTTACTTACTCTCAACTTACAAACGGAAAAGGGGTAAAAAGTTGTAAGACAAGATCAGACAACTCCCTGGCCGAACAGCTCTGTGCAGGCAGCAGCCCCCTAAAGCACACAGGTGATCCATTTCATGCTGAAATAGGACCATCTTGTACTAAAGTACACTTGGAACTGGAGATATGGACCATGAACCAACATGTACAGTGGCCACGAGGTGATGAAATGAATGGAGGAGAAATGGTCATTTTCTCATAGACCTGGTTACAATCAGACTTTTTAGAACCCTGTGTGTGTCTGGCTGAAACTCATAAGAGTAAAGGGTCAAAACATCTCCGTGTTCCATCCTCTTTGAGCTTTCAACATCATTTACCATTTACTCAAGCGGTTACGTGGTGCAGCCTTACTACTCAACATTCAACACCCGAGAAGAGCCGGAAGAGATTACTTTTGAGTCTCAATCATTTTTATGAGATTTCTGACAACCACAGGTGGTTTTTAAACTTGAAATTATGGGCAAAATAAGATTCAGCCTCAGTTTAGCTCATTTCGACATGCTTCCTATCATATTTTATTCTCTTCTGAGAAGATAAAGAATGCTCAATGATTATTTTAGTCAATTCACCTATTTTTCTTACCAGAGAAAACAACTGTCAGTAAAATGAATCAAAGATTAAAAAAAGCAACAAACGTACCTCATTTAACTTTACAAATCCATGTACAAAGAGACACAAGTCTCTCCCGCACATGAACATGGAGCTGCAGGATACATCTATTAGTCCGGCCTTATGCCTCCAGTTAGTGAGCAGAATAGAAAAGTGGGCAGGTAGAGCTTGATATTTTGACCCCAGTTGTCATTAGCTCATTGTGTGGCATCTCCACCGAGTGTATCCATAATTAATGACCCGGCACACATGCAAGAGCACACACAGCCAATCACCGCTGTTTTTCAGACGGCACACCTAATGAAGACAGTAAGTCGAGTGATCTGTGCACACGGCCTCCCAAAGTGGTAGTGAGTTATTCCCGCTCATGTCCTTGCTTAGATTTAATTCACAAGTCTCGTTTGAGGAGACGCGAGGTGGCCCAAAACCTCCATTGCGCCATCTGGCTCGCAAACCAGTCACATAAAATTGGTCGAAACGAAAAGTTCCATTTTGTCCTCGTGAAGTTAATCAACTCATTGAAGCCCCCTACAACTCGGGAAGCTGTCCGTGCAGCGCTCCGAGAGGGAGATTTTTCTTTTCCCCGGCCCTCCATGGGGGGGAAAAAGCCGGCATCAAGTATTAGTTTTCTCGCAGAGCGGGCCGTCCGTTTTGTCGTGAGTCGACTCCCAGAGGAGTAGGCAATTTTCTCAACGCAGCCGTCTCCGTGTGCAAGATCCTGCTCCTGACCCAAGGTGTCCCATAAAGGGGAAACGGGGTCAGGCCTCAATTCAGGTTCACTGGTCCGTGGACGGAAACACCTTCCGTTGAAGGTTTTGAGGTAATTTGCCTGTCAAAATGAGTTTAAATAACACCAACATCATCCGTATGAAACTGGGTTTCACGTGGCATTTCTTTTGTGGCAGAATAGCATTGTTTTGTTTAAAAAAACACCCTCTTGGCAAAAATAATCTTATCTTATATTTACTACCGATGATATATTTTAAGTGTTGACTGCACCATTTAATGTTCATCTACTACAACCTTCAATTAACGACCAGCTCCAAAACCTGTCCACAGGGGTCTAGAGGCAATAATTGTTTCTTTTAAACACTATAATCTTGTCATTTTCTCTGAAATTAATGGTATGGTAACGGTTTCTCTCTCTTTTGGAAGCCCCAACACACTTACGCAGGGGTTTTAAATTATCCCGCCCGATTAGGCCTCGAGTCAGGCGGAAGGTGGACACAGCTTTGATGGTGAACCTCACCTGCTGAGGTTCACCATCAAAGAATCATCAACAAAATCAACAAGGTGGGGTAATCGGATATGGGCGCCGTTTGTAAAATGTTGCACGTACTAAAATCCTGCGCAGTTTTGCTTTTACATTTAACATTTACATTTAGATATAACATTTACATTTAACATTTACATTTACATTTAACATTTATATTTACATTTAGATAAAACATTTACATTTATATTATTTAACAACTTTGTGTTACTGCCAAACATTATCCTTTATTTTAGTTATTGCATGAATTTATATGAATTTCTCTTTAGATGTTTGAAAAAGTGACATGAATACTATCTTGCTTTTTTGTTCACATGATAATGCTAAATGTAGCAAAACTGCGCAGGATTTTAGAACATGCAACATTTTACAAACGGCGCCCCATAATCGCAACCCTTGTGTGGGTCGCCTGTGGTTGTGGAGGCAATAAATACATTTGCAGTGTTGCAACATGGCGTAAGGCAAACCCAATCATAAAACTATGCTGTTGATAATTTGCACAGTACCTCTGATATTTGCTGCGGTGTTAATCCTGTGAGGTTATCGGTGCGTTAGAGCATGAAAGGGAAAACTGAAAGTCATGTGTCTTCCTCTGGAACCGGTCGACAACTCTGATACGGCTACACTTCAGAAATGTTGCACCTTTTTTTTACATGAAATACATCTTTTGTTGAAAAGAATGAATGGTAACGGATGGTCGATGCAATTAATATCCCCTCTGGCTTCTATTGAAAGGAATGGAAACTGTGTGTCGTCGCCTCTGCACTCTGCGTTTCCATTCAAGCAAATACCCAAAACAAGGTTTTTTCTGTTAATTGTTTAACAGATTGAGTGTAGTTTGATATGACTGCGACAAATGTGAGTAATTAAAACGACAAAGCGCACAACCCGACTATACCTCAGTGCTTGTTTCATTCCCTCTGTTACGACAGATCTTTAATCCGGTCTTAGTTAACTCCTCAGGGCTCCCGATGCCTCCTTTTTTTTATTTTAAGCAAACTCATTTTGACCTCTTCGTTCGCTGACCTGTGACTTTTGTTCTCTTTTCCACATCACCACCTCAGCAGCTTGGGGACAGTTGTGCAGATGTGGGAGGACGGCTCTTTTTGAATTGTAGCTTGTATTCCCCGGAGGTCCAAAAGAAAACACAGTTCTTAACAAAGTCGCTCAAAGGGAAACATTTTCGGTTTCGGCTGCTTCGGACCCGCGGCGCTTTAAACTGAAATCATTTTTAAACCGAAACACTTTGAGGAGAAAATAAGTGCCAGTATTTTTAGTTGGAAGTTAAAGGGGTATTTAATGTATCACCTTAATGGCTTACTCAGCGAGTGAATTGATCACCTCCTGAGTTATAGATTCCCGTAATGACACAAACATTGAAGTCGCAATTCCTAATCAGACATGACTTAGCAACCTCGGAAAAACAAATGAGCTAATTAGAGGGGAAAGCCGAGGAAAATGTCTCACAGATGGATGATGCAGCGTATCTCGAAAACATTCCGCTGCTTCAGCTTTAAATGTGTTCTCGGCAATGGTTCATGTTGGGGGGGGGAGGGGGGGTCAGTGAAAGCCAGTTTCAACTGGAAAATGATGAAATTAGAATTTAGTGCTGAGTAAGGCAGCACGAAAGTAGAACACGATGTTTCACTGCTTCACGGCGATGACTCGACACAGGACGCTTTATTGCCCCGCGCGCATCCCTCAATCCCCCCCCCCCTTCTAGACTCGGGTTCAAATATGAAAACGGAAGCTGTTGCTACCCCCCCCCCCCCTCTCTCGTTTTACCTCTGGTCCCATGCGGGGAGCAGCAGAAGCCTCAGAGAACGGAAGTCAAATCTCCCAACTTCACGCTGCGGATGCTTAAACAGTAACTCTGCTTCTGTGGAATCTGAAAC
This sequence comes from Gasterosteus aculeatus, assembly GCF_964276395.1. Taxonomy (NCBI): domain Eukaryota; kingdom Metazoa; phylum Chordata; class Actinopteri; order Perciformes; family Gasterosteidae; genus Gasterosteus; species Gasterosteus aculeatus. The sequence continues at coordinate 19,703,827 of NC_135701.1, read as the reverse complement.
GCTGAGGCGCGGAATACAAAGCGGGCCTCCGAGCCTCTGATGTGATCACATCCAGATCTGTGCGCAGATGTCGAAATGTGAAACCAAACCGGGGGGCAAGTGTACATTTCGTGGGTGAATATTTACCGAGCGCCAAGTGTCTCTTTGCTCTCCCGATATAAAGAATACGGGACTGATGAAGACGAGGGGAAATGTTTGAACACTCAGTAATCACAAAGGAAGATGGGATACGTGCGTGAACTCTGAAATTGAATTTTCCTCCCAAGAAGACGTTTGCGGACTTGAATGTTAATTTAGCCGTGTAACAGGAGCTTCCCCCTGTTTTAAGAGGAGAGTGTGCAAAGCCACTTTGACGTCGCTGACAACTTAACAGTAATGAGGAGATTACTTGACGTGCTCTGCTTCGCTGAGAAAAGCAATCAGGGGTTAGTTTCTATCCTCCATCGGGAGTCACTTGCACCTGGAATGGACCGCAGCACTCAATCCATCCATGAAAATGCGACACCGAGCTTCTGCTCGGCTCTACAACACGTTTCAAATCCCATGAATACAATAAACTGTTTGCTATTTAAAAAGGGAGACAGCAAACTACCGCTTCAATAAAAAAACACCCCACCGATCCCACTGGAATCCATGATTTATTAGCATAGCTGCAAGGTGCACTGTATTCTAAAAGGATCAGGTGCAGAACATGTCGTGAGATTTGTAGACGGCAGGATTGCGTGAATAAATCCTGCGTGCCGGCGAGTATTTTTTGGCACCTCCGCGACTTGTTGTTATGACTTACCCGACAGTCGCCGAGAGAAACCCCTTCACATGCGTCGCACTCTGTGAATTATTTGGCTCGCGTTCAGGACTCCGAGCAGTTTGAATTTGGGTCACGCTGATTTTTCCCCCAGAATGTACTTGTTGTGCCTCCGTCTTCTATTCAAATAGCTCACGCTGACCCGTCGGTTCCTGTGCACGAGGCGCATTTGTTAAAAATGTCAAGAACTCAACCCTTTCTTTCCCTTGACATTTAATGCTGCACTCTGGGGGGGAAATCAATGCTCTGCGGTCTAATAACCAAAACAGAGGAATCAGTTCAACGGAAAAAAAAACTTGTGCCTCAATGTGCATCAATTCTATTCCACTCTCTTCATTGATCCACAAGCGTGTTAACAAACGGTTTTCTAAAACAAAATACATGTAGCTGATACCGGTTGTGTGATGAATTGCAGGCACTTGATCGACAGCATGGTTCAAACCCGAAGACTCTCACCTCTCTTTAGAACCATGGAATCTGTGCGTGCACAGAAAGGAGCGGCGGACATTGCTTTGCACCCGATGATTGAATGACCCCCCCCGTCGCCGCCCGTCTGTTGATCTGAAGTAAACCGCTGAATGCCGGTTAGGTGGCCGGCTGGAAGAGAGACGTGTGAAAGGTGGAAAAATGTAATACTTTTCTGACTCATGACACCTCCATTCATTCCTGAGCTCGAGGTCTTGTGGGGGTTTCGTTTGGCTGTGACTCATCGCGCCGGGGATGGAAAGCAGATACGCGGCGGTGGCAGAACCGGGGACAGGATTCAGTGGGACCTCCGCTTCGATTATCTCATTGTTGGTTGCAGGACAATTTTTCTTAAAACAACTTGTGGTAACTGAGTTGTGCACTTACTTGTGGATGTCGTATTCTTTATGACTCACATGGACCGTTTTTAATCTCATGCATGTGGCTCCATCAAAACAGTCAAAGAAAAAAACAACAAGAGGCAACATTAGAAGCATTTTACCTATCGAAATATAACCAGTTACAACATGAGCAGACTGCCAAAAGAGGACAAAGACAAATAACATTTTATTTTCATGGCTATGAATTCCCTTTTGCATGCTGTTCCTCATTTAATCTTCATTTGCTTACTTGCCATCAAATCAAAATATATGGTTATCAAGCAGCAGTTAAATCTTCTTATTTTCAGCCGCAGCTCATCACTGTATTTGATTACTTTTACGAGATCGACTTTCCAGAATATTGTTCTTTGAACCACCACAAGACTGTGTGTTGGTTCCTTTTTCGTTGGGTCCTCCGCGTGTCTTTCCTCTTGATTTGCGAAGCGGGTGATTTTGGCCGCCTCTAGACTTTTGATATATAAGCTTACTGTTGATATTTTGAAATATTTCCAGTTAATATCTGCAGTGCCTTATGTTCGTGTGGGCAGCGTGTTTTCAGTGATAACTTGAACCCTTTGTAGAAGCACTGCAGGTTTTCACCAAATATTTATCTGCATGCCATGCTCATGAAACAACGGTTGTCCTTTGAAACCTGCTCTGCTGGGACAAAGCTGGAGAGGTTAGACAGCAGGAGAACATTAAAGAGGCTCGCAGGTAACATCAGGCACACAAATACAGCATTTCTTCCCCATTGGTGCGCACACAGAGTGCACGCACGGCAGCATTCAGAACGCCCCTATAATGAGCAGCGGAATACTCAGAATGACCTTATTCATTTTGTTTATTGATTGATAATGTACTATTCTTAATATCATTAAACCTTTTAAATACGTGAGTCTTTCTGTTTCTTTAGGTGAAATAACAGGCGATGTGCGTGCAGTCGGCTTGAAGCTCTTCCGATCTGCGGCTGTCGGGTCACTGAGGTAAATGTCTTTTTTTTCCCGTGCCTTAAAGAAAATCGCTGGTCATGATTGGACAAACACTTTATTAATGAACTTGAACTTAAACGACAGATGGTGCGATACACAGCTCCTCCAGGTAGAAGTATCGATTTTCTCTTTTTTTCCCTCCACAATAGCTGTCAAAGTGTTTCACTTCACTGGCGACTGCTTTATTACAACTGATGACTGGAGATAAGGAGGTTAACACTGAACTGGTGGTTGACACAAACAGTAAGAGGCGGTTTGTAGCAAAAGATGCTGACGGGTTTAGAATTATATTATGCCTGACTGCATTAAACTTTTTTTTTTCAATACATTTTCAACATCCTACGTTAAAAAACAAACTCATTTCTCGCATGCATCCAAAAATCAATCCTGCAGCATAATAACTGAGAACAGAGATTCCTTTACTCAGCAGGTTTGCCTCATTTGAATGAGACTGACTGAGATGTGAAGAGTTCGTTATATTGTAAAACATCATGTGTGAGATACGGGGGTGGATTCATACCAGGACCACCCAGCATTCGGCCATACTGTACTTTAAACAGGGCAAGTGCTCCTACTGGGAAGTTTGCACCTCAAAAGAGAGGTAGACCTTTGATAGATTTTAGAGACCCTCCACACAGCGTTGCTGCTTTTTAAACCGGTTTTGCACCCCCTCAATGTCATTCCTGCCACTTGGAAATGGAACCTAGTTTGAGCTCCAACTCTGTCGAGCAGTGATGCATTGAGCAAGCGTCATTTTACCGAACACCCCATCGTGCACCTCACGCCACCGGCTGGTGTTCCCGTGATGACGATAAGAACACGCCTTGTTCCCCAACATTAACAGCTTCTGGACGACAAAATTGGGACTAGTGGTTTTAAAGAGCTTTTAGAAATGTGTTCGCCGTTTGGCTTTTTAATACATTGGTAAGCAAATCTGTCCTCGCGGCGTAATTACCCACGTTAGCGGTGTCCGTGCTGGTCCAATCTGGTGTCCTTTTTAAATGGAGGTGCAGCTCTTTTACTTGGTTTTTACTCTCTGAGACTACTTTTAGTCATTTTAGCCATTGTTTTTACACGAAGAGGTTCATTTAAGTCCTCTTTGCAGGTTAGGGCTACTGTTCTGTTATATTTAATTAGTACCGTGCATATTAATGTATCGATGTTGTTCTGCACAGATTCGGTTGCTTCCTCGGTTCAGCCTCCACTACACTTGCATGTTGGCAGGTGTCGGGCTCCAATTAGGGGAAGCCGAGGAGATGAAATTCTATTCACTGGCGGAGTGGGCGGCTGTAGCTTTCTTTTCTTTGGGTGTTCTTTTGAAATTCACAGGTTCCTTTTTAGCCCTTTTTGTCTCGGTAAACCTTTTTTTTGATAAAAGCCACTTTCCTTTTGTACCTCCTGTCATATTGATAAAGCTTCACGGTGCACCGAGTAGCTCCTGGTGACCAAATTCAAATCAAATTCAATGACGTTTTCTAAGAATTTCCCTTAACAGTCAAGACAATGTCGCTAATGATAGAAGTTTTCCCAAAGTATCTCAGCCCTTTAAGCAGAGGAGAAAATGTGTGCGCTCACATCTCCCCCTTCAAAGTAATAACTCTTTATTGCCTCGAGGGAAAGTGAAAGTGATCAGTAAATAAACATAATAGAGTAACGATTACCAGCATGTCAATACACTACAGTGCAAGTCAGCCTGCTTTTTCAAACAAACCAATGGCTTTCCATTCATTCAACAGATGTTCATTACATACGCCCACCACATCTGTACAGCAGCTAAATGCTGTGATTGGATGTATTTATTTCACTGCTGAAACCAAACAGTGTGTGTGTGTGTAAATAACTGTAACATTTAAAGCCACAACTGCCCACTGAAGCTGACTTTATCATTATAAATAGAGCCAGTAAACAATAAGGTAGACTCTCAGAAGGCGTGAGGCCACTGATTTATCTTTAACTTTCCCTCCACAGAGGCACATTTGGCCCGTAAAGGTGCGCCGAGGTGTCATCGTTGCCCCCATTAGCATACTGCTGCTGTCACTTGCGATGCCCAAAGAAAAAAAAAAGTCTCTCCGTGAATGAATTATATTTGACTCTTTGACCAGGAGAGGTTTAGAATCCCCCTGAAGGGATTAAGGGGATTTCCTGAAGCTTTTTTACTTTCTAGTCAGACTCTTGTTTCCCGGGGAAATGAGCACCAGCAGTTCATGATTGAAGCTTCAGCATCTTCTTTACCACTGTCAGAAGTCGTCTGATTAACTTACATTAAGAATAATAATATGATCAAATACCTATTTATTAGATGCTGCGTGGCTCGCTGGAGAATTAAATGCAGGTATTTAATTTAGAGTTTTCGTGACTTGGGAGTCGTGTTGCTCTTTTTGTGACACCATTACCACAACGGTGACTCATCAGTGTCTGAATGTTTAATGAAACAGAAACCTAATTAGTACCTGAAATCCAATTAGCCACAAACTGATTCATGACCTAATGAACTACAAACCAATTTGCCTGTGTTTTTCTTTATGACGCCCGAAAAGTCATTCTAAACTCATACTCTTTACGCCCAATGATATTGACCCAAAGTTACAATTAATTTCCCGGCCGCTTCACCGCAAACATGGTGGTCACAGACTTGGCTCACCGGTGGTAGAGTTCAGACACAGGAAGGTGATTTTGAGTATTTTTATTTATTTATTTAACCTTTATTTAACCGGGTAAAAGTCCCATTGAGATCGAGATCTCATTTTCAAGGGCGACCTGGCCAAGAAGGCGGCAGCACACGTCGTTAAAAAACAGCCATAAAATACATATACATGACATGAGTAAAACCACAATACAAATTAAGTCAAAAACTAAAATACAAAGAAAAAAATGGTCAAAAGCACCGTTCAATAGATTTTTGTTTGTCGGAAAACATTAAAGTGTACGAGTCCCTGAGCTGCAGAAACATCCCGCTGCTTCCTGCGTTGGACTCCCGCGCCAAACGACCATCCGCACCTCGGTTGAGCCGTAAAATAGAAAAGACGTTGACGAGACGGCCGTTGACCTTTTTTCCTTTGGCCAACAGCAGAGCCCACCAGGGATTCCCCATGTCAATATATTGTGTGTGTGTGTGTGTGTGTGTGTCGTCACGGCAGGTCCCGTGGGGTCACAACAACAACAACAACGGCAACGACCGATAATCCGAGAGCCACGTGGCGCCGCCGGGCCGCGTGTACACGCACTCGAACGCAAATTGACATCGCCTGGTGTACCTTCCTCCTCCATCTCCCGCTTCCCTCGTCCGCCTCTCGGTCAAACAACATGTTTTTTTGCCCTCACATGACCGCGCTGCTCTGAGGCCTCATTAGCAGCGTATTGATCGCCCTCATTGCTTCCCTCCACACGCCGGCTCCGTCGCGGGCCGTGTCCGTGTACACGCAGCGCCCCGTCGATACCATTGATTTCCATGTAGAAACAGAAATGATGCGGAGGTGCTGCCGTCTCCTTAGCGATCAAAAACGCATTAAAACCACCGAGGCAAAAGGGGCGCGCGTCGGGACTGTGTCGGGGGAACGGTCGGCGAGCCGCAGATAACAAATAACTACATTTATCCGTCAAAAAGAAAAAGAAAACGAGACGAGATGCCGTGTTTGCTCGCGACCGAAACCTCAAGTCCTCGCCGACGCTCCACCGCCGATCCGCCACATCGCTAAAACCACGGCTGACTTACCACCGCCACAACAAAACCGGCATCACCGGAGGGAGATGAAGCCAGAAACCAGGATCTACGCAGCTCCCCACCACCCGCTTTCCTCTCTCGTCTCTAGTTTATTTCAACCACCCCTACAGTCGGAGGGGTAGGTGGTGTCTTCACAAGATATGACAGGGATAGTGATCTACAAAAGGACCTAAGCTTTTCATTCCACCCATGACGGAGAGCGGAGGAGGGGAGGTGGGCGTCGGAGAGTTGGCTTTGTGAATGCCTGATGAGTTCAAGCAAGGAGATTCAATCGGGCCCGGGAGAAGGAGGCGGTGGAGGAGGGCAAGGCCGTCTCATCCTGAAAGGCTTCCCGCCTCCCACCTCTCCCGTGTATTTACTCTCCTCTCTATATATCTATTCTTCTCACTTCTCGTCTTGCCTTGCTTCCATTCGTCACGGCCTCCCGCTCGGCCTCCCTCTCTGTCGCTCCATCACTCTCCGTCTCCTCATCCCCTCCTCGCCGCCGTCCCAAAAGGGCCACTTAAGCCAGACCAGGGATCTGAAGATCAGGGGCCGATCTGCCTCGAGAGGTAAACACACCCCGTCTTTTTGAATGGATGCAGTGGCTGTCGCCTCGGAATATTGAGTCAATTACCCTGCATGTAAAAGGTATAACCGCTGATATGAGTCTACGGCAGGTCTTAATTTAAAAGCTGCATGAGGGGAAATAACCCAAAGCAGAACAGGAGTTCGTAGCGCTGCCCTCGCCGTTTCTTCCCTTTTGTTGATTCAGGTCATGGAAGTAATATCATTTGAAAGCCAGAATAAAAATGAAACCATAGACACAGAATACAATTCCTTACTTATACTCGATATGCATTATAATTTATTTCTCATTGTTGCAGAAAGAAATTGATCAAGTACTGTAAGATCCAAGAGCACCGCAGCCAAAAATGAAAAGGGTTTCACTTTAAATCCTTCATGGTCGTGGCTTTGCAGTGACATCACAGTTCTATTCGCCAGAGTCATCCCGATTTCATTACAATGACAGCTCAGCTGATCATTTATAATTGCATCATGGCACAACTCTCGCCCTCCTTGTAGTTTGTCTGGCAGTTACGAACTAGCTTCTGGTGCATTACGGCCGGCCCTTATTTGCATGTAGCCTGGGAACGGAGATTACAGTCTAAACAAAACTCAACTAAACATCATCAGGATTTTCTCCTGGTACAATTTCAAATGGGGCCTCAGAGGAAAGGCTTAAGGTGTACTGCTGTGAGATAATTCATAATACGTTATCAGCAGAAACCGTCTTCTCTTTTGGTTGAGGGAAGGCGGCATGTACAGTACATCCTAGTTTGTGCTCACCCAGTCGAGATGAGGTTGAAAGCTGCAGAAAAAGACGGTGGAGCATGTGTCCAGATTAATCCATTAATACATAGTTCAATCATTTTTCAATGCATACTTATTTCACAGGCTCAAACTAATTGAGAGCATGATGGATAAATAAATCATTTATAATTTTTTATTCCGTGCCTCAAACTTTGAGGAAATGACCACGGGTCACATTAAATATTCAAATTATAACTGTGCTGCAAACAGAAATGAGTTGTTCCAGTGAGTCGTGAGCAGACGAGGAAGCGAGGAGCAACAAAACCACAGTTTTCTGCTGCTTCATTAAGGAGATGTGCTTTGACATTCTCAGTGATCCAAGACAACAAAAGGAGCCCAAAGCCTCTTTGTTGCAGTTACGCAAGACTTCTTTACTGTGGAAAGGTTTGCCTTTGGTAAAGAAACACCCCAACGTGCCAGCAAGCGACGCCAACAATGTCTTATGTAAACATGTAAACGTTTTGTGCATCATTTGCTGAACAACTGAGGCTTTCCTCATGCAAAACAAATCCTGTACCGACGGTGAGTATGAGTATATATGAAGTGCCCTAACAGCAAAAGAATATGTTCGGGGTTTTTTTTTGTGTAAGGTGATAAAATCCTTAAACATGTAGATGGTCGACAACGAACCAGCAAATCACAGACAGTTACTGAAAGACCCGCTTTCCTCCCACACTGGTCCCGAATCCACTGAGGGAACAGAGCTCTCCGGGCCGAGGAGAGCGAGGTGTTGGCAAGTTGCAGATTAGCCCTTCGAGGTGTAAAATGCAGAAGCAGAGATGTGAGACGTTGCGAGCGTGACGGAGATAAAAACGCGGGCGAAACCACCGGAGCAGGTGTTAATTGGACACATCTGCGTGCTGCTTTTCAACCCCGGCCGAGTTTCTTTGCAGCGAGGGAGCCGCCGGGGGGGCCGCGACGAGGCCCGAGTTTGCGTTTGAAAGAGAGCGCTTTGTCGTGCGCGTGTGCGTTAAAGGCCGATCCCTCGGGATCAGACTCGTGACTGAGAGTCACTTTTGGGGGACAAAGACTGGTCACATTGGTGCCACCAGTCCTCAGAAAAGCTCATTTCTATCCGGTACCTGTACGGATCCACGACATCACCCCCCCTCCCCCACAGCGGCGCTCTCCTCTCCGGTGGTTATAGTGTGTGTGTGTGTGTGTGTGTGTGTGTATGTATATATATATATAGTATGTATACATATATGTATATACACACACATATGTATATGTATATATACACACACACACACATATATATATATATATATATATATATATATATACATATATACACACACATATATATATATATATATACATATATACACACACATATATATATACATATATACACACACACATATATATATATATATATACACACACATATATATACACATATATATGTATATATACACACACACACACATATATATACATATATGTATGTACACATATATATATATATATACACACACATATATATGTATATGTATATACATATATACACACACACATATACATATATATATACACACATACACAATATATATATACATATATATGTATATATATATATTATTTTATTTTTTTTGTCTACTGGGCTGTAAGCAAAGGTGATCAAAGTCACCAGGACGTGTAAGCAGGAAAATCGATTCGCTCGCCGAGGTGCCGGCCACGCGGGTCCAGACATTCGTTTTGCTCCCTTAATAAGCGGGGAGTTTGTGCGACAGCACGAGACAACAAACCGAGCCCCGTCGGAGGCCCTGAGTTGCCGCGCGTCATCGGCCGCGAGGAAATGGATGTGCTTAATTTTGCCGCCCACAACCTCTGCAGGGCTGACCGCCCGACTCCCCGAGGGGGCGTGTTCTGCCGTATTAAAGCGCTCCATCGTCCTGGCGGTCACGCGTCCTCGCCTTGATCGGCAGCCCCAGGGAGTTTAAGGTCGACGCCGAAGAGGCCCGGCGGCCTCTCGGCTGAAAATAATTGCAACAGCGACTGTTTGAGTCGCTCGTGAAGTCGCAGAGACTTGGAGCAGCGTTGACGCGGCGAGGGATGGAAGCCCGAGCACGTCGGAATAAGCCACGAAGGATTAGTTGCTTTTCCTTTAAGAGGAATGCAGCATTTTTTTTCTCCCCCACTGGGTTTTGGACTTTATAGTTCATGTTCGGGCGACAGTCTGTCAATCTGCTGCGAATAATCAAGAACATCCAGCGGTTTGAGCCGCGTGGGCCTGAAGGATGGAGAACATTAATCTGCACATTGCAGAACTAAGTCTAGTTTACCCAGTGATGACACTCTTCAGCAGTAATGCACATTAAGAAGTGAACATGAGTTTTTATATCCCTGAGTCATAAAATCATTCCACGGGTGAAAGCGCATTATCAGTTTAGATGTTACACGTGAAGCTGTGTGGCGTCATGTGAGCTTTTTAAGGGTGAAAGCGGCGCCCGAACAAGGCGGCCCACCTGACTCCGCGTTTCAACTTTTCGCAGCGGGGTGCAGAGCAAATGTTTGCTCGTTCACCTCGGGTGTTTATTCATGCGAGAGGCAGCGAGGACACGGAGGGGGGGGCCATGAAAGGCAATGAGATGAGGGAAGGAAAACATCTCGCGGGGCCTCAAACGTGCGGCGCAGGATGTTTTTATCCTCAAATTTTACAAACAGACTTGTTTTGATTACAATCACAAAACGCACAAGCTGAGCCTCGCGTTGATTGTGCTGCATATTTTGTTATGATCCTTGATTAGAATCGCTTGTCTGATTTCACTCCTTGCCCTTTGTTGTTATGGATTGTTTCCTTTTTTTTCCCCCCGAGGAGTAATGGATAACATCTGATACTCATCTGTAACTCTCACAGCTGCCCCAAAAATGTCATTGCGGCACCAGCACATCTCCCCCGAGGGCCGGTCTCCTTCCCCTCCCTCCTCTTCCTCTGCTGAGGCCCCTCAAACGCTCTTGTCTTATTTCACAAGCAAAAAACACAGACGTCGCTACGGCCGGCCGCCGCACCCGCCATCTTTCAAAGAGACCCCGTCATGCCAGTCTGAGCGGGCCTGAGGGCGTCTTCCCGTCCGTCGAGGTGGCGATGTGTGTTATTAGCTTAAGATGGACGTAAGCCTGTGCTGTGTTGTGTCTCCCGCCTGTTCGATCAGCTCCGTGAGGGACGCAGAAAGGTTCTGCGTATCTCCTGAACATGGACGAGTTTAGTTCATTCCAGTCACATTCCCGGGCGTGCAGCGGGAATCCGGGAACGGGTGCGGCTGCAGGATCGCCTCCGTGGCCCCCCGACGTCGTCTCTCCGGCTCCCCGAGGAGAAGCTGGTCTCCACCCCGCGTGTTCGCTCATGCTCCGTTTGTCCCTTTGTCCCCCATTCAACCCGTCTTCCTACGACTGTCAAGGTTCCTTTTTGTCCATCACGGCGATTGATAACATTGTGCATTTCAGCCCGTGTTGCTTCTGTCTGATCGTCCGGCGGGTCAGTTTGCGCGAAGCGGCCCTGCAGAGCGAGGACCGTTGATTCAGGCGAAACCGTTTCAATCCCTCAAAAGGAAGCCTGTGCTAATTAGATTTTAAGGAGGAGGAAAGAGAAAATACGGATTTTCAGTCATTGCCCATGAATCAGCCAGCCAATGTGGTTTGATATGCCGCGAAGGGAAAAGAATACCTCTAGAGACGTTTCCCCTGGCAGCATTCACACCGAGCAACGCAGCGCATTTCAGGCGACTCGAAGATTAGCCTCCTCTGCGTTGAAATTGAAAAAACATCCTTTTTTTTTTTTGCTTGATTATTTGTTTAGTCAAACAAGAGCACACAGAGGCTCTTGAGATTCACGGTGTCCTTGCACCGAGCAGATGACAAATTCCCACTTCCCCTTTCCTGAGACGCACAAAGCGCACGTCCGCCGAGGCGGGGCGGATAGCGAGCGCTGCAGAGGTACGCTTTATTTAACCCCACTGAGTCACAGGCCCGCCGAAGGCCCACGCGTCTTCTGGCTCCCCGGACAATTCACTAATCGTGGAGGGGAATCCTGTTGGAGATCCTGGCAGATTACAGCCTCGGCTTCTACCCCCCCCCGAGGAGCGCGCTGCCACAAAGATAAGAAAACGGCTGCCTTGGCGCTCATCGAGGACACATGATTCAGTGGCGATGCGGCATAATGGGGGAGGGGTGGGGGGGGGGGGGCTGAGGAATGCTTTGACGGTGACGCTAACCTGTCCTAATAGATTCCGTCGCAAAGGAGCCCTTTCAAGCGCGCGATGAACGGAGTTTAGTGCAAAGTGCGCTTCGGGGGGGGGGGAAGCAACACTCCAGCAGCCGGGTGTGCTGTCGTGTCTCGGCTGGCTGGCACGTCGGACTCCGGGGGGGGGTCGGGGAAGGGGGGCTCACACAACTGCTGACGCTAATGATGTTATTAGAGGAAACACTGCGAAAGACCCGGCTTCTGTTTCCAAACTCCTGTCCGTCCATCAAAAGGCAAAAAGCGGTTCAATCGTTGTGAGTCCAATGCTTCAGGTCAGGCCTTTTTCAGCGTGAGACCTGCAGACATTTAGCATTGCGTGTAATGGATTAATACACAACGACGTTTTGTTTGCCTTTTGCGGTATTTGGTGTCGTTTTTCTGACAGAAAACTGCAGCGTAAACGTAAGACTGCACAAAAACTATGTTTTACATTTGTGGCCCATGAAACAGCAGCTTTAGTCAAATTAAATAATAATTAAAACTCTCATTTTAAGTGTAACGATGAATTGATCATTTCAAAACTGATTTTCTAGCACAGGTCGGTTCTTTAAAGCTCCTCAGACCTGTGGACGGGCTCCATATTCAGAAAGACCCCCAAAGGAGAGGTGGCAGTCGATACGGCCCAGTGCATTATGCTCTCTGATCAGGTTGGACCACCGGCTACAGAAGGCAGGTAATTTTCAGCCGAGCAGGCAGCATCTTCCTCCTCGGCTGCACATCTATTTGAATAAGCCGACACCGAGCGAGCGGCACGCAACGCTCGCTGACAAACACCGGCGATAGAGGCGGGATAATGAATGTAGAACAGTGGCGGATAATTCCCTGTAAATTGTGCCTGATCGGACCCCCCCCCCCATCCCCATCCCCACCGTCCTCCTCCCTCGCTTATCAAGACTAATGTAATGTACCGAGCGGCGGTGAACGCGGCCTGTCACGGGGCTGTTAGCGCCGCTCTCAGTAGCATTGGGTAAATATCTCCTGCTAAGAAGAGCGAGAGGTTTCAGCTTCACTTCTCTGGTGGTAAATAGACGCAATAAGAGCGGCGCCATGTTCCACTTCTGTGCCACAAGCTGTGTATTTATTCTCCAAACTGACAGCAGGAAAGTGTTCATTCGGATCCGTTTTTTTAATATGATCCCACGTTGGATGATTTAATTAAAAATCCATCCTCGTTTCCAATGTGTGTTGAATGTGAAATAGGATTGAAAGGTGCACACACGCGCAGATGTGTGACAGGTTTATCTGATTTACTTAACCGCTGCACAAATGTTGGTGGAAAATGTTGTGTTCTTAGAACAGAACATCTTAATCTGTTTGCAGAAACCCGCCTACAATTGTGTAACAACATATGATGACGTTCTACCAGCAGCAAATTAGTTTCCCCTTTAAAAACAAAAGTCTAATCTTTTTTTAGACTCTTTCCCAGTGTTCACCTTTAGAGGAGTTGGTTACAATAAAAAAGACAGACATTCATCTGTTTCTTCTATGTCGATGGGAAAAAGGATCTGAAATGTGTAACAACAAATATAAAACAAGTTTTCTTTTTTTTTTAAATATCTCATCTATTTTTAAACAGGTAACATTTGAACTAGTAATCCACACGGTACAAATTGTTCTTGGCTTGAGTGACATTTTTGCAAATTGTTTTTTTCTGTCATGGAAATGTGGTTCACAAATATTCAGTCAATGAAGTTTGAGATTTTGTATAGTTTTCCCTTTTTTTGTCTCTGGAATCACTACCTGAGCTGCAAATAAGCCTTTGTTGCAGCTGCAGGGAACATAAAATGCATTAGATTTGTGCCCTGGGGAGTTTCACAGTACCTGGTGTTCTCACTCTAAGAGACCTACGTGGACCCATTTATGTCTTTTTTAAATAGAGATTTGGAGCCATTAAGATGGAGGTATTTGATGGCCATGTGAAAAACTCTCAGGTCGGTGTGTGCTTCTGTTCTGCAAAGCCTCTAACCATCTGGATGCCGTAGGTGGTGACATTCCTCAAAGCTGTTCTGTTGTTCTGGAGGTCACAACAAGTATTAAAAGTTAAAACAAAGGGCTGACACAAATAACCTGGCTAGAAAACTTCAACACACATGGAATCAGGCTAATTGGACCCAGAACATACTAAGAACATTCCTAAAGAACGGCTGCACCACTTTTAGATGATGGGAATTGCACGTTAGAGCGGCGATTCCCAAAGTGTGGGCCGCGGAAGGTACTGCAGGTGGGCCCGCGAGAGGCCATTTACAATAAATAAATCAAATGTTTTTCATTTTCAATTTTGAAAAGTTTGAAATTAATATAAATATTTGTCAAATGGGGCGCCCTCTTGTAGTATTAAAGTAAATATATATGAGCTCCGGAGAAAATGGTATACAAAATATACATTGTCGGTTAATACATTTATAATCGGATAAATTCTTAAGGTCGTTTAATCATCCCTAGTTTATGTTTTGATCAGAGTTGTGATTGAAGGTTTGGGTGGGCCGCAAATGATTTTCAGGTTTCAAACTGGGCCGCGGCATTCTTGAGTTTGGGAACCGCTGCATTAGAGCGTGTCTGAAACAGGAGACTCAAATGAAACCCATGGAACCAGGTTTTTTGTAACGTTTGTAAGCTATTTTTTTCCGGCCTGACAGCAATTATCAGAAGCAGTCGTGCTGCATCTCTGACGTGCACCTTACACAGCACCCGTGGCTCTTCTTGTTTGTGAGATTTCTTTCCTTTTTCCAGGGTTTTTACACATGGAAGTAGACACAGTAATTGAGAACGCAGGATGGAGGATGAAAAACAAAAAGAAAGTCGCTGGTTTATTTTGAATCTTGTAATCATAATAAACCTGGCGTCCTGGCGCGCTGGTGAAGAAAAGGTCTCGCCGTGTGCCGAGGCAGAAATCACAGGTGTGGATGTTGGGAGTGAAAGAAACCCAGACTGATAATGGGCTCAGAACGGCACCTGAGAGAGAACCCGTCGCTGTGGCCGACACACACACACACACACACACACCCTCGCTCACTGCCAGCGCGTCGAGCACTGGAGGGGAGTCATTAAAATGGCAATCAGTGTTTCTTAATTACTAGGCATTGCAGAGAGATATTTGGTGTGGGGAAGGGGGGAGAAGGGGGGGAAGGGGTGGGGTGTAAGGGACAATTCTTAAACGCTCAGCTGCTCTCCAGTCCATTATGCAAGTCGGGTGTTAAAGACTTGCTCCTCTATTTGCATTCTGTTCAAAAACAGACTTAATAAAACTGTGCATGTGTCCCGAAGCCTCGTTAGAAGTCAAAATGCAATCAACACCCGAATCCAAGCGCTACTCTACGCCACCTCTGAAAAGCGCTCAATGGGAATGCAGGTAGATACTTCAAGTCTTATAGATACTCGTACTCTATGCACGCAGTAGACGTTGCGTTTTTACAGGAGGAAAGAGAAGGGAATAAAAGTCTCGACATCACTTGCAATTCAATGAGCCCGTTTGATTGAATATGGCCTGAGGGTGAGCTGCATAATTAGCAGAGATGTCTTAAAAATGTGTGGGGGGGTGGAGGGGTCCTCAGAGCTACAAACAGAAAAAGTTTTACGCTCACGTGGCCTTAAAGAGAAGCACACATGTGCTCACAGCGTGCACAGTGACGGACACGTTCGCGCGGAATCCGTGTCTCTGTATCACGTTCCCACACTCTGAACCAACAGGCTGCAGCGGGAGGTGCGTCCGTCCGCACGGGGCTCGTGTGCTGATTGGTGGTGGCAGTTTCTCTGAGTGCCAGAGAAGACGGCTTGGAGGGCTTGTTTGGAATAGAGCAGATAAGGCAGATCAACGGCTGTTGATGCATGTATGTATATGGATTTTTTTGTAAAAAGCTTTACAAAATGACATTGTGGGTTATGCAAATAACACCATATAGCTAGTTTATATCTGCACGTCAACAAATAATAGTATCATGTGTGTGCATTTAGCTGAGACCCGCCCCCTGCTGGTTCTCCGTCAAGCTGTCAGAGCTACCGTGGAGTCATTAAAATGTATTATCTAATCTAAAAAAGAGCAGATGCAGAGGACGCAGACCGAAGGTTCTGCAGTTTACGATTGATAAATTCAGGCGGTCAGACGGATTCATCATCATCATTTAATGGTTTAGTCTAACGGTTAATGATGGACTCGCAGGATTTTACGTGCAGATCTCCTTCAAATCCACAAAGCTGACCAAGGATAGTTTTATTTGGATATTATTAACAAGATGTTCATACAACTGACCTGTCAAGATACATTTAGATTAGGTGCTGGATATTTTGACCGTTAATTAGATTAGTTGAGCTGCTACAATCTTTAACCCCTGGCAGCTGTTGGGAACATATTTGATTTATTCAGAGAAAAAGTCATACTTTTTAGAGGCAAAAACAGCCTCTCGGCCCGTTGGATTGCGTTTTGGAGCCTGTTGCGTTGTTAGAAGAAGCCCTCGTCTTGTTGGGCTCTTTCTGTTCGCTACTTCATTCGTTTTTTAGCCGCTTTGGCTCAGAATGCTGAAGGCGGGAAATCTTCCTCCAGTATCTGAACTTCACAAGATGAAGACAGGAATGTCCAAACGCCAGTTAACTCCACGTTATGAAGCTCAACATCAACGCTAATAAGGCTGGAAATCAACCCAAAGGAGACTGAAGGCTCCTTGAAAAAAGAACCCTGATAAACGCCTATCGAGATGTGTCTGAATTATTTATCACCTCTGGTCTGCTTGCAATTTGTTTCCGGCCATTCGGTTGTGCTGTACATGAGATCTTTTGAGGCAAATTGCCCGCAATAGAAGAAGAGAGGGGGGGGGGGGGTAGTTTGTGCAACATTATTAAAAACCCTTCGGCAAATAGAATCATTTCCCAATGAGCAATTGGCAAACAGCAAAAGGTTTAACAAGATTTAATTACATCTAATTGTATCCGTTTCAGTGTGGTCTCATCAATCAGTCTGATCCGTTTTCATCCTCGTGCACAAGTAAATAGAGAGAATTCTTGTTCTAGGAAAAGGCCGCGCAGGGAAGGAAATGGCGCCTGTGTGAGACGCTGAGTCGTGCACGATGCAACTGCAGGAAAAAAGCCTATACGGCGCTCCGGCTCGAGGAATGGAGCAGCAACCCCCCCCCAAGTAAATGTCACGGCATCTGCCCTCCAGACTGTTATCTGCAAACCTGTCTCAGAGCCTGTGAATGAGGTCCCCCATTGGACCAAGACACGGCACCGCAGGATTAGTTCCGCCTGCTGTCACTCCCCGAAGCGTCTCTCTGAGGGGCTGCAGCTGCTTTACCCCCCCCCCTTGTGCGCGCATGGCGTAGCAGTGTTTATTCGGGATATCTTGGGAAGTGTTGACCCTCGTGTACTTGGATCTCGCAGGGGTGGAATAATCTCCAGCGTGCTGTCCTCCTCGATGATGGAGCGACGAGAAATGGCCGCTGAAAGTGGCGCTAACGAATGTAAGATCCGTGACAAATAAGACTTTTACTCGACGTGATTTTACAGATTCTCGGAGGATGGACGTGCTGCTTCAGACTGAGACGAATACTTCTGACTTGGCTGAATGCTGCTCAGCCGCTGAGCTCCACGGCCCGGCAGCTTGGAGGTGGCCCGTGCTGTAATTTGTCATTTCTTTAACTGCTCCCTTGCAGAAATGCAACAGGTGATTCACTACAGATAAAACCATGGTAAATGAATCAATTAATTATTTAAAGTTATGAAATGTCAGTGCCCAGAAAATTTGCGCGGATAACCAAAGTTATTAGGACTCATGCTCTGGAGCTGTGTGTGTACCGATTCGATTCATTGGCTCTTCTTCCAGTTCATCCTTTGCAGAGTTTAGCTCCTCAAACACAGACGTGCGGGTCGTCGCCGGCTGCATATGTGGGATATTTCACCCCAAAAAGATGGTCAAGAAGGTCTTGAGGGACGTGACTTATTCACGTCTCATTACTTAATTATCTCCGTTTATTCCGTATTATTGTCTCCGTTTGTAACCCTCGTCCTGATCCACCACGTTTGCTGATGGCGCCGCGTCTCCTTGTTTGTTTTGACCCCCCCCCCCCGAGAGCGCGTCTCATTTTCTTCCACGCGAAAATTCCACAAACAGTCACAGACGTGCAATCTGCGCGGCTCCACATCAACTCGGTATTAACTGTGCTCAACGGTGTCCACGAAAGATGAAATGCAACGTCATTTCTTCAATCTTTTATTTTGATAGGGCCTATTATGACGTGTGCTTCCTCACAGCGGTGTTTCAATTTCAGGCCTCTGCGTATGAAGCGTTCTGCCGTCGTGTCAGTCGCTGGCTCAGGACGCTGGCATGTGATACCGACATACTTATCCTGTCACATTTGGATATTACAAAGAGAGACTGACGAGTGACTTATGCTGCCATTACGTTCATGTTCCATGTCTCGGAGAGAGGGGGGGGGGGGGGGTGATGAACTGCGACGGGAAAAACCGATGGCCGGCGTGATATTTCCAAAGGTTACCCCGCCATCTCGCTTTAGCGATTGTTTATATTTGTTTAAAAAAAAGGGGGGTGCTGCGGTCGTCGGCAATAACAAATGCACTGACAAACAAGCCGGGCAGCGTGCCACTTGGGGAATTCATTTGCCAAGACAAGGTGGAGATAAAAAAAAAAAAAACAATTTAAAAAAAGAAGGCGCCACCCGGACCGTCTGCCAAGCGACACTTCGTAAATCAGAGAGCGGCGTGGATGAGTTACGGCGGCGGGAAAGTCTCCCCCTCCCCCCTGAAGGACAACAGCAGCGTGTCTATTTACAAGCAGGCCCGCCCCCCCCCCCCCCCCCCCCCCTACAGGTCAGCGCTCACTACTGCCCCCTCTGTCCTTTTGGAAAACGGCACACCGGGTCAAGATGCAGGCGGTGATAAAAAGATGGAATGCCGATTCAAAGTGTCGCCCAGAGAGGTGATGAACTGTCCGTCGATGGGAGACGGAAGCAAATTAAGATGTATCATGTACTTGGGAGTTATATGACACCTTCTTGTGGTAAAGAATTCATTGCAGTGGTGGTATTGTTTTACAGCAGGACAACGGATGAGTGATTGTAAGGAATCGAATTCAGGGTTCAAACACAATGGGAATTGGTGGTTGTTTTTTGAGAAGAGACAATATGGGGAGATGAAAGGTTTGGTGGGCTTTTTTTCATTACGAGAGAAAACCAACAACTCGGTTAGACATGAAGTTAACTTTTTCCTAAATCATTGGAGGTTTGATTTAATGGTGAAAGTGAAACATGTCTCAAAGCCTCACTTGTTGAAATAGTTTCCCGTGAATAATGCAAGTCATTACATGCAGATTGGAACGTTTTCAGGGCACCAGCAGCGTTGATGGTCATCATCGGAGCTCAGTGTCCTCCATCGATCGGGAAAGGTGGACCAGGGTTGCCCACAATGCCCCCCCCCCCCTTTTATTTATCCATTTGTCATTCCATTCCTTCAGCACAATATCATGTTCGGGTTTATATTCGACGGGTTTCTGGGGTGAAATCATGGGGTTTTTCAGGTGTTGTTGTGTTGAAGATTTTTCATTTTTTGGCCGCTTCTTACACATCTGGAGCGGGCAGTGGACAGAGCATGTTGTGATGTATCACTTAAAGTCACCTTGGCTTTTCACTTTGACACAGTCGGACTATCGGTAGAATA
The DNA here is from genome assembly GCF_964276395.1 of Gasterosteus aculeatus. Classification (NCBI taxonomy): domain Eukaryota; kingdom Metazoa; phylum Chordata; class Actinopteri; order Perciformes; family Gasterosteidae; genus Gasterosteus; species Gasterosteus aculeatus. The sequence goes on along the minus strand of NC_135701.1, from coordinate 19,684,206 downwards.
ACTTGTCAGTCCATCATCATAAATCGTGGTGGAAGATTTAGTCTCAGGAGGTTTTTCCTTTTTTTAACTGTGTGTTTCATCATTTCTGGCAAGTTCCCAGACATGACATTTTCAACGTGCTCATTAGGAACCTTACAATTTGGTGATAGAAATCTGTATCCTCTATTTAACAAAAGGTTGAGGTCAGATGAGGCATCGTGTATTTTTCATGAATAGACCTGAACCAATAATTAGCCATTTCTCTTTTTTTTTTGTGTCTTTGTCCATGTTCATCTTAATAAAAGCCAGCGCAACACTGTGGATCCTCAATAAGCTGCTACGCAGACTTATCCTTTAGAAATACCAGACAACACCTGTCATCAAGGGTCCTTGTCTAAAAATCAAATCAGGAAAGACACATTGTAAATGAGATAAAAGGAAATAAATCTAAAAATAAGTTATTTTTGCTTCATGAAAAATACAGCATATAACATGTTTTTTTAGTATCAGGTCGTGAAGTCAGATTATGACAACAGACTCTCTGAAGGTTACCCTGGAGTATCTCATGTAGGCCGAGCTGAGTGGCAGATACGGCACAGCGCTTCGTTGCGCTCGCAGCTCTTCGCTCTGGGCCCGAAGCATGTGGCCTTGATTCAGGTGAACGAGCACATCACATTTATATTCAAGCAATCAACAACACGCCGCAGCGTCGGATCCCTCTCACTCTTCCCCAGTGCCCGTGAAGCGGGTGAGACGGGGGGGAAACGGAGGACCCCGGGTCGCAGGGGGGGGGTGAGATCTACTCCCACACCGGGCTACGCCGCCGCCGGCCAGCTGCTCGTCCTGCGTCTCCACCCCCCCCCCCGACCTCCGAGCTCCCTAGACCCCTGCTTGTGCGGTACCGACCGGACCGGTGCGGAGGGAGGAAGGGGACTAAAGTCAGGCTCTTGACCCGTATTTCAAACTGTGCTTCTACGCATGAACATTTTACCACGAGCGAAAGTGTTCAGAGTTGGCAAAAACTTGATTAAACTGATGAAAACATACCTCCTGTATTACATACAGGAGATTATGTTGTGCAGATACAATAGGTGGACCGATTTTTATGACTTGAATTGTAAATCTATTTCTGTCCACGGTTCCGTTGCCATGCACAGTGCTTTCCTTGCCTGTGAACTCTCTTGCCTCCTGTTTCTGTTTCCTCTCGCTCTACCCTTGTTTCTCTGCAGGTGCTAACGAAATGATTGATTCCACGGACGCCGTCCGGTCATGCTCGTCGCTTCCCTCAGGCCTCAGGCTGGCCAATCGTCCTCCCAGTAAAACCAGCAGGAGCATGTTGGATCAAAGAGCTTCTCGGCTCTTAGATGTGACAAGAAACATCACGTTTTGTAGAAAAATCAACTTATTATTTGACACTTGATTGTTGGGCGTTGGGGTCTCAATGGGGGTTTGATTTAAGACCAAAACGAGCGGAAAAAGTCCTTCACCAGCAGATGTGAAAAGAACCAAAGATCCATCTGCGGCACCATCTTCTAATGTCTCCAACAAGTCCAACGACTGGAAGGTCTTTGCCGCTAAACCTGCCCTCCGCTATCCAGATGTGGCCCAACTTCAGTTTCCATCAGTGCACACAACTCACAATGAAATGACAAAGAGCTGGTGGTAAATCTGCAACATGTTGCACCTCTGTATTGGGTGATGTTTGTTTTTTGGACTAAGTTTGGACTCTTGTTTGCTTTTTTTTGTTAGTCGGGTCCTTTGTTCTTATTGTATTGGACCAATTCGTCCTTCATTTTAAGACCTTGTTATATCTTCAACTATCGAGATGACCTGGAAATAAATATTGCATTTCCCTCCCTGGTATTTTTAAAAAAGGAACGAAACAGTCGTATTTTCTGGCTGTGCCGCTGGATGTTTGACTCAACAGCTACTTGGCACTTCTCCTGTCATTCGGTCGAGCGGCTGAGGGAGATTATTTGCTGCTTGCTGCCTTCTGGACTTGGGCTCGATAAGAGGTGATGAAAGCAAAATCAACTGGCTAAAAGAGGTTAAAAAAAAAAAGCTGTGGTGCTCTCGCGGTTGTTATAAAACCACATTTCCCTCCAGTCAGAAGGGTATTTTTATCAGTCCGACATGAAAACAACTTATCAGTAGAACACTAGGTTGGGTAATTCACACCGTTACAACAATAGTTTTGTAAGCTTCACGGAGGAGGTGCTGTTTTATCGCGCTGCTGTTGTGGTAAATGGAATTAAACTGAACAGATGTTCACGACCAAGATTGCTTTGGACAGATGTTCAGAGTCTCGTGGTTCGCATGACAGAGTTGTAGTGGCAAAACGTGACCAGACACACTTGTTGAATCAATGTTGGGAGCATCGGCGCTTCTGTCCAGTTATTGCAATTAATTATTCCTGGGGTCGAATTTGATAGCGACGGGATTAGAAGCCCTATCCTTTTTTTTTCTTCTTTTTCTTTTGACAAAACTCTGCCCCAATTCCAGCAGCTGTCACTCAAGATACGCACTTCATTCACATACACGGGATTATTATGTGGAGCTGTCAGCGAGGAGGAGGATTGTGTTAACAGCTTAATTAGACGACTGCTTTGCCGTTTTGATAATAGTCGGTGTGCGCATGTAATTTTAGCCAATGAACAATTAAATCCTCTATGTCGTGAAATTGAATTAGACTAACCAATCTGTATTTATTGGAAATGATGATACTTCTAATCGCTGGTGTGTTACACTGATATCATCTGATATCATTTCATCAGATACGACTGTGACAGAATTACGTGCATTCAATTTCCAATAAACGCAATACGGATGGTGGCGGGTTTACAGACGTGGGACAAAATTATAAATATATATTTTTTGCCACGTGAGAAAGAGGAATAACAACAGCATCACATCTTGCAACAGAGAGGTTTGGCTATTTAATTTCAACACCCGAGACCTTAAATGTCATCTGTTGTTGACAAACTAGATTCAAATTTAGCTGCAACAGATAGCGGTCGCTTTCAATCAGCGCACGTGATGATACGTCTGCAAACCTAACCTATAAATATTTAGATTTTCATTGCCGTCATCTGCAGAATTACCTTCATGCGGAGACAGATGAGCATGGATTGATCCGTGTGAAGAAGACACATGTTGCTTGCAGATGTCCACAAATGCATCTTTTAAAGAAAACGCTGTCACGTTGGCAGAAGACACGCGTGTTGGTCCCGGCGGGCTTCCCGCTGCGGCTCGTGCTGGAGATGCGTGGACTGCCACAGAGGATGGGTGGGGGGAAATGGCATTTCCTGTCATCGCGGGGACACGTGTCACGGTGTCAGTGAAGGATGTCGGCAGTCTCCGGTGAGCGTCGGAGGAAATGGAAAATATTGTATTCTTGATCTCTGCGTGCCTTAAAAAAAAAACCAGCGGCGCTGTTATTTTGCACAACGAGGCATAAAAGCGTCTGTTTCTTTTGTGTCACTGCATGCAGGAGGCTTCGTAAATGGAGCTGAGACTCATTTTGCTGTTTGTTTGGGCCTGGAAAGTTCACGCGGCATTTTTGGAAAAACTTTCCTCCAAAGCTTCAATACGGGAGTGCTGAAACTCTAATCTGCATTGTCACATGGATGTACAGCCTGCAGCTGCTCCATTAACCGCCATAACGGGGAGGAACAAACTCCTTTCTCTCCTTTCTGGCAGCACTCACAGTTCGCTAATACAGGCTGAAGTCTCCGAGGGCCACAAGATGACACGTTTCAAACCCCCGATACTGAGATTTGCTGGGAAAGGATTTCTAGCTAATGCTTTTTTTTTTTTTTTGTTAACTGTTTACCCAGCGAGCCTCACTGGGAGCTTCTACAGTGAGATTGAATATCTAATGTTCATGGAAATTCTTTGTGCCTGTGGCCCCTCGGAGAGGACGACCCGAACAATGCAACCCTTCACTCAACTTTCTCCTGATTTAATGCATCCACCGCCGCAGGCAGCAGGTATTGGTAAAAACAAACAAGCGACTGTATGAGAAAGAACTGCACTGGAAGTATTTTATCCTGTCCTCAAATATTCCATCTGGTTTAAACATGCTCATTTTCCTTCTTCCTTCTTTTTTTTTCTCCCCCCGTCTATCTCCAACTCGACGCTCACATCTCCTCCTTCCCTTCCATCTCCCTCTGCCGCCTCGTTGTGCTGTTTCGTCTCTTCATCTTCCCCTGTCTCCTCTTCTGTCCCTTCGCCTCCGTGACTCCCTCGTTCCCTCCCTCTTTAAGTCTCGAGCAAAAGAAACAAATACCAAATCCTGGCTCCGATCTTTTCTCCAGCCTCCGTAGCGACGCCAAACCGCGGCCTCGGCGGGGTCACGTATCTGCCTGCCGGCGAGCAGAGAGGTACCGGAGGGGTATGTATAAAAAATTTTTTTTAAAAATAGATAGCAAGCAAATGGCGTGCTTTGCTTTGCCCTGAGTCGTCAGATTAGCTCCTTTCGGCACCATATCTCGGCTGGAGTTTGAGCAGACGGCTCGGCTATCACGGACGAGGCGCGTGTGCAGCCGGTGGAGATTGGTGGGAAAAATGGAAACTCGGCTTTTGAGCGACCGGAGGACAGAATCACCAAAAGCATTTCATGTATATGAGTTATACCCGAGTTCTTCCAAGGAGCAGTAAAACAACGCCTACATATTCCGCAGTAAGGAATTAGATGGTTTCCACAAGCAAACTTAAGTTTTGGAAAAGTCCTGATAATGGTGATAAAAATGTATAAAAAGTCGTCCTTTGGGGATCTGGAATACACAATTAGGATACAGATTTGATGGCAGTTGTATAAAAGTTTAGCTATTTTCCCCTTAAAAACAAAAATGCTGACCTCAGGGTAGCACAAAAGAGAGGTTTATCCTCTGGGGACCAGTAATGGCTGTACATAGTAATTATTGACCTTAGTCTGGACCAACTAACTGACATTAACAACCCTAGAGCGAAGACAAAGACTAAGACAAAAAAAAAAATTGAAGGTATCAAATTACGAAAAAAACTGCCGATTAGCCAAAAAGGTGAGTAATTGCTTTTCTTCATTAAACCGACTGATTTGAATTACAACATAGTGTGATATAGCGACTGGTTGTAAACACTTTACCGGTAATACTCATGTTTGGGACCGTTTACGCATCAAACCTAATGTTGGGAACTTTCCTTCCAGGCCAAAAACATGAAGCCTCTGCACACACTCAGCCTGCACAGATTTGAGTTTTTTCAAAATCGACCATTTACTGTCATTTAAACAAGAATTTCACCAAGAAAACCCGTTCCCTACAAGCCTGAGAGCTAACACAAAGCCTCTTAGCTCCGCTGATGTCTTCTAAGGCGAAACACTCGTTAAGAGGTAGAAGGATTCTTGTGGCGCTTTAGAACTTTTCGAAGAGAAAAAATGTCTGCAGGCAGCAGACGCGGAGGAAAGTACCACCAGCGCTTAACAACTGCGAGTTTAAATACGTCGTTAGAGATTAATTTGGGTTACTTTGTCAAGGTAATAATTCAACTTGGCACGAATGTTCTTTCCGCCTCCGATTCACCTGACGCGTGAGCCAACAAATGGGTCTTAGCGGAGACGCGGCACGTCCCCGCTGTGCAGTTACGTTGCCGGGGGTCACGGATGGGACACATTTGCATCCCGGCTGCTTTCATTTAACAACTCCGCTTCGCTGGGGCTGAGAACCGAGTGTTCGCTACATTCCAAATATTTAACCGTCCTGAATATTTGATGAAGATGGGATTTTCATTTGTGACCACAATTCGGGGCTAAAATGTGAGATAGTGGATTGTGAGGATTAACAAATGGCTTCCCGACGATAACGGGCGCGTTCGTAGCGACGAGAGACCTCCCACGCGTTGCGTGTAAAGCGTCATAAGTGGCTGCGCGTGTGCCCTGAAGACCCCCGGTGGGCCGCGATGATCGATAAGGGCGCTGAGTGACTCATCGATTGAACACAGATGTAGAGTCGCTCTCATATAGAGCCGATATGTTATGCTGAACAAACATCTTTTCTTTCGGGAAGCATGGATGAGGAAGGCAAAGTAAATTGTTTCCTCGCTGCAGGACTGTGGGAACAAGCTGCATGATAAATTGGCAGATATCCATTCCAGGCCACAGACGGACGTGCCGTTTGAAAATGGCGTTATTGGCGAGTCTGCAGACGCGGCCTATCTGGAAAACCAATGTCTGACTCCACGGCGCTGCAACACACAGCCAATGCTGTCCTTCTTTTCCTGTGTGACTGTGGCAGAACATAATTACGACACCCACGCAGTGACATTATTGCAACCCCGGCTTGCTATTTTACCCAAACATTGTGAGCCGCGGCATGATAAATAATAAACAAAACCGTGCGGGAAAGGAAATAAGACACAGAAAAGCCAAACCATACATGCACTGGAAATGATGAATAATTGAAACTGGGAGGCATGCACACACAGATGCAGCCTTGCTATCGTGCACGCACACACACACTCACACTCACAAGGGTCCACTAAGTCTCCAGTGCCATCTAGAGTTGGTTTGCAGAGATGTGCATAGTGCATGCTAATGGATAACGCTTTTATTGATTTCATTTGGTTTTGTGTGCGTGGGCTCCACACATGTCCCCCCCCCCTGAAGTAATGAGTCGATACGTCGCTCCTCCGGCTGGCCGCTACTGACACAGCGGGAAGCTGGTCGACATCCTCACCGTGATTATCCCTCAGCGCGTTGCTGCTGCTGCTTTTCTGCATTCTCCGAGGACGTCGACAGCGTCGGTTGGTGCGGACTGCAGATGCTTTCCTGACTCTTGTTTCGCTGCTTCCTTAATGGGTTCTTTCATTTAAAGTGATAAACTTCATTTTCTATCAAACCCCTCCTTTTTATTTTTTAAATTGCCTCCCAAAATGAAATAAACTCAAAGAAATTTTGAGGGAAATAAAGGTTTGAAACATGTGCTTCACCCTGACATTTTCTTTTGACATATATGATATTTATTTATCAAAGAACTCAACAATATATTAAATGTTTTATCGTCCCCACAAATGGCTACCGATGCTGTTGAGAGCGATATTTCCTGCATCCAGTGGTCAAAAGTGGGCCACGCACAAAATCAAATCACTTTAGGACTCACACACAGGTCACATCTGGCGACCCTTTTTCCCCCCACGAGCTCGCCGGCACAAACACACGCGCAACACAAGCAGCTGTCCGTTAATGTCGAGCTTCCCATCGGCACCACTTTAGATGACGTTTCCGTCCTTTTGCCATTTAGTGGCTCCGCCTGCCCTCGCAGCTTGGGACTCTTTTTCCCCTCCCCCCTCTTAGGAGATCGACCACGCCAGGCCAGCGCAGAAAAAGGTACGGCAATTTTAAAATCACAGATGCTGTTCTTCTAAAAAAAGAAGAAAAAAGCTCTTGAGAGTTGGAACTGATAAAAGAACATCCAAACTGAGAGAGGCAAACTTTTAATTGGCTGCACAGCTCCGTTTTGTTGTCCCCACCAAATTCCATTTGTCAGAAGTGCAGAGTGTGTAATAGGGAGGCAGCACCTGAGACTAAAACTCACTGTAAACAACGCTGAGTGGATCCACAGTGAGTGACGGTCACCTTCCAGAGCCGTCCATCCCAATTCCCGCAGAAGCTGACTGACCAATACGACACCAAGGGCTGTTTACTCACATTTTGTAAAAATCACACGGGTGATGTGTGATCACTGAATGTTCGAAGGGAGGCGCGACTCTGACCCCGAAATATCTGCACTGGCAGCGATCCGGCGTCCCATTTTCTTGGCTTTATGTTTTATTCATTCCGCCCGACTCCAGAGAGGGGAAGAGGGGAGGCGATGTTGGGAATCAGACCCGTGTTTCCAAATCAAACGACAGCGTTGCCTTATTTTCACTAATCGTCATTCAAATGAGATTGATTCGCTTCCCCGCCCCTGCGCCGTGTCGGTGTACGGCGGCGCGCGGCGGAGGGATTCGCGCCGAAAACCCCCATTTACCGCCGGAATGCGGCTGAGCGGCCCTCCGAGTTCCTGACAATAAGCTCCTGAATGCCGGAGTAGTGTTTTATTTGGCTCAATCCTACTCCGACTGTCACAAAAGAAAAGAAATCCACCCGTTTGGATCATTTGCATGCGAGCTCGGCCCGGTAATGGAATGAAATTTGACGCGGCAATTTATTTAGTCCTTTCTAATCGTCTCGCCTCACGGTGTAAGTATCGATCCCGGCGTCTCCCTCTCCTCTCGTTCATCTCCCTCTTTCCCATAAAGTATTCCGATCTCTTTCTTTCGAATTCTAAAGCCTCTTTCCCTCCCTCCTCGCGCTGCTGCTGCCTCCTCCATTTTTCCCTTTTAGTGCATCCACCTCTCATCCGTCTCCCCACTCGCCGCTGCCCACTCCTGCGAGCATCGGGTTGATGCACGTCAGGGTGTTTTTAGGCGAAGACCAGCGAGGCAGCGACGGATATGAGGTTGTGGGGCCCCGGGTGAAGACGGCAGCGGCGCTCTACATGCGGCCCTCGGAAGGCGGCAGGAGGAGCCCGTGGAGTCGAAAAACACAGGGGAAAAAAGCTGTCAGGGATCAAACACACAGAGGTATGAAATGCCCCTTTTTAAGCATTTGAATGGAGAGGATCAGTGAGTGGCTCTCATAGCCGGATCCTTTCTGCCCGTGAAGCTCGTCTGAGTCAAAAGTGGTAAAAGAATAACATGCAGCATCGGTAAAAGCCTGCGCGCTCCGTAAACAACAGGCCGCTCCTCTCAAGGTCTAAGTGTTTCTCATGTTTTCACAGCGCTCTTAACAGGCTGAATGCCTAACAGGGGTGTCCAAACAAGAGATGAATTGAATCTCTTGCCGGCGGGTTTAAAGGCGAAAAAAAGTAAAGCACCGGCATTCCTCCTAACAGCTTTTTGTCTCGTTTGTGTTAAATGGATTCCATCGTCCCACAAGACGCGAGCATTTTATTAAGTTTTAATCAAGAATTAAGAAGACGGATCAGTCAGCGCGTCGGGCTCACCCACACGGAGAGAAGCTACGTGGGCTGTTGGGCCGCCCTGCCTTTCAGGAAGGCTGCACTTTCAACCCACTCGCTTCCCTCCTCTCCGGGGGGGAGGGGTCACATCCAATCTCCTAATGGCTTCACTCATGTGAATCATCGCAACGCGGCCTCGGCGAAAGTGGCGGCGGCGTTGGCGCGTCGTTAGCGCGGTGCAGCGCGGAGCAGAAGGAAGAGGCAGAAACGTGACCTGCCGGGGCAGATTGATCCGACCAAGCTTATGCGAGGTCAGCGCCCCCCCCCCGGGGCCACGGACAAGCGGGCGCAGAGGCAGCCGTAATCACCACAATGAAGTGGCTAAACTTCTGGGTGGTGTGAAATCGAACCGCGTGGAACGATGCACTAGTTGTGGAAGCCGAGAGGAGGCCGAGGCGGGGGAGCAGATGCTGCGTTTATCTCTCTGGTTGTCTCTGATTTCTTTCTTTTTTTGTTGGTCTGTGTCAGTTTAAAGGCTCTTGTGTCAATTATTTTTTGCACATCGGTACGTTTTTTTAGCTTGTAAATAAAAGGATTATTTTTGGGAGTTAAATCTGATCAATCGCAGTCTTCGTCTAATTAAAGAACTAGAAGAAGTAGCGTTTGTTTTCAATGCTAGTCTGTTAAAAAACACATCTTAGTCAAGTCATAAGAGTCACCAACTGTCTCCTAAAGAGGCAATAAACATCTTTTTACTGCCCCAAACCACAAAATGGCTACAATGCAGCATAATGGTTACGCTTTTCTTCCTTATACTCCGTTTTAAAGCAAAAATACGCAAACATCATGAAGTTTATTATTCATTCTGCTGCTGTCAAACATATGAAAAATATTTCATTTGTTTCAGTTATTAATGCAATTTACAAGCCTAACGTAATGTGGGATCTCTGCTCTAATTACCCGGCTTACCTATCTATAATGAGAACAGGTCACTTAATTGTTTTTCTATTCCGAGTCCTATTCTTTTATCAATAACGAAATTACATTTTGTCGCCGTGTACGTTTTCCCATATGTTGCAAGTAATTTTGTTTCCAAAGTATTACCAAGTACTTTTATTGAGCTTTTGTTGTTTAATTTGACACTTTCAAAGAGCACTTTCGTTGCTTAAAACTTTTTTTTTACTAAATCTAATTATTCCGCAAATACCCGACAAAGTACCGTTGTGTGTTTTATTTTTCTTTCATTTACAATGTGTTACCCTCAAAAGTAATAGAAGTAGTTTAGTCGTGGGGGCCGTTTTGTCCCTACAGAGCTCAGGGTGGCGTCTGCTGATCCTTCAACGATGCCGAAACTCCCACTGCTAATCTCCAGAGGAGGATTTATGGTTAATATCCATAAATCCTCAAAGTGCCCCAGTTGTAATCTGGCTTTCGGGGGTCTGATGAAATCATGTTTAGAACTTGTGCCACTAACACTCGTCCTGCACGTGAAAAGCACAGGTGGAAACATCTCGCTATTAAACTCTCAATCTCACTGGGCGAGGAAATGTTGAGATCCATTAGCTTGTGCTCCAAACCTTCTGTGACTCCACACATTGAACATGGCTCCCGTGAATCTGCTAGCCAGCGATTAGCCGCGCCATTAGAGATGTTTGGGTCCCGTTGCATCTACTTCCACTCTCTGTTATGTTGCTTGTTGCCGAATGTAAAACCTATTTGAAGGCAATTATGTGATAATTGAACGTGTGTAATTGTGCAATAAAATTGAGGGTCTCTGTTCATTTGCAGAGAGAGAATCCTCCCCTTTCCATACATGTGCATTGGGATGAAATAAATAAAGATGCGTTTGATCATTAAAGTCTTAACAGAGTGTGGGTGGGGGCTCGCCTCATTTACTTCCTGGTCCCAGAGGAGCGGAAAGAGCAAAGAGGAGAAACGTTCAGTCCGTAGAATGGAACAAATCTCACTTTGTCACGCGGCCCCTTAACCGTAATACATATTTCATTTTCCTGTGTGAATATATTGGCAAACTTGGTTGGTCTTTTAGGGGTTGGAAAAATTGGACAACTTGTGGGTGAAAGTGGCAATAATGTACTAGTGCATTGGAAGTTACACACATTGGAAATAAATGTTGCAGTATGTTTCACAGAGCAGTCTCTCTCTGCTGGAATGAATGAAGACAGAAGGACCGATCCTCATACAGTGAGCGCTGAATACTTCGTTCGTGCCACAAATTTGACTTTATAGCCTCTCAGCTGGGCGACATGTTGTATCTAAGTCATCTGAGCATATCTTGTTTGAGTTTTTTTTTCTTTAAAGTAACCAAAGCTTCAATTTATTGGAATCCCTGCTAGATGCCATGACAGCATTTTTTTTTCCCAAGGTCCACCCGGTTAGTCACATTTTGCCGGTCTAGTAGGTTTTCACACCTGGACAAACCAACTCTCTATCTCCATCCCTTTTAAAAAAAAAAATATGTGTGAGCAGTGGGCAGAAAATATATTTTGGCCGGTGAGTCAGAAAGCTTGTCTGGGACATAATGAAGCAAGCGACATCCTTAAGCCTCCAGGTCACCAGTGCTGAGCATTTCCCTTCTATCTGAGCAGCATGATGTCCCAAGCAGGCTAATGTCAACTCAGCTGCTACATCTGCCCAGGCTCTCCTAATCTCCTCCCTTAATTCCTCCAGCGGGCAGCTGGAATGGGCCGAGGGGCCCCGCCGGAGATGGAGGAGCAGGTGGCCGCCTCAGAACTCTCATATGTATTTTCAAAAAGTTACCAGACAGGAAATAAAACCTTGCCTGTCGTGACTTTTTTCCCCCATCGAAGCGTCCTCTCCGGAGCTGTAAAGTGTAACGGGTTGCTATCAGTGATTTCAATGCTTATGCAACAATGTGTGAATGATATGCACGCACTCACATTTGCTTTGCCAGGGGACCAACCACCGCTGGAAAGTGGGACATTTAAGAGATTTCATGCAGAGCTGTGAAGATAAAAGTATAATGGCTGTAATGGCACCAAAAATGTAATTACAGCTATTCCGTTACATTCAATTACAAAAATTCACTTTGATAAGGTATTATCGTGGCAGGGGTCACGGTGAGGCCTGGTTCCCATGGTTACAGTCCCACAGGCACCCACGGATGAATTAAATATCCAGTGGAATATAACGCCCATTCTCACCGGTCAGGAGTCTGAGTTGTTCCCCGCATCAGCTGGCGGGTGTTTGTCAGGCGGACGCGGTGCGAGTCCATGTCCATCGATGCATACGTGAAGGGGGATATCTGGCGGAACAGGCAGCAAATGTGCAGGTAAGATAAAAGAAACGGGCACTGGTTGAGGGAGGACTGTGGAGACAGCGATCCATACTGATAAACCAGATTATATTTCCCATGACCCACGCCGTCAAAAGATGATCGAGAGACGTCACATAGACAAACAAGGCCTCGCTACACTGTTCACACAAAGACCAGAGTTCTTTTTCCTCCACATATTGCTCTTTGAGATTATGTAACACGCTCTACTAACAGTCAGCGTGTTACATTTTAAAGTTTTTTTTTAATTGTTTTTCAAGTTTTGTTATTTTTTAAGCGGCTGTAAGTAATTGTGGCTAAAAACTTAATTCTGATTACCAATTAAATGAAGTATTTTTGGCAATTTTTCATCTTGACACTTTCCTGGATTTAAACGATAATGCAAATCATCCTCCAATCATCCTCCAAATTAAGATTCCACTGTTTCCAGCTAATAAGATAACTGAGAGTCACTCACGTTGAAGACGACAGTCATTAATTTTCTATTTAGCTTATTGGTGGAGAAAGCAGGAGCTGCCTTCCGAGCTGTCAAATGAGAAAGATAAAGATATTCTGAGACTGTCTCGCCCCTCCAGAGGCCTTCAAGTAGACATCGAGTTTGTCCAAAAAAACAGATCCCGAGACACCAGATACCAAGACTTGGTGGCGACGTGCCGAACGTCACCCGCTGAACAAGCTCCTTTTTTCTCTCCTGCAGGTTCGACAAAATAGCATAACGTCCCGACGACGCCTGGCGAGCGAGTACGGGGTCCCCGCTCGCGCGACGAGTCAAACACACGGTCGCGTTTTAGCGGTGCGCCTAATCACTGTGCGGTTCTGAGGGGCCCCGGAATCACAGGATCCGATACATCATCAATCCGTCACTGTCTGTGAACCCGTGCTCTCCTGGCAGAGACTCAGGCACTGAATTAATCACCGCGACCGTTATTGCCAAATTACTGACACGGGATCAAAGATAAACGTCTCCCCCGGCTGACGCCGACTGACGGCCCACAGTCTGATTAATTTCCCTCCTCTCTGGTGATTGACAAGAGACTCAAACTGAGGATGCTGCATCCTAATCGTTGCCACCCATCGCCTGGATTACAATAGCAGTCGCCATTATACTTACTACTACAAGCCGGGCCGCTGTGCAGAGAGGGACAACATATTCCTGGGCTGTTTTGTTTTTTGTTTTTTTCTTAAGAGGCGCTGAGTGAAGCCCGAGGGTCAGCGGCACAGCACCTTCTCAAAGGCCTCAATTTGAGCTGGAGACAGGATTAAGTTATGTGGTCCCTTGTCCCGTCAAACGCAATAAGGAAAGCGCTCGCTTCCTCGTGACCGGAGCTCCGTACAGACACACAGAAACAATAGATGCGGCCGGCAATAACGCAGCCGCGTTTTAGTAATGTGGTGAGACAGGTTTCCTAAGAGGAGATGGAACCTGGATATTAGCAAAGGGCCACATGTGACCTCCCTGGATGAGCGCCACTCATATGCCCGTTAGAGAAATCCGGTCTTAATAAGCGGCAAAAAAACAAAAACCCATCACCTTTTTGATCTTCGCCTGTTAGCCTAAACAGGCCTATCAGTCTTGATACCAATCCAGTGGAGAGAAGCGGGATCAATCGAATCCCTTCTCTTCCCTCTCTTTTGTGGTAAGTTGCAGCAGGGGCTGGCGTTGTCATAGAAACAGCCGCAGCAGAAAAAGGTTAGCTTGTTGTTGAACTTGGTAGGATGCATGGAGTAACGAGAGCCATCATTATGTGAGGTATCAGCAGCACAAACGGAGGGGCGACTGCTTCTGTTGTTTGGCTGAAAAAGCGAGGGCTTAATGTGCGACAGTGACCGCAGGTTCTCATCCCTCTCTGTGGGAGAATGCAGGAGGATATGATGACGCTCAGGGACAATTTGGGGTAATATACTGCCCAAGGTGGCGGAATTCCTGCAGGGTAACAAATCTCAGTGTTTTGAGGGCTAAGAATTAGATGCGCGCGCGCGCCACCAATGCAATGATCTTGTCTGGTCTTCCTTCAGAAATGAATCCTGTCCGGCCCGCCTGCGGTAAAGCTGAGGAACGGTGTGATATCTCTTTACTTTAAGACTTTGCATTAGCATTCACACCGACTGGTGAGCCCGCTGGGCGCTCACAACCCGCTGAGACGTTTGTAAACGCGCTTCGATTTTCACAAAGATGTGACAGCGAGAAATTTTCCCACACGGAAAGCACATTATCGGCTGCTACGTTTATCCAGGTAGGGGGAGGAGATGACACATCAAACAGCTCTGGCCTTGATAGCTAGTTTGTTCCGCCAATTGGCAGCGACCGTAAAGACGGCCCCCGCGGGTTAGCGCCGCTACGGCCGTTAGCTTAGCGAGCCGGAGCAGCACGACGGCCGCGTGTCAACGATGGCTACTCCGCACGTACGTCCGGACCAATTCCACCAACAATCGTTGCGAAGCATACGCTCGCCGCACAAAGCGCTTGATGTCTTTGAGATCAGGCTACGCCTATATGGTCTTTTTTAGAATGGTTAATCAGTGACTTCCGCCTCAAACCAGAGCTAATTATTAGCTATTAGCGTAATGCAGGAGGAACCCAGGAAATAAGGTATTTGGTATTTAATTAGGCTACATAGGTATGTCGTTGTGGGCTTTTTAGTAATAATTTTAAAGAATAAATTACGGTACGATAACTATTTAAACGTATGTGTTAAAAATAAATGATTCCTTCATTGGGGGTTTCTCTATCCCCTATAGCGTCTTTCCCTGTGGCGATGGTGTATTCAGATGTGTGATAACAAGGCCAGATCCGTGTCTTCAACAGTGGGATTGCTGTGAGATGGGCAGCGGGGAACATCCGCAGCGCAGAGGAGGAGATACGGTGAGGAGCGCCGTCTCACCAGAGGCGAGTGGTTACAGCACTGAGCTGAAAGTGAATGACTGATCGGTTTCCACGCGCTCGCGCCCCCGTTTAAAACCACCTGGTTCTCCCCCTTCAGAGGCTTCCCAAACTCAAGAACCACAAAGGAGCCTTTTGAAGTGATGCTGGTGTTTCAAGAGGGACCGCGGAAATCCCTCTTAACTCGCAGACCTGCTGCCTCGTAGATGTTTAATTTAAAACCGGACCCCTCGTTTTCCACAGGCGTCAAACTTTTTTAAGGGACACATGTAAAATATCAGGACAAGAACATTTCTTTGAATGCTTTGTCATCCTTTAACAGTTTCAGTTGTGACAATCACCAGGAATGTACGCCTAGCCTGAGCTATAAAAAGAGATGAAAACCTGCAATCTCCTGTTTATCCTTCAATACACTGTAACATGCTCCTAGTAACAGCTGCTACACCAAAGCAAATGTGTTCAGGAAAATCATTTTGATGTGCCGATTCCTTGGCGACCCTCCATTCTGGTCTTGCCTCATATTCCCCCAGAATTCTCTCCGCACTGAGCCTGAATCAAAAGCTCAGAGGAGCGGCTCGCCTGCCGCAGAAAGGATCACCGCTGGGAATTCTCCCCACCAACATTCAGCCCGAGAAGAAAGGCTCCCGTTGTCGAAGTGTGTTCGGCCCTGACTTATAATTACATTCAATTAGGATAAAACAAAGCTAATCCGGAGTGCGTGAGACACTGCGTCCCTGCTTCTAATGAACCGATCCCCGTTACCGCTTGAGATAAGATGTTCACATCAAGTAGAACGAGGGAGAAACAGTCATATTTTACGCTGCCGCCTTCTATTTTCAGCTTGTTCAGTGAATTCCGCCACTTTAGCAGACGTTTTAGACGTGCCGGTCGTGTGTTGTCGTCCCCCAACAACAGCAGCCAGCGTAACATTGCTCTGAATCACACCTCTCCGTCGGCACGAATCAGCGTCAAAAAGGCAGGCGACCTTCAGCGGAAAACCCCGAATGTGCCACAGAAGATTCAGAGAGCACATCTTTTTGTGGTCTTAACGGGTTTCAAAGCAGGCTAGTGGTTCTGGGCGAACAACACGAAAAGGTGCGGATTTAGGGCGGGGGGAGAAAGCCCGGTAGTGGGAGATTATAATGGAAATCACTGCTGAGACACACAGCCTGCGAGGAAGAGGCCTGGGAGTCATCGTTTGCTGCTTCAGGCTTTAGTCAATCACACCTTCCATTGGCCACCGTTTGCGTCGCTGAAGGTTTTTCCATGTGGCTCAATGGTGTTTGCGCTCCATAAGTCAAACGGCCTATAATGAGGGATTTTCCCATTAAAATTCCGTCGGGGGAAACCGTAATCGTGTTTCAGTGGCCCGCCAACATCAAGGTCTCAATGTGATTAGGAGAACATTATGATTTTTAAGGAACTAATCTTATTATGACATGCACCACACGGAGATGATTAATACCGCAATTGGGACGCGCGCGTTGTCGGAGGCTTATTTGGACGCCACAATCCACGCAGGTAAAGTTGTTCTCCGGTGACTTTTCTCAGTTGCAGCCGTTTTTCACCGGCGCGACACATCCATGAAATGAGACTCAATTTGGAAAACAAAGGTCTGCGACTTCATGGAAAGCGAAAAGTACATATTATTAGTATTAATGCATGCAGACAGCCTCCTCATTACCTCCACTGTGATAAAGGAACCGTTTTACATTTTTGGGAAAGACGACAATTTGCTCTGTTGCCGAAGGATTATATATATAAAAAAGCTCTCATGTGTGTCCTTAAATTCTGAGCTACAAAGAGTTAGCGTAGCTTTGCATTATAACTGGAAACAAGGTGACAGAGCCGGCTTGGGTCTGTCCGAAGGTGATAAAAGACACTTGCCGACGGAATACAGGATTAATCACAGAGCTGCGGTTGGTGGAAGAATGGCGACCTTGTAAAACGAAACCTCTTTGATTTTGTAAATAGAATAATAGAATCACACGTTCTTCCACTAACAGCGGTGTTGTGATTTATCTTAAAAACGTCCTGACATCTACATGTCAATGAGATGCAAACTGAAGATACTGGTGAGCTAATCTTTATGCTAAGCCAAGAGGACCTCAGTTTCATATTTACTGTACATTTTTTTCCATCTAATTTCCCAAAATGACATGAACTGGGTCACGCAGGCCTTTGGAGAACGTTTGAATGAACCCAGTGCACCGTGACCACCGCACGGTGAT
This sequence comes from Gasterosteus aculeatus, assembly GCF_964276395.1. Taxonomy (NCBI): domain Eukaryota; kingdom Metazoa; phylum Chordata; class Actinopteri; order Perciformes; family Gasterosteidae; genus Gasterosteus; species Gasterosteus aculeatus. Next base: position 19,666,824 of record NC_135701.1, on the reverse strand, counting down.
CACATGTGCTCAGTTCATTTACCATCCAATTCAATTTCACAGCCCAGCTGTGCTACGTTACCCCCACCCCCACCCTACCCCCCCTCTCCGCCTTTTTGTCGCTTTCAACCTCCATTTGAAAGAGTTCTGGGAGACAGCAGCGGCCTCAGTGTTGGTCGATCAAATTTTCTCATTAATTCAAAAGGTGGCGCGGATGCATTGCGATTACGACATAAATAATAAACACGCCCGTTCGTCTCCCCGCGGTGGACACTGTTTAATTCAATGTCCATCCATGTGTATTACGGGAACTGTCTCTCCAGGGTCAACGAAAAAGCAACAGCCTCGGACAAATGACACTATTGTTCCAGACTTAATAAACAACCAGTCAGGTTGTGTTACAGTGCAATGTTCCAGGGGGGGGGTGAAACCACTGATACATACAGAATGGTTCATGTTGTCACGCCGGCGTGTTTCAAATGACATTTTTCATATGATACCTGATCTGACGGTTCCCTTTCTGCCATCAGATTAAGTGACGTCCCCGCTATTTTCATCGCGATTGCGCCGGTATCCGTTTCTCGGATCAGAATATGTCCATGTGACTTGAGCTCCAATTTGAAAAAGCAATTACCGATTATGCATCTACGGTGTTGAAAAAAGAAAGAAAGAAATAAAACAACCGAAATGAGGGAGGAGGTGGATTCATTTACATTGTGACGCACCTGCAAGCGTTGGGCGTGCAGGGTACATCCATTTTTGAGCGAGAACTTTACAGGGATCAAAGATCTTTGGCTCGTCAAGTCATCGTCATTCAGTGGGGCCTTTTCATGATCAGAGCACTGACGCGAAGCCACCGTGAATAATGGAACAGGTTGTCGGCACCAATAGAGGACTTCCTTCTGGTTCCAGGCTGTACAACATGGCCTCTGTGTGGCGACTGCCAAGGTGTTATGTCTCCACCTACAGGCACTCGGAGGAACTGTTTGTGCTGGACTGATAGGCAGGATAATCATATTAACCCTCTGAGCAGCACATTTAATCAGCGCCAATTATAGATCTCAGTCATATTTAATGATACATTAGGTACAAGTGGATATGATTAGGCTCGAGGAAATTCCAAAATATCAAAAGGAGATAAGCTACGTATCCAATTACACCCTTGTATCTGTGCCGTTTTTATAAAAAAAAAAAAAAATAAGGAAGATTAAGTACAAATCATGATGGATTACAATTAGTTGTATTATTCAACTTGAACAATGGCTTTACATAATCCAAAAACAAATGTGCAATAATTTGTGTGCCAAACAGTTTTTTTTAAATATTAAATAAAGACACAAAATAAAAGGTGGGGGGGGATCACATGAATTCAGAAAGTTTTTCCTTCACTTTCTCTTCGATGTTTGCAAAGTACTTCATTTGGGCAAGCAGGGCTTTGGCGGCTTGGAGCTCTCCTGGTGGTAGATGAAGAATAATTGAGTAAAAGAAACACAAGGTGGCTCAATCACTGACTCACTCTGTGACTTAAAGGAGAACTTTGGCAGAGTTTTACAAAACAAACAAGAAGAATGAGTGGGACCGACTAGAAAAAGGTCCCGATGCAGCGCCTGACTGCAATACCTTCAAGAAGGGCAGCGTCTATCGCCTCCGTCAAGACTGCCAGTTTCCCTGCAAGTGAGGAGGAGAAGAGTTCCAGTTCTTTTGGCACACTGACACATAAAAAGCACAGGGATTAGCTGCTCGATTTGAAGTTACACAAAACACATTAGAAAAATGGAGCGTGTGGATACAAGGAACTATTCTAGCTTCCATAATGGGACACAAATCGTGTAGAGAGACATGAATCGTGTCATGTATGCGTGCATCATTCATTGGACATTTTCCCCCTTGTTGTGCATTGCAACAGTAGCCAATCATATCCCATTTTTTATACTATGGCCCCATTCTTTTTATAAATGATCCATTCAGTGATAATATCATTCCAATTGGTAGTTTGCATTTTGAGCGGCGTTGGGCTGGATTCATATTGCCTGCAGGCTGCACAATTTACTGTTTTTAAAATCACCGCTACGTCAAATTATTTGATTAAACTAAATATCTGTAATCGGGGATTTTCTTTAGTTAGTTGAAAGACAGTATCAGTACAAATGGGCAATTAAACATTTGACTATTTATCAATGGTGCCTTTTGTGTACAATATGGAAATAATTTCCTTTCATTTTTATTAATTCAATTTGCCATTTGTTCTATTTTAGTAATGAACTGACTGACAGAAGCAAAGGGAAAGAACTTAGTAAACCTTAATATCTGTTTATTTTTCACAAGTAACATAATGCATATGCCGCAGCATGCATTGCAACACATGAGATCTGTCGGTTACACTGTAAACAACCAGTTCTTCTAGGAGGGCTGGCTCGTGGTATCAAGCCACACTTGCTGTTACCATGGTGACAACAGAGGTCACCAAATGAACCAGAACGGAAATCTTAAGGATTACACCTCCATCCCACAGGATAAAGGATTCCGTGTCTCTCTCACCTTCGTGATGATCGACGCTCGGCTCAAATGGATCCACCAGACTTTGCCTCAATAAATTGATCCGGCATTTGTTATTTACCCTTTGTGTGCCGGCCGATCTCTTCGGCGTCCTCTGGCGTCAGTGCTCCGTCGAGAGCTTCATTGATCTCCATCAACTCCGCCAGGAAACGCGGGTCCGCCCCGGGGTCGGTGCCCTCTTCGGTACGAATCCCCTCCAGCTCCAGCTGAAACGCAGGACGGGGGTCCGTCAGAAACTTCGAAGCGCTCGTTTACTACTTTGGACCGGCAGCCGGTGGAAGAAGCCGTCAAGACACGCCGCGTGCCGGCGTTCATGTAAATCAACTGTCAAGAGATTTCACACTCACCATATAAAGACCACGACTCAAAGGCTTAAGCAGAGTCTGGTATGCTTTGTTCACGAGAGCCGAGTGGCTTTCTGAATACTCCTGTTCCGTCTGCGAAAGAGAGAGACGTTATGGTCGCTTCCGACAGCGCGCGCTCCATAGTCACGCGTCGGGAAACCCAACGTGCTGCCGCGCTCGCGTATTCACAGACCTGAGTACAGTTCTCAGGACTGTCAGCTCGTGTGAAAATCACCCGTCTCAAGGTCGTGTGGATCTGTTCCTGCAACAACAAGCGGCGCGGGAGGCGGCTGCCTTGTGGCCTCGTATAAGTAATGAGTTTTCTTTACACGATGAGGAGCTCGGGGGAGGGAGGGGGGGTTGTCTAATTACGGATAAATGGCCAGAGGTGCTGATGAATAAAACGGAGCGTGAACAATGTCGGACAGGTTGTTTGTGAAGAAAGCGTTTTACATTAGCTTCCCTCTCTCGCTCAATGTGAGTCAAGCTTTCATACCGTATAACGACAACATTCTGCGTGCTGCACGAAATAAATTACCTGCGATGCAACACTCCTCCTCCTCTTCCTCCCTTGGGTGACTAAATAATGCTTAGTCATCCAAACTAACTGTCAATTTCTTTTTTAATGATGCACGAGGGGGTAAAGAGTCAGCGGTTTTACTACTTTATAAATAAACTATATCTTATTTCTTTCCGTGAAAGATATTTATAGCTGCACTAATCAGTGGTTACATCCTCTGTGTCTTTAAACTGCCCTTCCTATAGTTTCTAACACGTGGCCTTCAGCTGCCAACTGCTGGCTCAGCAAAAGCCACGGAGGCAAAAAAATATGTTCTAAATTTTGAATTTAGCATTTTTACTCAAGAATATCATTTGGTGATTAATTAATAACAAAATGAAGTTCTGAATTCTGCAACAAATATATCTGTCATTTTTCTCCTCTGACCAATGGGTGGGAAACCATTGCCCCCACAGCAGGGATAATGAAGTACATCCATCCATCGTCAAACCGCTAATCCTGCAGACAGGGTCGCGGGGGGGGCTGGAGTCTATCCCAGCCAACTTCGGGCATTAGACAGGGCACAGGATAATGAAGTATATGTAGAATATAAAAGGCATAGGCATTGGACCACATTAGACAATCAAATTACTTAAATGTTCTCTTGTAACGCCTTTTAGATTCTTAAAACAATGTGTTTTAATGTATACCGTAAACCAGATTTTTCTAATGCAACCTTTGTGTCCACCAATCGTGTATAAGAAGGCAAAGGACTTTCTATCTTGGATTATATTATTTTACTTATTCTCTTTCATAGAACTTCATATTTATTTGGCCAAGACCTTTTCCCAGTGGACATCTTCACATAGCAGGAAAGGCAAAGTTTAAACCAGGTACCAACCTGGTACTTATTTATATTGATCTCAATGCTTTCATCTCATTTGCGATTCCTTGAACTTGCACGACCCGTTGCAAATTATAGGCTAAGCTGCTTCATGGCCTAACTGTCAGCGTCTCATAAGGACATCACCAAATGTCACGTGGTCAAATAAGGTGTCCAACTCCCCTGTCACGGGTCACACCTGGACTAACAGATGTAACTGGACTGATGTGCATTCTGGTTCCCGCCCACATCTCCTGCCTACCACAGACTTCTGGCTGAAGTTGTCTGGATGTAGAGCCCGCTGGAGCTGCAGGTATCTTCTCTGCAGCTTCTGTGTGTCCACCGAGAACGTGAAGTCGCTGAAAAAAACAGGCAAACACAACGCGGGGGTGACGTCATGTCGCGGCTCACAGTTACACACCGATGGCAGCGGGGAAATCATAAATACAGAGTGATACTTACCAATCCATCGTTTTAAAGTAGGACGCATCTTCTTCCGGGGGCTGGATGACGTTGCATGACGTACAGAAGAAGGCGGGATTTGCATCGAGCGGCTGTTCGCACTTCCAGCAGCGCACTTGGACTTGACCTGTGCAGAAGCTCCTGTGGGAACTGGCCGGAGTCGTGGAGTCGATGAGCTTCCTTTCCCTCCCCCGCGCTTCGAGCTTCAGGCAGCTGTGCCGTGTGTCCTTCACGGGGATGCTGCTCATGCAACGCGTCCGACATGTAACAGTCGTATAAGCGGTCTGTCGCCTCGTCGCGAGGCGGCCGTGGTGCAGTAAAGCCCCCGATGAGCACAAAGTGCGCAACGTCTTCAACGACAACATTTCTTAAAAAATATATATATATATATACATATATATATATATAAAATACACCACTCGCGGTGCTGTAATGGTGTCAGCGAACACTCAAAGCTCAGCGAGTCCTTCCTGTCAAAACATGTTAATTTCTCCTCCAGAAACGGGAGGAAGTGCGTTCTGTGTCTGCGTATCCGTGTTCTCGCGCCACACTGCCACCCGTCGTCATGGCGGCGCAGCGGGGGAACGTCTCTGAGTGCGGGGAGGGGAGGGGAGGGGGGGGAGGAGGCTAGCAACAGCGGCGAGCAACAACAGCTAGCACGCGCAGCCGCAAGAAACAGCCAACGCAATAACTTAACGGATAATCAAATAATGTAGCGTTGGATTTGATCGCGCCACGGCAAACGTAGTAAGTTCAACGTTGCGAGGTCTTTAATACACGCTATAAACGTATCGCTGACACGTGCACTACAACGTTTGAGAGGATGTAAACTTAAAAAGAATCAATTGTCAGTACGTTGCCAGGTTAGCTCGTGGGCTAACCTCAGCCTAGCTTAGTTTGCTAACGTGTTATTTCAGAAAAAAAGTGATATCTCTTGTTGGCTCGTTGTCAGCCACCAAGTGGCTTCCTTTAAAATACCATTTGAGGTCACTTAATGGCATTAATATGAATAAAACACTCCGCCTTAACTTTCCGCTGAGAAGTGCTTGCTCAGCTAACGGAGCTAGCCGGCTGACAAAGACATTCCATGCTAACGCAACCAGCTGGGACTGGTCCGCGGAGCCTCCATCCAAACTAGCCGGCTACTTTCCCAACGTTTCGTGAATCTGACGACACGATCAAGTCTGGCTCGATGTATTAAATCACCTTGTGTGAGGAGCAGTAGCCCGTAAAGCCACAGCCCTTTTATTGCCAAATAGTGTTGTTGGGACATAACTTTTTAAATTAAAATATACGCATGCGAGCTTTAACGCTTTTTGTTGCAGAAGATGTCCCTCCCAAGCGTGTCGGCGATCAGCTGGGACCTCATTAACTAACCCTATTGCGACGACCAAGGCGATGGTCGATGAGGAGTTTTGGTCACACGCAGAGTGGCTTGTCCACCAGGGTCTTCACCGAGCGCTGGAACCCAGATAACACCTGCAAACCCTGGTAAGTATTTCATTGACTGAATGTGCCGTGTTGTGCTGCCACATCATCTGCCCTCACCGGGCTGCATCCCATTGAACAGTTGCACAAGTTCCTCTGATCTGGGGCCAGTGTAAATATGCCTATTTGGTTCAAAAGATCAGACTGGGCGTCTTCAGTCCTTGTCTCTACAGTTTCCTGTCAAAAGGACGAGCTCCAGTGAATGCCAAGTCCTGACTCATGTTGCGTGTTTGTAGGTGGTGGGGGGGTTTTGGGGGCGGAGGTGCAAAAGGTGACGGTAGTGTATTCCAGAGAGAGACACTGGTCGGAGACAGCAGTTTCTACAAGGTAAACAGGATCTGGTCCTGAAGGCCGAGGGAGGTGCTTCTCAAGGCTCCCACAGACAATACGCTGGGTATTATTAACGGAAACGGCTAAGAATAGAGAGCAGGGGAGCGAGGTGGCTCCTCTGGCGGTCATGTTGTTTGGGTTAAACGAGCCAGAACGAAACATCATCGTTAGAAGAGTGGCTTCTCGAGCTCACATGGGTGTGTCACACACACACACTGGCTGAGTGTTGATTTCCAGTGCTTTATCTGTGCAGCAGCAGAGGAGTAGTCCTGGATCGCTCTCCGCTGCTTATGTAGGCTTGTTTTGCTCAACGTTTTCGGATTCGTAAGTAGAGCTATTTTCAAATGTGTTTTGTGCGGTTTTAAGTGGTACTCGGTAGCCGTTTGCCATGTGTAGATGTGAGCCTGAAGACTTTCTCCTAATTAGTATCGGGCAACAAATCCTTTGTTACATTTTGTATTTTTTCAAACATAAACTCTAATTTGTTAACGTATGAAATGATCAAACGGAAATATAATTATAAACATCCGTCGATGACACTGACTCAGCATCGGCACCAGTAACAACGCATCAGACAATAAAAGGGATTTATTAATTCTGAAAGGGATTGAATGGACGTGCTTTCTTTCTCATCCATTTGGGCCCTTAACATTTGAAATGCTGGGTCCAGTTGGAACCCTTTCTCAAAACAAGATTAATCACGCCTGTGTAACAACAGTTGAATCAATAACACGATAGATCACACAGAAAAGTCAATCAGGCGGTTCTTTGTCACAGGAAGCGTGCATCTATTGTATTACTCTTATCTGCAATTCTACTAAAATCTACTAAAATCTTCTTGTTTTTGACCTTTTTTTGTGAGCAGTGTACTAGTGATATTTGGGGCTGGGTATTCGGTTGTGGATTATGTGAAGGCTGTTCAGGGATCAGAGGCAAAGGCGAAGTGAGTTATTTGTGTTTTTCTAATTGGGGAAAAAAAAGCAATATTTGTCTTTAAGCTTTAACAAGTTCCATATAACTTAGGACATCACTGTGCTCCATTACGAACACGACGTTGTGTGATTTCTTTCCCCCCCTCACAGATAAACCATGATCCCCATCACTGAGCTGCGGTACTTTGTGGACACGCAGCCGGCGTACCGAATCCTGAAACCATGGTGGGACGTGTTCACCGACTACATCTCCATCGTTATGCTCATGATCTCCGTGTTCGGCGGCACGCTGCAGGTCACCCAGGACAAGATGATCTGCCTGCCGTGCAAATGGGTGGTCAACAACACCTGCAGGAAGAACGTCAATTCCACCCTCATAAATCCGTTGTACATGCAGCCCAAGGGGATCCAGTATGATCTGGACCGCCACCAGTACAACTATGTGGACGCTGTGTGCTATGAGAATAGGTTGCACTGGTTCGCCAAGTATTTCCCGTACCTAGTGTTACTTCACACCCTCATTTTCCTCGCTTGCAGCAACTTTTGGTTCAAGTTCCCGCGGACTAGTTCCAAACTAGAGCACTTTGTGTCCATCCTGCTGAAATGCTTCGACTCCCCGTGGACGACGCGGGCGCTGTCGGAGACGGTGGTCGAAGAGAGCGACCCGAAGCCGATGAAAATGAACGGCTCGATGGACCACAAGGCGTCCGTCGTCAGCGAGGACGTCGAGGCGAGCGTCCCCATGCTGCAGAGGACAAAGACGCGCTTCGAGCAGGGCATCGTGGATCGGACGGAAACGGGCGTCCTGGACAAGAAAGAGGGGGAGCAGGCGAAGGCCCTGTTTGAAAAGGTCAAAAAGTTCCGGATACACGTCGAAGAAGGGGACATCGTGTACAGGCTGTACATACGTCAGACTATTATCAAAGTCATCAAATTCATCTTTATCATCTGCTACACAGGGTATTACGTGCATGATATTAAATTCAGTGTTGACTGCTCGGTGGATATAGAGAGCCTGACGGGTTACAGCGTGTACCGCTGCGCTCACCCGCTCGCCACCCTTTTTAAGATCCTGGCCTGCTTCTACATCAGCTTGGTGGTGGTGTACGGTTTGATCTGCATGTACACGCTGTGCTGGATGCTGCGGCGCTCGCTGAAGAAGTACTCGTTCGAGTCGATCCGGGAGGAGAGCAGCTACAGCGACATCCCCGACGTGAAGAACGACTTTGCGTTCATGATGCACATGATCGACCAGTACGACCCGCTGTACTCCAAGCGCTTCGCCGTGTTCCTCTCGGAGGTGAGCGAGAACAAGCTGCGGCAGCTCAACCTCAACAACGAGTGGACGCTGGACAAGCTCCGGCAGAGGATTACCAAGAACTCTCAGGAGAAGCTGGAGCTGCACCTTTTCATGCTGAGCGGCATTCCCGACACCGTGTTCGACCTGATGGAGCTGGAGGTTCTGAAGCTGGAGCTCATCCCCGACATCACCATCCCGCCGATCATCGCCCAGCTGGTCAACCTGCGGGAGATGTGGCTTTACCACACGCCGGCCAAAATCGAAGCTCCCGCGCTGGCTTTCCTGCGCGAGAACCTGAAGTCTCTGCACATCAAGTTCACGGACATCAAAGAGATTCCCTTGTGGATCTACAGTCTGAAGAACCTGAGCGAGCTCCATCTGACGGGCAACCTCAGCGCCGAGAACAACCGCTACATCGTCATCGACGGGCTCCGGGAGCTCAAGAGGCTCAAAGTTCTTCGCCTGAAGAGCAACCTCACCAAGCTACCTCAGGTGGTGACCGACGTGGGCATGCACCTCCAGAAGCTCTCCGTCAATAACGAGGGCACCAAGCTGATGGTGCTCAACAGCCTGAAGAAGATGGTGAACCTGACCGAGCTGGAGCTCGTTCGCTGTGATCTCGAGCGCATACCGCACTCGATCTTCAGCCTGCACAACCTGCAGGAGATCGATCTGAAGGACAACAACCTGAAGACCATCGAGGAGATCATCAGCTTCCAGCACCTTCATCGGCTGGTCTGCCTTAAGCTCTGGTACAACCAGATCGCCTACATCCCCATCCAGATCGGCACGCTGACCAACCTGGAAAAGCTGTACCTGAACCGAAACAAGATCGAGAAGATCCCCGGCCAGTTGTTCTACTGCCGCAAGTTGCGCTTCCTGGATTTGAGCCATAACAACCTGACCCACATCCCCACAGACATCGGCTGCCTCCAGAACCTGCAGTACCTGGCAGTCACAGCCAACAGGGTGAGTACTCGGGTTTGTTCGCACCAAACAAATGTCCAGGTTTCAACTTCTAAGGCCGCTCTGCTTCTCTCCTGCCATGTGACCCCCCCCCACCCCTCCCTCTACAGATTGAGGCTCTGCCCAATGAGCTGTTCCAGTGCAAGAAGCTTCGCACTTTGAACTTGGGCAACAATTGCCTGCAGTCGCTGCCGTCGCGCTTCGGGGAGCTGACCGGGCTGACGCAGCTGGAGCTGAGAGGGAACCGCCTGGAGTGTCTGCCGGTGGAGCTGGGCGAGTGCCGGCAGCTGAAGAGGACCGGCCTGGTGGTGGAGGAGGACCTCTTCAACACCCTGCCCTCGGAGGTCAAGGAGCAGTTCTGGAAAACGGACAAAGAGCAGGCGTGAAGTGGTCTAGTGGGAACAGATACTGAATCAACCCGGGGGGGGCTCCACTCTCCCCACCGGGGCACGCTGAAGTGTACCGCCGGTAAGGTTTTGGGTATCGAGAGCCGACGCCGGTTCGGGCGGGACCAAATTGCAGAAAGCTCCTGGCCGTTGTCTTAGTTCTTCACTCTGTAGTCGATTGTTCTTTGTTTTGCAAACAGCTCCTCGGGCCTTTACAGTGACACCAGTGATGCTCAGTGAAGGCCATTGCATAACACGCAGCCCACTTCATCATAAACAATGACAGATTTAGCAGTCCCATAAGTTTTAGGTCATAGCTGTAGTCCATGTAACTAGTGTACATTCTGGTGGCCATTGTTCTTCAGGCCCTCGAATACCCTTCAATCTGACTGAAATGGAACTAAATGGGGTCGTCGTGGCTACAGAGGTAGAGAGGGTGTGCTGGGAACCGCAAAGTTGGTGGTTCGAAGTGTCCCTGAGCAAGCCACCTGACCCTAATTGCTCCCCGGGCAAAAATGTAAAAAAAGCCATGGCATAAAAATGTAATGTAAGTCGCTTTGGATAAAAGCGTCAGCTAAATGACCTGTAATAATAATAATAAAATCTACACATGTGTCGGGGACGACATACAGCACGTGGTGTTGGACTAGAGGTCCGAGGGGCTGATCTGTTGCACCGGGTGCTGGGAGAGAAGCATTCAATCTACTTCTTCTTATTCCAGAATACGACGGCCACCCAGCGGAGTCGGTGGAGCAGATACCCAAAGCTTACCGCCGGTATCCTGTTGAGCGGAAACGCAGTGAAAACTGTGTCATTGGCCGTTCCTTACTCACGTTGTACAGAATAAATGCAACAGGGGGGAAAGGTATTGGATGAGATGCATTCGATTGGGAGTTCACAAATGATAACGCAGCGTTGACATTGAAAATGTTTGTTTGTCTGAAACAAACGCTTACCGGAAACACTACGTCTGTTTATTATCCACTTTTCTTCGTAGTCTTTCTGTATTAAATCATGTGGAACTGCGTTATTCAAAACATGTGTGAGATCACAGCCATCTTTTAATCGCATACTACTTAAATAATTGTGTTGGAGTCCTTGAGATGAGGTCAATATGGAATTTAATCATCATCTAATTAATATGAAAAAGATTTTTACGAGGGGAAAAAACGATGCAGTAAGGAAACTAGTTACATTGAGCTTAATTTACAAATTGTGACTCCTTCAAAATAAATCCTCATTGACAAGTGAGATTAGGCTTTTTTGAAAAGAGACATGGCCGTCGGATCAGTTGCCTTAACTTGTTTTCACACCCGCGTTAAGTATTGATTTCTGTTTCTTTTGTGGTCAAATCTGCCAAATCGGCCAAATTGCGTGCAGATAATTGTCTTTAAGCTGCACTGGACGCCCAAACGATAATAAGAGCAACGGGACAGTTTCCCATGTTACACACTGAGGGCCGATAAAAGATACTGATGAAGAAAAAAATACATTTCGTATGTGAGTATCACAAAATCAAAATTACATGTCATATATTATGATTATGGTTGACTAAATTGGACTTCCAACCTCATAGTGAAAAATGTCCTGAGTTCATCCACAAACAGAGAATATGTCTTCTCAGAACTCTTGCCGCAGCGTCGTATGTTATTGAATTATCTTATTCATAATTGTGGGAGATATTTTCATCGTTCCTTTATTTCCTGTCGTCAACGGGCCTCCATACGTTTCCAGGTTTGGCCCTCTAATGGTCATTTACTCTAATTCCTCTGTTTTTTTCCATTTTGTAGAGAGATGTGCTGTTAAGTTTTGCCTGAGAGTGTTTTTTGCCACAGTAAGCGCCACGCTAAAAATACACAGTACATAATATCATGGCGCAGCTCAGACGCAGCACAACACTTAACGGTGTGTTTACCCAGAGAACAAAGTCATCAGTTAATGTTTTAATAGACAACTGCACACAGACTTCCAGTAGCAATAGACTGGCACGGCTGAAAAGGGTAGTTTAAGCTATGGACATTTATTTTGGTAACATGTTAAACTATGCTAGATTGTGCAATATTGCCTTTACTTCAACTCTGTAAAGGTTATTTTTTATGTAGTTCTCAAAAGTACACGGGCATTATTTTTGTTTGTTTCTTTTTACTAAGTCGATGGTGAGAGTTTGGAGTCAACGCTTTTGCACCTGTCCCACAAGTTACATTTAGCTAAATGCAAATAATATAGTTTCTTGAATACATCAAGTGTAAATTATTCGGCACGGGGAGGTTGGACCGAATGACCACCGACCAAGAGATTAAATTAGACCTCAGGTATTCGATAAATATTTAATAAGTTATTTTTATTTCCGATCTACACCTAGAAAGACAAATTATTTCCCTTTAAGTCACAATTGGAGCATTTTAAATGACCTCCAGAACTCCTCAGCAATACGATTGAGACAATCACCTGTTCTAAATAAGACTGACAGCAGAGACCTTTGAGTGTTGTAGTCGCTCAGCACGGTAAAAATGCAGCGCCTCGAAGTAAAATAGTATTACAGATTTGATATTGAGCTTGTCGTTCATCTTTTTGTTCTGTTTTTCCTTTTTTTTATTTTTTATTCTGACTTTTTCATTTTGACAACACTTGGTATTATTACTATATAGCTAAATTACTCAGGAAACCAGCTAGTACTCACTCCTTGTTTGAGTTGATTGCCTGTTTTATCTTTTTACTACACGTTATTTTTTATTAATTTAAATAATTGTTTTATACAGTTACAGTTTTATATGCATTTCTATACGTTATTTTCTAGTTTGGTGTATTTAATATTGACTGCTGGTGTAAAACGAAAGGCGTTTTGTGTTTTTAAAGAAGCCACTCGGTCTAACATTGATTCTGCCTTTTCCTCACTGACCATGTGCAAACTGAGCTGAATTGTTTCGGGATTATTGTGTCTTTGTCGGGATTCGCACAGATGAGAGGGTGTGTGTGTGCGTGTATGTGTGTGTTTATCTGTGTGTCCGTTGGCATGATGAGACTCTCTCATGCTGTGATCTCCATTTTCGTCCTTTCCCGTTGAATCATTTTTGGGTACAAAATGCTTATTACAATGTTTCCCCAACTCGCATCCAATTGTAAATGATGTTAACAAAAATCGGCTTAATGCATTGTTGGTTTGCCAAATTTGTCATTAATAAGGAAATCATCAGTTTGTCAGTGTTAAAATGAATTATGTGACCGTATGTTTTAATGTGTTCCATCTTTTCCTGCACACCATCCACTAAAGGCAAAATAAACTTGATTGAGTTGAGTAATTATTTGACTTAGTTTTGGGTGTTGGATAGATAATGTGTCAATGTTTGGGATTATCCACCAAAGCACAACTGGTATGACGCTTCCAGGTGACCCTTCTCGACTACATCGTGTACAGAGTTGTGTCTTTAACAAGGTCCCTGAATCAAAATGTAATACAAACCTCATCCCAGCTTTCTCATTGTATGTTGGATGTAACCCGTAAAAAATCTGGTAGGCATAATAGTTAAACAGAGATGGCATAGAAAAACTGTAAAGCATTCACAGAATGGGAAAATTGGGATTCTATTGAGGCCCCATATTTTTTATCTTTGGCCCATATATCTTAACAGCACATGTTGGTCCAATTCTCTTATTTGACGCCTTGAGATGGTCTACTAATAAATAAAAGGAAAATTATTTAGTAACTGTGGACCTCTGTGGAGTCATGGTGGTTTACAGTAAGTTATGGTTTTTAGAACATTCTAAATTCATCCCGGAACCATTGGTCGGCGGCCCTTGTGCGTACACGGACATGTTTTTCCGATACACTGGTTCAAAGACGCAACGTTTGAAATGGTAAATTTGGTTGTGGACAATTACAGCGCGTATCTAGTGAAATAAAAAAAGCAGAAGCAGTTAAGAAGCTTTACACTGTTACGGTGTTTTAATGCGCATGTGATTATTAGAAGAAATACGAAGAACTTCCTTTTACTGAGGAGAACGTGATTTTTTTATTTGCAGTCTGGAGCTAACAAGCTAAGCTAACTAGCAAACAGTAACTCAATGAATGCCGATTGCCTCCTGAAAGTTAACGTTTTTGGTTTATGATTCTTTTCTTGGTGTTACAGGCTGTTACCCTTCAAACAGACCTTGGAGAAATTAAGATCGAATTGTTTTGTGAGCGGGCACCGAAAACATGTGAGGTAAGTTAGTTGACGTGAGGTAGAACATTTAGACCTGCTAGAGAAACGTTAAGTTAAGCTACCGAAGCTGTTATATTGTTACCAAATACACCGTCCTTGAATGATGAAGAATTAGGTCGACAAAATCTCACTTCAAGGTTTCTTGAAAAGTTGGCGGCTCTGCAATTAATAGTTTACTTGCATATATTTTGAAATCTGACTGCCTTAGTAGCAATTAACTAAAGAAAAATAAATGCATGCAGTTGATTTGAAGGCATATTAGTTTACCTCCACAATGCAATGGAAAGAAATACTTCATTATCGCCATTTCATTCTGTTGTTGCTACTATACTAGTACCCTACTTTAATGAAAGTACTTGTTTAGTTCCAGCAGAAACTGCTATAGACACCATTTAGGATAACTATTTAATGTGTAAAGGCCTTAAGGGGGATTTACACATCTTAACTAATGTTTCCTCTTTTTACAGAACTTTCTTGCCTTGTGTGCCAGCGGGTTCTACACCGGCTGTGTCTTCCACCGCAATATTAAGGGGTTCATGGTTCAGACCGGAGATCCTACAGGTACGGCACTGTTGCTGCATCTGCTGTATGTCTACACTAAGATGGCAAAATTCACGCCCTCATGTCTTGTTTGTATTTTTGCTCAAACCAATCAGGCACAGGCAAAGGAGGAACAAGTATATGGGGTCGCAAATATGAAGACGAGTTCAGTGAACATCTAAAAGTGAGTAACTACTAGTTCCAGCTTCTTTGCCGATGTCAGCGAGAGGGTTTACCTATTATTTAATCAGGGTTCACCCCCTATTCAACATTGTAACTTTAGTGTCCTTTTGCTTTCTCTTGCAGCATAATGTGAGAGGAGTGGTCTCGATGGCAAACAACGGCCCCAACACAAATGGATCCCAGTTCTTCTTCACATATGCCAAACAGCCGCATCTGGACATGAAGTACACCGTGTTTGGAAAGTACGCGACCTTTAGCCCGATACATTGGCGTTATGTGAAATGGAAATAATGATAGTTAGAATTTGCTGTAGCTCTTCTTACAGCCGGTTAGGGTGCCTGGAAGTTACTGAGCGTGTAAAATATATTTTATTGAAGCAGCTTCTCTCTCGCTCTCTCTCTTTCTCGCTCGCTCGCACAGAATCATCGACGGCCTGGAAACACTGGATGAACTGGAGAAACTTCCTGTCAATGAGAAGACGTTTCGACCACTGACGGAAACCCGAATAAAGGACGTGACGATTCATGCCAATCCTTTTGCTGGATAGACAGTTTTCTCTTCAAGTGTGTAAATAGGCCGTTAAGACAAACTTGGACCCTACTATTTCCAATAAGCCTGTTGAAAAATATGTCATTGAAAAAATACCATGCTTTAGTTACAATAGATGACCTGTCAGAGGCTAGAAACCAGATCAAAAGCCCCAAGACATCAACTGACTCTAATTATGTTATGCTGAGCAACCCCCCCCAAAAAAAGTACCACCAAAATAAATATGACTCATAAGTTGTTATGCGTTTACAAAAACAAACAAACCTAGTGGTAAATAAGAGAATACTTTCATTGCTGTCCATGGAGTAGTGCTAGACCTTTCCAGATGGTATACTTGTTGTTGTATGACATTCTCTGCATTACAATTTATGGGTCACCCTTTTCTATTTGTCGTTCAGAGTTTAGTCAAAAAGGACAATGGCCGACAACTGCAGACTAATCTTTAATTTTTTTTTCAAGAAAGAAAATGAATGCATTGTCAATGTTTTGTACTAAATAAAATGTTTGTAAAGAATGTGTTTTCATATTTTTAAATGTCACCACTTCAAATTACTAATATTCATAGACTTTTGACCTTTTAGTTTTATTTTTTGACCTACGATTTGTTCGACATTTTTACCATTATATTTTTTTTAAACGATTTTTCAACCTAATAACTTCTCTTTCCACGACATATTTCATGTCCATGCTAAAGTCGTAGGTCCGTAAAACAGGCGGCGCCGTCAAACCAGTGATGACCTACTACGTCATCATTAGTGGCCGAACCGTGTCGAGCAGACCTCAGCAATTTCTTGCAAACTAGTCCAAAAACTCCACACAAATGGCCTCGGACGATGCGTTTAAAGTAAGTCTACGCTGTTTGCGTGTTGCCTTTACCAACTTACTTACGGTCCATCTATTCATCGTAAAGTGACGTAACAACGGTGTGCGCGTGCGTTCCAGGTGTCTTCCCTGAGGGGGAAAGTCGCCCTGATAACGGGGGCCAGCTCGGGCATCGGCGCGGGAGCGAGTCTCCTGTTCGCCAAACTCGGAGCCCTGTTGGCTCTAAACGGCCGCGACGTGGACAACCTGAAGAAGATAGCCAAGCAGTGCACCGACTGCGGAGCAGCCGAGGTAACGTGACGTGACGTGACGTCACACCGGCCGGTACGCTGACGGTAACGCGGTGGGACTTGGACGAAATATCAAGTTGATAGTAGTGTAGTTACCACTTAAGAGTCCCAATGCACTAGTGTGCGCACAAAGGAACATTTAGGATCACCTGAGCTTGTTTTACAGTTCCACACTTTGTCAATGGGACAGTGTGTCCAAACCTTTGACTGATATGAAATAGACGGATCAGTGTTAGTAAAAAGCCTTCCAGACACCTCATTTAAAAAGCAATCACACAGTTTCCGCCTTTAAAAAAATGAATTGTTCATTATTGTGTGAAATAGGAATTTTTGCAAACGACTTCTTCGAGTTGGGGTCACGCAAGCCACCTCGTTTCACGTGTGTCCATGTAGCCGCTGCTCGTGACCGGAGACCTCACCGACGAGGACACGGTGAAGAGGACGGTGGAGCGGACCGTCGCCCACTTCGGCCGGCTGGACGTCCTCATCAACAGCGCCGGGATCCTGGCCATGGGCAGCATAGAGACCACCGACCTGGCCCAGTACGACAAGGTCATGGACGTCAACGTCAGGTGGGCTTTATCACACCACCAACATGATTTGTCCATGTGTATTAAATACAGCAATTGACAGTTGAACTGTTGCACGTCTAAAAATATACATTCACAGTGTGTGTATTTTTTTGATCTAATTTTCTAGAGCCGTTTACCACCTGACTCAGCTTTGTGTGCCCCACCTGATCAAGACCAAAGGCTCCATCGTCAACGTGTCCAGCGTGAACGGGCAGAGATCAGTGGGTATTACGGCCGGCCGCGGAGACACACGCACACGCACACACCCACCTCACGTCTTTGCTGTGGTGCTTTTTGAGGATCACCACACACACACTGTTTCCCCTCCGTAGTTCCCCGGCGTGCTGGCCTATTGCATGTCCAAGTCCGCCATCGATCAGTTCACGCGCTGTACGGCGCTTGGTGAGTGAGGCCTTTTTTCACCCTCTTCATACTGCGTGTTACTTGAAGCACTGTAGCGAATGACAAGTCCATCATTTACATTTGCAGAGCTGGCATCAAAGCAAGTCCGAGTGAACTCTGTCTGGTAAGAGGATGAAGGACGGGCTTGTGTATTTGTTTTTTTTTAGTATCAACTGTATTAGCAATGCTTATTGCATAATATTTCAGCCCGGGTGTGATCATCACCGAGGTCCACAAGAGAGCAGGACTGGACGAGGACCAGTACGCCCAGGTAACGCCTCACGCCAACACTTGGTTGTGTCGCATCGCAGCGCCGGGGAAGCGATGAGTCAAAGAAACCCCCGCGTGCCTTCTCTCTCTCTCTCTCTCTCTCTCTCTCTCTCTCTCTCTCTCTCTCTCCCCCCCTTCCAGTTCCTTGCAAAGTGCAAGCAGACCCACGCCCTCGGCCGCCCGGGGGAGGTGGAGGAAGTGGCCAACAGCATCGCCTTCCTGGCGTCCGACGCCGCCAGCTTCATTACCGGAGTCAACCTCCCCGTCGACGGCGGACGCCACGCCATGTGCCCGAGATAAGAAGATCATGTATGTGAAGATAGAGGCATGAAATTGCTCTTTCAACCTCTTTTTTTTTTTTTTTAGTTCCCGCTAAGACTGATAGCGCAGCTGACAGAGAATAAAGGAAGGGAAGTGCTTCAAGGACACAATTTGTCCTCCGTGTTTACACGGGTAGCTGTCAGGATTTGACAGTTCCACGTGTGAAATGAATATCAGGAAGCTTAAACCACATTTAAACCGCAGGCAGCGTGAATCCGTCTTATTTTCTCGCTTTGCCATCGACTTTTCTTTGATGTAAAGAAAAATTAAAGCTGCTTATCATCAAAAGGTTTCTGAATTTTATTGAATTACTTGTTGAGTCACTACTTCATTCACACAGCATAAAATGTCCACACAGATTAAACGCTGAGCGCTCCGGCACCAACCACTTTATGTGTAGTAATAAAATCCTCTGAGTTGATAGATTGGCAGAACCAGTCGCAATTGTTGCACAGAACAGTAAATAATCCAGAGGGAGATTTCCAAAAATACAGTTGATTGTCAGACAGATTAATAAAAAAAATCCATAATGCTCTAAAATGACCTTTTATGACACCGATGTCTGGTTTAGAACTAGAAAACTAAATAGAATCCCCTGTAGATAACAAAAAGGTGGCATAATTATAGACATTTCCATTTTGACAAATTTGAAAACCTAACGTCTCGTGTCAGACAGAACAAAGAATATTGAAAATGTTGAAAATAATACCATGAAAATATAATTTAATGAATTTGGGCATTTGAGTCTTATAATTTACAATCTTCCCTTTTGGTTTTCCTCATGAAGCACAGAGCCGGCTCGGCGAGTGTCGGCGGTTGTAGCGTGCGGTGTCTCCCTCCCCCTTTGTCTCCCTCCCCCTGTGTCTCCCCTGATTGCTGCGAGATGAGCGGTGCAGGGCGAGGTAGCGTCAGAGAGACTGACCCGGAGTCAGCGTGTCTGAGGCACACTGCAGACCTGAATGAGTGATGTTCTGTTTATAACGTGCGCGCCCAGAGGCTGTGGACAAATAACTATTGCACTTCATATTACAATGTACAGTACATATACATGTATAAATAATACATAAACTTTGAAATAGGAATTTTTGCATTTGCTGATGTAACTGTCCCATTTATGTACAGATCGCTCTTCTGCTAAATCGGGTCACAGCCCGTGAAGAAAATATGATACAACATACGGCGAGACGTTGGTGTTACTTCCTTCCCGAAAGGAAAACGCACAAAACCAGTCTCTGAAAATAAAAATGAAAAAAACGAAGCTTATTATTTTCCAAAGGTTGATTTAGTGCTAGAAGTCTTATCTCTGGGCCTTCTTTCTCCGGTGCCCCCTCCTTGTTTCTGCAGTCCAAGCATATTTCGTGGTCTGTTGCCGTGGAAACCATTTGCCTCCCCTGTCCACCTTCCTCCACGGCCAACCCCCCCCCCACCCCGACGCAGGGGCCTATAAGAAGCACACGGGTCCGACCTCCAGGTGAAAGCGCGCGCCGCGTTCTCTGACCGCGAGGTTGTACACGTCCACGATGGGGAGTAAGTTGGGGTCCTGGGTCTGGAAGACGAAGTGGGTCTGATGCCAGCGGCCATCTTTGATCTGGAAGTGAAAGGTGGGATCAGGTCGTGGGATGCGCTGACGGAGAGAACGACGTTCTCAACGCATTGGAGTTTGAAAAGAAAGCCGCGGCGCTTACCCAGCAGTCGTCCCGCAGGACGAGCGGCTCCAGGAGGTCGCCGGCCTGAATGGTCTCCCCCGTCCAGGCCCTAAAGCTCACGGCCCGGGGTGACGGCTGCAGCGAGGGCCCCGCCGCCCACACGGGCGTGTTGAGGCAGTGCACGGTGATGCGCTGCACGGCCTCGGTGCTCAGCAGGTGGATGAAGTTCATCTGGATGCGGCCGGCGGCCATCTCCAGCTGTGACGCGAGAAGATGTGGTTCTCAAATAACTCGGATTCAGCAAACGGGATCAATTACTCGACTCGGTTCAAATGAAGAAGTACAATCTTTAGACTCCAACTTGAATGTGAATATAATACAAGCATCTAGTGTACAGCTGTAGTAGTCTGTGTTTTTATGGCTGTAAAAATCCATCCCAAACATTAATATCCCAGAGGATATTCTAAGCGATGAGAGTTTACGTTTCTCGCGGCAAACAAGTAGTGATCCGCACCTTGGACACCGTGATGGGCTTCAGACACGTCTGTCCTCCCCCGGTGAAGTTGCACATCACCTCAATGGTGTCAGCAGCACAGCCGAGGTTGGGATCGATCCAGTAGGTCCCTGTCGGGTGGGGGGGGGGGAGCAGGCATTACGTGACGAGAACCCCCACGTGCACCAAGGGGACCCGAGCGCTTTGTGTTTTTGTGTCTCCTCACCGTCGTGCATCCTCTGTTCACAGCTGTGCAGGTCCCGGCAGATGCGCGCGGGGTTGTCGCGGTTACCCAGCGGGTTCTTCAGACTCTGGATCAGAGTGCTGAGATGCTGCAGGGTCTTGAGGATCTCCGTGCCTTGGTCCAACATGAGCAGGTCCGTGCTCTGATGGGTCTGCTTCGGGACATGATTACCTTGTAATTTCCTTTCTGTTTCCACCCATAATTAGATCAGAGGAAGGAAACCCATCGGGAGCCCAGCTGTGATGTGTGTCCGTGACCAGATGCTGGGAACTAACCTCGGGCCGATCGATGAAGACTTGAAAGGCGGCACCAAGAGCCTCGTTTCTCTGCAGGAGCAGAAGAGAGCAAAGCGATGAGGTGACAACACAAATGGGACTTTTCATGACCTGCTGTATATTTTACGTGACATCTGAAATGTACACTTTGCTGTGACTTTCATGACTTGGCATAACTGGTATTTTTGTAACTTTTTATGACGTCCTGTGAAACTGCCGTACCATGATTTACAAATAACGCCATGACATTCTATAATATGATTTTACACATATACTACTACAAGACTTTGGGGAATTTGTGATATAAAATATTTGTCAAATGTTATTTGGTTTTTATGAACCCTCGTAGAAATCTAATCGCAGTTTTATGATGTTTAAGAGACGGATGAATCTTTTTGGAGGAAATCCATGAACAACACTGCTGACTGCCGGCTACTCGATAAGCAGGGGACCAGATGGGGACAGCTGTGATTCACCGCGGGTCCACTAACCAGGCCCCCCCCCCCCCAGCGGTGCATCTGATCTCCTAATGACGGATTCCATTGAACGTACCACGTGTCACAGGAACAGCCGGTGATTCATGTTAATGAATTAATTTAACTTCTAACTGGTAAACCAGAGGCAGAGGAAATTGAATTAAATGAGGGGACCCGTGAAAACGCTTCATTACTGACAGTGGAAAAGTCCAGAGAGGAGATGAACTTTACGTTGTGTAGAACCTCTACAACTCTCTAATATATATTCTCTTGGTTGCCACCGACAACCGGAGGTGGAGAAGACAATTCCAGGTGTGGCTTGTCACTCTCGGGGCAAAAATGATTAAGTGCTGATAACCTTTGACCCCGACGGAACCTGTGAGCAGACTGAGGACATTGGAGCGCATTCAGGCGAATCGGTAGGAGGGAAGAGACAGCGTGTCTCATCATCGGCGTCGCCCTGGTTATTTGTCCTCAGCTGCAGTGGTTTGAATCGGATTCACCAGCCAGTGAATTAAAAAAACTAAATCTAGAGAGTCGTTATGAAATAGTAAACGGGGCCGACGTCATGGAAATTGTGGTATTAAGAGGTTACGGTCTACTTTTAAATGTGAATGAGACAGATGTAGTAAGCTTTTAAATAAAAAATGTGTATTTTTTGACCCAAGTGTTTTTGTCATACATTTCTATTAAACTGTGTTTTTGTGAAGTACTATACATTTGTTTTTTTTTACTTTTCACTATATTTTTACCATTTCATCAACTTACTGGAGAAATATACTTACAAGTAAGAGCGAGGAACTGGGAAGACCCTGAAAAAGAGAAAAGCTTGTATTTTATTCTCCACCTGTACTGCTGTTTGTTAGAAACAGCCATTCAGTCCATTTGTACAGTTTGTATCGTAACGACTTCTATAAATAATATTGTCCACTTTTTTGGGTGGATTCTCATCCAACATGCATGTATGCACAAACGCAGGCAGAAGTGTAGACTGAATGAAAGGGGAGTTTTGACTTACTGGTGGTCCCGGTGGTCCACGAGGGCCACGAAATCCCTGAAAGATTTCAACACGACATTAGCCTTTAAATGATTTGGCGTTTGTAGAAGACGATCGAGTAGTTGATTGATTTGGTTCGAGCACCGAGCCGAGGGACAATAATCACTCACCATTGGTCCTGGCAGCCCCTGCAGGAAACAAAAAACACAAAACATCCGTATTCACTAGTGGACAATCCCACAGAAATAGTTTGAGAGCAGACCAGATATTATTGTACCACGTGCAGTGTAATGCCGTCTTTGTGCCGACCCAATCTGCAGTTTGTTCAACCCTAATTTCCTACAGCAGACCCATCCCTGAATGTCGGCGTTTTCTTTTTTGTAGGACTGAGCTCGTGAAACGGGCCTTTGTGCGAGCGCTCAACAAACCACTTAAAAAGCTTAAGACGCGCACGCGGCCGACATTCATCACGCTGACAGGAATTCCACAGCAGCTAAGTGTCACTGTGAGAGTGTGAGGAACCAACAGCGGAGCCGCGACAGGAAATGAAAAGCGCCGAGGGGCCAAAAAGGAGGCCGAGCGCTGTGCCTTCTCCGTACTGAGCCTCCTAGCCTGTGCTCACAGTGCAGACAAACTGATGCATCAAAACACCCCCACGCACCGTCTCCCCCCGACTTCCTTTGTCACCCACGGCTCCCTGATGGAGAGAAAAGGAGACAGAGGATCACTCCATCACTGCCAAAAAGCAGGGGGAAGATAGACAGATGGGATGAGATATGGAGGTACGTACGGGATGACCGCTGGGGCCAATGATGCCGACGGGGCCCGCGGCCCCCTCCGTTCCCTGTGAAGGAGAGAGGCATGCCGGTTGACTGACGACACATATGATGGAGTGTCCGGCGGAGCGCTGCTTATTTTTCACGGACAGTGTGGAAGTTTGGGGGAGTTCAGTGCACTGAGAGTTTCCAAACTGCCGTTAATCTTCATCTTACCAGCAAGCCACGTGGTCCTTTTGGTCCCTGAATCCCTGCTGGGCCGAGGTCTCCCGGGGGTCCCTAGAAAGGCGGATAAGATATGTTAAGTTTAAAAGGTTAAAACCAGACTGAACATTCAATGACTTTTGTTGACCTCTATGGACAAGAAGCAGGATTTGTTACATTGATGACTTTCTCCGAGGTCATCAAATGGCTACAAACACGTTAATGCTAAAGTAACTGAGGCGTCTGTACCGGTGTCTTTCCTGTTTAAAGACACAGGTAAAATACTCTGATGGCCGTTGGGCCGATTCTAACGTTGGTTGCCAAATAAACTTTACAAAGAGAAAGCGCGTTCCTTTTAAACACAATATCTGTTGGTTTTCCAATGTGATTATTCTGCACACCCATCGAAATGCATTTGAATTCTTTTCAGCTGTTATCAGCTTCTCCATTTCCCGTGGGCAATGTTACAATGGGGATTAAGAGCAGGCTCTAAATTAAGTTTGCATATTAAAATAAGTGCATCCCAGGACACCGACATGCTATTCAGTATGCCAGAAAAACAGATTATTAAGGATGTCCTCCAGCACCCACACATATTTTGCAGTATGCAAGCCAGAGCACTTTTCGAAACTCACGTATTTTTTGTGCTTAAAGAAATCTCTTACTCAATGCCAAACTTGTTTATTCCCCAGCTAATTGTTTTTAAAGAAAACTCCACACGGCTTTTATTTAACAAATTACCCTTCACTGTCACGACGTTACGGTTTGCTTTGCTAAAAGCAGTCCCAGCGCGTTCCCCTCAGGGGGGGGGGGGGTTAGTGACGCCGTCCCGTTCTTTGAGAGCGGCGATCTTCAAAAACGCTCCTTCGGAAGCTGTGTGGTGCAGTGCTCCTGTTTTAGTCTACTGGCAGTGAGGCCATGTTATGACGCACGTTATGACGTAACCTTCTCACACACCAGCAGCTCAACGACACACGTGGGCTTTAATCTGCCATAAAGCTGTCCTAAATAAATGGTTACTTATTGGTACTTCTATCATAATAGAGGAAGAATAAAATAATTCCCGTGTGGAAAAGTTTAATAAGAAACTAGAGTAAACAACTTATTCTCCTATCTGGAATACGGTCGATATTGTTGCACGGCAACCGTTGAACATCACTCCGGGGCTCGACTCCGGGCGCTTTTATCTGGCGGCTTAACTCCAATTACTCATAGTCATTGCTCCGGAGTTAGAGCAATTACAATAAACTCCACTGAACGCTAAGCTCATCTGCTTCAGACGCCTGTTCAACTCCCACAGTAGGAACCCGTCCAAGATCGCCCTCGAGGTTTTGAATTGAAGAGCGAGACTACTGCGGGTAAAGCCCGCTCTGTTTCCTCAGCTGGCAGTAATCTACGGTGCCGCAGTGCTGCGAGTAAAGCTCACGAGGCAGCAGATGTCATCCTGGGGCGTGTTGCCGTGATGCATAACAGCTTTCCTATCAATTTTTCACTCGGGACGAAATAATGTAACGTACCGAAGGACGGATTTTAAAACCTCAAACTCCACAAAAGCACTTCGACCACAACGGGACGTTGGTCCACACATTGTGCACGCCTTTGGGTGGACTTTGGACTTTGTTTAGAATGACCAGGTCCGCTTCGTGTGCGCACGTACCTTTGGTCCAAACAGACCGAGCACCCCTGGAAATCCTCTTTCCCCAGCGTCCCCCTGGAGAGCAGCAGAGAAGAAGAAGAAGAAGAAGTATAATCATCTCCAGCACTGAACAAGCAGTAAAAAGATGCCACGTAAAGTGCTCAATCCATGAACCAGTGCTCACCGGTTGGCCTCCGTGTCCCCGCTCTCCTGGTTGCCCTGGCAATCCCGTCCCGCCAATAGAGCCCCTTTTCCCTGGAGCACCAGTTTGGCCTCGAACGCCCCCCTCACCCTGCAGGGCCAACACACACACACACACACACACATAAACACATGCCAACCCTCCAGCAAGGTGACCTGTAAACAGACACGAGTCCCTCCCTGGCCTGCCGACACTCGTTATTCCATCCGAAGTAGGAAAGCAAACCAGGAAGGACGAACGTCTGCTGAGAGCGGACCCGCTCATCTCAACCGGGCCGCCCCCTTAAAACCTTTACAAGACGCAGTAAAACCAAACTACAGCTCATCTCATAAACAACTGGTCAGATCCAATGAACGTCTGCACGCTGATCACCGACATGTGATCGGATCATAGAGCCGCTCCAGGGTTTCTCACTGTTACGCTTGTGTAACTTTAATGTAACCATGAGCACCAACACAGTGGTGCCTACTCGACACTCATCTTCTGCGATTAACTGCTGCGAAAATGAGCTGCACAGAAAACACGGTGGCGTCGGGAGATTGGAACGCACTCGGAACATGAAGGCGGCGCCTGTGGCGCCCAGGAAGGTCGGCGCGGCAGATCACTGCTGAGTTAATGGCAATTTCCATAACGAAATCAGCTGCATTGTAGAAAAATAAAAAAAGCTTGAGCTTTATTTCAGGACACATGAGTCCATATAAAAAGCTATAAAGACAAATACAACTAAACTGAATGAAAGAGGAGACAACCCTAACCCCCAACCCTAAAACCCTAACCCCCAACCCTAACCCCTAAACCCCAACCCCTAACCCTAAAACCCTAACCCCCTAACCCCCAACCCTAAAACCCTAACCACCAACCCTAACCCCCTAACCCCCAACCCCTAATCCCCTAACCCCCAACCCCTAACCCTAAAACCCTAAAACCCTAACCCCTAACCCCCAACCCTAACCCCCAACCCTAACCCTTTGCGATCACATCTCATGATAGCTTAACATTAAGTTCTTTGTGAATAAGACTTTTTAACCTCATTCCCACCTTTGGTCCAAAGGAGCCTTGACTTCCAGGAAGCCCCGTCTCGCCAGTTGTGCCCCGCTGACCAGGTTTGCCATGTAAGCCCACCTCTCCGTCTTCTCCTTGCTCCCCCTTAACATGGAGGATTCAAGGAATCAACGACGGCGTAACGTCACGCACAGTTTGGTGAACGGCTGGCTGGAAAGGTGAAGCACTGACACCGTCCTCACCTGGACTCCTTTGGTTCCATCTTTGCCGGGCAGTCCGTCCAAGCCGCACAGGCCCTCAAGCCCCTCCCTGCCCGCCACTCCCCGGGGGCCGAGCGGACCCTCCGGACCCTTTGAGAGAACAGAGGTTTACGCCACAGCTCGCGTTGGGTCTTTCATATGGAGCTGCACCGTGGCGTCTGGAGATGAAGTGAGAAATGAACCCAACTCACTGGTGGTCCTTTGGTCCCAGATGAACCTCTCGCCCCAGACTTTCCTTTCTGACCCTGTCAAGAGTTCATGTTCCACACTTCATGGTTCCATGGCAGTAAATGCAGTTCACAGCAATTGAGGTTTTCTAACAACAAATACATGCGACTCTATGTATGTCCTTACTTGTTCACCTTTGGATCCTTTCAGGCCCGGTCGTCCCTTCGGCCCCGGGTGTCCCTAAAATGTTCATTGCTGTTTGAGTCGTTTGCAGAAAGTGACGCAATGTCTTCAAATCCTCCACATTTTCAAAGCTGTGAACGAGACACTTACAGGAAGCCCAGAGGCACCAGCTTCGCCTCGCTTTCCATCCACGCCCGTTAGACCCTGAAACAAAGACGCCTCTGCACGTCAGTGCACAGAAGTCACTTGAATGCAACTGACGCTTTACCTGAGGTCGATAACAATAGTCAGTTTGTTTCTGCATGTCCCTTACAATGTGTCCGTGATCACCTGGCTCTCCTCTCTCTCCTCTGCTCCCAGGAGGACCCTGGGTTCAAACGCAAACAAAGGAATCAGACGACCACTAGCGAAGGACCGGTTTCTGTAAAAAATAAAAAAAAAACTCACTCTGTCACCTCGGGGACCTGCTGGACCTTCGACTCTGCTGTCGTCTCCCTGTTCGCCCTAAACAAGCAATGAAGTCACAGACGCACAACCACAATCAATGGAATCTCCCTCAAACCCGATGATTCGTGTTAAGATCAATGCACATTTGGTTAGAGAGAGTGGAAACACACATTGCACGCTCCCTTTGTGTGAACGGCAGCTCATTACATGAGCTATTAACCATTTCACTGTAATGGTGCCAATGTCCGTTTCAGGGGTTTTATGGATTTCGTTAAACAGGCACCACAGGCGTGAGCGTGATTGCAGTAGTCATGCATGACGCACGTGTCGTATGAAATAAGTAGACGTAAAGCCCGACAGGCATCTAAAGGTAGGAGAATAATTAGTGATGGCCAGCGGCCAAGCACAGCTGACGCCTACCCGGGCGAAAGCAATACACTTTTATTATAGCTGTGAGACAGGTGTGTATTTATCCGCAGCAGGTTCCCCAGGGTCACCCGTCTCACTCGATCGGCGGCCGCGCACTGTGTAACGACCGGTGTGATAGCTTGATACTCATTTAATTACAAAGCAAGCAGAGCCATCATGCTGTAGATGTTGGCAAAGAGAGAATAACACGTCTCCTGCCCAGGGATACAAAATTAGTGTCCTACTAAATTGTTCCATTTTGTGCGGCTTCTGTCAAATAAACACAAATGATGCTGCTGATTTCCCCCAAATCATTATATATGATTATAGAGATTAGACCACTCTGAGCTGATTGGATGTGTCCGAGTTCATATCGGTGATCAAATTAGGGATGACTATTAGGAATAATATTCAACTGTAGAACCAATGTGTTGACCAGCAGAAGACAATGAGCTGCAGGACAGTTTCACAATGCAACCGAGTGTCATTAGGCTCAAAGAACAGAAGGCGATTGAAGAGAGCGAGTGAATGTGGTTATGTACCTTTTCACCTTTAGGCCCAGGAGGTCCCAGGAGGCCCTGCCATCCCCCGTGACCCTGCGACAAGAAAAAGAGTTTGTGACCGTGAGCAGCCGGCTTCCCTCCCGACTCCCCTCCGCGAGGCACCACGTCCCTAACGGAGAGACACACCGAGTCCAGGGGGAGACAAACTTCTGTAAGCTGAAAACGCACACCGCTGTCGCCAATCAACGCTTCATCTCATGTTGCCGTGGGCGACGCAGGTTGAAGATCCGTCAGGCAAGGCGTTGTTATATGTGTCATGTGTCTTAACCAGAATGCATCATACACAGATTTTATTTTCTCTCTCTTATCCAAAAGAAAAATGTTAAAAAATTAAAAAGCTTCCCCAGCGCACTCTGCTGATCTTCAGATAAGGAGAAGTACATTCATGCCGCTTGCTAGGAATCGACAACGCACTCGCTTTGTGCCGTGTCCTCTGTTTAACACCTGCGTCCTTGTGTGGCGTCCACAGGACACGACACGTCCCTTTCTGCCGTCTGGTCATCAAGCTACCGCCTCATTGCCTCCATCTAAAATGCCATTAATCAAGATACGGTGTCTTATTTCACTCTGCTTTACACGGAATCACGAGAACGGAGTTTATTTCTGTTGGAAAACGTCAGATCCTCGGAGTGAGGGGGAGGAACAGAACCCCAGAGAACCGGATTCAACTTGCGATTCATCAGCACCAGAAGAACACGGGCGGTGAACCGTCGGCGGGGGTCAATATTATCATTCAACGCTGCAGGAAATATTCACCGGCATGAAACACCTTCAGAAAATCAATCCAAGCTTTTGAGCTTAGAATTTCTCTGTGGGAAATGTAGAAATAACCCAAAGAAAAAAAAATCCCACACACACTAAATCGACCCCTCTGAATACAACGGAGACGTCTCTTCATCAGGTGTTGAACTTGTTGGTTTGTCATGACGGTATGAAAGCATTATGATACATCAATCCAACACTTTAAACACTTAATACACCTCGTAATCACTTTTCAAGCACGATCACGGAGATTTATTACGTTTTCATGGAGCCAAATAAATTACAACCACATTCATGAGACACGATAATGTATTAAAAGACTTTTTGTTGTCTGGAGCCGGCTTGGCCTCTTTAGTTTTATAACATCACTGCATCACTGCTCTTACCTGGTAACCCGATAGGCCTCCATCCCCCTGTTGGCCCATTCTCCCCGGGGCACCCTGGGCAAATATACATACATATATCCTGTATATGAATACACAACAACCGAGCAAGTCCATGAAACTCTCTGTGGATGCCTCACCCCCGGCCCGATGGTTCCTCTCGCTCCCTTCAGGCCAACACACCCCGTCCCCCCCTGCTCACCCGCCGGCCCCGACTCACCCAGGGGACCTTGGAGACCGTCGCTCCCCTAGAGAGGGAATGTCAACGACAGACTCATGGAGGGGACTGTCGGTTTGCCGCCACAGCCGAGAACCAATCAACAACGGAGCAGGTCAACAGACATCCCAGAACCAAAGGTGGATTCAGCCGCCTAAGCGAGGCGACGGACAAACCTTTTCTCCCGGTTTTCCTCGTTCACCAACAACGCCGGGTTTACCTTCCTGACCCTGTAGATCAAACGGGGTTGTAAGTGGACAACGAGAGCCGTCTCTCCACGGGGGGGAGGAATAAATTGCAGAGGCGGCCACCGAGACGCTCACCCTGACGCCGACCAATCCGGGAGGCCCGGCGGCTCCGTCGTCTCCTCGCAGACCCATTTCGCCCCGTTCGCCTCCAGCGCCTTCCTGACCAGCATCGCCCTGGTCGCCCTGGGATACAACACGTATTACACACACACAGTTTAATTCGATTAAATAATTCATATACAATAAACACGAAAAACATGACATGCTGTGTGTTTGCCTTTAGGTTTTTCTTGTTATTTACTTTACTGACCCAAATGTTATTGCAAAAGACTTATTGAGAGACAAATATGGTTTATCTGTGAGGCAACCGATGTTGCAGGCGCGCAATACAACAGGCTTTTGCTATATGGTTAAGACTCACACAGAATAACAAATAGCATCACTTCCAGCAGGGGTGTCTTGATCTTTTTCTACTTTCCCTCTCTTCATTTTAGCTTTCTGACACAATACTTTAGCAGGCTTTGGCGCTCCTGAAATAGCCCCGCTATCGGTTTTCACTAAGCGTCGACACAATGCAGCTCCAGCTGCACGAAGGCCAAACATCCCACAAACAACGGTCACCTTGGCCGAGGCACAAAAAGCTGCCACGGTGAACTGGAGAGTTCCCTGGGTTCACGGACCCGGGATTGAAGAGAGAATTAATCCGCGTTGACGTCAACGACAGGAATTTGACAGCCGGGCCGAAGTTTTCTTCCTTTGCTGTTGGCCGCAGCAGTGAGAGCCTATCAGTCGAGTTTTATTTGTAAACTTACCTTGGCTCCATCAGGTCCACTTAGTCCGGCCTCTCCATCAACGCCTGCCTCACCCTGACGGACACACCATACAAATATCATGGTTATACTATTATATATATATATATGAACTCTGAATGAAGCGGGCTCCTTACTCTCTGGCCAATCAGACCCGGCTCCCCGAGGTTTCCTGTTGGGCCGACGTCGCCCTGCCAGCAGGAGAAGCACCGAGGTCATGACACTGGTGATGTTTTGGCATCTCGTGATGTATAAAACATACGCGGTCGACCACCGCGGTCGATTCTCTTCAGTACGTTTTGATTACAGAAATAAATAAACGGCAGAACACCTTTTAGTCTCACTGCCGTCCGTGAACAGTAAGATATTCAGCTTATCGGCAGTTAACTCTCCCCTACTTCCCTCACAACCATTAACAAGGACAATCATTTCCGTGTGAAATCAAATTAATGGCTGTTCTTCTTTCTTGAGGGGGGGAGGTGTGAGGCACTGAATTAATCGCGTAGAACGGCAGAGCCCCCCCCCCCCCCCCCCTCATCTTCACCTTGTCTCCCGGTTCGCCGGGCAGTCCGCTGTCTCCGGCCCTCCCCAGCGGCCCCTGTCAAAAAAACAGTGACAGCCTTTATTTAGCGCTGTGGAAGTCAGTCGCCGCCCTACAGCCGCCGGCGTGATCAGTTCTCACCCACGGACCCGTCGGCCCGAGCGGCCCGAGCGCTCCCGGCGGCCCCGCTGCTCCCTGCGGCGACAAAGCAGAGGCACCGGTAAAAAGATCAAGAGGGCTTTCTCGTCTTGGGCGAACGCCTCTGAACGTGAGAGTGAAGACGGCGGGAAGAAGAAGCGGAGAAGACGCTTGTTTGGAGGGATGAATGAACAGTCCAAAGCTGCTGTAATGGAAACAGGCCTGCTGCTGAGACCAGAACCCTCCGACAAAGAAGCTCTCCAGGGAGGGAATGGTCTTAATCAAATAGTAGCACGGAATCAAAAGGTGACAATTTCATGCAACGGGTGAGAAGAAGAGTTCACAGCGGGTGCAGGAGGGGCCACATGCAGATGATGCAAATGTCACGGTGTAGAAGTAAAATAAGTAAAATAGTAAAAATATAGGGATTTACAGAATGGTATGCCATGAAAACTGAATTCATAGTAGTCCATATGAAGAAAATCTAAAAATAAAAAACATAGTATAGCATGAAAAAAGAATGAGTCAGAGTAGCAGTCCATAAAAAAAACATCCTAAATGTCAAAAGATAGTATTAATTAAAAAAATGACGTCAAGTCATAGAAGGTCACAGTACCTTCTATGACTTGTGTGCTACAATGTGCTTTACGCTAAATGTCACAGCATTGCATCGCATGAATGACAAGAACTCCATTAAAACACAGAAATATAGCATTTAGATTGCATGGAACATACGAACAAATATTAAACTCACCGGCTCTCCTGCGATTCCTTTGGCCCCCGGAGGTCCAGAGGGGCCTTGGACACCCTGGAAAGAGTTGCGGGGTTCATGACGCACACAACCACGCTATTGTTATCGGCAGACACGATGCATCGCTGCGATGGCCACCAGAGTAGACGTGGCCACCAGTAGCAGCCTCACTTGTCCACTCACTGCCCCCCCGAAATGAATCCACCTGAAAAACCGGTGTTAGCCCAAATCACTTACTGGAAATCCCTTTGGCCCCGCTTCACCCGGCGCGCCGAGCTTTCCCTGCAGCAAAGTGACACAAAGGGGAAAATGAGTTCTCCGCGTCCAACCGATGGAGGGTTAAGGAGGCGTGACGGCCCACCGGCAGCTTAGTTCACCCGCTCCTCCCGCTGCCTGATGAATGACTTGAACTGATCAAGAGGTGAGAAGTAGCGAGATACCTTTTTCTAGCGTGGGGATTTCTATTTCATTTATGTTACTTTATTTGTCCAATATCTACTTCTACCCCACCACTTTGGTCTGGCTCCTACATAAGCGTTGATGATAATAATAAATAACATAATGACAACAATAATGATAACAACGGTGGGCTTTCTTACTTCATACCCGGGGAGGCCCAATCTTCCTGGTGGTCCGTCGGAGCCCTGCAAAGAAAACCAACGGAGTAAACCGAGCTCTCCTTAAAAAAAACGGTTAAAATGTTCCCGACTACCAGCACCATCAATAATTGAGTCCTCTTTGATTTAAGCTTCTGATAAAGCTAAAAAAAGATTAAACTAAAAGAATCTTCAGATTTAAAAATAGTTATTAACTACAGTCCACTGGAAAAGCTGCTTGTAAAAGTTCTACCGATTTTTTTTCCCAGCGTCTGTTACAGAAATTAGCGCTATTTTGTTTTTATCCGAGCTCGATTTGAGGTGTCTAATTAGCGAGCTGAAGAACAGGCAGTTTTGGCGCTCAAACACCATCAAAAGAAAAGAGCAATGAACGGTTTCATCAACCGGACCACGTGCTCACCTTTACTCCAGTGGAGCCCTTGGCCCCCGGCGGCCCATCAGGACCCCTCGGGCCCTACGTAAAGAAAAAGGAGTTTGTCATTGACAAATAACTGGGGAAAACGTGGCCTTTTTAAGGCGTCACAGGTTGTGGCTGTTTCCCACTCTGTCCGCATCTTTCCACGCTCAGCGGCTCCGCCTGCACACTGGGCTTATTGTGAGGCGCCTCGGGGAAAAGGTCAATAATCCGGGAGCTGATTCATCCTTGCCTTTAAAACTGGAGCAAACTATTGGCTGTCAGAAAACATTACAGGACTGAATGTGTCGGTTTGTGTCAGCGTCTGTGTTTGAGGAGCAGAATGCTGCTATATGAGGCGTTGGTTCCCCTGCTGCCTGCTAATAACATTGGAAAAGACCTTTGTTGAGAATATCAATCAATTTGAATAAGCTGTGTGATCATTAAAAGCATCTTACATGAATAAAGCTGACCTTGTCAGGTCTGTTTCTGCCTTCAATTACTGTTTGAGACATTAAAAATACATTTAATTTGATACTGAGCGACAATTAAACATCAGAGTTGATAACTTGACATCACCTTTCCAGGGTTATTTGGCTGAACACTAATCAAGATTGTTGGTGCTCGGGAAGCGATCGGTGTTATTGGCACTCAAAGAAAACATCTAATTTTCGGATCGAAAAACACATGACTAATTAAGATTGACACGTTTTACAGCGCAGCCATTTATCATCCATTTCTGAATGAGGAACATGACTTGTTTGCATTTCAGAGATCTGCATCACAATTAAACTCAATTTGAATGTGCAGAATCCACAGGACACGCTGCTCCGGTGTGACTGACGTACGACTTGAAGCCCTCCATGTGGAATCTAAAAGAGCGTAACAAGGTCTGAGGGAGAAGCAACACGCATCCTCCAAGTCGCTGTCACTTCGTTTCTCCATTCATCTACATTCCTAAAAGAAGTGAGATGACTTCATTTAATTTAGTTTATTAATTCTAATTTAAAACACCCATCTTTAATATCCATGTCCTGAGGAGTGAAGATTGGACCTTTAGGCACAGCAAAAGGTTGTAATTGTTTTTTTCCCCACCTTTCTTGTTGATGGGGAATTAATCAGAGGCTGGAATTCAATTGACCTGGTGGTAATTCTATTTCCCAAAGCCTTGATGTAATGTTCAGCTGTTACGGCTATAAAATGTTACACTCGTGACTGCTTGTGATGTCGGGGGGAGCCGTGTAAAACCAATCAGGACGAAATGCTTTAATTATACCACTTATTCATGTTTGATCAATTATTCATTCAGTCCAATGAGCCTGCTGTGCAACCATGGGCGATTTTGTCCAAATTAGGAAACTCAATTACGGAAAAAGCCAGCGAACACTGAAATCATCCTGAGGTGGCAGACACAGCAACACACACACACAAACGTCCAGACAATCCAGGGATTTACGTTTGGACATCACAAACGTGCCTCACAAAAACATCCTCAAGCTGTACTTGGTTAGTCATTTATATTCTTTGGGGAAGGTTGCTAAGCAATCCTCACTTTTGCCTTTTTGATTTTTATTATTATCATTATTATAATTCTGCTTTGTGCTCATATATGGTCTCTTCAGTCGAGGTGAACATCCCTTCTTATGTCACCTACTGTAATGTTACGCAGTTCTTATTCCATCGATGGTAAATACACTACTTATGTGGTTGTTGTGCAGAAAAAGAAGTAATGCAACTTTTTCTTCGGGTGAAAGACCTGACAGCGAATGCAAGAGTGAAGAAACCATCTATGATGCTGATGTTTAGCGGGAATACGTTTGAGCACGCTAACAAGTGATTTCAGTGACTTACACCGCTGCCTTTGGTTCCTCTGATCCCGATGGATCCAGGTGAACCGGGGGGCCCCTGAATGTGTGGGACAAAAATATTCCTTGAGTTAGACCGCAGGAACCTATTCAAACTAAGACGCAAGGCAAATTCATTCCCATCGTCACTGCGTTTCTACCCGTGACCTCGAGTGTGACTTCACAGAGGTTTGAGTTCAGTGCACGAGAAGCTGCGGCATGTTAGCCGTGACTTACCGGGATCCCTTGCAGTCCAGGTGGTCCCGCCTCCCCAGGTACTCCGGTGTGACCCTGGTGTGAACATTGCTCAAATGATATCCACTGTATGCGATTCATCAAATAAATCACACATTATTTCTTCATTGTTTTGCGTGGACGGCCTTTTAGATGAGTAACATCGCATATCTCAGCCCCCATCCCTTACGTATGTCAAATTTAATTCGCCCGGTACGAGAGACGGGGTCCAGACTTACTCCTTACCATCGCCCCCGTTTCACCTGCCGGCCCGGGGCCGCCGGTTTCGCCGCGATTCCCCTGGAGAGACACAATAAGGGGAACGTTGATTAGCTGTTGATAGATGAAATGATTACAAAATATGAAACCACAACTATGTCAATCACAACTTCACGCCTCACAAAGTGATGCCTTTGAATTATTGTTGCAAATTGTAATTGTAAACAATAAGGCAGCAAATCTGAGAGGCTGAAACCCGACGTCGTAGATCCTACAACATTCTGGTTTCAGCACTAATCCCCCCGGCGCATGAACGCAGAGGACTTTGGTGTGACGAGCTGAGACAGCTGACCTTTTCTCCCGCGACGCCGGTCTCTCCGACAGGCCCGACGAAGGCCGGCAGACCCTGAAGCAAAGAAAACACGGCGTCTTAACCGTCTCTCACTCGGTCGAGTTCTGTTTTAATAAAATGGGGATTCCGACTGAAACGCGCGCGCACGCACACACACACGCGGCGAGCATCAAACAGAAATCAGCAGGACGAGAAGAGAAAAGGGCCTTTACCCTCTCGCCAACTTGTCCACCCTCGCCAGTCATCCCGGTCTCGCCCTGCAGCGAAAACCAGCCAATTAGCATTTCACAAACTTATTCATGCTTGTCTTTTTTAGTTGAAATCAGTCAAAATGTGCTCGGGGGGGTGCGTTCCCCCGCGGGCAGCGCAGAGAATTAACATCTCATTTACACATATTCGGCTGATGCACTTTTAATAAATGAGAGGGAATGTTCCGTTAAGGACGGCGGCAGCTCGTGGAGCTCGGGTCTGACCTTGAGTCCGTCTGGGCCCGTCAGTCCGGGGAATCCCTGCCTCCCAGGCCTGCCCTGAGCAGGAAGCAGAGAATAACAGCACGGAATGAAATAACAAACGCTACCCATCTCCCTTTTTTTGCCTTTGGCACAAAGAAAACCGACAGTTGAAGCCAAAACAAAAGCCCCCCCCTGCTAAAAAAAACAACCCTGGATTGATCCATAAAACAAGCTTTTCTATTACTCCCAGAAGACATCCAGTCACTTGTGATTGTTTCCAGTAATCACTTGTGGGTTCAACTTTTGTGAGACGGCCAACTGGAATCAAGCATTGGAAAAATAGAGCACTTCCTCGGAGGAGTTTAGTCTGGGATGAACCGAACCAACGCTGGACACAAACATAGTCACTGTTTGTTTAAATTAAACACAAGAGACAAAGCCATTCTTCTCGTGTTCATTTAATCTCTCTTAGCTGGGAATATAAATCTCTGTATGGTACAGAACAAACAACAGAGAGGACTGTGAGTTATTTCATAGAGCCTCTGGATTCAATAACATTAACTAACACACTCGAACGCAATAGAACAAATGATTGTGATGTTTTGGTAATTACCGCTCCTCATCCAGGGCATCCGTCTCCGAATGAATCATCCATTACGAGTATATTTGGGAAAGAAACTGTGCGGTTCTCTTGGTCTTTTAAAAACAGCTCTAGAACCATAACCGGTCGTAGTTAAACGCTAAACGTGTTGTTGTATTTGTACCTCGAGTCCAGCGGGTCCAGCGAGGCCGACCGCTCCCTCGTCGCCCTGCCAAGACAATTAAATTCATTAGTTAATTAAAAAGTACGGGAGAGGAAGAAAAATAGTGTTATTTACTTCTTAAAATATGTTAAGTCAACCCCACCTGAAGGCCGAGTGTTCCTATTGGACCGGGAAAACCTCGGGTCCCTTGCTTCCCCTGTGGAGGAAACACAGAGGATGAACTTCCATCTCTACCCGTATCTGAGGCGGTGATGTCCCTCGGCTGACCTTGGGTCCCTCCGGGCCATTTTGTCCTGGCGGGCCGATGTCGCCCGGGAAACCCTGTTAGGATGGACCACAGCTTCATCACCACACAGTGGCACACGGCACTTTGTCAACAATAGCAGCAATATAACACATTGAGCCGGAACATAATACTAAAGTAAATACCTCTGGGCCAGGAGGACCTGGCGAACCATCCGGGCCCTTTTCACCGGGTTTGCCCTAAGAGATGTCACAAACAGCCCCAACGTTATCACCCGCGTCACAACATAACGGCCCTAAATGGTTCATGAAGGGAAACGTTGTGTGTTACGTAACACAAATGATCGAATATAAAATAGAAAAAGACAGGAAATCAGCCTCAAAAAGCTGCATCTTCTTCTTTTGTTCATTTCAAGGTCAACTTAAAAAGGGAAATCTCCTTTTCTTTAAGCTCTAGTATTCAACCGTTGTTGCGCTCAAAATATTAAGGACGCTTCAGAGCGCCAACTTGCGTGATTAGTCTCCAGACTAATCTAAATCGACTAGAATGAACGTATGTGAAGGAAAACTCTCCGCCAAGCTCTTTTTGGGTCATTTGATAATGTGCACGATGTACCTACGTGCTTGAATCATCTAGACTTGGTTTGTCTCGTTACGTAGGTTTCGAATGTGCAATAGGAGATACCTGTAGTCCGGGTTTTCCAGAAGGACCCAGCAACCCGGGCGAACCGCGCATACCCTGCGGAACGAAAGCAGGAACATCATGCAGACGGACATCCGGGTTAGATACACAAACGCAACATCTTAGAAAGAAAAGGGCCAAACAAACACGACGATGTTGATGTCTGAAGCCGCCTGGGCATCGGGGTGTCGACCGAAGGACACTTTGACGCGCCGGCAACATCGAGCATCGCACACTAATCCCATTGCGAACGGGGCGACCCGGCGCAGCACCCCGAGGGCCCGCTGACACGCGCTCACCTTGTCCCCTTGGAATCCGCTCTCCCCCGGCTCCCCCGCTATGCCATCATCCCCCTGAGAAAACACAAAAGAAAGACATAAAGAAGCGTCCAGATGTTTGCGCAGAGCTCATTCGGGTCACCGGTCACTCGAGCCGTGCGCAGGTTTGAATGATCTGTTCCCAGTTTTGTGATTCTCCCCCTCTAGCGTTATTGTACATTGTAGGTGAGTAATGATGGAATATACATATGCAGATCACCTTATCACCTTTCAGTCCTGGTTCCCCAGGGTTCCCAGGTGCTCCCTTGGAAGCAAAATAATAACAAAGAAAAAGCAGATGAAGGACGGAACACGATTAAGGGGCATAAAAGCCGATCTGAAGACACGACTACAAACCGCGTCACGTACCTTGAGTCCTGGTATTCCTGGTGTGCCCATGAAGCCAGCGGCGCCCACGTCTCCCTGCACACGTAAGCACACGCAAAACACACTTACAACGCTGAACGTCCAAACCAATCACGCCTTGAAGACAAGATACAAGGAAGGAATCAAACTTTCTCTTCGTACCACTGTTTAAATCAGTAGTTATAAGCAAATTATTTGAAGAAAAGCCAAGAATATATTGTATAAAATCCCAAAACATGAGGTCATTAAAGAACACGTACAATAAGACCGGTGACTCCGCATGGACCCGGAGAGCCCAGCTCACCCTGAGGAGAAGGGAGACAACAAAGGAGAGATGACACACACCCACAGCCAGGTAAGCGAGTGCACATTGGGTTCTTCGTCCACCGGTAGCCGGAGCGTTGTGTCCCTCCGCTCATTTCAGCATGGCAGATTTGACATGAAGATGTGCGCGGTGCGAGGGGAGTAACTGCTGCATCACCCCCCCCAAAGCATCACTTACTGGCATCCCGTCAGGGCCGGGGGGTCCTCTCTCTCCGAAGTCACCGGAAAACCCCTGAGCACACAAACAGAACGGGATGGACGTGTAAACCAGAGAGGACACTCAGTGGCGTCTATCAAGTTCGCGCTGTCAAGAGCGCCTGAACGTATTTTACATATCACGCGGTTTGTCGCACCAAGGGTTTCCCCCAAAAACGGCGGTCTAAGCCGGGACAAATCCATCGGCCACGGCTGAGCGCTTCCCGAGTGTGTCTGCGCGCTGGCGGGGGAACCGGACCCCACCGGGACGCGTCTGAACGGCAGAACAAGGCCGCTTGGCACGGAGACTGTGGACCGAGGCCCCCTTTTGTTTGTTAACATCTTTTCCAGCTGTTGCTTGTAAATTCTGTAATAGAGGCCACGTGGCCGCGGCGACCCGTGGTTACATCAGGGAGACAGAAAAAAACAAAAAAGGGATCCCTCGTCGGGAGCGATCGCATGGAGGCCTCGAGGCCCACAGGGAGCTGGAGAAGGCGCCTCTTTTGTTCCCGTGTTTAACTCTCATCGCAGCCCGGCGAGGCGGCTTTGGTCATGTGATCGGCCATTCCGCTGTGCACCGAATACAGCTTTTATATGATGAAAAGGAGAACGTTTCCCTACTTTTCATCCATGAAGCTAACACAGGAGGAATGAAGCTGCTGAACGTAACATATTCTCTGTGGCTCTC
The DNA here is from genome assembly GCF_964276395.1 of Gasterosteus aculeatus. NCBI lineage: Eukaryota > Metazoa > Chordata > Actinopteri > Perciformes > Gasterosteidae > Gasterosteus > Gasterosteus aculeatus. Next base: position 19,627,028 of record NC_135701.1, on the reverse strand, counting down.
GTTGTTTTAGGCTTCGGGACGTGTGGAGCAAACATGGTGCGTCGTCACACCAAACGGCATTAACTGCTGACTCAAGACAGGCCCTGAGCTCACTTTTCACCACAGAGGAAGAGGACTGGCTCGCTCGCGACTTGGCTATTACGCCCGCCGTCCTATTTTCCTTCTTTTCTTGGCGTCGGCGTCTCGCTGACCGCTACTGCCTGATCATTTCAAAAACGAACACGTGCGCCGCGGCTCGGGAAAACAGCAGATTAACACCAGCGGCGCAACACTCGGTGCTGCATTAGGACGTCCCGTGGAAGGACGGGAAGACTCACGGCCATAAACGCCCTGCGTTAATCCAAAACGTTTACGAATCAGCTTCAGGCAAAGTGAGATTCAAAGATGAGGAGCCTCTGACTTTAATAAAAAAATTTAAAAAAAGAGGCTGCTGATGGTGCAGTAATCGCCAGCGTCACGGGGACGGTGTGGACGTTGTCTTCTCAGAGTAATGCTCACTTAACGCTCTGTGGCCGTGGATGAAGACAAACAACCCTCGCGCTCATGAGGCTGCATCACAAACGTTCTCTGAGAAGTATGTTGAGAGAAAACTTTACCGGCCTACCCATCTTGCCCTTCTTCCCATGACCGCCAGGAATTCCCTGGAAACAGGAGAGGAAACACAGTTGAGACAGAGAGAGGAGGATGAGAAGCTAATGGAGCCATTAAAGAGAGTAATGTGAAAAACACAGAAATCATTAGATGGGACACAAAGCCTTTAGCCACGCAGAAGTGAAAGATGGAGTAAAAAGGGAGAAGCAACCTCTCTATTCTTAGATAATTATACCAAGATGAATGTTAAAATATTCAGCTCAACAGATACTCTAAAGCTTGGCAACAGCAGCAGCTGTTCTGTAGCTAACAGGTAAGGAATTGGGATAAATAATTCACTTTTAAACTAAAATGGATGAGAAATCCTTAAAGTGGTCACAAGCCGCCTGGAATTATTCAACACAGTGATTTACCGTCTGTCGATGGAGGTATTGTGATACACAGTTACATTATCTTAGAAAATGTGAGTTCTGCTCGTGAGAATATTAAGTTGCAGTCAAATTAAGCAGCTCTCCTAATTGGATTGCTCTGCCAATATCATCAATATGCAACCAGAGGTTCATAAACTGAGCAAATATTCAATATTTTATGTTTGTCAAGAATGTGATTCACACAGGAGTATATTGAAAGGGCTTTTCCAATTTCCAATATCATACACTGTGTGTATCAAATAACCAGAAGCTTTAATCGTATGCAATATACAGACAATTAGGCAAACTTTGTCTGCCGAGCAAAGTCATGTGATGTGATCGAACGTTCAAAAGAGCTACTAAAAGGACCTTCATCTGATATTCATTCATCAACTGGATCACAAAATGCTCATTTGCAATATTCGGGCTCGTGCCGTCGGCTTCAGGGGCTCGTTGCTGTTGCCTCCCTCTCATCAAGACTGAATTGTACTTCGTCAGCCTCAACAAGCGGCGCTCGGCCCTGAGTGCCACATCATCATGCTAGCGTGCTTACTTTCAATAAGAAAAACCGCAGCACGTCAGCTTCTCAGCGTGCAAAGTCAGCACAGCCGACAGCGGAGATTGACAGAAATTGGTCATTAGTTTAAGGACAATGTTTTAGTAAAGAGCTGAATGGAAACTGAAGGAATCGTCAAGTTGGACTAACTGTCCAGAAAGATAACAGTGCTACTTGTGTAGCCCAAAACTGCCCTGGAGGTTCTTGGGATATTGATTCCTGACTGGGTTAATTGGGAGGTTGGTTTTCTTCATCCCTTAAATGCAGGATTATTGTGACATCTGGCTGCGGTAATTCAAGGGGTAAAACCTATTTCCACTCAGTCTCCCGATGCCACAGGCATTGACTCTCCACCGATACTCACTCTCTCACCGTCAGGACCAGGGAGGCCGAAGCGCCCGAGGAGACCTATGTGACCCTAGAGAGGAAACGGATGGAGGGGAGGGCCCACGAGAAGAGAAAAAAAGGAAGGCGGATTGTGAGATTTAGCAGAGGTGACGGACATTATGAAGAACTGTTTAAGAGGTCTACAGCACACAGAGCTGCAGCGGTGGAGCGGCGTTGTGCAGCCAAGCCTTGAGGCAAGTGTATATGCCCATGGACTGCATGGTGCTGGCTTCCACGATGTAGTCCAAGGGCACATACCCTCACCTCAGGGATCTCTGGAGAACTCTCAGCCAAACCTGCTCTGGGGAACGAGAGGCGAAGCAGGTAGTGGTGGTGGTGGTGGGGGGGGGGGTCAGCGACACAATTTACAACGGCATGTAATGACAAGTTAACGTCTGAATGCGTCACGGTCATGCTGAGGTTTTAAGATGTTTGGCAACCATTAGGACCGTTAAAAAAGGAAGCGCGGCTTCAAGAAAGCCAGAGTTAATCCTTCAGCACTCGGCGTGTACCAAAGGAGCCATCTGTCGTTATCATCACGGGCTTAACGGGGCCACAGGAGCGGCGTTTACTACGCTGGCCTTTTTCCCTTTTCTAAGTGCCCACATTGGTCGGGTAATTTCTTTAGCAGTCATTTCGCAGTTCGTTTAAGACGGCGAAAGTTCAGAGGGGTTTACTGCACAGAGGAGAGTCCCCCCCCCTCCGAGCCCCTCAACGGAAGCCGAGCGAGGAGAAAATGAGTTACAAGTAAACAGAGAAAGTCACTCTTTAAACGGCGCGGCGTCCGAGGTGCACGCGGTTTACGTCGATTACAAAAACACGCTGCTTTCTGAGTGTTTAATGACACACATTCATGTACATGTAGTAGTTTTTTCAACATCTACTTACCGCAATTCCCTTCGGCCCCATTTTCCCCACAGGCCCGGGTAAACCCTGCAAGTAACACACGGCAGCACAAAGGCCCACGGTCACCAACGAGCGGCAGGACTTAAAACACTTGATGAGCAAATTTATTTCAATTAATAAAAGAAAAAAAAAAATGGAATCAATATTCAAGTCAATATTTAAAGGCTGGGAAACACCTGCTGCATTCTGCCAGTCAGTGAGAGACTGGTTTACATTTGTCTGCTCGCTCGCTATATTTGCACGTTTTTTTTTCCCCAGAGCTGTGTCGTGGGTGACCGCGTCCAACCTGGCAACCCGTCGCTATGTTTTTATGGAGGTTGAGGAATAAAGACAGGCGGCTGAGTGTGCAGATAGAGACACACACACACACACACTCCCAACTGGTTCTAGGTAACCATTGAGAGGACCATAGGTCTATTCCTATAGGGGGGGGCGGGATTGTACTCATTCTGCCTTCCCGCAACATCCGCTAATTACGTCCATTAATTTCTCAGAGACGCTGTCAGCGAATCCACCGGAGCAGAAAATCTCCCCCTGCAACGGCAAAGGATCACGTCGGCCTCCGGAGGACTCAGAGCCGTGACAAGACGCTGCTGATCCACAGCCCACAGATGGTGGGTGGCGCCCAAACCTCATCCATCACGCACGGGTTGTCCACAGGGGGCCCACGTTATCAGAGACCCCCCCCCCCCACCCCCCCCCCCGGGGAGTGGACAGGTGAGCAAGGCGGTGTCTCGCTATTTATGGAGTGGACGGTGTCGGCGCCAGCTTACAGAAACGCATTCAGGAGTACTGATGAGAGAATGAAGATAATAGATGATAAAAAGGATTTCAGCCACCTCAAAGACAGGCGCACAATATCCAGCTGAGCGCAAGACACCGTTTTTGGTGAACTGAACTCAAGAGGGCGACTCATCTGTTCTCTCTTCGCAGTAACAAAGCGGCCCAAGCGGGTCACGCCTTCAGATCCTTCAGTTACGCTCACATCGATGGCACCGACTACAGAGAAGTACCGGAGACATCGAAGGCAACACCATTACATACGCAACGTGTGGCGCTCTCGGTTTGACAGAGGAAGCTTATTTTGTACCCTGTAATCTTTCTCCGGAGCGGTGCTTACAATGACATTTTATTTTATTTTTCCTCGCTATAGACCGGAGGCGCACGCCGCTGAAATTCCCGCCGCAGTCGCTTCTCGACATCGTCGTGGCCTTTCGCTTTCATTCGGCGGGAACACACTTTTTATTTGGGTTCACCGAATTAGATTCTTTGAGGCTGACTGAGACGCCGATGGCCGGGGGTCCCTGCCGGGCATCCAATATCTTTTAAATTACATTATTTTATAGCTGCAGAAAGGAAAACCAATTGGGCGATAATTTCTTCATCATTATGACGGGGACAAAATCTTACTCGCAGAAATTAGCTTTATTTTTAAAAAGGTCAAAAATGTTTTCATACGGCTGGATTCACAATAGAGACAACTGTGTGTGTGTGTGTGTGTGTGTGTGTGTCCCTGCTCAACCAGCACCGAAACACTGGGTTTACTGCACCTGCCTGCCAGGATAGCCTTTGGCCCCGGGGCTTCCATCATCTCCCCACTCACCCTGGGGAGGGACAGAGAGACAGAAGAGCAGTCAGCGCTGGACGAGGTCAGGAGACCAACAGAGGCAGGAGGCAGTGAAGGATGGAGGGAGGAGGTGATCTGTAGGAAAAACTCTCATTTTCTTCTGCACACATGGTTTCTGTTGGAGCTGCAATTATTGCAAGAATAATAAGCTAAAAACGTCCAACAAGCACTTCACTTATGAAGTGAAAAGAAAAAAAAACTCCATTTGGTCCTTTAGAAGAAATTCACATCTCACAGCGTTTCAATAAAGACCTTTTGTTCAGCAGAGTGAGTGTTGCATCAGAAAAGAGGTGCCGCTGCAGACGCTGAAAGCACCTCAACTAATCCGACAATAAGAGCAATTATGACGAGTTCCTGCCGCATGGCGTGAAGAACTACCGTGGGCACAGTTTGGCCTTCATTTGTTTATCCCCACCAACGCGCAGTTTAACATACGAGATTCCCTCCTGCGCTGAAACCGAACAAGATGCATCCCTCCGAGGGGGACGTTTAATGCTGCATGCAGGGAGAGATTAGAAACGAGGTTCGTTTAACAGCCACTTCTCCAAATAGCAGACATTAGTTTACCTCACAGAGAAGCGTAAATCCAGACGTGGACACTTAATCGTCCTTTTTGCATCCATAAACTTAAAAGTAATGTAAATGCCGTGTAAGCAGTTTTTTTTTTTGTTCCAGTCTGGGCCTTTTTATAACTTTTCACAGTCAGAATGTGGATGAATATTATTTGTATTATTATTATCAGTCAAATAAAAAGGAGAAACTGTAACTAAGTGGCAATGAATAGAAAATAGAGATTTCTGACATTCTTCAAAAGCACGTTCCAGAATCATTTAAGATTTGAGCTTTCAGATGATTTATGACGACGACAATGTCTGCAAATCGCACACATTACATGTCGCTGAGAAACACTGAAAGTAAGCATCACTTCTTTTCTAAAGTAAACTGAAATAAACTAAGCATCTTTAACTTCAATGTACAAGTTCCACCAAATTAATAGTCCATCAAGAAGTAATGTCCTTTGGACACAAGATGTCACCAGTTATCTTCACCGGATCACAAAAGCATCAAATCAAATTCCCTGACAGGAATCACAGCGGTCCGGGCCGCTTGTGCACGTAGAACCACGTTGCTATTTGAGTTCCCACAGAAAGGAGCCCGTCGTCTCCAGAGAGCGCTGGAGGAGACGGGGATAGTTCTCCCTTTTTTTTCCCCCCTGTGACGGAGCACATTCTTGTCAAAGATAGCGCACACAGGGTCTGGACTCAGGAAGGAGGAGGAGGAGGAGGAGGAATGACCTCGGGACGTCCGAACTATCCAGCCCACTTGCCACCTCTGCCAAAATAAACCCCTCCTTCCCTTTTTTTCTTCCCGCCAACAGCTAACGTCCCTTCTCCCTCGCCGTAATGCCCGAGTGTCGGCGTTCGCTGTCTCTCCTGCTTTGTAACTATAAATGGAAGGACGCGGCGGACGGGGGGGGGACGCTGTCTGTTGGGATGAGTAAACACAGAGCGACGTACGGCTAACACGCAGCAGCACGATGAGGCTTCAAAGGGCGGGAGGGGGGGATCGTGTCTGAGGAGAACCAGAGAATTCACAACTGACCTGGTCTCTTTTACTTGTCTCCTGGTTGTTACTAAACCCTCCTGTAACGTCTGCATTCTCATCTCCTGGTTTTATTTGCACTTTTTTGCATGAATTGCAAATTTTTGCCCCTTCTTGTTACACTTATCGGCCTAAAGGAAGCACTACCCTCATAATCATTGGATTAAGTATGTGTTAATTACTATGTGGCCAACACGTTGGTAGTTTTCTGATGCTGATTGAGATGTTCCACACGTCGACGGAATGAATGATAAACATCAAGTACTCACAGGTTCCCCTGGCAGACCAACAGGACCGGGATGACCTTTATGCCCCTGTTGACAAAGAAGAACAAGAAGTTCCAAGAATGAGAGAGTAAAAATACCAGTATCTCATGTTATAGTCTGATCAAAGCACCACGGGGGAAGTGGTCAAGCGGTCAACGGCGCCTCGGTCAACTCAAATAATGTCAAATCGTGTCAAAGTGCTTCACTTGACTTTGTTTCCTAATAAAATAGAAATTAATAAAGACCCCAAAGGTTGGCATCCAGCAAACCGGTCAGACAGGAAGCAGGGAGACCCAACGTGGTAACCAATGGTCTCCTTCGTGTGCTCTCCAATCAGCACGCCGACTGCCGCAGCCGGGAGCCGCGCGGCGTCATCTCCGAGGGGGGGGGGGCACTCCAGCGTGGGAGCCATTAGCCGCCGGCAGACAGAGAGGCGGCCGCAGGCTGACGTGAAGAGATGAGCATTCTACAGTAAACAAATCGCCTTCAGGAGGCCCATTCCGAGGCCTGCTGCCACGTGCATGCACAGCGTCCATGTTAAGCAGCGCTCCGCTCTTGACAGTCGCTGTGCGGCGTTTCTGCGCGCCGGGGTGACGCTGACGAGGAACAGGAACTGGACCAAAGAATCTGGGCAAACGTCCATACTGTGGTGGGGATTGTTGTGTGCCGATATTCATTTGTTTACTCGCCAGGATGCTGAAATCACTGAAAACCATATCTCACCTAAACCTACATGTTTTCCTGCAGTTGAAAAGGAATAGTATGGAAAATATAGGTCTGTTAAATATCAGGCTAAAGCTAGGGGATGGTTAGCTTAGCTTAGCACAGAGACTGGAACCATGGGGAAACAGCTAGCCTCTGTTCCTGTAAACCTGATGTGCTGTGAATCACCAAATACATATTTCACAATAACGGAGCTCGACATGATTGCTGGCTACTGAAATGATGGACTCGTGATCAGAATTTAAAAAGGAGTTTTAAAGACTGTCTGGCTGCACCTCACGGCGAGGGACCCCCCCCGGTGAGTCGGACCGGTTCCAGAGCGATGTTGAACAAATGCTAATATCTGTCCGGTGCATCATCTTTACTCAGAAGAGCGTATTTAATAACACGCCAATGGAACATTTGTGAAGCTACAAAACAATAAAGTGGGACTGCGGCCCCTGGTGTCGACGTGATGTTGGACCTGGTCCTTGAACCCGTAGCAGAATGATTCGCTTTTGCGTTCACAGAAGTGTGTCTCAGAGATGAGAAACACTCGTGCGTTAATCACTTACAAATGGTCAGAGCCTCTTACTGAGGCCGATAAATAAAAGTAAAAAAGGCTCACGTCTCCTGCAGCGTTGGGACGCTGAGTGAAGCCAGATGCTGGTTCATCAGCCACAGTAAGAACAGTCCAACTCCCTATCGATGACTGTTTGTGTATTTATTCACTGACAGACAGCACTGCGCTTGAAGTTGATCATAAGCAATCTTATTAGATGGGTCTCCTGCAGGAACCAAAGCGCTTCAGCCAAGAAGAGAGACGAGTATGCGCCTGAGCCAAAGGAGCACAGTCACCATGAAAGGACATGCCTGTATGTATTCTGTATATATATATTATACATGGACATAAACTAAATTCAAATGTGTGCCTCAGAGACAGCAAATTCTCCATTAGTTCTCCCTCATGTCCCCAAACTGTTCATAGAGAGTCCGTGGACTTTGTTACATCACAAAAACCTATTTCCACTTGGCGAGCTTCACACTCCTCTTCCTGGATAAATCAGACTCAGCAACTAAAAGTCTACAGTATGAAAACGTTATTATCCAAAGATGAGGAGCAGGAAGCACCAATATGAAAAAGGGCTGCGCAGCCAATAATAAAAAATAAAAAAAAGCTGAGGGTTGTTCCAGTTTGCCGTAATCAGAGCGGTCTGCGTAAAAAGGCACACTGGTCCAGGGCTGTTAATACTCCCAACATTTAGCTATGACACACACACACACACACACACACACACACACACACACACGGACGTGAGTCTTACTTCCCCGTGCAGACCACTGACTCCTGAGCATCTCCACACGTTTCCCACAGCGAGAGAGGTTTTCTCTGGCAGCCGGCCGAGACCGGAGCACAAAACTCCCAAAACCTCCGGCTCCATAAAGCAGCGGCGGGTTTTACTGGCTGGCTGGACGAGGGCAGGCGAGGGAACGAGCCCTCGGGCTTCATCTGTGGCACACACTGGAATTTCGGTGTAATTGGAATACAAAAGTGCACTGTAAGGGGTTTTGGCTTCCAGTGTCAGAGTATGATAGGAAAAAAAAAAAGGGGCGGAAAAAAAAAAAAAAAAAAGAGTCAAGAACAGCTGCAAGCAATATATGTGTTTGGTGGCTTCCAGAAGAGCCAAGATGATTGGTTTTATTAGCTGGATTTCTTTGGCTCTCCTTGTTTACTTTTGGGGGGATCCGAGTGTATTTGAGGTTAACACGGACTTGATCAGAGGGGCCAAGATCCCACCTGAACCGATGTGGTCACAGTGCGTCTTGAGCCAGGGAGCCGGTCCACGCCCAGCAGAGATCCCGCATTGCCGCAAATCAGCAGGAAGAACAACAGCTTTTTTTTCCCCATGAATCCGCGGCTCATGACTCGAGGAGACGGCGAGCGGAGGTCTTCCTCCTTTCGAGTCCTCCCCTGTATTACTACACTGGATGGAGATTCCTTCAACACACCAGCTGGTTTTACGCAGTCGGCGCTGTCCGATCGCATATCAGATTGTTGGTAAATCATTTTAAACTCTTACCGGTGTGTGTGTGTGTCTAAATAAGAGAAAAAGCTGCAGACAAAAGGTGTTCCCACGTTGCGTGACAGTTGTGTTCCAATTAGCACTCTTCTGGCATTTGAAACCTGACTTTACGTTGACTTTAACCGTACCGATGCACAGTTTCATCTTGTGCGATTCAGTACGATTCTGACAGCAAACCCGCATAAGGACCAGTGCGATGATAAATTGCCAAATGCAATTTAGGCAAAAAACGGGCCTGTCTTTTTCCCTCGAGCTTTTGTTTTCCTCGACAGATGTTGCCTGTGAAGTAACTCAGCAGAGATTCCCTTTGCAAAGCTCATTGTCCTCGCTCTCATTTCATCCAAAATGAAAATGTTACCTGCGAGGAAATTTCATTTCAATTTATTTGAACAGCGCAGTAAACCTTGAAAATGAATGTCCTTTGTTTAAGTCGTTGTGTCCCACAAATGCTGTTTATTAATTAAAGTAGGAAGGTTGTGAAAGATTGTGTGAGGCCTTCTGCACGTTGGAATCAGCCAGCTAGCAATCACTGATCCACAAACACGGTCAACATCAGTCAGTCGTCTTCTAAACCACTACACCCTTAAAAGGGTTGCAGGGGTCAATCCGGGGCCAGTATATCGCAGGGCCGACATAAAGACAGACGACCGTTCGCTCTCCCATTCACACACACTTCACAGGCAATTCCGGCGTCACCAATTAGCCCATCGCACATGAACCCACGAAAGGCTTTAAAATGGATCCTGGCGACGAGCACGACGCAATGTTCCTCGGTTACGGAAGCATCAAATGTGTCATTTAGCCTCGAACACGAAGTGCTGCTTAGGGTCTTTTTATGGGATTTATCGAATATAAAATAAAGTAGAAAATCAGCAGGTTTATTCTCTAATGGAGGAAGGTGTGAAAGTTTGACGATACTCCACCAACATGAAAAAATATTCCCACGGGGGGGGAAATAGAACCGATCACTGTTTTAAACAATGTGGAAAAACAAAGTCAGTCAGTTAATTTCACACTCTGCGAAGGAGGAGAACCAAAAAGCTCTCACCACCTTGTTTATGCGTAATTACTGTTTTGGGGGGGGGGGTGCAAGGCTGAGGCCAAGGATACAATATACAAGGCCCTGGAGAAAAAGATCTGCTAACCCTCACTGGGCTGTCAGGATAACGCAGTTCTAATGTAAACCAATAACCCAGAGAACTAAACCCACTATCAGGACTTTTCACTGGATCTGTCCCCCAGAAGGAGTGAAGGGCACAATGTGTGCATTTGAAAGGAAGCATGTAAAACCTTCCTTCCTTTGGGAGGTCTGCGGTATCGAAAAAATAAAACACGAGTATCTTGACTCTCTGGGGAGCCCGAGCCACAGGTGTGCTCTTTGAAGCCTGCAAAATGTCAGGCATTAGGCGGCCGACAGAAGGCCGCCGCGGGCGCGTCGGGGCTGAGCGGGTGTACGTTTCGTTTAGGGATCCTCGGCAAACACAAACTCCAAATCACATGGAAAACGAAAACTATTTTGAGAAGGGACAGAGAGCAGCAAACACGATGTAAACTGAGAGGCGTCTGACGGACGCCGGTTACTTCCCCGTGGATTCCTCGCGGGGTAAACACACGAGTTGGGGAACTAAGCGGATTGTCTACCTCGCGTCCATCTTGGCCGTACAGTCCAGGGGGGCCGACGGCACCGGGCTCTCCCTGGGGAAAGAGAAACAAAAGGAACAAAATCAGGCCACGTTTAAAACGACCATCATTGGAATAATCAAGCAGCTGTGTTGACGACATGCATACTTTGAGTCCTTTTGGGGCGTGACCAGGTGACTGTCCGTAATCTCCTTTTTGTCCCTGGAACACAGAAAAAAAACACAACGTTTTCTTATCGTTTATCGCAGATTCTCCGCCTCCACCTCACGCGGCGGCAGAGGAGTCCGCCGTTTACGTTCGCGCTAATCGAGGAGTGACGGGTTCCTCCTACTCATTGGTGAGCCGAGCGGCGGTTTTATTTACAGAAAAAAGCGCGGCCCATTTATGCCGCGCCGGGACTCGGTTTACACCCAGGCCGGCGGGAAGTCACGGTGGGGAGCGATCCTCTGCATTCTTCTCCCTTTTCGGGCAGTGGGAACCCTGTCGCCGCTTTCCGAGTCGGTCTGCAGAAATCTACACGATTAGAACGCGAGAGGGCCGCTCATCGTGTAAAGAACTGACGGAGGAAGACGATTGGACTGCAATCAAGCAACTGCTGCTAGGTGTTCCCACACATTTCATTTAATAAAAAAAGAACCTTTAGGCATGCAGAGAAGCAGATCTCACCAGGCGCCTTTTTGGGGATTTATTTGTGCAAAAGGAAGAAGTTCAGTCCAGCGGAAAGAAATTGCACGGCTTCGAAAATAACTTTATTTAACTTGGTTACTGGAAAAAGTACAACAGGAGTTCCCATCTCCAGCACATTGGCCCGTTTAAAACCTACGTGTGTTCCTGACAGCAACAGCTTGGCATGGAGAGGAAAGTCTTTTCTAAGCGGGAGGACGGACACTCAGAGGTGTTTTCATCTCAACCACTAAATACAGCAAACTCAAAGAGAAGCTAAATGAAGTCATTCCTTCTGAACGCCGAAGACCGTTGGAAGCAATTATTTCGTACGCATTCAACTCTAATTTTTTTTTTTTAAGAAAGGATACGGTGACATCGTTCGCTATCGTCTCGCCCAGACGCTGTAGTGGCGGCGGTTCGTGATCCTTTGATTCGGGCGACGACGCGCGAGTTGCTGGGCCCCGAAAAGCGCGACCCGTATTCGACAGCGTGAGTTGTGTGAGAGCTTGTAAACGGATTACCGATGGTAAACCTGGCTGCCGCTTACTTCGGCTCATCGGGGGATTTACGCTTTCTTTGCCATTCAAATGTTGCTGCTAAGGGTCCCTTAGGAATCCCTTTAAACCTACTGGTAGGCTTCTCATGTTAGTGGGTCGTTAATCGTCGCCCCATCTACATGTCGGCTTGTCACGTGCAGATAGAAGCATCCAAAAGCCGAATCAAGCTTACACACGGCGTTTTTCATCCAGCGAGTGGAGAACTGTGCCAGACCCGACTGGCCGCTGACTGAGGTCCAACTGAGCAGAGCCAAGTTTGGTTAGACAACACAAATGCACTATATGATTCTTCCCCCCCCCCCCACGTTAAAGCAGGCCAAATTATGGTACCAATTATGTCGTTTTAGATGTTCCGAGAGTGGTAAATGCTCAAGTTCGACCCAGTGGAACGGATCGGGAGCGTTTTCCATCATAGTTTAAGACTGTGATATCAGACTGACAGGATTTGGAGCTGAGCAGCTCGCTGTGTTGACAATTCAAATCAGCTGGAGCAGACGGACTGATGTCAAGTACTTGCAAAATTAGTGAGTCGGAAAGGATTAAAACGGCTTTTCTCCCCCGAAGGGGAAACCAATGGCTTCTTGAGAGGCGAGACGAGTCGCGATGTGAAGCCAAGAGCCTCCGACCCTCAGACGGGCAGACACAGAGGAATAGCAAACCAACACAGGAGTGACTTTCTTCAAATTTGCATTGTTGTTTAAATGCTTGTTTCTTTGGTTAGATACAGACCATAAAACGCTCTGTCGTGTCTCATTTTAGTATTTTATTTATTTAGCGAGTCATAAATCTCCCCTCAGGATCCAGCCGATAGTCTGTGATCACACAATGGAGAGGAACTAACTTGAATGCTCGCTGCGTTATCTCAACAGAAGATGTAATCATTTTGTTTTGCCAATTCATCATTGACTGAGAGTGTGGACCGGATTCCCTGCTGTGTTTCTCTTTGAGCAGAACCATGATCAGTTTGGTGAGGGGACTTTTGTTCTCAATATGGGGGGGGGGGGGGGGGGGATTAGGATGGGGTGGGGGGGCATAGATACACACAAAGATCAGTTTGCTCATCCTTCCAAAATGCAGTGGGTTAGAAACAAACTCATCGATCCGTACCTTCGCTCCAGGAGTTCCGGGAGGACCGGGGTTTCCATGAGGTCCCGGGGGACCCTAGAAAAGACAGAGACACACGAGAGGAAGTCACTGGCTGGATAGGCGATCGCCGTCGAACAGAGCGGCGAGCTGGAACTATTTGCGGGGGTCTGCGCTGGTGCGCACGGGGGATGGCCGCGCCCCGAGGTCGCCCCTTGTGGATGTGGTGTGCAGGTGCTACGCGAGACGTTCTGCGTCCGCCCGCCCATCCAAGTGGGGACACATGGATGTGATTCACCCCCCCCCTCCCCCCGCTCTCTCCGCAGCTCTCTCGGGGTCCCACAAAGCGAATGCCGCTCATCCATCACGGCTTGATCCCCAAATGGCTTCGTGCCGCAGGCCGCAGGTATCTGTGATGTATGAAGCGCTTAGATGTAATTCATTGAGCCATCTGCGCTTTAATGCCTGATCAAAATGGCCCATCTCCTGCGAGTCGTGCCAAGTGGGTGGACGTACGGGAGCAGGGGAGGAGGAGGCCAAAGAAAAACGAGAAAAAAAAGCGACTGTACAAATTCAAGAGAAGTCATATAAAGCCACCAGCTCCCGAGGCCTCCTTGTCAGGACGCTCGGTCTGACTTCGCCCACACGGCACACCAAAAAAATCTTTACCTGGCTAAACTGACAGCACTGGAACATGTTCAGAAGGCCTGAACAGGATGCAGCTGGCTCTTGGACTCCACCCTCCACCACGAGGTGAAAGTCAAACAGACGGAGGAGGTGGACGGTTGGGTGATCCAATCCATCTCTGTTAGTCATCCGCACTGAATTATCAGGACTGTGGAGAGGAGTCAGGCAGCACCAGGCAACCCCCCCCCCCCCCACACTCCCTCCCCCTCAAACAAGCCAGAGCTCTCCCCTCGCTCGCATCCGGACATATGGAGACACTTAACAGAAGCTCATTGACATTTTTCCTCCTCCTCTACATTCTCCTCCCTTTTCCTTTCCCTTGGCTCAGTATGTAAACGTATGGGGGTTGTTATCCGGGTGGTAGGAAGCAAAGGGACGAGGGGGACGTAGAGAAAACGGGAGGTCTGGAGAGAATGTTACACATTGCATTTCTTGAGGTGCCACAAGGTGAGGAGGCGTGCGGCCGGGGTGACGAGGTGGGCGGGCCTCGTGCACAGACATAAAGTATTCAGCACGTACACATACACACACACTCGCACACACACACCTGAGGCCTGCAGACGTATGCCAGAGTCGCCAGGCGGTTTACGATGCGGGCCGATGACTTTTACAGGTGTGACACATGGAGCGCTACCGTTTTTATAGGCCGTTAACCCCCGAACAGACCTGCCCGCGCCGCCACCGGGCTGCACGAAGGGAAGCCGCCAGCGGCCCGATGATTACTCGCCACGGTGCGACTTATTTTGGCGGGATCCTCGGCGACTCATTTATCTATTAAGTCCATGAAATGTCATCGAAAAATAGATTCGACTGCTCTCATTTGTCGATCTTCGACTGGCTTGTGTCAAGTACCTCTTGGCAAGAAATTACTGATTGTTCGCAGTAGGTTCATTTCCTGCAAACTTCCTTCCTTTGGTCCTTGAGGTTTCAGAAGGTGTCGACAACTACTCAAATGAATCAACTTTTTCTGTCTGTTTTGATTTAAAAGATCTAAAGATTTAAAGACGTTCACATTTTTACTGCTGGCGCTCAGGATCAATTCAAAGATAATGAACAAAACTGACTCCCGGGATCTTCTGTGAACCTCCTGACACATCACTAAAACGACTCCATTAATATGCTCCTGATTAGCTTTAGCGCGGGAAATAGCCGACGCGTCAGTGTGACCCATAAAGACAGAAGGCACTTGATTAAACCCCTGAGAAGACAGCTCATTTGAGCCAACACAGAGCGCTCCTTTCAGAAGGATTTCAATTTTAAAACACAGATAAAACCGTGGTCGGGGGAAGGCGGTGGTTCGGTCTCAGAGGCAGCGCCCCCCGTGGCGCCGGGTCGCCCCGAAGCTTCAGCCCCTTTTGCGATGAGTGAGAATACATGGTTTACTTTCTACTTCAAATGAGACGGGTGTCTTCCAAAGATTTAAGCGCTCTGCAAACACGGCAGTTCTGATGAGGGTCAACGAGGAAGATCACAAGATGGAAGAAACCAAATCTGCTTCTGGTGTCTTTAGCAGTTTTTCCAGTATATTTATTTAATAATTTAATAGCTTCCCTAGTGCTTTCCTAGTAAAGACCATGTGTACTACACAGCCTACAGTCAAAGCAGATTAATATAATATATATGTTAAATTATGTTAATGCAACGCTACTAGCTAATGGCCAACGGGCTGTTGCATGGGAACAGAGACGTTAGTACGTCCACTAAATAGAGAAAAACACAGTAAGAGCAAATAATGGGGGAAAAACTGAAAACGCTACTCCTAATCAACTTTTTTTGGATATGAAAGTATGCTATGTGCAAAATACAAAACCCTCTGCTCATGTAAAAAGCTGCTTTCACTCCCACCTGAACTGCCCCCTTGGGGTGTTTCTTTCGTTTTGTTGAGCCGGTGCCGCATGCAATCGGCTCTAAGGAGCTTGATGGCGAGTGAACTCTGCAGAGGTCGGTGCTCTACCAGCACGGAGCTGCTGAGCCCCAGACGGGGTCTTAAGTGCCTTTAATAAGAACACAAAGCCCCCTTTCTTCCTCCTTTTAAAAGGGATTGTGGTTGCCGCAGCCCACCGCGCCGCGGCCCGGCTGCAGCGCCCGCCGGGTAGCTCATGCCGAGGGAGCAACCGTTTCGCTGCGGGAGAATCCCTCAAAAAGGTAGTAAAGGTAGTGTCTGCAAAACATATGCGTGCATCCACTTTTCCACATCCAATTTTCAGTTTTTCAGCTACACTCACACACACGACCATCAGTTGAAGTTCCCTGGATTTTAAAATATCAGGTCCCTTGGACAAATCATGTGCGCGGTGTCTTCCTTCCTGAGCTTGAAATAACATCTCACCCCCCCCCCCCCTCAGGTTCCATCGGCAGCTCGTGGTCGTAGAACTGGCACTTTGCTCCACAAATGGGAGATACGGCACCGACAGACTGGAAGCATTCACAGATGCTAACGTGGTAGCTGTGCCCAATTTAAGTGCTGCGGCCTCCAGTGCACGGGAATAAAGTACTTTGCTTTGGAAATGCATGTTTACATATCTTCACCCACTAAAAAGCGCCTCTTTTTTTTCACCTCGACCCCAATACCTTCCATGTGTGTTCGATACATTTTCTACCCCTGGCAACCCAGTGATTTGTTGCACACGGGTTTGTTTTTGCTCTCCAGTTTTTTAGCAAATGGACCTTGGCAGCGAAGGAGCGCAGTTCGATCAGAGCCGGAGCCAAAAGCCAACTAACGTCTGGCTGAATAATGCTCCGTAATCCAAACGAGTCACCGAGGGCGTCCGCCGCCGGCGTCGCCGCCGTCTCGCTTTAATGGCGATCGGACGTGATTAACTCGTCATTGAGACGCGGTGGGACACGCCGGGGAAGACTTCGAAGGGGAAAATGAAAAGGTGGTAAAGGGAGAACAGAAGGAAGGGAGGGAGGAAACTCACCCTGGGACCCCTCTTCCCCGGCTTTCCTGGCAACCCTTGAAGTCCTTGAAGGCCCTGAAAAGAAGGAAACATGAGCGGTGTCAAGGACGAAGAGAAGCAAGTCTAGTCTCTGCCTTCTAGCCGTGTCACTCCAAGTCGCTCTTTGATACCTTCGAATAGCAAAAGAGAAAGAAACCTGGATATTCATCAGTCGATACAGCTCAGGTTTCTGCACTGGCAGGGAGGTCAATGTAAGGGAACCCGAGTTTTTCTTTGAGATGTTTGATCGTTCCTTATTTTCCAAGTCTTGCAGGGGACCAACAACTATAATTACACTCTTTCAGCCAGCATACACTCTGACAAGGCCAGAATGCTTTCAGCAACCTTTGGACCCTTTAGACAGCCGCCGCCAGGCCGTGCACACAACATGATAAGTGCTTGAGCTGCTCGGGCTCAGCTCGGGAACGCATGCGGATTATAGGAAATAACAACCCAGTCATGACTTTATTTGTGCCTCAATCATTATTAAACTACAACAATCAAGACAGTTGATGACCTCGATCCACTTCTGCAAAAGATGAAACAATACAGGTTTCACACTACCTCAGTTTAAGGTGTTTCCCAAATAGTTAGTTGAATCCTGGGCTTAATTAAATATCCACTTTTAATCTGCAAGGTTAAAAGTATATCCAATATATTTATGCAAAGCGAAATCACGGATATCGTCACCCTTACGATGTGCCCACATGTTTACATTCTCATTGAACAAGAGAGAGAGAGAATAGGAGGACGATTTGTCATTAAAAATAATAGGTTATTTTTCATTTAAATGTCTGGAAGAGCCGAATAATAAATGTGTCGTTTTAGTCAACTTCGTAAAGAGACCACGGCGCATTAATGTCGAGCATAATCGCAGTGAAACAATGTCTCCTTGTCATCACTGAAATGGAACAACGTTTTGCCTGACAATGGCACTGATGTATAATCTATACCTGCCTGAGCAGTCTGTGGAGCCTTTACGCTAATAGAACGGTGACCTTTAACACACCCCAGGGACAAATGAGTTACAGCGCTTCTGGCTTGGACAGAGCTGTGGGTTCCAGAGCAGCGATGCTTTACTTGAAACATTCTTTTCGGTCAAAACAAGACTGAGAAGTCCTTTTAACGATGGAAAATGTGGGTAACCATCTCGTGTTCAACAGCGGATCAGTGTCTTCAGCGTGAACACAGTCCACAGTCGAAACTCGTTGATGGCGACGGCTTTCCCCCGTCAACTCTTTGCTGTGAGTTAATTAAATTACTTAAATTTAGTATTTGCTGCAGTGAGATGTGAGCAATAGCGTCAGTAAAGGTGAAGACAACACAACAGCTTTAACCTGGATAGAGAACTGCTTTTACATAAAATTCAGTTCATTGTGCTCAAGAGCTTTATGCTTTTTTTAACCTTTGACCCCATTTTAAAAGTACCCATTCTTTGAACTGTCGCGCTTTCTCTCAGAGGAATCTTAACACCACAGCGCCGGCTCCTCCGCTCAAAGCCGCCTCTGAACACGAGTATTTCTACCACTGCTGCTAAAAAGAAAAATCACACATTAAATCGCCAAGAAGTGGACGGCCCCAGAGAGCCTTTAACACCAAATGCAGTTCAAAAAGTGAATAGAATACAGCGATCCCGAATCGTTAACGCAGCGACACACCATTGTCAAGTAAGCAAACACGTCAGGGAAGTTGTGTGTCATTGCGATCCAAATAAATTGGTGGGAAGTACTGAAATATAGCAGTCGAGAGGTAAAACGTGCATTTATTAAAAGATAATCACGAGTGTAAAGAAGCGCTCATTGTGGCTGATGAAACACGCACACACTCGTGCCCGGGCATCAAACGCGTGGGGACTCACCGCGGGTCCTGGTTCTCCCTTTAGTCCAGGCGGTCCATCCAGCAGCGAGAAGGCGGTCGATTCCAGGAGGAACATTTGGAGGACTTCCGTTGCCGCGGTGATGACAGGAAGAGGTGAAGTGGCCTCGACATCCTGGACACTGCTCACTTTCGGCTCGGGGGTCGTTGGAGCTCCGGTGGCCGGAGGGTCCGGCTGCAGCTCGTTGGCGGGTCGGGCGGAAGAAGAAGGTAAATCCGTTACTCCGCCGGAAGGCTCCGGCGAATCAGCGTCTCTTCGCCCTGTGGCGCTCTCGTCACTGCCGGCGGCAGTCGGTTCGGGCTCCGGCGGCGTCCCGCTGGTACGAAAGTCCGCTGGACTGGCCGACCCCGGGGGAACCGACCCAGAAACAAGCACGGCACCGGGCTTTAGGCGGGTGGACGCCGCGCTCGTCGTCGACGGGCCATCGGCCCTTTTGGACATTTCCATCGACGCCGGTTGAGTCGGAAAAGGGGCCCTGATGGAAATGACAGGCAGCATGGGTGGAAGCGCGGGCCGATACGTGTCGGCTTCTCTGCACTGCTTCTTGATGTAATCGCAATAGTTATGAGCCGCCTCGGCGGACGGATAGATGTCGAACTGGCAGATGGCGCCTTCGAACGCCACCGAGTTGTGGTTCATTTTGCCCAGCAGGAAGGAGCCCTCCGCATCCAGAGCCTCCTCCTTTCTGGAGCGCAAATCCAGGTGGGTAACTCGCTCCCCGCAGGAAGTGTGCAGGGACACCCGGCGGCCCTGGATGCCCACAGCGAGACTGTGCCACCGGCCGTCCTGGACGTCATAGTCGAAGACCACCGAGCTCCTCTGCCCGACGCGCACCAGGACCTTTCCCCGCAAGAACTGCACGCCGAGCTGCACCTTCCCTTCCGTCGACAGGGCCGAGAAGAGGAAGGCGCCGTTGACCCGGTGAACGGACAGGCCGAGGATCAGGGAGAGGTTGGCGGGGCTGCACGACGCCGGGAGGACGGCGCGCAGGGGCGCCTGGAGGCGGGCCCTCGGGGTGAGGATGACGCCGGACTTGAAGGGGATGACACCGTTGGGGACGGGGCGATCGCTCGAGGTTGCCGAGCCGCCGGGCCTTCGCCCGGAAAGCCCGAGCTGCTGCAGAACGTCCACATCTGCGGACAAAAAGGGCGAGAAAAGTCACTCACCGGTAGCATCCAAAGATGCTGAACGTGTATTTGCCATTTTCTTTGCATGCACTACTCATGTTCTTCCCCAAATTACCATAATTTACCACTTTGGCGAAGGCCCAGACCGCAGAGGGCTTTAGAGGACAGTCAAAATAAGGCTAAATGCATAGCACGTTTAGGTTCATAGGTTCCCCTACATAAAAAACAAGAAAGCAGTTAATATAGGGGATAATGATGTTGTGGGGCCATGCATTTAAAGTTAAGATAATGGAAATCCTGCGGCAAAGGCTGCATAGAATTTCCGATACGGCCACACCTCAACAAGCCGCTCTGGTTATTTCCGTAAATGATGTAATCGTTACATCAGCGCCAATTAGCAGATCTTTGGGAAGCGGCGGCTGAAAGTTCCAGGAGGCACATTAGTGCGGAGACAGAGAAAGCCACGTGACTTTATCCGCTGATGTACGGCGGTGGCGTCGACATAAAAAAGGGTCGCGCAGTGTTTCCTGCAGCTTTTAATTGCTACTTGCATGTCAGGGAGGCAAATGTGGCGATTCGTCACACATTGAAGTCTGTAAGTCTGTATTGCTGCAATTTCGGATGCGGAGCTCTATGTGAGGCCGTAATTATATCCACATTTTGTAATGGTGAGACTACTATGAGCGTCAAGGGTGTAACCATGTTGGACACTACGGCCGACTGGGTGTATTCAGTGTAGTGAGGTTGGAAATGAAAGAAAAACTAAAATATTACACACAGGCTCCACCATCCGTCCTCTTCCGGACTATAACACAAATCAAATGTGTGCAAGACTGAAATAAACTGCTAAAATGATGTATTCCGACTCAGCAGAGAAGGAACAAGTATATAGACACTAGACATAGGGGGGGGGAAAGGCTCAGTGTGTGCAGACAGTGGGAGGTCAGCTCGATAAAAAAAAACCCACACATGCAAATGGAGAAATCCAACAGATAGTGAGAAGCTCCTGGGCTGAATTTCCCACAGAGCGCCGGTTGGAATTGTCAGCGCGCTGAGAGGAAGGCGCAGGGATTCCTGATCTGCGTCTTACGCTGGATACCTCCGAATCCTAGCAGCCCGCGCCTTTTCTGTGACCCCTCTAACCAGCCGATATCATTCATCATTTAGGATATCATTATGTTCTCAGTTACACTTTTCCCACGGCTCATTCAAATGGACCCGAGAGCAACGGAGGAGCTCGACTCCCAACATCGGGGAGCACAGTCCTGGGGTGTGCGCCTTCATCTTGTTACGCATGAATTATTTACAATCATTATAACCGCTCTCTGCCCCAGATGGCATCAATTGCCACTAACCAGTAACCACGGAGCTGCTGGTTTGATTCTCGGCACGACTGTGTTGATGACATGTGATGAATATACTGTATATGTGAGCCAGTAATGGAAGAAAGTGAGTATTGTTTGCAGGATCACCTCCCTGGCTTGTGAGGTCCTCGCTTTATTTTGTATTTGTTAGTTTGCTGGGCAAGGTCTAGGGGCGGGCCCCCCCCCCCCCCCCCCCAGTTTGGCGAGCACTGGTGAGCTTTCTGACGGTATTACTGACTCGTGCTGTTGCTGCTCCGCTCGGCGTGGTCGAAAAAACGATCGATTGGCCTGCCGCCACTTTCCGGCTCCTAAAGAAACGAGTGCTAATCTAAGAAATGACGCAGGACACCGTGCAAGCTTTTTAGGTGACACGTTACAGGTGAAAATGTCAGAAAGTGTCACTGATCAAAAAGGCGTCTAAAAGCTCGCTTTGACTGACAGCGGAGTCAGACAGAGGGGTCTTTTTAATGAAGCCGAGTGCATCGGCTGAATGTGTGACGACGTGAGGAGACTTTGGGAATCAACGCACACCGGGAGCTTTTCCCACGAGACCTTGAAGGCATCAGAGAGAGAGAGAGAGAGAGAGTTGTGTGAGGCTCGTTCGCTGGGCCGTTTCCAACCTCAGAAGCTGTTCAGAAATGACATCATCAGCAAAGACATTTCACATAGCGGTCATGTTCGAGGAATGCCCCACTTCAAGCCGGTGTGTCTGACGCTCCCGCCGAGAGCGTGGGACGGCGTGAGAGCGAAGTACGTCGTGGGAAAATAAAAATAAAAAAAGGGTTCTACTCTAGTTACAAACTAGATCCAGTGCAGGTGTTTGAGTGCACGAACATCCACTTCTTTTGGGCCCCGACGGATCAAACAGTGACGCTAACGGAGAAACCGGCTGACCGAGCCGTTGATGGGAAACATTGACGCTGATCACTGGACAAACAAGGTGGACGTTTCAGTAGACATAGAATTAATGACGACTGATGATAACGTGACCCCCCTGTTTAAATGTCCTCTCGCTGTCTACGAGGCCTATTTGAGACTCTACATGGCGTTGGCGCGCGTCGGCGTCCTCGTCCCGAAGGCGCTTTACCTTGAGCTTGTGCTAGCCGCAGAGAGCAGGCGCAGCAGAGGACGGTCCAAAGGATCAGAATCCTCCTGGAGGGGAAGACAGAGAGGAGAGAAAATTAGAAAATGTAGTATGGAATTGTACTACAAAGTCACGTTTCAGGACAACAGGCTTTTGTTCCTCGGCCTCAGCTCCCGTGATGCACTTTTTCGACCGCGGGTTTTGAAAATGTTGGAGCGGATGTTACCCGATCCTTCAACTAGACTGTTTTTACTTTAAATCGTTCTCGCCCCACTAACGAGAGCATTGATCGTTCTCCCTCGGAGACGATTCTAAAGGGTGTTGAGCTGTGTGAACTAATCAGGGGGGGGGGGCGGGTTCTGATGCTTTGGCCTGTTGACTGAGCGATGGTTGGAGCCGACCCGGGCCGGGCGACAATGTGCCACAGCGGAGGAATCAGTTACGTTCTATTACATTCACGGGTTTCCCAAAGAGCCGCAGGGAGCCACAGGTCAACTACTGACACGCCGACTGCGGCTCTTGTTACGGCCCACCCACCGTGGTGACACACTGACATCAGCAGAAACTAAGGAAGAAGGGGGAGAATACGGAGGGGGGGGGGGGGGGGGCAGTTTGTGATAAAGTCTCTCATATGTCCAGCGGCGGTTGTATATATGATGCAACATTTGGACTTTTACTTCCCCTCCCATTGGGACAGCCGGCCAGCCAGCTGGGGGAGATGCACAGCTGGGAGGGGGAGAATGTGCAGAAGGGAGGGGGGGGAGAGAGAGAGACTCTCTCCTCCTTCTCACACATCTCCCCCAAATCAGTCCCAGATCGCCTGGCAGCACGAGCTGCAAAAAGACGCGGCGTCAGGAACCCCCCCCCCCCCCCAAAGAGCGAAGTGGGTTTCCATTAACAATAAACTCACTCACTTGGGCGAACATGAACACGTTGTCCGCTTTAAACTTGTCAAAACGGGCGAAAGTAAGTCGCGTGGACGGTGGACGCGAGCCGAGAGGCGCAGGTGACGCCGGTGAGCGCGCGACCCCCCGCCGAGGCCGCCGGGAGGAGAAACACGAAGCAGGAATTGCCTTAAAAGTATCGACTCACCCCGCGGTGCCTTTGAGTCCGGGGGACGGGCCGTTGTCCGGCTCCATTGCGGTTACTTCATTCTTTCTTGAGAGTTTTTCCCCCCGCAACAGTCCGGTCGAGGCAGACCGAGTTGTTCCATTCCAGAGTGTCACAAACACAAAAACACACGCGCACACAATCACACGCAGCCCGGGGACGAGCGCCGCCGCGCAGCCCGCTCTCCGTCAGGCGCGCGCGCGCTTCTTCCAGGTGATGACTTTCTGCCGCTGCGCAGAGCTCCAAACCTGCGCGCCGCCGCCGCTGCCGCCGGTGCTCCGCCGTCTTTTCTGCGCCGTTCGGGAAGTTCAATGAGCGTCAACGTCCAGGTCCGGTCCGCGAGCCGCTGTGTGCGCGCGCGCCTGTGCGTGCCTGCGTGCGCGCGTGTCTCGACTTCCACGAAAAGTTTATTGCGGACTGAGGGAAATCTTGAGGAATGGGAAAATGTGGGGGGGGGGGGCGAGGAGGGGGCCGTGGGGGGGGGGGAAACACCTCCCCCTGTCGCCCTCAGCTGACATCCAGGGAAAAGCTCTTCTGCGCCTCCAGCTCAAGGTGAGTTTTTTCGTGGGGGGGTCAAAGTGGTGTACGTTATCACGTGCGTTTGTTTTTGCATTCATAGTTGTTTTTTTTCTCTTCTGATTGGTTGTCGGTGTCACACATTAAAAAGCCAATGTTTTAATAGAAGCAAATGTTTTAGGTGCCAACTGAGCAAACTGCTGATGGAAACCTTGTGAGCTCCAGAGGTTAGAGGACCTTGAGTTAAGGCGACTTTAACAAATTAGTTAGTGCTCTCCTGTGGACAAACTGTGTCATGGCAAGTCTCTAAATTACCACGGCAGATGGATTTTGTGTAGTGGAATATGTTTATTGCTGTCAACACTGTCGTCTACTGTAACCAAGGACAGAACATACGTGGGGTCACAACAAATAACCTCCGTATATTCGCATCGGCAAAAACCGCCGTTCCGAACATATACTCCATTCATTGTGACAGTTGTGGTATAACTTTTACAGTATCATTTGTTTTACGGGTGAACGTTTCCAGAGTCAACACCTCGAGGTTTGTATTAAAAAGGCCTAAGATGAGATCTACGTATTTTTAGCTTTTTTTTTTTTTTAACAATTGACTAACAATTAAACCAGTAGACTGGCTTCGTGTGTCGGCCTTCCCTCACCTCCGGCTTCACCAACATCCACTTCCGTTCTCACCAGAGATTCAGGGTTGCAGTGCTGAGCTGGTCCCAGTGTGTGTGTGTGTGTGTGTGTCTGTGTGTGTGTGTGTGTGTGTGTGTGCCGTCGTGTGCTGTGAAATTCCTCTGCCATAGAAAGTCCTCATTGACCCGCCTTTGGCAAACACGCTATGACAGTGTCCAGGGGAGACCCAACAGAGCGCAGATTCAGCCGCTTGCAACCGGATCGACCCCCCACCCTCTCCTCACACAGAGACCCCCTCTCAGTTCGCCCTCTCGGGGGCCGGGAAGAAAGGGAGCGAGCTCACCGCCTTGAAAGAGCACTTCCCGTGTACCTGTCTCAGCTCCGTCGGATGCAAGCTTTTTGTTACCGCGGGTTTCTGTCCGCGGACAAGAAGGCCAGTGTGTGTGTCCCCTCGGCCCTGTGGGGGGGGGGGGATCTCCAGATCGCGGGTGTTCGGTTTCATGGGGGTCGGTAATGATTATTGCAGCCGCCTGTGGAAGCGGCTCTCAAACTGTGGCCCCGCGGGGACTGAGGCGTGTTTGTGGAAGCATACCAGGGAAGACCTCTCATGAGTTTCAAGGAATGGTTCGACTTTTGCGCAGGCGTTTTTGTTCTCCGTTGCCCCGTTGGTTAGCGTAGCTTAGCATAAGCACTGGAAACAGTAGGGGGGAAAAGCTAGCCTAGCTCTGTCCAGTCAAAGGTCAAAAGCGATTTGTTGCGGCTTTAAGGGGCCGGGTGGAGAAAAGTCCGGCATTTACCTCCCAGTAAAACCACAGCTTGACGCTCTCGCCCTGGCAGTGCGTTAGCCTGACCCGCCAGATGGTTAGATACTCAGAACCATCTGAAAAAGCCGTCACGGGAAAAAGTTTGGAAAAGGGCAGGAACTTTCCAAAATAAAGCTTGGGCAGGTGATTGGCGAGTCCCGTGTTGATCGAACTCATGTGTGTGTGTGAGTGCAGCTGTCCTGTTCTTTGTTTTAATGAAGAAATACCCTCCAGTTCAGGTTTGGTAACCGCCAAGGTGGAGACACCCAGAGCTGCTGACCGTGGCTTTTTCTTTATACAAGCAACGACTTTCTCCATCGAGGCCCAAACCCCCCGACTCACGGAACCCCCAAATGAGCTGTGCAGGAAAGAAAAATCGCATTTTGCTAAAGGACATCTGCGGGCAACTTTTTTTATTTTTGTATTTTTTACGAGCTGCATTTCTTCCACTCGTCACATGTGACTGCCATCCCGGACCCCGTCCATAACCAGTGACAGGTGTGGATAGGCGCTGTGGCTGTACTCCAGACCAGCGGTGGGTAATGGAAGTCAGCTGGGCTCATTCTCGCGACATATCGGTGGATATTAGGAGTTCAGTCTCTGCAGGATATTGGAGGAATTTCGTGCAAAACGACAGTGCCACTGTAACTACCGCTTCTATACCATGCGCAAATAAATCAGCGTTAGTTTAAAGAGCAGTCACACTACCCACGAGACACATTTAGTTGTGCGCAGTCCACAGTACGGTGAGGATTCAGCCCCAACGATGAGATTTAAAAAAGCCGATTCTGATCGTTTTAGGTTTTCTGTCTTCTTTTCGCTTTAATAATCTGCCTCAGTAAGAACACGTCTTGTGTCCTGTGTGGCTCGAGCAATGGGAGGCCTTATCTGATGAACACACAGTCTTTTGTTTCACTCCCCATATCTTGGGGTTTTGGGTCCAGCTGGATCCAATAAGTGCGTGCCCCGCGTGTGTTTACCCGCTCCGTGCGTTGCAACGGGACGTTTAGGAAAGAGGCGCTATTTGTTCTCGTTAGGTAAGTCCAAGCTAGAGCCATATAATCGCGTCTGTTTTTTATTTTGTGCCGCCTCGGGATGGAACTTTATAACTTCAAATAAGGGAAATGTTTAGAATTGGTTTCATTGTTGCATGACGGTTACTGATTTCAATTGCCGAACCAAATGAACAAATACATTAGAGCAGAAAACAAGGGGGGCTTAATATAGGGCAATAAAACCATGTTATGGGGGTTTAAGTGGATTCACTGCTTGTCAATGTGTGTATTTCCTTTTTTTTTCTTAGATTTGAAACTAAATGTATGTGACAAAACATGCAATTTGAAACTGTCAACTTAGTACTAAAAATACAGTACAAACCCAGTACAGTGTAGACAAATAGTTTATTGAGTGTTTTATCAAGAAACATTTCATCTGCCTACAATGTACAGTATTCCAAACTATACATCATTGACAAAGTAGAGCCAATAAAGCTGCTCTAACGAATATTCTTATATCTTAAAAAATGACCAAATGCTAATGTGTAACGTCACATCGTCACTCCGCCTCCTCAGTTCGTTCTGTCCGCCTGCTTGTCTCACTCACCTGTCTGCTCTACTCGCTCCCCTCAGCATTTAAACCCCCAGTCACTCGCTCACTCGCTGCCACATCTTTCTCCGCAGTCGTGCCAGACCTTCCAGCACTTTCTTTTGTGGCTGATTCCCCCCGTCTGGCCCCGGTAGTCCACCCAGCCTTCAGTCCCCGGCCACGTCTCGTCCCAGTGACTCTTGCACTGTGAAGGAAATGAAATGCTCTGATTGGAACGACCGCTGTCTGTCGGTCTGTGGTACTGCGTGTGTGTCCGTACCTCACCCGCTCAATGGAGCGCTTTAGCATCTGTGTAGAAATTATAACTAGCTATTAATGTCAAAGAGCCTCATTTGAGGACCTGAGGACTGGGTGGAGACAACAGAGATGCAACATTTGGGTGAATATTGTACTGTTGGTCGTCTGCCCCGAAGCGCAACTCCATATGGTGTTTACTTTTTGTGTGTTTACAGACCTGGATGTTGTGCTACCCCAAGTGGCCCCAATAAATGCAATCAATTAATGTAGATAGAAATACAGACAGAAAGTATCATTTAAACAATCGGCGCCCATGTCAGATTCTGCCTTTACAGCCAAAAGACAAATTGCTCTTTTTTTGCTTTTTGTGGTGAAATTTCTGAATTTTCTTTCCTCAAATTGAGGTCTCCTGAGAGCTTGGTCTTTTCGGACTGATGTTCGCTAAACCTTTTTTGTTACTTTCCCTTGTAACCATGAGTCTTTTCCACCCATCAATCATCTGAGGCGGTAGGTTATGCTGCAGCCTGCATGCTGCCTGAGCCATGTAACGTATGCACATCACAAGCCACGTGGTAAGCCAAGGTTTCTTTTTCCTAACTGTGCGCAAAGTGGTGAGACCGGTTCTTTGACAATCCCGAAGCAATACAATAGATGTAATTATAGCAGATTCCTCACCCCGCACAGCTGCAGAAAGGCTGCAGCCGCTGCCGAGTTCGGGGCATTGTTGTGGTGACATTTCAGCGGAGGATCAAACCGCCCGATTAATAATCCGCGTTGAAAAGCTGCTCTTTCAGCCAAGTGTCAAACAGTGGCGTTGTCCATTGCTCAAAGAGCCGACTCGGCAACTTTCCATTCATGGTCATCGCTATGCAGTGTCACATACCTTAGTGGTTGAGGCAATGCAGAGCGCACGGAATAAACCATTGTGTATGATCTGAGGAGCGGAAAGGCCCAAGCGTTAGACTCACAAACTAAGTCTCACAATTATTTGAATGGGACTTCTCACTGGCGAGGCCCTTTGCCGTTAATAGTTATTTCAGTTTCTTTCAGTTTCCTATGAGGGCCGAAATCATTGCTTTCTAAAGTTTGACTCTAGATGAAGCAACTGGGAACTCATTGTTCCAAGTTTAATATGTGTCAGCATCGCTTCGTAACATGGCAATGTTTATAATAAAAAACCATTCCTTTTCTTCTTCCCATCACCTGGTGTTTATTTTGTGATCCATCCTGTGGTTTGGACCCTCTGCCGCTGTCTGCTGTGCCACGTGTGGGAGAGTAAAATACACCCGTAACTGTACTACTAATGTAGCTAAAGCTTCACCTGCGTCATCGTCACAGCAGGATAGCCAACAAATCGCTCTCCCATTCGGGACAATAAAAGATCTGTTCCCCTCAGATTGCGCTGACACCCCCCAAAATCTCAGCCAGGCCGCGTGGACAAGGAGTGAGCCAACATCAACTTCCTGCCCCCTTTGGGCGCTGTTTTTAGAAGATATTAATACTGCAGCTAATCAAGACCACATCATAGTCCTCTTTGGAGCGCCGTCACCTGGGACGCTTTCACAGACTGGCAGAGCGATTCTTTTTCATCGAGCCACAAAGCAGCGAAACGTTGCAAGTCACCGTGTGGAAAAAAAAAAAAAAGAAATAGTGTTGAATCCGCAACAAACAGCCTCAAAGATGTATGACTTGGACCGACCAGACAAAACAAATGAGCATGTGCCTGCAGTTAATACAGAACAGACTTAAATGGTCCCAGCAGAGGGTTTGCTGTTCCGACAGAGGTCCGCCGCCCCCGGGCTCCGATAAACACACAAACACCACCTGGCCTTCCAAATGTGGGCCGACAGCGGGTCCGCAAACACACACACACACACACACACACACACACACAAACACTGCTGCCCATCCAGTGCCGACTGTCACGCGGGGCTGTTGGGAAATAAGGCGGTATGGAAGGCTCAATGTACCGTGGGTACATGGAGACACATCCTAATCCGGCATCGTTTTTAAACAGATACCATTTAAAAGGTTTTTCAGCCGAGCAGCTGAGCCTGCCGTTGATTAACTTTAGATTTTGTCACAGTCGAGAGACTGAATTCCCAGAACTTCCCTCTCTCCATAGTTCCCACAGCACAGCACCCGTTTTGACTGAAACT
The DNA here is from genome assembly GCF_964276395.1 of Gasterosteus aculeatus. Lineage (NCBI taxonomy): Eukaryota > Metazoa > Chordata > Actinopteri > Perciformes > Gasterosteidae > Gasterosteus > Gasterosteus aculeatus. The sequence continues at coordinate 19,597,804 of NC_135701.1, read as the reverse complement.
CAACTCCTGCGTACCACAGGATGTGTTTAAAGCGGTTTGGAAAAAGAGAAATGGCTTGTTTTACAGAGGGTTGCAGAGCTCACAGTCCAGAGAGGTAGAGTTCTTATCGGTTTCGGGCTGATGAATGAGTCTGGTTATTTCTGGGCTCTAGCGGATCCGGCGGCGGTGCACAGCTAAAGGAGCAGGAGATACGATACGGTAACCCGCAAAGGCCTGAAAGGGGAAACTGCCCGAACGGGTAATTTACAAACAGATTGAGCTTCTGTGTTCGGAGGGCCGGTGTCTTTTCCGAAGAGCGTCTGAAAGAAGCAGGATTCGTCCCTGGCCAAATACAGATAACCTCAGCGGACGGACAAAGGGGTCACTGATCAGACTTTTACTTGTAACAGAGAAGCACGGAGGCTTATCGGTGAAATACAGTGCGGCTCCTGTTCGCCCGGCTTAAGCTCGGCCAGGCGTGATCGTGTAGCACTTGTTTTTTTTCGGCTTAAACCTACAAAATGTGGCTTTTGAGATTCCAGCGGTTCAGCGGTTAAAAAAAGAAGAAGAAACTCGCATTCTTAAAGTGGTGATGATCAAAAAAAAAAGATACAGCTACAAAGAAGTGAGCTCAGGAAAACAAACATCTTTTCGGTGCTGCACAGGGGTTTGAATGTACGCCGCCACAACAGCTCATTCGGTCTGATACGGTAGGAGCAGATCTAATCTTCAGGTGCGCCAGCCTCATTTATCTGTCATCCTGCTTTGGAGGCGGCCTCTTCACAAAAAGGAATCCGTGAGAGACTGCAGATGAAACGTGGAGGGATTTGTTTCAGCACAGTCACTACTGGTAATTACCGCTCTGACAGGCTTTGATCACATGTACAGTTGTGCTCTCACAACGTCTGTGCTGATGGAACAACGAGATGACGGGCCTGGAAATATGAATTTGCCCCAGTTTTCCTATTTTCTGAATAGAAGCTCTGTCCATATGACTTTTGATTTGAAGAAGTGGAGAAAGGGGATTCGACGATGGGAACTGAGAAGTCGTGAGTAAACCATCCAAAGAGATGCTGTGGGTGGAATGAATCACTGGAGTTTCTTTTTTTTTATTTTTTTGTCAAAAGGCAGCAAATTATTCAATAAAATGACTTGAGGGATCGGTGTGCTGGAAAGCCGTTTTAGCAAAGCAGGAGGTGTGGTGTCAGGAGCGGTAATGCTGGTGGGAAGAAGAAGAAGAAGGTGGAAAAGGTGAAGATGAAACCTCCCCACAAACAAGAAGTTCATTGGGATCCCTGTGATGGTGCATCCAGACCACAGTGCGGCCCGAAAGCAAACACGCCACCTACACCACCTGCCTGGGCTAAACAAAGACACAGCATTTGTCAGCAGGGCCTCCCACCTATAGAAGGGTGTGTGTGAAGGTCAAATGAGTCACTTTTCTTTTTGTTTTTCTTAAGCTCAAAATGTAAACAAAGTATCGCTCGGTTTATTGCGCCGCGTGGGTTCTTTCGGTTTTCTTGTGTGTCCTGCAGGATTCATTTAGATTTCACCTCCTCCTGTATCCTTCGCATGAGTCCTGCGCTGATGTCGTTCTCCTGGAGGCTCAGGTGCGTCAGCGGGCAACGCAGCGTCCTGCAACGCAGCGCCCCCGCGATGTCGTTTCCTCCCACGTCGCTGACGCCGTTCCGGTCCAGATCCACCTCCCGCAGACTGGCGTTCTCCCTCAGCGCGTCGGCCAGCAGCCCGACCCCCGGGTCTCCCAGATTGTTCTCGTCTAGGATGATCTGAGTCAGCGAGCAGCTCCCCCTGAGGCTGTCGAAGAGCTCCTTCCACGCCGCCAGGTCGGCGGCGGCGGTCTGCGCCAGCCCCAGGTACCGGAGCCGCGAGTGGTGCCTCATGTACGACGCCAGCGCTTTGACGCCGTCGCCGCTCAAGCCGTTCCCTCCGACGTCCAGTTCTGAAAGGGCGAAAAGTCGCAAAGAGCTCCACCCGGTGGGCAGTTGCGGAAGCTCGTTCGGCTCCAGTGGGAGGAGCGTGGCCTGCTGGGTGGCGGCGGCGGCGGCGGCTCTCGCCGTGTGCTCCTGCAGCTCAGCGACTCCGCTCAGCAGGGTGAGCACTCCGCGGTCACGCAGTTTGTTTCCAAACAAGCTGTAGAAACAGAGTGGGGTGGGGGGTGAAAAGCGGTAACCATGGAGATTGATTTAGATTCCTCCACGAGCTGCTCACTTGGAAGGTTTGTCCTTGCACCATGATGAGTTTTTTGTTTTCTTGTGTGAAAATGTAAATCATAAGCTAGAAAATTCCTTTTCTTTCTCACACTGAGTCAGATAAATAATTTGTACCGGTTAGCTCTGCAGTCTTATGGATGATCTTTAGAGATATTTCCCAGGTATTAATGTAGATATATTATGGTATATCGGAATGTAAACAAGTGCAAACCTTTTTGGAAGATAATGTGGGTTAATTGTGGAATTCATCCGTGTAAATTTATCACTGTTCAGTAAATACTTTCATTCCTTACAGCGACGTTTAATCTGCTGCACACAACAAGGGAATGGTTTAATAATAACACAAAAAGTGCAAGCCACATTTCAGGGTTGTGTGTCTGACTTTTTCCTTGGCAGAGACCAATAACCAGTAGCCTTATATTCAAAGGACACATCACGGATTGGTATGAATCTTCTCATCTATTCCTTTAGACCAGACGCTTTTCTTTTCATCTCACCCATGTCAGCGTGCACTGCAAATCTTTATCTGTCAACATCTCCGTCAGAAAGACAAGTCATTGCACATTCCCTGTATTTCGTCTAAAAAAATAAAATCTGGTGGTAAGCCACTGGAGGCATTTCTTTTTCACATAAAAGAGACGGATCGTGTAATTCAACAGCAAGAGGCGAAGGTTTTATTCTGCAACAACGAGGCTGGCCTTGGATCAGCTGTGTCTCTTTCCCTTTTATCGTTTTATTATGTTCTTTCCTGAAGTTTATTTTGGAACACTTTGCTGGATCTGCTGGTTATTCTGTATTCTGTCGGGATTGGAGATCAGTGGAGCCCGGGACTTACTGCAGGCCCCTGACCTGAGGCTTGGCCCTCAGGACGTCCAGCAGGATGTGAGCACCTTGCGGGCCAATGAGGTTGAGGTTGAGGTTGAGCAGCGTGACCTCGGACAGGCTGGTCATCAGGGCCCCCGCCAGGCTCAGCAGAAGGTCGTCCGTCAGGCCCGTGTTCCGCAGGACCAGCTGCTCCACCTCGTCGGACGCGCTCAGCACCGTCACCATGGCGTCCAGCTGCCAGGAGAAAGGACACTCAGTGAATATGTATCGCCAAAAGGTCATCCGTTCACAAGGGTGAGTTTAACCACTGGGCTGCAGACGGTTCCAGGGATGGTTTTATGTTCTGTAATCCCACAGCCTTTTTTTTTTTCTACAACACAGGAATCCCAGTTCTCTCCCCCTCAGACAGAAAGAAAATGTTTCGCCACGGGCCCGAGGAAAAGGCGTTGCGCTCTTCGCGTGTGACGGCAGCTCAGCTTCAAGAAGTTGGCCGCGGCAGTGATACGCGAGCGGGACGGGTTGCCGCCGGTTTTCCAAGCAATGAGACGGGCTCGGAGTCCAGGGAGACATATGGTCTGGCCGCCGGCCACGTCCACTGCGCCACTTCGCTGGGCCTTGAGGAATTTTTCAGGTGCTGTTGGAAGCTTTCTCATTTTGATGAGTGCGAGCGAGCCGAAGTGCCTGCGTGCCCCTGATAACCTCCGTGACCATTTGTTACAGTCAGCCTCTAAGATTAATGTCCTTAATGGATTTTGTTTTCACACACCGGTGAGATAAAATCCTAAAAACACACGTACTTATTCACCCCTTGTGAACTGCTTTCAATGCTAATGAGTGAACAAAAGACATTTGCATTTTTAATTTTCCCTTTTTTGAGTTAATTTCATTTTTTAATTAACTTTCTGCTTTGTCATTGAGGAAAGATACGTCTCCGGGCGGAAAGCTAAATAATAATAATGTGAAAAATAAAAATCACAGCATTATATTAAAAGGAGACAAATTGTTTGTTGGCACTTAAAAAAATCAAGTGCGCGTGAATTCCAGTGATTCAATGCCAACAGCTCTGCTGGCAAAAATCACTGATCCACCGCAGTGGTTCGTGTTGTACGGACACACCTGCGCCTGCAGGTTCCTGCTCTTTAACAGGCTCTTTGCTGCCAGCTCTCTGGCCGGCCTCCTCCTCCTCCTCCTGCTGCTGCTCCTGCTGCTGCTCCTCGGGCTCTCCGTCGGGCTCTCCATCGGGTCGGGGGTCCGTGTCACTTTCTGCACTGCGCTCCACATCAGAGGCCGGGCCTTCGGGGCACGACGACAGCCTCCTCTGGAGCCGCCGCCTCTCCACGACTTGGCACCGAAAAAGGGGCACAAAAACTACTCAGGCGCCATCGAGCGCTCTCCCCGGGGGGGGGGGCGTGCACAGTGCGATATCGACGCCCACTGTGGGTGTGAGGATGTAACCGTGAAATTCTGTCGATGCGTCACCTTTTTTTTTTTTTCTCCCATATGTTTGCTGCTTAAAGCGTGAAATGCAAATATGTCACAGCGGATCCGAGGAGGGTTGCAGTGCGTCTACTCACTGTTTGCCTTGAACCAGTTGTGTTTGTTTGGGCGGCGCTCCGACGCCGCGCTCATTGCCACGCATTCCTCATAGAAGTCCTTCAGTCTTCCCCCGTCTCTTTTTTCCCCGTTTGATCCGAGCTCCTTCTGTTTCACTCCGTTCTGCTTCGTCAGGGCTTCCTCGTCCTGCAATGGATCTTCAAAAAGGAGAAAAAAAACCTTGTTTGTTCCTGTTTATTTCCCCCCCGACAAAGAACATTCAACGGAAATACCACATGCAGATGGATTGAAGGTATCCTCATGAAGGCTTTTATTCTCCTGTTTTTCAATCTTCTCCCACAGTGATTAAAGCCACTAAAACAAAACCATAAAACAGCCTCACTGCAAACTTTGCTCGTCTTGTTTGCTCCGCCGCCTTTTTTCTGCTGCTTCTGTTCTTCTCTGACAGACGACGCTTGGTCCTCAAAGTCTGCTGTCTCTGTTGACCTCTGCGCGACCCCCGGGGCCTTGCCGTCGCGTCCACCCTCCCTCTTATTTCTGCCCGCTTCGCCTCGCCGTCGCTTCTTCTTGGAGGCGTCTTTGTTCCCAGCCGCAGCGGCGGGGTCTTCGCTGTCTGTGGATCTGCCGTCGGCCTCCTTGAGATGTTTCCTTGTCCTCCTTGACGACTTCTTCTCTGGTTTGGCGGGGACAAACAGAGGGGGCGATGAACCCGACTCCATGGGGCCTGCACATAAAAAAAAAAAGCAAGGAAAAGAAAAAAGGATTTGTGGGATATTTTGTCTTTTAAGCAGTCGTTTGAAATCGAGGGCTTAATGTCCAATAAATGTTGATGAATCAGCTTTAGGAAGTAATGGAGACACTCATTTCCAGGGTTTGTACCATTGCCAGGGCTCAGGGCTAGAGGGACAATGAGCTTTTCCTTTGTGCCGTTGTGCAGCTGCTCACCAGAGCTGTATTTGTTTCTGAGACTCGTACATCTGAAAAAGATGGAGAAAAAAAAAACAATACATCAAATCTGCAGAGCAGACGGTTTACTCCATCAGCTTTTGACGGGTATCAATTTCTAGCGTCTCCCGAAAGGCTGACCTCTGACCTGTAACAGGGGATGCCGCCGGCCAGCCAAGCCAATCGGAAGCAGCTCCTCCTGCCCTGCTGGAAGCCGGGGGCGTAGCGGTACTCGCAGCAGGAGCTGATTCTGGCCGCCATGATGCCGTTAGCGTACAGGGTGGCGCTGAAGGGGAAGCCTCTGTGTCTCTGAGAGACGAACTGGAACTGCTCTGAGAGACGCAAAGGAGGAGAATGTTATGACGCACAAGTCACGAGCCAACACGCCAAAAAATGTCCCTTTTATGTTTGAAAGATTGGATAACATCAACTTCTATAAAATAGGCCATCTTCACTGTATTTACAACCCCGTAAAACGTGTAATATCTACGTTGTGGAACGTGGTATCGTCGTACACAACGTTTTAGTTGCAACTAGATCACGTGACTATTAGCTTCCCCTCAGCTAAAAAAAGAAAATGTCGATGTATTGTCTGTGAAAAACACAATATTTTAAGAAAGCATCAGCATTTGTGTGCATTTCGATGGCGTTTCTAGCAATCTTTTCATAATCTTCTATCAGAGAATGTGACCTTCCGTTTATTAGTTTCTAGTGACGTAGTTGCAAGGCAACTTGGGCCGAAATAAAACGTAGTATTGTTACGGTTTTGGGGATAAAACGTAAAGAATACCACGTTCCACAACGTAGCTATTACACGTTTTACTATTTTTACAAAGAAAGTTTTGCCCTTTTTGAGGGATGATATTGCAAATGGCACCAACTAAGTGGACTATTCTTTGAACAAAGGGGGAAGTAACCTGATTAATAGACTGACAGAGGTCTTATTTGGGTCAATCTTACCAGTAAGTTGGTCAAAGGAAAGATGAAGCATTGTTCTGAATAAGCCATCGTTAATTTACGAGGAGTTTAAGTGAAACAATCTCGTATTTCCCTTTTCCGTCTCTCTCACACACACTCCAGGTTGCCTGAGAAGTGAGTCCTCACTGTACGACTTTAATGCATAAAACTGGTGCTTTCTGTGTCGGCTTCAGGTGGTTGTTTGACGCATATTTCCGGGTGTCGGATGGTGCTGATTGGCTCTCGTGGCGGGTCGGGTGGATGCGGGTAACTAAAAACCCTGACCCGCTGCTCACTGACGCTCATGAAGGGCTCGGCCTCTCTTTTTTCCGGGGGGCCCCCGACGCAGCCCCACCGCCTGGAAACGCTCGAGGGTGGAAGACGCTCATGCTTGATCGTTCTAACAGATCCAATGAGGTTATCTGCCTCTGGATTTTGTTGCAGAGAAGGTCGGCTATTTCAGGGATGGTTTTCCTTTGGTTGCTATTTGCATGGTACAGTGAGGGACTGAGGAAATAACTCCCAGCGGTGGTTCCTGATGGATGGGCCCTCACAGCCCCTTCGTCACGGGTTGCATATTAGTTGCGGGTGTTGCTTTGTTGATTTGAGCCTGAAAGTTCAGGTTGTTGCTGGTTTAAACCGTCTAAACACACACTGAGGTTAACAGCTCAGCAACCACCTACGTTTGCAAGAGATTTATTGCATCCAGATTGTCTGTATTTCACTGACACTTTCAGCCTGCAGGGAGAGGAAGTCTGTATGATTAGTTATGGGCGTAAACATTCAGTCATACGTGTAGTGAACATTTGTATTGCGTGACATGTTTGAATTCTTCTCTCCAGAACAAAAACCTTGAGAAAGCTATAAAGAAGGTCCGATAGTCCGATAGAAGAGAAAGACTTTCAACCAGTCGTCAATGCCCATGGAAGTTATAAGAAAAATAAAACTTCTTATTATGTACATTGTTTTTATGGCTCTTTATCCAGTTTGAAAAACAAGAACATTCAAATTCTGAATGAAATAGACCTTTGGTAACTCATTTACAGGCTGTTTGTTTCCCCTTTAACTCACACAGCAGATCCGTAACCTCTTTCTTCCTTTTTGCCTTAAACAGTGATTTCAACGTCTTTCATGACGGCAAAGAAGAAATAGTCTTGACTTGTCTGCTGATTTGTTCATGTGATAGTTGCCTGTCAGCATTATGTTCTTCTGCCTCAGGCCACATTATCTGACTGATTAAATGAGCCGAGAGGTGGACGCTTCAACACCTCTAATTACACTCGCCTATTATTCTGGAAATTAGAAGCCTGCGAGGAGAAAACCTGTGCTTCCCCTGGAGTCTCTCCACTCTAAGGTGTGTGTGTGTGGCTGAGAGCAAAATGAAAGCAGGGATGCCAGGAGGGGGGAAAGGGGACACGTATCGCCCACGGCGACGGAGGGTCACCAGTTAAAGGCTAAATCCTCCTTTTTCGCGGCTCCTACCTCCTGGCGTCACCGAACCTTTGAAGACACAGATATTCTCCCCTCCGTTGACTTGTTGGAGAACTCTCAGCTCATCCCGGGGCGACCGCAGCCCCGACCCCCGGCGACCTTGTCCCAGGTAGGTCATCGTCACGGTCACGTTGGATTTCTTTGCCTCTTTTTGAGACTTCAGGTTACTCTGATAAGAAAAGAGAGGAAGGGTTTGAAAAAAACGTCTTGAATTTCAAAACAAATTTACCCGAAGTGAGGTGACCTGTTTTTTGGGGTGAGCCCCGGTTCTCTGAGAGGCAACGGAGGAGAGAGATCCTCTTCGCTGGTCGTAGAGGTGAGAACAGGACTGACTCAGGGACCCTCTCATCGACTTGAGGCTCGATGCCCTGGCTGCGATGGCCGGGAGGTACGCGTCGTCTTTAGTTCTGCCTCGGGGGGCAGTCGCATCCTTCAGCTGTATGTTGGGTACATGCGACCACCAAATCCATCATACGTCACTTTTAACCATAATGTAAACCTGGACTCCGCTCGCTAACAGCCCAGGAAGAAGACGGCTCAAGTTAAAAAGAGAAATGTATTTCCTGTGGTATATTTATGCATCTCTTCTGTTCATAAAGTACAAAAACATTTGTTTTAATGTAATTTGATTTTGAAAAGCCGACCTTGTAGATCTCCACAGTGTCGGGGTCCTCTGGGAGGAGGAGTTTGCTCCTGGCTCTGATCAGGCTGCCGATGGAGTGGATCACTCCAGCATCCCGACCAGGCTGAGCCGGGACCTGAAAGATGGCGTTGACAGCTGTTAACGAAGGTGCGGGGTTGACAGACACACGTCATGGATCTGCTAAACACCTACGGGAGTGCCTCTGTCTCCTCCCTGGACCCCCCTGGAGAGGAGATCCTGGAGGAGGGTCTGGCTGCTCCTCCTCATTCTTCTCATTGATTCCTTCTGATACAGAAAAGGAAACAAATCGGTTTGATCATGCAGTCCTCAGAATATCCATTTTTACTTTAGAGTTTAGCTTAATTCAGAATGAATGAATGCAAGAAGTAAGTGTCCCAAAATTAAACTAGTGGGTAAATGTAATTCCCCGATGTGACCAAACAATAATCATTTTGCATTACAATTTGTAATAGCGAGGTGATAATGAGCTGCAAGATCTCACGTCTGAGGTGAGAAGAGCTTGTGGATCATAATTCAGTCCGGTGAGGACGACATAAAATAATGAGACTTAATTGCACAGGTGAAGATGTCTTTTGTCTCCGTTGAATTCCCTTCTGGACCTTAAAGTCCACCTCGCGGAAACTAAATTAAGGTGACGTTGATCTTTTCTTTTTTCCCCCTCCACTGTAAACTAACAAGCCTCCATTGTTCCCATTGACTCACTGTTTGAGTAACCTAATCACTTCGTGCCGTGTGCGTCCGGGGCAGCAGGCAGCAGCCGTGTCCTGTGATTAGCGGCCTGTGCACGCGTGCACCTCAGCCTCACGTGCTAAATGCAAAGGGAAAAAGAGGCTTGTGCGGTCAAGACGTTTGTTGTGGCGCTCCATTTTAAAACTCACCATATACATTTCCTGCACCCTTAAGTTGCTTTAAAGAAACATTTTTTTTTACCAGTAAGTATTAAGAAACTTGACTAAAAGTATTAAATATCAGAGAGAAGTTTAATATAATAGCTGGAGCAGGTAAAGCTAAAGCTACCTGCTCATTAACCGCTGTAGTTTCATATCTGTATTTCATATCTTCTGTAGAAAAAACATCACCATATTGTACTAAAATACCCAGTTAATTACTCAGTCACCATTTAGTTACTTTGCCTATTTTAAAAAGTGTTAATTTAAAGCTAATTAATGTACTGAAGACTCACTCAAAACGTCTCTCGATGCCTTTTTATACCTTAAAATGCTTTCAATCACTCTCTTGAACAAGCGGCTCCTCGGCAGAGCTCTTACCTGCTGTCCGGTCCAGGTGACGGAGCTCAATGCGTCTTTCCACCAGGTGATCTGATACGTCCACAGCTGTTGATCTCCTGTTCTCTGCTCTCTCTTCACGCCGCCATCCGGGGACACCTGAGCGGACGACGCCTTCGGCACCCCCCCCCCCCTCCCCGACAAGGCCTCCTCATCCATCTTTAATTGCACTTCGCTCTGTGCACTCTGGTAGTTTTGTGAAGCTTTTTTCGTTTGCCAATTAAAGAATAACATTCTTAAAGATTCGGCATTTGATTGACGAGTCTCTTGCCTTCAGCTCCGGATTTATTGTCCTTTTGTTCTCTTTTTGGTCTGCCGATGCCAGTTTTTCAATAACTGAATATTCATTAAGCTGCGGAAACGTCGATCATCACACACCAGGAGGAGACGGCGCCCGCTGTTCTCCCAGCATGCATCTTTAATAACTCAACCCACTTGATTTTTGGATTCAGCGGAAATTCAAATTATGTAAAGTTAAACTTTTGATTGTGTCTTTGTCCCCCATTGAAGAAATATTGATTGGGACGCCATCTGCGTGGACGTGAGGGATGTCAGAACTGTGGTAGCCTGTTGTTTTTTTTAAAGTAATGATACTATCGTGCCAACGAGATAATATGCTCGGCAAAACGATCCCAAATTCCATTCACTAGTTTCTTTTCAGAGATGAAAAGCTCCTAAACTCCTGGAACCTCCACGGCTAAAATCCGAAGAGCCGCTGAGCCCGCGCGTCCACAGATCCATGAACAGACCTTGCGTTGCTCATAAAAGCCCTGGAAAGCGCCGGTGAATGGAGCCGGGATTGTTTTGTCACGCTACTATTTGACAAAAGACCTAAAAGAATGAACCTTCATGGCGAAGGAAAAAAGGTTACATTGCTGTTGTCGGAAAAAAGAACCTCCATCTCATGGCGGCTGATTGCTTTGAACCGGCTACTAGATAAACGCAGTGGTCCGTTTCAGAAAGGCTTGCGATGTGACTGCCATCGGTGGGCTGTGACCTCCAGTGGATATGAAACAATGAATAAATAAAAGTGAAAAGCTGTAGTCCTGTGAATAGAGAGCATCAACCAGCATCTCTCTTCTACCTTTTCGCGGCCTCTGCCATCACACGGTGTGATGGTTTGCGCACAACAGCCACTTTCCTGCTTCCTCTGCTCTTCGCCCCTGTGAGCTGAGTGCACGTCTTGGCGCCCTCGGGAGGCCCGGCACCTGTGCGCCGCGGCTTCTCGCGCGCACGCAAAAGGTCCGCCGGAGGCCAGCGGGGGCCCCGTGCGGCTTGCTGGATCCATTACATCCACAAACTGATAGGGGGGGGGGGTCTCAGTGTATTTGGCTTGGCAGCCCGCTACATCCTTCCTGCCATGTTCACTGAAGCAATGTGTCGCTTTATTACCCCCCCCTCCGCCCTCCGGCCTCCATCACGTGGCGCGTGGTGTGTGTGAGCGGCGCTTCGCAGGAGTCGTGATTTGTCGTCATTGTGCTTCTGCTCGGCACGTTTTTGGAGGGGTTTTTTTTTCCGTAAAAGTCACGTTGATCGATGTGGAAACATAAGTTGCTGCGGTGATTATTTGGAAGTGAGGCCAAATTCGCCGCTGATGGCGGAGTTTATAAGCTGTGTCACAGCCGTACATCACTGTTTTATGGTCGACTTACGTAACATCCTGCTCTCAGGGGACAGTTTAGATTACTAACCATTCATCCTGCCTCTCACCGTGACATCCAAAGCAGGATGTATTTCATTTCCGCCTATTCTTCTTATCGAATGATGTGTGGCTAATGTAAAACAGCAGTGGCCCATGGCGGTGATTGCCAAACTTTTTTGGCAGAAAATACGCCCTTCACGGAGCAGCATTTTGCGTTTCCTCAGTGTCTGAGGTGGATGCATGTCTGTGGATACATGATCCAGTGGAGGGGCCCTGCATTCACACCGTCGACCCCTTACAGCCATTTAGTCCGTCACCTGCAGAAGTTAAGGTTGGGAATTTTGAGTCAAGCAAAGCGGGGACCGTGGCGGCAAAGTGGCCGGTTCACTGTCTGGAGCAGTAGGACAAATCTGCAACTTTCAGCCTTTAACCCCCAAGTTGAGTGTGTGTGGCTGCGTCAGTGTGCCCATAACAGGGTAATATGAACCACATGATGCATGTCGCTCATTTAGAAGCCAGGATCTTAATTTGTAGCCAGTTGAAAACTGGTATTCTTCCTCTGGCCACTGAGCTGTAAAACACCCATTGTCCTATTTTAGTTGATTTTCCATGAAATTGAATAATATGGTGTTTTCGTAAAGGCCTGGAAAAGAATGTAAGATAGCGTTAGTATTTACTCCCATTTCTCCAGTATCCTACAACCTGAAAGTTGTTTGCTTGTGATTTATAACTATTGTTTCAGACAATATGAAGCTACACAAGCCTCTCCAGTAATCCATATTTTAAATGGATGTTCTAAAAGTCAATAATAACGAATAAGCTTTCAGTGATGGAGCAACTTCAGGCCATTACTTTCTCCCACTAAGTGCTGTTGAGCATTTTAATTATTTTCCGTCTGGTTTTCACAAACTGCATGCACAGTGAACGCGTCGCAGCTCATGTCGGCGTTTCACCACTTGAGGGTGCAAGAAGACCAATGAGAGCCATCCTGTCGTGCTCCTGTCCTGCGCCTCACTTGATGGCACACAGCAGTAGCATGTCAGCTCACCTGGAAGCTCGGCCAGTGGTCTCTCGCCCCCCCTCTCCCTCTGCTGTTTAATCACCTCTGTGGTGCTGCATCTCCCTGCTGTCAGACGCTATCGCAGGGGCTGCTAACTGGCAGGTATAGTCGAGTTTTCACAAAATACTGGGCCTTCTCCCACTTGCTGTTGTGGCCGAGCAGCCCGAGGACCTGTTGAATCCCTGTGTCGAATTTTTATGCTTTTGTTTCATTTATTTAACACTCCTAAAAAAACCGAACATCAAATGCAGGAGTTTTTTGATAACCAGTAATTGGTGGATCAGAGAGGCAGCGTTTATTGCCCACTGATTTCACACATTAGGAATGAGTCCTAGCATGCCAGCGCGCATAAACACATCAATAAATGTCCTCTGGCACCAACTTTGCAGTGCTGCACTTTGTCAGGTTTCATTTTTATCTCATGATAAATTGTTTGCTCACAGGTGACCTTTACCGCGTTGCTTCAGCCTTTACTTCCCGGGAGGACGTTTATATTGTTATATATGATGCGTTTATAGATTCATATTTTATCATTGCATTCATTAAAACCTGTACAATGGACAAGATTATAATGACTTAATCGCATTGCAACTGCTTCAGTTTCAACGAGATTGGAAAACTGACCGGACACATCACATAACCAGCCTATATTAAGCAACACATATGTACCCAGTTGAAAGCTGCCTCATGCAATGTTCAAAGCGCAAATAACAACAAACAACTATCTATGAGTGCTAGTGCATGTGAGTATGGCCACTGGCTAGCTCACAACCGCTGCTTTGCATTCGGCTATCTTAGTGGTGCTGTTGAGAGACAATATTGTATTATCTTTATTTCATAATGATAATGGCGTACTGGCTAGGCCTATGAATTTAAATTCAAGTTTCTTCATCTTGTCCAGATGATCTCAGCTGTAACATAAATCACAAGGTCAGGAAATCGTGTATCTGTGTCACTAATAGTGTAAACTTAAGTTAAACTAAGTACATTTTTACATTAGAACCTCAATCCCTCTGAGTTACACTTTTATTCAGTTTAAATTATAAAAAAAAAATACTTTTTCAAACTTATCTTTCGATTTACGACTTTCAATTACTTTTATTTTGGACGTAGACGAATATCTGCTTATAACCGGGTTTGCATTGCCCATGCATACGGTTTAACGATGGGATACCACCCGTACATGGATGACCCGTACATCCATGTACCGTGTCAGTGGATGGCCTCGAGTGGCCCGTTCCATCTGGTCCCGGCTGGAGACTGGCAGAGCCATGTGGCAAGCTGGTACCTCTTTGACTGGGAGATGGTGCAAGCTGCATGTGAGGAAGAAGCTAAAAGGGGGAAATAATGCAGATTGAATTATTGCTGCTCCTACTTTACTTTGCTGAGATTTGTGTTCATTCTGTATTACACACCGTTGTAATGTATTTGTCTTTTAGCTGATCAGATCTTCATCATTAGACACTCTGGGTAGTGTTTAGGTTAGCACTGCCTTCTAGTAATATTTGCATTTGTGTCTTTAGAATGTTCTCGTCTTTTCAGTTTTATAAAAAAAACAAATTTCAATCTGATATTTTTTCACATTTTTTTTTACATTTTTCAACCCAATATTTTTTTACTTTCACAGTTTTTGACCTAATATTTGTTTTACTTTTTTAAAAATATTTTTTGACCCAATATATTTGTACTTATTTTGTCACATTTTTCAACCTAACTTAAAAAAAAAAAAAATTCTCAATGTATTTTTCAACCCAATATCTTTGTATTTTTTTAACTAATATTTTTGTAATTTTTTTTTCCATATATTTTTTAACCCAATATATTTTGACTTTTATCTCAAGACATTTTTTGACCTAACGTATTTTGACTTCTTTTTCAAAACAGTTTTTCGACCTAATATTATTTTCACTTTTTTCTGTGACATCTTTCGACTTATTTTCCTTATTATTTTTCGACCTTGTGTTTCTTCAAAACATTTACAACCTAGTATTTATGGACTTCTATCTCATGACATTTTTCGACCTAACAATCCAGGGTATTCATGCTATTTTAATAAGGAGGTCATAAAGTTAGGTTAGGCAGGTCAGTGCTAGCAGTGATTTTTGACATAGAAACACTGTATAATGCTGCGGGGATAACGTACTTTTGCAAAGCCCTTTGCACCCTGCTTCCCTCCACCACCTCCACAGAGCTAATGGAGGACGTATTCTTGGTGTTCCCTTTCATTTTTAGATTTGGAAGGAAAGGTGTAGGTATTATGAGGTTGTATGATATAAGGTCCAAACTTAAACTGATATGTTCTAAGATTCTCTGTATTTATCTCCCCTCACACTTCCTTAAATATACCAGACCCTCCGCTGCCAGTGACACCAAGCCAAGCCGAGCAGCTGCTGACTTTATAGGGTCCTCTTGTTGAGGTCTATTTCACAACCTCTATATCACTTTCCTCTCAAATGGGATTGCGTGTCACCATTTTTCTTTACAACTGCAAAATGACATGGAACATTTCCACAGCCTTAAAGATGAAGGACAGCGTGCCTGGTCACTGCCGCTCCACTACTGTCTTGTTTGTTTCTTCAACGGTACCGGAGACCATTTGTTCATGCTCGTTTTAAAGGAACAAGGAATCCGTGCGGTATGATACATGATGACAAAAAAAGACGTTCGCACTTCAACACCAACCTCACCTGAGTCCCGTTTTTTTGCATTGACACTGCGCAGTTTAAATGTGAGGTTACATGAAGGAAAGTGTTCTGAAATAAAGCCTATATCAAAAGTCAGCACTTGACCCTACTTTTGAAAAGATTACGGTTCGTCTATTGAGTTTTATTTATATGACACCTTTTAAACAAATTCAATCAAAAAGGCTTTAAAACTGATTGACAAAAAAAAATACAGTAAACAAATAAATACAACTGCATGTGTGGTTTTTTTTTTTAATGAAGGGGGTTTAATGCTTTGGAAATATAATGACTACAATAGAGCCGCACTAACTGGACCCCAATATGTATGATATGGTTTGGTAAAAATCACATTCAATAAACAAGATGACCCTTTGTCCATATGCACACTAACTAATCAAGGCGTATATATTAGTGATATGCCGAAATCTTCCCTGTGTGGTTATAAAACAATGTTGTGTAAGATGTACATGTTAAAACGCACATGCTCGATTCAACAGCATGCTTATGGACTAGGTATGCAAATGGGAGAAAAAAATGGATTAGGTTTTTAAGTTGAAGGTATTATGCAAAAAGGGTCACAAAAAGATTAATTCCAAGATTCTTTTCTTTTTTCCATCTTGGAATGTCACAAATCCTGGTCAAAAACCAAACCGACTGCCATATTTAAAACATCCGGACTCATCTCTGCATCTTCAAACCTTACCCAGCAACTCAGATACCCGACCAGCCATCCCGCTCCACCCCGTCCGCCTCAAACACATTCCAGAGTGTGTCTTCACCCGCTGTGAGTGGAAGATGACGTACTGAGGTTGAAGTTCTCTTACACGCCTCATTGTTGTGACTTTTGATTGGCAGGAATGTCTCCTGACAGACAGCTGCCGGACGTCTAGCGTGTCATCAACTGGCGGGTGGGGGGAGGTCGGGTGGATGAATCAGGAAGGTCAGCTGCTCCGAGTCGTCCCACACGCGGCCACACTGCTGCCACGCGGACGACGTCACATGTGACTGGGAATGATGGAGGGTCACCTTCCTGGACCATAAAAACACTGATGGCGAGGACATTTTTTGGCATTGACACCCATTAAAACGCTCAAACCTGCAGGACCTCCAAATTGTCCGCCGTGTATCGGGAAAGTGTCTGAGCTTCACTCAGACATTCCGACATTCTGGGGAATGTTAATTGTTTTCCCTCCCGGTCGTCACGTCAGGGCGAGAGTCACCTGACTTTTGTTCCAGATTGATGAGTGAAACCAGCACCTGCGGTCAAGAAATAGTTTGAACACGTGCGCTGCATAACTGCTTTAAAATAACATCTCTTCCTCTGTTTCTATGTGCTAAATAGGCGAGAAGGATGTGAAAGTTATGGAGCTGTTTGCCTTTTCTAACAGACATGGAGGCATCTCGGTGTCTTTGTAGTGAAACCATGGAATAGACATGCTGTGTGTGCTCTTATTTCAAACTGGGTAAGATGGCAAGGAATTGCTCTTAAAAAGTACACGTGTCAATGCTGCCATGACATGGATACCATACCAAGGACATGAAAGAAACAATGCAGCACCTGTTGCTCCGTAAAGAACCACATCCGCTCATTGCCTGCTGACTGCTGCGTTTAGTTTGTCCTTCACGTCTGTTATGAAATGCTTGCTTTCTTTCCATTTACCTCTCGGGCTCCTTTTTTCTACCTGTGCCGGACTGAGGCCGCCTTATGCCTGATTCCTCCTGCTCATTTGTTAACACCCTTCATCTGACTGTCCATCCATCTACCTGAGTCATCTGCATAATGCTTCAGAGTCAATCAAAATGTGCTTGTCAGCCCTTTCGAAGCCATGCACGTTGCATTTGCCTTTCACCCATCTTCGACCTGCATGAGATGATTCACCGTAGCATCTGAGGCCTTTCTGCTGGAAAGAGTTATAAATATAGCCGTCCTGCGGCACAGGTAGTCACGCAAAGAAGTGATGGACTGGGTGAGAGATTTGCAGGAGGAAGCAGGCAGGTTTTTTCCGTAGTCCTGCGGTGAAAATGTGAGATGGGGAAGATGTCACCACTAATGAGGAAATAGGACAGTAACGTTTGACCCTCCACCCCACACTGCTGCCTGTTCCTGGTCTAAGCTCACAGCAAACATGATTCATCACTGAAGGACGCTCTTCTCAACTCTTCTCCACACACGTGGACAAATCCTCTGGCGTGGCAGCTGTAAAAAAAAAAAATCAGCCTGGAAGCGGGGAGTCCGAGAGCAGGATTGAGTTTCCGGCTGCTGGGATGGTGCGACGAATTACTTGGGGGAATTTGCGCGGGGGGGCCGGTGGTGGTTGCTGACGGGAGGAGGTTGTACTCCTCGGAGGGGTCAAGTTCAATGTCGTTCTGGGCGGAAGGCTGTGACGGGCAGTAGTGGCGGAGCGGCATGTGGTGATCGAGCACCGGAGGCCTCGAGAGCTGACTGACGGCGAGCTGCTGCTCAGAGGCAGGAGCACAAATCCTGAGCGCAGATTCGAGGTGCTGAGGAGATAAAACATGGGGGTGTACAATGAACAAGGGTAAGACCAATAATCCAGATTACTCTGCTGCAGTGTAATTAGCACTTGGAAGTGACACGTACAGTATAACTGTACAGCCCATATTTATTTTATATTTATATAATTAATGAATTACAGGGCGATTGTGAATGTGTGTAAATAGAGTTAGTATATATGTAGTTACTGCAAACCTGTACTCCAAATGTTTATAACGTATATATGTATGTATATCCCTATATCTTAACTTCTGCACTAACTCATTTTAACTACTTTTCCTGGATGATTTTATTGTCATGCATATTAAATTATAATTCTTGGAGGGAGCCCTAAGATATTGTTTGCCAACAACTGCTTTTCTATAATTGTTGGGCATTTGAGAATTTCATATATTGGTAAAAATTGGATTTCTCTGATACTGCATAATTTGCAACTATAAGATGTATCATACACAGTAATTGCAATATGTTTACTATATTGCTTTGTGGTGCAGGGCCGCCCTGGAGCAACCGGAGTGCCGCCACACGATGCTCAAAGAGCGCAAAGGAGGGTCCCCCCGCCGCCGCGGCAGACTTCTCCCGAAAGACGTCTCCAACAACAAGATGTTCATGGGTGCGTTTATTCATTTAGTCTGCTGAACTTTTCTGTGTTTCTGTACTGCAGAAAATGAGCAGTGTCTACCGGAGGGGCAATCATTTAAGTTATCAATTTATTGCACGATATATGAAGAAGATGTGATTACATTTGATGTTACTGACTCATCGTTCCACAAGATTCACTTGGCGGAAAGCCCCGTATTGCTAATGGTTAATCTGATCACAATCTCACAATGAGGTCGCATTTCACTGTCATTGCTCCAGTCTGCTCAAGAGATGCCGGCTAGAGAGGATTTCCTGTTAATACTGAAAGGCGAGCAAACAGCTATCAAAGCGCTTCACTCTTCTCCCCGTCACCGCTGCTGATAATGATAATTATCAGCACCACGACTGACGAGAAGCCTCCAGAATAACGCTACATCCCTTTCACGGAGAGACTGTCAGAGACGTTCTGTATCAATGCAATAGCGTTCTATTGTATCAAGGCGAAAGCCCATTAAAGACTCACTGACAGGTGACAAACTTCAGTGAATGCTGCCATGCAGGGCACAATAGGCAGCGGCCTTTGCAGAGAAAAGAGCTTTTCTATGAGTACGTTTCGACCGCGGCGGCACCTGGTGGTGTCACAACCCCTTCCTCTACTTGTTTTTTCTTCCTGTCATCCATCTGCGCTCTTGCAGTCTCATTAATAACTCATGATTTAGGGCTCACATCTATTTACTAGGCATCGCCATGGGAACCAGACAAAACAGCTCAATACTGTTGGATCCGAGCTGTGTTTACTGCTTTTGCGGCATGTTAAGTAGTGCGATAAGATTTCACTGTCATTTCTTTTTGCTAGTCTAGAGCCAAGTTGACATCTAAACCTGCATTTAGATGACATTTAAAGGTTTAGAGCAGTGGTTCTCAAGTGGTCTGGCTCCGGGACCCACCATCACGCCTTAACGACAAGCCGCGACCCAAATCGAGGAACATTCTCAACTTCTCAAATTTATTTAATGAAAATATGGTGCAGTTTGAACCTGAGATAGTATGGAGACAGATTATATGCCAACACGAAAACAAGTTTAATGAATAAACAAAACTCTAGTTAATTCTAATGTTTGTTTTCCCAGGCAAAGGCCGGCGACCCATTAAAAACCAGTTGAGAATCACTGGTTTAGAGAACATGACGGTGCCCTAGAAAGATATTTATATTCTCTGTCATACGTTTTGACAGAAGGTTGTGACAAAGCGAAATGAAGCGCCCTGTCTTGTGTCGGCAGTCGGGGGATGGACTCGAGATGACCCGTCCTGTCGGGTGGAACAGTTCTGCCCCGAGTACAACGAGTGGAGAGCGGCAGCGCGCATGGTCAACGGGCGCGGCAAAGTGGCCGTGGCTTCTCTGGATGGCAGGATCTACGCAGCGGGCGGGGCAGACCACGTCAGGTGTTACAGCAGCGTGGAGAGGTGAGAGGCGGGACGCCTTCTCGACGCCGACCGCGCTTGTTATTCTATGAAATGTAAAGTACTTCTAACTGACATTTCCTTACCTCACGGTGAAGAAGGTGGTAGCTGGACGGTTGTAGATACAAGCTATAACTCACGCAAGGTTGCGGTCCGAACCAGGGTGCTGCTGTTCTGCACATGGTGCAACATCTGTCCTGATGTTTGTTTAACTTTTACCGGGAAATGGGCCTGAGAGCATGTTAGAACATAGAGGGCACAAAACATCAAGTACAGGCTTTCAACGGCCAAAAAGATGTATTTTGCAGAGTTGACTGGAACACAAAATAGTATCCACATTTTAAATGTTTGCATGTGAATATTCCTGGAAATGGATAAAACATATTTCATTTCAAAAACACATCATCACTTTCCTTTGTTTTACAGTAATCTATCTCCTAACGTTAATCTTGACCCTCAACGTCACATGATGAAGTAAATCAGCCTCATTTTCAGATACATTTAACTAGTCAGCAAATTAAACATTCACGGGAATGTACATTCACAGTAAACGTTATTCATCACTATAACCCTATTCTGTGCACTTTGGTGAGCGAATAGGAAGATCTTTCCTTTTTTTATTTGTTGTTGTTGTTTACATGAATAACCAGCAGAGGTCGTCATCGAGACAAACATCCGATCACAGCCTTTATGAAACTAAACCACCAGCAATCTTCTTAGTGAGCCACAAATCACCCAAAAGCCTAACTTTAAAGATTTGTGCGGCACGAAACAATATTTGTTTTAATAACTCACAGATTGAACTGGCCACTGTCAGCGTTTTTTCAATGTTTTTTTGCTGTGGGAAAAGCTCAAATGTTACCAGGGTATCATTTTCTCACAAAGTCAAAAAATACTTGAGCTCTTTCTCACACAGTCTCACGTCCTCTGCTTTCCTGTTGCTGCGCGTTTTCCCCCGTTTCCCCTCTGACTCGAGTGTCTTGAATGAGCTCTGTCCCGCGTCCCCACTGATAGGCGCGGACTCTCCAACGGAATCACAGCCGGTTGACCCCTTAATGACCCCCAGCAGCGGCTGATCTGCTCTAATGGACCCGGCCCAGCTGTGTGTCTCTCATCTCGGTTACCGGAGTGCATTGAATCTCTGAAGGATGCTCCTGGTGCGAATACCTTCAGGGAACCTCTGACGTGACACTCAAGGCAAAATATTTGATAACTAGAAAACGTTTTGTTGCTTTTCTTCTGAGGGATGCAGTTTTTTTTATGAGGGGAGAAATGGCCACAAAAGAAGAGGGAACCCTGCACGCAAATTCATTCCCCCGGTCCCTGAAAGGCAAACAATAGGAAGTCTCCCCCGTCACGGCAGGTACAACCCAGAGACGGACAGCTGGAGCACAGATGTGGCGCCCCTGAGCAGCCCCCGCAGCGGAGTGAGTCTGGTGGCGATGGACGGGTACCTGTACGCGATCGGGGGGCACGACGGCATTACTGCCATGAACACTGTGGAGAGGTACACGGGCATGCAGCAAAATAAGTGTGAACCCCTCTGCATAGACAGGGTGGTTTCAAACATGTTGTGTTTCCCCCCCCCACCCCCCAGGTACGACCCGCAGATGAACACATGGAGCAAGCAGAGGGCGATGCTGAGCAGACGCAGCGGAGCGGCGGCCGCCGTGCTGGGAGGTCACCTGTACGTGATGGGAGGGAACGACGGCGAGGTGGCTCTGGACTCGGGTGAGAGACGCGTCCTTTAAAAAAAACAGAAAAGAAGCCTCACAAAAGCTAAGAAACTATACAAAAAAAATCTGCAAATGATCTCATTTGAGCAGCTGGCAAATCAAAACTTTGGGTATTTTTGGTGTAGTGTAATTTGGTGTAGATGTGACGTTTTACAGCGGGCACAAATCCTACTTTCACACAAAGTATACAACTTTAAAACGAGAAAAACAAAGGAAAGAAACTTCAAGGGACTCTGGTCGTTCATCAATGTGGGAATTCCAAATGTTACTCTGAGCTCGGAGACATTTTGAGAACTGACATTCCCACCATTATTGTCTCCATCTATTAAGAAATCCCGGCTACCTTTGACGTCTCTGTGACGTCTGGCAGGACTCCAGTTACACACTAAGACTTTCTTGACCTTTTTGTTCCATTTTTCACACACACACACACACACACACACACACACACACACACACACACACTGTGACCTTGCCAAAGATAACCAGCGGTTATGTTGTGCCGCTGACTATTTTAGCCTATGAGAAGAGCACATCAGTGGAATTCCCACAGCCTTTTTAGGATCCCGTCAAGTATTATTTATTTATTTTAAATGAATATTCTCTCATGATTTTAAAAAAAGGCCTTTATTGAAAAATACCAGAAGCTCTTTCCTTTATTTTATTGCATTCAACGTGTCCTCTGCATTTCTGTACATGAATGTAAACTCTCCCTGTATGTAAGGCAATGCTACGGTATGTTAGTGGTGTATGTGGCCTCTAAATGTCCCCCAGTGGAGCGATACAGCCCCGCAGACGGCACCTGGTCGAAATGCGCCCACATGCTGAGTCCCAGGGAGGACGCCGGCTGCGCCGTGTACCTGGGACGCATCTACGTGGCCGGGGGCAAAGACGAGCTCAACCTGAAGCTCTGCGGCGCCGAGAGGTTCGACCCGGACGCCGCCAGGTGGACTCCTGTCAAACGCATGAGGAGCAAGAGGGACGACGTGAGTAGAGGATCGGTCGGGATGAAAGACGTCCCCCCTCGAGATCTCCGGGGCGAGTTTATTTTCGTGAACGATGAGAAGAGGAAAGAAACGCGGAGAGAAGCGATGGGCCTGACTCAACCGAGGGAAATGAGTGGAGGTCAAAGGTGTCGTCACTATTTTTGAAAGCCACGAGCAACGTAACGGGTGAAACTTAGTTTTGCATTTGTTTGCTCATTACCGGAAACTAACAGTTTGGACCTGACTATTGGTGCTATTTGAAACATTAAGGGATCACCACAGCTATAACAGCTCATTCTGACGGGGTCGCACACTAGACCAAATGGTGGATTGTACACTAAAACTATTGAATTTGTCAAATTAGATGATGGCGCAGGGTAATTGAGTTACTTGAGGAAACCACCTGGTCTACTGCTGCTCTGCAATATCGATAACACGTTCAATCTATTTCATTTAAATGAATCTGCGGGCGTAATCTTGTTTCTTTCCCTCGTGCTCACCGGTGTGCCTCCAGACGTCCCTCGTGGTGTTCAACGGTGCCCTGATGGCTGTGGGGGGCTCTGACGGTGTCACCACTCTGAAGACAATAGAGGCGTACTGTCATGAAACCAACGAGTGGAGGTAAGAGGGGAACCGACGCCGTGAGCTCCTTCGTCTGCTGCTCAGCGACATCACATGATTCAAATAACGGCCTGAGCTGTGAACCGTTTTTTGTTTCCATTCGCTGTTAATGTGGCTGCAGGAACAACGTGTGAAGGATGCAGTGATAACTAACCATAACTAAGTCACCGGTTACCGTGCATGTAGCATGTTTGGGTGTTTTGTATCTACTTGTTAAATGTTAAGCAAGATGGGTGTTTGTTTATTCATTTTATTTAAAAGGGAATAAAACTGAGGGAGTTTGATTTATACTCTCCGGTCCAAATGTGCTGGTTCACAGAAATCCTTTGGATGTCACACTTCTGACAAAAAGAAAAATTTAAATGATCGTACTTAGTGGGAAACTACACAAGATGCAGGGTGGTGCTGCAAAAAAGCAAAAAAATAAAGATTTTTACCAAAAAAGTGCTACAATGAATGAGGAGAAAAGCCTGAATAACCATTACTCGTGTTCCTCTTACATTTAAATCAAACGCTAAATGAATGCATACGATACAGATCACCGTCTAACCGGCCTTCAGCCGTCCAACATATTCCGAGCCGAGGACACAAAACAACTTTACATAAAGAGGGTCCGCTGCTTCCACCCAGACACAGAGAGTTCCTTTGTGATTCATGTGCCGGAGCTCATGTAAGCCTCCTATATCTAATATAGGCCTCCGGGCTGCTTACTGAATGTGAGTGCTTCGATGTCTGAGTCCGCTTTGCCTCTCTGTCTGTTTTTAGACACTTTGGAAGCATGAAGAGCAAGCACCCGGGCGGGAGAGTGGCTGCGCTGTGCCGAGACGACGCCGGTGTTATGTGAAGAGGAGAGAGGCATCGTGTATATATATGCGCCCGCTCCCTGGACACATTGTGATGTGGTTTGAATTAGGCAGGATAATGACTGAATAACTAAAGGGTTCACTTTCAAAATGAGACAGCAGCGGCTGTTCCAACGCGCCTCGCCGCATTAAATAAAAGCGCATTACAGGTTAGCAGGGTACCATCCAGGTCGTGGGTCGTTTTATGTCTTACGAAACGAAACTTTTTAGAGAGATGAATCAGCTGCAAATACATAAATAGGTTTTTATCATTTCCCCACCGATAAAACAGATATGTCACCTGTTTGGACTAGCCAATGGGATTCAGTACCAGCATGATAATAGCCAGACTAGCTGCGTTTTTTTTAACAAATAGGGTTTATTCGGTACCCTAATATTAGAGGAGGAGATTGCAATGTTAAACATGACAAAGTGGCCGGTGGTTCACAACATAGTACACAAATAGTGGTGGTGATGCACTAAAGTTTGAACAGGTATATGAGCCGAAGAGATGGAGGTAGACGTGGAAGTAATGCATGTTTTTTTGGTTACGAATGTGCAGGAGAAAACAGAGTACTCCATCTTTTGAGTTATGAGTATTTGCATGTATTATATCGTCCTGAAGGTGAGAAACGGAGCTGGCTGTTGGAGGTGGAGAAAGTGTACTGAATGTTTTCAAAATAATATAGTTCAATGATATAAAGATTTCTGATTAATGAAGTGTGTTTCTGTTTTTTTAATGTTCAGATCCTTTCTAATTTGCACCCGGACATTATTGAAGATCATCCGTGCAGATTAAATGTGTACATCAGCTTTTCTGTCAATACACGCGATGCTCTCCCGTTTTCAACATTTCAGCATTTAGCTCGTGTGAAACATTCAATAGACAAGGCAGCCACAGAATGCTTTGCAAATTAAAGAAGAAAAAAAAAGAGAAAAGAAGTCGGTGGGAAACACGACCCTGAGTGAGAGAAGCGAGTGAGTGAGATGTGACTGCTGGCATGGGAAAGCAGCGTAAGTGTCTGTGTGGGCAACGATGACGCTCACTGCTCGTCTCCCCTGGAGAATAATGGGCTGAAATGTGGAGCGGCTGAGCACAAGGAAACGCACACAGACCAAGCGCGGCTTCACCGGAGACACACACAACACAAGCCAGCGGTGTCTCCATCCAGCCCCCGGGCGCGCACAGAATGAATATATTTTTCAATTTGAGGGGGATTGTGAGACACATAGCAGAGGACAGAGCACTTGCAGGTATGTTTTTACGGAGGAGAAATCGATGTGGATCAGATTGTGGATTTTCTAGAAGTTGCTGTGCAAGACTTTGCATGCACTGTGTATGGACTACCTCGTGTTTAATGTTGCACATCGGGATATATATTCTGAGAAAAAACGGATAAGTAACTCAAATGAACAAATGAAAAATAAATTCCAAGTCATTGTTTTTGGCAAATGTCTATGGGGCCTATTAAAAAGATGTACTTGTTATGACTGGGTGATATGTTACTGTTACTGCATTCACAAGTACATGCAGTTGCACTTTCACCCTCTTACCACCAGATGACTGAGTGATGTATAGTGTACTCTGGCATTTCACACTATTCTATTTCACATATAACAGAAGAAGCAGTCCTATTTACCTAGTTAAAAAAGACAGAGGCAAGTGGACTTTATTTAGCAAACGGGGAGGCGAATAAATGATGATGATGATGATGCAGCAAAACACCTCATATTCTTAGATTTTATTCACTCCACCAAACACCTCTTTTTATCGAGAGAAGTTTCCTCTCAGCAGAATCAAAGACATCAGCTGTCCTCAGCGCTCACTGCCAAGTTCCCCGGCGGCAGGCGAAGCACCAGTGGGGGGGCTCGAGCATCCTCCTGATGTCTTTGGAGGGGGGGGGGGGTGCTGATGCTGACAGGGAAGCATGCAGGGAGTAGCGCTCATATGATGTCCTTATTCTAGACAATGTTACGCAACAGGAGACGCCGCGGAGAGGGACGGATTTTGCGCGCGAGCCGCGGAGAACGTTGCACGCGGGGATTCGGGAACTAAATAAATAAAGAAAGAAGGAGGCAAGTGGAAAACCCGGTTTACACTCGACGGCATAGGACTAAAAACACCCGTTCGCCCTGCTTCCGCCGAGCAATGCAGTTCGTCAACACCGGGGAAATAAAGTTGTTGCTAGGCGACAATATTCGGTAGGATTGGTATTGGTGGCGTTCTTTTTTTTTTTTTTTTTTCAAACGCCAGGTGCGCCATTAATTACCCCGCGTGTCCGAAGGCGTGTCAGCCCGATGACCGGGACTACTTTCTCTCCCCGACGCATCCACCTATTAAAACAGCGCGAGCGGCCTGCAGACCGCTAGCCCGTTAAGCCTCCGCGTCACCTGAGGGGAACCCTCCAGCCTCCAGCCTCCACCCCCCGGCCTGCGGACTCCCGGAGGCCACCTGACCCCCCCCCCCCCCCCCCCCCCCACGCTCCACGTGCCTCCCCTTGAGCCGCAGCCGTTTTATTTTTATTTATTTTTATGGTAAAAGATGAGGAGGATTCCGCAGCCCGGGCGCGCTGGCGGGGATCCCGCTCCGTCACACGGGCTCTGCCGCACGGCCGGCGCGGTGAGGGCGGCTAAACCAAGCGTGTGTTCGCGGTGACGGGAACCTCGCGCCGATACGGGACCGCAGCCAGGTAAAGTTCACAACAACAACAACAACAACAACAACAACAACATCGGAAGAAAGTTCCCCTTTGGGGAGCCCGACTTGCCCCTTTGTCAGTTCACTCACGGGTTAATGTGATTGCTTAATTATTGCGTGTCTATGCAATGACCTCATCGTAGAGTTGTTCTCATGCAACGTCTTATTGTCTTCATCACGAGGGTGTTTGTTTTACAACGCTGCTCAGCCAGATGCAGTTGCTTGTGACCTTACTATTTGTTCTCTAAAGTCTGGACTTTGCTGCAGATGTTTTTATTTCATCAGCAGTTTATAAAACAGTCATCACCATCTTCTGATGAACCAGAAGTATCCCTGTTTGTACAGGCAGGGAGAAGTTGTCACTAACAAGCGTTTTTCTTTTCAAGTGGAAGCCTCGTCCAAAGGAATTACTATAATCCCGTGTAACCATACAGAAAACTGACAGGACCCATTGTTTGGGAGATTGCATACGGGCCCTGCGTTGTAAATTCAGACAAAGAGCGATTTACCTCGGGCCTAACGCATTACATAACATTAGAAAAAAGCCTGCTTTCTTTTTGTCTGAATCTACAGTATTCTCTAAGTGGACACCGGCTCTTACCGGGAGCAATTCTGTACCCAATTATTGTGGTCACTTTGCCTCTTCCGTCATCCCCCAGAGGTTGCACACTCTGTATGTCAATAGAGGATGCGGCTTGGTGGGCTGGCATTCATGGGCTCTTTTGTATTAAAAAAAAAGAGAGTAAATTTGATGTCCTCCTGTTCACCTCCCCTGTAGTGTAAAGGACACACGGAGGACAACGTGTTCTTTGCACTTCAGTGACCTCCTTCATTCTTCTGTTTTGCTCCCCAGCCCACCGATTCCTCCTCTCCTTCCTCCGTCTGAAGGGTTTGTGCGTTTTCCGGTAAATCGGGGAGAGTGTGTCTCTGGGTGCTTTTAGCCCTCTCAAAGCCGCCCGCGCTGCACCGCGATGACCTCACGCGCGGCTCTGCATTACCCGCCTATTGTTCCCCCCTGCAGAGGGGACACACTGATGAATGGTGATCGGGGCCTTCTATGAAATAAGATGAACCCCGATCCATTCAAGTAGAAGTGAATGAATGAAGCACATCGTGTTCAGCCGGACAGCACCTGCATTGTTCTGGGGTAGAAACCTCGGTGTCCCATCGAGTAATTTACCTCTCCCCGTGTTGCAGATAATTGGTTTAACATCCCTTTTGATATGGCAATCCCCCCCCCCCCCCCCCAGAGTGTCTTATACACGCGTGGATCATAGCTGATTAACCCTCTTGAAATGCCAGTTTGCACCCCGTGGAGGTGTGCGCTGTGAATAATCAAACGACGCCGTTGTTCCTCCGTAATGCCGCTCTGTTTGCAGAGCAGCACGTTCCACTCTGGTCCGAGAAGATGTAATGTTATTAAAACCCTCACCAAGTTAGTAAGAGGTGAGTTTTCTCTATTAAAACTCTCTCTCACCCTCCCTCTCTTTCTCTTTCTCTCTCGTTTGTCACTCAATTCCCCCCCCCCCCCCCCCCCCCCTCCTCCCCTGCAAGAGGCGACCATGAGCCCTCCCCGCCGATCATCGAGCCCCCCCCGCCGATCCTCCGGCTCCCACGATGACAGGTAATTTCCTGGAGCTCTGAAGGCGCTGACAAACGGACACTTTTCCTGTTACGTACAAGTAGGTGGGCTGTGCTTTCCCACTTGTCTCTGCAGTAATCCTTCCCTTAAGTGTCCACTCTGATAGGGGGGGGGAAACAGACTTTTTTTTTCTTCTTTTTTTGTTTAATTCATGCACTTGTATATGTTAATTTTGTTTAATAATGCACGACAATGCAATTCTGACAGAATTGTCAAACGACGAGTGTAATCCTGGTGATAAATGAGCGTGCATCGATTTAAAAGGAAAGATTAGCATCTCATATGAGGCTATGCGTCCTGCCCCATATGTTGTATATCAAAGTACTGCTTCTTGCAAAAAATACGGCAAGTTTTACCAAGTGACTCGCGCAGTTGTCATGTGAGGCCGACCTCCGGCGCTTTGGGGGGCTGAAATGTCAAGCTGGCATGTTGATGAGCAGATGCCGCCGTCCTTCTCGCCCCGTCCTTCAGGCCCCCCGCTGAGACCCCGCAGAGGAACAACAGCAGCAACTCCGGCGTCGTTCTGGACATCTCGGCTCTCAAGATGGCGGAGGTGGACACGGAGGTGCCCCCTCTCCCGCCCCGATATCGCTTCAGGGATTTGCTGCTGGGGGACCAGACCTTTCAGAATGATGACAGGTATGTAACTCAGTATGCGAGCGGCTGCTCGGGGACATTCATGGGGGGGGGGGGGGGGGGGGGGGTGGCAGGCAGCTTTATTCACATGCTTTTATTATATTCAACACATTCCAGGAGTCGCTATGTGCCGAATATTGTAGTTGCTTCGCTCTCATTCCCTCGAGCTGCCTCATGTGTTTCTACCTCGGTTACTGTTCTCCTCCATTTCCCAGAATGACCACCTATGACAACCCCCGGGGGAGGAGGCTAGTGCTCAGCTGTTGGGTTTTATGTGTAGGTGGATGGAGAAATGGAAACGTACTAAGGGCTTTTGTGGCGATAAACGGCTGCACCGCGTACGACCTGGAGTACTGCTTAGAAAGAAAAAAAACAATTCTGTCTGTGAATGTGACCTTTGGTCCTCGCATCATTTCTCACATGCTTTTCATAGAAAGAAATGCAGGAAACATTACTCGTAGTTTTGTTATCGTCTGTCTTCTTAAAAAAATTCAGCGTGTTTCAGAGTGTTCTTATTTTGTTTCCTCTTCCTCTTGAGCTGACCATTTGGCAGCCCGCCCCCTTGGCGCCCGGGTCACTGGAGTGTTTGGGACTCTCCAAAGACTATTATCGCCGCTGTCGGGGGAGGAATCTGCAGCCTCGGCTGAGCGGAGCTCTCCGCGGTGCTGAAACAAAGCAAAGGCTCAGCGGCCGCTTCGATCTTCGAGCTGAAACGAGATTCATTACTCGAACTTCATCGCATCTCCGCATCCTCTCTGCTGTGTTTGTGGGATGATGTTCCTGCGGCGGAGCTTTCACAATAAGCTGAACAAAAGATAGAACCGCGGTGGCCTCGCGTCTACTGAAAGGCTCTGTAGGACCTTTCTTGTCTCAGGGTCACGCTACTGAACAAACATCTTATGTCCCCGGCCCCCCCCTCTTGCAACTGCACCGTTGATCATTTTATCGAAGGCCGGATCCGACAGACGGCTCGTTGTGCGCTTTATCTCGCCGCTGCAGGCCGTTGGATGTCCACAGCAGCAGCCATGTTTCAGCGATGAGTCGCTCCCCTTCCAGGGCTTTTTGTGTTCTACAATTAGCTCTCCGATATGCATCTTGTTTGTGTTGGAGGGAAGGCAGCAATCGGCCTTTCCACCATGCCTCGCCGTTCTGTTCGCTCGCCCGCTGTCTCCACGGCTCCCCGCTGTAAACATCTGTCAGAACGTTTTTATATCAATGCTACATGCAACATGTAGAAGTGGTTGGAGGCCAAAGGAAAATAAGAGACTGAATCACAGTATAGATTACGCTGCACATTAATAACATGGAAATTCAGTCAACATGTGGGGACATTTATTATTTAGTTGCCCTGTAATGAAGCGGACTACTTGATATTGCGTGTGTGTTATCCAGTAGATCCTCCGTCAATTGTTTTTCTGATCGCTATCCAATTGCAAAGGGTGATTAGGGTTTGCTGCTGGGCTCCCAACACATGACTGTGTGTGTGTGTGTGTGTGTTTGCACGCTAGTTCTCACAGTCACAGAACTACAGTAATTCAGAGATGAAGACGAGTAACCGCTGCAAACGGGTGATTTGTGGGATAAACATCTGCTCAATGTTGGTTCGGAAATGAAGGCGCGAAAGACAAAAAGCCGATTTATTGATGGTGTGTTGCAGAGTTAATTGCTGTTTTCTGAGCTCTAGAGTGCAAACGGAAGCCGGCGACGTCGCTGAGCTTTGCTCTATTTCTTGGTTGATGATCCTATGGACGCTCATGGTTCCTTCTGTTGATTATTTCCTCGCGCCGATGTTCTGCAGAGACTAGTTTCTAATTTACTTTTTCCACCCTGCCAGGAAGCTTTTTTTTTTTTTTTTTAAGAAATGACACTTCAGTTAAAGGTTTTAGAAAAATGCATATGAATAACATTATGATGCAGAATGGGCTGATATGCAACCGGGTTTACGCCTTTTACTCAACCACACAATTCAGCTGTGAAACCTCCATCAATGCCTCAAAACTACAGCAGAATCTCCCTTTGTGCACATATGAAATACACGCAATCATTGACTGTTTCCCGGTGCTTTTTTAAGCTCCTTCTGTGCTGTTACAGTTTGTGTCCTTGTGTTAATCTCTGTGTGTCTGTGATGTGGACGCAAGTGTGTTGGGGGGGGCGGGGGGGTCTCCCTCCCTCCTGGGCTGTCATTATCTCTAGGGTTGGGTGTAAGAGGACTGTAATTATGGCTTGGCTGTGTGGGCGGTTGGGTGCTGTAGAGGAGCAATCACGTCGAAGTCATGAAGGCTGACGGCCGCTGAGCGCTTTTATACGCCGACTCGGCCTGAAAACAGTCCCGTCTAATCAAAGCCGGCCGCTGATGGGAGCGGTTGACAGAGCGAGGACCGTTAATTGCTCCCTGAATCGACTCCAAACACCTGCTGGTGAGTCAAGCAGTGGCCCTCGGAACGGTGACCCGGCGCTGACGCACGTTCTGTTCTCGAGCGACAGCTCGTCCCAGACGGCGTCTGCTCGCCCGCGCCACCGCCAAAATGTTTCATCTCCGATATGACAGCTTTACAGCTGCCATTTAGGAGTCTTTGTACTTAGCTCAGGAATCGTGTCCAGGTTCCCTTTTTAGATCGATCTGGTACATTTCATGAACCAAAGGTATGGATCATCCACAGGTTTACACCAAACTACACATTTATGTTTTTTGTTACGATGGGTTTCTTTTTTTTATTGCTTTTTTTTTTCCTTTTTCTGTCCAGACACATTTGAAATGAATCAAACTCCACGTGGACAAAACACATACTGATACGTACGTACAGCAGCTGTTTGTTTGCCACGATTCCGGGGCAGAAGCGACCGCTGGGATTTGATGTCTGGATGATTTCCACCTGACTTCAGGACAGTGTTGATTAGATCAAGGACACGGAGGCAGAGGAGGAGTAGAAGGACCATAAAGTCTGAGTGAAGCAGATTCAGCAGTGATATGAAGATGGGGGGGATGATTAGGTCCACTAGGTGACGGAGGACTTGCTCGCTGGCTCTGTTTATACTCCAGGCTCTATTTCTCAATGCCAAATTCATATGCATTCTGCACAGAGGATTTGTAGCATACAGTAGTTTTAATAATAGTACCACAAGCAGTTATTAAATATTTGTATTGTATACAAACAGTGTAGTCCCATGAAACTGTGGAACAATTGAGCTGCTGTTGCTTCATACATAATATAGTGATTTCTCCCCTTTTTTTGGGATTAGCTATATGTTTCAACATTTCTAAGCAGTAGAATAAAACGTCCAGTGTTTTGCACACATCTCCTCGGCCTTGTTCATCATGACGCATGTGAATTCCACTTTCTACTCAATGAAGCACCTCCCACTGAGCTTTCTCTTAAATGTTTTGTCCCGCAGTCTCGACGTACTTGGAATCCTGAGTGTTGTCACTGCTGACAGGCACGCAACCCGAGTTTACAATTAAGACCATAGGTGGCATTAGTCACCACCATTAGCACAGAGTGTGTGGGCGACACCGCTAGACTCGTTCTCTCCGGCAGCGGCTGTTTGTCTGCGGCTGTCGGTGGTGGTTGTTGTTGTTGTTGTTGTTGCTGCTATTGCGGGGGAGCAGAGTACTCAAACATCTTGTCCACATTCTATTATATTTCCCCTCATTGTAAGGGAGTAGGTTCCTCTCAGGATCCGTTCCGCCAGTGAGGAGACGCTAGGTAGGTTTCTTTTTCGTGGAGAGCCGATGCAGTGCATTCTTCAAAAGGCTCAATTTGGACGTTTTCCGCTGGGATTTAGTTCCCCTTAACACAGTGGAGGTATTAGCGAAAGCAGCGCGGCGTGCTTGAGCCGAGAGGAATCGGCTTGTGGCTCTCCCAAAGCGTTTCATTGGTGTTCATATGAAGCCCCATTACAACAGGATCAACGCTGTCAGGTGAAAGTGGTTTCCAGGCAGCCGCCCCCTCCTCCCCCCCTCCCACTTCGCCGCCGCCCCAAGGCCACATCCCGTGTGTGTAAATGTTCAAATTGATCAAGTTACAATGTTTACCGTCGTACGTTCTTTAAAAAAAAAAAGTGGTTGCTGGATGATTTCTCATCGTCGTTGCCAATGGCAACCTAGCTACTGTTACAGTTGAGCCCGGTTACACTGGCTGAGCACACTCTATATTAAAAGTGGAAGTACTCACTGTGGTTTGGTGGAATGCAACCCAACGGCGAATAACCCATTTTTCACATGTACAAAATGAGAGCGAGCGCTCTGGTGGCAACCCGTCAATCACAAGGTGACCCCGCCCTACAGCGCACCCTTTAAACTAGCGGTTAAGACCTTAATCCTGTGTTAATGTTTACTGAGGTAATTAATCCGGTGAGGGGGGGGGGCGTTTTATAATCGGGAGTTCTCTTCAGACTTCTTCTTGCAACCGGTGAAACGGGCCCCTGAAGGGCACTGCTCACAATCGGCTTCTCTTTGAAGAAGCGGCCGTCTCAGAAGAAAAGCTAAAAATGGGGAGGACTATAAAAGGTGGGCTACAAAGAGAGATTTATCAAACGGGTGGCCAAAGAGGTATAATTGTTTCTCTTATGGGCCTCTGCGTCTTCATGCGGGGGGAAATCTCCGGTGCAGTTTGCTTTTTTTTTTCCCCCCACACTTTGTCTTGCCAAGTTAATTTGCATCGCAGGATTTGGCTTGTCATATTTTAATGGGAAAGCTGTGCTGATGGAGGCATTTGGATAAGGTTGTCTGCACTGTAGATGAAGGAGGGGGGGGGGGGGGGGGGGGGGGGCGCTGATTGTTGAGAGCTCCAGCGTCACTTACGGGATTATTCAGAAGTAACAGAAATCTAATTTTCTTCCACTAATTCTAAGTGATTCAATCAAATGTGCAAAGACTGAATAATGTAGCTCAGTTGAAGTGTAAAAACACTTTTTATCTGATTATAATCAGCAGCAAATTAGCACAAACTCTACATGGCTCTTTCTTGCGTTTGTTGTGAGTTGATTTTAAGTTCGGAAGTTATTCCTTATCAGAACTTTTCCTAATTAATAGAGCTAATTAATAGAGCTGCTGTGACTGATTGACTGATTTTCTGGAATTGCAGCATTATTTTAGTAAAGATCCCATCAAGCCTACTGGCTGTTTTTACTTTGACACTGTCTAGTGATCCGGTCATTACAGCCACATTTGTAATTTTCAAATGCTGCAGATGTGAGCAGAAAACATTACAAATGACCCAAATAAGCATTTCTGATTCATGAAGAAAACCCCTGCATACATTGTTCATGAGTCACCATGAGTAGCTAGGCCATTGTTCATACATGGATCAATACTGGTCTGTAATTAATGACTAAATAAGACATTTAAAGCTCTCCAAATATTACATTTGGCAGAGGTTCCTATCGACATCTTTTTAGAAAAATTGGCAAATAAAAGCAGATTTTCCTGCCCAATGCAAATGAGGACGCCACTACGGCTTTCTGGCACAGCGTCCCGCTGGGAGCTGCTGTTTTATTCATGAAACTGTTGAACACGGCCTGCGTGTCTTTTGATGGGCCCTCGTAAAAGTGCCTGTATATTTTCAGAGAAGTTTCTAAGTTGAAATAGTGGTCGTATCCTGAAACCCCCCTAACAGTCGCGTTCCCGCTGGTATTTGGAGCCATTATATGTGAGTCAATACCGAGCCAGCTAAAGTAGTTTCTCTGTACGTTTCAAGGGACTCCCTTCATGAGGGATTGGAAGGATGACTTGATGGTCCCGTGGATAGAATGAAGACGATCATAATAATTTGATAGATGGCTACACAACATTCCCTGCCACATCTTCATCTTTGGGAGGTAACACGAGGTTACAACTTAATTGGGTAGTTGAACCTTTTTTCTTTTCTTTTTTAATTGCAAAAAACAACAGCTGGCATGCACGAGCATCCCTGTGTGCCCTCCTGTGTGTAAGCCTGCCAGTGGCGTTGACTAGACTTCCTCCTCCTCCTCCACCTCCTCCTCCTCTTCCTCTGGCTGCGCTGTGCACAGGCAGACAGCTCGCCCACAGCGGCGCCAGCTCACTGCCTTAATATGTTTTGACAGAGGAAGCATTATCACGGCGCTTGACACCCATCTGCAGCACGGTTGCTCACCAAGACCATAAAGTTGAAAAAACGATGCCAAGAAAGCATTGCATTCCGACTCTATGTATTGAGTCCCAGAAGATGAAACAATTTAGGAAGCTAGGGAGGGAAAAGATGTTGCTATGGCGATGGCATGACCCGTCCTAATCTGCCTCTGACTGGCTTTTTTTCTGTTCTCATTCCTTTTTTTTATCTCAGTGGCTGGATAGGATCTGGAATCCATTCAGGTTCATGTGTCAGAGTGGAGTCACCAGTTCTACCCGGCGCTCCGCTAATCACTTCTTCACTCCTGCTCTCTCTCGCTGGTTTATGTCCCTCCATCCAAAATTCAGCCCAAAAGGATGTGTGAATCTGAAGCCACTCAGTTAGATGATCATAACGCAATAATTCCCCCGAGCTCTGGCTACAATGAAAATGAGCTGTACGCACGTTCCCAATAGGCCAGTAAAATTATATAAAGCATGCAGGAGATTAGAACTATGAACCGCTCTCAAGCTACCCCTGGATTCTGTGGTAATATCTGGCACAATATCTGGGAAATGGCAACTCGTACCAATCCAGTCTTTGGATATCCATTCGAATCACGTTTTATGCTTTTACATGTACTCGTATCATTATTTGTGCATCACCGGAGCGTCTGGAGGCTTATTTTCCTCTGGCTGTGGTACAGGCTCCCAGCAGGTATTGTACCTGAAGCGTGTGAAGCGGCCGAGCATCTTGTTCAAGGGCGCCGCATTAGCAGGACCTAACGGGAGGTAAACACCCGGAGCGCCGCTGCCATCTGTGTCATTAGATAAACGGCGCAGTGCAGGCTGATGCCCGTTGGTCACGCGGTGTCTCCTCGCCGCGCCGTAGCCCGATCAGAAGTACAGTCTGCAGTGCTGCGCTGCGACCACAGAGTGTCTCTGTTCCTGCTCCTGGCGAATTCACCTGCATGCTTTCGTCTCGCACTCGCTGGCATCTCTTTTTCTTCCTCAATCCTTTCATTTTCCTTTGATTTCTTGACCTCGCCGCAGTCAACAAGCACTCAAGCTAGTTGTTTTCCTCCATCTCTGAGCCTTTTCTTGCACACCCACTTCTACTTTGGCCTTTTGAAAATGGCAGAACTAACCTGTCAGGAACTTAATGAATAAGAGCACCACACGTCTATGGTATCCTGTGGACTATGTTGTTTCCCTTGAAATGCATCGCTGTTAGAAATTAGGGGAGGAGGTGGAGGGTCACTATTATTTATATTGACGCATACACATAATATTAACACAAATACCTTTTTAGAGGCAGAGGATACCTAGCTTCCACAGTAATATATTTATATAATATGGAACCCGCTCTTTGTAGGCCCACGCCTGATCCCAAATGCACAATCAACAGATAATTTGATGCGTTTCCTGAAGGCAGAGCTCCAAAAGCCTTAACGTGGATTGTATGTATTTCTAACGAGAGTTCATCACATGTGGCTGCTCGCGCTGAAGACACCTGGCATCAGGAAATGAGAAACGAAATCATGATCAGAAGCCACCTGGTCCCTACGGCACCATTCAGGCCAAAGGTGTCCGCCGTAGATCCGCAGCTGGGTGGCATGTTTCCGCCAAGTAATGGTGCATTAAGTCTTCTCAATAACTGATGGGGTAATTATCCTCAGATGAAATTGCATCTCGATCGATATTCCATTACTATTAAATATGTCATGCCCTGTTTTTTTCCCAATGACATTTGTAAGAATCAAATCGCTCTGCGCGGTGACTTTCCATTTGTTTAATGTTGACATGCTCGCTCACCTGCACGATCATTTGGCAACAATACAGGGTGATTTTAAGATCTTCATGGTTGCAATAGAAATGAACTGCATCTTGTGAGCACATGACTGATGGGCCTGTAGATCATGAACGGGTGATGGCGCGCATGAACTCATTCCGGAAACAAAATGGTACACAGTTAGCTGCAAACCAGCTGAAAACAATGATGTCATCCATGCAATTTCTATGTCCCCCAGATCCGTTGTGCAAACACTTTCCTGATTTATTCTAAAAGTGACCCACAAAGTCGCGTCACAAGTTAAATATTCAGGATGTGTCTCGACGCTCTGCAGTGGTTATTAAGGCCAACGTGTAGTGCACGCCCTGTGGTCACCTCCCGGCTGGACGTGCTCTTCACGGTCCAATCTGAGTGGCTCACTCCCCGGGTTTGCATGTTTCATGAAGCTGCTCCAGTTTCTTCCCCTTTGCAAAAAATCCAAAACAACACTTTATGGCTCTAAAGATCCTCCGACTTCCGACTGTGATGCACTGACCCTTTTTTATCAGACCTGATACTGAGACTGATACTGTGTGCATTGACTTTTCCTTTTTTTCTGTGTATGTAAAGAAACATTATGGGCTTAACTGAAATATTGCTTTCCTAACTCTGTCAAACAAGATGGAACAAATAAGTACAGATGCACATCTAATGGAGTTATTTATTCATTGTATTCCTAATACGATCTTGTACCGTCTCCGCCTGTTATCACAGATACTTGATCCAGTTATCGGCAGATTTGAGATTTGAGTACCAATGGATCTCTAACCTTTTTCACACTGGCATGTTGAATTTAATTAATTAAAAACGTCTTTCATTGTGTTTCTTTTCTTTTGCATATACTGCTGCACGCTTCCTTCACTTTCGAGTTGGAAAGTTTACAAGTTTGTTTCGATAACTGCTGCTCAGTAGAAACGTCCCTGGTTCATTATTTAGACGATGATGCGTGACGTGGGGGAAAAAGGCTTCTGCCTTATTTAAACCAGCTGGCGGATGTGACGTCTCGTGTAGGTCGTGCTGCAGGTGCATGCGGCCACGATCATACCGGTGTGTTTATCTGGGCCACCTGCGCGTGTGTCTGTTGCGTCTCACCGTCCGCGTTATGTAACCCGCGGATAAGTCCGTTCGGTTCCGCCGTGCGCTTCGACGCTGCGCCGTGAGGACGCGCGAGTCCCAAAGACCCCCCTCGGAGGGATGGAGTGGGGTGGGTGGGTGGGTGGGGGGGGGGGACCTGACATGTCCATCAGGAGATGGAGGGGCGCTCAGTGTGTCTGAAGAAGCCGTGATGCGACAGGCAGGGAGACGCTCTCCCTCCGCCTCCGCGCAGCGCCACTGAGGACAGGAAATGCGCGTTTCCGGCGGAGTCGGTCGCTGAGCGCGAGCATCCGATGCGCGCAAGAGGAGATAAATAAAAAAATATATTTTTTTAAAAACCCCGCACGGGCCGGGGCTCTCACTGCCGGCGGCGGGTGGAGGGGGGGGTGTCGCGCTCCGGAGGCGGCGGTGAAGCCATGGCGGGCGCCAAACTGACGCCCTCTCCCTCGGAGATCGACCCGGACGTCAAGA
Source organism: Gasterosteus aculeatus (assembly GCF_964276395.1). Classification (NCBI taxonomy): domain Eukaryota; kingdom Metazoa; phylum Chordata; class Actinopteri; order Perciformes; family Gasterosteidae; genus Gasterosteus; species Gasterosteus aculeatus. The sequence goes on along the minus strand of NC_135701.1, from coordinate 19,559,303 downwards.
CGGAGGCGCAGAAGACGCCCGAGCCCACCTGGGTCAACCCCTCCAGCCCTCTGCGCAGCGCGGGCTCGTTCGGGAGCGATGCCGGCCAAAGGTAGCTCATCCGCATGTTTCCGAATGCAGCTCCCACTTGCGCGCACACACACGCACAAACACACACACACATGCTGCATCCGCCAAGAGATAAATCTGCTGCCAGCGCACGTTGCATAAAGTCTCAGTAACTTGGCTAATGATGGAGGCGAAAGCTGCGCCGTGATGAACATCCCGTTATTACGAACCATGTTAATATGGTGCATTTCCCACGCACATTGTCACGGGTGGACGGCTATGATTCCCCTTTTTTAAGGCTAAACAAACGCATGCAGTGACACTTTGAGTCAATTCCATGTCAGGAAGCATGATTACAAACGTTGCAACCATCAACCATTTTCCTCTCGCATCTCGGTGATGTGATAGCTGCAGTATATTGGGATTGCATAATTCACTGCATTCCTCCCGCAATTTTATGAATCCATTTTTATTGTGTTGTAAAATGTTTTTCATAAACAAAAAATGCAAACCACGGGGGCTAATGTTGACATACATAAAGAGTACATTCATTTCAGCAGTGAGCTCAATAGACTCGGCGTGGAGATTTCCACCATCTACCATTTGGTAGACAAATTAGATTGTGGTTTTGTCGGGCTGAGCGGGACCATATATGATGCTGTTTTTCTTTTAGAGAACAATAACTTGCCATCAGTGGATATGCTGCCATCAAAGCTGAGGTTTGCACTCTTATCTGCAGGTTTTACGAGGTTGGTTTGGCCACCACAGGAAACATTGTTTGGCTTTTAGGCCACTGCGCAGCCAATATGCTGCTGGTGCAGCGTGTCCCGTCTCTAGATAATGAACCTGTATTCGCATGTAGTGTCTAATGTATTTGTTTGATGATAAAAGCAACAGCTGTGGGATTTTGGGAAGACATTATTCATACAGAATGCTGTCAAAAAACAATCAATAAATGTGATGCAGCGAAATAATCTCTCAGATTATTATCACTTCAAGCGTAACCTTCAAGCTCTGCGGTCACGTCTTTGAGACCCATTAAGTAATATTCAGCTGCACCACCAATACTTGTTCCCCTACATCCTCTCAGAAGTCTTGTGCTCTTTTGGACCATGTATTTCATCTCCAGCACGTTGTTAAAGGGGAAGGTTCGTCACAGCATAAGCAAGCTAATCAATAAAGATATGAGTTATGTGAACTTGTGCACTGGCTGAGTAGGAAGTTCATTGGCTTGGAATGAAGTGAACGTTTGGATCCTTTTTTAAAGTGGGTTTGTGTGTTTATTTCCATGTATAAAAATTACTCGTTCTGTCAATGGAGTCTTCGAGGAGAACAACATAACCGCTTCAGTGTGTGACCTCCAGACGAAGCAGCCTTTTAGTTTAAATCTACAACAATAAAGGTTTGATCTTTAGATGACAGAGAAATCAGGTAATAAACGTCAAATTCCGCGAATCACGTTAATGACGAATCACAGTGAGCCTCAGACGGTCGTCGTGAGAACCTTTTCATTTGAGATGACACGGACGTTAATCCATGCGGGGGCGATGGGGCTTGTGTTCCGTGGGCGGATGTGCTGGTGGCTGCAGATCTGTTTTACAAAAGCCAGAGTCGGGCGACGCCTCCTCTCTGCGTGCTGAGAGTCAAACAATATTGACACGTGGCAACGGCAGACTGTTTGAAGGGCGATCTAATAAGGGCTGTAAAACACTTAATGCACCAGTTCGCCGGTTGCCCCGGGCAACAAGCGACTCGGGGTCAACCGTTTATCAGGTTACTGCTCGCGGCGACATTCTCGTCCGCCGAATGGAGCGGTTCGCCTCTGATTATCCTCCCGTCCCTACTGATTTAACGGTGATCCGCTCCCGCTTCGTGGCCAATCGCCGCCTGTGTCTTCGGAATGAGAGCGTGTGAGGGGAGCAGTGAGCGAACCAATAACCCGGCCCATTGTGCGACGCCCCGCTGTGAACAATTGAACCTGTTTAGCATGATTCGGAGCAGCTGGTAAACCCCTGGATGTATGTGCACACACAAACGTCTAGAGGGAATCCTGCATGTAGGATTCCCTCTACTGTGAATGCCGGGCGGTAAAGGGACCTCCAGACGGGCCGCACATCGTAGTTCTGTTTGGCCTCGACCCGTCCTGCTGTTAGTCATCTTCCTATTAATGCAAGACAAGTATTACGCATGGTGATCTTCAGATGATAAGAAGCAGGGCTTTTGATTGACTTGCTATGCAGCATCGACTTTAAATGTAATCTGCTGACATTTTAGTGTTTTAGCTTCACCGAGTTTTCCACTAGGAAGCACTTCTGCCTTTTCATAAAGTTATGCTTTTGACATTTTTAATATCAAAGCCACTCTGAGGTCTTTGATTTTTTTTTTTGAGGGATTTGCACTTTAGCCACTCAAGGTCGAGCAGACTCGATTTCTCTGGAGGATAATGGTCTTTTTAACGTTGTTTGTCAGCTACCGCAAACCTCAATCAACTGTTAACATTGTAAATCTCAATCAGTATTGATAAAACATCATCATACGTTCTTAGTCAACAGAACTTAACTTTTCTCTTATTTGGATTTACTTCTTTGCTACTCACACACACCTTTATTGTCCAACACGTTGGTGTGAATTATGCAGGTGATACACTGATTTAGATGCATTTAAGAGGGAAATGAGATATGAATATCCTGTTATGTCTTAAACAACATCTTGGATTTCCACACCAACACATTGTGGTTGGCAGCAGTCCGTTGGATAATGGCTTTGAGGTAATGGACGTTTGGACTGTTTAACTGCACATAAGATGAGCGTAGCCGCGTTAAAGGAGCAGCAGCTCACACTAATAGAGGCTCTGTTGTGTTCCGTCCACAATCTCGACCATTTTATTCTTTCTAGATGGATTTTGGCATTGATGTGCTTTCTTTTTAGGTAACCTTTTTAAATTCATAGCTGCCCAGTTGCTCCGTATAGTTGTAAACAACTTTACAGCATTTATTGCTCAAACTACTAAAGTTCCTTTTTGTTAATTATGCCCTCATTTGTATTTGAGTACCCGAGGTTTAATGAGGGGTTTTTAATGTGGTCCTTGGGATAAACGGCACGTTGTCCATCGTTATTATTCATTAAGGATGGAAACATCTCAGTGGTTGACTCGAAAGCAACGAGTGCTCTGGTTTGCTGAGGCATCCGCCTATAGCGCTCAAGAGGGAACATCTAAAGGCGTGCAAGTGGCCTTTAATTGGATCTCTCGCACTGAGGCACCCGTGTGCGCTTGGCTGCGTGTTGTACAAGTGTAAATGAGCAAGTGTGCACATGCACAGGCCAAATCATCGGCCGCTTGCCTTCTCCTTCTCCTTGAGAGCATCAATAGACAGCGGATCAATCGAAAGGCCTCGAGGACGGGACGATGTGGGATTATTTGAGCGACGCTGACGGGCTCACGCAGCCCCGCTCTGGATGTCAGATGAACTGAATCTGGGCCGTGTTCCAGAAAAAGCTCACAACCTGCGCTGTGCCAAGTAGCACCAGCAGAGACCTTTGTAATCTCTGCTGTGAGCAAGAAAAAGGAGGTGATCAGTTAAAGGAGCAGCAAGGAGTAAAACATTTCTCATTTTGTGTAATACGCAAACACTAAGAGGCAAAGATAAACAGATTGGGAACATGTTTGCAGCTGATCCAAGGAATATAATAATAAAGGTAAAGAAAATAAATAAGATGGATTGATTGAAAAACGACATGATGTCCAGTAGACTCAAGCCATAAAATGTTTCTGCAGCTAAATTATCTAATAAACATCTCGGATATTGAAAATGACAACGCTGGGTGTTGTTTCATGACAAATCTGGTCGGATTGCCCGACCAGACAAAGTACTACAGAGGTACTGTTGCTATGGTTACCTGCAGTTAAGAAACCTTCAGCGGTTGACCAGGACCAGGTCTGAGGGGTCTACTATTAGGTTTTAATGGACATTTGTCAGCCATTCATAAACCGGTATTCTCCCTGAAAAAGGGATAATAAAATAAAGGGGCTTGTGTCCACCAGCATAATTGAGCTACAGGCCAGGTGTTCAGTTACTGGAACCAACTAGTGATATTTTGGGAGGAGAGAAACTGAGCTGTCCTTTCGGGTAGCGAGGATGCTGTAGTATTTGACGAAATGATGGCTCGCTTCCTAGTGCAGATAAACAGTTTAAAAACTACAAATCCCACTTGCCCTTGAAACTGCTGCAGAGATGTTGTGTGTGTGTGTGTGTGTGTGTGTGTGTGTGAGGCCGTCCTCTTTCTACCAGCCAGTCCTTGAGGAAGCTTTCAGTAATCGTATTAGAAAGCATACTTTGAAAGCGCTGGTCATTTTGCACTTGTTGTCTCGGTAGCTCAGCTCGTGGATTCCACATCAGCTGCAAAGAGGTAAGGCTCCACTCTCTAGTCTGTGTTGCATTTGTTTTATCATGATTTGTGCAAAGCTTGAAGGGCATCATGATGCTAACGGCATGAATATCGGGATGGTTGAGTTTATTCAGTTTATGATGAAGAAACGCAAGAGGAAGTCCTGGTGTTGAGTGTGGTGGAACAATGGGGCAAAAAGTAACCTCAGCTAATTGTATCCTGTGAACTGCTAAAGCCCTTTGCTGACAGTTAGTCTTTATTGGTCAATAACGTGTGGTCAGAAAGCCACAAAATGGACCGTGAGATCTCTGCAGAGGGGTTGTTGTTCCTGTTGTTCCTGTGTATGTGATGAGCACAATATGCATTTCTAAATAGCGTTTTCACTTCGGTGGAAAGTTGTTAAAGGGGCAGCTGGGCCGAGCAAATCACACTTGTAAAGCAGTCTTTTGTACAGTAAATATTATTATTATTATTATTATTACGGTGGCGTGGTGGTTAACACTGTTGCCTCACAGCAAAAAGGTCCTGGGTTCGATTTCGCCCAGTGGCCTTTCTGTGTGGAGTCTGCATGTTCTCCCCGTGTCTGCGTGGGTTCTCTCCGGGTTCTCCGGCTTCCTCCCACAGTCCAAAGACATGCTCTGGGGATCAGGTTGATTGGGGACTTTAAATTGCCCGTAGATGTGTGGATGTGAGTGTGAATGGTTGTGTGTCTCTGTGTAGCCCTGCGACTGGCTGGCGTCCAGTCCAGGATGTACCCTGTCTATCGCCCGAAGTTGGCTTGGATGGATTCCAGCCCCCCACCACGACCCTGTGTGCAGGATGATACTAATAATAATAATACATTTAATTTGTAATGCACTTTATATTTAAGCAAATCCCAAAGTGCTACATGATAAAACAGGTAAGTGCTAACAATAAAAACACGTTGAAAAAAAGAAAAAGGGCACGAGTTCACTCAAAAGCTCTCCTAAAAAGGTGGGTTTTTAGGCCACGTTAAGAAGCATCCACAGCAGACAGGAAGCCAGTGGAGGGATTTGAGGATGGGGGTGATGGGGTCATGCTTAACAGGATCCTAGCAGCGCTGTTTTTTACTGCAATTTAAGCAGTTTGTGGATGGATGGATGGAATATTCTGAGCTGGAAAACAGTTAATGCCATTTTATGATAAAGACGATAGATACTATAAAATAGTTTGACCCTTTCATGTCAAATGGTTGTAACTAAATCCTCCAAAATATGTATTTCTTTCAATTGATATTACTGACTACAACCTCCTGTTTAAACACTTTAGGTAATGATTTTTTTTATTAGATGATTTTTTTTTTTATTAGATGTAAATGAATAACTTTTTTATGTTCGGTTTATTAGAAAGTTACAGAAGTAAAATTTATTGGCGTAAACTTTCTTTCTGCTCCCAAGCGCAATAATCGACTGCGCTCAGTTGTTGTGATGCCAAAAGGTACTTGATTCATTACTGCTCTCTTGTGACCGACCACTTCCGTGCTTTAATGCACACTCCATTAGTCCTTTTTGAAAATGCTTCTTCCGTCAGAATCTTTTCAATCGGTCTGAACTGCTAAGTAATGACCGCAGTCCTCCAGCGCTCCTCATTTACACTTTTTACAGGCTTCAAAGGGACATCAGCCTAAATTATGATTTTCAACGATCACTGCTGAAATTTGGACCCGCCCTTGAAGTATTTTGCTCAGCAGACTAACGGACAAACGGACCAGACTAATCTCTCAGCCTACATGTCAGGAAGAGGGAGTTAATGTCTCCGTATTACACCTGCAAGGTTATGCAGATATTAAGTGGTTGGGCTCAGTACAGTGTGTATTATTGTTGGAATTAGATAAAAGGTTTAATCTGATATTTATTCATGACATGTGTCTGAATTAATGGTATGTCTCTTTGTTGTGCCAGACCTGTGCCAAGCTTAATGGCAACTCATTATACAAACATTAAAAGCAAATTAAAACATGGGTTTATCATTAATAATGTTGAACCACATTTTCTGAATGGTATGAAAATGTACAGTGAATTGGGCCGCTAATGATACGAGTCTAAAAATGGAATAAATTACTTCACTTTTTTTTTTTCCTGTATCAGGATAGATTAATTATTTCAGACACGGTAACATATCAAACATCTTCTGGAGGAGCTCCATCCTCTGCTCGTGTCTTATTTAATGCCTCTGTACACTTCCGTACGGTAACGAGGGACCTTCTTTGTTTTGTCGCAGAGGACGTCTATCCCAGTAGTCCACGCGTCGGCCATTGACATGAATATGTGTGTGTGTGTCCCTGTCAGATCCCTCAGCGCAACACTCTTCCCTTCCGTCCAACCTGCGCGCTCGACTCAGAGTGTGTATCAACTGGTCCCCTGTGGTTTGCATCTCCCGCCTGTTCTTTATTCAGCTGACGCGACCTTTTGATTAACTTCTTGTGCAGTTTGCTTTGCATGCTCGCTGGGAGTTAATATCTCCGTAATACATTTTATATTTCCCGTCGGGTGCTCGGATGCTGTCAATCTCCACTCATGTTCATATTTACTTAGTTTGAAGGCGACTCAATGAAACCTTCTTGACCGGAGGCTTCAACCCTGCAGCGAGAAGCAGCAGCTCAGACACGCACCTCATTCCTGCCATCATGACCTCAGATCCTCACCCTGAGCCTCCTTTCGGCACAAACCGATTCCTCTACAAGGTTGCACAATAGTTGCCTTCTGACTCGAGGTGCAAGTGAATGCAAAAGAAACTGCAGCGGCATCCCGAGTGGGCTCCTCTTTTTGTTGTGCTCTTTCCTTCCCTGCTTCCTCAACCCCCCCCCCCTCCCCTCTCTCTCCCTCTCTCTCCTAACCCATGCCTATCTGTGTCCATGTGTGCTGCGTCCAGGTATCAGGAGGAATACAGTATGGACTCGACCAATGCCCAGTAAGTCCCTGGCAGCATCATGCTTGCATGGCATGGATTGTATCTCCGACGGTAACTTTCCACAGGACTGTTTTGCGAGCACAAATTGTTTGCTCGGTTTTTGCACAGATTGGATGTGGACATTTTGGCTTGGGGGGGAAATTATTACCGTTACACTTTATCCGTAAAGTGGGCTATGATTGTTGTGGGTACAGAATGCTGAGAATAATCCAATTAAGTGTCGCTACCTTTTCAACAACTGTTGTGGCAAAGACTCAAAAAACAAAAAAATTGGCACAGAACACAGATGTTTGGTGCATTCGATCACGTCACAGTAAATGGTGAAAAGGCAGCTTGTGTGTTTATATTTGATTGACATGGTCCGGGTGTATCGTCTGTCCCTTGACAGGCTGAATGTGCACAACAGTCTTCACTCGGTCAATGTTTGACCTTGGCTGAAAGCTGAGAGAGTCTCTGGACACAGTGTAGGTGAAAAAGTGGTGCTGAAATCTGCAACATGTCTATTTGTTTGTGCTGTACTAATGCTGTGAACTGCTGCTTAATCCCTGAACATTCACATGTTTATGCTCGAGTATCTAGACAGGAATATCCAAAAAGATTCCAGAAGAAGTCCTGAAGGCATGCTTTCATCAAACTTGCAGACAATATTTACTTAAATTGTACTTTATTTTTTTGAGTCCCATTCATCTCTAGAAATGTCTGTCTCCCTATTCAGATTTCCAGCACCTTTTTTGTCGTATCTAGATTTCTTGCAGGTACATTTTTAGAAAGTCTAGAAAACATGAAATGCAATTATTTTTCAAATCGAATCCACCGGTTTGAAATGCGATCCAGTCAGATGCGTCTCAGCCCGGAAGCTCGGATTGCTCAAACGATCCTTGAGGCCGAATGCTTCCTCGTTAGAAATCCACGTCACCGGTATAGCAAGATGTTTCCAGATGCCCCCGTCGTTACCACAGGTTAGTGATGTCTGATCTCATCGTCTGCCAATATCAGTCGGACTGTCTGGATCTGATTTAGAAAAAACTAATCGGATTTACCAGCATTACGAACGTTGATTTTGAAGAGCATGTAGTCAATAAATGCTGAGGAGAGTTTTGCATTTTCATAGCGGGGCCATGTCAGAGGTTCCGGCCGCGGTGGGAGGCCTCTCGATTGTGAAGCTTTCTGGGGCTGTGCAGCTGTTGGAAAATGGATTGTTATCCTTGGGGATGTGCAAAGTGGAGAGCTATAATCACGTCTCTGTTGTGCTTATCCTAATCTGGAGAAATTCAGCCTCATGTAGCATTTTACTTTTTCTTTTTTTGTATTTTGTTAAAGAGGAATGCGGTTGATATGAGCTTCATCTTATAGTTGCGGAAAGAAAAAGTGTAAAATGTCACAGAAATGGGTTCACCTCATCAAAGGGATATTAATCACTGCGCGTTTGCAATGTTTGTTTCCTGCCCGTTATAAAATCTCTGTTTCGGGTGCTCAAGGGGGACTTAGTGGGTGCTCGAACCACCCTCATTATATCATTATAGAGGGGCTCCATGCTGAGATGTGCTTGACTTTTCAAATGTTGGTTTGAGAACATTTTCTTTTGTGAGCGTAAACAGCCCAGCCAATAACAATGGACTCTCTTTTTTTGGGGAATAGGGAAAATCACTTTTGTGGATTACCAGTTCTCAGGCACCAAGCGTGTAATCCATCCATGCAGCAATTTAGCTTCTGTGCTCCTGAAATTTTCACTTCAGTCAACAGGAAGATTAATTTGTTATTAGCCAAACCGTGTAGTCATCCATAAAGTTGGCAGCGCTCTTATTATAACGGTGCATTTGTGTCAGAACTCCTGTATAGACCTTGAAAGACACGCGAGAACTGCTTTGAATCAGCGTCTTTGACTCTGCTGATTCAGGATTAAAATGTAATAAATTGCGCTGCTGTGCACTGTAGGTAACGCTTTGGAACAAAATGCTTCAGGGATTTCTACGTCCTCGAACACGCGCACACCTAGAACAGCGAGGGCCCCCTCCACAAGTCCAACGCACTTGTAGAGCCGCTTGCAGGGTTCACGGTCGCCTTGAAGGACCAGAAACAACCCGTGCCGGCTCTTTCACGGCCATCCGACCAGGCCACAGGCCACCCGTCCATTGTTTATCCTCCCAACATGTGAAAACGTTCCTGTAAAGAGGGTCCCTTGACAAAGTACTTGCGCATCTGCAGCCCTCATCATCTGAGCAGTTTTTCGATGCGGCTCGTTGGAACTGAAGAGGAGAGGAAAGGAGAAGGAGAAAGGAGAGGAAAAACAAAGGTGTCCGCAGCTTTATTCAGAAGTATTATCTTCAGAATCCCGGCAGGTTTTCCATCAGCCACATGTGTGACCATGATGAATGGGGAGTTGTCTATTTTCTGCCAGCAGAGCAAACCTGAGATCTGGAAATAGAATAGGAGTTATTGTTGCAATGGGAACGATTGCTTTTGGTAACGTAGGTATTTAGGGGAGTGAATTAATTCTGATTGTACGCCTCAAAAAGACTGTATATTAGAATGTGGGATTTGAATCCAGAGCAAATGGAGCATGCAAAAAGGTTTTCCATCCAAATGCAATTGAGAGTGCAGATTAGCGGTGTGGGTAGTACGGCTTGGTACAGGGTTGGCGCAGGATAGACGTGGCCTCCTCTCGGAGTTACTTATACACCTCTTCTATGCGTAGTCCCACAACTGGCAATGCCCACGTTGTTTCTGTGTTTGCGTGTGCCACATATAGGAGGCTCAACCGCTGTTTGTTCCCTCCAGGCTCCCTCCGCCTTGCTCTCAGATTACACTGGCCTGGTGCTGGCTCAAGCGTGAGCTCATCCTTCCATGTATTGTGACCCTGTGCAAACACGCCTCGTCAGCCACCTGTAGGCTCCGGAGAAGGGAAAGGTAGAGTCTCTTCCTGTGGTCAAGAGCTGCTGTCTGCCCTTTCACGGATTCAAAATGCAATTGTTAATAGTTGCAAAGTCAGGCTAATGTCCAGATTGCAGTTTGCAGACGACAGATAAACACAGAAAATGGCGTCAGTACGTAAGGGCACAGCTGGAAGAAGTGTTTTTGTAGGAGCTGCTTAGAGAAATCTGCACTGCGGCTGGCAGAGACGTTTATCTTCATTTATGTTTTAGTGGTTGTAAAGTGCAACGTTGTGGTCCGTAGGTGATTTTCGGGGTCAGATTTTCTTTTTTGGGCCCTACTTTGAAAAAAAAGGTATTCATATTGGGTCGTGTAGAAATTGTAGCAATGCACTTTGTTTTCATTAATGAGCTGTATGCTTTATTTGAAGCGATTTTGAATTTGAAACTCCTAAATAAGTAGGTGTTGTACAGTACGGGTCAGGTGTCTGTAGTCAAGCTGTTGTAGCTGTTGTCTGTCTCTTCTGACAGCTGTGTTAACGGACACGGCGCGCATGATGGATCTTCTGATTCGCTAATGAAGATGGAGCAGGAGATGTGTGTGGCTACGGCTAATTCCTTGTTCTGGAAACACATCACACACACACACACATAGCCTGCTGTGACCATTTCTTGCCCTGGAAGCGGTCTCCATGGCGATGAGGGAGAGAGACTGTGCATGTCTCATGTTCTTTCTTCCACCTACACTCTTTATCCGCACACACAAACACCTATCCTGGGATTTGGGGGCTGTAATTGCCCTCCTACTCCTCCGTTCTGGTCTTTTTTGCCCTCTGCATTCATCTTGTCTGGCCGCTGGGAGGTGGGAGGTGGGAGGGGGCTCTTGAGGTTCCCCTCCTGTAGCCACTGGACCACAGTTAATTCCCCATGCGCGCTCATTAGTGTTGATAAGCTCGCGTTACAGGAACCGTAATGGTGCCGTCTCACCACCTTTGTTCATCGACAGCACAGGAGATACTTAACCGCTCTGAAGTGGTCGATCTCCAGAGGCATTTAAGTCCACTGTGTCCGAAACCTTTATTGCTTCGGATTTATCACACTTAAGGAAGCGTAATTATTAATAGATCCCTTCGAGGTGATGCCTAATGTAAAGCACTCAGTCCATGTTCTGCTCATGTGTGTGAGGTTAAAGGTCTTTATCGGGGTTATCGAAGTTAGGAGTCTTGTCCAGCTTGTTCCTGCACTGTATTTCCACACAAAGCACATTTTTTTTGTGTATCCAACATGATTATTGCAATGTCCTAAAAACACCATGCATGTTTTTTTCACGATAGCAGGATGCAAGCAAAGGCTCCGTATCAAACTTAAATATTTTGTGTATCTACTGAAATCTATCTTTGCATCAGGTATCACACTTTCATGCATCATGTGTTCATATTTTAGGACTTGTTTTTATGAGGTGTTTTCTGTTCCAAAACACGAGAAGAACATGAAGTTGTTAAGAGTGATTATTTTTAACCATGTGTCCATTCCAGGCAAATGTGTTCCTCCCGAAGACGTGCTGTAGGATTTTAGGAACAGGTCATGGATAAATACTTCATGCTTTCCTGAAATAGCTGAGCATGGCACTTTTGCAAACGCTTGCCAAAGATGAGTAAATATAAAATGTGTTGGTCTTTATAAGACTATTTTCAGCTGCAAAAACTATATCACCTTGTACATTCTTTTTCTAGTATTACATTTGTGTATCTGTTCTGAATGCCAGTACTGTCTCGGTCTGTAGTAATATTAATGCAAATCCACTGCTTTTTCCCCCCACCTGATTCTGTACAACGCCACGGTGAGATGAGCACTGTTGGTTTGTGTGTGTATGTTAGTGTACATTTCCACTGACTTCATGCGACTGCTCCCCACAGGGTGCAGGTGGAGTTCTATGTGAATGAAAACACCTTCAAGGAGAGGCTGAAGCTCTTTTTCATCAAAAACCAAAGGTCAAGTAAGTACAGCCAATCGTGTGAAAAGAGGCTCACTGCCGCTTTATGTTATCCGAGCTAAAACAAACAAAACAAAAGCCGAATGACGGTGATGGCAGTCAGTAATGACTCGCGTCTCATTCCTTCTTCAGTTAGCGTGTCCTCTGCACTGACACCTGCCAATGTTTCCCCTCAACCTGCCACTGTCACTAAGCCGCCGCCGCGTCGGCCACAAGCCAGCAGACTGTAATGAAAAAGTCAGACCAGGCTGCGGGGGTCTGTTGCTTATGCTGGTGCAGCGCCGTCTGTCTTTGTCCAGGTTTCCAATCACTTTACCATCGACACCCGGCGCGATCCGAGGAGTTTCTGTCGCAGGTCATTAGCGAGGCAGCTGTTCAGTACAACGAGCACCGCCCTCTGCCCGGCAGCCGCGTCCGGGTGGCCGTTCTGCATGTTGGCCGGTGGTGCGCGTCCGATGCGGCGGTTTCGTATCAGACGGCCCATAAAATGTGCCAGAGCAGCGAAGGGCGACATTACTCACGCTTCAGGCTCTGGCTCTCTCTCTAAGCCTTTTCACTGCCGCACCCAAAACATCTGGTGTCAAGCTTCCACTGCGGAGAGACCCGGCGGCGCCCGTTATCAGCCGCAGACCCACGATGACACAGGTGCTCGGAACACTCTTTAGGTATTTGTGGAAGAACCTTTTATCTTTGTTTTGTCCGCAGGCCTGAGAATCCGCTTGTTCAACTTCTCCCTGAAGGTTCTCACCTGTGCCCTGTACATACTGCGGGTCAGCCTGGATGATCCCAACGGCGTCAACGGAGACCCATGGTGAGCGTTTTCATCCCCAGTTGTGTCAGTATTTGCTTCATAGTTATTAATGCTCAGTAAAGTTGATGCTAGATTCTTTGCTTCCGAAAAAGCTTTACCTGTCCAGGTACTTTTTGGTGACTACCTCCTAATCACCTTGAACCCTTTGTATCTTCATCCTCGGGTATTAATCATGCAGGTAAACTGAAATGAAATCAGCAGACACATTTATTTATATATTAAAATGTTTCATTCATCCCTTTTGATATGGATCAGTTTTTGTAATTGAAATGATAACGGAGCCTAATAGCTTTCCTGTTTTTTTATTTATTCTGGTGCGATGGAGCGACTTGTATTTGTGTGTGTTGGTCTGTCCGTGTAGTCTCGTGGAAGTAGTGGATTGTTTGTATTGTTCTCACTGCCAGCAGCTTTTAGAGACATGTGGGTTTGTTATTTATGGCAAGATACCAACTGAGCAAAACGCCTCCCCCCCCTCCCCACACACACATTCACGCGTGTTACTGTTTTCCTCCACAGTGCAATATGTCGGAGTAACAACAATACTGCAGCCTCGGGAGACATCAACTGGTACGTTTCAGTCTCAATGCCGTTTCATTTTAAACTGAAGCGCGTTCAATTAAATGGAGGTGCAGAAAAGAGAACTTTGATGTGGCTTTTGACAGGTCGTTGATTTTCTGGGTTACCAGACGGGAACCTGTATGGGCGATACAGGTGAGACTAATTCCACTCAAATGAAGGTGCACGTGAATCAAATTCCACTGCTCGAGGACCACGTTGAAGTGAAATCTTAGTGGCCCTTTATCCGATGCAGGTGATGCAGGTGACTGTTCTCTCCCCTCTGCTGCAGGTGACAGTGGCCTTAATCAGTTTCTTGGAGACGATGCTCATCACATATCTCAGCTACAAGGTGAGGAACCGCGCCGATGTCTGACAGCCGTCCGATCAAAGTCCAGCTCGCGTGTGCTCCTCAGTGAGCAGTCCAGGTGTTTGGGCCCAGTGGGGTCACCTATCACAAGCCACAACTTTTAGACTCTGACATCCCTCAGTTACATAAAGCATTTTGCGGGCTGGAAGTGCTTTTCTTTTTGGTTTTAATGGTTTCAATATTAATTTAAATGGCGGAACTGAAGATATCAGCAAAATGGATTCTATGGAAATCCACAGATACAACGGGTCAGCCTTTGTTTGAGCCACTGCAGTGCAGTTTGTTAATGAGATGGACATGTGGAGGTTTTAATATTTGCAGTTTCTTTTCTTTTCATGCCTTGCTATGTCCTTTTCAATAACAATCCCACCACAATGTCCCTTTAAATTGGTGTTTAAACGTCCAAAATGTGATCCGTATTTAGTCCCACATGCTGATTTAGGCTTAGCTGCCACCATACTTTCACCGTATGTATGAGCCTATTTATTATCTGGCCTGCATCTTGCCAGTAACCACAAAGTCTTTTCACATTTAACTAGTTTTTTTAATGCGGCCGTTTGGAAACAGCGAAGCTTTCCTTCATTCGAGGTCTCATTGAATACATAATTCAGCATGTAATAGTTCCAGGGCACTAATAAGCTCATTTTGCATCTCGAGTCAGCAGAGAATATACAGCAGTACAAAGTAAACTTTTTAAAAAGTCATTAAGATCTAGAAGAAAGCAATTTTGATGGAGGGAAATTAAATTACAAAGATTATGATAATTGTGTTTCTGTATGTACGCGCTGGACAGTAGCTAAGCCTCATTAACATGCTGCACAAACCTCAAATGCCCGGAAAAAACAAAGCAGGTCAAAGCGGGCCGTGGTGTCCTGACCCAGCGTTTATCACCAACCCCTCCGATCCAGATGTGAGGCTCTCAGTTCATTGTTTGCACCAAAAAATGAAGCTTTTTTCGAATTTCATGATTAGACTTAAAATTCACAACCGACCAAGCCCTCGTACTCTTGCCTGCTACACAGTGTAGTTTTATAGTTCTCTCTGAAACAATCCATCCTGTCACGGGTTTAATGAACCATTTCCAAACCAATTTGCTTTCCAGGGGAACATTTGGGAGCAGATCTTCCAAATATCCTTCATATTGGAGATGATCAATTCAGTGCCATTTATAATCACGGTGAGTAACGGGTTTCATCCAGTAGTTTCACTTTGTTCCACCAGACACACTCAAGGTCATTGGGGGATTTTACTGCTCTGAGCAACACAATAATCTAATGTTAGAGCACATTCACTGTGAGTCCCTCATCCGAGGGCTCGTGCCGTTTATGTTCTTCCCTGTATCGAGCATTTCTATGTCCCTTCTCTGTCACAGGAATGTTTGCAGATAAACATTTCACTGATATTTTCCTCCCTTTCTTTCTTCCGTCTTCCTTTAAGATCTTCTGGCCTCCATTGAGAAACATATTCGTCCCGGTGTTTCTTAACTGCTGGCTTGCCAAAGGTGCCCTGGAGAACATGATCGTACGTATTTTCAACGGGCGGCAACGCAGGAAAAAAAGAGCACATAGAACTCGTGTTTGTGTTTGTTTGTTTTTTAACCACTGAGGGATTTGGAGAGGATTCATTTGAGGTGACACGATGCATTTCTTTGAGGGTTGGTGCTGCTTTCATAAATTAGGTTGCTCATTGATTAAGAAGCGTTCACCAACCATTAAAAAAGGAAAACTGAGCCAAGTTCAGGGAAAAGAAAAGACGTGCTTTGCCATTTTGCAGATGAAGAAATTAGTTTAAAATTGACGTGACTCACTTCCATGTCACAGCATTTTACGGTGTATATATTTCCTATAGACGGTTTCACCGGCAGCTATGACTCCCACTCAGTAACTTTTTATTGTGCCAACAGCAGTTGTTGCAGGGGATTGATGACTGCACATGGTGTAAATACTAAATATCCAGAGGCGGATGTGGAACAAAACAATACATAAAGAAATGAGGGCCACACGGCACATTTTGAAACACCTTCAGAACCAACGGCCAATGCAGACATAACAAACACTGCAATGCAGCAGAAACACGTAAAAACTCCTCGTCACAGAATTCTGCTTTTGTGTAATAAATATTCGCCAGGACACAGCAGGTGCTGTTACATGGAACTCAAAGCAATTAGATGATACCCAACCGGCGTAGCGCGTTCCCACGCCGTTATCCCGACGAGACCGTGACAGAGTAGCAGCCTCGTGCCAAGGCGGTTAGTTGGGCAGATGGTTGAATCCGAGGCCGAGCGGACCGGCACACGGAGAGGAAACACGGAGCGTTTGCAGAGGCGCTGAAGGGAGGCGCTGACAGGCAGAACACGCTAACAAGATGCGACTGGAAGTGAGTCACTGGGTGCTACATTTCAAGACGGAGTAGGAGGAAACCAAACGTAGGACGACGACGAGGGACAGTGGGGTCGGACAGGGACTGTGCGCGATGTATGTGTGCGCACTGATTGAGGATGGATATGGTGGTGAACACCCAGCTATCTAGTAACCCCTTTGTCCCACGTTCAGAACGACTTCCATCGCGCCATCCAGAGGACCCACTCCGCCATGTTCAACCAGGTGTTCATCCTCATCTGCACACTATTCTGCCTGGTTTTCACTGGGTGAGTGAACCTGCGTTCTGGGTCATGCATTTCCTGTTTACTGTGTCACACACACTGTGCTACATGACCCGGAACACCCAGAGTCTGGACAACGTACGTACGCTAGTATTGATTACACGTCTTGTTCTCGTAAGCCGACACACGTGCACAGTTTTATTTGACAACTAATTATATTTTGAAGTGATTATACACTAAATAAAACATAATCAACAATGGTATACTCAATATCTAGATGCTAAATTAAATGTGACTCATTAATGTAATAAGCTGGGTAGTGAGACTGAGGGAACCTTTGGTCTTTTTACTCGACTTTGATCTTTCAGCAAATTGAGTCTGACATCCAGTCCACCGAGCTAAAACGGATCTTCATTTCACGCTTAGACGTTTCAATCTTTCCCCGCTGGAGACGTGTCTGGTGTAGCATCCTGTCCCATGATATCCATCTTTCTGCAGAGCTTGTGGGATCCAGCACCTAGAGAGAGCGGGGAAGCACCTGGGCCTGTTTGACGCCTTCTATTTCTGCATCGTCACCTTCTCCACCGTGGGCTACGGGGACGTCACCCCACAGATCTGGCCCTCCCAGCTGCTGGTGGTCATTCTCATCTGCGTGGCGCTGGTGGTGCTCCCACTGCAGGTGATGAAGGAGAGAAAAGGAGCGGGTTGGTTCCCCCCCTGCAAAGTAGGGCGAAGGGTGCAAACCTTTTACTGGGTGCTTTTCCGAGATTAGCAATTCCCGTCATGTGCCGCATCTACTGACCTTTGTGCAACTATGATCAAATATTAAATGACATTTTCTTGCAGACCTAATGAAGTGCTTTCTCCCCTCTGACATTTTTGGCCGCTGGAGACGTCCGCAAATCAAACTCAAACTCCTGGCCGAGTCGTATCGGCTCACGCTCGCTGCATGATAAATCCATCTATTCGCTGCATTATTTAATTGGAAACAACCCGGGGGAAGGGAAGAAAGGGGAATGTACACCTGGTGCCTGACGAACCGCTGCGTCGGCAGTTCTTGTCGCATTTGACGTCACGCCAGTGTCGCTGTCGTTTTTGTCAGTTCGAAGAGCTGGCGTACTTGTGGATGGAGAGCCAGAAGTTGGGTGGAAACTACAGCCGCCACCGCGCGCAGACGGAGAAACATGTGGTGTTGTGCGTCAGCTCGCTGAAGATCGACCTGCTGATGGATTTCCTCAACGAGTTCTACGCTCACCCGAGGCTGCAGGTACCGAAGCGAATCAGCTGTATGTGGTCAGTGTAGATGGTAATGGTTCAGTGATCAGCAGGATGACAACAACCAAAGATCTGTTTCAATACACAAACTTCAAAACCTCGTTTTGCAGGACTACTACGTGGTGATCCTGTGTCCAACCGAGATAGACATTCAGGTTCGCCGTATCCTCCAGATCCCCCTGTGGTCCCAGAGGGTCATCTACCTGCAGGGATCCGCCCTCAAAGACCAGGACTTGATGAGGGCCAAGTGAGTCCTTTCAGGCAAATGAGTAAAACATGGTGTACTGCTTGGCACCATGGAGGCCCCATGAAACCAGGCCCTGTGTTAATGTCTGGTAAAGTGGGTCATTGAAACGGTTTAGCTTTAGGTTCTGGTTCAGGACATCTAAATTCCTTTTAAAAGTATGTAAATGTAAAGTCTGCGCTGGGAGTCCGGAGGGGTTCATATAGAGGAGGAGGTGCTTGCTCGTTTACTTGCCGGCTCTCTGCTTGCACATCCGTGTAATTGAAAAGCAAAAAGCCGGAAAGGATATGCAGCAATCGAGACTGATGGATCACACCGGTGGTGGTCAATCCGGTCTCGCTCCCTACAAAATATTCACGGTGCTGCTGGCTACGATGAGATACTCCCTCTCACTAGAGCACGGCGATGTGAGACTAATGAATGTGCAAAGTTACGCAGGTGCATTTTTACGCAGCAACAGGAAGTAGATAAAATCCCTCAGAGAGGCGAGGAAAGGTCACCCTCACCCCTGCCCGGCTTTTCCACGAACGATCTCTGCAATCACCGTCTCGTCTCTCTGTCTGTGCTCAGGATGGACGACGCCGAGGCCTGCTTCATCCTCAGCAGCAGGAACGAGGTCGACCGAACTGCCGCTGTGAGTCTCATCAATTGGATTCTTATCGTCGGTGAAACACAATCTCACGATAACAATGATTTAGATGAAGCCATTTCCCCTCCTTTTATAATCCAGCCAAGAGCGTTTGAGATATTCGTGATTCGCGAGTCGTGATTCTGCCGTTGAGTATCGGGAGCACATTGAGTCACCGACTGAACCTGCACGATCCATAAAATTCCGATTGCATTTACAAATAACTAACCGGATGAGTGAAATGTACATTTTTGTTGTGAAACAGGATCATCAGACTATTTTAAGGGCTTGGGCTGCAAAAGATTTTGCTCCAAACTGCCCTCTCTACGTCCAAATTCTCAAACCAGAAAATAAATTCCATGTTAAGTTTGCAGGTGAGTTCTTATTGGTGACTTTTATCTTCTACCTTGTTGGTGCAACACAGCCTCGGTCTTACACGTTGTGTTATTTCCATCCCTTTCAATCAGATCACGTGGTGTGTGAAGAAGAGTTCAAGTACGCCATGTTGGCGCTGAACTGTGTGTGTCCCGCCACGTCCACCTTAGTCACACTCCTGGTTCACACCTCCAGAGGACAGTGAGTAGACGTTAACCTTTGTGGATTTACCGTGCTGTCGACTTTCTATCGCTGAGTGAGTGTAAATTTGTGATTTTGGGCTGCACAAAATCCAATAAATAAATTGAGTTATCGTTATGGACCTGCGACTTTCTCAAGGTAATATACTCTGCATGCTTTGCACTAACGTGATCAAATATAAGAAAGTGCTTTTACAGTCCAAGTAATATAATTGTTTGGATTGTTCAGCGTGGACTCGTACTGCATTCTTGCCTCCAGTTAGACGCGGGGATTGATATCAAATATCTGTCCATTAGATGAGATGCTTAGCTTAGTTTAGCATAACGGCCGGAGCCGGGCTGTTTCCTCCCTGTTAAGAGATGCTAAGCTAAGTCTTCTGTGGTGTCAATATTTTCAACCCAGCAAGCTTGACCGCCTCCTTCCGTCGTAGGTTTAACCCCAATTAAAATAAACCCAAATATAGATTTGGGTTTATTTTTTTCAGACTGTAGCTTCTGTGCGGTCACCGCTGCTGCTTCTTGCTCGGTGGTTTTCTTGTTCTTTGCAAGGTCCCACTACATCTTCATTGCTGTCCACAGCAGCTCATCTGTTTTAATTTCCATTATGGAAAAACTTGCAGCGACTTGGGGCTGTGAAGGTGACACGTCTGGGACTAGACTTCCTTTTTTAGCAGTTTTTAATTCAAATGTCATCGCATCGATTGAAAGTCATGCAGAATGGGAATTGCCTGAAATAAAATGACCCCCCCCGGCCTCTATTTCTCTTCAGAATTGTGACTAGAATGTTGGATTGCGTTGTCAACGGTCAGATAGATTTGTCGATACATGGCGAAATAAGAGCTGCTGAGTTGCGAATAAAGTTGGAATTTTTTTATGGCACCCTCTTTGAATTGAAATAACTTTTGTGTCATACTATATTCAGACATTTTTATATTTAGAATCAAGGCTGCTGTATGTTAGCGCTCCATTGCTGACCTTTTTTTTTTAAAGTAGCATCTATTCCATGGTGCCGTTTCAGGGAGGGGCAGTTGTCACCGGAGCAGTGGCAGCGGATTTATGGGCGCTGCTCTGGAAACGAGGTCTACCACATCCGCCTGTGTGACAGCAAGTTTTTTGGGGAGTACGATGGAAAGAGCTTCACCTACGCCTCCTTCCACGCCCACAAGAAGTTAGTGTTTCCCCAGCTTCATCTCGCCTTAGATTAATTACAGTAGCATGCAATGAAAAGAAGAACCATTTTGAACATCGCACCCCCTCTCCCCCCACCCCTCCCTCACACACCTCCAAGGTACGGTGTGTGTTTGATCGGAGTGAAGCGGGAGGACAACAAGAGCATCCTCCTCAACCCGGGCCCCCGCCACATCATGGCGGCGGCGGACACCTGCTACTACATCAACATCACCAAGGAGGAGAACTCGGCCTTCATCTTCAAAGAGGAGGAGAAGCACAACAAGGGCCTGTCCGTCAGCGGCCTCTACGACGCCCCCTGCAGGCTGCCCGTGCACAGCATCATCGCCAGCATGGGTGAGGCTCGCAGCTGACCGGCAGAAGTGTGTTTGGAAGTTGGGGAATCGGGGGGGGGGGAGGTGGACGATGCCGTTTATTCAGTCTGCAGACAGTTTCGTGGGGGAAGCGGAGGCTTCGCTGCTGACAGGCTCCTCACACGTCGGCGCGCTGGCTGCCTTGGTGATGCCGTTTGCTTTCGCTGACTGTTATGCACGACTTCTTTTCTCACATGCGTTTTTTTCTTTCTTGGCTGACATTATTGTGTTGTGCTTTTTCTTTGACCTGTGAAAGTTGATCAGGCCACTGCATATGGTAAGTTTGCGCATGATGCATCACTTTTTCATACATGACTGATTTTGTATAAATGTGTATTCTACATACAGTATATATACATCTGATTATTGTTCATATATCAAATCTGATATGCCTGATATATGTAATATGCTTATATCACCAAGTATCTGATACATCTGATATATCTATTGTGCATATATCAAGTATCTGATATGTGGAATATGCATACATCATGAATCAGTATGATGTATTTCAGGGATATATTTATTGACACACATTTTTCAATACTGTTTGTTATTTTGTTGAAACTTTAGAGTATTTATTACATGATTACATCTCAGGCTGAGCTAAAGAGAGCACTGTGAGTGACAAACATTCTGAACAAGCTAAACACAGTTATAAAGTCTAATATATTTACAATATGGAAAATATGCCTGCCGCGATGCGTCGCGTGCTTCTCCAGGCACGGTGGCCATCGACCTCCAGAACCCGGATCCGCCCGAGGAGAGCGGCAAGCTGACGCTGCCGACGGAGAACGGCTCCGGCAGCCGCAGGCCGAGCATCGCGCCCGTCCTGGAGATCGCCGACTCCTCCGCCATTCTGCCCTGCGACCTCCTCAGCGACCAGTCGGAGGACGAGACCAACCAGTCGGACGACGAGGGCTCCGTGGCGCCCGAGTGAGTGCTGCCGTTGACCCGAAGGGGTGTCGTGGTTTTAAAACAAGCGAAATGGCCCGATGGATGTCACCCGTCCTCCGCTTGGTCACGTCTCGGTGGTTGCAGGAGGAGGGACTGATGGGTTGGAAGGAGGCATGTGATCTGTGTGGCGCGAAGACGTGGCGGTGATGAACATGTATCTCGTGACAAGTAGGCTCATCCATCTACCTCTTAAGTGCAGCTCGTGCTGCAGGTGCTCTTGCATAGATCTCAAACTTCTGCGCCTCTCGAAGCTGGAGTCGTTTTTCTTCTTTTGAGAAATGTCAACCAGCAGTCGGGTAGATGGAGGCTGCTGAAGGTGCCCCAGTGCCCCCGTGTGGTGACCAGGTATACGCATCCATGAACAAAGTCCGGATCGCTTTTTGTTGATAGACCGGAGGGCACCGTCAATCTGATCAGCCGCTTTACAGTTCAGGGCTCACAAAACAATATTGGCACAATTGTGGCGAAAACAAAATGAGACATAATTAAAACTAAGCAGGATACAAAAACATTGTAATTGCTGGTTTGGTTTCTATTAAGCTGCAATGAATCCTTCAGTCATTTAAAGGGGACTGATTTAAGCGATTAATGGAAGGATGGAAACGCGATGTTTTGTCTGATTAGAATTAGTAACGAAGAAGGATTCAAGGACAATAATTCTTTGAAACAGACGCAATCTTTTGTGCGGGTTTGTGTTCATCACTTCCTTCAGATTGTAAATAACATGGATAAAAATTATAATAATTAAAGATTATTTCAATGTTGTTCAAGTTTGGTAACTTCTTGTTTCTTTTTCACCAGCTTTGTGAAGGGTTACCCTCCCAACTCGCCCTACATCGGCAGCTCTCCAACCCTGTGCCACCTGCTGCCCCAGAAAGCTCCATTCTGCTGCCTCCGCCTCGACAAGGTGAGTAACACAATCTTTTTAGAACTGTTTTCGTAAAAAAACAAACACCTGCACTAAAACTGAAAACCGGGTGGATTCCCTCTTGAAATGCCGTTCCAGGGCTGCACACACAGCAGCTTCGTGGACGCCAAAGCGTACGGCTTCAAGAACAAGCTGATCATAGTGTCCGCGGAGACGGCGGGAAACGGCCTCTACAATTTCATCGTCCCGCTGCGTGCGTACTATCGGCCCAGGAAGGAGCTCAACCCCATAGTGCTGCTGCTGGACTACCAGTAAGACTTTCATTTTATATAGAGGCCTCAAACACACAACCTATACCTAATAATGTGCATACACGTAAAGATAAGAGTGCGTGTAGATAGACTACTCTACATTCATGTTGATAAAGGTTTAGTTGAACTGTAACATTTGATTACAATTTGGAGAGCATGGAAGCTGCGTGACGACCTCGGGGGTTTCCATGGCAACCGCTTCAACCCTCTCGTCGAATCTTAAGAATTAATCCACTTTTTCCTGCCTTCAAAATGAATCCAGTTGGAATGGTCCCCGCACTGCCGTCATCAACAGGCTCATTTCAGGAAATTGCCACAATATCGTCATAATGTGTGACGGGGGGTTTCCCACAGATAATTAGTCTGGGAGGCTCGTTAACCATGTTTCCTGTTTCCTGTTTCCTGTTTCCTGCAGACCGGACAATCACTTCTTGGAGGCCATTTGCTGCTTCCCAATGGTTTACTTCATGGCGGGCACAATCGATAAGTATGTGTTTGGGTTACCTGTAAACTCGTAAACCTGTTCACTCGGTTACTTGATTTAATGACCGTGTTCATCTCCGTAATAGTTTTCATTCCAACACAGTAGCGAGCACAACTCACATCGTGCCCCTTATTCCCACGTACATTTGCTAATCATTACTTGGTGATTAAATAGGCCGGTTGGCCCTTTTTTCGCTCTTAAGCGATCTCACCTAATTAACACTTTAGTAATGTGTTGTTTTGGTTGCTAGGAGACGTTGTCCAATCATCAGCTATGTCTGCACACATGGGAAATGTTATCGAAGCATTTAACAGTTACGTTTAATATGTTATTCCACACACTTACGGAAGCAGTGCGGAATTTAATGATTCATGATACATATGAGCTTTTATGGAGCTACATATTGAGTAGAATAAGACTCGTAACAATTTACATAAAATTAATTTCAGAATGCCCAAATGGAAATCATCAAGTAATCGTATAGTGTGCCATAAAAAGTGGAATTTAAAAAACATGATATATGTCATTAAAAGTAGTATAGATTAATGAAGCAAGCAGTGATGCTTGTTGTATGAAATGTTTCATTTAGAATTTACATTTCATAGCCACAAACATATAATTTAAAAACAATAATTATGTCAGAAGACATTTTGATTAAAAATGGCAATCTATGTTTAGTATGACTTAAAAATGCCATGAATAAGTGTAAGAGGTATGTTATGCTTTTAATGAATCGCAGCCACTTCATTTATATGTTTAAATTAATGCCAAAAGGCCACTGTAACAAATGTATGTCAGGCAACATGTGAGGAACAAGTCTGAGTGTACTATGCCACATGAAATACGGTATTAAGTCTTGAATGTACTATTGTACATCATTAAATGTCTTCGTATTGCATACCATGCAAAAGTTTAGTATTTCCAATAAGATTTCATAAGTCAATAGTACACTATGCTGTCAAAAGTCATAGCCTAGCGTGTAGAGCGTATAAATGGAAGTTGTACTGTTATACTGTATAACGTGCAGAGAACCATTTCCACACAAGCCGTTTTGAGCGCTGTCTTTTTGTCAATGGACCAGCTTGGACAACCTGCTTCAGTGCGGCATCATTTACGCCGACAACCTGGTGGTCGTGGACAAGGAGAGCACCATGAGCGCCGAGGAGGACTACATGGCGGACGCCAAGACCATCGTCAACGTGCAGACCATGTTCAGGTAACCCGGAGAGCGCCTTCGGGTGCGTACAAGCACAGAGGAGATGATGGGATGTGCGTCGTGCTCCGCTTGGTTCACCTCCTCTTCTGTTGTCGTGGAAAGTAAACTCACGTTTTTTTCCAGCGTTTCCCCCCAAATGGTGGATGAGGTTCATTTAAGAAAGCAAATTAAAAGAATCCATCACTGCCACGCGAGGTCCTCCACCTCTGCAGAAATCCTTCACCAACAATCTCCTCCTCTTTATCTCCCCCGTCTCAGGTTGTTCCCCAGTCTCAGCATCATCACGGAGCTCACGCATCCCTCCAACATGAGGTTCATGCAGTTCCGAGCCAAGGACTGCTACTCGCTCGCTCTCTCCAAACTGGAGAAGGTGAGATGCCTTTTCAGACCCCAGAACCCCGTCATGACACCCCCCAAAAAAAAACCTCACCCGCCTCAAGTGGGGAACTCTGTGGTTCATCCAGATTTTTTAAAAAGGCTGAAAGCTGCATCATAGAATTTGATGGGATTTATATCGCCCTAATGTTTCAACATTTTACCGTTTAACTCGACTTACCTGGACTTACTCAACCCTCACAATATCCCCCTTGAAGATGTTGATAAACTGCAGAAATATTCTGCATAGTTGTGTTGCGCATGGAGCAAATAGTCAGAGCAGTAAACAGACGGGAAAAGGTGAGACTTTAACACGGTTCCTCTCTCCAGGTGGAGCGGGACAAGGGCTCCAACCTGGCCTTCATGTTCCGCCTCCCGTTCGCCGCCGGCAGAGTGTTCAGCATCAGCATGTTGGACACGCTGCTTTACCAGGTGGGATAACGGCGCGCGCGCGTGCACACGGGGCGTCTGAGCCGGCGCGAGGCCGCCTTCCCTCACACTTCTCTCTGCTCCCACAGTCGTTCGTTAAGGACTACATGATCGGCATCGCGAGGCTGCTCCTCGGCCTGGACACCACGCCCGGCTCTGGGTACCTGTGCGCTGTGAGTAGGAGCGCCTGTGCCGCCCGAGCCTTTGGTGCTATCCGCTCCATCGGTGTTCTCTGTCCTTCTCAGATGAAGATCACCGAAGAGGATCTGTGGATCAGGACTTACGGCAGACTCTTCCAGAAGCTCTGTTCCTCCAGCGCCGAGATCCCCATCGGCATCTACCGCACAGAGTCGCACATGTTCGCCACCTCGGAGGCAAGTTCGCTCGGATCGGATGCTAAATGTCCGAGACCCGGCTTTGTGTTGGGCTTCCGGCGCTGCGTGGATTTTATAATTCTTGTGCAAAGTTCTGAACATTTTTGATGATTTCGTTTGCTTTGGATGCCTCCATCTTTCATTGCATTTATTTTTTTTTTGTTTTGTTTGGATGCCTGTTGGTCCTTGTTTCAGGGCAAAGACAGTAACGCACAGGTAAGATCCAAATGTGCTTGTTTATTATTTGGATATTTTGAAAAGTTTTTTTAAATAATTAAAGCATTAAGTTTGCTTTTATTGTGATGTGCGCAGGTATTATAAAAACCATCCAAGCCAACACGCTGCAATTCGCACACAGTATTCAGTATTAACTCCCCCACCCTCCCCCCCCTCCCACCGGCTCTCCCAGTCTCAGGTGTCCATAAACACGCAACAAGGCGAGGAGCCCCGCGAGCGCGGCGAGCCCTGGAAGGAGAAGGCGGCCCACCGCAACTCCACCGCCAGCGACCAGTCGGAGCACCCGCTGCTGAGGAAGAAGAGCATGCAGTGGGCGCGGCGGCTGAGCAGGAAGACCAACAAGCCGTCCAGCAGAGCGGAGCGCATCTCGCAGCAGAGACTCAACCTGTACCGACGCTCGGAGCGCCAGGAGCTGTCCGAGCTGGTCAAGAACCGCATGAAGCACCTGGGCCTTCCCACCGTGGGATACGGTGAGGGGAGCAACCAGATCCCTCGCTGCAGGGACTCAGATGTATCACTTGTATAAACATAGCGAAGCTTAGAGAGTACAGGTGGTTACTAAGGTTGTTTTTGTTTTAATTCATGGTTATTTCAGCGTAATTGGTCGTGAAGTGCATGAATGTGTATAACAATGAAAGGAATTTTATTTTTTTTTGCAGATTGGAGTCTCAGCACTATAAACATTTCTTAAAAAGCAGCAGCAGAAGGAGGCCGAAATAATGAAATTGGTTGTGTTGAACCTCAGCGGGTAGGGCGTAAAAATGTAGTGACACGGTCGCCTGTTGCTGATCAACAGTGTCAGTGTCACGTGGCAAAGATGTAGTAGGCCATGTAAAACACCACTGACAGAGAACATGTGATGTCATAAAAATCTGATACAAAAGACATAATATAAAACATAGGATTTAAAGGGCATAAATACATAAATCTGCATAGAATGTCCCTCTGATCGGGCATTCGTCCTCCACCCGCTCTCAACCAGTTCAATTATTTCAGCCGGGCATCCAGCTGCGTTTGGACCTCACTCCAATCTGTGCTCCTGTCATTGTATCTCATCCTACTGCCTAATACGACGAGGCGCTGTGGGTCTTGCTCATTCAAATCATTAATGTCGCGCCTCATCATCATTATAACCTCATCAACTTCATAAACCTCATTCTCTCAGTCCTCCTCCGTGCGCCATCACCCCCCCCCCCCCCCCCCCCCCCACACACACACACACACACACCACCTTCCCAGTCGTGGTCACACATCCACCCCGTGGACGTGAGCGCGTCGTGCATGGAGACGAGGATCACTGACTGCAGTCTTCGCCCGCTCACTTCTTTGCTTTGCTTTTTTTTTTGCAGTTCTTCTCTGCTCGCAGCATTACGCTTAAAAAAAAAAAATCTGAATCACGCTCCCAATTTGCACTCAAACGTTTCTAAAAAGCTCCGTGTCATCATATGAATCATGCACGCTGTTGGGAGCGACTGCAGCATTACGCTCATATCATGTGATTCTGTGCACACGCACGACTGCCTGGCTGCTTTGCATCGCTCTCACTTTTTCTTTTAAAGTTACTTTTTGAAACTGCAAATGCATTTGCTGCCTGCCTGATCTCTTTCTTGTCCCCCCTCCCCCCCTCCTCCTTTTGTGCTTTTCTTCTCTCACTGTCTCTTTCTCTGATTCTTTCTGTCTCCCCCCCTTTGGCCTGTAGAGGATGTTTCTAATCTCACTGCGAGCGATGTCATGAATCGAGTAAATCTAGGATATTTGCAAGGTAACTTTGTGCTCTTTATAACAAATGTACAGCAATGTGAGTGGCTCCGTTCCGTCTTGTGGAGAAAGGAAGTTGTCTCCTCGCCAGCATCTATCCAAGATCAGTGCACTGAATTTATACACAGATCTATATTTATCCGTTTTTAGAAATGTATTTTTCCACTTGGTTTGTTTTTTCTTAGGCTGTTCATAGTACTTTTTCTATTTTTTATTATTATAAATCAACAAATTAGCATATTGAAGTTGACAGTGAGTACTGTTGTTAGAGTTGCAGGACATTTCAGAGCACCCGTATACAGAGGGGACCAGGCCACCAGGTTAGCCCGCTGATCACATTACGGCAGCTTCACTGCATGAGAGTGTGTGTGTGTGTGTGTGCGCGTGTGTGTGTGTGTTTGTGCCAGAATCAGTGGTAGATCAACAGCCAGTCTCTCACTTCCTCTCTCTACTGTTTCTCTCTCTGTCTTCGTGGTCTTTTCTGCATTGTGTTCGCGTGAGGTGACGAGTGCTGCAGGGATTTGGAGTGTGGCTTCGATAAAGAGCGGAGCGGAACGCATTGTGTCTGTGGATGGAAGGTTAGATGGAGAAACATCGGAGGGGTCTTTAAGTAGGAAATGAAGAACTCTGGCTTGTCTCTCTAACTTCCACATACCTGGACACTTACACCACGGCCACTTAGTCCTGAATAGTGCTGCTGCTGTAGTTGCCTTTGCTTTAGTCTCACAGCTTTTTGTTGAATTCCAGATGAATATAATGTCACTGAGTTAGCGAGAGGGCCGAGAAGTTTAAGTGGACAACAAATCAGGGATAAAAGGTCTCAGTTTGATGGAGACCAGGAGGTCAAAATTGACCAAATGTGGGAATAAAATCCTAAAAAAAGGGGCAATCAAAGTCAATTTTATCCGTCTGGACTACAGAGCCACAACAACAGAACACACATCAGTGACTCATCGCGTGTGTGAGGTTTCCTTTCCCAGATGAAGAAGCACGTTTTCTGTCTGTGGCCATGGTGTAATCCACATTTAATACACCGAGGGGCCTACGATAAAGTCGCTTGGCGCAGCTTCTCCCGGTCGTCTTCAGTGGAGCAGCAGGTCGGCCTCCTCCACTCTCGCACTCCCGACGTGTTCCGCTCCGCTCGGCCCGGTTGGAGTCGCTCTGCCTTTGGTCCGGTTCTGACGGGTGCTGGAGCATGTCCCTCTGAGGGTGTGCGTGTGTGATTGTGATCGTGTGTGGGGGCGGCTGAGTGTCGTCCGTTGGCATGGCAACCTGCCGCCTTTTGGTCCGGTGTGGAATGCGCAGAGAGTTATTTTCGTGAATGCGGTGCGGGTGGAGTTGTTGCGTAGCCGCGGACGCTGTCTGCATGTTGGCCCTGCACGGGAGGGGGGGAAGGGGGAAGGGGGGGGGGGGGGGGTCGTGTTAGTCAGCGGGCAGCATGGGCCTCCGTTTGTTCCACAAAGTGCCCTGTCAGTAACGGTTAGCCCTTCTCTCTCCTCCCACCCCGCCTGGCTTTATAAAGGGCCACAAGCAGGTGGGTTGTCATGGAGACACATGTGCCCTCCTTTCACTTCCTCCGTCCATCACGTAAAACAAGTAGGAGCCGCCGCCAGAGAGCACTCGACACACACACGCACACACACAAACTGACATAAAGACACACAGTATTGTGACTCCTGGTGGGAATGAGCGATTCCTCTTATTGATTCTGGAGAGAATGTCAGACCTTCATAGTGCAAAACGGTTTGCTCGGTTAGCTTAAGTACATTGGCAAAGCAATAAAAGAATATTGTTGCAACTGTTAGTGTGTGTAGTTTATAGAAGGCTGAAGGAGTCGTATAAAGAGTGCATAAAGTACTTCATTCTGTATTAGATAACAGAGGGTAAAACATTTCTTTACATTGCATTCAATTTTTTAAATTTGATATTTAGTTTATTGAAAACTTGTTTATCAATCAACTTGATAAAAATAAATAACTAAATGACTTGAGGACTGTTCTGCTAACCGTTTGAACCTCTAAATATCAATAACCGTATCGGCTTCACAAACCCATTATGAATTCCTCAAATGTATTTGGTAACTGCAATTATTAGTTTACTAAATGGTTAAATTGTCACTTTCATATATTTGCAAGCAGAATCTGTTGGACTGACAGCCAGACGAGGAAACGAGCGTCCTTTGTCCACACCCGGAGGTAGAGACCAGGGGCTCGTTTCCCGCCTGCTGTACTGCATCATGGACGAGGGCCGAGTCCAGAGCAGCACTGAAGGTCTCCTGTGTCTTTTCCCCAGACGAGATGAACGACCACCAGAACACGCTGTCCTACGTCCTCATCAACCCCCCCCCGGACACCATGCTGGAGCTCAACGACATTGTGTAAGAGCACTTCTTGTCTTTCCCAGACGGCCGAGGAGCTTTTACTTTGGTGACAACGGCGTTGTGCATGTTCAACGTGCGTCCAATGAGCATCTCGTCTGCACAGGTACATCATCCGGTCCGACCCGCTGGCTCACATGCCGGACGACTCGCAAGGAGGGGGGCCGGCGCCGCCCGGCTCCAGGAACCGGCAGGACTTTGGCACAGAGACCAGAGACGAGACTCACCTCTGAAGGTCTGGACCGAGAACGCGCACCGTGGGTCTCCCAACCTCACATGAGAAAATAAAAAGGAAATAAAAAAAAAAGGTCCTGCCGTTTCCCCACCGAGCCGCTGATGGAGGATGCATGAAGAGTGCCTCGCCATCGCCCCCCCCCCTCCCTCCCTCGCACGCCGCCATCACGCGTCACCGGGCACAGGACGCGGCTCCCTCCCTCTAACCGAAGGTCAAAAGGTCAAACAAACTTAACACACCCAAACAGGATATCCAATCATTTCACTCAGGGGTGACGTCGTCCTCGCGGACCAACTTCCTCTTTGCCCGAACGGGCAAAGGACTGAATCTCTTGTTTCAGTGCATTACTTTTCTCTGTTTCTAATCTGAAAGGATTTAGATATTATTTATGAGCACAAATCTTTTTACGACGCTGTCGTTGTGAATATACGCACAGTAGGGCCCGTTTAGCCATATTAGTATTGTCACAGTTCTCTTTCTTGTGCTGTTTTGGACACTGATTTTTTTTATTTTTGTGATTGTAAAACAATATTGTTAATTTGTGTCCCAATTTATGTAATTCTTTGCGTTTCTCAAATCTTCTATACAGTATGTGCCATCATTTTCATTACTGTTATGGAAATATCTTTTAAATTATTTTTTGAGTTTTTGCCATTTTGCATGTTTTGTGATATCGGTGTTTTATTTTTTGATCCTTACAGATTTATTGGCTGATCAGATATTAGCAGCTGATTTTGGTTTATCAAATATAGGATTGGCTGAACAGGTCTCGCTGGGTATTTTAACAAAAAAAAAAAAGAATTATTCTGAAAATGTCACGTTTGCCAAAAACCCATTCTGCATTATTTAATGTATACTTAGTCTTAGTCTTTTTCATTAGATTATCTTCAGAATAATCTTGATTTATCTGTTTGTTTTGCCATTTATGTATGCAAGTATAAAATGCCAGTCAGATTTAAAGGAATTGCTTGAAATTGTGGGAAATAAGTGTACTTGCCACCTTGCAGGGAGTTTGATGAGAAGCTTGACGCTGCCGTCGCTGCACCTCTAGTTGACTAAATCTGTACAACATGCTAATAGCAGGCAGATTGCTGTTCCTTCCGGCGTTTATAAAGCTAGCAGCCCTTCTTCTTCTCACTTAACTCTCTGAACTATTCTGACGGCCCACAGGTCAAATGTAGAAAATCCAGGATTTTTATTGATTTTGTCTTTAAATTTAACCTATTTCAAGTTGCTGTTAGACAGTCATTCATTCATGTTGTCCAGCTGAAACCAAGTGCTGTGCTCTCCCCCGTGAGCTCGCGCACAAGGCCGTGGCAGCGTGCAGTATTTCTCCTTGAGTAAGAAACTTGACTTTTGGTCTCTTCCGTGTGACGAAAGTGAAAAAAAGGGACTTGAACACTTTTTTTTTTTTTTTTTGCACTAAGCTCTCGGGTGGAGGTGTAGAGCGTGAAAGCATGACCCTTTAATCCCTTCAACACGGGGGACGGCGCTCAACTATTCCTGTGAAGACGAGTCCAACGCGCAGAAACACGTCATGCTTTTGTTTTGTTATTTAAAGAAATATGAAGAGACACTTGTGATAATGAAGTAACCTCAGATTTTGTTTTGTTGGACTGTATTGTTATTTTTTTCTTTTTGCAAAGAGCGATAGAGCTGTTGATCTTTGCTCAGCGGCCCTCTAGAAGTGTCTGTTTACAGGGCAGGAGAGCTGAGGAGTGAAAGCGGGAGCGACCTGGATGGAAGATGAACTCCCCGAATGTCTTCGTTGGTTCTTTACTCCTGTCGGATCTCATCACTCCACAAAGCGTCAATACTTACAATATCACAAATGGCATGTTAACTCTAAACAGCATGTTTTGATGTACAAGCTTGCCATGAACGATCCATTTTGTACATTTCGAGGGATGTCTTATGGCTGGAGAAACCCATAATCAACTGCTTGCAAGTTGGGCCCATTATTTGATACTGTGTATTTATATGAATGGAACATGCATGTTGTGCCCAGGTGTTATCAAAAGCCTATATGTATTCTGTTTACCTCCACTTTGTGTTTTGAAGTCATTTCTCAAAAAGGGGTTGATCCATTTTGTACTATTTCTTATGA
This sequence comes from Gasterosteus aculeatus, assembly GCF_964276395.1. Taxonomy (NCBI): domain Eukaryota; kingdom Metazoa; phylum Chordata; class Actinopteri; order Perciformes; family Gasterosteidae; genus Gasterosteus; species Gasterosteus aculeatus. The sequence continues at coordinate 19,526,746 of NC_135701.1, read as the reverse complement.
GGCGCGAGTGTACTTCTCGACGTATAACAGATGAACAAATAAATGCTGCATGCAGCCAGATACGAAATGAATGACGACTTAATTTTTTACCATTTTACAAAGAGAAATGTTGGCATCCAGACCAACTGGATGCCACTGTTGCTGAAATAAAAATTAAATGGACCACTGTAACACTATGATGTGATACATTTGACACATTCACACACTGTTCTGCACTATGAAGTCATTTTTACGAAAGTTTAGTTTTGATTAACAAGTATAATATACTGCATCTGAGTTTTCAGGTTGTTGTGGACTTTCATATTAGTACATAGTCGATTTCATGTATTTTTCCGTGTTTATTTTTGAAAATATTTTTTAAATTTTAAAACTCCTTTGGCTGCTGTCACCATGGAAACCATCGATGCATCTCTGGGTCTCAGTGAGGAAAAGACACCGGATCACCTAGCAGGTTAATCAAAAAAGAAACAGGTTACTTTGTTCTCTTTACTTTTATCAAACTATATCCTGTGATAAAACGAACATCAGTTGAATATGTTTCATTGTGAATAATTTTAGGGTTTGTAAAAGTAGTTTGCTTTGTAGACATTTCTAATTCATTGTTAGACTGCAGATATTTGAAAGATGCACAACATAAGAAAGGCAGGGAACAAAGCCGGAGCTATTTTTCAACTGATTTGTTTATTCGTGTTTCTTATTGTCTTTATTTCAGATGGAGAGACACCCAGAAGAAAAGATGACCATCATGATGAGCTCATCAGAGGTAAACTTTGACTGATGGACATCGGCAAAGAAGATTCTTGGGTCAAATTAAAACCCTTTTTCAAATATTGTTTGAATATGCAAATGAGGCCTTATCTTATCAAGTATGTGCTAATCCAGATACACATTCAGTACATGAATCTGGACTCTGGATAAATCAAAGTAAATTATATTCTATTTTGTGGATAAAAAGTGGCCAGAAATTTTTGTACATGGTTTTTAAAATGTCTCACAAAATACTGAGGCTGTCAGCTGATAAATAAAAAAATTAACCAATTCATTGCGATTAAAAGTTTGTTTGTCTTCTAAAGACTAAACCTTAGTAATCGCTTTAGAAAGTATGTATTTTAGACACTCATTAGAATTCCATCGGGTGGAACAGCGACTCTTCCTCTCAACTGTCATCATCATTTGACGGCTGTTGGAAATCCCCCCGCGTTTAACCAGCACGTTTTCCAAACGCTTACTTCCGCCACACCAGAAGTAAACAAAGTTGCGTTAAAATATTTTATTACATCAATCACGTGGATTAACGCGTTAATGTTGACAGCTCTAATAAGTACAAATCCTCCATGCTTGTAGAATTACAATGTTGCATCACTCAGGCTATGAATGATGACGCTCTGTCTGAAATATTTCTACTTTGCATAGACGTCCACAAATTCAGCAGGACCTCCTGGGGAGGGGGAGGCGAGTTTCACAGGGGAGCAAGTGGATCCACGTCAGTGCGCCGACACTGTGGAGGAACCACACTGCTGCACCTCGACCTCCTCAGTGCTGCTCACCTGTGAGCCCCATCCTGGAGAGAAGCCCTTCACCTGTGAGCAGCGTGGGAGGAGTTCCTGACAACGTTGTTCTTTCAGGAATCATCAACACGTTCCCGCTGGAGAGTAAAGTGAAGCCTGTGAGTCTCTGGTGCGAAGCGTCGACCTGGACTGTCTGCATCTCTTCAAAAAAAGTGACGTGATTTCTCTATTGACATTAAAACTTTATTGACGTTTATTCTGCATCCAACTTTTGTTGTCATGTGTCATAATAATGCTAATACACAACCCACAAAACCTTCTGAAACAAGTAAAAGTCCTGCATATCAAATCTGACTTGAAGTTGCAACAGAACAGTCGTGTTGCGTTGAAGCGGACGGTCGCTGTGGACTGAAGAGGAAATGTCTCAGAGCACCAGCTGGAGTCTGAGCTGAAGGAAGTTCTGGTGAACCTGCTTGAGTTTATCTGATAGCAGAAAGCCATTGCAGAACGAGGAGCCTGACGAACAAATGTATGTTTTTATTATATATTTATATATACAATATATATATATATATATATATATATATATATATATATATATATATAATGTTGTCTGCTAAAGGGAAACAGACAGCATGCTGAAGACATTTAAGCCGCACAATCTTCTAAATGTATTTAAAAAAAACACTTTAATACAGATGTGCATCAGAATGATGAGACAATTGTGATAATTGTATTTGAACTAGAAGTTAAAAAATCATTCAAGTTTTTTTTGTCACATGGTTGGACAAACTCCTAATGAAGGCCATGAGTCAAAGCAGAAAGCTCCAGCTGAATCAATAGTTTGCCACAAATGTTCCCGTCAAACTCAGATTTTCCAGGCTGAGCTAAAATAATATGAAATCCTTAATCAGTATTATTTAACAAAATAATTGAAAATCTTATGGAGTAATTATGGAGGAACGGTTTTATTTTCAGAAGAAAAAAACTTGACAAATGGCCTCATGGTGGTGCCACACAACCAACTACTACGTGCTGGAGGTGTTGCTATGAGCCAGTAAGCACAAACTGAATGGAAACTCGCGGTAAATCATTGCAGAAACAGCCACAAGAAACGTGACGGGTGCACCAGTGGGTTGAGGTTGGACAGATGTGGTCTCTGATGCTGGCCCATATGGGGCGCCGTTTGTAAAATGTCACACGTTCTAAAATCTTGCAGTTTTACCACATTTAGCAGGCTTTCGCTGCACATGCCAGCGGTCACCTGCATCGGTCTGCTGCGTCCCCATCGGAGGCTCGATGCAGGTGGAAGAGGAGTGCATTAATAGCAAAGATCAACGTCTCCCTGGGTTTGTGCTGCCATCTAGTGGGCAGGTTAACAAAGTGACTGCTTCACTTGACCAATTGATGGGTTCAAACCCATAAAAGGTCAATACGACGACATTTTTTTGTAATAAAAGACAAAGCCTTTTGATCTTCATAGCGAAATGTTGAGCAAGAACAATTTAGAGGGAAAAAATGTAAGTTTCTACAAAGCAGTGGATTAGAATACATTCATCAAAAGTTAATATCAGTTCATATCTGGATAAACCAGTGAAGTCTTCACCTGGTGGAATGAGACTGCAGAACAGATATGGCCCCCCCTTCACAGCAATGAATCAAACGCACATTTATCAACATGAAGACAAGCGCGAAGGCTGCGGAGAAACCAGAGGAATCAGAAACCAGAGGAATCAGATTATAGGAGTTTCATTTATTACGCGGCGTACGAGCGTGAGGGACGTGCACTTACCCGTCATGGCGACCGGTTGGATCGACGCCGGACTCCAGCTGGACTGAGTTTACAGTTTGGGGGTCCTGCTATCACCTGAGCTAAGCAGAAACATGGTAGCCATGGCAGCCATGGCAGATGGGAGGTTGCCGTGGTAACGCGCGCTGGTGTCCAGGCAGTGAAGCTGCCGTTCCAGTTGGGTGGTGGAGCACCACGGGAGGCCTGAAGATCCTTTCACTACTTTAGATGGTTTGAATTAGAAAACCCGGCGTCACGTCGGTTGACGTTTGGGCCTCATTCCTTGTGTCGTTAGCGTTAACCCCCAAAGGGGGAGAAAAACATTACAGGGCAACGATGCAGCGTCGCCTGCTGTAGAAGAAATGTGAAAAACAAAAAAAGTTCACGGTGAAGTGCGAAGACTAAAATCGTGCGCAAAATCAAACAGCGGAGTCTCACAAATGGACAAATCAAGCCATGAGAAAAGAATAAAAATGAAAAATGTGACTTTTATTCACTTGAAAATGTATTTTGTTGCAGTGCTTCCATTTGTAAAATAAATAGATGGCATGGGGTCAAAGTTAAAATCAACAAGGATGAAAAGTACACTAGTGTAACAAAACTGGTGACCAAATGCCAGTACAATCTTTAAGTGAACATAAAAATACACTTAAGCATACAATTAAGGATCCGTCCACCCAAAAACAAATCAATATGCAGCAAAGGACAAATCAAGTATTCTGGTGTTTTTGGAGACAGTAGTATATCAACGGAGACCCTTTAAACGTCTTAGTGTTTGACTTTAAACAATATCAACAGCAGTGTTATCGATTAGTTCTTAGTTGTTACGCCATTAAGAGGGTGAAATCCCCTACAAACAGAAAGTAAAGTGCTCGTGCAACACTGGTCGTTCTCCAGGCCAACAAACGGTTTCTAAACAAAGCACTTAAGATTTTCCTTTTTTCAAAGACAGAGAAGAGAACATGGCAGAAGTCGTCAACGCCTTGGAGGAATGTTCTTTAATGTTGGTTCCCTGTCCCGCCCACACACACACATCACAGCCAATCAGAGCGGCTGCACAGCGACACCAGGGGGGTGGGGGGGGGGGGGGGGGGGGGGGCATGGTGGTTACATTGCATGAAAGATGCCGTCGACAAGTGTTCATGAGCGTGAACCTTCATACGGCACAACTCGAGAGTGGAGCGAGGAAACACAACTAAGCTCTAAACATCAGAGAATATCCGTTGTGATGAAAACACATCAGCTCAGACGCTTTAATTACAACAGGAATTTAAAAAAGGCAGAAAAAACAGCATCATTTCTGTACCAAAATCTATCCTTTGGCCTTTTTTGAGTATTTAGTAATGACCGTAGTTGACCTTTCCTTAGTTGCTATACGCACACCGAGCGCTACACCATCAGCGTCTAGTATTAAAAAGCGGTTGAAGGGACAGACGACAGTGCCACGATGCGTGAAAGGCCAATGGATGTCTGGGGGAGACCTGAGCAGCTCCCCGCTGACCAAAGAAGACGGTTCAGAGCAGCAGGTTGTCGTCAGGTTGGTTTTTTTGGGAGATCCCTGGTGAGGCAAATTCGGCAATGCCAGCCTGATTCGACAGCTTCCACCGTCCACGCAGGAAGAGATGGTTGTTGAGCCGACTGGCAGTCCTAAAGGGTTCGAGACAGAATTACCCCGATGCCCCTTCCTTTTGTCCCAATGAGTCCTAAAGGAACGGCGTCTCCGCCGAGACAAAAGGACTTTAAGTGCTGCAGCTGAGCTCTCGACCATGACAGTGCTGAACTAATAAATACTTCATGTGAAAAAAAAAAAACACCAAATGTACACCACCGCGCATGAGAAATGGAGAGGGGGGAGGGGGGGGGGGCAGAGGAGATGTTGCCACATGGTGGAGTTGTTGGTGGTCGTCGTATAAAAACAGACTGGGAGACTCACTGGGAGAAGAGGCAAATCCAGCCGGCACCAGTCCCTCAGACCACCCGTGACACACACACACACACACACGCACGCACATGCCGTTTCCCTCTTTACCTACTGGGGGCCGCAACTCTACAATTGCGGCCTCGCCCCAGCGTGGCGGCGAGCTCGGCTGCGGGCCTCAATGCGGTCTAATCGGGAAGTAAGCGAGATGGGGGCAGAAGAGGAGGGTCTGAAATCCGGCTGTCGGCTATTTTCCGCTTTTCTTTGGCACGCCACCTCTCTTGGCCTGCCACAGGTGGTTGTGGATGGTCACGGCGTCCACGCTGACGGACACGGTTTTGGCGGGGATGACGGTGAACTGCTTCCGGTCGGAGCTGTACTTGTACAGCTTGTCGATCATCTTCTTGCTGATGCTCCTGGGTCCCGTGCCCGTCAGCTTGTGGATCTCCTCCGTGTCGGGGAAGTACGAGTAGAGCGCCCGGAACTGGCAGCCGCCGTCGCGAAACAGGATCATCAGGTGGTTGGACTCGCACTTCTCCAACTCCTAGAGGGGCGAGGGACAATAATGAGAATTCATATGATAGAATGCTGAAGTAATGAAAATGATTGAGACACTTTGGGATTAACTGAAACTGTTTAATGGGCTATTTCTTAAATTAAACCCACAGCTTGCCCAGACCCGTGTTACGTCTCGAGCGGAAAAGTGTATCCCACATTGGGATCACAAAGATGGACACAAAGATGTCTCCTGCTGTGTTGTCAAAACGTCATGTTTAAGGACAGTAAGAAGTCGTATGGGTCACCTCACTGGGACGTATATCAGGAACAGTAAGGAACCTTGTCGAGTTCATGACTTGCTTAAATCCCCTTTAGACTGTATTCAAATCAAAGGTCACTGCCACATGTTTCCAGGTATATCGGAGGACTGACCTCTAGGATCTGGTTCTTCTGAGGCTCGTTGACTTTGCCCGCCAAGCAGCAGTGGGAGATCGCATTGTGGATGATCGGCTTATTCGACTTGGCGCTGGGCTCTTTAAAAAGTTTGGGACCTAAAAAAAAAAAGGAGAAAAGCCCATTAGATCTCATGCAATAGTTTCCTCAGCATGCAACAATTGTCCACTTTCTTCCCTGATCAATAAATGTAACAACAAACTCAGACTTCAATCCTCGCACGGCGCTCACCGGTGTATTCGGCCATGGAGGTGATGGAGGACGCGGTGGAGCCGTTGTCCCAGTCCCTTTCTGCGGTTCGACTGTTGTTACGACTGCCGGGGAACGACTCCACCGAGTCGCAGCTGGAAGACACAGTGGGAGGTGGGGTGAAGGGGGGGGGGGGCGCATGGGGTAAACAGAATATACCGGAACTATCGCAAACATTAAGAAAAACACACCACGCGGAATTTGACCCGACTAGCGAGCGGCTTACCGCTGAGAGCCGCCCCCTCCGGAGTTGACGCTGTCGGCCTCGTTGGTCGCGGCGGAGGCCAGCGACAGGTTGGAGCCCGACTGGGCGTTGCTCAGGTTGTCGGCTGCGTCAAACAGAGTTTGTTAGTTTGTCGTTTCTGAGCAACAGAAAAACTGAAAGCTCCATCTCGTTGGTCTCTTTTTGCTCAGCAGCATTTTATTTTGGAATTTCTATTCATTAAGGATTTTCTGTTTAAAGAAGTGACTCGATGTGGCACGATCGCCGTAGAACACTATTGCCCCAAAGCTCAGTTGGGAGGAAGCGAATGAACAAACAGACGACGTAACCATCTTACGTGTGGGAGGAGAGGACTTGGAGAAATTGTCGCCCAAAGACTCCTCTCTGAAGACGGACTTGGGCCGGTGCTTCTGCTTGGGTTTGGGGGTTTTGGGCTTCACGAGGCCTTGTTCCTCCAACATCTCCTGCTGCTTCCTCCGCAGATAGTCCTGCTTTATCAGCTCCCGCCGCGTCTTCTCATCTTCTTTACGCAGGCGGTCCTCCTCGGCCTTCCGTCTGGTTTGGAATCCAAACGACTGTGTCAGCATCTTTTTTTATTTCTTTGGGACAAACTAAATCTAAATCCTCTGCTAATGTGGACAAGTTACCTGACTTCGTCCCGCTTCTGCTCCGATTCGGATTCTAGTTGTTGCTTTCGGAGTCGAGCCTCCTCCGCTTTCTTCTGCTGCTTCAGCAAGAACGCCGCCCTCTTCTTAGCGAGCTCATCCTCCGCCTTCTGTTCATCCTACAAAAAAAAAACCAAGAAACCCAATGTGTTGTTGGGTCAATTCGACCAGCGCAATTCACACATTCCCACTGCAACAAAAAATAAATACATCCATTTCCATATGAAGGAATTACCTTGAAGAAGAAGCCCATGACTGACTTCTGCTCTCCATCACCGTCCGCCGAGTCCTCGCCATCTTCCCCGTCCTCGGGCGCTTTCAGCACGGACAGGTCGACCTCGATCAGCGTGGCTCTGCTGCGCTGCAGCTCGTCTGAGGGGACGTTCTCCTTTCCTGAGGCGTTTGACGAGTTGAGGTCGGACCCTCTCGGGGAGCTGGACAGGCACTCGTCAAAGAACGCGTCCGGGGAAACGGCGGCCTTTGGGTCCACGCGGGTCGGCAGGCGAATGTTTGCCTCGTCGTGAAGGCGGAAGTTGGCGCTCCGGGCGTGGCCGGCGCCCGGCCGGTCGACGGCGTCTCCTGCGGGGGGGTTCCTGGGGCTGCCGGGCTGCTCGGCCCTGGGGGACCTGCCCCCGGCCGACTGCTTTAGGTGTGACAATGTCTCCGCCCCGCTCTTGGTCGGGGTGAGGGCCCGGGAGGCCTGGCGGCCCTGCTCCTTGGCGATCTTCAGCTCCGACGGTTTGGATCGGGGTCCCCGGCCTGAGCTCAGCCTGGGGGGCTTCCTGGTGGGCGTGACGCTCCCGCCGCCGGAGATGTGCTCCACGAAGTGAAAGCCGGCCTTTCCCTTCGGCTCGCCGTTTTTGTCGGCGGTGACCGGCGGAGCCGCAGGCGGGCCGGACGGGGCCGGGCCGGACGGGGACTGTACATTCTGTTTCATCAGCATGTCCTGCTGCATGGACAGCTGCATCATCTGCTGCTGGATGCTGCCGATGGCGTCGTTCAGCAGATCGATGGAGCGGCTGCACTCGTTCAGGTCCAACTCTTCTTCCACGTGGAAGCTCCCGCTGGGCTCCTTCTTTTCTGTGTCTAAGGCAGCTGGCGAGGCGGCTCCCGTCGCAGCCTTATCCCCCCTGAGGGCGCCGACGCACGTGTCGTCTTTACTTGAGGGTGCTCTCTCCGCACCGAGCTCCCCCCTGGAGACGTCCGCTCGGAGCGGGTTGGGCAACGTGTCGCTTTTGCCGCCGCCGCCCTTCTTCACGATGTGCAGGAACGCCGCCTTCCCCAGCTTCTGCCGCTGCCGCGCCGACAGCACCTCCATTTTCTTTTTCTGGTGCTCGATGGCACGCCGCTTCTCCTCCAGCTGCATGCGGAGCTGGACGATTTCAGAAGCCAGTACGTTGGAACCGCCATCGCGGATGCACCCACCCGAGGGGGACGAGGGGCTCTGGTCCCGTTTGAGCCTCCAGGAGGAAGCCAGGGGCCCGCTGCTCTCCGATCCATCCGGAGTCGTCCGCTGGGAGCTGGAGGCACTGGAGCGCAGGTCATGGTTGCTGCCGAAGCGCTGTTGCTGGGCCTTGCGCTCGGCGAAGGAGGTCATGCGCACGCTGCCGCTGGCCTGGGAGTGGCCGCTGAGACACGGGCTGGAGCGACCGCTGCCACCGTTCAGGTCTTTGTCCTCGTGCTCTTTCACATTCATGTCCTCTTGGAGTTTGGCCGATTCTTCTTCTTCATCATTAGGAGCTTTCCTGGACCAGTTGGGGTCTTTAGTGGTGAGAGCTTCATCCAGATCCTCCTCCTCCTCGTCCAGGTCTTCCAGCTCAGCGTCCAGGCACTGGGCGGGCTTTGGTTCTTCAGAATCCAAGCGAAGGTAGAAGCCCTCAGGTGGTTCTCTGGACGAGGGGACCACACTGCTGGAAACGAGGGGGCAGAAATCCCCCTGATCGTTTGGAGGCTCCCCCGACGAGTCAAACAGCTCACCGGGAGGGGGGAAGGTTTGGTTCAAGCCGCAGGGGGCTTTCCTACGAACGGCCGACGTAGACCCGTCTCCTCGGCGTAGGGAGCCCCTTCCCGAAACGTGGGGCCCCTCACCACTCTCCTCCTGCTTGTTTAGACATACAGACTTCTCTTTCGCCGTTTTGATCACAGAAGGCATCAGCGGTTCTAGGTAAAAGCTATCGGGTGCCGGCTTGGACTCCGTGGATGGTTTGGGTCCCGCCGTGGCAGTTGCTCGCGTCCCGTCGACCCGTTTGGGGGTGCCGGGAGAATCGGCCCTCGCGACTGCAGCCAGAGTCTCTTCCCCATCCTCCATGTGGACGTTCCCCAGGAGGGTGTGGCCGTTGAGTCTGCGCGTGGCCGTCTGCGCAGACTGGTGGACAGACGTCTGGTGTTTGGGCGTGACGACGTTGGACGCCAGGCTGTCCTTACTTATGGAGCGAGCAAGACTCACACTGTCCCCAGAGGCCACGTCTGCATCGCTGTCTGCGACCGAATGGAACATGTAGGGGTTCAGCGTGGACACTGGTCTGCAGGAGGAGATAATGAGAAATATGAGCATGATATACAGCTTACAATATATGCCACATACGTTTAATTAAACTACTTCTATTGTCATGCTCAATGCTTTTTATTAGAGAGGCATCAATTGCAATTTTAATGCTGCTTTTGATTTTCAAACAGCGGACTCCTGAACAGTACTTGCAGATCAGTTGTGAAGGAGAAATATGATTGTATTCTTCTTTAAACATCTGCAAACCATTGCAGCTGTACAAACATTTATAAACAGCCAATATATTTGCCGTATAAATTATATTGTAGATGCTAAAGCTGGACAGGAAGTGAACCTCTAATCGAAGTACATTTGCATCAATTACCATTTAAATATTTATCAGCAGATTTACTACACGGCCCACTGAGCTTTACAAAAGGTGTCATCTTCTCACCTTCAGAGTGGCGCATGGACTGCCAAATGGAAATAAGTCATTTTAAATCTAAATGTGTTTCTCATTAGAGGTTTTACATTGAGCTACTGGATGTACCTCTGCCTCTTGTCGGGCCACGCAACCACAGAAGCTCGGGGCGGGCCGTCCATCTGAGTCAGGGAGTTGGAGCGGTTTCTGAGACCTTACCAGAAACAGACACAAAAGCAACAAATGTAAAAACGATTACAAACAGCTGCGGGTCACACTCATATTCATCCGTTGTCCCCACCTGCACCATCTTCTCCCTGCTGCTTTTGTTGCCTCTGTCTGAGGGGCAGGAGCGGGTGGGAGGGACTGAAGGTTGGGCCGCCTTTACTAAAAGCCGAAAAAAGAACAGAATATATAATAACCGTCTTTCAAACACTATTGACGATTTGTCAATACAGAGAAAAGGCAAATACTTCAACAAGCAACAGACAAAGTAGCATGAAAGAAATCCCAGCTGACAGTTTAGGATCCTTTAAAGCTGGAGAGTGAGACTTCACACAGTTAAGGCTGATTAAGCAGAGCCCCGCCAGGTACAGCTGTGGTGCCTGGTTTCTTCCATAAATGTCCCACGCTGGGGCAGGCATGCCTAAAAGGGGAGTTCACCCCACCTGCTTGGGCACTAGTGGTAATCTTTCCAAGTGTCGATTTTTGTATTTCTTTTTTTTTTTGTTTGACCCACGGTTGAGTTTCTTATTATCTGGTTACATCAAGTTCAGAAGCTTTTCTTTGCTTCTGAAAAGCTGCCACAAAAGCTTCCAGCATTCTGCCGGCTGCTGCTCCATCAGTAGTGTCGCCTGTATGGTTACCTATCCAGTGCCGGGAGGGGGGGGTGGTGCCAATGGTTCTTCACCCCAGCTTTAAGGTTGCAAGCCGAACTTTCACACAAGCGCTTACAATGCAAACTCAGACAAAATGCAATAATCTCCTCTTTTTTTGGTGTGGTGAAAAGAAGGTTAAGGGTGTGAGGCACAGGAGCACAAAGGTCAGACAACGCTGCATATCTACCCGTCCTTCTAGGGCTACGGTTACTGGTTAGGAGACGGGATCACGACGAGACGAAACAACGCAAATTGCGTGAGAAGACTTACAGGGGGTCAGAGTCTTCGGGGTGCAGGAAGTACCTGTTGCAGACTTCAGGGCTGCTCAGGTTATCGGCCGAACCGGGGCTGGACAGGAAGCTGCGCTTGGTGGCGTTGGAGATAGGCACTGATGGGCGGGCACTCTTGGGCTGAGCAACGGCTCGAGCTGTACGAAAAGGAGGGAGAAAGAGTGAGCCTCGTTTCAACACTTCAGCGTCTCCTGCTGCTCAATGGCGCGTTGTTTCTCCTCCGGCTGCGTACAGAGCTGGACAAGCTGAGACTGCCAGTCATTAAAAAAAAAATCAACAACACATCCAAATGATCCAAATATAATAAGAATAGAAAAAAAGGGGCACTTTAATGCAAGCATGCTGTATCCTGTATGACCTTTGACAAACATCAAGGGAGAGTGTGTTTTTTTTTATACCAATGAGACACCAAGTTACTAATCTGTAAGAACGGTTCAATTAACCTTCCATTAAGTCTCGCCCCTCAAACACAGGCTCTACCGACTCGTTCAGGGATGTTTTAGATTTTCTTAATTTACAACGCAGTTTCTTTTTAAATTTCCAAGCCATTACCAGCAGGTGATTTACTCTGAGAGAAGGAAAGATTTACATGCTGTGGTCATCACACGGGGATGCTTACCATCTTTGAACTCTTGGAGATCTCTGGGCTGGACAAACTCCGGCTTGACGGTCTCAAACCACCAGAAGAGCTCAGCGATGAACACCATCACATTGTGCTGCATAGAGAGCACAAGACACCCACTCAAGTGGTTATTTGACAAATCAGTAAAGCAGGTAAAACAGTGACGTCAGCACCGGCACCAATATGATAGCTGGGTTTCTGAATTACATTTTAGAAGTAGATTTTGATCGAAAATGATTATAATGACACTTTTTATAATACCTTGAGCACAAGCGGCGAGTAGAGCATGTCCTCTATGGTCAGATAGAAACTTTTATTCAGATACACGTTGGCAAACTCTTTGAGTAGATGAATGTTGTACAAGCTATCTGCAATGGAGGGGACTTCCTTCAGGCAAATATCTGGTGAGACAGGCAGAGAGCAGAGTCACATCGGGACACAACTCAAAGAACTGCTGGCTATAAATGTCTCACTGACTGGGACAGTAAGCCGTGTGCAAGTGCCAAATATAGTATACAAGTCAATGTGTTAGCAGAGAAAGCTTTTCTTCAAGGGCAGCTGATAACAACTTAGCTCTTGTGTGTGTGGGGGGGGGGTCTGTAAGTGTGGGACAGTGCATGCATGCATACCCTCTAGCTTCATGAGGTCTGGGCAATAGTAGTTGACCACAGTGAGCAGCGCGGCTCCGTCACAAACATCTCTCATCAGGTTTTCCAGCAGAGGGAAGAAGGGCAGCTGACGGCCCGAAGTGTGCTCCCGGCGATACCGTACCTAACCACGAGGGGGAGGAGGGGGCTTCATTAGAAGGAGAGCAACAGCAGCGGCAAACACCACGATGGTACTAAGGACAGATTGCACCACATAAAACATCCTAAATGCATTGACTAGTGTCACAAACACCCATCTCTTTCATTGGGAGATTCACGGCTGAACTAGTCAAGGCATATATATTGATCACGGATGTTTCACTTGCTTTAGGCTTTGGAGCATCTAATCAAGGTTCTCCCTTGTGGTGTCAAAGAAAAGGAGGCTGATAAATGGTATGTAATGTAAGATCATACTACTAGACAAAGCCTTGCTGCTCGTGACCAAGCAGTTTAGGGAGAACCCCAAAGACCTGGGTATCTGTGAAGAGATGGAGGTGCTGAGAGCAGTGATATGAAGGACGCAGTGGATGGTCAGCCTTCCTCAGGCCTCAATGGAAGGCGGCTAGCAGAGGAGCTAAGCTAAACTGAGCAGCGGGACCCAGCTGAGTGGGACAGAAACTGGGGTAATCGCTGTCCCACTTATGGGAACTCACTCACTACAGATGCAACAGCTCTGGCTGCACAATTTTACAGCTGGTAAGAGGGGGGCTTTTCAAATGGCAAACATGCATCAATTGATTAAGTACAAACCACTCATAGCTTGGCTGAAAATGGTGTGCAACCATTACAGAAACTAGAAATGTGGATCAATTGCAGACCTGCATATGATACATAGGAGTTGGAGCAACACAAATATAAATCACAGAGGATTCAACGAACTGCTGCTGCAGCTTATAACTCCAAACTGTTTCTGCGTGGCAAAGGAAATATTCACCTAGTACAAGTTACAAATGAACTCAGTATGTAATGACTAATCCATCTGACGTTTCTGAATTTGGAACTGCGGCGGACATTAGGGTTGAAATAAGTATGAAACTAGATTTGAGGTCATTCAAAAACAAAGCCACCATTACATCCTGGTTTGTTCGCCAAAGGGCCCTGACAAGTGGATTTGCTCATTAGGCATCTCCTTGGTTGAAAAACATATCTCTAAGGGAGCCTTCAATAAAAGATCAAAGCTTTATTTTAAACACACTGATCAAAGACGGCAAAGTCTAGCACAGAAACCACAGGACGACTATTGACGATTTAAGAAGATCAGAACACAGGAAACTAGAGCAACTGTACTACGGCAGCTTTCATCCATTCACAGGCAAAACTTCATCCAACCCTCGGGAACTCCACCACAGAATAAGCTCTACGTAAAAATGAACTTCCCCCCCGACGAAGAGGGAACACCGTACCGCTTCTAAGAGCTCCCCTGGCTCCAGCATGCAGTGGGCCAGCTCGTGCACGACATCGGGCTAACGCACACAGGAGAGAGTGGAGATACTGTCAGCGGAGACCGTGTGCAATCAGAGGAAACGGGGGGAAGAGCAGAAGAGAGAGAGAGAGAGAGACGCCGGAAGAGGGGGGGATGACAAAGCAGATCAGTGAGAGGAGGTGGCCAGGGATGGAACGGCAAAGCCAAGGGGAGGCGGAGGCATGGAGCTACCACACACGCACGCACGCACGCACGGCAAATCAACACGGCGTACTTGAGCTTGTAATGAGGTGGCACAGGTTGCGAAGCTGAACGAATATCTGTTGAACACTTCACAGCAGGGCGGAGTAGCCTTCCACCATGTTTGCCACGAGGGGGGGAGGGGGAAACCCGTCAGCTTTCTCCCCCTTTTCCGACCCGGGCTACAAGCAGCACAGAATGAGCCTGAATGAGCCATGGTTGGGTGTTTGTGTGTGTGGGTGCGCGCACATCAACACAATACTCCGCGTGCAACGGGGGGGGCGAGAGGAAAGAAGATGGGGTTATGGGCGGTGGGGTGGGCGGGGATTGGCTGCTGGCATCCAACTTACAGGGACTAGCTTCCAATACCATTTGGAGGGAGACTATCCAGTTTGCAGGAATAAGAGAGGGGAGGGAGGGAGGGACAGATGAGGAACAGGAGCAGAGACGTTAACAGGTCAGAGGAGACAAAAGGATCTGATCCACTTTGAGTGTAAACAGAAAACCAGAGCAACTTCCGAACAACTGCATTCCTTCCGGCAACACTACGCGATTTGTGTCATGAACCAAGTTTTTGACAAAGATCTGCAGCGATGACACCTGGATGAGGACCAAGGGAATAAATTGTTTAAAAAGTGTATTGTAAAAAAAGAACAGTATTATGAAGCTACTTGCAGAGTCATTCTAGCTCTGGTATTTTCTCTCGGGTGTGGGAGACACTGGGAGTGGCTCTACCTTTTGGTGGCTGGGGGATTCCAGGGGGTGGTGCTTTACTTTGTGCTCCCTTTCCGTAAGCTCCCTCATCTTCGTGTTCACCTGCAGCAGAAACAAGGAGGGCGTTTACAGAAACCAGATTATCCAGGCGATTGAAGAATGTGTTCACATGCTCGGCAGTAAGCCAGCTCACTGTGTGCATGCTCAACCTTACTTTGGAAGTGACCTTACTTGTTTTAAAAAAAAAAGAAAAAAAGAGTCTCCTATTTTTCTTCCCGGAGGCGTGTTCCTGTCACTGCACAGTGCGATTTATTTACTGGTGGTGATATTTGACACGTACATATTGATAGACACGTTTTATGGGCTCAATAATGAACAGCGGGTCGTTGTGATTATTATTGGACACACTGTGTCACAGCTTTTGCAGCTTTGGCCTTCAACTCATTGAAAGACGAGTGCAACATGAGCCTCGATCTCTTAAGTGTGCAGCAGACCAACACTCCTATTCGGTGGCCCGTCTGCGAGCCGCAGTGACCTGCAGGCCTCAAGGAAACGAGCGGGCCACTGCCGCCTAGAACGTCAGCGTCAAACAGATTATTCAGACCACAATTTCACGCTGTGTTTGGCTAACAGAACTACGAACACACACACACACACGATTACATTACCGTCACACAGACAGACAGGAGTCATTTTGTTTTGGGCAGGATGTGTATAACAACTTCTAGCTGACTGTATGTATACACAGGCCCTTATTTTGAGTTTGAATGACGCCTTACACCCTATTGGTGTCTAGATGAGGGGTTAGACAATTGTAGGTTGTATTTATTCCATCACACAACACATCAGCAGCTTTTGCAGATGCACCGGGTGCAGACCTGCACTCTGTGCATGTACACCTTTCTAGTCTAGTGTGTGTGTGTGTGTGTGCGCGCCTCAACCTTGTTGATCCAGAAGACCATAGCGTCCTCCAGGTCAAAGGGCAGCTCCTTGGACGCACTGAAGGTGGAGAAGCGCTTGACAGAAGCCACCACTTTCTCGATGCTGATCATCTCCACCGTGTAGGCCATCATGAGGGCATCGATCATCGGCATGTGAGCGCTCTGGGTGAGAGGAGAGCAGTGTTTCAGCCATACAGGGGGCTTTCACAGTATGTTAATTTGTACCATTGCACATATCAAACTAGGATCATTGCTCTGTGGATTTGATGTCTGTTTTTTGGAACTTCCAATCCAAACAATGGCTAAAAGAACTTGAGACAGTCAAACTAAAATTCCTTTACCCGTGTCATGGCAATGAGAACCAGTTGGTTTCAATCATAACTCTATTATTACTTTTTCCCGATATTGAAAAATTTGAAGGTCACTACGTAATGAAGAGTCAGTGACCACAGTGGATTCTGAGAAGGAACAGACACTATTGTGTGAGGACAAATAGATGCGATCCACGGATAAGGATGCGGTCTCATTCAGAATCCTAGTGGGACAATCCCGAGGTTGCGACAGGATTGCGTAGCTTGAAATAACCCGTCACAGTTTAATCGAAGGTGACACTTCTCATTTAGCTCAGTGGGTGTCTGCCCTTAAACCCGCACTTTATATCATAATGAAACCAAGAGGCCCAGCGGGGGCTTATCCCCACTATAAGAGAGCAAACACCTAGTTCCTACCAGTAAAATACTCTCCTTCACAGCCAGGGAGGGAAACACAGGCAGCAGCTTGCAAAACACTATTTGGGTTTTTGTGAATCTCATTCTACGCAAGAGTCGATTGCTAAAGGATATTTACTAGTGCACAACATCACAATGATGCTGCACTTAAATCCATTCTAAAGCAAATGCATAAATTTCATTTTTTAATCAGTGCTTCACATGACATATTGCTGGCTTAATCCAATTGATGCAAGAGCACAGAGGTTAGGATCATTAACAAAAGAATGAGAGCTAAGAGAGGATTAAGGCTGTGCTTAAAGGAAACTTAAGGCTGCTCATGTTTTGCTGGCTCATTGGATTCACTCATATAATAGCTTCTGTTTAGCCAAGCTTAATTTTTAACGTATACGTGTAAAATGTATACATAAACCACCCAAAAGCATTGCTAATGTGAATATATGCTAATGAATAAACAAAATCCTACACCATGACATGCAGAATCTTCATTTCTCAACCTAAACTCACTCTCCTCTTCATCAGTGCAGCTGTGGAGCCCCACAGAGGGAGCTGCGGTCGCCCTGAGCCGTGTATGACAGACAGCATGCACGCACAGCTTTAAATGGTCTAAAGAGGGAGGCTGGCTTCTCAAGGCTTAACAGGCCCAGCGGTTTCCCCAACAAGAGTCAGACAAGGTACATAAACACCAACACACAAGTAGAAAAACGCTGCTATGGAAACACCATGTCAAGTCAGCAAACTCAGAGGGGGAGAGGAGGGGTTGGGGTTTGGGTTCCAACAGTCTATCAGAGATAAGCGGAGTCCTGCTTGGGATTTTCCAGCCCCTTCACAGGGCTTTGTGTCTGGCTACCGGCATGGATTATTTCGTCAGCAGGAAAACTAGCCACAGCCTGCATAATCGAGGCTTGCCCAACACCATAGCTGGTTGCCATGGCAACAAGAAGGGTATGAAAATGACAGAGCAACGGAGCTGCCTGGCATTCATTCAACCCCGTGTTAAGTAAAATTCAGAGACATTGGACAACAGAGGGAGTGGAGGAAGGGAGGGGGGCGTGTGGAGGGAGGGAGGGGCTGCTCTGTAAGTCATTCACTATGCTCTGACGTGGTGCTGTTGACTCAGGTGAGGACATTCAGGCAGAGACACAATAAAAGGATAAAAAAGGCTTTTTTTTAAACTGGGCATTCAAGAACAAAACAGGTATGAATTTCCTAAGAGCGAGCACTCCGTAAATGCTCTTAACAGATATCATCAAAAACCAAACCTATTCTCAGAAGTATTATCAATGATGATTGAACTGCCTCTTCTGAAAGGACACGGGCAGATGTTTTATTGTAGTTTTGATATACATACCAGATATGTGGAAAATATATATTCAAATCTTTTTAGGTGCCAAAGAACATTTGCACAATAGTGATTATCCTTGCACGACTAGCAAGACTATCTTGAATGAATAAATTAAATAATCTTGAGAAAGCTCAAGTAAGTCAAGCAGAAGAACTCCCTAACAGGCCAAAAAAAAAATCTAATAATGGAGATGTCACGCCTATAAACAATGTTTTAGTTACTATGAACACTAGACAGAAGCTTCCCAGTGCCTCTCACGCCTACGGTGGAAATTGATTCCACTGCTGGATCTCAATAAAAGCAGTAGCCACTTTTTCTGCCTTCACTATAGTGAAATAAAAACACATGAGAAGCAAAGACCAAAGGTGATGTGCAAAGCTGGTATCGCTTCAGGCCCGGTTCCCTTTTTCTCCCACAGCTTGTGCAACATCTTTCAGGTGACTCCCAAAACGTCCGGCTCAACCTCGAGCCGCCCCACTCACCATTTTGATGGGCGCGCAGGCCAGGTCCTCGTCTGTGACCGGTGTGTCGTCACTTTCCACAACATATATGCCCTTTCTGGAGAGCGACTGGATGACCGAGAGGTGGGACTGAAGAGACGCCGCCTGCTCCGTCTTCAGGATGAGGGCGCAGACCCGGCAGTAGAGCTCGCAGGACAGCAGCAGGTGGATGACAGGCGGCTTAATGTGTTCCTGGTCGTACTGGTCTGTGTAGAAGGGGTCCCGCAAGTCCTCTGGAATATGGTCTGCAATGGAGAGAAGGGGGGGGGGGGGGGGGGGGGTGAACCAGGAGGCATTGCCATGCGCTCCTAAAGCAGTGTGTGCGGTTTGGCTTTCAAATAGCGACCTGAATCAAAGACATTCATACGGGTCAGCTGGTAAGATAATATAATAAGACACCGACAGGAAGATTATTATCTAGAGAAATCATGCTGCAGGGATGCATCAAGTTCCCAAGTACTATTTGTTCTATTTACTTGGAGCGAACATGAACATTTGGGTCTAGAAGTTACAGGCTATTCATTCAGAGTCCTCAGTGGACGTGGGCCTCTCAGGTGAATCAGTGAGCTTTTCCAGCAACGACTTAACAGTGCTGGACCCCTGCCCAAAAAAAGAGAAAACAATGACATGCACTAGAGAGACTGTTGCTTTGGATGTGAGGTCACTCTCAAAACCAGAAATCACAGCCATATAAGGCCGAGGGACGGAGCGCTGGGATTCAGGCATGCACAAACCAAGTTTATACAGTGTTGTAAACCACACGGAGCCTTAAAATAGCACTAACAGGATGCGCAAAACAGGTCCTAAAACCTGCACCTCGCAAACCGGTGCGTGGAGGAAAGGACCCAGAACTGTTAAATATGTTATTGAACTGTGCTTTAGCTCCAGTAACACAGCACAAGCTGTATGTGTGCATGCAATGTGTTCTTAGTGCCTGCTCTGAGTGGAGAGATAAGAGGGAGCCGCTCGCCAGCAATCTCCTGCTAACAACAACAGGAAGGAGGATACTTGCAGCTGGTTTTGAAGACAATAATAGACAAAGCCCAGAGCAGCACACATAAGGATGTAAAGAATACGTAGGCAAAGATTATTACACTATAAACAGACGTACCCAACCAAGTGATTTCTTGCTTGGTTGCTAGACAGTTGTCTACCAACCACAATGACTGAAAACATGAACTATGGCCCGAACATGTTCTACTCAGAACCAGGATTGGATAAGATGCCATTCAGCATCACAGGTAGGTTTCCATGTTTCAAACACATTGAATCTTCGCTCGGGAGGAATCACAGGAACACTAAATGTTGCACTTGTCTCATCGCATTTGTTGCTGCCTGTGATCATCACAGGACCAACTTAAAGAAGAGTGGGGATGTCCTGATCCTTCTTTTGTAATAGTTTATACAAAAATACTCTGAGCCTTTGCTATGATGTATGAAATCCTTTTGTCAATGCAGCAATGACAACGTGTTTTAATGGAAGAGAGAGACAAAAAGGTATCAAAGGAAAGATTAAGCATGCAGCCCTTGTCAGTAGGCGCTAATGCTCAGGTCACATCGATCCCACACGCTGTATTCCACATGCGTTAACAACACCGGCCTCCCCGGTGTGTTATCTGCCTCCGTAAACATGGTGCAATTTAGTATGTCATTGTACAACAGCATAAATCCATTCCGTTCCTGAAGAGCTGCGTCGGGTACATGAACACACTAGAACAGTGGGAAGGATTGTGTATGGAAACAAAAGGGGTCTGGCTGGGGCGAGACTTCACGTTTGACTTCATTCCTAAGATACTGATGTTGTGTGGCAGCTCACCCCCCCCCCACCCAATAAAACCTTCTGCCACCAGCCTGAAAAATCTTCTAACTGGGATGGGGTTTGGCAACAACACCCCAGATGTGTTACGGCGAGGTTAGCTAACCGTGAACAGCACCACAACACGATCGGCACGAGGCAGAGACATGTGCTCGCTCGCTCTCTCTCTGTGTGTCTGGCTGCCGCTCAGGCCGGGAGCGGCTGCATTACTGGGGAGCACGACGTTTACGAACACAGACATGCATGATTAAAGACGTAAGAGGGGCCGTGCGCGGATGGATACGTCCAACATCGCGAGTTAGCCCCACTTTGGTTAAGAAGAACTACGTCACTGTTTTGCGTCTGTCAATCAATGCGAGAGCTAGTAACTGTGCAACATTAGCTACGTAGCAGACATCGTATGAGCCATGGGATGAAAAACAAATGAGTTGCCTCCCTCTCGGCTGCCAGACTGTGTGTTTTCTATCGGGACTGAACAGCATCTCCGCCTATCTTCATCAGTGATGCATCTTTAATATGCTTGAAGGATGACAGACGGCAAATTGAGCGAGCAAATCACTACAAACTTTGGTATGATCGCTGAGAAAATATGAGCCTGTAAAATACCTTACAGCGATCTGCTAGTCTAAAATAAGAAAAACTAATTGGGCTAAAGAGACTGTAGATTTCCACCGTAGACCTGGATTACCATTAAAACTCCAATCTCACTGACTGTTGCTTGATGCTTCATCGGCCATTACAACATCTGGGTAATGACCACCGATATATAAAGACACTGCAGAGTACAAAGGAAGTGATTTGTCCAGAGACTACGCTGATACGACAGACACGCAAAGCAGCAAATAAAGGGCAGCGTGCATCCGATAACGAAGGACTACACTGACATGGCTTCACTTCTGTGATAAGGAGGATACACAGTGCAACAAACCAAAAAGGTATATAGCAGCCCTGCAGTAACACAATAGCCCCTTTCTGTGATGTTGACCCAGGGACCTTTTCGGAAGCTTAAAAACATGCCAAACATCAGGATGCTCCCCGTTGGCAGGTCTGACTTTACGCTAAAAATGTATCATGTGAGTGAGGGCTCTCTGAGAAAGATGAGGCCCACATTCTCACACCATGGAACACATTTCTGTGTTTCCATCGGGCTGGAGTGTGCACGTTTCAGAGAGCAGTGGAAAGTTTTAAAAAGGTTTTTTAAAAAACCTTGAGACTTTCTTGTTTTTTTTAGCCGATTGATTTAAATTTTTTAAAGTGGGATTAATTGCAAAGATGCTATGGTAGTATTACGAGGACAGGGTTGAGGGTTTTTGTTCAATACAAAAAAAAATTCAACTTCAAACTTTGGATGATATGCACTTGATTTAACAAACTATGACTGCTGAATCCTCATATTAGTGAATACGATTCTGAATACATTTTTCACAGATTGGGGACTGTGCTACTTTACCCCATCATTTTCATTGAAAACATATTAGTGGATGTTTTACTGAAATCCATTCTGCTCATCCAGCAAGCACAGACAAGACAGGAAAATGCTCCATTACTATTGCGGATAGCTTCTTAACAGTGGGTGGGAGTGACTGGTGTAGATCAGTATTTTCCATGTTGTGAGTCCAGTGCAACAAATATAGCCTAATCCCCGGTGCCTGTCGCTCAGTCTGATTCGGGTTCAAACTCCAAACTCAAGAATGAAAGGATGCAATGAGTCAGTAAGGGAGGCTTCAGTTGCCATGTATCATGGGGGTATTACTGTTGACTCGAGTGCGCGCACACATAGATATGTCTCCCTCTTTTCCTATCACCACTGAGGTTTAAAACAATGTGCTGATGGCAGCGAGTGGATAAGAGTTAACACATTGCTTCAACCACAGAATCTGATATAACTGAGAACGTGGAGGAAAAATCATTAAGCGGATTGTGCAATCACACAAAAGTGTTACCTGTTTATTGCTATCTGCAATAGGCTGATTTATCAGCATCAAGTCATGCAGTATAGCTGTATAGTAGCATGAATGTCCATTTAATTACTTACCAATGCCATAGGCTTTGGCAAACAGCCACCGCAGGTTGGCAGCTATTTTTGCTCGGGCAGAGTCGTACATCTCCAGCGGTACGACGTCCATCGGCCCTTCTGCAGCCGCGGCCAAGTCTACTTTTCTCCTGGTACTGGCCCCACCGGCACACAAGTCAACCTCCATCCTTATAAGAACACATATAAAACAGGATTTTAACATAGTGAGGAGTAATAGTCAAAATTACAATGAGCCATCCACAATGTACTAAATTGCAATTTAACTGGTGGGTGCGAGCGTCTAGAGGCTCTAACAGAGCGAGCCTTCAGTGAGCAACTAAATTAAATCCCCGTCTGGCGGATTATAAAAGGAAAGTGCTGCTTTGGGTGCTGCTGTTAATCCTCCCTGCTGTAGTAAATTAGGCTTATATCTTGTGGTTGAGACATAAGTAGCAGGGCAGCATTCTTCCTGCTGGCCTGATCACATTCATTATGGCGAATGCTTGATGACAGAGAGAAAGCAATGGGTCTGCAATTAGCCTGAATGACTGAAAACATGAATTAAACTGGGCATTATTTACAGTGTGGCAAGCACGCAAAGGTACAGTGTGTGTAATGCGAAATGTTTCTAATTATCACATTAACGTTAGTTGTTTGAATCAAAAACACAGAAAAAAAAACTTTACGGATATTATTAAAACAAAGTACTCACACCCTCAGTGTGATATAAAGACAAAACGGTGTTGTTGTTATAGTCGGCTCCCCTTTGTTTGTTTGTTTGTTTGTTATTGTCATTACTTGGAGCGGGCGTGTGGGTCCAATTAGGGCTCAAGTTAAATAAATAAACTTGGAGCACTTTCACTTTCAACTGTAAATGTCCATCCCACTATTTTGCTGGAACTAAGACGCTGGGCGGATTTTCTTGGTAATTACGCGTAACTTTAAAAGTTAGTTAAATGAACATGTCGAAGGCAACTTACGGACACTAGTTATGATCGGATGCCAATTCTGGCGAAAAACAAGTGCGTACACCTGCTCACAAATACACCCGTACGAAGCTCCTTTATCCCGCCGCACAAAGTGATCTGTGCTCGGTGGTGTCAATGCCGTGTTACCGTTACCTGCCGAGTGGTGCCAGGACATTAACGTCCCCTCACCACCTGGTCACCATGTTGCCATTAACGGCCCAACGCTGGCTGGATGAAAGAAGCTAACGTTAGGTGATGGCTAATTAACGGTACTAGCTACGTGAAGCTAAACCATTATAGCGCCTGCAATTAGAGAAGAGCCGTTAGGGGACAACGTGACGAGACGCATTCGTTTCACGTTATGTTAGCTAAACGGCTAAATGTAAAGCGGCTAACGTCCACTACCCGCTAGCCGTTAGCTCGCTAGCGAGTCCCGTAACAGCCACGGGAGAATGACGTCGGCTAGCTGGGAAGACTTTACCTTGAAAAGGTGTGGTGTGTCTCCCGGGGCACCTTTTAGCTCCTTATCCGAGGGTCCTTACAGCTCTGCGGTGGCCTGCTGGGTAGAAAATACACCAGCAGCAGCGACGCATCGTAGCCAGCTAATAATGCTAGCGAGGGAGGCGAGTCCGGGTGGTCCCCTCCCAGCAACGGGACCCGAATCGCGGCCTGCGTGACCGCCGCTCCGCGGCGGGCTTTCGGCTCAAGCCAACGGCAGGTTAAGGGAAGGGAAGGGTTCTCCGGTGCACAGAGGCTGTTCCGATTTGAAAATCCTTATCTCTGTATTAAACGCCCCATTTTAGCTAACAGAACAAAACACACACACGTATAATTGGGTCCGGGATCTGCAGCTAGAACCGGTGGTGTGTTCGCGCTCTGCCCGTGGAAATGTAATTACCATCCCAGGATTCGTAGGAGCAAAGACTGCGCATGCGTGATTACCTGCCAGCGCGCTGGTAACAACCAACCGTCAATAATATATCACAGTAGTGCAGAAGGCCAACTCACTCCCCCGATTAGATTCCATTCGGTTTGTTTCAACCTAAAACAATGACGTGGCTCATTTTATGTCATGTTCTAAATCTGCTTGGGTTTTGATTTTCTTCACTCGTTTTGACAACCAGACTCGTGCTGAGATCTTTTACTCAACAAGTTGAGCAAGAACCGCTAGCATGGCCAGTCGTTCCTTCCTTCGTAATTTCTTTATTTCGGTTTGAATTGATCACAATGTGCGTCCACGTTTCTGTCGTTGGGACGTTGACGAATGACGCCACCTAGTGGGGAAATGTGGCAAATAGAAATATGAATGGAAGAAGCGATATCCCCTTTATTCCACGAAATAAAAGACGCGTGCATTCAGCCACTTATTCATTCTCTGTGTAATAATTGATGGATTGACTTTTCCATTTGTAAGCCATCCATTAATCATGTCTTAAAAGTCCTACGTGAGACTAGGACCTCCATGCAGGAGCTGCCCCGTGTATGTCTGTATTCCTCTGAGACATCAGTACTCTCAAACTGATGGAGACGCCATTCCGTTGAAAATGACAAACTGCACATCCTTAAAACTTGTTTGAAATGAACCAGCGAGAGCGTCATCTCCAGGCTGTCATGTAGACTTTCACCTTTCATTATTTCCTGAGATTGACCCTCACGGAGGTCAGCGGATGGATCTCCATGAAATGCAAACCTGCAGCCGAGTGACACACATCATGTCACTCGACCTGTCAATCATTTACCTGTAACAGGTGCCAAATGATCGCTCGTCGCACTCACTTCTAAAAAAGAAAACAAAGAATACCAAGAAGTTACAGCCACAAAAGAAAAAAAAAACCTTTAATGCAATAGTGATTTAAATGCCAGGAGCCGTGAGGCCGTCTGAGCGAGCAGACAAGAGTATATTGCATAGGTTGTTATTTGGGGACAGTTCTTGTGAAAGCGGAGTGAAAACAACACCCGGCGACTCGAGCGAGCCTTCAGCGTCCCTCGGCAATAAAGTTCATTTTGTTCTGTTCCTTTCCTGCTGACCGCCGCGGAAGGAGTCTGCGTTCACCTTTCGGACCTTGTTTCGTCTTCTTTGAAAACGTACAATCTCCCAATGTTTGTTTCAAGATATAACCGGAGAGCTGTGTGTGTATTCTGATGCCGAGCCTGGGTTGGGGGGGGGGGGGGCAGCTGGTCATTGTGGCTGTGACGGGGGGGGCCGGGGGGCCGGGACCCCTGCGGTGCGCTACTTTCACAATCACACTGAGACCTCAAAGTCCATAAGCACATTTTACAATGGTTTGTAAAAACAACATTTGAATCATTTAATTTTTCTTCTTTCACATTTGTAGATAAGCTCTGAGGTTTGCTAAAAATGTTATAAATAAGAACAAGTTACTAGTTTGGCTTCGATATAAATAACGTAATAATAAAGAGTTCAAACAGACACTTTGCTCTAAAAACATTTAAATATTTTCAAATATTGCAATTACAAAACCATGTCTTATAGTGCTCTTATCCATGAAGTTCCAGACAGATTAGTTAAAGCTATTTGAAACTGCCCGGACTAGAAGGGGGCGAGCAGAGGTTTGCCATAATGACAATTTTAGAAAAACAATCTCAGCCTCCCTGAGCAGAAAGTCACATCAATACCACATTTTAAATATCGAATAAAAACACTCAAAAACTTGGCAAAACACACCGCCCTCCACGTTGTTCTAAACTGTGGGCTCAACCCGGCGAGGCCCAACTTGTAGCTGGAGATTTGAAGAACTGAAATGGGAATATTGTAGAACACGCTACCCACTGCAGTTTGCACACTCAAAACAAGTATATTTCTTTTTCAGGGCAACAGTCCTTTGCGATTGCACAGAAATACAGAGGATTTCTCAATGGGTAAAACTAATGACAAGGCAGATTATATAGTGACATTTTTCTTTAAATGTTCACTGCTGTCAAAAGAAAAGGAAAAAGAAAACAAAGACAAACTCTCCTTGTGTATGGAGACGCCTCAGAAGAAAGAAGCAAGCGCGCATCTCCATCATTCAAAAGATAACAAAGGCAAAACCCCCTTTTGATCAGGCTCAGCTTCATTTAACATCCCACGTCAGCCATCTGGGACATGAACCCTTCTTTTAACTCCGTTAAGTGCTGCAGTGAGCGATATTCGTAGAGGTGAACAAGTGCTGAATGAGCGCGACATTAAAATATGACATTCAAGAGCACAGACAATAAACACACAGATCTAATATATTGTTTTCCTGTAAAAACATGACTAAGACACAAACAGTTTAGTGTACAGCTTGTCTAAAAAAAAAAAAAAAGGCAAGAAAGTCAAATAAATATCCTCGAAGAAGCTCAGGGACGAAGGTTCTCCGCTTTAAATTGGGAGGCGGTCGGCTTGCAGTGACCTCACAGGCTCGAATGGGGGGGAGAGAGAGAGAGAGAGAGAGAGAGAGAGAGAGAGAGAGAGAGAGAGAATGTGTCCGAAAGTAACACTCGACTTTGCCTGCCAGCCTCACGATTATGATCAGTTCATTTGATAAAAAACTAAAACAAAAAAAAGGGGAGAAAAGAACAGAACGGGAAGCGGACAAGTTTTCCACACATTCACCACAGATGAAATGTAACAATTTAAAGAGACGGACAAAACTGTTAGTTGATATTTAAATATTGCAAAACATACAAAAACAGTTCTCTTTGAAGTGTAAACATTAAATTGATGTCTGATGTCATTTCTGCACATGGAGAAATCATATAAAATAAAATCATGTTTGTCATGACTATAAACTGTTCTCGTTAAAATGTAAAAACATACTAAATCGCCTTTTCTAATATCATTACTGTAATAATGTTTATGTCAACATCTGTTTTGTATAAGTGTTTTTACTGTACTGTTATAAATAGATATATGTAACATCTTAATCCATACTTGGACTCCTCCAGCGTCGTCTTTACGAGGCAAAAACAATACTCCTGTCTCCGCCACACACACGCACGCACACACGCACACAAATATGGTCTAACACACACACGCACACAGAAGCTGCCTGTCACACAGGGGTCACCAGGGAGCTCTATGTGCGATTGAGGGTCTGGAAGATTCTGGATATTTGGAGCATGACGGGGCCGGTCTCGGGGTCGTTCATCCACTGGGTGCTGTTCAGAGGATTCTCCAGCATGTCTTCAAACGCTGCACACACACACACACACACAAACAGACACTGGTTCAAAAATGCACAAAAAAACGGACCGAGACCACTTGAAAATGAGGGCGGGGGTTCGGTGGTATTAAAGCAAAGACGACAGAACACAATATTTTGTGCTAGGACAAAATACAAATACAATTCCTCACTCTGTAAAGCTCCTTGCATTTACTAAATTACTTTCAGGTTTCCGCCTACTGCTCTGTGCGCTACATCTGGTGATTTTCTGTTTTCACAGAAAGAGCTAGCAGCTGAGCGGACACAACAAAATAGGAAAACATTTCAAATTGATATGATTCGGGGTATAATTTTCCTTGTAATTGCATTTCCATCTACAAAAACACCTTCTAACTCGGCACGTCCACTAAATTGGACTTGAGCGTACCGAGCAGGGTTTTGGGATTGGTTAGACCCAACTGGACCACTGGATTCTCCAGAATGGCTTGGAACAGCGGGCTGTTGGTGTCGATGCCTTTGTCCAGATCTTCTGGTGAAGGTTTCCTGTCTCCCAGCAGCCACTCACACTGCAGGAAGAAAGAAAAAAACAAAACATGCATTGATGTCTTTATGGAGGTTTAGGCGTGTTCGCGAGACCGACCGTCCCTTCACAACGAGCCTCACGGTCACATGGCTGCGATCCGCACCGCTCGCCATCAGAACAACAAAAGTGGAATAGCAAGGTCACTTTTCTCAAATGTGCACAGGAACATGTGAACCTACCGCGGCATCTTGTTGGTTGTTATTCACCCTGAGAGCGTCGACCACCTCCTTCTCATCAAACCCCATCTCCATCAAGGCAATGACAGCCTGAAGGAAAGGAAGGAGCGAGAAGAGAAGAGTAAAAAATATATACATATTTAAAGGGGGATCAAGAACACTATGAAACCAATCAAGTTGATATTAAAACTCCACCACTGAAGCGTCAAATGCTTTCTATCCTTTAGGGCACATTTTAGTATTCTCTCAACAATAAAACAGAATCCTCAGAGACGAGTAATGTAAAAGTAAGTAACAGTCAAAGAACTAAGTGAAAACTCCGACGGGATGACGCCACCCACTCTAGAGTCCGGTCTGAACTCCCGTTTCCTGCGGATCCTCTTGAAGATCTCTGTGAGCTCGTCCTGCCTGACGCTCTCTTCTGTGCTCGACTGGCTGGAGAGGCTGCGGAGAAGGTTCGGACCGGGTCCCGACGCTGAGGGGCCCGACGTTGAGGGGCCCGATGCTGAGGGGCCCGATGCTGAGGGGCCCGATGCTGAGGGGCCCTGTGCGGCAGGGGGAGCAGCAGCGGCAGGGGCCGGCGCCGGGGCAGGGGCCGGGGCTCGGGCTGTGGCTCCTGCTGCCCCAGACGAGTCCTGGCCGGGTATGGGTGTGTCTACAGAGGGGTCGTCTACGTGCTCGATGAGCCACTCCATCGCCTGGGTGACGGACATACTGCGGAGAGAGAAAGGATACAATGAGGTAAATAACGCGTCCCATCATCGGTTGCGAGTGGCTTGTTATTGAACCGAGGCTTACTGGTTCAATCTAAGAGCTTTGATGGCTCTGCTCTCGGGGAAACCCATCTCGGTGAGCTGCTGGAGGGCTGTTTCGTCCACGCGGTCCTCTTCATCTTCATCCAACATCGCTGTGAGGCGCAGAAACCAAAAAGCCATTAATTAATGGATAGACATGGTTGAATTTACGCCCCGTGTAAAAAGTGTCTTCACTCCACGCAAATGTTAGAAGTTTCACCATTGGCCTTTTTGAAAAGTTCAACAGCGTCAGGGTTCAAGGCGAGAAGTTTCTGGGCCACTTCAATAAGAGAAACCAGGATTTTCCTCAGCTCCGTCTGAAACTGAAACAACACAAATGCAAAAAACATCAAAACCTTTGACACACTAGCGAGTGCGCACTGGTCTGTGATAAATGCATTCCAACAGGAGGCTTACGTCTCTGATGTTGTGCTGGGTTACAGTGCGGTCGGTGTGGCGTGTGGACAGGTTGCCGGTGGCTTTTAGAATTGCATCTTTGTCCGGAGCCTTGTTATCTTGTTTCTTCTGAGACAACCAGGAGAAACAGCAAAGACAAAAAAAAAAAATGAAAAAGTAGGAAAAATAAAGTCATCACATTTCTGATGGAGAATTTGAAAGAAAAAGGGGAAGCTTTCAACGGCATTAAGACGAAGGCTAGAGCCGATAAAAACGTACCTTTTCATCCGAACTGACTTCTGCCATCTTTGGAGGGGTTGGCGGCGGTCTTTTCTTCATGAGCAGCAAAACTTCTACAAGGCGTATAAAACACGGTCAGATGAGCGCAGGCACGCCGGCCTCCTAAATCTCGTCCAATAGCGGTCAGCTTACCTTTATCCTTGAGATTTTCATCAGCGACGGTTTTGGTGTCTGCGAGGACTCGTTCCGTAGCAGCGTGTACGAGTTTGTGGTGGGTAAGTGTTTTGGGGTCTTCTAGACTTCCGTGTACATACTGAAAACCAAGCGGAATAAAAAAGGGGGAGATGTTTGAATGGTTTCGTTTTTTGGACAAAGAAAATAGCAAGCGTACAATCCTTAAAAAAAGGGTGGAATGGTCTTGTACTTCCGAATAAATATTTTAAATCAACAACTGATAATCCAAACCCTTGTCAATTGTTTCCCTGTCAATCAAATACAGCCAACTTAAAATGAATCCACAATTATTTGAATATTGATTAATCGTTTTTCAGAACAGAACCTTTAAACGATACAATTTAAAAAAAATAAAAAGAATAGCTGGTAAAATGCATGCATCTGATAATAAATAAAACATCCGCATGGTGTCTGTGGCCATATGTTGATGTTATGAACATCGACCGCGTTGCCATGACAAACCAACATCAGGACACTTGAGATGATGCTACGGACCATAGAAGGAAAGCGAGATGAGCAGCGTAATAATAGACAGCCAGTAAAGCAACATGCCCGCTAGGCTAGCCACTGGCAACACAACAAGGGGGCATAGTCGGACTGTTAGCTAACTAGCTGCTAAATTATAAATAGCGAGGTCTGGCCAGTTACTATAAATACAAAGCCAGTGACACCGACACTGCCAGTGTGCAATGCGGGTATGGCAGACTGCAACCACCTCAGGCGGAGGAGTGACAGGACAAAAAAAAAAAGCAAACAGGGGCATATGACACAAACAAGCCCAAAACCTACATGTTTTAAGCACTTCTCCTTCAGTTTCTCAACAGTGGTGTCTTCCGTGACCTCCTCTAACCACTCCGTGCCGTCCACGGTGCAGATGTGTATTTTCAACACTTTGCCGGCGAATATCTTCTCCTCCTGGACGAACATATCTGCAGCCTTGAGAGTAAAGAGCACCGGTCCAGTGACGTTAGCTAGCAGCGGCGGCTATGTGCTACTGGCAAGCTAGCGTGCTAACGCTAGCACCCAGCTAGCCGTCGTCCTGTAAATCCACCGACAGCAGAGCAACACAAGGCGCAGATTAGTTGAGGGCCATTTCCGGTCTCCTCGGCCGGTTTTCGGTGCGGCGGCAACCGATCCGAGACTTCAGTGACCACCCCGTTGTTTTTTATTCCCAGCAAACACACAAGCAGCAACGCCTGCAAGTACCCTATTTTTACTGTAATGTCTGAACTTTGAACTTCAACGGTGCCACCCCCCGGTGCATCATGGGAGCCGTAGTTCATTGTAGTTACAAAGCAATTCCGTTGGCGGCGATCACCCTGATGAACGCTAACAGGGCGCTTTAATCAGGCTTACAAGTCAATGACCGCAACCTGATGACCTCCAGAAGCCTGACTGCATACTGGTTCATGCTGATTCACGTTAATTCAACATTTGTTTGCCGATATTTGCCGCTAAAGAACAATATCAACAACCACAATGAATAAAGATGAATAAATAATAAAAGCAAGTTACATAATAATTGCTAAACAATGGTCATAAAATGCTGTCAGGATGGATCTAAAACCTAAAATGACCTCATCACATATCTTATTTGGGCTGAGCAACTGAGACGATTGAAACAGATTTAAACTTTCTGAAAAATTAGGGCTTTGTTGTTGAGCTTTGTCAAAATATGATTTGCAAACCTTCAGAGTTTCAGTTTTGAGCTTCCACGTTGAATAGTTTATGCTTCAATTGCCACGCAGCCAACGAGGGCTTAGATTGTATTTTAGCACCGGGCCGGGCCGGTTAGGAACTGGGGACTATTTGGGACCTGGTGAATCATTTTTTCCCCCTTGAGCCCACACCTACCGCAATAAGTCTAAGATTGCTCAGTCTCGTTTTTATTTGATCCGTTTTGATAATAAACACAAGCTGCAGAAACAACCAGCTGGACTTTTCAACTAGGTCAGTCAATTGTGGTGATTATAACCACCGACAGAGGGAGACACACTAAGTGAAATATTTGGCCCCTTCGGCGAACCTCACACATTCAAATAAAGTGTAGTGTGTGAAGAGAAAGATTCCCAATATTAGATGTTTTGTAAAAAGCTATCAATTCGTGCCCATAACCATAAGAGGCAAATGCATATGCTTATAGTACTAGATCAATAGTTATTCATCTAACCTCTTGTTTCACTGTGTGAGCATAGACGATATTGATCTTTAGAGATGTAAGAAGTAGTAGACCGTTCTCATAAGTTCAAGGCAAGGAAGTGCCATTTATTATACAAGAAACATATTTACAGAAAAATACAGAAAAAAAGGAAATACATTTCTTGCAAATTATAACAGTAGAAGAGGAAGGAAACATATTGGAGATATTACAGTTCACTATAACCTAATGTTTTTCTGAAATCATAACATTTTGCAAACTACAGGAAGTGTCTGACAAAGTATTAATGCAGACACAACTGAGAACTCGGCCAACAGTTTTCCATTTAATCAAAGTGTAACAAAAACATTTTATAATATGCACAAATGGTTGCCTCAGTTGATTTACGTGTTTACAGAACACAGAATAAATATGAATTTATAAAACCTCAATATTTATGTTTTTTTTGTTTTTTATGAGAAAAATCTCTCCTAATAATATATCATTTTTATTTGTATATAGTTCAAATTCAATTATGCATAAGGGATGGTGAAATATAAAATATATATATTCTGTCCTGTTTGTCATTTTAGAGGCGGTTGACCGGTGCGGGACCCATCAAAACATCATGCTTAAGACATCAGATTTCTTAAACAAAATCTTGCTCACATGGGAAATGCATTACATATTTACAAATAGAAGAACACAGCCATAGGCTCAAACTAATAGGAGAGAGAGGGGAAATGAAGTGTTTCCTTTTCCCTCTGAACAACAACTTACGCTGTGGCCAACGGGCCAGTTCTCAAACACCAGCAGATACTCCAGCCTGTCTCTCAACTGCCAATCTCCAAGATGGCTGTATACTGTACAACATATCACATCTCCACCACATCTCCACGTCGCAACGCAGTCAGATCTAGAGGCACCGCGTAATGTCACTCCGTTGATTCAAGAAATGTACACCACCGAGTGCAACTGGGAAT
Organism: Gasterosteus aculeatus; assembly: GCF_964276395.1. Lineage (NCBI taxonomy): Eukaryota > Metazoa > Chordata > Actinopteri > Perciformes > Gasterosteidae > Gasterosteus > Gasterosteus aculeatus. The sequence goes on along the minus strand of NC_135701.1, from coordinate 19,493,720 downwards.
CACATGATATTTAAGAAGGGGAGACTGTGAAATACACAGACATGCGTTCTGCTAACAGTGACAACTCGTTTATCATCGACCGACACAAATATTTCCCACACGCATCGAAATAACACTGGAACTTAAAATGTGCTATATAAAACGCCCCATAATCAAGAGATTTTATAAACAAGATTATACAACAAAAAAAAAGAGAACAAAATATAAACAAAGATTGAGAAATCACGTGAAAACAAAAAAAGGCCTGAAAGAAATAAATACCCAGTGTGTATATGCTGCGGCTTCAATGCAGAAGAATAAAAGCTAAAAGCACAGAGTCTCTCTGAAGGACCGTCTCTGTCCTCCGTGTGACCCAACACCATGGGTCCCAGAAATTTCTGTAAGCAGGCAATGCGTATAAATAAAGCATTAATAAATAAAAAGAATGGATGAAACGCAGGTGTTGCTGTTAGTATAAACGCATATAAAAACGTCCTAAATGAAATCGTGTTTACAGCTCTGCCCTTTGTGCTTTTTTTACCTCCACAACAAGTGCTGTTTTTCCCAATAAAAAAATATATAGCAGCTCGTCTGGGCGTAAACATACGAGCCTTTTATTTGAACTGTTCCGGTAGATGCGCGATCTGAGCCTGCATGCTCGTCGGGGGACTTGAAATGCCCTCCGACCAGTCGGACATGTTGGAATGAGGGGACGAACTCGACCACTGATCCGGGGAGCCGGGGGAGGGGGTCAGAAAGGGGTGGTCAGGCACCTGGACCTGATGGTTGGGGGTGTTGTCCATGGGGCCCGAGTAGCTGTGTTGGGAGGGTGGGGTGAGGAACTGGGTGCTGGCCATCGACTGGCTGACGGCAGTCGGCATGATCTGGGTCTCCTGGGGCAGGATGGTGTGGATGGGCATGCTGGAGTTGCCGCCGCCTTGCTGGAGCTCCGGCGAACTGAGCTCCCCGCCGATGAAGCTCTGGCCGCTGGTCGTGCTCGAGTTCTGGTGCTGCAGCTGGATGCTCTGCTGCTGCTGCTGCTGCTGGAGCTGCTGCAGGTTCTGCATCTGCTGCATCTGCTGAGCTTGCCGGATGTGGGGCTGCGGGCCCAGCCTGGTGCTCTGGATCCCTTGGTAGGTCATCATCTGGGACAGGCTGGCGGGGTGGCCGTTGTGCAGGGACGTCATCATCCCGTGCTGCCCGCCCGGGTGCAGGCCTCCCTGACCGCCGGGAGCTCCTCTCATGGGGTTGAACTGGCCCGGCTGGCTCATGTTGCCGTGCATCCTGGACAGCCAATCGCAATGGCCGTTTATGGCGCCCGGGCCGCCGGAGCCGGACACGGGCAGATGGGTGAGGCGGGGGGGCAGCGGGTCGAACTGCATCCGGGCCAGCTCCTGCTTGTTCGGCATCACCATGTGGTTCACGGACAGGTGCGGATCGGACATGCCCTGGAGGTGGTTCAGGGCGACGGAAGGCGACTGCTGGAAGGGGGAGGTCATCATGGGCGGCGAGGCCACATCGGAGACGTAGCCGTGCGGAGACTCCAACGAGTCGACGGGTGACAGCACGCCGGAGCCGTCCAGGAGGTTGCCAGGCTTGCCGTCCTGGGAATTCTTTTTCTTCACCTTCATGTCCTTGCCCTCCTTGCAGCCGATGCCCTTGGCGGTGGGCTTGCGTGCCTTCTTGCCCTGGCCTTGGGGCTGCGGCTGCTTCATGCCGCCCAGGTAGCCGTTGGGCGAGCAGAGCGGGGGCGACAAGGTGGTGCCGAGTGACCCCCCGTGCATGTGAGGACTCCGCACCAGGTTGTAGTCGTCCATCAGCCGCACGATGTCGTGATGCATCCTCTCCTGCGCGATGTCTCTGGGTAGGCGGTCCATGTGGTCGGTTATTTCTCTGTTGGCGTAGTGGTCCAGTAAGACCTTGGCAGTCTCGTAGCTTCCTTCCCTGGCGGCCAAGAATAGAGGAGTTTCCTCCTGAGGCAGACAGAAAGGAGACACAGGTTAAGAGAATGCCTGGTGGGCCGAGGAATGTTCTTTTTTGGATTGGTGGTTCACTATTGTCTTACAACGGGCAGGACATGACAGCTTGCTTTCTTTTACCTTGTTGTTTTGCATGTCCTTGTTGGCGCTGTTCTTAAGAAGCACAATAACAGCCTCCACGTTATTTACTGCCGCCGCCCAATGTAGCGCTGATTTACCTGAAGAAACAAAAAACAGGCTTATTAGCTCTCCAGTGCTTTTTTGATGCATTTCGGGGTATTTACCTTTTCACTTCCTTCGGCAATGAATTGCATTGATTTCTCGACACAAACAGGTGGCATAATACAGAGAAATCCTACCGAAATCATCGATTGCATTGACGTCAGCGTGGCAGTTTATGAGCTCCTCCACCATGCCCTCCACTGCCAGCCGGGCGGCCAAGATCAGGGGTGTGGTGCCGTCGTGCATGCGGCCATCCAAGTCAGTGGCGCGGTTCCTTATCAGTATCTACAGGGACACGAGACTTGTTTTGAGCTTTTAAGCAAAACTGGAATCCACAAGTCAAATTTTCAAACTTCTAATGTTGACTTAAATATTCTAACAAATATGCAACTTAGCCTATAATAAATTTGAAGTGACTATGTGGCATCTCTGGTTTACAATAGTGTAAGGATTATTTGACATGTATACGTTTTCGGGCTGCAACTCCCAACTGACAAATTAGTTGAGTCTATCAAATCTAAGAACATTTAAAAAATCACAATTTCCCAGAACGATAACTAACTAAAATAATTCTCCATTATTATACTCAAAAGCAAATCCCTCACGTCTCAGTCTTCACCAATGACTTAAACAGTTACATAAGACTGATGAATGAATTCGTCCTTATATCTTATTCCAGCACTTAAACTGTAGCACCTGAGGAGAAAAAACAAGTGGCACACGAGAGCCCACCTGGAAGACCCCCTGGGCGTCGGCAGCCACAGCGGCGTGCAGAGGCGTCCTGCCCATGTTGTCCTGGACGTTGGCGTCGGCGCTGGCCTCCAGGAGGCGCTTGGCGGCGTCGGAGCGGGCGTAGCGGGCGGCCAGGTGGAGGGCGGTTTCACCCGTGCGGTCGGTCTGGTTGTGGAGGTTGGCGCCCTGGTAGATGAAGTCGTTGATCACGTTGGCGGAGGCGTCCTCCTCTTCCTCGCTGTTGCCGGTCTCCAAGCCTCCCCCGCTGCAGGACGCGATCATCAGCGGCGTGAATCCATCTGGGCGATGTGGGGGGGGGGGGAGGAGGGGAAGGGGGGTGTTGAAAGACTCGCAGGTAACAGGCTGCTCGGTCAGCACAGCGCCGGTAAACTGCTGCAGGAGCCACGCACATCAAAGCAGCGGGCGGATCAAAACAGGGCAACAAACAAAAATCGAATGTGGATTTGACACTTTTGCCGGAGTTGAATCATCACAGCTCTCTGCCTTCGATAACGGATTCTGATCAAGGCCCCCGGCACAGGAGAGGCTTCAGAAGGAAAGCGAAGCTGGGGGGATCGAGGCCGGGGCTCGCTAAAGCTGGGCTGCTGCGAAAAACGAAGCATTAATATCTAACTGTGAGAGGCAGCTCAGTCAGTCGACTTGAATGGGTTTTCTCCTCTTCAAAAGGATAGCGAGCCCCAGAGCTCGCAGATTTGGTCAATTCTTGAGCATCGAACCACAAAGAGGGGGGAAAAAGTGTGCTCTCAAGTTGCTACTTTGATTTTTTTTATAGGTTTTCTCCAGGGAATTTGGCACTTACTACAAAATTGGCTTTTTGCATTTGGTACCCTGATTGTTTTTTTGTAATGTGGAATAGAAAAAAACAGCAAGAGGCCCATAACTGGTCAAATGATTAATCTGATCAGGAATCAGTGTTTTCCCCCAGGCTGCCAGCTTCCAGCCGGCTGCTTTGAAGAAGATCCTTTACCCTGAGGACATGGGGATTTAGCTACTCCTACATGCGCCATTACACACATGCACACACAAAAACACACACGCACACACACACTAGTAATGTGCAACATTCGCTCAGAAAAAGCTTGAATCAATCCAGATACACACACACACACACACACACACACACACATGCCCACGCACAGCACTAGAAATGTTCATTAAAAAAGTTATGAGCCTTTTGACCTCTAAAAAACTAACTTAATACTATTATAAGGCATTGCCTCACACATAAATTGTGAGCTGTTCTATTGTGGTTATCAGATTTTTAAATTTTCAAATCTGAAATATTTCTAGAGAAAAAAGGCAACAATTACAATTAAGTCAGAAATAATTTTCTGACATGGAAATAAATTATTCTTTGTTCTTTTGAGTTTACTTGTCTTACGTCAATTTCCAACAATAATCAGAACTATTTCCCTCATCACTAAAGCAATGCTGACATATCAAATGACAATATTTCTTCATCATTAATAGAATCGCGTACCGAGTCGTTCAAAATGAAAATGAAAATGAACCAAAATCGGATCGGCATTTGCTGCGTTTTCAACGCACGGCTACTTAGTGAGGCTTCTGTCACCCACCTGGTCCCCGGACATTGACATCCATGCAGTCATTTTCAATCTCGCCCTGAGGCGGTGTGGGAGCAATGGAGGGGATTCGCAGGTCAGCGGCGTCCAGGTGCTGCTGCGTCCACTGGCGGTGGTCCGTCTGGTCGTCCACCTCCAGTATAGCCTGCTCGTCAAACTGCTAAAGCAGTGGACAGACAGCAGGCGGTTGAGCAATTGGAAATTATTAATTATGAATGATAAAATTACAAAAAAGCATTTAAACTTCATTTCACAGCAGGTGAAAAAGTTATTATTATTATTTTTAATTTCACAATTAATTAAATTACACATTAAAAAAATATCCTGGATTTGTATTTGTGAGAAATTCTTATTGATTTTTTTTTTTTTTAATCCTTACAACCTCAGATTCTGTGTCATACTTCCGTGTCCTTACCCGAAAGCGCTTTGCGTCCGAGGGCTCGTCTTCCCCCCATTCGTTGTGCGTGTCATCCATGAGTGAAATGTCCGACGGGTTCTTCAGTGGCCTGTGATGAATCAGAAAACCCGGTAAAAATCCACGCACTCTGCTGCTTCCGTCTCAACCGAGCCGCGCGCCATCAATGGTGCAGCAACGCCGAAAAAACAAAGCATTGATTGAATCCATACCCCACCCCTCTGCCCTTAAAAGTCAACTAATGCGCACCTAAACCTGCTATATCATTATCATAAATGATCCGGCCAAAATCCCCTTATCCCAAATTTGTCCGATTACCATTTACAGCCGTTCTGACCATCAGAACTAGCCCTTCGTCTGACCCGCAAAGGAACGGCGCCATCGCTGAACCAGAGGAAACTTACTTTAATCCCACGGAATCCTCTCCGACGGGCTCGCGTCTCTTCTTCTTGCTGGTCTCTGTGGTCTTGAAGCCGTCGGGGAGCCAGAGGCGCCCGTGCTCATGGCGACGCTTGCGGGCAGCCACCATCCCGACTCCGAGGAAGGCCAGCATCCCGACGCCGCCCAGGACCAAGTAGATGGGGTAGAGTTCCTGTGAGGGCTGCGGGTCCACTCCGCCTGGCGGGAGAGGGGACGACATGGTCAGGACGGGGGGGTGGGGGGGGGGGGGGGTCGCCGAGGGAGCGGACGTGGACCAGGGCGCCCGGGATCGAGCAGAGCTAGTCCGGCTCTTCTACGCCCCGCCGTTCCCACTCCGGAAGGCTCCGCAACCAGCAGCGAGCGGCGGAAAGTGACTGAGGATCCTCGGCGTTTGTAAAGCTAGCTTCTACTATCTATTCAGTAATAATCAGAATTGCTAACCACTTTTCATCAAAAAAGGAAAAAAAAAAAGGATGGGGCGTGATAAAGGAAAAAAAAAAAACACCAAACCACCTCCTCTCTCCTTTTCAACCCAGGGTGCCAAGAGACAACTTTACCATTTCTTCTTTAAGAGAAAAAAAGGAGGGGGATTAATGAACTTCAAATTACTGCACGCGCTTTAAGCTGTAAAGACGCAGGATTTATTAGGATTTTCGAGATAACAAAGACTCCCAACTTCTAGCACACTCCCGATCAATTTTTCCCCTTCTCTCTTTTTTTTTTTTCTTTCCACTAACGATTTTGAAATGATAAACTCCCCCAACCTAAACCCTTAGAGATGCATTAAGTCCTGGTATTACATTCAGCGGGGTGAAGGTTGCAGCAGCCCCTCACACTGCGGGGGGAAGTGTGTGCGTGTGTGTACGTGCACGTGCATGTGAGAGTGTGCTTATCCGTGGACGTACGTCTGTACAGACAGACAGACACAGAGCGCTGTATTGTGCGAGCAGGGGGTTGGAGGAGTTGATTTGCAGCAATTAACCATTTTGGAGCCTGAAGCCAGTGGATTTACACACAGAGAGAAGGATTGATTGTTTAGGCCATGAGATTCACAATTGCATTTGTTCACCGCTGCATAACAAATACACAATCAAAGAGCGGTGGGGTTAGGACCCGAGCAGAGAGAGCGCGGCGGATACTTCCAGTCTGAGTGTGCGCGCGTCTCATCCACTTGTAAGTGAGTGTGTGTGTGGACATAAGACGAAGGCCTTACCAGTGGATCATGTTTGTCTTTTGTTACGACGGATCATTATGTAAAAACCTTTCTGTTGGGTTTTACACATTTAGCCCGTAACGGCTGCTCGAGGTTTCTACCGATATGAAATCAATTAGCGGACTCCTGGAACTTATTTCAGTTTTCATTTCTTTAGAAATAAAATCAGCATCAAAGTTATGTGATTGTTGTGTGGTAAAGCGGCGTAAATACTTAACACAATAATAGTCTCTCAATAATGATCTCTCAAAACACAGAAAAACGCTTCTGCAAAATTTGTCTGGGACTAGTTTCAAGGGCGGATTTGTACACATTTGGTAGCTCGGCTCACGCGGAACTGACTGAAAATTTGTACACACACACACATACACGCACGATTTCTTTAATTCATGCAGGCTTGTGTAGGATGGACTTACTGTAAACGGCTTCGATGGTGTAGGGAACATCCAGTTTGCCACTGGAGGCCAAAGCCCCGAGGAAAGCTGCAGCGTCGTTGGTGCTCTGGAAACACTCGGTGGACTGCTGGAAGCACTGACGGTTGTCCACCTCCAAGTGGACCACCGACCTGTCGACAGAAGAGACACGGCGCGCACACAGCTATGAAAACCTATTTTGAACACTGAATGTGCAAATATTTGCACTAAAGTTAAAAGAGTAAAACCTAGTTGAATATCATGGCTCACCCTTTGATCTGCAGGAGATCCAGTTCCCTCTTCTTCCTCCTGCTGCCGCCTGCCACGTCCAGCAGGCTCCTCTTCACCACGTCCAGAACCCCGCCGGGCACCTCGGCCCACGAGTCCACAGAGCGCTTGACGTTGTACTTCTTCAGCTCGTGTTCGCTCCCGTAGTACGGGTACACCATCAGCCCGCCCGTGGCCTCCTTCCTGAACATCACGTTGGTGCGCAGGACGCGGCTCAGCTCGCGCAGGAAGCCGAAGGAGTTGTTGACCAGCAGCTCCGGGGCGATGTGAACCACCAGGACCAACTGGCCCAAGGCGAGCTTCTCGGGCATGTTGTTGGCGCAGTCCAAGCCGTCCCACTCGCACTCGGCGTTGTTGCAGCCCTGGTCGCAGTGGTCGTCAGCGTAGTGGTCCTTGCAGTATTGGTCGTACAGAGGGCTGAGAGGGAGGGGGAAGGGGGAGTTTGATTAGAGATTTGGTCATTCGGATTGAATGAAAGTCAGTTGTGTTCCCGATGTGCAGGTGCAAAACACTCACTTGCACTGTCCCTCCAGGTTCTGGCAGTCAAACCCGTCGTAGAGGCACCCGGCGTTGTCGCACTGCGAGTCGCACTTCCCGTCGTTGAAGTAGCGCCAGCACTGCAGCGCGGCCGAGCAGTTCTTCCACGGGTCGTCGAAGTTGAGCGAGCAGTCCCCGTTGTCCCAGCCGCACGCGTGGTTGTTGCAGAGCACGTCGCAGTACTTGTTGTGCTTGGCCTCCTCGCACAGCGGGATGTCGCAGGTGACCTCCACCCCGGACGGCGGCGGGATGTCGTGGCCGAACCCTCCCTTGAAGCTGTAGTCCAGGATGTGGCAGCGCAGGCCGTTGAAGACGGCCGGGCAGACGCAGTGGTAGTACGGCGCCTCCGAGGTGTACTCGCACACGCCGCCGTTGTAGCAGGGGTTGGAGTTACAGGGGCTGTCGGTGGGATACTGGCACTCGGGCCCAGTGAAGGACGGCGTGCACAGACACTTGGGACTCTTGTGGCCGGAGATGCAGGTGCCGCCGTTGCGGCAGTTGAGGCTACCGCAGGCTTGGGCGTCATATTCACACGTGGAGCCGGTGAAGCCCTGGATAAGGAAGAAATAAATACGAATTAAATATTAATTTAATTTAATATTTAAATCGCAATGAAAATGTATCATTCTTTACATTTCATTTACCATTCTTTACCGTCTTTGTATAATTTCTTTCTGACTATTAAAAATGTGAATTGACGCAGGTCGATCAAATATATGTACCTATGTCTACCTGTGTTGATCAGGAGATATTAATGTATTTGCAAATTTGTATTGCGGGGACAAATATCTGGTCCCAAAAAAGTTTGGTTATAGGATTAGTGGATTTTAAGCGGAACAGACTGCAGTAGTACTGTAGATGTCGATGCATGGGCTGAAGTTAGATAATATAGAACTCCTCCAAAGACAAAACATCTTAAATAAAATATACTGAGAAAATATCTAAAATATGTCAGTTAGGCCAGAGGGAATAAAAAGAGATCCCGGCCTCTCATGCTCCGTACAGGGTAGCGATTAAAAGCGAGGTGGTCTACAGAGTACGCCTTTGATTTGTAGCAGTCAGAGTTCCGGTTCGAGTGATGCTCCGAGCAAAGAACATGATTTAATAAAACGTTCTTACTGGGGAGAAAGGTGTGAGCAGTGTTGGTACTCACTGGGGGACATTTGCAGATGAACCCGTTTGGCGTGTTACTGGCCACAGCGCAGGTCCCGCCATTGCGACAGGGTTTTCCCTTACATCCGTCAAACACCGTGTCACAGCGTTGACCTGCAGAGGAGGCAAATAACATGTGAGGAAATGGTCACATGTACCGAAAGTTGACCCATGAAAGCAAACATTTGCAGACCAAATAAGTAAGTCCAACCCGCAGGCGCCATCACCTGCGTATCCGGTGCGACAGTCGCAGCGGTAGTTGTTGGTGAGCTGGATGCAGCTGTGCGTCCCCCGCGGGTCACATGGGTTGGAGAGACACTCGTTGATGTCTCCCTCGCAGCGCTCGCCTACGTATCCCGCCGAGCAGATGCAGTGGTAGCCCCCCACGCGATCCACACACTTGCCCTTGTTGAAACACTTGGGCTCTTTGGTGACCGGGTCGGTGAACGGGTTGCAGTCGTCGATGTTGATCTCACAGTGCACACCTGAGGGTGGGGGGGGGGGGGGGGGGGGGGCGGCAAGAGGGACGAGTAATGTCATCTTTCAGTGGTTTGGAAATAGTTTTTTCACATTCAACAAACCTGAGAAGAGAACTTCAAGATTTAGCGAAGGGTTCTATACAAACTAATGCTTTAGTTTAAACCAGAACCAGGAGCTAATTGAGTACATCCATCCATCCATCTTCAAGCCGCTTATCCTGCACACAGGGTCCCGGGGGGGTTGGAGTCAATCCCAGCCAACTTCGGGCGAGATAATCGAGTATAATTCCTTTAAAATATTTATAATGAAAATATTCTGAATCTGTAAGAAAAACAACAAATCAAAAATATCCTGGATCTGAACAATAATACCTAATTAACTTGTGTGTCAAAACCTCTGTCGTCTCCAACAACGTGTCGTCTTTTTTTGGGACACACTCATCTCCCGCCGCCCTACAACACACACTCCCTTCATGTGTGTGAGAGAGAAATCAATAGCGCATTTGACGAGCGGAGGGAAGGGTGGAGGCGAGACGGGAGGAGGAGTTCCGCGGACATGCCCTGGGTGCTGCTAAGCCCTAATTAATGAAGCGTGGAGACGGGGGCCCGGGAGGGGGGAGAGGCAGGGTGGTGTGGAGGAGTGCGCGTGGGGTCCGCTGACCTTGGGTTCCCCGGGGACAGGAGCATTTGTAGGTATTGATCAGGTCAATGCAGGTGCCCCCGTTCTGGCACGGCTGGGAGAAGCACTCATTGATGTCATCGGAGCAGTTGGTCCCAACGTATCCTGGCGCGCACTGAGAGGGAGAGAAGAAGAAGAAGGAGCCGCCGCGGAGGAGGAAGAAGAGGAAAGCAGAAGGAGAAGAGAGTTGAATCAATGTCGGACATGAAATAGATGTCTTTTTGTTTACTTGGCTGTTTTCTGGCCTCCATCCTGCCAAGGCTGTCAGATCCTTTATTCCAGAGGAGATTAACATAACCAAGCTGTTTGTCTTCTATTTATAACCAGGCCTCTTCGTGAGGACCGCCTGGGGGTTGTATGAGCTGAGAGGATGCCCGCTGTGTACCCAGGCATTTTAATACATTTAATGAATCCATCCCAAAGAAGGAAATAAAAAATATCTAATAAAAAAAAGGAGGAATAAGTTACTGTTTTTCACTTTTAAACACTTAATACTGATTTCACAATGAAAATGTCACATTATAAGACACTCAATAAGTTGCTATAAAGATTCAAAGTAAGGTTGCAGTGACTGTTGACAGCAACAAGATGCACTGGTGTCTTTCCTGCCGTTACCTTGCATGTGTATCCACCTAAAAAGTCTGTGCAGGTGGCCCCGTTTTGGCAGGGGTTGGGGGTGCACTCGTCTACCTGCTCCTCGCAGTAACTCCCGGTATATCCGACCTGGCAGTGGCAGTAGTGAACGTTCCCCGCGTCCAGGCACTGTCCCGAGTTACGACACAGGCGGGCGACGTCGACTCCTGCGCGGACGGGATGAGACGATGTGCCTTTTCACTTTCACCCCTCAAACCACGTCCCACTCTATTTACGAGGTGGAGATTTTAATATGCAAGCCCCTTCGGGCCGATCTCCTGACGCTCTGATCTTACCTCTCTGTTTGGCCGCCACCTCGCAGGAGACGCTCGGGACGTCGCAGTAGAGTCCCGTCCAGCCGGTCTCACACTCGCAGCTGTAGGTGGTGTCCCTCTGCCAGCAGGTCCCCCGGTTCTTACAGGGGGACGAGTCGCACCAGCGGACCAAGTTCTGAAAGGTGCGAATAAACAGTCTCTACTTTACTATCACAAAAGAGGAGTTGCTTTGGTTGACAAATAAATGACAGTTACTTTTAAAACAAACATTTCCCAGATCTTTTGACCTGTAGGTTGTCAAATAAAAGTTCATTTTTGGTGCTTTGAGGACAACCAGCGGGACCAAGACTAGACTATAAATAGCAAGAAATAAAGTATAACATTTCGGCGCCTCTACCTGACAGTTGAGGCCGTTGTATCCGTGTGGGCAGGTGCACTTGTAAGTGCCGTAGCTGTCGTGGCAGGTGCCGCCGTTCAGGCAGGGTCTGGAGTCGCACTCGTTGATGTCGTGCTGGCAGTAGCTCCCCGTGAAGCCCGGCGGACACAAACACGTGAAGGTGTTGATGCCGTCCATACAGGAGCCACCGTTGAAGCAGGAGCTGCGGGAAAACAAAGCAAAACAATGTTAAAGATTGAGCGGAGCCATCTAAGGATTCTTAGAAAAAAAAAGAGAGCAAATCAATACAACTCTCATTAACTGGAACGGCAGGCTTATTCACATCTGATCCCTCTGCAGAAACGTAACTAAGAACAAATGCGTTCTTTCTAGACACTTCATAACCAACCTCCCACAAGCGCTGTTTGTCACGGCAGTTTAACAAACAGCGCTGCACGTACGAGCCCATTTGGTGCGGCCTAGACTGCTCATGGAAGTCAGCTCGCGTGTAGCGATGCTCCACCAGAGGGGGCAGCGGTGGGCAGGGAAATGGCATCGGCAAGTGGATGGGAGGGAACCTGTTGATCCGAGCTGCGGGCGGCGCGTACCTCTCGGTGCAGTCGGGGGTGTTGTTCTCACAGTGGATCCCGCTGAAGCCGGGCGGGCAGGTACAGGTGTAGCTGTTGACGCAGTCGGTGCAGTTGGCTCCGTTCTTGCACGGGTTGCTCTCGCACTCGTTGATGTCCTCCTCGCACTTTGTGCCCCGGAAGCCGGCCAGGCAGGTGCACAGGAAGCCGTTGACCTCGTCCTGACAGAGGCCTCCGTTGCTGCAGGGGTCTGCGGGGAGAGGACGGAGGGGTGGGGGGCAACAGTGAGTCAACAGATTATATTATCAAGCGACAAGCGGGGGAGCGGGGAGAGACTGGAGAACGCACTCGGCTTGCAGTCGTCGATGTTGCTTTCGCAGTTGCGTCCGGCGAAGCCCGGCTTGCAGGCACAGCGGTAACTGCCCAAAGTGTTCTGGCACGTTGCTCCATTGCGACAGGGGTTCTTCACGCACTCTTTGATGTCCACCTCACATGTTTGGCCTTTGAGAGGTAGAAAGTGGAAGTCAGTGTCACCTTTTCTTTGAATGGTGCGCCCCAAAACAAGTACACGCCGATAACAGGAACATATTTTTGCGCCCAGAGTTGTTTATTCTGAATTGGGCTTTTCTCTGATGGGAGAGTGTAGAACTGTACGGTCTGCAGACGTTAACGCTTACCTTGCCATCCTTCAGGACAGACGCAGGAGAAGCTCTGATAGTCCTCTGACTCCTGACACACCCCGCCATGCTTGCAGGGTTTGGAGCTGCAGGGAGCCATCAAGGTTTCACAGTTCTCTCCTGTAAACACACCAAAAAAAAAGAAACAGCTTTCATTTCGAATAAATAACATTTGTAACATGTTAAACATTTGCTTTCGCTGTGCGATATCGCGTAGGAGTCATGCAAACCCAATCCAAAGGCACACAGAATCATCTTTCAATCAGGGCTATCACTAGATTCTAGCCAGGTTCTGTCAGTGTTAGAGGCCTGCAGAGACATTTCCCTATCTGTTTCCATAACACATGGCTCGCACAGGAAGCCGGCTCCACTTTCCGGCAATTGTGAAGCCATTTGCTTGTTCTGGGAGACAGGAAGCAGGCAAACAGGAAATGTGTCAAGCAGCCCGTTCCCACCCCGGGACAAGCTGAAGACCTTTTATTATTCAGAGTCCTGTGGATTTTTCCGAAAAGACGACTCGACAAGCACAAGAAAACTGGCCCTCGCCCTTTCCGTCATTATCTCTTTTGTCAAATATGAAGTCGGATGACATGAACAGATTTTCCTGCTCTCTTATCAGGGTTTTGAGTCAGATGTTCGGCGTCTTTGAACCCTGAGGAAGTCTTGCTGTTGAACTTTACAGTTATTTCATCCCCGCGGCACATTTTTCCCCCATTAAGTTACCGTACACAGGCTGTGGAAACTGGAAATGTCAGGACGCCGAGACATGAAATCCGCTTATTATTTTCATACCGGTGTAAGGCAGGATACAGTTGCACTTGTAGCCCGCGACGTCGTCAATGCACGTCCCCTGGTTGAGGCAGGGGTTGGAGGCACATTCGTTGATGTTGGTCTGGCAGTTGGGTCCTTGGGGGTTAGAACAGACACGCGCTTAAGTTTAAGGTCAACGGTCAAGCGGCGGGGGAAGAAACAACGCATACACACACACACACATTAACACACACTCATCCAAATCAAGGTCGGATGCCGACTTGAAGCGTTGAAGCCATTCAGCCCGGTGCCATGCAAAACATAAACGCAGCCCATTTAGCTTTAAAGCGCGGACCGGCTTCCAAGCTCTTAAAAGCTCAACTTTCCGGAATCTTTCGTGGAATCTTTTTCTCCCGCTAAAGTCCCAGTTGGGTCCTTGGGGGTTAGAACAGACGCACTCATGCTTAAGTTTAAGGTCAACGGTCAAGCGCCGGGGGAAGACACATTTAACGCATTCAGACACAGACAGACACACACACTCATCCACATCAATACTGACCGGTGAAGCCCGCGCGACAGGTGCAGACGTATCCGCTGGTCATGTCCTTGCAGGTGCCTCCGTTCATACACGGGTTGGATTCACACTCGTTGTTGTTGATGTCGCAGTTCTTGCCGCTCCAGCCGGAGTCGCACAGGCAGTTGTAGCTGATGTTGAGAGAGAGAGAGAGAGAGAGAGAGAGAAAGATGGCGTAAAAAAAAAATTCGTAAAGTTGTAGATATACCAAGAACGCAAACGCAATGTGCCTGGTTGACAGTCCGTGGGGGGGGGGGGCTCACCCGTTGATCTTGTCCTCACAGTGGCCGTGGATGCAGGGGTTGCTGAGGCACTCGTTGACCTGGGAGAAGCAGGTGGGGTCCTGGTAACCGTCGGGACACGCGCAGGTGAAGCCGTTGACGCCATCGATGCAGGTGCCGCCGTTGTGGCAGGGGTTGATGGCGCACTCGTCGATGTTGATGTTACACATGGGGCCTGGAAGTAGGGAGGGGATATTTCCTCAGTTTTGGTGAAATGCGCAAGATTTAAAAAAAACAACAACAAAAAAAACACCAACCACTACTCCTGGAGCTCTGTCATCAACACGTACAAAAACAAAAGGGTTAAAACAACAAGGCACTGTTTTTACAGGGGGATAAGTGGGGGGCGATTTCTTGCCCGGGTGTAGACAGGAAGTCTCTTCTAGCGGACAATAAATAGTCCCATACATAACCCTCCGCGACAAAACACCCCCTGGCTCATATTTGAGGGCCAGAACGCAGCGAACACAGAACTTGACAAATAAAAAGAGAAACGGCCTACAGCTGATTATATTAGAAGATCCAAATGAGGAGAGGAGAAGAGGAGGCTGCAGGGCAATGAGAGACAAGGAGAGATTCAGACTCAAATCACGTGTTGAACACCCCAGAAGGTTTGTAGGATCCAAAAGTATTTTTTTAGATTTAAGCGCTGTCTTAATTGGTGTCAGTCAAGTCATGGTAATAATTTTGTCTGTCAACGGGAAGGCCGTGCCCTTTATTTGGCGTATTATTTCAAATACAAAACACCAGCTCGCACGGACACACAAGTCCATATCTGCTGCAAATGTATCAATTTTCAGAAACATGAGGCGTTTTTGGTTCCGCCTTTTGTCGGCGACTTGAAGCGTTGAAGCCATTCAGCCCGGTGCCATGCAAAACATAAAGGCAGCCCATTTAGCTTTAAAGCGCGGACCGGCTTCCAAGCTCTTAAAAGCTCAACTTTCCGGAATCTTTCATGGAATCTTTTCTCCCGCTAAAGTCCCAGGTGACTGTGTGTGTGTGTGTGTGTGTGTGTGTGTGTCCTCCTTTGTACGAGAGGACAGCTCGCACTGTCCTAACAGCAGCCGGTCGGGGGACGAGCCGGAGCCGGAAAGTGACACCGGGCCAAACCTCGGAGGAGCGCGCTCGCCATCTGTCACCCTCCCCATCGGAACCCCTCGCTCCTTCCGCCCAAGCGTTCCACGCCCTTACTGCACCTTAAAACACTCAGTTTGTGAACCTGTCACCTGAGACCGCAGCCACGTAAAACCTTTCTTAAGTTGACTTTGGAGTGTAGTCTGCCGACTGCAAGGATTCAGTAGCCAGAAAGACAGAGACAGAGTCACCTGCACCTCAGCGGGGTCACTCAAGGATGCACAGAAAAATAGCTAACTTTTCAAAAATACGCTAAAGCCGCCACAAATCCCAACTCCCTCTTTGGGAGCTCCTAATCTCTAATGTGAGCTTTTTTAGAGAAGCGGCCACATGTTTCGAGGCCGGCCGATAAGATGACCGACTCCAAGTTTCCTACCCGTGTAGCCGGGTTCGCAGGCGCACTCGTAGCCATTGATCTTGTCGATGCAGGTCCCGTAGTCGCAGGGATTGCTCTTGCAGTCGTCAATGTTGATTTCGCAGTTGATTCCTGCCAGAAAAAAAGAAAGAAAAAAAAAACGTTCAGTAAGCTCAAATCTCAGCGCCGTGTGACCTGATCGCGTCCCCGCCGGGAGTGCTGTGTGCGCGCGGCGCTCACCGGTGGTGCCCTGTGGGCAGCTGCAGACGTAGGCGTTCTCTCGGTCCTGGCAGGTGCCTCCGTTCCTGCACGGCTGGCTCAGACACTCGTTGATGTTGGTCTCGCACAGCCGGCCGGTGTAGCCGGCTCTGCAGCGGCAGCTGAAGGAGGCCAGGCCGTCGATGCAGGTGCCGTAGTGGCACGGGTCGGAGTAACACTCGTTGACGTCCGTCTCGCAGTGCCGCCCGGAGTAACCTGGGAGGAAAAATGGTTGTGTTTTTTCAATAGGGTTTATCTCGCTGGTTGGTTCTCCAAAATGGCCTTTTAAGTTTCTGCTTCTATTATTTCAGCTTTTGTCGAAAAACCTGTAATACCTTCAGTGCACTCGCAGGTGTACTTGTTGGGTCCGTCCGTGCACTTGGCACCGTTTTTGCACGGCGTGCTGGCGCACTCGTCGACGTCTATCTGGCAAACGTTCCCAGTGAAGCCTGCAAAAATCAACAAGAGGGGATGAGTCTGTGTGTGTGTGGATGTGTGTGTTCAGACGTTGCTACTGTGTTCTCACCAATTCAAAACAGGTCCCCCCTCATAATCCTGAGAACATGCCATAGGAGCAGACATCTGCATGTTAATTAACACTACAAACTCTCAAACTCCCCTTTCACTTCTTTTCAGCACGACTCCCAAAGGCGTACGGGAGACTGGGGGAAGCGATTTGTTCAAAGCGAGGGAGGGGAGGGAGGGGAGGGGGGCAAGAAAGAAAGTTGCGAGGCCTCCTGACCAAGGGGTTGAGAGACAAAGGAGGCCCTGTCTGCTCAACGCAACGCCAAACTGAGCCCGTTGCCTCTTTTGTCCCCCCCCCCCCCCCCCCCAAACCTTTCCATCACAATGTGCATTCTGCTGTCTTGCTTTCAACCCTTCTCCACCCCTCGCCGCTCCCTCCCCGCCTCTAAAAAGAACCAGCTTGACCTTCGACCCCGCGCAATTCAAACTAGTTGTCATTCAAAATCAACCAGCAGCCCTTTTCTCCTTTCTTTTTTTCCCCGGAGTTATTCTCATCACGGACATTTTATGTGATCACCTCTCTGTCACATGATGGTAGAGTCCAAGGAAGAGTATGATGTCGTCTGATGAAGAGATAAAACGTTTGAGACCCCCCCTGTTCTCCCCCGCCGCACCAACGCGGGAACACACAGGTGGTTTCAGCTAAAAAGACGGACTGAGTTGCAGTTAATCCGTTGAGGTAATATTTGGACTGCAGCGTAGACACGGTGGAAACGTGCCCACGTGTGTGTGTTTGGAGTTACACGTAGCACACAAACTGTGGCTGGAATGTCATTTAGTATTTGCTTTATAGCTCATAACAGCCACTTTTGGGTTGCCAGATTTAGATTTAATTTGCATTATATTAATTTAAGTGAAGGATCGGCAGTTGCAAGCCGGATTAACTTCAGTGATTTTTTTATGCCAAAATGTGCTGCAAAAGTTACGTTTCCTCACAGTTGAGTCACAGTCCCCAGTGAAGGAATTTCGTCAGATGCATCCACACGCACAAAGGCGGGAGAGTAAGTGTAAGCATGCATAGGGGCACACACACACACACACACACACACACACGCACCTCAACAGCCTAGCCATAAAGGGATTTAGCCCCAGACTGCTGGAATCAGACATTTCAATGGCGCTCAGTGGGGTTTCCATGGCTATTCCATGTACAGAGGTAATAAGAGGGGGACCCTCGCCTCGGGCAACGGGGACAAATTTACATCTCAAGCAGGGCGGTAAAGACCCCTTCCCCTTTTTTGCCCCTCCCTTCCTGCTCCAGCATAACGGTCTGTGCCTCTCAGCACCCCTTCTCCCCCCCCCCCCCCCAAAACAACACTTTCACCGCCACCACTTTATGCTGCTTCCTCACACAATCCTCACTCGCTGTCACACACAGTTTTCTTAGGCGTTAAGCTCCAGTGTTCCCTCTTGTACACCCTCTATCAATTCTAAAGCGTCCTTGTTGGGGTGTCTCTCTTTCTTCCTTTCTTTTTCCTCTCAACAGGAGGAATCCTGCCTCACTTCACCCGGGCCGCCTTTGATCCAAACGACTCAGAGCTTCTCTATTTTCCTCCTCGAAAACAACGAATGAAATAAAAAAAATTAAAAAAAAATCACTTCCACTTTAATGATCCCAATGAAAGAATGCGAAACAAAAAAAATACATGAAAGATACAGGAATTTGATGGCCGTTCCTTTTCTTTCTTCTCGCCTCTCTATCCAAGATTCAATCGTTGCGTACCGTCACCCCCCTGAACAAAAACATCAATACCTAAAAAAAGAAACTCCATTTGCATTTCATGGAACAAAACAAGGGGCTGGCAACCAGCTTCCCTTAAAATAGTTTGAGCTCACTCATCAGACTTGTTAAAAGGGATAAAAAACTTGTTTAGAAAGTTCAAACTTCCTCAAGCCTTTTCCTATAGATCCCCCCCCCTCCCCACCCGACGCACTCTTCCTCGACTGCTGCGGGCTTTTTTTGGGCTACCTGCACCAGCGAAAGCCTGCCTCAGGGCTGAGATTAGTGCCTGTCCAGAAAGGTGTGTGTATGTGAGTGTGTGCGTGTTTGAGTGAAACACAGAGAGACAGTAAGGTAGAGAGAGAGAGAGAGAGAGAGAGAGAGAGAGAGAGAGAGAGAGATCGACCTCTGTGGCCCCCCCCCTCCCTCCCTTTCTGCAGCAGCGCGGCAGCCTCACCTGTGGGGCACTGGCAGTGGAAGGCGTTGATCTTGTCGATACAGTTGCCGTTGTTCAGGCAGGGGCTGTGGGCGCACTCGTCCGTATCGACCTCGCAGAACTCCCCCTCGTAACCTGTCCAATTAGCAAAGGAGGACCAGCAGGGAGTTGGATTGGTTGGCCACCGAGAGGCGTTTTCACACTGCTGCTTTTATATGTATAAACATATATACTGCTGCAGTTCTTTTCTTGATTAATCATAGTCAAAAATGTATGTTTAAGGTGACATCATTTAATGGTTGACACATAAAGACGTAAAGCCTCCCAAAAGACAAAGCAGCTAATCCCTCATCAATTATTTAAAGAGCAACCGGTTACTTACTAATCAACTAACCGGTTCATCTCTTTTTCAAGATTAATAGATCAATTATTTTCTTGCAACAGTAGCTGAAAATTGTAAAACAGCCCTTCTGTGACACCGTCAAAGGGCTCGTAGTATCTGACCTACAGCTCAAAACCCAAAGACTTCAACCATGAATGATATAAAACAGAGAAAAACGACAAATCCTCTACCTCTTTTTCTCTCATTTAATGGATTAAACTATTTTAAGTCTTTGTGACTTAATTTATTGCAATTCATCAATATAAATCCACCAAATAGTTTCAATGTGCACATTTGAAGAGCCACGTGAGCATGAGGGGTTTTTTGTACCAACTTACCTGGCATGCAGATGCAGTGGAAGTCTCCTATTTGGTCCAGGCAGGTGGCCTCATTCATGCACGGGTTGGAGATGCACTCGTTGATGTCCAGCTCGCAGCGCGGCCCCACGTAACCCCGCTGGCACTTGCACTGGAAGGAACCTTTGGTGTTGATACACTTCCCTGCGTGCTCACACGGGTTGGAACCTGTTTGAACAGATAAGTACTTTCAGCCTTGGCGAAACGGGCCCGCTTCGTGTATGTATGACAACCAGACGATTTGGGGGTGGGGGGTTAATGTTGTTTGATGAAGTCAAACCGGAGCCACGACTGTGTGATCAACACAATAATCCCCATGAGGTTTATTGCGAATATGGCCACAAATATGGCCGTTATCGCAATAATGGTTGAACAGCTCCCTGAGCGAACAACGGTTGAAAGCAAGCAGTTTAGGCTGAAAGAGATTAAGGTCAATAAGGTCAATAAGGTGGGGTAGTGTGACTTTTACCCAGGGAGCACTCGTCCACATCCTGATCGCACGAGGCTCCGATGTATCCCGACGGGCAGGTGCAGAAGTGGTTCCCGCTGACGGGGTTGGTGTCACAGTTGGAGCCTTTTTGACAGGGGTTGCTGATGCAGGCGTCGTCCAGCTGGCACAGCAGTCCTGGTGGTGACCCACACAAGAGATGGACTTAACCTCCTCCCGTACAGTATGACGCACTACTACAAATGCACATGGCAAAACGTGTCTTGGGTTAAATATCCCATTTTATTTTGGGGAAGAAACCTGCCCACTTTTCAGTGGTCGATCACGTACAAAGGATCTGATTTATGTCCCTTTTACAACCGTGCACCATTTAAAAGTGACGTTTCACTGGGGAATGAAGATGCTTTTTGCCGTATAAGTGTGTTGCACATTGACATAAAACCCTTTTCCTGACAATTTCCTGTCAATCGGATCAAAGGTGCAGGTACCTGTGCGGCCGTGGGGGCATTCGCAGTAGAAAGAAGCCACGCGGTCGTGACACGTGGACCCTTGGTGGCAGGCGGCGCTGGCACAGTCATCGATGTTCTCGCTGCAGTCATCGCCGGTCCAACCGTTCACGCACACGCACTGGTAGCTGCCGTAGGTGTTGTGGCACGTGCCGCCATTTTGGCAGGCGTTGGGCATCAGCTGGCACTCGTCGACGTCCTCTGTGCAGAGCTGACCTGCGGGGGGCGGAGCGGCGGATCTGTTTACCGACATGCCCCATCTCCATCTTAAGTTGCTCGGATCTGATTGAAGTGATCAGCTGACCTGTGAACTCTGGTTTACACTGGCAGTTGTAGGTGTTGACTCCATCTACACACGTCCCTCCATTCTGACACTCGTGACCTGGACAGTCATCGATGTTATGGTTGCAGTTTTTTCCCGTAAAACCTGAAATGAAGAGTGAAATATGAGCAAAAGGCTCCTGCCGGGGGCCTCCAGATTTTCAGTTACTAATTTCTCCGATTTCAAGAGAGTGAAACTAACTCTTCAGTTAAATGTGGTCAACCGTGTTTTTCCTCCCGAGGAGAGATGGCAGATGTATCCTCTTGAGGTCTGCGGAGACCTTGCTGTGTAATAACATGTACTCTGCTGTACAGTTACAGGCTGTAACCACTGGACTGCACATGTGGCACCAGCGTAAAACCAGCGATGGAATGGGATTCATAACAGCAATGTGTTATTAGTACTCAGTTCTAATGGGAATAAACATTTTCAGTGTGTGGAACGGGACACCCTCTAACGGGCATCATCATTTGACCGCACAAGATGAAACAAGGACCCACAACGATGCTCCATGATGCTTTTTTCAAACTATTCCAAAGTTCACATTTAAGGGGAAGTTATATTCCTTAGGGGTAAAAAAAATAAAAACAAAAGGATTTTAAAGAAAGGTGTTTTCAAGGGACAGCTTGTTATGGACTCAGTGGTCAACAGACAAAGACCAGGCAACTTTAGTCTGTGCAAAGGCGGCGAGGTGGAGGGCACGACGAGTCCCAGCAAGCTGCGCTCCACACTGCTACGTGAAAAGGATGTTGCCCTTTCACCATTTCCTTATGATAAGCCCCCAGGTCTTCCTGCTCTGCCTAGAGCAGGAACACACACAGATGTATGCAAAAAAACGCACGCACAAGCAGCAACACCGGCGCCTTAAATGACATCATCCCCCTGAAAGCACCAACAAGCGGGCAGTAACGTTTGAATTTAACCTGACGGAATATATCACTTTAATTCCACAGGATCTGGTTGATATTTTACCTCAAAACCTTTCTACTAACTAAAATAACAGTAAATGTGTTACAGACGAAGTCACCAATCCCGTCTCCACCAAATATTTAGGTCTAGAGGCTCGATGACGCAGCAAATATTTGTCGGCTAAAATAGTGCTAGTAGCCTTCAAGTAAAAAAAACCCTCCAACCCCCCCCCCCCCCCCCCCCCACACGGGGTCACCTCCCTACCTGGCACACAGGAGCACTCGTAGCTGGTCTCTCCCTTCTGGATGCAGGTGCCTCCGTTGTGGCAGGGCGACGGGTTGCATGGCAGGTAGCGGCTCTCGCAGTACTTGCCCGTGTACTCCTGCGGGCACTGGCAGCGGAAGCCGCCGAACTCGTTGACGCAGGCACCGCCGTTCCGGCAGGGCGACGGGCTGGCGTCGCACTCGTTGACGTCCTGTTTGCAGGACTTGCCGGAGAAGGACGGCGCGCAGGTGCAGATGTACTGAGAGTCGATGGCGGAGCACTGGCCGCCGTTGGCGCACGGGTTCGAGGCACACGGGTCGGCTTGTTGGCACAGTTTACCTGAGGGCCCAGAGAAAAGAGGCTATAGTATCGGCTACATTGCACCAGTCATTTATTTTTTGATGTATAAGGAGGCATAAATCTGTAGTTATCGTCTAGTATATCACCTCACAACCCTTCAGATATGTCCCGAGTTACTGCCGAGTTAAAAAACCCTGCATCCCTCGTGCTACCTCCTTGTGGTATTGTTCTGTGTTACCTGACCATCCAGGTGGGCAGCGGCACTTGTAGGTCTCGAGACTCTCCAGCTCGCAGGTGCCTCCGTTGCGACACGGCGAGCTGACGCAGACATTGTTGAGAGGCGTCAGGCAGCGGCGGTCGGTGAAGCCCAGTTTGCAGGTGCAGTTGAAGTCCACCGCGTTGCCCTTGGACACGGCGCGGCACGAGCCGCCGTTCGTGCATGGCGAGGAGGCGCACGGGTCACGGAACTGGCAGCTGCTTCCCACGTATCCGTCCCGGCACCTGAGGAAACACAGGGGGAGGAATGAGACGGATTTTTGGAGGAGATGAATGACTGATGAATGGCGCATCTTTATC
Source organism: Gasterosteus aculeatus (assembly GCF_964276395.1). Lineage (NCBI taxonomy): Eukaryota > Metazoa > Chordata > Actinopteri > Perciformes > Gasterosteidae > Gasterosteus > Gasterosteus aculeatus. Next base: position 19,470,964 of record NC_135701.1, on the reverse strand, counting down.
TCAGGTCTGACCCTCGTTTGAAAACTAGTATTTCCTTTTATCTGTTATCTGTAAAAGGCTCAGATAACTACATAGTGTGGTTACTTGACGCCAACAATATGGAATTTTCCTTTTCATGCAGCCTAGGTTATATAAACGACTGATTCAAGATTCTGAGCTTTGGGCCCCCATATAAGTAATTATTTATTAAATAACATCACGAAGCCAAACAATTTCCAGATGATCTCATAAAATCCTCCTGAAAGATAAATCACTCAACTAATAAAAGTCTGTTCTTTCTCTGTTTGAAATTAGCATGACAAAGAGTGGACTCGGTCAAAGGGGATTCACAAACACCATTTTCTTCCATCCAAGTTTCTTCAGCGGAGGAAGAGGAAGAGTTCACCGGGGTAAGACAACACTGGCCCGAGGGTCATCGCCTCGCTTTGCTACACTGCACACAAATCAGCTGCTCGGGTAACAAACGGGACGAAACATCCATTTCTCTCAAACGACTTGTTTTTACAACGCGGCAACGCGGCGATGACAAACCGCGCTTCAGACAGGACATTCGTCTTTCTCCCGTGTCCCCCCCCAAACAATGTGTTTAAGGCTGTAAAACGGAGTGTGTGGGGGGGGCAGAGTCCTGTGATGTCTCTCACAGGTTGAGTCATAAACGCATTTCGGACCCCAGCGAACAAGTTCCCAGAGAGAGAGAGAGAGAGCGCGACCCTGGGACACATTCTCACATTAACAATTACAATGGAAGGAGTTGAAGGGAGTCCCCTGAGAATACGCACGGCTCAACAAAGAGGGGCCACACACACGCACAGCGCGCACGCACACACTCTGTCTTTCCGAGCGTGCACACCTCAAATGACATGACATTGACAAACATTTCCTAATACCCAATATTTGCGTGATTTATTATACAAACATGCCAAATAGTTCCTTGTTCCTGCTTTTTTGAGGATGTGCTCTCTTGTTTTGAAGCGTTTGCTAAAAGCAGAGTTGGTCATTTCAATATTTTTGTTGACATCTCATTACAGCTCGACAGCAATCGATGCTTTGCTAAAATAAAAAAAGCGATACCAATCCAGGGGGCAGAGTCAGTCGTGCAATAAGCCCATGCGTCAGTGGATGACAGGGTGTGAGTGGATTAATGATGTTTAAGTGCTTAAAGTTGCCCAAAGACAAAGAAAAGCACAGCCCATTAACCACTTACTGACAGGACGGGCTACCTGCCTGTCCACCTGACCGGCCCAACAATAGCCACGTCCGTTTTTTACCTTTATTATGATATTCTCATGTTCATAATGACAATGAATTTTTGGGGGCGTGGCTTTGCAGGGAGGCCTGAAGGTTCGGGTTCGGGTCAGTGTTGCCAACTTGGGGACTTTCTTGCTGGATCAAGTTTTTTTTTTGGCAAGCACTTTCATTTGAAAAGACTCAATAGCGGCGACGACGAGAACAACCCCGAAAAAAACAACAGAAAACTTGCAGCTTTCGGAATTCATGCTCCTAATCCGTCGTTTCCAGAAGCGAGGGGACGGGAAACGCAGCCATCGCGGCACCTTTCAGCGGCCCTCAAGTCTGAAATGCGCTCGCTTTGACCCTTTTGTCAGCACTCATTCATCCGGAGAACAGGGCGGCATCTATGGCACAGTGTTTGAGCTGCAAGCCGACGGCATGAAACTTCAAAGGCCCTCGCCCCCAACCTAGACGCCCGGTATTCTTCCCTCCCCGGGGAGGATATCAGACAGGAGATGGGAAGAGGATGAGAAAGAAGAGTCGATGGCGCTGCCTGAAAGATTTGTGGAGCACGAATTCCTGCACGCAGGGAAATCACACGGGGGAATGCCTCGAAAATCTAAATCTCTGCGACTTTTTTTTTTCCATGAATACGCTGCGCTTTGCTCTCACGCAGAAACGACGCCGCATGAAACTTCCGGGCCGACATCAAAGCGGCCGTCCCACAGAAACCCGCTGCCCCCCCCTCAAATACCTGACCAGAGTCAGCCAGTCTGTTAGCCCCGAGGGGCTGGCAGGACCACGTCCCCAAACATTCCCAGGGGGTCCAGTGTGTGTCTGTTTGTGTGCGTCTGTGTGTGTGTGTGTGTGTGTGGGGGGGGGGGGGGGGGGGGGGTTAGGGCGACAGGGTTGCATGTGTTTAGACAAGAGTCCCCCTCTCAGGGGATTAGGCGGCCTTGGGACGGCGGTAAGGAAAAGAAAACATCACATGCTACGCTGCCGCTGCACAAACAGCGGCCGTGAGCGCCGAGCGGCACCTCGGCTCCGTGTCGCTCCGGCCCGCCATCGCTGGAGCGTGAAGGTTGAAGCAGCACCGGCGTCGGAAGCTGAAAGTCTAACGTGGAAATAATGAACCCAGAGTCAAGTGCATGTTTAAATAATGAGAGAAAGGCCCCCAAAACACACAAATAACGTTTATTCTATTACATATGTAGATTGCACTGCACTTTAATGCTTTTCTGCACTTGTGGTGAGTTGTTAAATCTGCATTCTTTTGTCATAATTTAAACTTTAACTATATAAACTAAAGATACTGTAACTTTTTTTCTTTTCCACTTTTAATTTTGATTTAATAGGACAGATAAGCAGCACATGGAAAAATAAAAATTCTTCTACATAATTTGTGATGGTCCGTATCGAGGGCAGTGTGTGTGTGTGAGTGTGTGTGTGTGTGCGTGTGTGTGTGTGCGTGTCAGGCCCAGCGGTGGCGGGTGCTGAGGTCGTGAGGCGCCACACGAGCTCGCTGGAAAAAGGGCCGCCGGGAGCAGGTGCGCATGTTAATGAGGAGACGGCAGCTGCTGCACCCGGCCATTCAGAGCCCCCCCTCGCCCCCCCTCCCCCCACCTTCCCCGACCTCCTCCCACCGACTCCTTCCTCTGCATGGCACTCATCCATCTACCGGCCTCCAGCCCCGACGGACACAGCGGCCAATGAAACATCCTTTTAGAATTAGTCGATTCCAAATAACTCTTAAAGTTAATGTATTTGAAGAATAAAGCTGCCGCGCTACATTTTTTACAGTGTTGGAATCTGAATGGCCGCCCCCACCCCCCCCTCCTCTCCCCCCGGCCTCCTCTCCCCTTACTACTTAGCAGAAAAATGGACAGCGAGCGAAGAGGAGAGCGGGAGAGAGAGCGAGCGAAGGATGAGTGGGCCCATTGTCTCCCCCCCCCCCCCCCCATTCATAGTCGACCTCAGGCCGGGCGTACTCAGCTGTTACACCTCCTTTCCCCCCCTCCCTGTCCCCTCCAAAAAATAATCTTTCTCTTGATCGTCTTTCATTATATATGGCTCATCCCCGAAATGTTTTTCTCATCATCGGGTTCACTTCCTCCGTTCAAAGTCGTGCGGTCGCTGGCATCCGCTCGCCCCCCCCTCTGTGCATCCCCCCCCCCACACACACGCACACACCTCCTCCCATTGCATCGGTAAGTAACCACTGGTTACTCCCACTGGAACTCACGTCCAAGTCAGAGCTGCCGGGCGACGTTCTGTTTGAGGCCAAAGAGAAGCTGGGAATCCCAAACACACGCAAGCCGCGGGACAAACAAAAGGAGTCTGAGAGAAAAGGAGCTGGAACTGGTTTGGTTTGGTTTCCAAAGGGAGAAAAAAAAAAGAACCCAAAGGGTTTGCACGTTCAGAAGGACTTTTAGTGATTACTCAAAAGAGCCCCCTGTGCTCAACCACGAGGCCCACCGGCCGTCTCACTTCTCTGTGGCTCCTTCAAAAATGGACGCCTGGCATCTGCGCCTCGCAAAAACCGTCTCGCACCGAGGCGCAGAAGACAAACAGGCGGAGACGCCGCAACGCGCTCCGGCTGAGGCAGCACACGCTGGGCAAAGAATGCTAACAGTTTGCTCTTTAACTTGGCGGGAGCCCGTCAAATAGCACCAAACTGCCTTCCACGGGCAGCAGCCTCTACTGCCTCAACGAGAGGACCAACTTAAAAACAAGTGTGTGTGGGTTGATGGGAGGGGGGTGGGGGGGGAGGAGGGGGGACAAAAGATATTCAACGACTCTTTTATTGAGTGTCGGCTGCATTCAAAGCAAACAGAGAGGAAAAGCAGCTGCTTCAACAAGACAAATCTGCCGGCAGCAGGTAAACCGGGCCGCTGGAAAGGTAAATAAAGAAGACATGAAAAGAGGCGCACAAATCAGAAGCTGAGCAAATATCGGGTGTTGGGGAGGTATCGTGTGACTGCAGGACAGCGGTGGAATTATCTCGGCGGTAAGGCCGATACTGTTATTATCTTCGCTGTCGTCGCGGCCATTGTTCTCCTCCGCGCTGGCCGCCTCTTCTTCTTCTTCTTCTGCGGCAACCCCCGCCGCAGTAACCCGCGGCAACAGGTCCGCGGCACTGACGGGATGCTGATACTGACGGGGGGGACTCGAGCCCGCAGCAGATGCCGCGGTGACATCTGACCCCCGGGCCAGGCGTCGCTCTGAAGGGGCTTTCCTCAGTGCCGGGGCCAATCTGCCATCTGCCACCTCTCTGAGGTCACATGCAGACGGGGGTGGGGGGGCTTTGAACGTATAATATGTGGGCTACACATGTGCACTGTATACAAACAACAACCTGGAGAGAGCACTTTTCGGCAGCTGTACGAACCCCAATTTGTATCCGTTTTAAGAAGCTTAGAGAATTAGGTTGTGCATTTATACAATTACTGTCCCTGGCAAAGCTGTGTGGGAGAAGGTATCAGCGTCTGTTTCCATCGCTGTGAACCTGGTGGGTAACATTACTTTAGGTGTAGTCTTTGTTTGTCCCACTTATGTGGGTATTTGTTATTATGACAGAAATTAAATCATTTCAGGGTGTTAGATTAACAAAACAATTCTGAATTGATGATATTTAAACAATCATAAGTCACAGCCAAGGATGGTGATAAATGTAAATTAAGAGTCATGCATTGACATTTAAAACATACATGCCCCTCATGTTTGACCCCCCCCCCATCCCCCCACGCGCTCTCATTTCCTGGCTGTTTGGTCCTGTGCCTGCTTTAAGTCCCATTTAGCCTCCTGTAATCTGTTTTTAAAGCGTCGCCCCAAGGTGAGGTGACATTTCATCCACATGTCCCCCTCTTGTGTTCCCCCAGGAGCTTTAAGCGGGTAACCGCCGACTCGCCACCACTCGAGACAAATACCGACCCCGAGCTTCAATCACACAAGCCAGTGAAATGAAAATAGCCGTTGGGCTAAAAACCATAGCTGTTGTTTGTTGTGGAGCTGAAACCAAAGTTACCAGCAAATCCTCACCGGCTGCAGAAATTACAGGGGAAAGGCCGTCCCTCGCTCCCTGTCCTTACACCCATCCGTCTTCTCCTTCCTCTCTAATCGTACGGGAGAGCTGACCTGGCCGGCCCACATCTGGCAGCCTCCATTAGAGACCGTGTTTATTTGGGAGCGTTATGGACACGGCCCATGGGAAAGAGTCAATTTCCCCCCCGGGACCAACCACTCTGTGTGTGTGAGTGTGCGTGTGTGTGTGCGTGTGTGTGTGAATGTCTTGAGAGTCTTAGCAGCTCTAATGACTTCTGCCACTGCCGACTTTACAAGGCTGGGAACCACTTTGGGGCTTTGCGCGTCTATCTGCAACTGGACACTCAGGTTGCGTCTGTGCACAACGACTTCACAAGTCAGAAGTCGGCAGGATTTCCCTCCCAGATTGTATAAGCTGCACCGTTTATTTATGTATTTAACTAAATCAACTGTTGGCTGTTAACGGCTGTTTATTTAAGTCATTTTTAAAAAAAGAGGAAACGCCACGCTCATCGGGGGGAAAAGGGAGGTACGTGTACTTTCTGCTAAAAGATACAGTAGTCATGTAAACTGCGTTAGAATGTTCAGACAGAGTCGACAAATAATCCCAGTAGTTTCAGGTGCCACTGCAGTTGTTCTGGCGTGAAGAGTCACTATAGGAGTTTTTGATATTAATCTGTCTTACTATCTGCATCGATGCTTAACTGCACCACCAAAGCCGTTGCAAGTGTGTGTCAGCGGCGACTGAAAGGTAAAGGAACACCCGGCGGGCCGAGTAAATCTTTTCCTGTGTGGAGGTGAATCGGCCAAAACCACAAGTAATCGCGGGTATTATGGAGGATGCTGCAGCCCACGGGACAGGTGGTCTGGCTGAAAGTAAAATATAAAGAAGGAGAAATGAGGAAGTGTGCCCAGTGTCTTTGTCCCACAACACGCACACACACACACACAAGCTGTCCGTCCTCTCGGCCTGCGATCAAAGTTTGTGTGATTCGCCTCGGCGTCTGATCCTCCGAGTCACCCCCACCGAGCCGGGAACGCTCCGGCGATCGGTCCTCCTGCCGGCGGGAACCCGACACCGGCGGCGGTGACCAAAGCATTAAAAGCCTCGTGCTCTGTGTTCCTCCGTGCGTGGTGACGCGGCCAGATGCGGCACCTTTTCTTGCCCCCCCCGGGGGGGCCGCTCTGAGGCTGTTTCCCGACTCCTGAATGCGATCCATGAGTACTGTCTTGTGTGCGGCGACGGGCTCATCTGACCAGGGCCCGAACAGAGGTCCCATTAATGAGGAATCCCCAGAACAAGGGCGCGCTTTCATTGAAGCGGTTGCATAACGCGGCGATCCAGCGAGGAGTTGGAAGACTCTGCTGGTTATCTTGTGCAAACACGGGAGAATCCGACCCGGGGAAAAGAATTCTCAATAGTTATTTGAAGAAGTATTCCTCCCAGTCCGGCTCCACGCACACACCAAGCGCCACGCCTCCATCTAACCGGAGAACCCAACCGGGCTCTCAACGGGCCGTCAGTTGTGAGGTTGGCGATCCCTCAGCGGCATCCCTCCTCGCCGGGCATCTCTCGCCTCTCCGGGTGGAGGGAGGGAAGCGCTTTGATTTCGGCGGCCGTTGTGCCTGCTGGAATCTTTGCGAGTTCTTTTCCCTCCGGTCGGGATTGGGCCCGCTGCCTGAACGAGGGGCCTCCTGCACCCCGAGCTGTTTGGAGATAAACTTCGGGATGTCACGGGGTCAGATATGAGGAGGGGGGGGGGAGGTATTCGCGGTATGGCATGTCGAGTAGGCATCGCTCTCGGGACTAAATAAAACCGAAGCATCCGATCCCACTCGCGCCGCTTTGACACAAACACTCGAGTTCAAAAGCGGCGGCTTCCTGATTGAGGAGGAACTAACTGGTGATGCTGTCAAGGATGGGGAGGAAAAAAACGCCTGGATGTTGCAGGCAGATTAAAACCAATTACCTCTTTACCTTTAACAAAAGCACTAATGAAGGATTCAGCATGTAAAATCAGTGAAACGTGATTGTTGGATTTGAGAAAAACATCACAGGGGTGTGATCAGGGTCTTCATGGTCCTGGATGGAGATGTCATGAAACTATAATTACAAAGATTTTGGCAATATCTCAAATTTAGAACCAAATCCAGCAGCGACCTGAAACCTCACTCACAGACGGCACGATTCTTTTGGAATAAATCCTTTTAGGACCTCGTATCACTGCGACAACGTGTTCTAATAGGAATGCATACAAATGAGAACCCTGAACCAGTAGAATTAAACCCATTTTCTTGTTATCAGAAGATGTTCACGACTGGAGCCAAAGGGACGGTTTTATCTGTGTTTTGTTGGTGAATTTGTTTGTCATGTGAATATCTTGCTTAACTTGTGGAACACGCGTTTTTTCCTCCCGGCCCTCTGGTGGTCCAGTGACGTTTTTAAACACATCGCTTGCGCGCCCAAAACCCCTTTTGAAAGCCTAAGGATGTCCATCTCCGTGTTTAATTGGCAGAGTCTGGTGCAGGCGGACAGCGCAGGGGCACAATGACGGCTTTGTTGCCCTGTGAGGAGGACGGGGAGGAAGGGGGAGAGGAGGGAGGAGGAGGGGGGGGGGGGGGGTCGAGGGGTGAATAACACGACCAGACCAAATTAAGATGTGGCGGGAGGCCAAGATGGCCGCCCTGGCTGTCTTACAGTTTGGGGAGCGGCGACCCAACCGGCCCCAGTCTAGTCGCCCCGGCCGGCGGGCCGCCCGGATGGGAATAAGATCCGGCAGCAAAGCGGGGGCTATTGTTTAAAAATAACAATAAAGAGAGAGTCCTGCTGGAGCTTATTGGTTCATGTGGACCGACAACATCTACAAATTATAGGAAGAGGAAAATGATTCCATTTTTTGAGATGGTTAAAACACAAGCACCCAATGCCATCTGTCCAGGGGAATGAGAGAGAGAGCATTGAGGAAGGGACACAATCCCAGGAGAGAGGAGGGGTTTTGGGGGGGTAGGAGAGGACGGGGTCTGAGGGTCTCTCTGGGAAGCCTCACCCAGATTAGTCACACAGAATTAATCGCAGCGGAGAACAATGGTCGCCGAGCTTCTGGCAACCCCAGCTGTCGCTCCGTGAAAGAAAAGAAAAGCAAGATTTAGGGCTGCGAGGGCTCGGCTGCAGACGGGAGAGTGTGGTGGCAGTCACACACACACACACACACACACACACACACACACACACACACTCTCTCGTTGACCCCTGTCCTCATCAATGTCCACTCATTTCTGTCTCAGTTCTCGGACCATTTGCCTCCCGCAAATAGCAACACTGACGTGAGCATCCTTCTCCCCCCCCCCCCCCCCCCTTTTCTTTTTTACAGACCTCACATGTCAACCCCAAAATCTGAGTCATGTCAAATTGCGGAGAACTTACCTGCACTCTGCGTTGCCAGTGGCTTCACACCTCCCCTGGTTCAAACACGACTCCGTGGGCGTGGAGCATCGTAGACCTGCAGAGGGACACTTTTAAAAACACCTGCACGAACTTGCGAGAACTTTGAGGCAGTTGTGATGCTGTTTTTTTTTTTCCTCAGGTGATCTCTACAAATAGCACGTGTTATCCTCCATAAATGTCAAGTCTAGTCGCGACACTTGGCACCTCAGAAGAAGCTGTGGGGGGGGGGGTTGTGTTACTTTTGTGGGGAACGGGAGGGGGGGGGGGGGGGGGCAGATGCGCGCTCCTCTCTGCAGCTGTCCCAGTGAGAAGGTGCCATTTAGGGGAAGCAACACAGCTTTGCAATGATTAAAACACACACACACAAACACACACACACACACACACACACACACACACACACACAAGCTGCTCTGAATCCAAACTGCAAAGGCGATACACGCTATGAAGTGTTTGCTGGACAAGTGCGCTCCAACAGCAGCCGGGGGGGCGAAGCGCTGAATGCAACAAGTTGAGCTCAACAGCGAATACAAAATAGTTACATTTTCACATTTGTATTTGTTCGCATTTCGTTACATCTGTCCTACACACACGCACACACACTCACACACACACTCACACAACTCTGGCGCGCGCGCAACTCACCTCGTGCTTGTGCTATCAGCGACAACAAGAAAGTTAGTTTCACAAAGAAAATATGCATTCCTTCTGGTTTAAAATGGTTGTACAAATCCACGTGGGTTTTTTCATAGATCCGATAGTGTGTCTTCGCCTCCGGTAGAAAAAAAATAGACCCCCGAGCGGCGGCGAGAGGTTCGGTTCCTCCGCGAGTAGGTCCACAGAGAGGCGCTGCGCGGTGCTGTCACTTCGGGTCCCGGGTTGGAAATGGCTCGAGCGCACGCGCTCCTCCATCCGCCGCAACGAGGGGCGTCATTCTTCCCGACGCGCGCGCACGCCCGCGCGCACACGCAGAGAGGCGCGAGTCGTGCAGCTCGCGCAAGTTTGTTCCGTTTTTTTCCAGCGTTTGTTATTTCCCGGGCGTTTTTGCTGCGTGGTGATTGGCTAATTAACAAGATTGACTCGATAGCAACTCAGTGTAAAGGAAAGTGAACAGGTAGCATTAGTTTGTGCAGTAATTAGTTAGTCCCTATAATACGATAAGTTTGCCCTTTGGCGGGAACACACATGATTTACTACATAGATATAATACAGATACAGATAGATGTATTTACTTTTAGTGCTTTTGCAGTGACTCGCTTTTTTTCTAAAATGAAACATTTTAATATTGTTCAATCTTCTCAACAAAGATACAAGAAATTTAAAAATATTTTAAGAATTCAACCTTTGTAAGTCAAACAGAACATGAACCACGGTTAACACAAAACAGAACAAAATGATCAATTGATCCGAGTAAGCAGTTTTTTCAGAGTTGAGTCCATGAGTCAACATCTGCAAACTTTGCATTAATTCAAAATGTTAAAGATCTCAGATGACCGCCAACGCTTTAAACATTAATGTATAAAACATGAAACATTGTTTTGACTGACAGCCCAGTCATTTTTTATTAATTTAAAGCACCCCAGAAGATACAATTACATTTGTCGAATAAACACTGGAAACCGGTGGTTGTATCTTTGCAACTGAAAGGATCCTATCCATCCATTACCACAAATATCATCGCGTCACCACCTGAGCCTGGGAAGCAGCCAGTTACGATCTTCTCCCCAGATAAATAAACGCTGACAGCAACTCGCGTGAGTTTTTGCAGAGTCGTCCTGCACGGAACCAGGAGAAGTTTCCCATCGGGCGGTTGTGAACGCAGTCCGAGCGGCTTCTCACAGGTATCTGCCGCCGATCACAGGTGGAAAAGAGCGACTGATAACACGCTTGTTTACGTAGTCCTACATTCTCCAGCTGGGGTCAGAAGTTGAGGGTTGAAATAGAGTTTATTAATCTTTACCTGGTTAAATAAAGGTCAGATTTTCTATATCTAGTTGGGATTAAAGATAGTAATAGAGATCTAGATCTTTGTAAACAGGCTAATGCACTAAGTGTCGGATCCAGAATTTATAGAGTTTGATATCAGAGACAAAAAGTCACAATCTCCACTTTTATGACAACCTGCTTAGGACGAAAATTACATTTGATAAAACATAAAACAAGGCGATCGTTTGAGGGGTCACTGCAGTTACACACGGTGCTGATATAATCAATAGTGCAGGATAACTAGATAATTAGATGCAGTTATTCGGGATTTTTAACCGCACAGGAGGTAACTGTTTTTTATCGACACCCTCAGGCCCTCATTTCGTTTTGTTTTCACTAACCACAAAGAGATGCGTTACAGGTGAAACAGTTGCCTGGGAGAATTCTTTTTTTTTAAACACAGGAGGCAGACGTTTGAAGCCCGAGGGGCAGACAGAGCGAGGAGGGGGGGGCGGACGGGTCAAACGGTTAAACGAGTCGCTGTAAAAAAAAAAAGATGGGGTCGTCGTGGCGCAGGGGTCGAGAGGGTGCACTGGGAACCGCAAGGTTGGTAGTTTGAGCCCCAGCAGCCCCAATGCAATGTCGCTTTGGATAAAAGCGTCAGCTAAATGACCTGTGACGTAAGATTGCAACCCACATGTCAATGATTCCACGCAGACTTTGTCATGTAAATGTGTCAGTCTGGTCCTCTCATAATCAGCTTTGGCCATTATCCCAGCTAGATTTCAGCTCAATCAGTCATTTCATTTAATCACCTTAAGAGGATAGACTGATTTCATTTGTTGTCTCGTATAATCCGATACAGTGTTTATGTCTACACACTGATTTTCAGAATATCTCACGCATCTGGGGGGAAGATTAGCATGTTGAAGCAGAAAAAAGGGACAAGATTACATTTGACTTTTGTTTGATTGGAGTCATAAAGTATTGTTAAAGTTAGTTAAAGTCTTCCTACATGATCCTCACACCTTCAAACGACAACTCTCTATCCGAACCGAAGGTGTGTGGCCCCGCTCGACATGTTAAACGCTGACCTTTGACCCCGGTCTTAATGCTGAGCTCCATCGGGATCACTGGCCGGCATCAACCAACACTTACTGACTTATTTCTCACGGCCGGTCACCTCCCGGGTGAGCAGGACAAGCGTGTGTTTTAAAGAAAAAGGATCCCCCCCCGTGCCACCGCTGCGACTTTTAGGACATCCTCAAACACACGCCTACAAAAGCTGTCTCTCTTTTAAACAACACGCCATTGTGCCGCTGTTCATTGTGGGGAAGAGAGAGGGGGGAAATGTTTTTAATGCATCACATTGTGAGGCGGCGAGTAAACAGGATTTGTGTTGATTTCCTCCTCATTGTGTTGACCTGGGGGTCGGGGTCGGTCCCGTCGACCGGTGCGGCGCAGATGGAGAGACCTGTTACTTACGTACTGTCAGCCTTGAGAAAAACCGAGGCAGCTGCTCACTGTTGGATCAAATCACACAAGTACGGCACGATCTGTCGACGCCCCGATTTCTGTCATTGTAGCTGACTAACGGGGGATTTCATTATCGCCAGAACGCAAAGTGATTGTTACTATCGGGCACTGGGGGAACCATCAGTTTGGTTTGATGAACCTGCACGTGCACAACCTGCATGGATGGATAATGGCGGCCACAAAGTTGGAGAAGAGGAGGTTGTTCTCACACGTGACTTTTGTGCCCGATGCACATCGGCGGAGAATCGACTCTGAAGGCCCGTTAAATGTTGTTTAAATTTAAAAGATTCTGCACTCTTTGAAGGGAAACAAAATAGACTTGTGTTTTTTAATATTTTAAGTACTTGCACATGTTACATTTTGCTGATGTTTTCTTTTCTTTTTTCATTCCGTATCGTCTAGTTTACTGGTCTGAGCGCAGCACATGCACACGTATGCGTCTCAGCACAGACCACATGGCATCAAATGAAACATGATTGCTCACTGAAATGGCTAAAACAAACATTCCTGCACCATTTTGTGAGACTGGGCTGATAATTTTGTTATTGCTATTCTCCATTGCCTTTTAGTATTTATTTATTTATATAGTATATTTTTTCAAACCAAATCCTCACTAATGCTTCCTCCTTTTTTGTGTTTTTTGAAACACTTAAAAAAAAACTTTAACACAGAAGATTTCCCCAAAGTTTGTATCAATAATTATTTTCCTTTACAGGCACAGCTTGTACTCCTCACCTTCGGCTGCTTGTTACGTTGGTGACCCAATACAAACCAGTTCAACTGCTGCGCTCACTGTATTTCATGAATGAGCAATCTGCCAAGAACGTCCCGGGTTGTTTAATCACTTTGCATAAAAAGGTCTTCTGTTGGCGCCTTGGAAGCGGCGTGTGGGTGGGCGCCGAGCAGCCTGCAGTGGCAGATGTTGTGTGCAAGGAGCAAGTCGGGACATGTTTATGTAACTTACTGTCATGCAGAGTTCTTGGCTGGTGTCTGTGGATCCGCTATTACAGAAGCGAAGGGAGAATAAGGCCAAAGCGTATAAATGCTCCATGAATACTGTACACAAAGTAGCACAGACTGTATGAAAAGCTTTAATGTCTCGATGTCGATCGTGATGAATTGTCCGATGTGAAAAAGATACGCCTTTATATTGCTGAAAAGCTCTTAAGAATAGATTTATTGATTGTACCTCGTCCAATGGGGTCATCGGAGGAAAGACTTTCCACCTGCAGTGGTTTTTAGTAGCAGAACCAGCAACTTTAATAACTTTAATATACTATATTATGTTATACTAACCCACAGCCTTATTCTACTAACCAATTGCATTAGCATTTCATTTCATTTTATTTTATTTTTTTAATTTCTTGTTATCTATTGTCTGTTTTACGTCTACTGTCACGCACCAACCGGCAAGACAAATTTCTTGTATATTTTGGCAATAAATGTTTCCTGTTTCCTGATTCCTGATCCTGAGGTAACAAATATACAATTAAAAAAAGACGACAGCGACTCCTAAAAAAAGCAAATGTTACTTAACCAGTAAATCTGGATTTTTTGGGGGACTATTTAGTGAGGTGGGTTCGTACACATTTAGCGTGCTATGAGGGTTTTGGTATTGATAAGACACAAGCTTTGGCTGCACAGAGTTGAGAGACTTAATTAGAAAACCAACCTCTAGAAGTGTCCATTTCGGTCTCTTAAGGATGATCCGATGCATCGTCAAACATCGTTTATTGTCAACGCATCGTCATGCTCTTCATGTGGAGAGGACCTGACATTTTTCCCGCCGACATCCGAAAAGATGCCCCCCCCCCCCCCCCCCCCCCCCCGCCCTCCCCTGCCTCTCCCGCCCCCCATCCCATCTGAGAAATGACCGTCTTCCAGCTGATTCTGTCGACAGATGTTCACTGAACAAAAATCCAGACGCTTGTTTGTTGCCTCTTCGGGACGCCCGGGGTCTTGTTTTGTTTGCAGAGAATCAGTGCATCCAAACCGTTTCTAATTATACAGTCTTGTTTACTGCGAATGCAGAGGCCCGTAAGGAGCGTCACGGAGGAGGAAAGAATCGACCCGCGTGCCCTCACATCCCGCTGAGGGATGATCGTCACATTAATTCCTGAACTGTTCCTCAGAGAGACACATTTTCATCCACACATTTGACAACAATGCCGTTATTTCCTCTCATTTCCAACCGCTGCATCGCTTTATAGCAAAAGAATCGTGCACAGAAGCTCGAGTCCCTTTTCCCAGGGATCACACCTTCAACACCGGGCGTTTAGAGTTATTGTCGGAATCACATCCAGCGCGGAGGCAATTCTTACCAGCGCGGTGTCCACTACGAAGCGTATACCTGAGGGAAGCGAAATGGGCCATTGTATTGCCGCGGTATTATTTCCTGAGTGTTTCAAACGCGGATTAATGTATCCTGGTGTGGCCGTATTGTTCGTATCAGGGAGGAGGGTTTACCGACTCTGTCGTTGAATTGTAGATTAGGTCGAGGATGTGGAGGTGAGGGCCGGTGGCTCCTGCTTTCCTGCAGCAGCGAGGTTAAGGGGAGGAGGCGGCCGCTGAGAGTCTCACCAGCTGAACTATGGGAAAAACTATGCTCGGAAGTACGGAGGGGTCTTACTTTCTGGGAAAAGAATAATGGTTCAAAGGTAACTCTTGACAAAATAACACCAATTTCCCTTAATCTCACACTAATCAGTGGATGAGGATCATTTTGTCTCCAGATTTGTGAATTTTTGTCAACAGTTGACAAAGTTCTGCTGAATCTGACCCAATTTACAGGATCAATTTACAGTTGTATTTTGTTAAAACACTAAAAACTGTGCGGTCGTACATTTGCGGGACAGAACTCAGATGCATTTACCTCAGCTAATGAACTATAAATTGAAATCAAAGCGTCCTCAACACAATGCAATTGCTGCATGGGGATCGTAACCGAGGGTTCACAGGGCGCTTGCTTCTTCTTCCACTTGCACTTTATCGGGCATAATTTCATGGCAAATCTCAATCACTGGCACAGTCACAACCAGTAACCTGTTTACAACCAGGTCAATCAGTCAGGACTCCTGACGCAGCAAATTAAAACACCATCAGGACGGCTTCCTGCGCCGCTCCGACCCATTAGGCTAATTGCACCAATGAAAGCTGGTTTGCTTCATGCCATTAACGGCGTCCATTTGTCCCTGTTACGTCCCCAGCAGCTGCTTCCCCGCATTGTGGCGCCCCGGCTGCGTTAGCACAATGTGAGGACGGCCGGGCGCAGCGGGTCAGCGTTCCTCCGGCACACAGAGGCACAGTGAAAGAGAGTCGTGGGAGGTCCAGGGACCCTGGTTCTGTTTTTGGACGCATAATCACAAACAGGAAGTCCCGGCAAGCCAGTCGCACGGGGCCACTTCCTCCTTTTGTTTACAGGGGGAGGTTGAATGAAATACCCAAAAGAAAAAGTTGTACCAGTGTTTGCGCCACCAGAATCCAATTTATCTCCAGTTGCTCTGTTTCTCAATGTGCCCTCTTTGTGTCAACGAGACTATTCCATCAACTCATCAACTTCAATCTCATTCAAAAGTGACCTGCTACGTTCACAGAGATGCTTATTTTATTAGGAATTAGTGCCCTCAAAACTTTGGCTTCCTGTTGAACGTGGGCGGAAGCTCGTCTTTACTTTAGGTAAATTATTAACAGGCTGCGTTCATCGCAATGCTTTTAATTCGTAGATGGCGAGATATGACTCACTGACTCAGGAAACTTGGGAATGGCCTCCCAAGTAAAGATTTTGCTTTCAAAGGAATGCATCTAGCCCGCCGGGGATTAAAATGTAGTGTGCCACACCTCTGAGCCACCGTTCCCAGGCGGAGAACACCATTCCTTTGTTCCTTAAAACATTTGATAATTACAGCTCCCTGCATACCGCCCTTGATGCACTCCATCGACTGTGAAATCTACAATACATCTAAAAGTCCCAGCCATTATGCAAAAAAACAGTAATATCATAGGCTGTGTTATGAGGATGCAAAGGCCTCTCAAGGGGATTATATGTTACTTAAAATGTTAGCTCACTGGCCTGAGGTGCAGCCAGGAGAGAAAGGCCGTGTTTGGGAACTGTGTGGCCTTTCCCATATTGGGATTTCCCACGGTGCTCCGTGATTCCACTTCTACTTTCTCCGTCTTTCCAACTGGGTTTCTTCTTGTCACTTACAAACCCTCGTTTGATTCTGTCTCTACCACCTCGTCTCTTTCCGTCCCTCCTGCACAGTTTTTTCTTAATATTTTAGCTGCCAGTGAGTATTACAGACTGTCGCTCCCACACACACAGCGGTCGTGCCATATGTCAGAGATCCAGGCTTGTTCAAATCCCAGGGGCGATATTAGCAACTGTAATCTACTTTTTTTTCCACGGTTTTAAATTGAAACAAGAAACTCCCAGTAAAACATAAAAATAGCCGTAATTTGCATCCCATGAAAGGCCCTGTTGTGTTCCCAGTCAAGAGGGGGGATGTGATCTCAATTACAGACCCAGTCATAAGTCTGAATATTGATTCAAGTTTGGATCATTTGCCTTGAAGTCATCTACGTCTGCCACACAAAAACTCATTCAGCGAGGCCAACAGTTGCACGATGATGTCACCTAAGGGCACCAATAACGTTCCGCAACATTGAATCACTTCCTGCAGAATAACGGCCACCACCTAACATTATAGTGAGGTGCGTCACCTTTTCCCAGTCACAGCCCGTTTTGCTCCAATTATGGCATTCCCACTTTTATTTTTTATGAACTTTCCGTGCCCAAACTCCTTTTTTTGCCTGCATTTTCTGAGACATTGTGACAGGAAATGGAGCAAAGAGAGGTGAGAGTCAAACATGAGCTGCCATTGAAACCTGTCAGGGTGTGGTGCTGCAATGCCTCTCTTTAAAATGCAAAAAGCCCAAGTTTCCAAACATGGTTTAACCTCTTTCGAAAGGTAAAGAACCGAATCCTGCAGATTTGTAGCATCATAATATGTCGCACAAATGACTTTAGAATACCAATCATCACCTGCCGGCCACAGCAGGAAAGATGTGATAGCAGCTCTCTATTCCGGATCAGCCGTGACCTTGATGTGAAAGGCCAAAGTGCGACAGACTGGCTCCATGACCCTGTGGGATTGTGGGTAAATATCTGCAGCCCAGTCATGGGAATAAAATAGCTCCATGTCAGGTCTGTGAGCCTACACGCCGCTCGGACCGAAAGGGGGCTTTCTGTCGGAGGGGACTTTATCGCTCTTATCTGTTACTTTTTTCTTAATGTGCAGAAATAGACACAACCGTCTCACCGTCTTTTATCCCACTCATTTTCCCACTGAACTCCAAATATTTGCCAGAAAAGAATTGTTTACTTAAGCCTTTGATGGTCTCCGGTTTATTATCCCAAGATTCGATGTCTCCTCGAGCTCCGACAATATGAGTGTATAAACCCCAATAATGTGTGCGTGTGCGCGTGCACATGTTGCTTGTTTGTGAGAGTAATCTCATAATTGTGGTTTGGGGCGAGGGAAGGAAGGGTGAGGATTAATGTTCCTCTGTGTGCCGCTGCGTGATGTGTGTGGGAGCTCGTGACGCGGTGCCACACAAAGAGCGAGGAAACCAAGACGTCTGTGGGACAATGAAGCACCTGAGGGGGTTTAACTCGGGCGCTCGATGCTTCTGAGCACTCGGTGGCAAGAAAAAAAACCCAATCCCATACCTCTGGCTTATTTATATGAGACTTTCCTCTTGTAGGTGGCTATCTGTGCATTAGTGCTCTAACGTATGATTATATTTGAAGCTCATTATCCTTCATATTAATACATCTCTTTTTTCCCCTGAATAATCTGTCTATTTACGAATGAGCCAGCACATCTTTCCTAACTACTCCTGGGACGAAGGAAACATTTTCTTTGATATTAAAGACTTATTTTTCTTTTTCTTGACTGTAAAAACACATTAAACATTTTAAGAAGCAGAGGAAACATAAAACTAATAAACAGACAACTAATTCAGACGTTTTATTTTCCTTTTTAGTTTTATGCTTATTTATTCACTCAAATCAATTTGTGTTCAATAAAATCACCACAAAACCACAAATCTGGGGCCGTCTAACGGTGGAAAACTGCACACGGTGGCTGGAAGGAACAAGCTTCCTAAATGTTTTAAGTTTGCGTTTCTGGAGTCAAGCAGCATGAGAACCTAAATCCACACAATGCGTGACGGAACGCACTGGAGTGCACGTTTCCTCCTCGCCGACAGAACCACCTTCTGTGCTGATTTTCCCAGCAACGCGCGCACAGTTCGGAGGAAGTAAATGTTTTGTTTTCTGCAATTAAGCTTCTTATCTTCTCGTACGTGTGTGTGTGTGTGTGTGTGTGTGTGTGTGTGTGTGTGTGTGTGTGTGTGTGTGTGTGCGTGTGTGTGTGTGTGTGTGTTTCGAAAGCTTTCAGTTCCGGATTTCACCTGTAACGATGAAACGTATCCCTGACTTTTGTTCAGAATCCCCCTTTCACTTCCCAAAATGCAGAAGGCCTCACATGAATTACAGACACGTCGACTACTTGTTTGTGTACCTGATCCTGCTCTTAAAGGAAAACAGCTATTTTGAGGCCGCGGCTCACATGCGGTTCACAGGGTGCTTGAATATCCCCTCCGTCAAAACAGAGACAAACACAGTAGTCTGCACATGTAGACCTGTTTGTCCCCGGCTCGCTCTCATGACAAGACAATCTCACAACTGTGGGAAATATACAACGCAGCTGGGCGACATCATTGAGAGGCTTTAATCCCTAAATAGCAGGTGTGAGAAAGGTTTAATACACCGTTTAAATGCTAACTGCTCAAAATCCCCAACAGGGGTGAATGAAAAACTAGACAACGTGTATTAAAAAGGAATTAGAAAGGAAGTATTTTTCACAGGTCACAGGTACTTGTGTTGACTGACAGGTGTTCTTGTCTTTCACTTCATAAGATATTTCCATTGTGTTTTAAGCTATGAGATGAGAGGCATTCATTGAGTACTGAAAGAGGCAATAAATACGTTTCGTAATCAATGGCTCTCATCATGATGACATGATCGAGTCCGTATCCCTCCAAGTCCCTGGTTGAGTGATCTGCAGAAGGAAATCAGACATCTCGAGTGGGCTGCAGGGCAGGAAATGGTTTGTTTCTCCCAGCGCTGAACAGTGGTCAGTGCAGCACAATACAGCAGAACATGCAGCTGATAAGAACACAAAGAGAGGCAAAATGACTACAATAACCTGCAAAGCGACCACAAGTGACGATAAGCTTCAGAAAAGTGAACCGAAACAACTACAAAAAGAGGCAAAATACTTACAAGGGGACACAAACGCGCTGAAATATGGCAAAGAAACACCTCAAAGGGATGTGAAAAGACGAAGTGAAGTAATAAAACGACTGCAAAGGGAGACACAATGACTATGAGGGGCAGAAAAAAAACACAGTGACGTAAAATTACAACAAAGTGAAGTAAAAAGACCACAGACAAGAAAAAAACAAAGGCCGAGTTGTTGTTTTTAATTATATTCTCGGTAACTTAATCATGGCTTTGATTTATTCCAGCAGGAGGTGCCGTTTATTGTTGCCATAAACCAGGGCTTCACATTGGATCCCTGTCACATTTTTACTGAATCTGAAGAAGTGCTGTGAAATAAATCACTTGCATGTCTGGGAAAAGGCAATCGTGAGATTCACACCTATACGGCAGCCTCACAAACTCTTCACCGGGTTCCCGCGCTGTGTCAGCTGCACATGACACGCGTGTTTGTGACGCTTTTTTAAACGCTGACGCCGTGTGATGCAGTTTGTTTTCCCTCGTAACCCTCTCGTGGTCTCCGAGACCATCGGACCGCTGTTTCGTTCACCCGACACCTGTTTCATCGCAGTCAACCGCTTGTGTTCCCCCTCTCTGCACAACGAAAACGCCTCGGGGTCACCGGCTATTGTTTACCAACCGACATCCATATCTTTTTTTCCCTTTTTTTTTTTTTTTTTAAGGCACGAGCAAAATTCCTTTGCGGCCTGGGAAAAAGCCCAGAATGAGGAAATAATATTGATGTTTATGTTCACACACAGAGATTCGTTTGGATTGTGTTTTGGGTCAAAATGTTCCCCTCAAGAAATACACGCAGTGTAAAGAAATGACAGCAAACAATCTCACCAAGCAGCTGCTGTCGTGTTTATCCTTAAAACAGAACTATTAGGGGGACTTTGCATAATGGATTTTCTAATTAGATGTTTTGGCTATTGGGTGCAATGTGATAAAAACAAAAACAGGTCTGCGCCACGTATTGTGTCTCTACACATTCACACACAAACACAGCTATTTTTACCCACAATGAGCCCCCTGCTGATTGTCCCTGCAGCCTCGCTTTGTCCCCTGCGCGTCCATTTGGAGTCACCGAGCTGCACCAGATCATCAAATACAGATTTGCACCAAATATCTGTAAATGTTGACTGTCTAAGAGCATGTCTGAGAGGTAAAGAAGACTCTTGAAATCAACCTGCGCTCACGACTTCATTACCAAGCAACATGAACCTGGTGAGGATGAACGGCCTCGGGGATACCTGAGACGCCTCGGTTGTGGACGGAGCCAAGGGGTCAAGTTCAATTACTCGAATGGGCTGAGGTCACGGCTAGGACACAGCTAGCTGTCACTCGAATTACTACTACTAACGGGGGAGTCATATAAAGATGAATAAAACGTTTTGTGTGTTATCTGATATTTTCAGATTGTTTCCCCTTTGAGCCAACATTAAATTGCCTTTGAACTGCATCTTTTGCCACTTTTTGCTTATCGCCCCCGGAGGTCGGGTTCGACCAACGTGTCGTTGGAACTCGGTCCTCGCCTCCTCTGGGGGACAAAAGGCTCGTAATGTGCACGGGACGGACGCGGCCGAGCGCGGCCGGAGGGCGTCTGGCTGCGACGCCGTCTGGGCCCGAAAACCCCGGCAACGCGCGGCCCCTCGTCCCTTTCATCGCTTTCAGTCCTTCGCCTAATTGCGGAGAGCTGGCTGGAGCGAGGCGAAGGAGAGGCGGCGGCGGCGGCGGCGGGGTGTTATTGAGCTGAGGGATGAAGGGAGGGACGAGGCAGGGTCAGGGAGACGGTCGCTCATTAGGGATTGAACAGCTGCCAAGCTCCCAGCTGCCTGTGCTCAACGCGGGGCTTAACCAGGAGAATGTGATCACTCTCCCCGCCGGGCCGCCTACCTTCTCGCCCTCCTTCCTGGTTCTGTTCCCGCTCCTCTGTTTCCGTGTCCCGGAAATACAACCATCCCGCACGTTCGACGCCCCCCTTGTTGTGCTTCCCATCCCTCTTATCAATTATAACCCCCCCCCCCCCCCTTCCTCGTGTGTGTGGGCAACGAGGAGCAGGGTGCACGTGACTGAGATCAGCACCTCCTCCTGCGGGCCGCCTTCGCTGATACATCAACACGGGGGCCCACCTGCGGCTTCGTGCCAATTAAACCAGGCGGCGTTTTCCCGGCGGGTTCGACGCGGGAGAAGCTGAAAGCTTCCTGGGAAGCAGCGGACTTTAACAGGCCGTAGGACACATCTCGTGACAAATGACAAATGAGTTAATAAAAGCCCACGGGTCCCCGGAGGACGGACGGGGACAGGAGGAGAGACACTGCGGGGCCAGGAGGCTTTTTTTTAAGGAGGTTTGGAGACTTTCCGGCGCAGCCGGGCCTTCATCTGATAGCATCCGGACGGGAACTCAGCTCTTATGGTTTTGTTTAACATGAACCTTTTAGGATGAGAGGGTACAGCTGATGGACACATGAACCTTTCTGCACTGAATTATGTCAAAGCGTCATAAAACGCTGCAATTAGACACAATCAGGGCAGTTTAGTAATTCAAATTTTTTTACATAAAGATAAGTTCCACAGAAAATCACGATACGGCCTTTAAGCGATAATGTTATTATTGGTTTATCTATTATCACTGGTTTTATACTTTTCACTTAAAAGATATATATACATACATCATTTAAAATCGGTTCTGTGGACCAACGAGTAACGCGGGTTTCCCTGATGGACAAAGTCAATTTAAACCTCCAAAGACGTCACATAAGTATAAGTTCATATGTCCTCACAGGTATTTGAGAACACTTTGTTTGTGCGTGACCACTTATTGTTGCTGGATCAGCGCCTTGCATGTCGGGGACCTGAATGAGGACATTGTTCCCGTGGTGATAAGGTGTAATTCAGGCTTGATAAGAATCCCCGGAACGCGTATAGTTTGTTCACTACATTCTCTTCTCTCCTGTCAGGAGGAAGTCAAAGTAGATTTCACTGCAAAATGCTGGACGATGAAGAAAAACAAGCTACTCCCCTAAATAAAAAAAAACGTTTGTTTAAACTACTGTTGCATTTAGCAATTTTTCATTAATTCCAGTCGACTTTAAGAACTTTAGTTTAGTTGATGCTGCAAAAAAGTTGAAAAGTGGAACTGAAGCATTTTATTGACCACGATAAAGGTCAGAATATTTATCCTCACTGTGAGGAAACAAACATTATGTTAATTTAATTTGTTTAAACGTGGTTGAGTCAGCAAACACATAAGTACAAATAACTTAATAAGTAAACTAAAATGAACTTAAATGGAATTTATAAAAAACGTGCAGGCTACTCAGTGCAGGTGAGTTATTACAAAAGAAGTCAATCTGAACTCAGTGTAAACTTTCCCACAAAAAGGTGACCTCGGTGTCAACGGTAATCCTCACAGTACGTACCTCGTCAAACACCGACCCTCGATTGCGTATCTGGTGTCACGCGTGTCCGCGCGGCCGAGCCTCGGCTTAACGTCCCTCTCAACACTTGGACGCCGTGACGGACACGAGCAGACCGACACTGATTCCTCGCAGTCGTTTTTCACAACTAGCCGCCGATGCGAAACCCGTTTCAGGAGCGTGCTTTCGGAATTCATTTAAAAAAGGTGAGACGCCTTTACAGATTCCACCCGTGAGGTGAGAAGACTGTAGAGAGCGATGCGATTGAAAAACAGATGCTTTTGTCATCCACGATCCACCTCATCTCTCTAGTTACTTATTATCACACTCGAGTGTTTGCTTTTACGGCACTTAACAGCAGCTGGATCAAAAGACAAAAGAAGTAGTTACCCGGTGGTCACTTGAGCCCGATTGGGCTCTTGTGAGAAACTTTATTTACAACTGATTAAAGTGACGGGAGACGGGCCGCGCACGTGTGAGGCAGCGCTTGTTTATCCTCTGGACTGTGACACGGGGTCGCTCTGCGAAACCCGAGCGGGGACGAGAATGCGCCACCTGTTTGACGCTCATTTGTTGTCGGTCCAAGGAGTAACGTTATACTTTTTATGAAATATCAGCTGTTGTCGCCAAGTTAGGTGTTCAGAGGAGGCGGCGCGACCCCCGTGACCCCTCGGAGGGAAAACATTCAAAGTGTTTATCCTCAAGGACAGTAAGGCTCCATTGTTTTTAAATTCCTTTTCGTAATGCTGGTGGTGTTATTCACACGCTCAGCATTCCAATTAGTTTACTGTATTAAACCCAAAGTGGCAGAAAACGACTCAGGAACAAGTGGCGTTGCAGGACGGGCGGCGGGCTCATTTCAGTGAATATCTCCGCCGTGCAAAACGACATCAACGACGTCTTCAACATTCTGTCCAGAGTCCGGAACGTGTTTTGTTGCGATAATATTGACACGTCCTACAAGAATGCCAGCGGTTAGCGGTAAACGCGCCGCCATGAGCCCCCGGGAGCAGCCGCACGCTGTGTTCTCGGGGCGGGCGCTGGCTGCAAGACCGCCATGCCGCCGACAGCTGCTGCACACGCATGTGCACACACTCACTCACACTGGCACACAGCCTGCACAGAGGTCTTTTACACACGCAAACAGCATGCCATTGTTAACAGCTGGCAGGGGTTCCACTGCTGTGTTACTGCGGACACGCAGGGCGAGAGGAGATAACGCGCCACAGTGACCTTGGCTGTCAAAACTGAGATGTAAACGTTACAGCGCAACACAAACAGACACGCTGTCTGCAGAGGATATAAATCTTGTGTAACGGGGCAGTCCGTGTAAAACGTTGGAGGACTTTTCGTACTAAGCAGCAGAGTCGAGAGCATTGCGCTAATGTTTGGGCTCGTTTGGACAAATGCACTTTTGAACTTTGGTGGCACAATATATATTATATATATATATACATATATTATATGTGACTAATACTACAATACTTCCCAGGTAGTCAGCGTGGTGAACCTGAAACCGAGGACAGTCTTGTTGAGCATATTTTCGTGCCAAAGGACAAAAGCTACAGCGGCAGTAACACAAAACTTCAAAAGGTTGTACGTGAATGAATGAACCTGGTTTGAATGATGCGCCGTTGATGACAAGATCACAAATATACGAGCCTATAATGCAACTTTTTATCTCTGTTCATTTCCAAACAGTTGTTTGAGAAATGGAAGAATAAACTTTTCCATTGTGGATTTGGACAGAAGAACATCGCTGGCTACCAGGATCCCGTAAAAATAAATAGTCTTAGAGTGTTTTCATAGTCTTGGTTATAGTGAATAACTACATGCGTATTTGAATTGTTGTTCTGTTTTTACAGCTGTTTCTCAGCTGTTATTGTCTTTAAAAACACTAATATGACAAAACAAATATTTTGACACGCTCCTTTTTGACGCATTTTTTGCCGTTAATAGAGTGGAGGGACAATAAGACATTGTGGTAACATGGCCACGACCGACCCTGTAGTCCACCAGGAAAACACCGTATGAAGTTCCATATTTTTCTAGAGCCCCCAAAGCGCAGTTCTTCTTCAGTGGAAGTAAAGAACGTCAAAGTAAAGCTGAACGTCAGCAGTTTTACTTGAGACGATAAAGTACCTTGAGTCTCAGTGTGAAACGAAAGACAATATAAATCAGCTGATTGTTTCCTGGATTCATTTAAGTGATTTTTAAATGCTACATTACCAGGAGGCGAAGGCGACAGCTTCAAATGAGGTCGGACCCAAAGTACAAAACCTAAAGTGATCCTATTTAAGTAAATAGTAAAAACAACAAATTATTGAAACAGGAAGTTGAGCATTGACGGCATTTAAAAAATTAAAACAAATTCTGCCAATTTATTTATCATATAGTTCTACTTGACTCAAGCGTTTTAGGAAAACAACCCTGGGGCTTGGAGACTTTTCAACCTCGGGAGGAAGGGTTAATAATGGTTTATATTTTAGACAGAAGGGAGAGAAAAGGGGGAAATAAAAGTCAAAGAAGACGAGACGAAGACTATAAAAAGCCACGGACTGAGTCAGGGAAACGGGTGGGAGAACTGGGTCTCCTCCAGGAGGACCAGGCCTGTGGCGGGACTGGTTGAAGCATGGATAGTTGGGGGGGGTGGAGAAGGGTGGAGACCGGAGAAGTTCCCATGCCCTGGAGGCCCCTTGGGAGTTGTGGTGGCAGATGTGACGTCTGGGGCTCGGCCTCCCTCCCTCCCTCCTTCCCTCCCTCCCTTCATCTCCACTACGCTTCCCTCGCTGCTCTGGTGTTGTCCTCTCCGTGTGCCGGCTCGTCCGCTGACTCCCATCCATCACTCGGCCTTCCTCACTCTATAAACACACACACACACACACAGCGAGAGCCAGCGCTGACCCTCATTGGACAGCAGCAACCGTTACCCTCATGGCCAATTAGAAGGGAACTTCCTTCCTTGTCTTATCGTGCAAAGCAAAGGTGTTGTTCATGTTTTAATACAAGACTCCCTTTAATACAATCATCCATGTAGATGCATTATTAGGGAGGAAGTCTTAACACCTGCATACACTCTAATAATAATACCTTTAATTCGTAGTGAATGGATTTAAAAAAGTGTGGGGAATGTCATTGGCCGCTTAAAAAAAGGATAGGGTTAATAATATCAATATATATGTATATATATAATATATATATAGACGGGTGGCTGTATGAACATTCCGACTGTTGTTCCGGCTGTAATCAGCCTGAAAAGATATGGGAATAATTTAAAGGGGAAAACGAATGTTGGAAGATTTCCGCTTAATTTGACCGCCTCCCACTACTGAAGCCTCAAATAAACTTTAAAATGCTTTAGAATAAATCAATGTCAATAAATACTAATAAAGACTTTCTGGCCGCCATATCAAACAAATTGATTTATATTCAGACGTTTTTAGGGAGCGAGGTTTCACAGTGCTTGGTAACTCGCATGCCTGAGAAACGGGCTTTGCAGTTAAGTGCACAGCGTTATGAAGCAGCACCACGAGGAGCCCTTATCATAACCGCGATAAGAGAGATTTAGGGGTAAAAAGAAGGCCAAGCTCAAGGGTCTGTAAGTAAGTGTGAGGAGGCTGCGAGGAAAGAAACCTGCAGAGGAGACGCAGCCGCGGAGAAGGGAGGGATCCTCCCAGATCCTCCCCGAGCCGGTTTTTCCAAGAGTCTGTCGGCATGAGACAGCTGTGAAGAGAGGCCTTTATCTTCCTAATGCACTGTGTTACAGCAGACCTCTTGGAAAAAACAGACGTGTCTCTGAGTGTCTGGATGAAAAAGCTCCAGATTGGATCCCTCCTCCTCTGAACAGATTAGGGCCCCTGCGAGCAGTCACACATCTGCAGCCGTCCACGTTGCTCTTTGAAGCCCCCCGAGTGGCCCGTCGCCGGCCATCAAACGCGGCGGCAGCGCGGCCCCCCCGGGAACAAGGGAATCACCGAATCGCCGGGATTTTGAAAGACCAGCGGGAGGCTTAATTTGAGGCCTCCCTGAAGATCTGTAAATAAACACGTTTCAAGTCCCCGACTGATAAACGGCTGATTGCTTTGTGCCTGGTCTTCTTTGGGAATTAGGAGAAAAAGAGAGGAGGGGATGGAGGCATAACAAATTAAGAAAGGACTTCCTGGATTGCTGGAAAAACAGCTGCCGGGGCTTTTGGGATGATAGCAATCAGGAATAACAAACAGGAAGTGACCTCAGATCCTTTGTGAGAAATGCCACAGGAGTTACGGTGAAACGGAAGCTTTCTGGTCCCGAGAGACGTCCTGCTTCATCTGGACGCGTGTGTTTCAGGGCATTTTCCCATCAAACAATGGAATATTGAAACACTGTTGACGCTGTCGTTAATCGCAGATTCTCGGCCGACGGTTATTCTTCTTGCCGGTTCTTATCTCTTAACACATATATAGTAATAATAAATATAGTAATAAAGCAGTAGGAATATTTTTACACAGATCTGGGATTTCTGGGATTTTATTACAACTATAGACATAATAATGAAGCATTTAGACAAACAGAGCAGTTCAGTGGTTGGACCGCCAGTGGAAAGAACAGAAATGATAAGAAGAAAATATAAAAACATGAAGCTAATTAATACCACTCTTTCCCTCATAACGTGACATCTGGAAATATGTCCTTATTATTTGCTTGATAAATCAACGACCCAAAGAATCCTGCACACATGGAAAATTTAATTTATCTTTAGTTCTGCTAGACCTGCTTTTTTAAATGATGGTTTAAATGGTTTTTGTTGTATTCTCACTTTCAGCCACCATGTAACAAATAAACCTGAAATGTTGATGGCATGCATCATTTATTAGAGACCTGTATTTATCATGTTTATCTCAAAAGAGGTAAACTCTAGTTAATAGAGCAGGCACATGTGATTGATATTTAATTTCTAATTTTAATTTAATTTTAACCTTTATTTAACCAGGTAAAAGTCCCATTGAGATCGAGTTCTCATTTTCAAGGGCGACCTGGCCAAGAAGGCGGCAGCACACGTCGTTAAAAAACAGCCATAAAATACATATACATGACATGAGTAAAACCACAATACAAATTAAGTTAAAAAACTGGTCAAAAGCAGAGGCACCGTTCAACAGATTTTTGTTGTCTGTCCATTTGGAGACGTCGGAAAACCTTAAAAGATACAAGTTCAGACAATTTCAGTTCAGCCTGGAGATTGTTCCATGTTGATGGGGCGGCAAAACTGAATGCTTTTTTCCCCAATTCAGTCCGCACTCGTGGAATGTACAAGCATTAAATATGACATATATTATATATATATTATAACAGGTCTGTTTAGTTCCTTCACAGACTTGGATGCTGCAGAAATATCAATTGCACTTTATTGCAACAACTTTGTTGGAATAATCACCTGCTTGATAAAATAATAAACTACATGGGAAAGTGTAAATTCATTTGGACTCTGCATCTCCATTTGCAGCACAGCAGGGAGACGTTCTTAGACAATATACTTTGCCCGTGCAGGACACACTGTCTGGTCATGAAGCGTCCTCCCTCAGATACTCTCCTCCGAGGCGTGTAAACCGCGTACCTCAGTGCCAACCCGTCCCTGCGGCACCTGTTACACTCCACAGAAGAGGATGTCCTCCCCCCTCCAGCCCCCCTCCAGCCCCCGGCCTGCACACAACAACACAGGCGAGCTTTACCCTGAAACAAAACACAGGGATTTGCAGCGTCTCAGAACACTTGTCCCCGTGGAGCGTCCCTCTGATACCGCCGTCCCTGCACAATCGTAGGACCCCTTAAAAAAAGATGTTTAAGATCCACTAGAATAGGATGAGGCGGAGTAGCAGCGCCGCTGCCCCCTTCTGGTGACGCCAGAAAAAGAGATTTTCTCATGGATCAGTATTTGCAGCAGCTGATGTGGAGGGAGTAGTGGAGGAAGTACTCACATTACTTAAGTTAGAGTACCAATAGTACACAGTACTCTACTCTAAAGCAGGTGGAGGAGTTTATATCAATGTAGGTTATGTTAGTGACATAGAGTCAATGCCCATGAGGAAAAGGAAAAGGGAACAATACAATTATTCTAACAAAAAAGATCTTATCATCATATTAACATCCTTTTATAACCAAAACTTCAGGCAGTTTGGGTTGATTTACTTTACTTACTTTATGTTTTTATTCCCCTGTGCATTTCTCACATTACTGTTGGGTTCCCCAAATGACATTTTACAATTCAGTAAAGTAAATAAAAGGATCTAATATTTTACTTTAAAACTGTCGCAAATTTTACTGCAAAAGATACACGTTATAATTCAGTCACAATTAGTGTTATGCAAGTTTAAAGAAAGCTGGAGTATGTCCAAGAAAATCATATTTACACTTGCAGCAACTTCCTCCGCAGTGCAATAGTGAACTATGATTAAAAATAAACACATTCCTTGTCATGTGAACACTGTCCCAGGTCTAACGAGACAATATTGTCACTCATCACAAAGGCATTTCAGGTCAAAGCACATTCCTCCGCTTGGTTTCACACGTTGGGGAGGGAGGAAACCTTTCCAGTCTTCGCGTTTGGGTTGAAGCCGGCGGGCCGGCGGGCAGCACCGGGTTCATCCCGGTCACGTTTACACCCGGACCGCAGCTGCGTCAACACCTCGGCCAACGGCAAAGCCTCCGCTGATACTGACAATCTGCCAGTGTGTCGCGGGGGGGCTGAGATAACAGGGATAACAGGCTTTTGACTGGTACGACGTTTAACTTCTTGATACGCAACCTGATATACTGTGCTACACATGATCTGCGTAATTCACAGCTAGTAAACCCCTTTGAACATCATGGTACAGTTTGGTGGGTTCCAATTGTCGGGGTGCAGGGAGACGTGTAATTAAGTGACTCTCGGGTGGCCTCCACCGTATGGAGCTGATCTGCTGGGGTCATATTAAAAAGGCTGGGGCTGAGGACAGAGTTCAGAGGTCACTGTGGGTCATCAGTGCAGCGTGGGTCAAATCGGCGGTCTGGGTCGTGGATTTATTCGCTGAGCCGGATCTTTTCACATATAAATTAAAAGCTGGACCACATCTAAAGGCCGTGTCCATCTAAATGCGGCACTGTGCAACTTCTGCTATTGTTTTTCCTTAAAGGGAATATCAATACACGCTTAACGCGTGCTTAACTATTAGTTTGTGAAAAAGACGTGATATTAAGAGATAATTAAGAAAACATTTGGTTGACTTGAGTGTGGATAAACGTCTTTAAAGCAGTGAGTGAACTCAGCTACCGGTGTTCTTCGTGTTTACTTTCTCAACTTGCTAAGTGGATAATTTGACAAAGGCCAAAGGTTAATCCAATGAAACAGACTCTCGGGTCATAAAGAGTTGGATTACTGCACTTCCTCATTTGAGCATCGCAGAGGCAACATTGATTCATTGTGCTGTGCAGCAAATAGGTGTTTAAAGCTGCTTCAACCAGTATCTTCATATCAATAATCGAAGAGAATATTGCGTTTAATTTAAGAGGGAGAATTGTGGCTGACTCAACAGTTTCCCTCAGCATTACACTATTTTTTTTTAACATGATCAAGGTTACACAGTCTTTTCTCTTCTAGTAGAACTGTGTTATCAAATGCAGCATGGCAGCGGTTTCAACCGAAAAATCCACTTTATTCAGCCTCCACGTGAATGTTTGCAACAATACAGTTGTTTGAATGTTTGAGGCCGTTTGCGTGTACGGCTGCCAGTTGTGTGCCGTTCTTTCTGATGGAGTTGTGCAGCGTGCAGCCTCGGAGTACAACAGTAGCTAATGGGCACCAATGACATAACCAAGCAGAGAACAAGATCATGTTCTCAAAACAATTCTTGTGTGTTTTTCGTAGCCGCTAGTGCCATTCATGTGGGTGCCGATAACAACACTCGGGTCAGAGGTCAGAGGTCAGTGAGTGGCATGGTTGTGTTTGTGTTGGGGGACCATGGGACACAGAAGCCAACAGCTTCCTCCCATTGCTGCCCCGTCCACTCTCTGTCCACCACGTCTCGGGTATCTGGTGTTTCTTTTCTTTCTTTTAACAACGTTTCCAACTGAAAGACGAGAAAAACTGAGACCCGCATGCAGCTGCAGAGCCCACATTCCTCCGGTAGGGAGACGAGTGGAAACAGAAGAGGAGATGGTTCAGTGAAGCACAGGAAGCAGCGGCAGGGAGAAGCGTGCATGTTTGCCGTAACAGAAACTGAAGGTTGGATTTAGGTCAGAGTTAAAAAATCATCCAAGCTTGAGAGCTTCCTTCACCGCATAAGGCTCCATTTTCATCTGATGAAACTTTATAGTTGTTAGAGAGGAATATCGTACCTTTTTGCTCCAACACATTTATTCTAGCGCTGAAATAAATTGTTGATTGTTGCTGTTCTCACCTGTAGAGTTTCTCATTTGTCTAAACGGCCTTCCAAGAGTCTCCTGTTCTGTGAAGTCCTCATCAATCGGGCTCATCTGCTTGTCGATGCCAACATCTTGTTGTCGGTTGGATTTGCATCACTGAGCGTACCGGCTGGGTGGAGACTAGATCAGGGCTTAATCAAGGTAGATGCAACTATGCATGAATACTGTGCCGTGGTTAAAAAAAACACTGTTTAGCTTTGCTGTGCAAGAGAAGCTGCTTGGAACAGAGCGGTGGAGGCCTGCAGCATTTGAGAGCTCTAAAAATAACAATATTACACAGTAGATTTATTACAGTAATGTGAGCTCATTCACTTTTTTTTACTTCCACCTATGATTCTAAGCCAAGTTAATTATTCACATACATCTAACGTTACAGATCACAAATATGTCTCAAGGGGCTTTAAAATCTGTAGAACTACAGCATCTCCACATTCTCAGGCGGAGCAATCCAGGAGCCATTTCTCCCCCAGATGTTGCGTCAAAGCAGAGCGGACTATTTCAAGATTGTTTATCTAAAAGCACTTTGAGAAACAAAGATGAGCACCCTTCTGCTCAATCAATATCTGCAATATCTCCGAGCAGTGGACATGTTTATTCCCACAGCTGTCCGTACTGATCTCTGCGTAGCTTCATGTGCTTGATGTCGTCAGCGGAGTCTTTCCTTGTTCCGGAGAGCCGGAGGCCTCCGACGTGCGCTGGCTGGCTGCAGATGTTGTTGTGTGTGATCGGGCCGGCGGGTCTGCTGGCACACGCTCTCCGTCTGATAGCGGTTACACTTGTGGCAGCTGCGCCGAGGACAAAAGCCAGACACCTGCCCGTGTTTCTGAAAACAGGTTAAATCAGCGTCTGGGTGCGAGCGGGCGGAAAGTGTGGGATGTAAACACCAAACACAAGAGAGTGTGATAAGTATCTTTCGATTTAGTGAAAGAACGTTTAAGTGTAACTCACTATACTCTTAAAGTCGGAAACAACACAGACAAAGAGCCTTATTACATTGTGTATCGGTAACATGTAACATATAATGATGGATGCTTACATGGAAAGAGGAAGCATAGACTGTGGTCTGTATCACAACGTCTATTTCTTATTAAAACCACTGTTATAACCCAACGAGTCCTGAAGGACCCAAAGGTTTCAGATCGAGTTGTCAAGGTGTGTCGAGGCCTTCGAGCCGAAGAGGAATATGACGCAATCAAAATAAATATCAACAAAGGTAAATGAGGGATTTCAGGAGTTCAGGTTTAGGTCTTGGTCCATGTTTATCTCAGTTAGCATGGATGCTAACGTCAATGTCAGTATTTGGCGGCCACTCATAGAGACGGGGCGAAAATAAGTGCACAAACACAACTTCTTTCATAGAACCAAAAAAGAACCTTCGTCTCTTTTGCGGCATCAACTGTAAACTCTCATTTTTCACAACAACAAAATGCCAAGAGTGCATTCATTGGAGAAATCAGCTTTTTCAGCTTTTTCATCTGCAGATGGGCTCGAGCTATGAGATTTTCTGGGTCTCCACTGGAGGGGGATGGGATGGGGGGGACCTGCCAAAATGAGAATCCTGCCTCTGGTTAAAAAGCGATGAACTATTGTGGTCTTTGATCTGCGTTCATACAGAATAACGATGGGTCCTTTGACCGGAGCTAATGATGTATGTGGTGCTTCAGCATACTGCAGACCGGGAGGGGGGGGGCTTTGTAACCACACGGGTACCTTTAATGAGTTGTATTTGTTTTGTTTTATCCCCCTCCGCCTCCTGCTCACCTCAGCACACACACTGATGGAGAGGGAGGGCCGGTTCAGGGGGGCTAATTATCCGAGCCCTCAGAGGACCGTCTCCCCGCTGAAGGAAAAGAGATTTCCCCTCGTTTCTCCACACATACTTTTGTGTTAACCTCCTTCGTTAGTCCAAATTGGAGCGTGTGTGGATGAGGCGAACATCGCTTGCCACTTTGATACTAACGATTCGAACTTGACTCGAAAGAACACGACCGGATCGTGAGCAAACCGAAAAAAAGATAGATGTGACAAATCCCTGGACAATCGAGAAGGAGCTCCTTGTTCATTCATCAGCTAGAGTGTCCTGCTTTTTTTCTTTAAACTTGGGTAAACTTCCAACTTTTGTATAACTGCTGCGCTAAACTAAAAACACATTCTCAGAATCTTTCCAGGGCTCAGCATGAAACTTTAATCCATCCGTCCCACTTTTTATTTTTTCACTCATTTTCCCACTCTCAGTAGTCTGTGCCTGGAAAGCGCGGCCCTCGCTCACACAATGGGCCCCGTATCTCCCTGAGCCGGACCGCTGGTCCCTCGTCCGTCTCCCCCTCATTAAGCATATGTCCCATTCTCCCGTTTCAGACGGGAGATAGCGCAGAAGCGCGACGCACAAAAGCACTACTTTCAGGCCGCGCTGCTCATCTCGTCTGGAAGCCTGATGAAAGCGGATCAAATACGACTGACACCGGGAGGGGAGGAGACGGAGGGAGACGCGGCCCCGGGCGAGAGACGAGGCAGAACAATGGGCCTAAATGTGCCGTCGCTGCGGCGGCGGCGGCGCGGAGCAGGAGCCGGTGAATGCAGATGATTCTGTAATGAGGGATTAAGTGGTGGATTATGGGTCTTTATTAAGATGTTTCTGATCCTCATTAGGCTGAATGTGGTATCGGAGGGCATCGATTCCACCCGCTCGCTCGCTGGATTGGACACTCCCTGGAGGAGGAGGAGAGGAGAGAGGAAGAAAGAGTGAGAAGGGGAGATGGAGGCATGTGCTTCTTTAATCCTCCTCCGAGGCGTGAAGCAAAAAGCTAATCTAGAGATTTATAACATATCTTTTGTGTGCGTTTATCTTTTTAATAAAAGCCTAATTAAAGTATATCTTGGCTTGGAAACGTAAAGAATAGCTGGGAGTCGCTGCGGCTGATGGGAAGGACATTCGCTGTGCAGGTAGAAATAATAGAGAACAGAATGGCGGAAAAGTCACGTGGTCACCAAGGACAATAATTTAGGTTAGTGCGGATATTTCACTGGTTACGGGGAACTTTGCCCACTTACATAAAACAAGACAAAACCAGGTGAAAAACTGCATCAATTCCGCTTTACAATTAAAACGTTTACCTGCCGATAGTGTAGAAGGTCATGACCATTGACGTGATGAAACCCTGCAGGGAACATGAGCGTCTAAATCTCTGATATTGTTGCTATTTATACAGATCCCGGCGTTGCCACAAGCGGAGTATATATATATACAAACAATTGAAATAAAACACACTTTACATTTACTCCGTACTTCCTTCCACTTGCATATTGTTATCGTAACGCATGCATAGAAACTTGAGTGAGAAATGACTCAGGTTGTGCGTTTAGCCGTGTGAACGCTCTGCTGTCGTCTTCCCAATAAGAACCAGAATGAAGGAAGCGCACAGTGGAGCAGAAACAAGCCTCGGGCGCTCCAAAGATAATATTTACATCTCATAACAACTGAAGCCAAGTGGGAGCTCGGTGTTAACACGACGCAGCTCCTCGGCCGTTTTTTTTCCCGCGGACGTAGACACAGCGGTTTGGATCCCGCTCGGACTCAGACTAAACTTCCTCCAGCTGAGTGCTCATTTCAGCCCACTGGAGCCTCAGCACGTCTCAACAAGTAGCTCAGCAGCGTGCACTGAAAGAGGCTCCGCAGGGCCTTCAGACGCTCTCTCTTCATGGGCAATCCTTCTCTATGCTGCATCAGATCTGGAATCTCAGTCCACGCGATGGACTCGATGGCAGCGCGTGGGGAATAAAATGCAGGCCGATGAGGGAAAGCGGGTCAGTGGGATGATCGGGGCCGGCAAGAAGATCCAAAGGGCCTCCAAAAGTGGAAGGAAAAGAAACAGCAGACCCTAGTGGACTTTAGCCAGGAAGCAGGTCAGAAATATAAATGGATAGCGAGCCATCGGATAGAAGCAGGTGGGAAACAGCCCGCCTGGCTCTCAATCAAAGGTTACAGATAATAAATAAATAATAAAGTAGAGCTCACTAGTTCAACGTTTTATCTGCTCTTACCACAGGTCTTTTTGTGAAGAAGCTCTGATTAAACTGTGTGAAGTATGAGTGCACATTATTGACTCTAACAAGAAATAAATGTGATTTCAAAAGGAAACTTAAGGCAGCAATAACCGGAAAGGAAATTAGAGTAGATTAGGTTATTATTTGAGGTATATCGGACAAACAAAAAAAACGTAATTCTTTGTTTTTGTTTTTTGTCTGTTATTTTACTTCCATCTGTAAATGTTCTTCTCTAAGTCATTGATCATGCTGTAATGCATTTTATGATTTGTACTATAATGTTTTTTGCCTGGACCCCAGGAAGAATAGTCTCCTTAATGAACACAAACATACACATTATTTGAAGCAGAATGACGGAAACACAGCAGTTCACTTCAGGTCATGAGAGTTTTATTCAGCGCTAAGAGAGTCTAGTAGCAGGAGTCAGAGATGCGCTTCATGCTCATGAACCTCATGCCGCTGCTGCCCATGTTCATGAAGTTCCTGTACTCGCCGGGCCTCACGTACATCATCCTGCCTCTGTACTGGGGCTGCTCGTACATCAGCCAGTGGCCGTCCGACACGTGGCAGGACATGCAGTTGGACATGCGGTAACGGTCCATGACGTTGTCGCAGTCGTCCATCAGCTCGGACATCTGACCCCCGAAGTTCTCCCTCTCGTAGATCTTCATCCTGAAGGATCCCCGGTGCTGTGATGCACAAGACGGGGCGGGTTCAGCTCACAACGTACGCAGGAATAATTGCGTTTTTTTCCAGAGACAAGATATCTAGCCAGGCGCGAGGTCTTACCATGGGGATCATGCGGCAGGACTTGATGGAGTCGCTCATGCCCATCATGCTCATGTAGTCGGCGTACTCGCCCCTCCTCATGAAGTACTGGTTACCCATGTAGTTGTTCCGCTCGTAGACCATGAAGCAGCCTCTCTCCACTCTGCAGGACTGGCACCTGCTTAGGTATGAAGACACGTCGGGACAGTCGCTCATGCACTCGTAGGAGCGGCCCTGGAAGTTCCTCTCCTCGTAGAAGACGATCTGAGGGAGAGAGCGTTCGGTTGATTCCTGCTGTTTGCGTTTTGTTAATGTAAATCCATGGTTTACTCTTATCGTAGCTCTGTTCATGGCCATCGAGGCAATTCGCAGTTGTGCTGTTCAGTGGTGGAAATGAAAAACCAGCAGAGAGCGCTTACCCTGCCCATGGTGTTCATTCCAGAGGACGTCATGTTGCTGGTCAGCGGGGGGTCTGCTGCTCTTGCACGAACTGTAGCTGGACCTGGTTCAACCTTTTGCTTTTATACCTGGCTCACAGACCGGCGCTTTTGTGTAAACCCCCTGAGCCAGCAGCAGCGCCATAGAAATGCACAGAATATGGAGGGAGCGCCCACAATCCCAGCGGCCGGCAGGCTCCGAAATCCTTTCAGCGGTCACAGGGAGGGTGAAATTGTGTTAACAACACCTCGAATTCACGCTGTTTTGTCAGCAACAACGTACTTTTTTGTGCCAATGTGTCACTTGCAAAGTCATATACTTCAGGTGAATGTAGAAGGTTTTTGTAGTTCACTTTCATGGTGAAACACTCCATAATAATAATAACTTTCTAAAATGAAAAAAATGTCAACAGTGTCTCATATATCAATTACAGAAAATGGTTGAGTTAGATCATAAAAAATAGTAATTAATTATTCTAATACGAAAATACTACCGTCTATGTGTTTTTAATATACAGACTCGGTTCAAATTCAAACTTTTTATAGTTTAGCAAATATTTGATTGTAGGAATCCATATCGCTCAACAGTTTTATTTAAATGTTTATTGTTTTGGGCTTTTCGAATGTTAAGTATATTATTATATACCAAATATGTTGATCTATAAGGAAGCCACAACTCTCAAGCTAAGTAGCATAAGATGTGTATTGAGATGTAAAAAGTCTAGATTTTAATACCCAACGGTACAATTACTTTTAAAATCTTGGTATGTACCTAGTCATTTAAAAAAACTTCAAACTTGGACCCATTTAATTTACTTTAAAAAGTAACCCGGTAATTACATTAATTAATTCTCAATTCATCGTTTACATATCATATAGTTCTGTTTTATGCTTTTATGTCTACAAAGAATACAATAATTTTGTTGCACAAACTTGTTGTACAGAGACAATTAATAAACTAATAATTTAGTAATTTAGACTATCTGAAATTAGCTTGAGCAAGAGGCAGGATTTAAGACAGACATATACTCTATAAATATAAGTGTTGTCCCATCAGAAATAACCATGTCCCAGTAGTGACTTGAGCACATAGTCCACTTTCGTTTTATACAATAACTGTAATAGTTTATTGGACATTGCCACAGCAATATATTTGTGTATACAGTAATCACGTGTTGAATGTAATTCTCTATTCGATGTGTTGTGCATGAAAACTTGTTTCGGATACAGGTGCCGTTAACCTATAATGCTAGTCACATACATGATAATGCCAGTAGAACATACATGATAATGCCAGTAACATACATGATAATGACAGTAGAACATACAGATCCACCAGGCGCATTTCGGAGGGGTGAACCTCAACTTCTCACCAGAGGGGGCGCTGTGACGAACGCGCTGCTCTCTGCGGGGACTCTCTTGACTTAGTAACAAAATCTGTTGTCACACGTTGCTAAGGAAGTAATTGTGCTACTCTTAAACTAGCCACTCTGGATGCTGTGAAACTAACGTGTTAACCAGAGGTAACTTTATTTTTCAACGTGATCACA
Organism: Gasterosteus aculeatus; assembly: GCF_964276395.1. NCBI lineage: Eukaryota > Metazoa > Chordata > Actinopteri > Perciformes > Gasterosteidae > Gasterosteus > Gasterosteus aculeatus. Next base: position 19,432,784 of record NC_135701.1, on the reverse strand, counting down.
ATGAGAGTTACATGAGCCAGAAACTACGGTTTTAGCGGTTTATTAATACGATCGCATAAACGTTTCGTTTAACGTTAGCTGAGCTGGCCTGTGGCGTCACCGTAGCTAACGCTAGCTTCTCTGAATACTGTCGAAAATAAACGTTAGCTGAAGTAAGCATTGTACAGCCAGTTTATATGTAAACGTGTCGTGTTGGCTCGATAATAAGAAAGTAAGAAGTCATTCGACAACGCGACCTTCTCTTCTCTGTCTCGGATTGCTAACATTAGCATTTATTAGCTAGCTCACGCAGCTGGTATTCATTTAACGATGAGTTAGATTTAGTTTAAAAGTTAGTCAACTTAGTGGCCCCTGTGCTATTCCTAACGAATGCTTCAGTTTAACGAGTGTTCACTGTTTTTGACGGGATATAAACATGTTCACGGGTCAGCAAACGTTGTCTGCATGGTTAAGTTGGCTGAAATACCTCATTTGAAGTGCTAATTACATTTGATGAAATCCTTTTCTGGCCTGCAGGTGCTTCTCCGTTAGCGATGAGCGGTCTCCTCCCCACCTGACCGAAGCTGCTCTCAGACATGAGAGAGGATGACTGAGGATGGAGAGCACAGCCCGACCCAGCAGGGCTCTTAAGACCTCCTTAGTAGACCCCAAATCCTGCAAGGATCACAATGAGGCCCTTAAACACACCGCTAGAAATGCAGAGGGAGACATCGGTCCATGCCAGCCGTGGCCCCCGTCCCTCCCCAGGCTGTCAAAGTCCAGCAAAAGCGTCTCCGTGGACGAGGCCGTGAGCACCAGGAGGCTGAGGAACAGCGAGGAGAGTCTGAGTGACCCGGTGGAGACCAGCTCCTCCACGGACTCGCTCAAAGAGGACAGAGCGGCCGCGGCTCCGGGTGGGTTCCCTCTCCGCGAGGACGGCCCCGCCAGGCCTCACCAGGACTCCTATGCTAGACCCACCTCCGCTGCTTCGACGGGATGCCCGGTCTTCAGGGACAGGAGTGGCAGTGCGTCCGAGCCCGAAAACAGGCCCTGCAGTCAGCAGAGCGACCCCACGGACCACCGAGCGAGGCCCGGCAAGGTGCGCCTGCCTCCGGTGCAACCCGCCGGGACGCTGCCTGCTCTGGGGAAGAGCTTCGCGTCGGCCTCTCTGAAGGCGGCTAATAGGATTGACGGGGATTGCGTGGATTACGGCGCGTTGGCAAGAGAGAAACTCGGGGAGAGGCTCCACAGGAACCTGAGCGACAGCCGGCTTCTGGAGAACATGGGGTCGGACAGCGCCTCTGTCAACTCCATGAGGTCCACCTACAGCGTGCTGAGCCCCATCAGGCCACAGGACGTGAGGAACAGGTACAGTAAGCGGTGGCGTGTCACCACCGTGTAGGTGATGTCATCTCCAGGCTTGATGTGAAGGCTCTCCCCGGGAAGGCTTAACTTGTTAGTGTGTCGTAGAGAAGGCTTTGAAAGGGAACCCGAGAACCCAAACGACACCCAACCTACCACGCCTTGTAAGAACGTTGTTACGCTCATAATCACTACGAGCCTGTGGTGTTGATGGTGCCTTCTGATTGGAGCTGATTTGCGTAATGCTTTAGGAGAGTTGAAGCCACATCGACACAAACTGCTCCAGATGTTTATCACGAGAAAATAAGGTAGCAGGCGGATTAACACCAGATCATAGGAGATGCTCGGTCAGCTCGGTCTGTATTCCTAATACAGTGTTGGGTAGGGAGTATTATTTATTTATTTACTTTAATCATGATTGACCTGACATCCGAGGCAACCGCCGTGCTTTTTGATCCTGCGCGGCGAGCGGCCAACGTCCTTTTTCCCCCGATGTGATTTTTCCAGGAGCTTCCTGGAGGGCAGCGTGCTGGGGAGCGGCGCCTTGCTCGGGGCCGAGGAGCTGGACCGCCACTTCCCCGACAGGAGAGCGGGCATCTACGTAGCCACTTGGAACATGCAGGGGGAGAAGGTAGCAGGACACCGTGACACTGAGCACAGTTTGGCAAACACTGGCTTAAGAAAACATGCTTTTTTTTATCATTTCTCAGGGGCTTCCAGCTAACTTGGATGATCTCCTCCTTCCTCCGGACTCTGAATTTGCACAAGACTTTTATATAATTGGGGTCCAGGAGGGCTGTCCGGACAAGTGAGCTGTGTTTCGTTTGATTTCCTATTCATCCGCAGGGAATTAAAGTGAGTTATTATGCTGATTGATGTGTGACTGTGTGTGCAGGAGGGAGTGGGAGACCCGTCTCCAGGAGACTCTGGGACCTTACTACGTCATGCTGTACGCGGCGTCACATGGCGTTTTGTACCTCACTGTATTTGTCCGGAGAGATCTCATCTGGTTCTGCTCAGGCAAGTAACCCGCATCCTGCTTCGAGTATCCAGCATTATAAACACATTGTCTTGTTTTTTTTGTTCGTCTTCAGTGTTGAAATGATTCTCCTAAGGACACACTGCGCATGCTTTTGTGTTTGAGTCCATCTTAAACACTCACTGACCATATTTTGTGCCGTTGACCCCCGCAGAGGTGGAGCACGCCACGGTCACAACCAGGATCATCTCCCAGATCAAGACCAAAGGGGCCGTGGGACTCGCCCTTACCTTTTTTGGCACCTCCTTCCTCTTCATCACTTCCCATTTTACCTGTGAGTAGCAGGTTTTCCCAGGAAGTCAGTCAACAACGCGAGGCTGTGCATCGCGTGTCTCTTAACTTGTGATTGGGCTTCCAGCTGGAGATGCCAAAGTCTACGAGAGAGTACTAGATTACAACAAGATCGTCGAGGCTCTGGCTCTCCCTAAAGGCCTTCCGGACACCAACCCGTATCGCTCCACGGCATGTAAGACGTTGTCTCCCCTCCCTCCCCCCGAACCGTTATTCATGTACAGTTCCTGGTTCAAGGCCCGTGAGTTGCTGCATTAACGGCCGTTAGCCTGATGTTCTCTGGATGTCATTTTTCACTGCAGCCGACGTCACCACGAGATTCGACCAGGTCTTCTGGTTCGGCGATTTTAACTTCCGGCTGTGTAAAGATCGGGTCGACGTGGAGGCCATCATGAAGCGCACGGCGGACGGCAGAATGGGCCCTCTGCTGGAGCACGACCAGCTCTCCAAGGAGATGAAGGAGGGTGAGTGGGCCTGTTCCTGTCTGAATCCCAGTGAAGAACTTTATAGAAGTAGCTCGTTGTGAAACGGTGCCGGTCTTTCCCTCCAGGCTCAATCTTTAAAGGTTTCCAAGAGGCTCCGATACATTTCCTCCCCACGTACAAGTTCGACATCGGCTGCGACATCTACGACACGACCTCCAAACAGAGGACGCCGTCATACACAGTAAGGAGAAGCGGCTACGTGAAGCCCGCTAAATGAATCCACCACGTGACGGCTCTCTCGCCGTGTCCACAGGACCGCATCGTGTTCAGGAGCAGACAGGCCGACGACATAAAGGTCGTGAAGTACGCGAGCTGCTCCAGCATCAAGACCTCCGACCATCGGCCCGTCGTCGGCGTCTTTCAGGTCAAACTCAGGCCAGGCAGAGACAAGTGAGTGCCGATGGCCATCAATTCTTTCCAACACAAGTTTAAAGCCTGGTGTGTTATTAAACGTGTGTGTTTGCGTCGTCTAGTATTCCCTTGGGGGCGGGACAGTTTGACAGGGTCTTGTACTTGGAGGGCATCAGGAGGAGGATCACCAGAGAGCTGAAGAGGAGGGAGGCCATGAAGAACCAAAGAAGCAGCAGCGTGTGCACCGTCTCCTAATCCCTCAAAGCGACCTCTCCGGGCCGGAGGCAGTCCAACGCGAGCCGTAGTCGTCTTAACCATGGTGGTGACTGAGCAGAGGGCGCCCCCTGTGGGGCATCGTTAGGAGCTGCCTGTGTGTTTGACTCGAGGGCAGGGACCTCGAGGACACACACACACTAAGGCTTGCAGACGCAGCAGCACTCTATCGATCATCCTCTATTCAAACATGACAGACTGAAGGAGGAGGGGGCGGGGCTTACTCTTCAGCCACGCGCTCCAGTGTGAGCTGAAGACGCCTTAACCGTAAATGTTGTTACTACAGTCATTCTCTTAGAATGATTTTTTGGAGGAGTTCCCAAAGCATCATGAGCCACAATGTCGCGTCGGTTTGCTTTGAAATGGCTCGTGACGGTGTCGTCGAGTATTGAAAGAAGCGTACAGAACGTAATGGCGTTTTGGTGGCACGTGGGGGAGGGGGGGGACTTTTGAAAAGTGAATGATAGAAATGTAGTTGTGGGCGGGAGACGATATATGACTGAAGGAGGGATGACATTGAGTGACGCGACAGTCGGGAGGTTGTCACTGCTTGTTACGCGCTACTGTTGCATTTCAAGGGGATCAAAAGGATTTGACAGCTTATGTCTTAATATTTTGCAGGAACTCAACTACAAAAAGCTCATTTACACTGTTAACGCCTGTCACGACTTTTCCCTCTTATTGGGCCTCTAAGTGATCCTTTGCAGCAGATTGTAACTCGACGCGTTTCCTTACATCTCCACTGTACTTAAATTAACGTTTTAATGAACTTGCATTCCCAGCCTCTAAAAAGTGCCTGTTAATCTTGTTTTCAGACCTTTTAAATATCATTTTTTTACAAGTCACCTTATTTAAAGTTGCAAAATGAAAGCTAGCAAAACTAAAATTAAAGTTTTAAAACCCACTCGTTTGTCGGCTGAATGTTGTCCAAACACAATATACATACATATTTTAATTTGCAAAGGCATCTACACAACCACAGGAATACAAAAAAAAACACAGATTTCAATCTCTTTACACACATGATGACAGAAGCCATGATTTCAGTGTGGAGGACCAACCCGTTGACCATCTGCCATGGACATCCTTTGTTTGTGAAGCAAGACTATGAAGTGCTTCTTTTTTTATCCATCCACTCCGGAAAAAGGTAATTTTCACGTCTGGGCTGCTGGAGATGTACGTCGCTACTTTAGTGTCATTCATTGCAAAACGTAAATATAACCCGTTGGTCTTGTGGTTTTGTAAACTCCCTGTTAATAATGAAGTGACCCTTTCTGCCCACAATCAATAAATACAGATACTCCCAACTGCAGTTGGACAAAGGTCACTGTGGAGTAAAATGGAACCTTTCCTCGCAGTCCCCCACTCTCCGAGGCGAGGCCGAGACACTGTTATTAGTCCCCTCCCCGAGTGAGCCGTGGTGGGACGGGACGACCTATCGGAAGAGGCGGTACATGCGGGGCAGGCGCCCGTCCTTGCTGGACAGCGCGGCCTGGATGTGCTCGTACGACGGCAGCTCCGTCAGGTCGCCCAGCGCTGCTACCGCCGGCTTACTGCGCAGCATCTTGGTGGTTACTCGCTTAATGTCACCGGCTGTCACGTTGCCTGGAAAGTGATCGAGTCGACGAGTCAGAAGAACAAACGTACATGGAGGGTGAAAGTAGACTGAAGGCGACGTTTCCTCTAATGAAGCTATTTAAGAACATCTGTCCACTCACTTATTAGATCACACAGTTCATGCGGCAGCTTTCTCTTCCCTGTGGAGAGAACCTGGCGACCAACATCTTCAAAAATAACCGGCCTCGACTCGAGGTTCATCATCAACATGGACTTGAGCTGAGTCTTGGCCCTCTCCAGCTCCATCTGAATATGGGAGGGAGGGAGAGAGAGGGGGGAGGGGGGGGGACAAGAACAAATGCTTTAAGAATGTTACACCGCCCTTTTTTTCCGTTTTCTCTTGGCTTCAGTAGTGGTGGAATGACCCGATAATGAAACACGGCCATTACCTCTCCGGCGCTGCCCGCCATCTGAATGAACTCTCTGGTTATTATCTCCACCATTTCCCGCACCTGGAGACCAATGCGCGTAACGATGAGAGAACACAAGACATCCCTGAAGACCACGTAAATAAACGTTCACAGCATGGCCATCGATCGAAAAGTCCTACTTGGACCAACGCTACAGTAAGACATATGGACCCGCGCTGTGCTGAGCCTGCACCGACCTGTCGGGGGTCTGCACTGGCATGGATACACAGCAGACCACTGTCCTCGTAGCTGTGATGGTAGGCGGTGGCGTTGTACATCCAATGATGCCTGCGACCGACGAGGAGAACCAATGCGACAGTTAGTGAAACGGATCGGTGTTCGATCTCCGGAGCTTTGCAAATCAATATGCATCCGCTCTGGTCACCCAGCATGCCCCATGAATCCAGGTGTTTAGTTTAGTATTTGATTAAAGGGCCAGCGGGGAGTTAAGGAGCTAAGGAGAGTCACACCTTCATTGACAGATTGAGGCTGTAGCACACATGTGTTGGGGTTTTAAGTAGAAGTGAATGTCTAGTCATAGAATTTGTAGTACGTGTAATGATGTTTAGTGATAGAATTGTAGTTTGTGTGATGTTAGATTAGTTATACATTAACATGTTAGATGAAGTGAATACAATGTGAATCAAACACAGTTTATAGTCTTTTAAAACGTAAAAACACACTACACATTTACATTCTGTTACAATGTGATGTTAAAACCTGGGGACGGATGCCAATTGCCGTTCTTTATGGATTTCCGCAACCCTTAACACATGCTAGCCAGCTAGTTTTAGTCAGGCGCAAACCTCTGCAGCCCTGCTAAAGGAAGGCGTTCTCTCCTGCCCCCGTAGGGGGCGACACCTCCGGTGGCAAAAAGAGCTCTATGACAAAAAATGACTACTTCTCCCTTGATGTATCGCCTCAGTGAACATGGTGCATATGAGGTCATGGCCTCAATCGTTGCTGCATGAAGCGCAGTTACGAATTGATGGTGAATTGGGAGCCGTTCACCTGTTGAGCACGTTCAGGTAGAGGCGGGTGAACATGCCTTTCCCGGGTCCTCCTGCCGAAAAGGAGCCCCCTCCACCCATCATCATGTTGAGCACCGCGAATGGAATGAAGTCGTCTTCCTGCGGAGGGAAAACTTACTTTATACCCATTTGGGAGCTTGTGGTGGCAACTAAGTGTCGGCCACCTGACGCGAGACTCGTCGGGGCGACCCGGGACCGTAAAGACCCACCAGGAAGGAGCAGCTCTCCAGGCCGATCATGATGTGGGTGAGCTCTGGGATCGGGGTGGGGCCGAGGCTCACATCGGACATGTCCTTCTCCATCTAACAAGAGTAAAAGAAGAGGTTATTATCCTTGGCTTGTACTAGCATTCCTCCTTTTAGTTCTTTGCCGGGTCAAAACGTGACCCGACACCAAAAGAAAGCACCTTGACGATGCCGCCGGTGTACTGCGCGACAGAGAGGTCCACGTTGGCCGCTGCGGTCGTTCCCCACACCGGCTCGCCGGCCAGCAGGTGTTTCCTGGCGCATTCCACCAGCTGCTCGTGCTCGATGCCGACGCCGGCCAGCACCATCCGCTCGGGGCAGTAGTAGTTACGCAGGTAGTTGTGAAGCATTTCCTTGTCAATTTTTTCCACGTTGTCCACGGGACAAAAGCGAGGCAGTCCGACCGTGTTGCCTCGATATGCCGCCTGGAAACATAAACCACGGAAAAACACGAGGGGCTGTCAGAGCGGAACACGATACGAGATAAACAATTCATCCAAAAGTGTAGTTCTCTAATAACTGCTTAACCTCAGAAATAACTTAATATCAATAACAGATGCTTAAAGGTCGGCGATAAATCAGGTGGCTGTCTCACAGGGCGATTGTAGGGGGGTTTAAACAAATGAGCGGACTCACGGCATGGATCATCTCAGTGAGTAAAGGTTCAGGGTCCGGCCTCATGTTTAGATCCTCCAACTCAAAGCGCACAGCCATTCGGGTCATTTCGATCTCGTCGTCTGCACAGAGAGAAACACTCAAGACACTTGATGGTACGGTTGCTGCTGATTTGTCCATTTATTTAAGAAGATGAGATAAGATAGAGCTTTATTAGTCTGGAAAATTAAATATATGCCAGAGTTTAATCAAAAAATAGCAAAACAATTGAATAAAAACATAAGCTATTTATATGAACAGCAAATTAACAAGTACTCCAACAGGATGGAAAAGGATCACAAGATAAATAAATAAAGTAAAGATTCTGGGGGAAAAAAAATGAAATACGAGAGTAAAAATATAAAAGTGCACAAGTACCAGTGAAAGCAGAAGCAGGTGTAAAAGTGGACTCACCCAGCAGGCGAGGCTGCAGAACCGCATCAGAGAGAAGACTGACCACCGTGTCCAGACCCTTCACTTCAGCAGACACCGCGTACATGGTGGTGTCCCTGCACATCAAAATGAATGATGCATCACTCCTGTAAGAGCTGTATTAGCTCTCCAACAGACTTCTGTAACTCTTGAGGCGGACATTGTGCTGAAGGATCACACACCTTGATGTTTGGCAGTCACATATCCCGCCGTGCTTTTCCAACGTGAGGAGAATTTCATCTTTACTTCCGTACTGAGCTGTGGACTAAAGATTTAAAAATTCACCATCATTTCACTTGCGTCGACATCCTCGATTTTTCCACTGTGTGTTTTTTACTGTGTTCTACTTACAGAAAAGGCGAGTTTCTCTATAAAGTGTGCTATCCCACTCGGGTACTTTGCTTCATGTCTGGATCCAGAATTGACTAAAACTTGAGGTAAGAAAGAAGACAAACATTTGATCCACTTTGGATCCCGCAGAGAAGTGGACACTATGAATTGCACTTAATTGCTGTAACTCACTTCCAACTGTGCAGAATTGACCAAACTTGTTTTGGGATGCGACTTTGAGGCCATTTTCTAGAGTAGTGATCTTGGTCTCATATTTTTCCAGACCATCTCCAGATGCGAATACTGGTTTTGGGATCCCAGGCAACGGTTCAGAGAGGGAGATATTTGGGTATCGGCCCCCACTGCTGTATTTTCTGTACGCTGCAATCCCAAACCTGTGAGGAAATACAAAGCAAAGTTACTTTAACGCATTTCTTAGAAGAATCATACAGGGAATAAACTAGCAATTTAACTTGAACTTCCTGATCATTTTCTTTACAGTTATCCATTAAATTGTTGTTGATTCAAATCTGTGTTCCAATTTAAGTTCTGTTTAATTCCATTGTTATACCGAGGGCCGTTTCCTCATATTTATTCAACATTTGTTGATTTGTTGACATAAATGGGGGAAGCTGATAACACAATAAAGAAGGACTATACACGCGTATTTGGAGACAAAAATTACAAGGTAAAGCGACAGCAATGTGACTGATGATGCAAAAGCAGTGTAACATAAATACATTATAGTTAAACAGTAAATGATGATGGGATGGAGACATTATGATGTGACATGCAGTAACGAGTAAGATAATACAACATGAAGTAACGATACAGCAGCAGATCAGAGAAGCGGTTTAATCTGCAGAGCAGGTGAAGCTTCTCTCCATTCGGTTAATTAGAATCGCTGTGTTCACACTTTAAAACCGTATCCCAAAAATGGGCCTTAATGGTTAACTTAAAACACACATTTAGCCGATGTGCGAGTCAAAGGCTAACCCAGAAGAAAAGCCCGGCCAAGACCAAAATACAACACAGATGACTTATTTACTCATGATTTAACATTGACACACGCTTTTTTAGACAGCTAACACTTAGCATCGAGCTAACGGAGCAAGCTAATCGTGGTGGGAAGGACGTGGAAAAGGTGAGTTCGCCGTATGTATCCTTAATGTTGCTCCAGTGTTTTCAACTCGAGTTTTGCGTTGATTTAGGAGCGTTTATTTTTAAACCAAATCTACCTTTGAACACGACTCCAGGTTCTACACTTCGACATGTGAGTCGCCATCTTGGATCCTGTGTGACCGGCAGCAACTAACCCGGATGATGACGTCATTCGCATGAAGCGCCGAAAACACTACCCGTTCTAATTTTGGAATACAAAAAGACATGAATCGCATTATCGGGGGACTTTATTCTTCATTTTTCCTAGTTCTTCTTCTTCTTCTTCTTCTTCTTCTTCTTCTTCTTCCTCCTGCTAATTATGAGAATTAGTAATACAGTATACTAACAAATGTTCAAGGTATCAACGGTATATTTATCTCTTTCACAAAAAATCTGTCTAATGGAATGTGGTGTGAAGTGATTCTAAATTGGAAATTGGACCTGGAAAAAAATATAGACAAAATATTTGAAATACATGTGAAAAGAAACACTTTTTCACAAGGTGGTGTGCTGGAGAAGGACAGAGGTAGCACATCAACAGTTCCATATCCAAAGGGCCTTTACCACGAAGAAACATCTGCCCTCACACAGATTATTTCTGGAGAACGACGCTACACCTCCTTCGGTGGATTTACGCATGTGTTTGATGTTGTCCTGAATCCAACATTGTTGCATTTTGCCCACTAAATCATTCTTTGTCTGCTTAATTAAAATGACCCTTTCTGCATAGATTATAAATCGGTGCATTTGTACTTTCATTTCCATTTGATTATGCTGAATGGGTCGTCAATTTACATTTGCAAGGACTTCATTTGGCCCCAGCAGACATGTGGTAAGACGACATTGTCTTAGCTGCAGCCATGCATGTGAATAAATGAGACAGAATCTGCTGCATGCATCTGCTTTTGTGTACTCTTCTCCTTTTTTAACAGGTCACTTTGTGGTTGAAACCATAGCTCTGTGACATTGTACTTATGATCTGGGGATATTTTGAGTCCAGCGGATGCCAAATGTCATCAGTTTTACTTGTATTAAGTCATCAATACTATAGTAAAAATACTATATACTAATATATACATTTGTTGTGAACTACTTCGGTCTTTATTCTTTACTTCTTCTTAAAATAATGAGCACCAAAACATATTAAGATCATCTTTGATAGGTCGTCTGTGCCAAATTTGAATAAATTCCCTCTGGGGAATCATGAGATATTGCTTTGAAGCAAATGTCGTCCACATTGATTGCTCGCACAGGCGCTTTTGGTCAAATTAATCATTTAGATTTATCATCTAGGAACTACGTGCGCTAAAGGTTGTGTGTTCAAACTGCATCTGCTGATGCAGACTGTGTTATAAAGTGTACACAACTCAAGAACAAGCGAGAGGGCCCTCAAGCTGAAACTGGGACAGATGTACTTATGTTTTGAATCAACCTTGTCTAATTTAAGACAAGTATAATCTTAATAAAAGTTAAGCCACATATTTTATAGTCACGCTAAAGGGCCACCTCCCTAAATACCATCTCCCATATACCTACATTTACCTATGTTGGGTCTGAGCACCAGCTAGGCCCTGCAGCCCAAACCATGTGTAGAACCTTCTCATCTACGAGATGAACGGCCATAGTCACATATGGGTCTTATCTTAATATGCCTGTATACGTATTCACACAATCTAATATTGTGCTTCTTCACTTACTGTAGTTAGTTCACTTTTTGATGTACTACTTTGTGTGGAGAGAGTAGTGCTTTATGATTTTATGCTTCTGTTTTAATTTCTAAATAATGAGTATGCAAGCAGCGGTTTGGTGCTTCATTACAGCTGTTGTCTACTAATGAGAATTCACAGTATGCCTGTGTGGGTGTGTATGAAAGGAGGGGGTGGAGGTTGTGCATGGGCTTTGCTAGCTGGAAGCTGTGCAAATGCATCAGGACCACGGACGTTGTGCTCAGACCACAGACAGACGCTGACTCAACGCAAACGGAAACCGATGCAAAACCAACACGGAGAAATACAAAAACGTTGGACACGTGCAGAGTGAGTATCAAGACTCTCAATGGCGCTTCGATGGAGTGAATGAAAATGGGATATATTATATTTATGAAGTGCATTTTCTTTTACGACTTGTACCTTTTCACTGATCCTTCAGTGTAGTTCAATGTGCTTATTCAGCTGGCATTACCCTTTTTTCGATCATATGCAAATAAAGTATCTCACCTAGTGTCTGAGGGCACCGTACACTATTGTTTTTGCACAAAAGGCATCACAAGAACCTGCACTGAATATCAGTGTCTCTTGTATATCTGTTGAACGCATGCGAGCGGGTTACACTACCAGATTAATCTGGCATTTGTAGTGTTTGTGCTCATCAGGATGCTGATGAACAGGAAGCACCAATAATAATGGAATTGTTTCAAAGTGTCTTTTATTGGAAAGCCTTTGGCTTTAAAACTAACCAAAAAAATAATTACATTGAACCTAGGATGAAGTAATTTGGATTCTAACTTTTCTTGAATTCATAAAGTAGTGAACATTTAAATAGCAACTTGTTACAAGGTGAAGCAATTTAAACAACAATACCTGCTGTTGTTCATCAACTTTCTGCTCTGAAAACAAGCCAAAATGAAACGAAATACTTTAATCAATTGTTGAACTCGACAATAAAAAGTATTTCAGCTTTTCAGTTCAAAATTGTCTAATGCGGACAAAATGAAATGGAATCACTTCCCGAATAATTTCTGAATGATTGTGGACTCATTCACTACAGTTGTAGCCAGTTTTAAGTACCTTCCTTTTCTCTCCTATTTCTGCTTTATTTAAGCAGTAAAATTACATTTGGAGAAATGCGATGGCGTGCAAGTTGTTTTCACTTGGTCGGTATCGTATCACACAGTACAAAGCTGGGTTGTATATTAATTCATCATCTCTACTCATTGTTTTATGTAATTTAGAGATTTAATAAATAGAAAATAGGCAATAGTAGGCTCCTGTATCAAAAGAAAGAGCGCAAGAGTCAGTGTGTGGGCTAAAAACATCATAATGACATGCTAAACTGTGTAAATGATCTGTTGTGAGACAAACAAATACACACCCACAGGCTCTCAGCATTATTTGAGTGTAACCAGCCGCTGAACCAATTCAAGCAATTCATTGACGCGCTTAGTTCAACGGCGGTGACTAATGTACTAATGTCAAAAATCAAGGAGCTTTTTGTTTTGTTTTTATTCGTTGAAGCATGCCAGTGAAGCAAGCATCACTGTGGGACTTACACATTATCACTCCCTTTGATTTACTTTTCATTAAAAAAAAAAAGTAGATTAAATACAATAAATACAATGATACAATACAAATACAATAAGCAAGTTGCATCCACTTCAAAAAGTTGAAATATCAAAAACAAGATTAAGTGGAAACACTAACTTTCCTCAAATCAAATCAAACAATAAATGCGGTATTTTCATTGTGTATCCAATCAACTACGGTTTGGCTGGCTCTCTTCTGATGATGCCATCTTGTTGATTCAGCAGCATCATAGAAGAAGAAGCTGTACCACCACCAGCTGCTCATCGCCTAAAAACCTGATGAGGTCGTCGTATTGTTTCTGTCCGGTTTCTCTATGCAGCGTTCACATTCTTGCAGAGAAATATGTCTCCCTCTGATATCTCCTAATATTTACCTGTGCAAATTCAGCATCGCAAACACAAAACGTGTGGCACAATAAAGCATCGGCCCTTACATGGCCGTATTAAGGGGATCATGAAAGCCTGCGTGATCAGACGGTAGCTTTCCTTGCAGAGGACCAATAACTGATCTTCACAGTACAAAGCTCCGCAGCCTCTTTTCATGTCACTTCCATTGAGTGGAGGGCCACAGTGGGAGCTCTATAATGTGGCTGGACCCATTCAGGGGACTAAGCAGGACAAAGCTGAGCTTGCTGCGGCGCCACAGACTCACTACCAAAATAGGTACGAAGCAAAGCGAAAAAAAGGGAGGGGAGGGCGTTAAGAGCAAGAGGGAGGGCGATGTTCAATTCACCTGCAGAATTACGTTTGCTAGAAACGGATCAAAAGAAAGTCTGTGCAAAAGGCGGTGGAGAAAACGAAGTCCGCTGTCGTGTGAGATTGTTTTGTGTGAAACTTGTTGTGTTCCAAACTGGGATAAAGTTTAACCCAGACATGTTTAAATTAACCTGACCTTTTTAATGGCTTTGCGATATAAATGTTCACATTGAGCTTACCACAATGTGTGGCTATGGAGCTGATAATTAAGACACATCATCAGAACAACACGACAAAGGTTGAAGGTGCAGCACATTTCCAATAGACAGTCTTTTACACCTTCCAGCTGACACCATGGATGAAGCTGTGTGGGGGTTTCTTCAGGGAGCTCTGCAGTAGGATGCATGTCAGTGTCTCCATTTGGACGTTTCCACAGATGACTTCCCACCTCGGCCTTCTCATCCTGTCCAGCTTGGCGGTCTCATCCGAACTGAGTGAGTCCACGTACCTTTTTCCACTGAAGGAGAGTCCAACCGCTAGATGTTGATGTGATGTGATCATCTTGTTCACAACGCAGGTTTGGAGGACGTTTTCTTCAGTCCCCAGGACCAGACAGTCAGAGAAGGAGAGGGAGTCTTCTTCCAGTGTGTGTCTGGGGAAAGTTCTCCTCCTGCAAGCATCACCTGGCTCAAAGATGGGACACCGGTCACGAGAGGCAGACACATTCAGGTGAATGACCGCCAGCTTCTTCTCTCTGTCTCCTGCAACAGCAAGTGTGAATGTATTCGCCTGAGATAGACGGTAAAGGAAACACCACGGTCACATGACCTACAAGAACAATATCAGAGCACTGCTCCATTTATTATTCTCATAATCTGTTCATCCAGATTAGAGGCCGTCCTGCTGTACCGCCCCCACCGTCTCGGCCGCTGCAATGATGAAACCCCTTGATATATATTTCAATTTAAAGTAGTTGTTGTTGTTATTCAGGGTGAGTACGGAGGTGGTAACCAGAAGAAGACTTCGGCTACTCTGCATCTTTTCAACGTAACATTAGAGGACGATGGGATGTACATTTGTGTCACACACAGTCGTTCACTGAACACCAGCAAGAGAAGCAGCCCAGCTAAACTCACCGTGCACGGTGAGTGCAGGCACACGTTTCTGTTTTCCCTTTTGCATTTTAAGTTGCTTTATTTTTGAAGGACTTTTATTCTACTTTTAAAAAATAGTCAGCACTACATTAAAGGTCTCATTTGAATTACATTTTGTGAAGTGGGGTGAGTATCTTAAAAAGCGTTGTCCCTCTACCGTGCAGGTGTCCCTAGTAGGCTGCAGATCATCCAGGGCCCTGACAACATCACCGTTGCTATGGGAACAGAGGTCTCCATGCGATGCACCGTCCGTGGCTTCCCTGTTCCCATGGTGCACTGGTTCAAAGACGGCAGCCTCCTGTCGAACTGCTCGGCCTCGTTCAGCCTCCAGGACAATGGACAGCTGCTCACATTCAGGTCCAACACCGCATGGGACACGAGGAATAATAACTCTTTATTATTATTATATAAATGAATTTAAATTCTAATTTCTTGTTCTCCAGGAACGTGACCAGGGTGGACGAGGGCTCGTACCACTGTGAAGCATCCAACCAGAGAGAATCGATCAAGTCCGAGCCAGCCTTCCTACTTCCAGCCGGTACAGTAAACTAAAGGGTTTCATGTCTTTCATTTAGACTTTGGTTGATGTTTGAATTCATAAAAAGTTGCAAAAAGAAAAAGAAAAAAAGTAGTGAGGGCAGGTAGTGTTTTTTTTAATATATATATATATATATATTTTATATATCTAATAGCATAATCCCTTCATCGATCTTACTCCTCAAAATGAGATTTCCCTGCCTGTGAAAATTACAAGTTGTCTTTCCAGAAATGGACTGGAGCTTCATGCAGCAACCCATCGACCAGACGGTGAAGAGAGGAGAAAACGTCACAGTCACCTGCAGGCCTCCGTACAGCCGACCGGCAGCTCAGGTGTCCTGGTTCAAAAACAACCAGCTTCTCACCTCCACTTCTCACCAAACGCTGCTGCCCAGTGGAGACCTCTTCTTCCACAGGTCTGTGCTCACATACCCATTCCAAAGCTCTGCGTTGTTAGTTAGTTGAGTAGTTGAGGACATAACAATATTCTACATATTGCATTACGCTGACAAAGCAAATAATATATCGCCTTAGCTCTTCTACCAGCGTGTGCCTTCACTGTATTCTCCGCAGTGTACAGGAGGACAACGATGGGAGCTACTTCTGCAGGGCCTCCAACATCCAGCTTCAACGATTTATCACTTCCAGAAGAGCAACTGTGACTGTGCTGGGTATGACATCACAAAAATGCTCCTCCAACTGGGGCTTCCTCTACAGGTATAATAACCGCCGTGGCTTTCCCTTTCTTCACGGCAGCCCCTCCATCAGTGAAACTGTGGCCCCAGGTGCTGACGGTGTCTGTGGGAGCTCGGGTGGTGCTGGAGTGTCAGGTGTCCGGTAACCCGTCACCCTCCATGAGCTGGGTGAAGAGAGGCCACTCCAAGCAGACCGGAGGCAAGGTCGTCTTGGGGTACGCTAGCATGTTGTGAATTTAATGAAAAGGACAGCGGTTGGTAAAGTTTTGAGTGTGTAGAATTTGGCCGCATCTAGCTGTGAGCGTACAGATCTTCCACAAAGATTTGTTTCCCTTCTGATACCTGTGACCATGTTCGTCTTCCTCATACAGATTGAGAAACGCCACGCTCTACATCCAGTCGGCCCGGAGCTATGATGAGGGAGAGTATGCTTGCGAGGCCTCCAACGCTCTGGGTCACAGCCGCAACACAGCAATGCTGACAGTTGCTGGTAATGTTAACACAAACTCAACTGCAATGCAATGCGATGAAAGATGCTGCACAACAATGTGGCATTTTACATTCAATAATCAATATTTCACGTCCCAAAGAGAATTGGGATTATCTCAAAGAAATGTAGAGTGGTGTCTTATTTGCATAATACGCTATTTGAACTCACGATCCCCTTAAAAAGACATAATGACGTAACTAAAAGTACATTTTATCTGCTAAAAAATAATCCAGTTGCAAAAAATATATATTTCCTTTCACAGAATGCTTTACATGAGAAAGTTGGTCTGGTACTGTAAATGCATGTTTCCCTTGTCCTCGTCCCAGTGAGTCCCATCATAGTGAGCCTCGTGGGTCAGGTGAGCTGCAGGATCGGGGCTTCGGCGGTCTTGCCCTGCAGGGCTGTGGGTATTCTGCCCATCAGCTATAGCTGGAGCCGTGGCGGAGCAGAGACAGAGTCCCCCATTGGCCTCACGCAAGACCGACACATCGATGGTGAGGCCAACGACTTTTAATTCATCAGCTTTTAAATCAGGTTCTCCTTGGAAGTTGTTTTTCAGCAGCAAATGTTGTTTAATCCACTTGATACTTGTTATCTTATCTTGTCGGTGCAGAAAATGGAACCCTTCGCATTTCCAGTGTGCAGTATTCTGATGTAGGGGAATACATCTGTACTGCTGAGAACCGGGCAGGGCGACATCAGAGACGTAGCATCCTGGCTGTTACAGGTATGTAGATGTCTGCTCATCATAAAACACGTTATTTCTTCATCAATGGCAGAGTGACTAATACATTACTGAAAACACACAGTTTATTCCCAGAGAGAGGTTGTGTGTGTGTGTGTGTGTCAAGTCAAGTCAAGTCATTTTATTTTGTATAGCCCAGAATCGCAAATTACAAATTTGCCTCAGAGGGCTTTACAGTCTGTACACATACAACATCCTCTGCCCCGAAACCCACCATCGGCACAGGAAAAACTCCCCAAAAAATGAAAAAACCCTTACAAGAGGGAAAAAAGGGAAGAAACCTTAGGGAGAACGTCAGAGGAGGGATCCCACTCCCGGGATGGACAGACTACAATGGATGCCATGTGTACAGAATGAACAATGTATAATACATGCAATTCCTATGACAGAAATGATTCAAGTAATTGTGAGTAGTAAGCCAGGCGCACAGCAGGACCACTGCAGGGGCAACCACCATCAGATAGAACCACCATTCACAGACTCCTGTGGGGAGGGAGAGCACAGAGATTTTAGGAGAGGGTAATGTCGGTTTATGAGTAAAGTAATATGATTAATATCTAAAATAATGATGATGATGATGGCAGCAGCAGGCGTCAGCATGGCCACGGTAGGTGTCAGGACCAGGGTCCCGAAGGAACCACGATCTACGGAGACCTGATAGGGGCGAAAGCACAAAAAAAAAACTCCCGGAAAGAAGCTGAATTAGTCATGTGCATTAATAAAACTTGAATTATGGTATAACGAGAGCGTAAGAGAGGAGCTTGGTGTGTCCTAAGAATTCCCCCGGCATTCTAAGCCTATAGCAGCTTAACTAAGGGCTGGTCCGGACTAACCTGAGCCAGCCCTAACTATAGGCAGAATCAAAGAGGAACGTTTTAAGTTTTACTTTAAAAGAGCTGACCGAATCTGCCCCCCGGACTGAAAGTGGAACCTGGTTCCACAAAAGAGGAGCTTGATAACTGAAGGCTCTGGCCCCCAGCCTACTTTTTAAAACCCTAGGAACAACAAGTAACCCAGCTTCTATGGAGCGCAGTTGCCTTGTAGGGTGTGTGTGTGTGTGTGTGTGTGTGTGCGCTATCATTAAATAGTCATTTTCATTTACTTTGAGTAACTTTGAGTATTTAAGTATATTGTTATACCACAAGCCGCTTCCTTGAAGCCGTTTGCAAAAGATTTTTCTTGCTGATGTCTTTCGTGCTGTCCTCTGTCCTAAGCTGAACATGGTCCTGCTGATGGAGGCAAGCAGACAAGACTGGATGTGTCCGCTGTGAGTAATAATGCCGCGAAAACCTCTGCTGTCCCGTATGTCGTGACACTGCTTAGCTCCCAAATCGGAAAGATTGTATCAAGCGATACACCTGTCTTGAAACTAAGAGCCTTCCATATTTTCCAGAGCAACGACACTAGCAAAGACCGGCCTGTTTCTCAATCCAGTGACTCTTTGGCTGAGCAACACCTCGGGACAACACACCATCCACACGCACAAACACAGCATCAAGAAGCCACGTGTATGTAGTTCAACCTCTATAGGTTGTGATAACTTTGTTCTCACCAAAGTAAGTGCTTGCTGTCGGCGGTAACCCTGCCGTACATTTGAGCCATTGCATTGGCGAGTTTGATGCCAACCGATGGAACTCCAGAATTAGATGAGATTTCTTTTTCTTTTTTAATTTCCAGGCTCCTTATCACGCTGTGACGCCCCTACGAACAGAACCACCACATTGCCCACATTACCAAGAGGAGCCGTGGCGAAGCTCAAGACGCCCCAACAATCACTCAGCTATCTTTTCAAGCATCGCCTCAATCAACCAACGACAAACCCAACCCGGCCACTAGTTACGCAGATGCAGCCTCCAATTTTACCACCTCCTCCACATCCAAACTTCCAGTCAGTAGATCACCACACGCCTGGTAATCCTCTTTTTATTTTAGATAACGCACGAGTACACAGCCAGACATCAGCAGTCACTAGGGAAGTTTTGGGTACAACCCTTCCGGATTTACTCACTGAAAGTCAATCGCATTTGGCATTAACGACATCAGGTGCACAGTTTCAGAATCAAGTAAGTGAGGGATTGTTGATAGAGTCGGATTCTCAGGGGTCCAACATGCCTGCCGTGTCTCCAGCCAGTCCAACCCTAGAGGCCTCCCCTGAGAGGTCCAACCCTGCAGTGGGCAAACCCAACGGAGGGTTAGATTTGTATTTGCCAACTCCTGCGCAGAGTCCAACAACCCAAACAAAGACGAGCCGCTCTAGTTCCACCACCCAGCCTTCTCCTTTTACAGCTGGACTGGACCAAACTCTCCAGGTGACTGCAAAAAGTGCAATCTATCAATCCGTCAGTGAGCCGACCTCAACTCAGGTTTCTCAAACCAAATTTGAGAACCACGGTCAACGTCTATACCAGGAAACAAATCTGCAGGATTCACCAACCATCTCACAAATGACTCAATCTGATCCTCAACCATCATTTACTCGAAGTCTTCTTCCTAAATTCCATCTTGAGCTGTCAACAAACTCAAACCATCTGCCTTCTACACGACCTCCGCCGTCTTCAGTCACAAAGCCTCAACGATCCCAAATTCACAGTGAACCAACTAAAACCACGTCTGCACTTCCTCGATCATCTCCTACACAAAATCCGTTGCTCCGCTCACAAGTCCATTTACCTCAGACGGAAAGCTCTCCACTCCAACACAGAAACCCCCTTAAAATCCAGCCTTCAATCTCAACCGTTCATCAGACCTCTGAGCCTGAGATTCCTGTCGTCCATCGCATCGACACGTCCGCCACGGTACAGCGTAATACCAGCCAGAGAGGTGAACCGGGTCAGGAGGCTAAATCAGCCAATGCCACGGAGCTTGCAGAGTGGCTGAAGAGGAACACCTCCCAATCACCAATGACCAGCAATGATCAAAGGTAGGTCAGACATGTGAGGCGGAGTGATAGACACTGTGAAAGAAGGAAAAGCAGCAATATTTCAGTTAAGGTTTGTGTTCCACACAGAGTAACTCAGCAGTCTCCATCATGGTTGCCCCTGCTGGAGAAACACGACATTCCCATTGTGGTGGGAGTGGGTGTATCTCTGGCCTTCATCTTCATCACTGTTACCTTCTATTCAGTGGTCCAGAAGAAGGAACCTGCACCAACAAGCCGAGCAGGTCAGAGATCCTCAGCCACATCAAATGTCAGCACACCTATTTCAAATTCTGAACATGGTAAACTTCGGAAAAAAAAATTCATTACTCTTCAAGGAATAGTTTGACATTTTGGGTAATATGCTTTTTTGCTTTGGGGCGGAGAGTTAAATGAAAAAACTGACACCACTCTAATGTCCGATTGTGGAAAGTGGAGCCTCACCATTTTTAGATAAAAAAAAGTCTGTTTACAGCTTTCGGGGGATATTAATGCAATTGTTGTATAAAATCCTTTGCAGGCTCACTTAGTTAAAAGGGCAGCAGCTTTTTATCGCAGCACAAATATTGGAAATTGGAGGAAACCTCCACGTCAATCTGACAAAACCTGACTACTAACACCTCTGTAGCTCTCAACTCGATCACTCATTCTTGTCTTTTCCCGTTTGTCTAATTCCAGTTTTTCCAGATGTGAGCTGCTTATGTACAGCAGAAATTTCTCAGAGTGGTGTCAACCGTCTCTCCTCCAGAAAGCAAATAAAGCATATTTACCAAAATGTGAAACAATTTCTTTAAAGTTGAAATTTCCTCGACAGCTCAGAGGAACGTAGGCGTCCCCGTACGACACACTGACCGCCGAGCCGCAGGACGTACCTATGAAAACAGGTAGATACACTACTGAGCAGGACAGAGAAAAGCATGTGATGCAGAAGATCTTTGTGTTTCTTTGTAGAAGATGCAGGAATAGTGTTTTGTGCCTCGCACAGAGCTTTTGAAGACGATGACTGTGTGGCAGTGATTGAGCAGAGCCCCGACACAGCACACACCAAGGCCCGACCTCCAGGGCCGAGCCTGGTCACGGTGCAGATGGAGCCTACCTTTGAGGATTTTCAGGAGGACAGTCACTTAGTCACCGTGGAGACGTATCCTGAGCCCATTCTTGACACAAAGGTTTGGAAACACATTTTTCGGAGGATTGGCGGCGCTGAGGTTATGAACTGAGTCAAATAATTCAGCATAGTTGTAGCACAGAAGAAGAAACATGAAAAATGTCCTCATGCTGTGTCCCTTAAGACAGCCAAATCGAGACGTTAGAGATACTAGACCTATTTAGCCAACTAATGTGTACGTTTGCTGTTATAATGGCGCATCCAAATCTCCATTCAACCTGCACGCAGTACATTTGTGGCTAATGTTGGTCATAGAGGCAAAGAATCCATGTAATAAAAAATCTTAGAAACATTTTAATATTCTTTGGTTCAAACGGTCCAAATGTTTTAAAGAAGTGAAATAGGTAGAATTAGAGTTACCTCATTGTGCCATCAGGCTTGTTACCCTTCATTTGATCAAATCAGTGAAATTAACATCCGTTTTGTTATACTTTCTTCAGATCGATCCCTCTCCGGAGGAGGACAAGGGCTGCAGCTTGTCGCAGCCCAGCATCCAGCTGCAGTGTGCCGAGGACTGGACCGGTGACCGAGAAGACCACCGCCGCAGCCCGTGCCAGGACTCGCTGCCTCCGCCATCGTCCTTACCCTCTCGATCGCCTTCTCCCTCGCCGCCATCCAGACGGGAGGAGGGTCTGCGCTCCTCACTGACCCTGCGGAGTGCGGAGGCATTTTCGGCACCTATCCACCACAGCCTCAGCATCACTCACGGCAACTCTCCCATGCTCCTTTCTCACCACGTCTCTTTGGGCCTCACTACCGTGGCGGTAGATGTTCATTTTTACCCAGCGGCCACTGCTTCAACGTCAGTAGGAAGCACCACTCATATCAGTTCGGTCTCTAATTCCACTTCGGTGGCTGCACCTGTGTTCAGTTCCCAGGTAGTTAACTGTCAAGGGAATGACCAATCGACCGCCAGATTTAATCAGAGCAAGTAGCTCCAAATTAAGGCGTCATGTCCAGGACATATTTTCTAATTTTAAAAATACATTTTTTTGATATATACTGAAAACATTTGCATCGCATGGACAGGGCCATGGGATTATAACTATATCATAAATTTACATGATATTTTCTTTTCAGTGTATGGAGTTAGAGGTTGTTAGCTTAGCTTAGCATGAAGACTGAAGGAGGACCTGGCTCTGATAAGGCTACAAATACACAGAATAGTTCATTTAAAATGTATTTTTTGTTGTTGTGTAATATATCACAATAATTGAATTTACATTACCAAGCTCTCTGCACAATACACATCGGTTGATTTCTGTTTTGGTAAAGATTAAATAAATTAACATACATCATGTTATTTGTTTATTTCGGCGCTAAAGAGGAACTGATACCTTCCACATGCCTTCGGTCTCCTTTGCAAGCGACACATCACATATGATGTAGATCTCCTTATCTATGTGCCAGTTTGCCGCAATGTTGAATTACTTCTTTCTTTTATGAGCGAAACAATGGGGCGAACATATTCTGTATTAGCACCTGCAATTTATTTACCAAATTGTGTTTT
Organism: Gasterosteus aculeatus; assembly: GCF_964276395.1. Classification (NCBI taxonomy): domain Eukaryota; kingdom Metazoa; phylum Chordata; class Actinopteri; order Perciformes; family Gasterosteidae; genus Gasterosteus; species Gasterosteus aculeatus. The sequence continues at coordinate 19,409,911 of NC_135701.1, read as the reverse complement.
ATAGCTTTAGCACAGCAGTTTCTGTATTACTCCCTCATACCTCTGAATGTGGTCTCGCTTTCTACCCTTATATTTTATTTCACTATCCAAACCGGAAAGTGAAAATGTTCCTGTTGAATATTTTTTAAATTATACGTTATGTAGGAATCCTTTTTCGTTGTTTTCTTATGGGTTAGTTCAAGTAGTAAGACCGAAATGTGTTGTACAGTATTGACTTATCAAGTGAAATAGCCAAGGATATTGTACATTGTCACAAGCTACTTGACTGTTAACAACTTTAAACCAAATGAGGGTAAGAGGGGCTGTATCAATAAACATTTACACACTACTACCAGTATCTTGAGTTATATTTTCGCATGTAATTCAGACACGGCCTGGGAATGTTATTTCTGGCATAAAGTATGTACGTTTCTGAACTAAATAAAACTTGCATTCTATGACTATATCAATCACATGCAGGAAGGATAGACAGAACTATAATACAGCTTTAAATATTTCAGGGTTTGAACCATAATGAATTCACCTTAAATGCAATAGTTAAGTGGCATGGTTACTGATGAAGGGAACTTCATAGAGTGTGCTGTTCAGTGTGTTCAGCCCCCCTCACATGCCAAATTAGGTCTTACATATTTAGTCAACAGCAAATATTTACGAAGAACTGGTGAAACAGGGAAGTTCAGCAACCCCGTTTCTCTTTTTCAGTCATCAACAAAACCACGGCGGTGTGCGATCACTTTTCTCACACACGCTCCAAGGTGATACACCTCCCTGTGCATCCGGTCGGCCAGTCTGTGGGAACTCACATATTTAACCGTTTAGATCGTAGTGAGATCGTAGGTTCTTCTTAATTAAAATTATAAAGACACGCAAGTACAAGTACAGGAAAGTACAAGATCCAGCGTGATCTGCGTTCCTCCCTCATGCACAGTTTAAACCCTGAGAGCCCGAGTGGAGTGGCCAGATAGTAACTTTTATTTTTTGAATAACACGTTTTGGTACAGATTAGAAATATTAATGGGATGTAATTTGAACTAGAATGTTTGGGAGACCGGCCTTAATGTACAAAATAGAATTCAATGCAGGCATGAATAAATCCCCTGAATTAGCACAAAAAAAAACCCACCGGCCCTCCAGTACAAATGGGATTATGACAAACATGTCAAGAGTCCAAACACAACGGCAATATCTGCCACAGGCCGTACGTCGATCAACAAACTATGATGATCAGAATCGTCATTACAATTCGGTAGATGTTTCCCTTGGTTTGGTTTCCTCCTCCTTGCGGGGAACACGGAAGTCCACGTATGGACACCACTTGGTGTTGAGGCACACTAGTTTCTTCAGAGTGGAAGTTTTGACAATATTGAAGCCGGTCTCTCCCCCGAAGGTGCTGGGCTTCCAGTACTCAGGGGAGCAAATGGGGTTTCCCATCAGGCCTTTTAGCGAGAAGGGAGCGCCCATCTCCACCATACTCTCGCCAAATAGATTGTTAGGGCGCGTTTTCTCCAGCAGGATGCCAGGGTAGAACTCCAGAGCATCTATGTCTCCGTAGAGCTCCTCCAAACCTCTGGCCATTTCTGTGTCATCTGTTCAGAAAAGAGAAAAACGGATGAAGCCTGTCACACAGGGCCGCACTGTCTATGTCACACAGATTAAACGTGGTTTTCCTTTCTTCATAAGCGTGGTGTGCTAAACTGTTCTCAGTCCTCTGAACATTCATTGTTTCATGTTTCATGTGCACTAAGGCATCAGTTGCAGATGCAACTTAGTTGCTAGAAGAACATTAACTGTGTGTTTGTGTAAACAAATGGATAGTTTGTGTTGTGTCTAAAAGGACAATTTAATGTAAAATGTAAAACTTTTTTTTACCTAACATTGTTTTACTTTTTTTCAAAATATTTCTCGACTCAGTATGCGTTGAGTTTTTTTTCCCCAAAATGTTTTTTTTCTGAAACATTTTTCAACTATTTCTCAACATTTTTAATATAATATTTTCTGACTTTTTTTTCAAAACAGTTTTCGACATGCGTCATATTTTGACACTTTTACAAAAAAAAAATTTATCCAATAATTCTCAACTTTTGTTTTGAAATCCAAGTGTGTGAAAGAAATGTTTAATTTGAAATCTAAAGCATTAATTCCATATCAAATGCTTACCAGTGAAGTCATAAAAAGAAGTGTACGGCTTTAGGTTGAACTTCTTCCTGTATTCATTGAAGGGCTGCACGCGCGTTGCTCGGGACTCCCTGATGACCATTTCCGCCACTTTGAGCACAACTGCATGAGAGTTGCGACCTCCACCGATCTGTGATACAAAATAAGAAGTTACCGTGGAGCTGAACTGTTTGTAGCAACACTATCACTCAGAACAAAAAGAAATGAACACTACCTACTAAACTAACAACTACCAGCAAAAGATGCTGAATAATGTCTGTTTGATGGTTTAGTGCTTCGTCATTAGGTTCTGTCACGTCACAATATCTGCATCAAAGATCTTTCACATATTCCAGAGCAGAAAACGTGCATTATTGAATGGCCGACTAATCTACCTGCCCTGCAGCTTGTTGGGAGAAGGCATCCACCATTTTCTCCACACCGTAGTGCGTGAGGAGGGAGCTGTTGTAGATGAACTGCGAGTACGGGATGTCCTCCCCGTCGATGAGGAAGCTGTCAGGCATGAGCGGGTGCCAGTGGTAGAGGTGGGCGAACTCCAGAGCGATGCGGTTGCTGTACTGGAAACGTGCGTTGAAGAGCAGGGTGGGATCGAACTTGAGGTTCAGCAGGTAACCACTCAGGTGCTGCACGTACTCTTCTATTATAATGTTGATAGTCTCTCCTGCGGGACAAAAACAATAAAATGTCATAACTGGATGTCCCTCACTGAGACAAACCAACAAAGTGTTTTTGGGAAAGGTTTTTCATTTTTTCTTTAAATTAAAACCATTGTAATCAGTTTCAGCCCTAAGGAGAATAAAACATGTGGATATTACAGTAAATTAAACTATAATAAAAAACGAAGCTTTCCGCGCTGAAGATTCTACTATCATTTTGAATAATTTAATACATCTTCGCTCCAACCACAGTGTCACAGAGAAAAAAGATTTGCTCCCGGCGCCCTCACCAATGATGATGAGCCTGGTGGTCTGGAAGAGCTGCTCATCGTCCCAGGTGGGATGTTCTGCCTTCAGGATCTCACAGACTCTGTTATGCTCCCGCAGCCATATGGTGGCGTACATGGTGAGGCCCGGCAGGAGGCCAAACACCTCATGGCCGATGACCAGGCGCTTCTCTGGAGGTACGTTTTCAGGGTAGATCATGTGCACAGGGACCTCTGATGCAGTTGGAGGGTACATCTCGCCCTCCACTGTCTGTGAACAAACGAAAGATGGGAATTCAGAACCGTTCAAACTTTTAAATACGCCATTTTCTTCAACATTTGTCAGTAAACCTAAAGTCATCTCTAAAATCTCTTTTGTTGGGAAAACGTTGTGACAGACCTTGCAAATACCATGCTGGTGATGAAGGCCTACCGCAGAAGCAACTTCCTCAAGAAGAGAGGCTTTGAGATAAAAATGGTTTGAGGAAGTTCCCTCTTCAACCCAGATAACAAGCTTGTCAAAGGCAGGCAACCAGTAAGTGTGACAGTTTTACCACGAGACTCATTCGATAGAGGATAGAAACATATTCAGTGATAGCACTCATATCACACAGTAGTGCAACAGATACATTTTGAACATCAAGGCAAGAAAATGTGTATATAACTCTGAAGTTTTAGTGTGCATGTGTTTGATATTTTTGGGAAATATTCTAAACAGCTTCATCCTTAAAGCCGAGATGAAAGGTTGAAACGGTGAATATGAAACTAGCCACCTAGCAGCCCGTTAGCTAACAAACACTTGCAATATATTTACAGTAAAGACGTGTGACTGATTAATCTTCTCTTCTGACTGACAGAAATGTATATTTCTTTAAATGAAGACTTTCTTCATCACCTGATATTTCATCTTTCCATCTCTATGAAGCCGGAGCTGATGCTGCCTCACCAGGTTGTCTCCGTAGATGTTGCTCGCATCCACCTGGCGAGACAAAAAATACATCAATTCGTCAGTAGAGTCAAAGTCAAACACATTAACGGCCAACGACGGGTTCCTAAAAGGTAAACGCTGTTTATTGCCTGATGATAACGAAGTGATGGCTGTGGCTGTACGTGTCTCCTCACCCCGTGTCCTAAAGCCTTGGTGAAGCCCCCTTCGGCTTTAAAGTCCGTCTTGAAAAACTGGTGGGTGAAGTGTTGGGCCATGAAGACAAACATCAGATTTGATCCCTGAGGGTCCGGCCGAAAGGTCTCTCTCCTAAAAAACCTCTCAGTCAACACTTTTGGATCGGGCAGCTCTGCTTTACCTGCGGAGGAGCAAACATTTAGGGATCTCCTGGGGGGGGACGCGCCGTTGCCCGTGTGCAGCGGTGCGGCTCTCACCTTTGGCGCCCATCGGTAGAGGGCAGTCCTCGGGTACCGGAGGGAGGAGACGGGTGTAGTATGAGGTGTTGTAGAACGACTCCCAGTTGAGGTATCCATACTTGGTATTGTAGGTCGGAGGGCTTGGAATAAGGTCGCTTCTCACTTTACGGGGGAAATTACAAAAGGCTGTGAACTACAAATTTCTCGTACGTTGTCCAACTTGCGCGTTTATTGAAATGAATGAAGCACCTTGTTTGGAAAGCTGATTCACTTTTTAATCTATATAAAGAATTAAGGGATAAACCTGCTGAGATACTATTTGTGTCTTATGGTCAACAAATCCCATGAAGAGACCAAAACCGTATTGATCCAATACTTGCAGACTACTAAAGCTTGATAAAGCTTATTCTTCTGCTGTGTTGAGCTCTAATGTTTTAATGAACTTTCCTCCTTGCTTCTCATAAGAGTATTAAGCCAATTACCCCAACAGGCCTCGTCTAAAACCGTGGCGGAGAGGTCAATATTGTGTATCAAAGCCTACATTCTCTGACAAAACAATAACAGCAAAGATTTGCAAGAAATTGTTGGGAAATATTGGCCTCAATGTTGGTTTATCTGCTGTGGTCTGTGATTCTGCTGATTGACTGGCTTGTTAGGGGATTGCGTGGAGGTATGGGGGGGGTTAGGGGGGGGGGGTGCGGTGGTGCAATTCTTTTCACATACCGGTTAGCACTAGTCTCATGACTGTGTCTCGCAGGAAAGAGCAGTTGACCAGGTCCCAGAACCACTGGAAGTGGGTGAGGATGAAGTGAACTACGTGGGGCCTCGGCTTCAGTGCCAGACGAACTGTGGTCCAGAGATGCGCTGCACGTGTGAGAGAGGATCAATATTCTTCAAATAAACGGCTAATATATCTGCCTCTGTGCAGGGAATATCAATTGTGAATATTTTAAATGAATAATTGATCAATTGTTTATAGATCACATTAAAGCCATTAATACTGTAAGAAAACCCTTTGTATTTTCAGGTTGTAAAACATCCCGTAGGCATGTTATTAATCTCATTTGAAGTTGCCCTTGTTTTATGTTTTCAGTTCTTTAGTTCATGCAGTGTGGAAGAGTAAAGATTAGGACTTATTAGGATCTATAGCACAATGCGGTAATAAAAACTAAACATCATACGACAAAAATCCGAAAAGCATTAGATGAGTTAAATGTAACATTTTAGTAGCTATTGGGTGCTTGGAAGGTCGACCTGTCAGTCACTTGTGCACATGTTTCTGTACTTACGGACAGTGCAGTTGTCTCCATAGAAGCCAGTGCGAGTGCAGTCACATTGGTAGCGATCTGTACCAAATCTCACACACACTCCTGAGTTCTGACAAGGGTAATAACAACAAGGATTCACTGAAAAAAAAGGAAAAAGATCAGCTGTTTAATTGCAATAGTGTTGCCCCTGCAGATGACAGAGCCGATGACGTTTTCTCTCAGAACATTTCTGACAACAAAATGAAATAAAGGACACTTCACAGGAAGGGTTTACTAAATTAAGACTTCCCTGCTTGCAAATAGTAACTGCTGCTGCCGGGCATCAACAGCAACCCCCTCCCTCGTATCTTTAGCACTCTGCTGTTGTACTACGGCTTCCTGTCCTCCCCGCACGCTTGTAAAAGTCTAACGTGATACCCAGCAGTCTTGTCTTCCTCCTGGGTTATCAATGAGAGGAGAGATAAGCATGCACACTTGACATGAACTGCAGATAAGAGTAGGTTTCATGAAGGACGACTGCATGCACGAGCGCTTTAATGCAGTGTTGTTATGTATGTCCATATATATAAAGTAAATATAAAGTAATAATATAAAGTCAGCTAATTCATACATCTATTGATGGAGCGCATCCTATTGAGCACATTTGACACTTAAAAGTATATTTTGCTGCAATGCAATGCTTTTGTGCTTTTACCTAAAATGATTCATTATGAAAACATTGATACTGGACTGTATGAAATTGGGTGGCTTGCTACATTTATTTGAAGAGATTTCAATAATTCATCCATCACTGATGCTGCTGAAGCGGTCGATATTCCACTTGTTTTGATACAATGACCCATTATTTTCTCCACCAGATGCCCTCAGACTGCCCCACGTGTATCTCACGTCCACCTGCTCCCTTCACTTCTCCAACAAATGACTGAACAGTCGGCTAAAACACCATAACTGAAGCACAGCACAGTTTACATTTTTATCATAAATGATGAACCTTCTGTGTCTGGGAATTAACATTCGCTTGTTCCAAAAACTGACCACTTCAACAACAGATTTGCATGATTCGTTTTATAGTAAATAAATAATGTGGGTATCATCATGAAATACAATTACTATGATTACTTCTAATTTTCAAATGATTAGTTGATACAATAAAGATGTGCTGTGATGGGGGGAAAACTGTCTTACCAACACTTGAGTCAGCAGCACACAATGAGCTCTCCAGCAGCAACAGTTTGAGAAACCAGGTGGAAAAGATGCTTAACCCTGCAAAAAATAACAACGGGGGGAGAATATTATCTGACGGTGAAAACATTCATTTCATATTTAGAGGACTCACCTTTCATCGTTCTCTGAGGGCTCAAAATGAATTTAGTGGTCAGAAATGTTGTTTAACAATGTTTCTAATGTAATGTAATAGACAGGGCTTAGCTACTCTCTTTATAACCACCTGCCAATGTGCTTCAACTGGCCTTTCAACAGATAGAGGGAAGGGGCGGTGACTTAGTTTCCTCTACTTCCTTCATTTAGGCAGCAATACATTTCAAAGAAAGTCTGCTGCCAGTCGGACTCTTTTGGATTTGAGCTTTTTTTTTGTCCTACAATGGACGTCAGGATTGCATCTAGCGTGTAAAACGTTCTGTCTTCAAATGAGGGGATTGAGAAGCTTTAATGTGTCATTTGCATTATCCCAGTGGGAAGAAACACTTAGGGATGCTCCAGGAGGATTTCAAAGCGCTCTACTGCCCCCTGCTGGTGAGCTGATGTAACGCACAGGGCTCGGCTTGAAACTAAAACTTCAATTAAAAATTAAAATTGCACATCATTAGAAGCAAGGGTTTTTTACAATATCGACTCTTACACACGTTATTAGTAAATATCCAAATAACCCTGAATGGTTCTACTGACACAGAAGTATGTCTGATACTTGTTTTTGGGGGTCGAGGATGTCGGTGTTGTTTTTGGTAATGTTGTATGAGGCAAACAATGCAGTTGAATTGCCAGGATCTGATCTTTGATACCTTCCTCAGAGACATTATCTGAACCAAAACTATGTGAGATGTTTGTCTATTGAAGTAATTTCCTGCATACTGTAGCAATTTAGAACGAGCTCGTCCACATGGAGATGAGTCAAACCTTGAACAAAAACATGTTCAGCTAATTTTTTTACAGACTTTACCTCCGCTCTCTTTGAAGATTTATTGGCCAGGGTTTTTCTTTTTTAACAAACAACAAATTTTGTTCACATCGTTCTGATACGATTTCTTCTCGGAATATAGCCTCTATTAAAAACCTAAGCTGATCAGACCTGCCAAACCCCAAAACCACAACAGCTGTGGAAAAGGTTTCTTTTACATGTTCTATTTCCTACGAGAGGACCAGGGGATTTGTTATGGTTCACATGCACACGGCATGAGCTCAGTTTCTTGTCACTGTGATTGGTTTTGTATTGTGCGTTTGTTCTGCAGGTCTATTGTCCATCTGAAATGGAAATTTAAATCTTATACATCATTGAAAGGTTTTTATTTCTATCTGGCCAGTTGAAATTTGTCTTTTACCCACCGTCACATTTACAGTGAGAAGTAGAAGAAGCATTTAAAGTGGATTTTATTACTCTACATTAAAAACAAATTGCTGCAGTCTTATCACGCTTTGTCTACACAACAACTGTCTTAATCTCGAAGAATTAGTGCCTCATGTTTGTGACTTTGTTTGTCATCCCACATAAAGAGTAAATAAAAAATTGTATCTAACTAATTCTATAGGCTACGGTTACAGTCTCCAACACCTGTTTTATTTGAACCTGTTTGTATTCCTAGATTTTGTGCACTGGATGGAAGCCTCGAGTGTTTTTTTCTAATTCCTATAGCAAAGAAAAAAGTAAGTGAAACCTTTCATCTTAGATGTAGGAGTTGGACCATTTCAATGTAGCAGAGTAATTTCATCCCCCCACTACTGCTACTACGGCTCGGGGGGTTCTGGGGATCGTGAAAACGCCACACACACACAACACAATTGTGATATCCTCCCTCTACATACACATTGAAACATGCTAACGTTTATCAGTGCTTGGGGAATTCATTTTTCTTCATTGTTTAGTGTTGAAATCTCCCAATGGGAAACCGAGTGTAGAGCATCCATTAATCACTCCTCAATGGACTTTCAGTTCCCCAAACTAACCAACCGACGCCGCTTCAAACTATATTTGAAATACATTCTGTTTCCCAGATATGATTGATATGAAAAAGTATGAGAGGCATCAGGAACTAATTATCAAATCATCACTTCCCGCCTTCACGAGTGCCCTGAAAGGGACTCGTAGACGGGCTGCCTGGTTGCCATGGCGCTGTTGGCTCAGCCCGCAGACCGAGGCCCGCCGCTTCCTATAGCACTCCCGGTAATTGAGATCAGATGCTCGTGTGAGTGGAACCTGGACTGGGAGTAACCTGGAAGCATTTATTTTATGGGGAAGATGTTTAGTTAAGCTATGGTCCAGCTCCAAATGAGCCTCGGCCCGACTCTGGTGATGAATACGATTGGTGAAAGCACTGAAGGCTTGTTCCTGACGTCTTCCTCCCCCCCCCCCACCCCTCGGATCGGGTTACAGATTAGCAGACTTCCTGTCCAGTTGGGGAACAAGCCGACCCGACTGACGGAGGGGCGATATATAGGCGAGCAGGCGAGGGCATCGTGTGTGTTATCTCAGATGGGGTTTCCAAAAGAGCCCCTCAGCGGTAGGTCGCCAAAACCAGGTATCATTTGTTAAAACTGTCTGAAGAAGCAGCTGATTGTAAAAGGAGGGCAGACCTCCTCTGGAGTACAGGGTAATGGTCCATTTATCACTGTTGGAAAGTAGCATTAATCAACTGTACTTGTCCGTTTTGCACACAAACAAATGATTGAATGACTCTGCGTAACGTGAGAGGTGATAAAACCCACAGAGAATTATCATCCGACTCGGTGTCTTCCCCCTCAGCTGTATGGAACATTTAGACTGTTTCGGCTTAAAATAAATTAAAAAAAAATAAACAGCAGGCGGTGGGTGAGAAATATCAGCATCTTAAATTACCTCATTAAAAGTGGCAATTCATATGAAAAGGGTTATCAGTCAGTGGGGCCTCACGTTGCACTGTGAGCTGGTTTCAAGTGTTCTCGGTCCCACGAAGGACCTGAGCTCTGTGGGAGGAGCGAGACTCATTCGTCGGCAGTCTGAGAGCCGGCGCGGCCCCCCGTGGACAAACACAGAGTCCCCTCGCTGTAATTTAGTCACTCTGCGGACTCACCACATCTCAAGTGCAAGTGCTCACGGTCTCAGGCGCGTTCGCGATTCGGGCGTCCGTGCACGTGTGCCCTCAACAGATGGATGGACGTGTTACTCGCCCCCCCCTGTTTCCTGTCCCACCTTTCCATTCTTCCCCCAGGCTGATGGGAGTGCGAGCGTTTGCCGCCCCCCTTCTTGCCGCCCTGCACCCGGAGCCGCGGGGATCACCCGAGCTGCAGGATATTGCAGTCGGCATCAAACTAAACACACAAAGCGTCCGGCGTGAGTGATCTCCACGTTTGGACCAATCTGATGCGACAGCTTGAACACTTGAACTCGGAGTTGGCCCTCTCGGGTGGGGGACGGGGGGGAGGTGGCGTTGGTAAGAGGCTGGGTGGTGCCGCGCGTTGCGTGTGCATGTGATTAGGAGCCCCCCCCCTTCACCTCTGATTGCTCCGGGTCACCGCAGGTGAGCGCGAGTGGTCGGAAGAAGGTCATTTTCCTTCTGGAGCCGGTTACCTGATTGGGTAAGTTGCTGATCTTTGACCTCGGCCCCCAAACGTATCGAGAGCACGGGCTAAATTACACACGCAGCCATCACAACAGCTCCGCAAAACATCTTTGCTGTGGAATAGTTGTGCCAAAATGAACCTGATTTCACCATATTCTACTTGCATACTATTATTTTATTGGTGTTTAGTCACAGATCCATTTCCTTGTTTTCGTCCAACAAACAAATAATGCGCCCCTCCCTGAAATTCTCTTCTGGGAGGTTGAGGGGTTAAAGCACTTCTTGCCGTATAGAAGGAGTTTAGAGGTGAGGCGCAGCAGCAGATCCTGAAGCTGGAAGAGGTTGAGCAGTTTGCTAATGGATTGAGAAACCTTTCTTCTTGCGAGGGTTACGTCAACGATTCAGTGAGAAGCAGACTGACAACGAAAAAAGATCAAAATCAAGGCAGTGGAAGTGGGGGAGATAGCCGGACTTTTAGCTCTGATCTCCTCGGCCCTCACACAAGCTTTGAGTTATACATTTGGAGCCGAGGCTGGTTTGACCCTGATTACATCGCGATGGTTATTTTCTCCGAATCTAGAAAGCTCCAGATACAAGACACTATACGAGCCATTGTGCAGAATCAGTGGAGATACCCAGTAAAGTTTTCATAATGAAAAACATGACCTTGAGACAAAGATGGTAAGTTGAAACTGAATTTTCAGTTTTACTTCTCAGAGAAACAAACACGCTGGCAAATATGGTGAAGCATTTTGTTAAGAGAGAGATTTCTCTTAGAAGATGCTAGAGACCAAAACCAGGACCAAGTAACATTCAATATTGGGCTGGCGTGCATCACGGGCCTTGGAACACAACTTAAAATGAATGTAAATGGTGAAAGACTTTTATGAATAAAAACTGTCAAGTTCATTTCACTCATTTCTTAAAACTGAATATTTGGAATCTGACAAATAACAGTTTCTGGCTATTATGTTTAACCTTTTCAGTGGAAAGGAAACTAAAACACAAACGGCCCACATTGAACTTCTTTAAAATAACAAACATCACTTATTTCTCTGTTAAATTCAGTAAATCACTTATTTGCGTGACAATAATGCAATGCAATGGGTCAGAGAGCATTAAACAAGGTGTGCTCTCTCTTCACACAGCAAGTAGCATCTGAACAGCCCGGCAGGGGTCTTCACCCGCTGTCCCCGGTTAACGTTGTCTCACTCAGACCTCGAATTCAGCGCCACTGCTTTGTCAAATAAGGCAAATCCTGTGTGCATGTGTTTCATTTGACCTAAAACTCAGAATGAATTCTAATATTGAAGCCATATGGAACCAGATGAAATACATGGTAAGAGAAAAGGGTTCAACTGGTACTATATTAAATAATTAGCCTCCCTCCGCGCTGCTTGTCGGTTTCCCTTTTGTTTTTAGTTCCTCCCACCCTTTTAACTGTACTCAACTAATATGTTTGACACCGGGGCTACATCTGCAAACGCAGTTTAATCACAAACCAATATAAGTGTGGGTTTGCGATAATCTTGAAAAACATCTGTATTTCTGGATGTTTCGTTCTTTTGATGTGGTAAAAACAAGACGCAATAGGGGATACACTTAATTTCACGCTGCTCACTGGCCACTTGAGGGATTTGTTCCTTCAGCCAGCAGAGGAAAAACATCAGTGTCTTTCTCCCCCCCCCCCCCCCCCCCGTCAGTGGAATTGATCAGCTGCTTCCTGGCTGTAAATAAAGGGGCATACTGTAATCCACTTGATAAATATCAAGCAGAATGAGGCAATCAGCTGAAAGCAATTTGCGCGTCTGTGCTCGAGCCAGCGGCTCGTGATTTTCTCTCCTGTCATCTATCATAGACCACACGCTCGGGCCAAAATACACAATACCCCCAAATTGATGTCATATGGAGTGCAAGCCCTGAAAAAAAAAGCCCTTCATTTTTCCTTGTCTGTACTCCAAATAAACTTGTATTTGTTGAATAACTGGAGCTTTTTTTTTTTTCTTGTCTCCGCTACAACTTCCCGGAGAAAGGGATGGTGTAACGTGCCATTTCTTTTGTTTGTTGAAAGCTTGGCTTGAGGACTGTAATCTAGATGGGTTTGATCCCAGAGTAGATGCAGCCTGTTGCTGCAAACGTCAAACTGATTTTCAACCAGCTCCCATAGGCAAACATTCACGAGCTGTCAGAGTTTTCCTCTATTAATGGGCTTCTTCACGTCCTCGGCAGTTACTCACTCTGAAAAATCGTGCATTGTCGAGCACATATACCGAAAAGGATTTAAACAAGTGATTCACAGCCTCAGATGAGCTCGTATAACACATCATATCCTTCCATCCACTTATAAACCGGATATTTTCTTAGCACTAATAAACAAAAGTGTTTTTTGTGAAAACATTGTTTTCGTGCAATTTAATTGTCTGTGTTTGTTGTCTCGGTCATGTTAGCAGGTTACTGTTACAACTTTACTCTCAACATTTATTCATTTATTTATCCATCACAAAGCTATTTGGAGCGTTTTCTTCAACTAACTTAACTGTTAGTCAACTAATTCAGACTGTATCCATCGTTGTTTAGCTAACTATTACATTGATTTCCATTGTTTATTCATTTCTTTTAGCCAAGTATTTCAACAATTTAGCCACGCTTTTGGCTTATATTTCAACTGCTCATTGATGCCATTACTTTGAGGTAACACCGGCAGAGGGAATCGGTTGGGAATACAGGTGTACAAAGGGGGTAACCCAAAAAACCTCAGCGGCAGCTGTGAGTATTTTTTCGTGACCTCTGTGTTAAGGCTCGCTCCGCCCTTCCCCAAACGTTTTCTATCAGCCGACATGCCGAGCAAGCAGAGCATCCGTCATCCCTGTTACCGAGGCTTTGCGCCGGTTCTCCGTTACATGCAGCCATTGAAAGCGAGAGGTATGAATCATGCACATTGCATTTCGTCTGCACCTCGCCCCAAAAGAATGGAACAGAGCTGAGGGGTGAAGAGAATGAATGACTGCGCGCACTCGACGTGAAGAGAAGACCCACTGCTGTTAATACTTCACCATGCACAGTCAAGATTACAAATGTATTGATGTATTTAAACAACAAAAAGAATACAGATTAACATTACTACGTAGGAAGAAGTGATTCAACTGATCTGGTCTGGTTCTGATCTGATGAATCACATTTTACCGTATAAAATTATTGGCACAAGCTTAAAAAGACTTATTGTAGTTTAGGGCTGCAACTAACGATTATTTTGATAATCGTTTAATCGGTCGATTATTTTGCCGATTAATCGCTGAATCGGATAAAAGAACAGCATTAAAAAAAGCTTTCATTTATTGTAAAATAACTGCATATTCACATTGGAAAAAGACTCATGAAAGTCCACAAACAGGTTGCTCCTTGAACATAATAATTTATAAAGAAAAAGTAAAATACAAATCAGAAAATTTAACAGGATAATCAAAACTTGTTCTTTACACTAAACTCAGACGCACTCAAACGTTCACACTCAGAAACACTCAAACACACCTCCATGTTCACTTGAAGCTTATTCATATATTATCAGTGATCAGTTATCAAGTTAAGTAGACGTATACACCACATCTAAATACAGCTAAAAAATAGCCAAGTGCTATGAGATCAATTTAAAATGGCATTAAAAAGTACAACACACACACACATATATATATATATATTTGTCAACAATAACCGATATGGGACAAAGCACAAAATATATACAAGACGTGTCTTTGGTCTTACTAACTGCTTTACTGCTGTTGTTAGCGAGCTAACGCTAGCATGTTCAGCTGGATGACGAGTAAACAGCGGCTGGAGGCTCCTTACGTTCCTCACGTCAATACGGGACAACGTGGTGCTGCAGTGAAATGTTACGTTGACTTTGCATATTTTGCAATTGACACACTTTTTAAAAATGTATTCAATGTGAAATGCTCGCACACCTTGGACGACTAAAGTCGAACAGACTTCTCCGCCTGCGCCACGTGACTCACAACCGCCGACGCTGCTGGATGCTCTTTCCTCTCGTCAGCTTTTTTCTTTTTTTTTGTTGTTGCTTCGCACCATTGAGTGACGTAATAATCGTGCGACACAACGAATCGATAATGAAATTAATAATCGATTTTTATCGATTTCATAAAAATTGTTGTTGCAGCTCTACTGCCGTCTACTGTACTACTGCTCTACACAGTAATGATAAAGTAGTTTTTTTTCATTGATTGATTTTTGAACGGTTATTAAGATCTCCAGTTCAGATAATACTGCTCATGAGTAAGTAATTACTTCAAACTGTTAAAACTGCTTGAGAAAAAAATGATTCAAAGCTCGGTGACAGGAGGATAAAAGTGTTTCTCCTGGCAAATCAAATGAGAAAAAAAACAACCTCGGAGTATTTAGCTGTCAGATGACGTTTCGTTTGGCTGCTCAATTTAGCAGAATATTCTCCAAATTATTCCACTGGCAATTACAGCAGTAGCTTTTATTACACTCTATTAGCACGAAGATCTTTCAGATTTGAGGCTTTACCTCAGCGTGAAGGCTGTTATGTTTTAAAGCATTGTTTTCCAGCTATGGAAAAAGGGCCACACCTTAATCCCGGTTGCTTCCCAACACAGTAAATAAAGGTTTGCCCTCGTTTGAACTCCTCTGCACCGCCACGGCGAGCGCAAGACACACGTCATACATTGTTGACATAGCAGCCATCAAGCCGTCCACTGGGGCCCATTGGAGGAGTCTAATAGCTTTAGCATGCGGTTACAGTTGTTGTTATTGTGGTAGCGTGCCGGTCACTTATTGTTTGTGTGGATCGCAGACAACTGCATCTAAGGGAAGGTCAAGGTCTGCAGGACAGGGCCGTCGCACACACACACACACATATGTATCCACGCAGCTCTATGGGACGCAACGTGCAGACCCGTCCTCACATATCCCCACAGCCGGGAGGCTGTCGTGCGTTTCATGTTGACAAATTGTCCAGGAGGAAATTCCTCCCGGAAAGAACAGGAAACGGTTAAAGAGCTGCTGCACAACGGGTCTCTTTCTAAGTAACACATTCAAAAGGTGCTTTGCAAAGCTCGTCGTTTTATGCCCATTTTTTAGGGCTTTCACAGAAAATGTATAGGTAAAATGCTTCAGAAGGTGAAGATGTCTTTATCCTTCTTAGCAGGTAAATGGCCCAAAAAGCTTCTTCACTGTTATTTATCTCGCTTGGATCATATGCCTCAAAAATCACTGTCTCAAAAAAGTCATTCAACTGGTAAAACAAATTGCACATCATCACTCAAGAGCGACCCTAATGGAGGCGAAATAGCTCTCGTTCCTCCCTAAAGTCTCCTTCATCTTGACCACTTCCAGTTGACCCTGCTCCACCTGTAATTACAGTTAATGCACAGAGCTGCTGAAGTGCGTCGCACCGACTGTGCAAAGAGTCCGAGGCAATACGCTTTCTAGGTCATCAATAAGAATTAAAGTGTTATTGATTTCAGGGAAAGCGTTGCTTTGAGTCTGTTTGTTCTCTCTCTCTGTAGGTGCGGGTAGTTTGGAGATTCTTGTGAAATGCATTTAAAGCTGTGGTATCAGTGTT
The DNA here is from genome assembly GCF_964276395.1 of Gasterosteus aculeatus. Classification (NCBI taxonomy): domain Eukaryota; kingdom Metazoa; phylum Chordata; class Actinopteri; order Perciformes; family Gasterosteidae; genus Gasterosteus; species Gasterosteus aculeatus. The sequence goes on along the minus strand of NC_135701.1, from coordinate 19,393,816 downwards.
GAGCCTTTAACTTAAGAGAAAGAAAAGACTACATGTGAAATCCCTAAAACGTCAATTCATCCAAGACGGATTGCCTTGTTCTCTTTACCTCACTTCAACTCACAAAATGAACTCTCAACTTGTATGAACATATCGGTCAGTTGGTAATTTGTTACAGACTGTTTTTTAATGTTGTGTTATTTAAAGTGTCATGCATATACCATAAATACAATGTCAGATCAAATGAGAACATTTCCACCCAAAGCTATACCAACAGAACCAGAAGAGTGCAACCTAAAGAATGTTTTTATCTAAGAGATGTCCCAAAACAAAATCACAATGATCAATAAACCATGAAAGGGACTTTCTCACATCTGTTAATTCCAGAATAACACCAGTTGGTGTAAACTGAAGACTGTTCAACCCATTTTCAAGTTGTCTTTTATGTGCTGTGATGAAGTTTGACGTGGCATTGTGGAACTCTTTCAATGTCCTCGTGATAATAAGACTATAAAGACTTCACCCGATTACTTGACCTGATTTAAACTGATCAGAAAAGATGAGACTGTATAAGTGTTGAATATTGTTTTAAAAAAATCATCATTATCATCTTTAGCAACTCTTTCACTCTCATCACCCTGCAATCAGGAGTGACACAGTGAAGTGATTTCAACAAACGCACGCCTCCAATCCGCATCCATCATTTTAAGAAAAAGAAAGAAATGTAAGGTAATCAGTGGGTGTTTCCAGTGGATTTCCACCGTGTTCACGACTTCGTGCCCTATACGTGCGAGTTTATAAAGGAGGGTATAAACCCGCGGGCGTGCTGGTCCAATGGGCAGCATCACATCCTGTCTGACTGAACTGGGGTGTAAACTATGAGCGGAGGCGCAGAGAGGGAACCACAGCGCGGCCCGACGCACGCACGCCGGAGCCGCTGGCTCGTTCATCCCCACGGAGTGGATGAAGTCGGATTATCTTTTCAGAGACCGAGAGAAGAGTTGCTGTTGTTGTTTTTTAAAAGAGCGATGTCTCACGCAACCGTTAGGATGTTTTCTCCGTGATGTTCTGGGGAAACTATTATCGGACGATGCTTTCGCTGTTTTGGGGAGGTTTTCCATGTATGAAGTATATGTTTTTCTGTTTCCTTACAGGCTGTCTCTCCTTATTTCGCTGCCTCCAATATTTATACACTAGCTGGTAATTAACATAATCTTGCATTCCTGATCATTTCGACAAGATGAAGGACAACACCGACACCGGATTGCCACCTAAACGCGGATTTTTTGGCAGTTCATGAATGCAGCTGTAATCACCCAGGGGAGCCTCAAGTACTTAAATGGGTCCATCATGACAACGAGACAATCAGGCTCCTTTATGCCCTGAGATCAGATGCAGTTTCTGCACATTGTCTCTTATGAATAGATCCGATCTCCAATTGGGCCACTTCACTTTGGAGATTTTTCGATTTTCGATTATACAGCTATTGAAATTAGGATGCGCCGCTTCCCCCCCCCTCCCCCCCCCCCTCCCCGCCCGCTCTTTGCTTGGTGTCTCGGTTGCCTTTTCCTTGATTACCAGATGAAATTGACACTCGGGTTGCCACTTATCAAGCGAAGCATTTCAATCCACCGCTAATTGCAGATTTAGTGCCATCCTTTCTTTTCACCGCGTTTTGATTGCATGGGAATACAGCCTCCTATTGCGCACAAGAGGAATGATCGATCATATATATATATGGAGGTTGTTTTTTTCTGCTTCTAATTGCATCAAAATTCCTTTTGTTGCCAGGGCTTAAATGCAGGAGAAACTGTTATTCCTTGTTTTGGACCGGATGTAGTGTGGGTTGGGGCAGAGATGCGTAATGCACAAACCAAGCTCCATCTTCTCTCCAAATAGGCAGCGTTCAAGACTCGAAGATGGTGAGTCATAAACATCTGGACGCGTTGGCTTTTGCAACCTTTTGATTTCTTTGTCCTTCAGTCGGTGTAAGCTTCTTTGATTGCTTCTTTTCCCCGCACTTTTTACATGCGGGGTAACCACCGCAGGACTCTGGGGCGTTCAGGTTCGAATCAGGCTCGACTGTGACTGCGGGGCTGTATGTGTGCGTGAATGAACTGGGAAGTCGTGGAGACTACAGCCACAAAAACGCAATTGTTCTGCTTTTAATATGTTTGGATTAGATGAAGGAATGTAGCATAGATAGTTGTGTTATAAATGAAACAAAAAAACATTGTCTTATCATAGCACCGTTCAAGTTAATGATAATGTAGACAATAAAAAAGTCGAAGAAGTGTCAAAAAAGCCTCATTAGCGTTTTTTCGCGACTGGGTCGAAGTACAATATTTGTCTGCAGAGGCTCTTCTCTTAATAATAGCCAATGCAACTATTCGTGTCTTCGGTATAAACCCGTGTTATTGTGACGCAGTCTACATCGGAGGTGAAGAAGGAGTCCGCAGAGTCCAGTCCGTCGGAGGCCGCCTGCCTCTGCTCTCCGGCGGCCAAGAACCGGTGCGCCAGCTGTGGCATGGAGATCCATGACCGATACCTGCTGAAGGTGAGAAATAAGAAACGCACAAAGCTTCAAGAGACTTACGATCAAAGTGCGTCTCCTAATTCGGTTGGTAGCTCCACTTTAGTATTTTTTTTGCCTTTACGGTAATACAATTTGCGCAAAAATAGGCGCAAAAGGAAAATGTGGTGAGGATTTGGCGCTGACAACCACTGAAAAAAAAATGGATGGCTGAATAAACACTTTAAACGAGTTAGTTAATTAGAAATCATATTTTAATTTACGAAAAACTCAATGTCTAGTTGTCGGTCACAAATACTTTAGAGCATTAGTCCGTGTGATTGTATTTTATTTTGAATCTCCACAGGTCAACAACCTGAACTGGCATTCAGGATGTTTGGAGTGTTCCGTCTGCAGAGCGTCTCTGCGGCAACACAACAGCTGCTACGTGAAAAACAAAGAAATCTACTGCAAACTGGATTATTTCAGGTATAAAAATCCGCTTTGCTGTGATTTATTATTTCTAAAACGCAAGTGTGCAAGATACTCCTTGGATCATGGGTGATGTTATTTTTTTCATGAGGCTTAAATATGTGAAACGATTATATATTTTTAATCAACTACAGTTTAATAGAATTAAATGCATTTAAAAATTATTTGTTTATATAAAACAATCTGATGATTTATTCAATTAACATATTTATAATGAGGTTCAATTCAATGTATCAATTACCTTACTTGAACTGAGTATAAAACTGTTACCAAATGAACTATTTTTAAATTTAGTTTAGTTTACTAGTTACTTTTTCTTTCGGTTGCTTTGTTTTTATGCCGATCGATTAATAAACTGCATATTATTTAGTGCATATGATACTGTAAATGGTTTGAAGCAGAATTTTATTTAACTTGAGAGACCTCAATAACAAAGAAAGAAACGAAAAGGCCCACTTGTCTCTACTCAACGGAGAAAAACTGAAAAAAAATAACAATACCGTAGCGTTTTACCCAAAAAATCCTCTTTCCGCGAGGCTGAAAAAAAATCCCTAAATTCATGCAAACAATTCCAAATGGATTTTCTTGTATTTAATAAATAAATGTAAAAAATAGTAACATGTTTTATGGTTAAGGGAATGTTTTTTACTACATAGTTTAGATAGAAAATTAGACTGTGTCTCAAAAGCTTTAAAGGGCAAAATTATAAAACATATAAATAAAAAAATCATTAATTTCCAGTGAGAGATGATATCAAAAATACTTTGGAGATACTTTACTTAACTTATATTAAGTTTCCATTTCTGTGTATTTTACAGCTAATTGATAATTGCTCCGCAATATCAACGTTTGGACCCAAGTACAAGGATTTGGTTTATTTTTTTAAAGTATAATCTGCATAATGGTCATGATGGTCTAACAAGGGTTCTACGAAATCCAATAATTAAAAATATCACAGAAAACCACGAACTCAACGTTTACGCAGCGATTATTAGACAGTTAAAGAGCAGATAAATGCATGTAAGTGAATCGGAGTGAACCACTAAACGCACTGCATGTCAATTAGTTTTGCTCATTTGATTTAATGCAAATCGATCTGAAAATATGCACGTGGCAACGACACCCGCAAAGGTGTTGTAGAGTGTTTAGATCACTCTGGAGGTGAAGAGGTGCTCTGACACCACAACAGATTAACCATAGCATTCCTTCGCAAAATTATACAGAATAATACGATAATATGATTTAAATGGAATCTAGCTTCGGCGTTCTGCAAAATAGAGGCAAGAATAAACAAATATAGAATACAGCTTGGCGGTCGGAAAAGCCGTCATCAAACGTCTCGGTGAAGGATCGATGCATAAACCGAGTTGTGTAACCAACAGCCGACCTTCACCTGCCCGTCGCCTCCTCTCTCCTCACAGCAGGTTTGGCACTAAGTGCGCGCAGTGCGGCCGGCAGGTGTATGCCAGCGACTGGGTGCGGCGCGCCCGGGGCAGCGTGTACCACCTGGCCTGTTTCGCCTGTTTCTCCTGCAAGAGGCAGCTGTCCACCGGGGAGGAGTTCGGCCTGGTGGAGGGAAGGGTGCTCTGCCGCAGCCACTACGACGTCATGCTGGACAACCTGCGCCGAGCTGCAGAAAACGGTATCAGACTCATGACCAGCAAGATATACATGCAAGAGTCAACCAATGGAACAGAGTGTGCAAGTTGGTGATCTCTAAAGGGTACAAATTGACCTTTGAAGTTTTCTCCTCTGGATGAAAACATGCAGAAGCTCTGCAGTCACAAAACTGTTATTAGGGGAAATATTTTTTGTTTAGACATACAATGCAAAACTTTATGTTCTCTGATCTTTGTGAACTCATCTGGGAGTTTGAGCAGTGTTGTTCACGAACATGTTCCAAAAGTACCTGCACGCTTTGAGGCGCTCTAACAAAATGACCAATCAGATAGGCCTAAGGAAGAAAGTCAGCTATCACCATCAGCTATGTAGAAATAAGGGTTCAATATGGATCCTAAAACTCATGCAAACCTTCCACTGAAGCCGGCTGCCTTCAGTGGAAAGAACTTGCTTCATAAATACTTTGGACTGCGGTTGTCAGCATGAAAACACCTCAATTGTGTTACAAGGCCTGTTTGGACGAATGTGGTTTTGTGCAACTTCACAACCTTCTGACTGAGATGTAATTCAGGGGTGAAGGACCAGGCCTGTAAGAGCTTGTGCTCTCTTAAAGGGACAGGACTCACTCTGGAGGGAGCGCTGCCCTCTGACCAGGACTGCCAACCGAAGCCAGCCAAGAGGGCGAGGACCTCGTTCACTGCTGAGCAGCTGCAGGTGTGTTGCGTGCATCATTACCTGTGTGCGCATATGCCGGTTTGTGTGCGGATTCATGACGGTGTGTCCTGGCAGGTGATGCAGTCTCAGTTCGCTCAGGACAACAACCCCGATGCTCAAACTCTACAGAAACTGGCAGAAATGACGGGACTGAGCAGACGAGTCATACAGGTAGAAGACTTTTAAAGGCCTTTGGGACGAGACTGAAGGAAGAAAAACACATTTGTTTTGAACTGGTCTTTTTGGAAAGGGAGAACACTCCTTGGTTAAGCTGTTGATCGTGTATGTAAATCTGTGATGAGGAGTAAAAGACTGCAACACTCTCACAACACTTTAGCTCTTCAAAATAATACTCACATGGGTTTCTTATAACCTTGTAAATCCAGAGAATTTCCCCGGAAATGTTTCCACTTGTATATTGAAATGGAGCACTGTCAACCTTTGACCATATTTCCCCCCTGAAAATGCCAGATTTAAAGTATTTTTGGAGATTAGACCAGATAAAGTATTGGTTATTTCAAAAGAAAGGACATTTTAAGAAGGTTTTCAATTGCCTTCTATTTCTATTCCAATTTGATCAACTTTTGACTCCTCGATTGTGTTTGGAAACTAATGATTTACATATAATGCATGAACTCTGCATTTAGAGGAAAAATAATCAGTAAAACCAGGATGCACCCCATCAATCTGATGGATGAAATCCTCCCACCAATGAGATCCAGCGAGACAGACAACACCTCCAACCCCGCATGTCCACGGTGGTGTTGTGGTGGTCGTCGAGTGCTGCTCGCTCACCATCACGAGTTGTTCCCCGTCGCAGGTTTGGTTTCAGAACTGCCGGGCGCGACACAAAAAGCAGCCGCCCCTGAGCGGGTATCCTCCGGGGGCCCCGATGTCCAGGATGCCTCCGTCGCTGCCGGACGACGTGCACTACTCGCCCTTCGGCAGCCCGGACCGACCGCACCTGCTGGCCCTGCACGGATACCTGGACGGTGAGTCCCGGGGACTTCAAGTCAGTCCCGCGTTGTGGGGGGACATCTGCCGTCAATCGACCCAAATGGAAGTGATAGAACATGTGTTGTGCTCTTTGCAGATCTGTGACGCAGCTCATTTAGTCAGTAGGTTCTTGTTTCTCCATCTGCTGCACTTCAAATATTGTACTTTACTTAAATTATCGAACATCAGTGGTTAAGAGTTATTTTACAGATGAAGGCTAAACATAAAAATATAAATTAAATGAAGATTAAATTCTGAATGAAAATTTGAAAAAATACGTTTTAAGGATTTTATAAAAACACACACATTTGTAAAGCGAGTATTGGAGCATAAGTTCTGGTTTTACAGATGGAATCTGCAATTTTCAGTTTGAGTTTTACCAATAATCCGGTGCTATGAAAAACGACTCAAAGGGAGAGAAGGACCCGTTTGAACCACTAGTCTCTGGGTTCACTCAGCATTTAGCATCGTTTTCCTTGAACCGAATCACCTCCCGATGCTCCATCATCTCACGTGGTCTCTCCCCCCCCCTCGCAGCTCACCCCTTCTCCGTCCTCGCCGCCCCGGGCCACTTGAACCATCCGTCCATCTCTTTACCGCAGCTTCCCATCAGCCGCTGACCTCCTGTTTACACCTTTTTTTTTTTGTCTGATGTTGTGAAAAAAACGAGTTCCTTTCGGGACGTCCTGTCAGTAATCTGCTCTTTTTGGGGAAACTCGTCCGTCGGGGCAGCAAGGACCTCGGCCATCTGTTTTCAACGGGTTGGATTCTTCTTTGACTGCACAGATCTTTCCCACTTTCATTCCAACGTGGGAATTTTTTTTTAAATTTTGTTTATTTTTTTATTTTTGCAAATAAGAAGACCACTTACATTTTATTTTTCCTCTTTTTTGTTGGGAGACAAAACGTTGCATCAGGTCAGGATTGTTTTCCCACTCAAGGTATTTTAATGCTTTTGCTGCAACATGGAACCAGAGTGTTGTAGCAGTGTTACAGTAAAACCTCAGCAATTGTTTTTTGTATCGGTGATGAGCACGTTTGCAGCTTTAGTGTTATTTGTTGTTGTATTGTTGTCAGGAAACTCCTATTTATTCAGAACAAAACTTAACCTTTGAAAAAAAAAGCACTTTTAAATGTGTCTTGAAATGAAATAATTCAGTGATTGTACATTGTAAATACTGCTACAGTTTAATAAAAATGTATCAGAGCCGTTATGAAAATGTTAGTGTTTTAATAATTGAGGATGAAATTTAATTTACTCGTGCAGAGAAAGCCAGAGGGAATGTGTGTGTGTGTGTGTGTGTGTGTGTGTGTGTGTGTGTGTGTGTGTGTGTGTGTGTGTGTGTGTGTGTGTGTGTGTGTGTGTGTGTGTGTGTGTGTGTGTCTTAATGTGTCAGGAGAAGTGCACGTTTTCAAAGACAGAAATCCCAACATTATATCAAGGCACTATTTCCACACTAAGTGCTACAAAAATCAAAAGGCCGACTGCCAGGGGCCGGTGACCTGCAGTAGCCTATTATTGTGAACAATGTCCTGCACTTCATCTCCAATTTACACGCTGAACTTGACAGGAAATGTGATCAACTCTGCAGTGGAAGCGTGGCTATTGATCTGGCAGCTTGTTGCCGTTTATGAGGCCTTTTAACACAGATTATCTACAGTTGTCACATTGATTGGCAGCACTTAAAGGGGCTTGCGATGTGAAGAATGGGCGGAATACTTTGAGTTGAAGGATATCATCAGATTTACATTTTACAAACTGGTCCGATGTGCACCTTCATTTTGTTTTTACAACTGAAGTGACTTCAGGCTGAGCCGCGCCCACAAACCGCCATCTTCACAATCCCACCAGCGAGCAGCATGCAGCCCACCGTGGAAACGGGCCTTTAGTCAGATGATGTATTGATATTTGAAAGATTAAGGAAATCTCTTTATTTACGTAACACATTACATACACAAAAGGATCCCTTTTTTTAAACCACTACCTCAACGTTTAAAAAAAACAACATTTAAGCTTGCTGGCAAATGGTTAGTTCAGCAGAGCAAAACCTGGAAACGAGGGGAAACAGACTTCCTCTGTCCAAATAAATCTGCACATCAGTGACTCTAAAGCTAAAAGAAATGGTTCTATTTGTGTCAACTGTTCCCAGCCAAGAAAAAAAAAGCTGCATAGTGATTATTGCGCCATGAAAATAGTTACTTGTCATTTTTACTTTTCTTGGACAAAGAGGAGGAAAGCGGTTTCATCCCTCTTAATGCTAAGCTAAGCTAACAAGCTTCTGGCTTTATTTTTATACTTCGGATTCTACACCGTGTATCTACAAAGGATGAAATGAATTAAGTTCCCCTTTAAACAAGTGCAGAAAGATTGATTGGCACATTATTTTCCCCAAACAAGTCTATTATTTGAACGTGTTCAGATGGTCTGCAGGTTGCTGCTCATCTCATTTGTCCCCCGACTGATTGACAGTGAACACAAACTCAAAGAGGTGAACTGAGACCCAGTTCGAGTGAAGAACTTCAACCAGAGCGATCACGTCTGCACTGAAGATCCCCAGACGTGGACGAGTCCGTGTGTACGCGGTGCGTGTGTCTGTGTGAGTCTGTGTGTGTCTGCGTGCGCCTGCAGCATCCTTTTTATGCACGTGCGCGTGTCGTTGTGTGGGACCGTCGGCAGCGCAGGAAGGAGCGCACCCCTCGTAACACAAAAGAACACTGATGGAATACTCGTAATACTTGTGCTTTCCTAAACCCACAAGCACCCCCCCCCCCCCCCCCCCAAATCAATCACTTTTAATCACTTGTAATCAATTCAATCCTGGAGGAAACCCGTTCAGAAAAACTCTCCTCCTTGTGGAATCTTGGAACAAAAGCCATCCACACGCCGAGCGGGGAGATGATTGTCGGGCTGACACGGGTTGGGCCACCTGCCAGAACTACACCGTGAAAAAAACGCACATTTCTCCCCCTTTTCTTTTAAAGTCCCCGTCAAGCACGAGCGCTGCACGCCGCGCTCAGGCACGTCCGCTCTGCGGGCACGCGCATCCCTGAGCGTTTAAGCACGACCCGTCTCTTGTCCTCATGTCATATGCGTCCGCTCCGAGTGATTGGCAGCTTGGAGTGGTCACAGATGAAAGCGCCCCGCCCCCCCGCCCCCTCCTCTCAGCCCCCCCCCCCCCAAGGGGCTAATGAATAGGCCCCTGATTGCAGAGCCGCTCGCTCTCCGAATTACAGCGTCGCCCACCTAATGAGCAGATACGCTGCGGCGCCCCTCGTCTCCGCGCATTCCCGTTCCACCTCCTTCATGCTGATGAGCTCTGCCCCGCGCGACCGTCAACAAAACCTCTGTGGAAGATTGCAACGTGAGCCGTCTTCATCAGCGACCCCCCCCCCCCTCCTCCTCCTCCTCCTCCTCGAGTGTATTCAGATGCTGCCATATGCTTCTGGTTTTGTTTCTTGACTTGAGGATGTTCTTTGACTGAGCTGATGATGGGAGCTTGGCTTTGTGAGGTCTCACTTTGTTAAAAACCAAAGGCCTTCCGTAGGGGTGAACTTATTTTATTTAAACTCTTCTCCCTTGGCATCGTCCACCTGCATTTAAGTCAGTGATTCAAAATGTTGTTTCAAACGTTTCAATGAATCTTGAAGAACAAGCTCGAGACATTTAAGGCACGTGCTTATAGTTTCTTAAAAGGTTGTAAACCCTGTTGCATCTTGATTTCTGACGAAACGAATGCTGCATCCACCCTCAAAATGCATTGCGATGTTGTTATAAACATCTAAACTGTCACGTTTCCTTTCGCCCTTCAGAGCCGGGCCACGTCAACAGACAACGGTGGGAGGCTTAACGCCGCACGCTGAACTATTTTAGGTGAAACTTTCTTTCTTTAGCGAAACGGGACAAAATTGAATTTACTTTGTGGCACGGGGTGTTGTGTTTAAATGTGGATTTTGCACATGCAGGCCTATCATTTCAACCCCGGCTATAAAAGCTCACCACAACTGGATTCAGTATCAAGTTTCCAAACAAAGCCCAAACAAAGCAACATGTATTAATTTGACTCTGGACAGGCGGGTGTGTGGGGGGGGGGGGGGTCACCATATAGTGTGCCGGAGAAATCCTCATACATAAACAAAAAGAATCGTTATTTCAAGTGAAAACTATGACTCTTACAGTAGCAGACGAGGGCACGAGGAGGCCTGACGGAGAGCAGGGAAATGGCTGAAACGTATGATTCACTTGGACCAGGCGGACGGCCAGCCTGCAAGCATGCAAAAATAAACACAGGACTCGCACAGCACGATCCCAGGATGTGTTTATATTGGGGGAGACGGGTTTTAAAATATATCCCAGCACTTCAGTTTGATTTGTGAGAAGCAGGGGCAGGATGTAAATCACTCTCCTGGGGCAGGCCGGAGGTAGAAAGGTTGGCTGTACGTCGGAAACTTAAGGTGGCGCTACAGTACAACACACTGGAACACTTATTTAGCTCAACAGGAAATAATATCACAGCGGTTTTGGTGTATTTTTCACTTTCGTAAAAGTAGCAATGGCAACGTGGGGAAATATTTGCTGTGCTCACAGAAATCTGAACTTCAACCAAGAAAAATATACTTATAAAGCCCTAATGAAAAAAAGATTGCATTAAAAATATTTGTTGGGCGGTAATTTGGGCGCCCTCGCAGCAGCATATTTCACCCAACATTCATTTCTCATGATATGACACTTTAAATGCACATTACAAATAAAAAAGACCACGTGCTACTAAGACAAATCCAGATGTTCAACGTTTATTCCAAATGCAACTTCCACACTGTCTTCAAATAAGAGGAGACTCAAGTAATAAACCTCAAACATCACTGAGCAAGTTGATTTAATTACCCGTCAACCCTATTTATTCTGGACGCTGTGACGTGTATAACGCAGTTATCAGCAAAGACTACACAGTACACGGTATGTTACAGCAGCAGCTGGTCTGTACGGACTGTGCAACATTTTATTTAACCACAAGGCGGCGGTACGTCCATGTTGAACTCTCACAGAGACACCTGGGGAGGCATGACATCCAGGTATTTGAAAAAGGAAATGGTATTAATATGTAGTGATACATTCGGAATGTATTTGATAAAAATATTGCAATGTTTGCATTGTTACACTCACCTATACGATGTCAAGCAATCATCACATAGACAGGAAATAGGACCTTTTCTTTAGTTGAGACTGTTGGACAAAATTAAAGTTTGTTATTGTGTTGGAGGCCTCAGAGGTGACCATTTGTAAAAAACAAATTATGAACCGTATTCCAAGAATGTAAGTAGTTTAAAACAACATACCTTCTTTTATTTGTTAAAAAAGTCTGGAGTTGATTATGTGGATGATTTCAAGAGTTTGTGTACGAGGCAGCAGCTAAACCAAGTCGGTGTCACTGAGAGATCTGATCCTATACACCGAGAATAATGCTCAATAGGAATTATTTTACAATAGAGTAACAGGGGACAACATACTGCATAGTTGACACATTTTAAATGTACAAAAAAAGAGGCGTGCTTCTGTCCGGGTGCGTTTGCGATTCCGCTAAGTATCCAGGTTTCTGGTTCCGCCACACCTAAGCCCTGCATTTCTCAGGGGGCTTCCCTTTCTTTTTCATTCTGTCCCTCCATTGTTCGCCGGCTTCCTCCCACCGGGCCGTCCGTCGGGGGGGAGCCGGTGTCTCTCACGCCGCTGTGTGCATTGTGTGCAGACTGAATGGCATCAGTGCAGACAGCAGGGTGCTTGTTTCCAGTCCTGCTTGCCACACCAGTTTGTCCTCCCAGTATCACACCGTACAGGTCAGATAAATGCCCGAGGAGGTCGATGTCACTGTACGGTCCCAAAACGTGGCTCCGTCAGTTTGTGTGCTAAATAGTAGTAGTTGCAGTATTAGTAATAGTAGTTGCAGATAACAGACCCGCCAACGTTTTGACAGCAAAATAGAGGTGACTCTAGGTAACTTTTTTAGGTAACTTTTTTTTTTTAAAGCTTAGTTCAGGATTGTTCACAGTTTCATTATTAGTTCTAATATTATATAGTCATTTTTCATCATTTACGTTTAGTAAAACTTAAAATGAACTCCAATGCTCCAATGAACAAGTTGTTATTGCTCTGCATTCATTTCAAGGGTTAGTAATTTATTCATAGTCATTATTTTTCTTCCTTGGACAATAAAATTACATTTGAAATAAGTTACATCCAAGTGTCCAACTCTGCAATGCGACCTTCCTCTACAATGAGTCACGTCGTCTCCTCCTCCTTGTTCCTGCGGGATTGGACTCACCAACAGTGGCTCCGCCCCGACCAAAAAAAAGACCTGCGCCTCTGCAGGCAAACTCACCTGTGACAACAGCCACTACACGCCATCAGGACCGCCCCGCGAGCTGGCAGCACGACGGAAGACCGACGGAAAAACTGAGAGTGATGTAAGTACTGAGTACTAACTAACTGACTAACTTCACGTGACTGATGGCAACAAGGGGCTTAGGGGCTAAAGGGTGAAGCAGGTAAAGTTCACGGTAATGACGGAGACAGAGTGATGCCTTAAATCCTTGCATCCTTTATTTTTTGAGGTGTACTCTTTAGACAACAAAAACCACAAGGTCTGTTTTTTTTGTAGCTGTCGTGAAGGACAGATGACTTCACGCAGAGCCTCTGTTTTACATAACTGTTAATAAAGCGCCCACAAAGAGACACAAAAGAACTTAAAAGAGAAAATGCAAAAGTGCAAAAACGAGGGAACAAAATAATGCATTTTTTGTCACTCTGCTTCAGCACTTTGAGGACTTTCTGTCTGACCAATTATGACCAATTATCCGGTTTAATCCTCTTTTCAAGGTCACAATGCTAATTTATTTTGTCCCGCTCATTGACAAGAAAAACTCGTGCCTCGGATCAAACGTTCACGTTCCGTCTCCCGCAGTGGACAAACATGGCCTCCGCCTTCTCCGTGCGCAGGTACGCGGTACGTCAGCCCTCCCTCTCCGCCATGTCCGTCAGGGACGGCGCGCGCAGCATCCGCTCCAAGACCCCCGTCTCCGCCGGCACGCTGCCCCTGTACCGCTCCGTCTCCATGGGCAACGGTCTCAACGTGCTGCCCCCCGGCCTCGGTGGGGCAGCGAGCGAGAAGGAGACCATGCAGGGCCTGAACGACCGGCTGGCCACCTACCTGGACAAGGTGCGCTCGCTGGAGAGGTCCAACGCCGACCTGGAGGCGAAGATCAAGCAGCTCATGCTCGAGAAGGCTCCGAAGGGGCACGACATCGAGGGGATGATGGCCCAGGCGCACACCATCGGGCAGGAGGTCAGTGTTTCAAATTTTAAAGGTTCCCTTAAGAGGGCAGAAACCGGTTGCTTCACAGTGATGGCGACGTGTCCTTGATGTGCTCGGTGATCGGTTTCGCCTCACCTTTTACCTTCACACCTGAGATCCTGTTGTTACACAAACACCACAGAGAAAAGGTTGAACGCAGGACAGAGCAGAAATGTCTTTCTTATTTTAGTTTGACTAGATTCAGATTTTCAGTTTTTTCCCGTCGTTGACTTCCCGCCGTGTTTCCCCGCGTCCAGATGAGGAAGAAGGCGATGGAGAACGCCCGCATCCTGCTGGAGATCGACAACGCCAAGCTGGCGGCCGAGGACTTCAGGGTCAAGTGAGTGTCACGCTGTGGTGCCTCTGTTTAACACGCCCCCGAGAGTGTTCGCACGCCGGCGCCAGACTGCGAAGCAATGTGAATAAATTACCTTAATGTCAGGCTGCGAAATAAAAGCCCCGTTCCCACGGCGCCCCCCCGGCCGCAGGAGGTGGAGATCGCCATCGGTGGGCGCAGGCCGAGACGCATCGTGCGGGTCAGAGGGACGTCCAGAGTTGGCAACGTGAGGCTGGTTGAAAGGCCGAGGAGTCGGCGTTCACCTGCTGCTGTTTTTCACATTGTGTTGATGGTATGTTCTGTGGCCTGGTGGCAAGCAGCGATACATCAACATGGACAGTTATTTATGGCGCCAGCAGCAACGTGCATGTGAACCTCATAGATGATCCATGAGATAGATTTCATACGTGTGCATCCACTGGGGAATTATTTCATGTTGTAACGTGTTACGTTACTTACTTTTCTTATATCAATGAGATTACTGTTTTCTCTACATCTGCCGCAATACGTATCCGGGCAAATTTTACTTTGCGATAATCTATTATTGGAGCAACAGAATAGTATATATTATTTTGCTAATAATACTGCACAATATTGCTCATCACAAATATTTTTTACATTGCTGCAATGATACCTTCCTTTTCTGTACAATTGTTAACATTTCATTTTGAAATAAAATCCGGATCCAGGCTGTAGAAAACTTTTTACCTTTTGTGCTCCTCCTGCAGATGGGAGGCCGAGGCCACCATGTGCCAGTCGGTGGAGAGGGACTGTCAGGCTCTGAGGAGAGCGAAGGCCGACCACGACCAACTCATCGCCACCCTGCGAGGGGACCTGGACAGCCTGAAGGAGGAGCTCTACTTCCTGAAGAAGAACCACGACGAGGTGAGATCCTCGCCGAGGCGAAGGTCACGTCAAGACATGATCAAGGAGCGCTTCCTCGTCTGAATAATTTACTTTACAAGCTGTCAGGGACTGTCTTGTCGGCATGGAAGATGTCTTTGAGGCGGTTTAACTTTCTTAAGTCTCCATAGAGTTCCTAATACCTTCCAATTATCTTTATCAGCAAGACAATGGCCGTATTACCAGCTGAAATATAATCATACTAAGTGTGCAGACACGCCACTTGTCTTTGTAGAGCGCTTTAAGACAGCGGGAGAGCACCTGTGTACACAACAGACAGGAGCATTCGAGCCCATCCAGCCACACAAATGATGTGTGCTTAGACGCTGAGGCGTGGCATCCAGGATGTGGACTGGAAACCCCACTGAAGACGGCCCTTTTAAGGCGGAGGGGAGTATTTACTTTGCACAAGCAGACGTGATAAAAAGTTCAATTTCACTGTAGCACAGCAAAGACTGTGGCACGTAAAGAATTTTTATAAGAAAGAAATCATTTAAGAAAATTACCGGTAAAGTACCGGTGTTCTACGAGATATTCATTTTCTTTCTTTGAGCCCCTAGTTATTTAAGTTATTTGTTTTTTTTATACTTTCACTGTCAAAGGAACTTCTAATAATATTTCAACCTGTTTGAACTGCCAATGAACATCTTTCAAATACTTAAATTGTCATTCAAAAAAACATCAAATAAACCTTTTTGTTAAAACATCAGCCGTGCATTCAAAATCTTGCTAAAGTACTTTTGGTATTTGTGGGGTATTTCTACTTTAACTGAAAGTAAAGTCTCTGAATACTTGATAGACAAGTAATCAGATGTTAAACTCTGCAGGGAGTGAAGCGGAAACAAAGATGCGTTAAACACCGCTTTGCCATTTCCCCCATTTAAGGAGATGACGCTGATGAAGTCGCGCCTGGCCAATGACCAGGTGAGCGTCGAGGTGGATGCGGCTCGCGGCCCGGACCTGGGAGCCATCATGGCCGAGCTCAGGGTCCAGTACGAGGGCATCGCTCGCAAGAACAAGGAGGAGGCCGAGACCTGGTACCTCAAGAAGGTCCGTCACCGCACCAATCTGTCATTATTTACTGAGGTGCCACGGGCATATTATGAATGTATTCCACGGGTGTCATTAGTTGGAAACAGTGCAGTCGGAGGTCAGAGAAAACAACGAGGCGTTGCGCTGTTCCCAAAGCGAGCTCAGCGAGAGACGACGTTTCCTGCAGGCTCTGGAGGTCGAGCTCGACAGCCTCCGGAAGCAGGTACGCCACTTTGTGACATACTTCCACACTTTTAACCTCTTACCTTTTACTCCTTTGAAGCTGCGTTGTCCTTAGATGCCAGCTGCGTTCTCCTTGTCAGAGAAGAGCCACAATTCACACGGCAATTTCACTGTGCTCCAATGATCAGTCAGTGTGACAAGACAAAGACAAAGTCTCATGTAAGGACATGTTAAACGAGCGTATGGATCTGTGCGGCGGGGGCCAATATAGTTCATGGATGTTTGCCTAATGGGTAGTGAATGCAGAGACATTACGGCGCTGACAGTCTCAAGTGTCTGCGGATGAGTGGTGATCTCAACGGGTAATACACGGCAATAATGGATGGTGAGAGTGGCGACACTTTTGTCAACCCAATAAAGGAATATTATCTATATTAAACCGTGCTTTGTGCGAGCAGTCTGAGCGGTGCCTTCAGGAGTCTTCTTGTAAAGAACTGTTTTAATTCAGCGTATTTCCTCCACATAAAGCATTTGAGATGCCAATTTTAAGTGCTGCCTTTGTTGGGGCTTTGCAGACAAACAAAAAAGGGACAGTCCTACTATTCTGATTTAAAACCTATTTTTCTCATGAGTTGGCGGAGACCAAAACAGTAAATTCTGATTCTAACTTCTAACTTAATTTTGCTCTCTTGTAAAAGTTTTGCAATTACATTTAACACAAAAACCCATAACGTTGACATTCACAGGTTTTCTTTAAGAAATTAAACTTCAAAAATGTATTGTAATTGTTAAGGACGCATCACCCACAAACAGGACATTTCATTTTCCAGCAAAAGAAAACCAGCAGGTTTGATAATGAATGTTTTTCAGGAAAATTCGTATTCATGCTTTTCCGTTTTTGCATAAATGTTTTAACGCCGAGTGACTGTTCAAAATAAACACAAATCCATTGTTAAAAATGTATTGTGACGTGTGAGCCTGTGTAGTACGACCTGCCATCGCTTGCCATCACCATGACCCCCCCGCTGACAGGTGGGAGTGCTGGAGGGAAACCTGGGAGAAACGGGGCACAAGTACTCGGTGGAGATGGACCGTCTTCAGGCCACGCTGTCCCACCTGGAGGACGAGCTGTCTCAGCTGCGCTTGGACATGCAACGCAACAAGACCGAGTACGAACAGCTGCTGCGCGTCAAGCAGAACCTGGAGATGGAGATCGCCACCTACAGGAGGCTGCTGGAGGGAGAGGAAATGTCAGTGAGGTCCGAGATTCCACCCTCAACACTCGAAACTGCATGGTGTTATAACATGTTATTAAAAAAACCTCCCAACAAAGTTAAATAAATGTTGCTTTCACGTAGGAGTACATGTATTTATCCTGCATATCAATGTGTGTTTGGGGATTTATAGCGTATTTCTTGTAGAGAATTTGACTAGAAGACTAAACAAACACATCTGTTTGTTTAGAAGCGGACGTCTTCTCTAGAAACTCTTAAGAGGGAACAGAGCAAAGTAACTCCTAAGGTGTCCTACTTCCTTGGATATTAAGTGAGAGGGGACGACGCTCGGATGACATTGTCTTATTCTTTTGTCCCACAGGGTGAAAGAAACACCTCCACCTCCGAAAAGTAAGTTCACATCACCCTTATATGGAATGCCTTCAAAAAAAGCCATTTGCTTTAGGGACTTTCTCCAAAGTTCTCTTAACTATGTTTACATGGTTCTGTGGTAACTCCTGCAGGCTGTTTGTAGTCAACTCTAATCGGATCCTTTGTGGTCCGGTTGAAAACAAATCCACAGTAAAGCAAAACGCTGCAGAGGCATTGAATCCTTGTGTTACAGACTCTCCCTTTAGCCTACACGAGGGTGTGGTTGCTTGTTACCCAGACAAGATCTGATAAGAGGCCAGTTTGATATTGGATCTCCATCCTTTCTGTATGTGTTGGTACACCAGCATACAGATAATAACCTCAGCATCATAACCTCAGTAACACTCAAGCATTACTTAATGCTTGTCTTGATAAGACATTGCATTGCTCTTAGATGATTGTGAACCTTTCTTCTCTTGTGGAACTTTGCTGACATTACGTATTTTTTAATTCTGCGCCACAGAAGAACCAGATGTCAGGACGAGGAAGATAGTAAAAGTCGTCACCCAGACCATGATCAACGGCAAAGTGGTGGATGAGTCCAGCGAGGTGGAGCAGATCGAGGAGTGCAAAAAATGAGCCAGTGCGTCTGCGAAGAGGACGAAGAAGATGTCTCTTAAACCTGAAGCCTGCTGACTGAGGCTTGAGGTCATGAAACGGTGGCGGAGGCCCCCGCCTGCTACTGTAGCTTCTTTCCAGAGCTTTCACCACATGTGGTCTTCACCGGCAGTGATCTGATTTGCTCGGTTTTCATCAGCGGCTCAAACTGCTACTTCAGGGCTAAGAATCAACTTTCACTCTTCTTCGTCTTTTTGGAGAAATAAACTAATTTGCTTTTCTTGCAGGGGGTTAGGTGAGAAGAATGACAGCACTTGTTGTTGACACAACCAGCAGCTCTGAAAAGGCCACGAGTTTGTTTGTTCCATTCATAAAAATGTTTAAAAGCTAACCGGCTGTAGCCTCATATTTTATGCACAGGTATTGATCTTTCCCTCAAGCTTTTGTAATGAAACGGGAACATTGTGTTGTGCTGCAGTCTTATTGTAGAAATCAACCATAGCAGCTGTACAGCGTCAATAAAACAGTGTTTCAAAATAAGACTCCATGCTCATTTCCACGTACGTTTAGCGCAAACCGAAACTTTGACTGATACTTGAGGAACATAATAGGACGTAGCAACAAAGAAACGTGATTCTGCACCAAGAGGGCAGAAACTATGAAAACCTAAACGCAATGGTTTCAGGTTACAGGCTGTTGTGTTAGGAGAGTGTTGTGTTTCGGTGACTTTTCCTATGAGTTTTTAACACTCCATCAGGATCAGGAATCAGGAAACATCTATTGCCATAATCTGTCAGACATACAGCTGACAGTCACAAGACAACAGTGCAAGAGGGATAAAATAAAATATAAGGCTATGGGTTAGTTAAAAAATAAAGGAATAAAATCTAAAAGTTAAAAAGTTAAAAATATTAAAAAAATAATAATAAAAAGTGCACCAGCAGTAGCAAGTGAAAGTGGCGTGTGCAGTGTGAAAGAAAGTGACGGGTGGAACATCAGAGTCAGCCAGTGGGGGACCGGGCTCTGATGACGGGAAGAAACTGCCCGTGTGGCAGGAGGTCTTAGCATACATTACATGCAGTTTATCAGAATTTAAGAAATGTTGGAACATAAAGTCACTAAAAACTGAGAATAAGTGTAAACAGTAAAATATGACGTCCACAAAAGAACACAAATCCTCACAGTACTGAGATTAAAGACCATCTTTCTGTGATACCAGATCACAGAATATAAGCCCACAGTTCAACAACAAAGGCAAAAAAAACTTCCATCCAAATTTTTAACTGTTGGGGTAATTGGGGTTTTCATGTTTTGTATAAAATAATAATGTTTTCCATCACTTCCCCCAAAAATACGTTTATACTAACTAAATGTTAGTTAGTTCCAATTTGAATAGGTGTTATAAAATCATTAAAAAGTGCAACGCTCACAGTAGCACTCGTTCACTGCAGCTTCTTGTGAGCGTGGATGTACATTAGTCGGTCACTCCAGTGTGAAAAGTTTCACTACGATGCAGAAAACAATAAACAAACAGAGTCAGACGTCACCGACAACGTCAGTAATTAACAGTCGCTATTATGTGTCGCCTTTGGGACAAACTTGTGAAAATCCAAATGTGGAGTTTCCACACAGACTTTTAAGTGTCATTAAGTTATTGACTGTCCCATGATGTCATACAAAGGATTTACAGCCAGAAGGAACTCGGAAGGAAGAAATGTGACACACCCAAGGTACTCCTTTCTTTCCCATAAGACCGTCTTTTAAGTACAATCTAAGCAAACTTTCTGTCAAATCCAACGTAGAATGATCTCTCACAAAGAGTAAGTGACATTTGCCGCTCTCCTTTGATCCTTTTGTACCATTTTTGACCGGGTGACATGTACTGCTTGCTTCAGTCTAGTTCAATCCAGGTGTCTCAACTGTGCAGATTAGCGCTTTGATTTTTATTGCCTGAATGAATGTAATTAATAATTAAAAAATAAAATGTAAATCCTTATTACAATGATAATTTCAGTATCAATTCAATAATTGGCGCTCTACATCCACCTATAGCTCCAGAGATCAAGCTAAGGGGTCATAGGGTCACCGGTAACTGTAGAAATTAGAGAATCAATTAATCTTTTTTTGCACTTGTGTAATTAGGAAAACAACATATAGTTGGCTTTATATAGATCATCAATACCTTTTATTATAGTTACTCCAAAGTATGTCATTCTTTTAGAACTCCATTTTAAGTTTGTTGTATACTTTCAGATGGTTTGTAATTAAGTGTTAAGATTTGTGTTTTTGACGAACCGAATGTCTGAAGTAGATCAATTAATATAGGCAGGAATCTGTCAGGGTCCTCTAAGGAACAGATCACGTCATCTGCAAAAAGCCCTATAATGTGTTCTTCCTTTCCAACCTTTAGGGTATTTATTCTGCAAAACTACTCGTCCCTCCCTCACTGAGAGCAAAACACTCGACTAGGTCTCGACTCTTCGCTGTCCTTGCGCCGAAATGGTGGAACGCGCTCTCTGAAGACATCAGGACCGCAGAGAGCCTTCACATCTTCCGCCGCAAACTAAAGACACACCTCTTCAGACTCTACCTCGACTAAAGACTAACAAATTGCAGCACTTAAATTGTACTTGTGACGTCACTCATCTATAGCAAATTGTAAATTCGCTTATTTGAGGAAATTGCACTTTCTTGTTTCTTGTTCTCCTGAGTTTGTACCCTATGGTTGAATGCACTTATTGTACGTCGCTTTGGATAAAAGCGTCAGCTAAATGACATGTAATGTAATGTAATGTATTCTGCCTAACTGCTTGTGCAAGGGGCTCTATAAAGATAGCAAATAGAGTTGGTGAAATGATTTATTGCCTTGGGATCAATACCTAGTCATTATTTCATTTACTGTAGTAATCTTTGGTTCTTAAATGAAATGAGTGTGACAAGTAGATACATCATGCTTATAACTACGTTGCAAACTAACTATATGCCCAAACCCATAAATAGATAATGAACAAACCACAGAATGTACAGTAACTAAATCGATTGTTAAATTCACTTGTACTGCCATCTACTGGTAGAGATGCTGAACACGTTTACTCTGCAACTCCTGACACTAAAATCTGAGTTCAATGCAGCCTTAATAAGTCTTCGTGCAGAAAAGGTATTCGACAAGGTCAACTGGAATTTTCCATTTTGGAGAAATTTGGACGGAGTGAAAAAGCTATTCAACGTGTCAAAACACTTTACCCCAACTGGAAGGATAAAAATAAATGGCAGTCTGACTGATAGCACAGCACTGGAGCGCTCCACCAGGCAGGGATGTTGTCTTTCACCAACTCTATAGAGCCCCTTGCACAAGCAGTAAGGCAGAATAAAGACCCTAAAGGTCGGAAAGGAAGAACACACTATAGGGCCTTTTGCGGATGACGGAACCCTCACAAGAACTCAAATTAAGGCCCCGTCAGATATCAAAACACATTTGGGGGGAATTGGTGACAGGGAGAGTCATTTATTTTTTGTCCTAAATATCGATGAATGAAGAAAAAATTGGGCTCCCGCAGAAGGGTCCCTTTTCTCATCCAGGGCAGAAGGGCAGGTGCTTGTGCACCACTAGGGGTCTACCTGTGCACGTGCCTGGATGACAGTCTCCTTGAAGCTGACGTCCTGCTGCCGGTTTAGAGCCTTGATGACGTCTCCTCACATGTCCTTTAATTTTAACAATTAGTTTTAACGCACAATGATAGACAATAACAAGCTGCACACTATGTATGTACTGGATACAGACAAGATATTAAAGTTTAATTTAATGATGAAGTTATGAATCTAAACTCTGCCCCGTTACAAATGTAAAATTTGCGGTCAACAATCAGTCTCTGACAACAGATTAAAAGTTATGAACACTCTTACTATACTTATATAGTTATATCTCATGTGTAACCGCTACGAAGCCGTGAATACCAGCAGACTATTTCACAGACAACTTGTCTGGACTTGGAGCAGCAGAGGGTCAACAGATTGGGATTCATGTTGAGACTCGAAAAGAGAATCCATTCATTACCTGTACTGTTTAGATTTGCTGTAGGCTGTAGCCTGTCCCAGCATGCATTGGGGGATGGGTAAACGGACTGGACGGGTAGCTTGTCTCCCACAGGGAAACCCCACTTCAGCAGATAAATGCTGGTTCTTTGTAACTCTCTGTGATGGTGACCACTAACACGTTGAATTCATTTCTGTGATTGTTTAAACTTGCATCTCTTGTTGCATCGCCCACTTTATCGCTTTAATCTGGCAAAAGTCTCCGCTGTGGGACTAATAAAGGCTTATCTTTGTCAGGCATTCCCCATTGGAACAGACCCAAACGCAGATCGAGTAAGGTGAATAACGAAGGATTTATTTTCTTAGAGGCAAATGCGGAAAAATACTAGGAACAGGGTGGTGATGGCGGTCCAGAATCCCAGGTGAGGTGCAGGTTCTTAGGATCCAGGGGGTACAGAAAAACGTGGCTAGGTTCCCGGGTGAGTGCACAGGAAAACACAACCCACCTGGGGTCCGTTTCAAGTAGGAGGTTTAACAAACTCTGAGTCATATATATATATATATATATATATATATATATATATATATATATAAAATGTTTCTTCTATAAACATTTTCCCTCAACAATGATAACATAAATGGTATATTGTTCAATATGTATTCATGTTATAATCAGTTTTTGAGAAACTGGGTAAGTAGGGACATAACTATTAATACATCCATATAGATAAGTTATGATTCAACAGAGAGAATGGGTTAGGAGACAGAGACAGAACGCGAGGGACAGCAAAGGGTCACCCGACCAGACTGAGCCAGACTGAAATGTATAAACTAATGTGCTTCGTTGGTGTCTTTCCGGAAACTTTCGAGTGTTGTTGCCCCAACAACTCTCCGCCAATGAAAGGATCCAGATCTCCGGTGTGTTCTATGGGTGTGTGTTACTGAGTCCCTGGTCTGTGAGGATGTGTGGGTCCTCATCTCGAGTCAGATAGATGAACTCAGTGAGTTAGAATAATTGGATAATAGTTAAAACTATGAAGAAATGAATCCAACTTTTGACGTGGGAAACATTTGACGTGGGAGGAGACAGTTTCACCTGCAGCTCAATTAATGTAATCGATGGAGCGATTGGCATGATTTAAAAATAGATTTGTTAGTGTGTGTGTGTGTGTGTGTGTGTGTGTGTGTGTGTGTGTGTGTGTGTGTGTGTGTGTGTGTGTGTGTGTGTGTGTGTATATAATTCCAAAAAGATGAGAATTATAATACCATAAAATAAGGGAAGGCAGAACTGCAGAAACGTTTGTTTGCCACATATCTTATTTCCTGCAACATCCCTGAAGAAAAAGGAAATAAATGTAGGCAACAAGTTGTATAATATGTGGTCACAAAAAATGTAAATCATAATAATATTAATATGAAAATGTCAAAGAACAAGAAAAGAAAATCATTGTGAAAATATAAATATATATCTTATATTTACTTTACTCCAGCTTTTTTTCCCCACCTTTTTATGTTTGCTGCAGGAATTACAGTTTGTGTACTACATTCAGTCATGCAAGAAGGCTTTTTTACAGGATATCTGCCACAGTCCACAATCCTTTGCACAGCAGATATGAGGCAGAGGGCTCAAGCTGCATGTAAACCGAAAGTAGTACGAAGCCCTCGTTGGATACTGCATGTAACAACAAGTACTTTGTGAGGAGCAGGCAGTTTGGCCTAAAGGTAAATGATTTTATCACGCACCTTCAGACTGACATGTGGGTAAGTTGTCCTGCTCCAACAAGTTCAACCAGATGAGGAAACTGGAGTGAAGAGTAAAATCTGGTCATACTCTGTTACCTTGGTGAATGTTTTTAATCAATATAAACTCTTCACAATATTTGTTACAAAGGTTGCTGCTTCATCACGGGTTCCCTACTAGTCTACATGTAGAAGAAGACTAGATAACAAAGAGGGACGTGCACGGGTCCTCTGGTATAAACAACAGCATCCAGTCTGTTGTGGCGCAGGGGTTAGAGAAGGTGTGCTGGGAAGCACAAGGTTGGTGGTTCGAGTCCAGGCTGCCCCATGTTCCATGTCAAAGTGTCCCTGAGCAAGACACCTAACCCCTAATTGCTCCCTGGGCTAAGAAAAAGCCATGGGTTTAAAGTGTAATGTAAGTCGCTTTGGATAAAATTGTCTGCTAAATGACATGTAATAGGAACTCCTTATAAGGGGAAAGGATTCTTCCACAGATGCTGGTTTTGATCCTGAAAGACTTGTTTGAGCAGTGAGGAGGATTCTGTTCATGAGGAAATTTGACTCTGTGAACACAGATCAGACTCAGTTAACCAGTCAGACTGTAATGATGACGTGACGACACAACCTCTCTGATGAAGGAGAACAAGCTCCAACAAGCATCACTTCACTCTTTCTGATGGAAGTAGAAGTGAAGCACGGAGCTCCTTTTCTACACAGACCTGCTGAGAACGGAAGAGAGTTGCACACTGAGGAAGTTCAGTAAGTGGAACTATTATTGGTTGAATTACATCATTGATTGTTTTGAATGTGGGATTGTTTAAAGCTGGGAAACTAGATGGCGCCTGTGTGAGCAGGCAGAGAGAAGCTGCTGTTAGTCTGAATGATAACACTGTGATGAAGAAGGTGAGCTCAGTCTGATCTGCGGTCTGCAAGGACTGTTTCTGATGATGAAGAGAAGGTAGCGGAGTGAGGGCCACTAGGACCCAGCAGGGACCAGAGAGCTCACCTGGGCCTTTGTTCCTGCACTGAAACACACCTGAGAGACACTCTGTTTGCTCTGAAGGAGATCAAGCGGAGAAACAGCACAGCTCCGTCTGCTGGAAGATGAGTGATAATATTCAACTTGTAAGACCCCACCTGTATAGGACGAGCAATTAAAATGGCGTCTGTTGACATGTTAAGAGAGTTTTAAAGAGAATGTTTTTCTCGTAGATGACAAAAACATGAAAAGTTTCCCATGAGAATTTTAGCATTGAGATTAATGAGCTCTGTGTGTTTGTCCTGATGAAGAGAAATAATGTGTGAGCTCTCCCAGCAGGTTGTTGTGAAAGTGTGAAGGTGTGGACTCTGCTATGAATCAGGGTGAGGACCCAGAAGCCCCTCTGTGTGGGAAACATGACAGCCAGACCAAAGCTAAGAGGTGAGAGGACCATCTCTAACTGGCCTCCACTCTTCTCCATGTCTCAACGTCTTTGATTCACTGACTCAGGTTCTACATGTGTGACCAGGATCCATCAGAGACCAGGACCTGGACCTGGACCTGGATATGGACCTGTAACCAGCTGTGTGTCCATGAAGAGTAACCGGTCTATGGAGGCTCGAATACTCTTCAAAGATGGCTGTCCCTCTGTTGATGCAAGGTGAGGGTTTCGGCTGATGATGAGGTGTATCAGACTCTCTGGTGGAGGTTCTGGGTGCCTTGCTCCAGGGCCCTTCAGCAGGGAGAGCTCCATGGAGGGCTTGGTGCGAGCTGTTGGGACTAAACCAAACTGACAGGTGAAGAGAACAGTGAGCTGAAAGACTGAGCTGTTGATTGATTCTCAGTGGGACCAGCAGGTCCAGTAGACCTAAACCACTACAGAGAGTCATGTGATCCACATCCAAACATCACTTCATGGACCTTGTTTTGGTCTCTCTGAGGACGGACACCATGTGAGCTGATGCTTCATGATTAAATGATGATGTGATGATGTAATCTCACTGTTTCTTTCAGTTCACATCAGCAGAGAGGAACATCTCCTGCACCCAGCTGTGTGTCCATGAAGAGTAACCAGTCTATGGGTGCTCGAATACTCTTCAAAGATGGCTGTCCAAGGTGAGGGTCTCAGGCTGATGATGAGGTGTTTCTCTCAGACCCTCTGTTGGAGGTTCTGGGTGCTTTGCTCTAGGACCCTTCAGCAGTGTACAGCGATGGAGGGAGAGCTCCATGGAGGGCTTGGTGAGGTTGAAGTTGATCAATTAATATAGGCAGGAATCTGTCAGGGTCCTCTAAGTAACAGATCACGTCATCTGCAAAAAGCCCTATAATGTGTTCTTCCTTTCCAAGCTTTAGGATATTTATTCTGCCTAACTGCTTGTGCAAGGGGCTCTATAAAGATAGCAAATAGAGTTGGTGAAATGATTTATTGCCTTGGGATCAATATCTAGTCATTATTTCATGTACTGTAGTAATGTTTGGTTCTTAAATCAAATGAGTGTGACATGTAGATACATCATGCTCATAACTACGTTGCAAATTAACGATAAGCCCCAAATTTACATCTAGATCAATAGATAACAAACCACAGAATGTACAGTAACTAAATCGATTGTTACATTACATTACATTACATTACATGTCATTTAGCTGACGCTTTTATCCAAAGCGACGTACAATAAGTGCATTCAACCATAGGGTACAAACTCAGGAGAACAAGAAACAAGAAAGTGCAATTTCCTCAAATAAGCGAATTTACAATTTGCTATAGATGAGTGACGTCACAAGTACAATTTAAGTGCTGCAATTTGTTAGTCTTTAGTCGAGGTAGAGTCTGAAGAGGTGTGTCTTTAGTTTGCGGCGGAAGATGTGAAGGCTCTCTGCGGTCCTGATGTCTTCAGAGAGCGCGTTCCACCATTTCGGCGCAAGGACAGCGAAGAGTCGAGACCTAGTCGAGTGTTTTGCTCTCAGTGAGGGAGGGACGAGTAGTTTTGCAGATGCAGAGCGGAGAGTGCGGGTTGGGATGTAGGGTTTGACCATGTCCTGGATGTAAGCTGGACCCGATCCATTCACAGCATGGTACGTGAGCACCAGTGTTTTGAACTGGATGCGGGCGGCCACCGGTAGCCAGTGAAGAGAGCGGAGGAGTGGAGTAGTGTGGGAGAATTTCGGAAGGTTGAAGACCAGTCGAGCTGCTGCATTCTGAATGAGCTGCAGAGGTCGAATGGCGGTGGCAGGGAGACCTGCCAGGAGGGAGTTGCAGTAGTCCAGGCGGGAGATGACAAGAGCCTGAATCAGTACCTGCGCTGCCTTCTGAGTGAGAAGGGGACGTATTCTCCTGATGTTGTAGAGCGTGTATCTACAGGATCGCGTTGTCGCAGTGATGTTGGGAGTCAGGGAGAGTTGGTTGTCGAGTGTGACGCCGAGGTTCTTAGCAGTCGAAGTGGGCGTTAGCACAGAGTTTCCAAAGTTGACTGTCAGGTCCTGGGTAAGCGAATCTTTTCCGGGAAAGAGAAGTAGTTCAGTCTTGTCGGGGTTGATTTTCAGATGGTGGGCGGACATCCACTGAGAGATGTCAGTTAGACAGGCAGAGATCCGAGCCGCCACCTGGGTGTCCGAGCGAGGGAAGGAGAGAATTAGTTGGGTGTCATCGGCATAGCTGTGGTAAGAGAAGCCATGCGAGCGAATGACAGCGCCAAGAGAGTTGGTGTAAAGCGAAAACAGGAGGGGACCCAGCACGGAACCCTGAGGAACTCCAGTAGTAAGAGGACACGGTTCCGACACAGATCCTCGCCAGGTTACCCGGTAGGTGCGGCCATCGAGGTAGGACGAGAGAAGGGAGAGAGCAGAGCCTGTGACACCAAGTTCTTGAAGGGAGGAAATAAGGATCTGGTGGTTGACCGTGTCAAATGCAGCAGAGAGGTCCAGAAGGATGAGGACAGAGGAGAGAGAG
This sequence comes from Gasterosteus aculeatus, assembly GCF_964276395.1. NCBI lineage: Eukaryota > Metazoa > Chordata > Actinopteri > Perciformes > Gasterosteidae > Gasterosteus > Gasterosteus aculeatus. Next base: position 19,365,800 of record NC_135701.1, on the reverse strand, counting down.
GCGGCTCTAGCAGTGTGGAGTTGCTCAGAGACAGCAAGGAGAGCAGTCTCTGTAGAGTGGCCTGCCTTGAAACCTGACTGGTGGGGGTCAAGGAGGTTGTTACAGTGGAGATAAGAGGAGAGTTGATTAAAGATAGCACGTTCAAGGGTTTTGGACAAGAAGGGAAGAAGAGAGACCGGTCTGTAGTTGTTTTCTTCAGAAGGGTTGAGGGTGGGTTTCTTCAGGAGAGGGTTGACTCTTGCCTCCTTCAGAGAATTGGGAAAACAGCCAGATAACAGAGCGTTGTTGATGAGAAAGGTAAGGAACGGAAGAAGGTCAGGTGCGATAGATTGTAGAAGATGTGATGGAATGGGGTCAAGAGGGCAGGTGGTCGGACGGGCAGAGGTTACTAGGGTAAGAATTTGGTTAGGAGAGAGGGCGGTGAAAGAGGGAAGTGAGGGCGAAAGAGGTGAGGTCGGTGGGACGCGAGAAGTAGGTGGTGGGTTTGAGAAGGAGGAGCGTATGTCAGCTATTTTCTTGGTGAAGTAGTTGACAAAGTCTCCCGGAAGAAGGGTGGAGGGGGGAGGAGGGGTAGGGGGTTCGAGGAGATTGGAGAAGATCGAGAAGAGTTTTTTGGGGTTAGAGAATGAGGATTCGATTTTGGACTGGTAGAAAGAGCTTTTGGCAGCAGAGATAGAGGCAGAGAACGAGGAGAGGAGAGATTGAAATTCAAGCAGGTCGTCAGGTCGCTTATATTTACGCCATCTCCTTTCCGACGCTCGCATGGTGGCTCTCATGGCACGGACCGGTTGAGACAGCCACGGAGCCGGAGGGGATTTGCCAGTCCGTCGTGTCGTAAGAGGGCAGAGAGAGTCTAGAGAGGAGGAAAGAGATGAGAGGAGAGTCTCTGCAGCAGCGTTCGGATGCAAGAGTGAGAAGGAGTCAGTTGAAGGGAGAGCTGATAGAACAGAGGATGCCAGCGAGGAGGGAGAGAGGGAGCGAATATTGCGACGAGCCGGTATAGAGTTAGTCAATGAAGGAGGTTTGTTAGTTATAGAGAGTGGAAGGGAGTAAGAGATGAAGAAGTGATCAGACACATGAAGTGGAGTTACAGAGAGGTTAGTGGTAGAGCAGTTTCTAGTAAAGATGTAGTCAAGGTGATTGCCGGCTTTGTGAGTAGGAGGAGAGGGAGTGCGTGACAGAGCGAAGGAAGAAAGTAGGTGTACGAGGTCAGATGACTTCTCTGTCTGGATGTTGAAGTCACCCAGGAGGATGACCGGAGGACCATTTTCGGGGAAATTAGACAGGAGAATGTCCAATTCTTCCAAAAAATGACCTAAGGAGCCTGGCGGACGGTAGAGGACAATGATGGTTAATTGTACCGGGTGAGTGATTGTTACAGCATGGAATTCAAAGGACAATGGGGTGGCTGGTGGATTGTTAAATTCACTTGTACTGCCATCTACTGGTAGAGATGCTAAACACGTTTACTCTGCAACTCCTGACACTAAAATCTGAGTTCAATGCAGCCTTAATAAGTCTTCGTGCAGAAAAGGTATTCGCCAAGGTAAACTGGAATTTTCTATTTTGGAGAAATTTGGACGAAGTGAAAAGGCTATTCAACGTGTCAAAACACTTTACCATAACCCAACAAGGATAAAAATAAATGGCAGTCTGACTGATAGCACAGCACTGCACTGATGTGATGATGTAATCTCAGTGTTTCTTTCAGTTCACATCAGCAGAGAGGAAAATCTCCTGAACCCACCTGTGTGTCCATGAAGAGTAACCAGTCTATGGAGGCTCGAATACTCTTCAAAGATGGCTGTCCAAGGTGAGGGTCTCAGGCTGATGATGAGGTGTTTCTCTCAGACTCTCTGTTGAAGGTTCTGGGTGCTTTGCCCTTAAGCAGTGTACATTGATGGAGGGAGAGCTCCATGGAGGGCTTGGTGAGAGCTGTTGGGACTAAACCAAACTGACAGGTGAAGCTAGTCCCTCCACAGAGTGAATCAGGAGAGGTCACATCTTTAGATAGCTGCAGATTTCTGGAGACAGATGACTGGGACTGGCTGAACATGTGATTAGAATAAATTCAGTCAATCCATCATCAACATACTTCAGCATCTGGTTTTCATCATGATCAATCATAACAGAAGCCAATATCTCACTGACTGGTTTATTGGTGTTGATGGTACAAACACAATGTGAGCTGATGGTTCGTGATTCCTCCACAGAGAGGACCAGGAGAGCTCAGAGGTTCTCACAGGTCAGTCTGCCCGGCAGCATCAAACCAACCTGGACTCCATATTTATGGTGTGTACATGTACAACTACTTTTACATACCTGAGTTCACCATCATATCCATGCTGCAACACGGACCTGATGTTGGTTTCCATGTTTTTAGTTTGTGTCATTCATAGAATATTTTGTTGCAGCTGCTGGAGGAGAGCATCCTCACATTTGTGAAGAACGAGCTGAAGAAGATCCAGAAGGTTGTGAGTTCAGATGACCCAGAATCCTTAGAGAGTCAGAGGGAGGATGAAGAGCAGAGGAGGAGCAGAGAGGCATTTGAGAAGATAGCAGTGCACTTCCTGAGGAGAATGAAGGAGGAAGAGCTTGCTGAACGTCTGCAGAGCAGTAAGAGGATTTCTCTAAAGACTTACCATGCTGATAAATGAGACCTTCACTAATGTCTCAAGAGATGGATCAGAATATTTTCATAGTCATTCTCTGAAGAAAGGACATGGTGAAATCTATCTTTGACTCTTCTTTGTTGTCTACATTCAGGACTTCTTGCTGCAGTTTGTCAGCGTGAACTCAAATCTAATCTGAAGAAGAAGTTCCAGTGTGTGTTTGAGGGCATCGCTAAAGCAGGAGATCCAGCCCTTCTGAATGAGATCTACACAGAGCTCTACGTCACAGAGGGCGGGACTGCAGTGGTCAATAAAGAACATGAGGTCAGACAGATTCAAAGAACATCCAGCAAACCAGCCAGACCAGAAACAACCATCCGACGAGAAGACCTCTTTAAAGCCTCAACTGGAAGAAAGGAACCAATCAGAACAGTGATGACTAAGGGAGTGGCTGGCATTGGGAAAACAGTCTTAACACAGAAGTTCACTCTGGACTGGGCTGAAGACAAAGACAACAAGGACATACAGTTCATATTTCCATTCACCTTCAGAGAGCTGAATGTGCTGAGAGGGAAGTACAGTTTGGTGGGACTTGTTCATCACTTCTTCTGTGAAACCAAAGCAGCAGGAATCTGTAAGTTTGAAGAGTTCCAGGTTGTGTTCATCTTTGACGGTCTGGATGAGTGTCGACTTCCTCTGGACTTCCACAACAATGAGATCCTGACTGATGTCACAGAGTCGGCCTTGGTGGATGTGCTCCTCACAAACCTCATCAGGGGGAAACTGCTTCCCTCTGCTCGCCTCTGGATAACCACACGACCTGCAGCAGCCAATCAGATACCTCCTGAGTGTGTTGGCATGGTGACAGAGGTCAGAGGCTTCAATGACCCCCAGAAAGAGGAGTACTTCATTAAAAGGTTCAGAGATGAGGAGCAGGCCAGCAGGATCATCTCTCACATCAAGACCTCTCGAAGCCTCCACATCATGTGCCACATCCCAGTCTTCTGCTGGATCACTGCTACAGTTCTGGAGGACAATTTGAAGACCAGAGAGGAACGAGAGCTGCCCAAGACCCTGACTGAGATGTACAATCACTTCCTGGTGGTTCAGTCCAAAGTGAGGAAGGTCAAGTACGATGGAGGAGCTGAGGCGGATCCACACTGGAGTCCCGAGAGCAAGAAGATGATCGAGTCTCTGGGAAAACTTGCCTTTGATCAGCTGCAGAAAGGAAACCTGATCTTCTATGAATCTGACCTGACAGAGTGTGGCATCGATATCAGAGCAGCCTCAGTGTACTCAGGAGTGTTCACGCAGATGTTTAGAGAGGAGAGCAGACTGTCCCAGGACAAGGTGTTCTGCTTCGTCCATCTGAGTGTTCAGGAGTTTCTGGCTGCTCTTCATGTTCATATGACCTTCATCAGCTCTGGGGTCAATCTGCTGTCAGGGTGTCGATCTATTGGCAAAGAGAAAGTTAAACCAAAATGTTTCTACGAGAGTGCTGTGGACAAGGCCTTGCAGAGTCCTAATGGACACCTGGACTTGTTCCTCCGCTTCCTCATGGGTCTTTCCCTGGAGACCAATCAGACTCTCCTACGAGGTCTGCTGATACAGACAGGAAGTCGCTCACAGACCAATCAGGAGACAGTCGAGTACATCAAGGAGAAGATCCGTAAGAATGTGTCTCCAGAGAAAAGCATCAATCTGTTTCACTGTCTGAATGAACTGAATGATGGTTCTCTAGTGAAGGGGATCCAACAGGCCCTTAGTTCAGGACGTCTCTCCACAGATGAACTGTCTCCTGCTCAGTGGTCCGCTCTGGTCTTCATCTTACTGTCTTCAGAGGAAGATCTGCAGGCGTTTGATCTGAAGAAATACTCTGCTACAGAGGAGGCTCTTCTGAGGCTGCTGCCAGTGGTCAAAGCCTCCAACAAAGCTCTGTAAGTACAGAGAGAGTTAGATTTCTACATCAGAACTTAATTATGCTGCCATATGTTTTAGTCATTGTTCATATTTCCTTCATCATTGTTTCTTCAGACTGGATGGCTGTAACCTCTCAGAGAGAAGCTGTGAAGCTCTGTCCTCAGTTCTCAGCTCCCAGTCCTCGAGTCTGAGAGAGCTGGTTCTCAGTAACAACAACCTGCAGGATTCAGGAGTGAAAACGCTGTCTGCTGGACTGAAGAGTCCACACTGTGACCTGGAGACTCTCAGGTCAGATTGAGTTAGTTTGTCTTCAATGATTTAAATGTGTCTCTAAACTATCAGCTCCATGCAGGATGTCTCTTCCTCAATCTTTACATTTATTCATCAACATTTTTGTTTTCATGACATTGCAAGAACCTTGTTGACAAGACACATTTGTAATAAATTACAGTCTGAAACAAAATGTTCTTTCACAATAAAACATCACAGGTTCATCCTGTTGTTCCTCTTAATTAGGCTTTGTGGTTTCATGTTTGATATAATTAAAGAATGAAAAGGAGAAAAGCAGAGGCAGTGAATGTAAAAAACATGAAATCAGAAGATGAAGATTAATTTCTCATGTACACTCACTTTGTTCTGTCTCTTTATCTTTATTTAAAACAAGTTAGAGGTTGGAGAAGCCTAACTTTAAGTCTAATAAACATTAAATATCCCTGCCTCATCCTGCTATTAATACTAGTGTACTTCATATAAACAGTAGAGCACAATTTTAACAGAATTGCTATCTTTCTTCTTGTTGGTTGATGTCTCTTCAGACTGAGTGGCTGTAACCTCTCAGAGAGAAGCTGTGAAGCTCTGTCCTCAGTTCTCTGCTCCCAGTCCTCTAAGCTGAGGAACCTGTATCTGAGTAACAACAACCTGCGGCATTTAGGAGGGTACATGCTCTCTGCTGGACAGCAGAGTCCACACTGGAGACGGGAATTTCTCAGGTATGAAGAGGCCTGCTGCTGGTAGAGGAGGTAGAGCTGGAAACCTTTTCTCTGTCACACTGTCAGACAGGTTACTACGACCCTGACACAACAAGCTGACCTCAAACTACCAGAGACTCATCAAACTGTTTGTGTCCCACAACTGACCATCGATACAGACAATACAGAGTGAGGGAAGCGTAGCCAGGATAAAAGGGAAGGAAGGTGATGAAAAGACTTGTTTCTCTGCAGTCTTGTCTTGTTTCCATGTTATAAGAGAGGACAGGTGAGTCCTGACACGTTGATGGTGGGTTGATATGAGTCAACGCCATCTGTTCATCATCAGTAGGAATGTTTGGTGTTTTGAAGGAGTTCAGCTTTAGCTGGTTTTGGTTGCTTTGCATTGACAGCCGATGTGAACCTGCTGGACGTGGAAGCAGCTGATTGATATCGAGTTATTAGACAGAACTACTTTAGAAGATGGTCGCATGTTTTGTTTAGAGCTTGTTTTCACCGAACAACAAGTGGAAAAAGAAATCACTTGATGCAGGTTTAAACATTTGATTAACTGACTGACTGGTGAAGGAAACTGAGTCTGAAATGCAGTGTTGGGAGTAACGCATTACTGTAATTCCACTACTTATAGCGGTAACGAGCATGTAAAGAAGTATTTTTTTTAATAAATTAAAGCAGTTACAATTACTGAAATTGAAATGAGTTTGTTACTCGCGTTACTCTCTATTGTGACGCGAAGCGGAGGGCCGGCAAATAGTAAGTGAATAGCTGCCTGTCAGCACAAAATAGTTGTGGCCACCAAACGTTGTGTGTCACAGAATAGGCGCCGTACGTGCATGAAAACAGCATCGCGTCGCTCATGACGAAAGAGCGCAGCCCCGCGGATGCTGCAGGCGCCGCTCCACGCAAACAACCAGGGCTCCACTTTACACGGACTGCAGTGCAGCCGATAAACCGGGCAGAGCTGAATAGATTGATTGCTCGCTATGTTGAAGATGAGATGCATCCTGTCAACTGCCATCGAGTCAGTTGCCATCAGGCAAATGCCTGAGACAGTTATTTTGTATTAAGTTAAGTACTAAAAGGACTTTTGTACTATTGCTTGATGTGAAGGCCTGTTGCCCTGTTGATTACAATAAATAGGTCTAAAAAATATGTTTATTGTGTTTGACTGTTCAGTACTATTTATATTCATTACATTTAAAAAGCAGACATAAAAGTAACTTAAAAGTAACTTTCCAGAGTAACTAATTACTTTTGATACACAGTAACTGGTAAGTAATGCAATTACCTTCAAAAGAAGTAACTAGTAACTGTAACTAAATACTCATTTTCAGTAACTTGCCCAACACTGCTGAAATATAAGACGATGGTCAGTATAATACTGATAATAATAGATCATGAATAAGTGAACATATTGAGCTGTGGTCATCGGCCAATCAGAAGAAGCTCGACTGCAGTAGAAGAAGAGGTTGTGAACATGAATAACAAAGCTGTGTGTATGAGAGTGATGTAATGTCCATGTCTCCATGCTGCTCTGACCCCCCCTCCTCCTTTCAGGGTGGAGCCTGATGGAGTCCGATGGTTCAGACCGGGTCTGAGGAATTGTAAGTGTGCTTTGAATTTAATTCATGAAGATTCTTCACACTGTGAAATTATATATAAATCATATATAAATAAAATAAAAAGTGTATGTAGATGAACACATAATTTATAACTGCATCTGTATTGTTTATTGTTCTCTCATCAGATCTCCGTGAACTCACATTCGACACAAACACAGTACACAGAAAACTCAAACTGTCTGAAAACAACAGGACGGTGACATGTGGGGAGGAGGATCAGTCATATCCTGATCATCCAGACAGATTTGAAGCCTGGTCTCAGCTGCTGTGTACTGGTCTGACTGGTCGCTGTTACTGGGAGGTCAAGTGGAAAGGAGGAGTTCATGTATCAGTGAGTTACAGAGGAATCAGAAGGAAAGGAGTCAACGATGACTGTTGGTTTGGATACAGTGATCAGTCCTGGAGTCTGATGTGCTCTGATGAAGGTTACGTTGTCTGTCACAATAAGACAGTAACACACATCTCCTCCTCCTCCTACTTTGGTAGAGTAGCAGTGTATGTGGACTATCCTGCTGGCTCGCTGTCCTTCTACAGAGTCTCCTCTGACACACTGATCCACCTCCACACCTTCAACACCACATTCACTCAACCTCTTTACCCTGGGTTTGGGTTTAGCTTCAAGTCCATGTCAAGGCTCAGGCTTGGTTCCTCAGTGTCTCTGTGTTCTCTGCAGGAGGGAGAGTCTCCTCCTGGTAGAGAACCTCCCTCTCCGCTCTCCATATAGTTCAGTGGAGAGCCTGAACTACTGTACAAGACGTCACACAGCTGATGTTGGTGCATGTGGATGTAGATGCAGGTGGAGCAGGTGAGGGGTACCTGAGCTGGTCTGGACTCTGGGGGTCTAGAGAAGGGCGTAACCACGCATTCTTCGACCGTAGTGTCCCCCCCCGTGGACCGTAGCTTCCAGCGAACCCTCCAATGTCTAAACCATGGTTATGGCCTTTGTAAGAGACATTTTTGTTATTGTTTGATTGTTAGCTCCACCCCCTTGGTGGTGGGAGGTTGTTTTTTTCAATTAGGCCGCAAGGTCGATATAATCAGGTGGAGTACCTCGCACCTAGCATACTTTTTAAAAATTTTATTCCTCGTGCACTGTTGTCTTGTCGGCCACTGTTGTACTGTCTGCTGTTACTGTCAAGTCAAATTTCTGACATATTATGGCAATAAATGTTTCCTGATTCCTAATTCCTGAGGTGTTGTTGTTTTTTTCTTGTTTTTCTATTGTGATTATTTATTGCCTTGTGATCAATACATAGTCATATATTTATATATATATATATATATATATATATATATATATATATATATATATATATATATATATATATATATATATATATACAGTAGTAATGTTTGGTTCTTAAATTAAATGATTGTGACAAGTAAATACATCATGCTTATAACAAGGTTGCACATGAACTATAAACCTCAAATATACATAACTATAACCAGATGAATACACAGTAACTAAATTGATTGTTAAATTCACTTATTCTGCCATCTACTGGTAGAGATGCTGAACACGTTTACTCTGCATCTCCTGCACTAAAATCGGAGTTTCACTATAAGCAACTACTATAAATATCAGCACCAACAACAGCATGAACTATATTCCGAACTGTATTGCATTGAACATTATGCACCGATTCATCCAAAATGTGAGTCTTGATGAATGAAAGAATGAATGTAAATTAGACTGCTTCTTGACAACTAACCTTACCAACTAACACTCCCATTACCTTTAATTTATTTTGTTATAAGATTATTATTTAATGTTATATTTGTTCCCATCTATTGTTACCCTGCACGTGCTTGCATCATAAACCAACGTATGTATATATTATTGCATGCGGTCATTCAATGGCCTAGAATATTTTTAGGAATATTTACACTTTTTGATTACTTTTCTATTTTTTAAAATGAGTTTGTATCCTTATGATTGAAATGCCAAGTCGCTTTGGACCAAAGCGTCAGCTAAATGACTTTTGATTTTCAAAATAATCCAAATGAGGTCAGTTAGTGCGGTTGGTAGGATCAGTGGAGGGATCTTTGTTCCTTAATGAACTAAAACAAAACAGTAATAACAGGAACCGCTTCGTGAAGAGCGTCATCCGCAATAAACGATCTTTGGCTGAGAGACTTCGCCTGTCAAAGAACCGAAAAAGAACGCGCTCTATTATTAACAGCATGTACGTTTGGTAATGAAATACAAAGCCTGATTATTCTGTTTCACTTGTTGACGTTGTGCTGTTAAAGTATAATATTTATCAAAAAATCAAATGTTGAAGTTAGCTAAGTTAGACAATGTTACGCTAAATAAATGCTAATGCTAACTCTGCTAGCTTGACTGACCGTTAGCTAACATTAAGTTAACTTGGATGAGATGCTAAGCTAACTTCAGGTAAAGAAAGCTAACGTCACAAGAATTATTATCTGACAGAAGCGTTAATGTTTAGAATTAAAATAAAAACGTAAGTCTCCAGTTAAGAGGGATCTGCTTAATGTGTTTTAGTGAGGCTTTATTGTTTCATGAAACATAATTGCAGTTCTTCATGATGACGCCGGAAAACGAAAGCGGTTCTCCGACTCAAACTTTCCCTCCAATCAGATTTAAAGCTCTCGACTATGTTTTCGAGGTGAGTTTAACGGCCGTTTAAAATTTAACTTACATCACAAAGCTCCCATTAAACCCCAAAACGCTGCCCTGTGTTCCTCTTTTTTCCCTTTTATTTCAGACCAGCACCAGTCTGAAAGTGATGATGAACTTACTGGCGCTGCCGGCCCCGTACCTCACTGGGACCAGTGACCGGTACCCGCACAGGGGCCACTTACCCGAAGGCCCCTACAGGACCCCGTGGATCAGAGGTACACAACGCCGGCTGCTTCGTGCATGTTCATGTATTCTGCGTCAGATGTGTAGTTCAAGGCACTCTAATACGTTTGATTCATGCACACAGGGATCCCTTAATTACACAACATTTAAATTAAAATAATGCATTAAGATCTTTTTAAGAAGTAAAACTCCAGCAACCCTGTAGTAAACAGAACAACTTTATTTTTTTACGTTATCAGTGTGATCGTCTTAACACATGGAGCGGAAATTAAATATTCAAATGGTGTTCGAGCATTCTAACCGTGTCTAACGTTACAGAATCCAGCCAATCCAACCCGATTTAATCCAATTGAATCAAACGTGGAACTGAGACAGCGTAGAAAATAAATACTTGCCGGTGTCTGACGCCCCTAAATGAGACAAGCGCAACCTTCTCTTTGACTTGTCACAGGAAAGGTGATCTCGACCTGCAAACTGTTTGTCAGTGGCTCTGTGCTCGATGACCTGGGAGAGAAAAGCCAAGCAGACGTTTCACCAGAAAGGTTCAAAACCGCTCAATGCTTTTCATTTTACTCACAGTAGGTTTTATTGTACTGGTCGTGATTTGCGTTCATGTTTCAGGTTTCTGAGTGAGGCAAACGAGGACGTGGAGGCGATAGCGAGCTCTGATGCCGACTCACGGAAGGATCTAGACCAGCATGAGTGCGTCTGCTTCTTAAAAGAGACGCGCATCGACAATCCGTGTCAGGAATCATTTTTGAAGTTGACAACTGACCAGATGACACCTGGAGATGCACACAAAGGTAAGTCAATATTCCTATACTTTTTTAGAATATCTGTGTCATTGATCCTCACCAAATATAAGTTTTGCGTCTGTCAAAGATCTCCTCCTGCGAGAAGAGCTCCTGGTTGCCGATTACCTGCCACACTTCAGGAGACATTTACCCACGCTGAGAGCTAAACTGTCCCGGCTGAGGACGCTTCCTGTGGCCGACCCCCTGCTGAGCTCAACGGGAGACACCATCTCTGAGGACGCCATATTCAGGTGTGTATGTTTTTCCTTCAACTCTTGATACATTGATACAAATACCAGTGTAGAAATACTGTGTTTCAAGGTAAAACTTTCCCCTTCTGCTTTTTAGACGCTGTGCATCTTTTGAAAGACCTGCTGATGAGCTCACCATGGACCTTCGGACGTGTCCAAACGTTCACGAGGAGTTTGGTAAAGAGCCATTGATGAAAGGAGAGGTGATTACAAACAAAAATTCGGAGGGGTTTGTTTCTTCTGTTTGAAGATGACTTAAAAAGTTTTTTTTTTTTGTTCCGGGAAGTCTCTTTTACTGCCTGTTCTAGTGGACACGCTGAGTCTGAGCCATGAAAACTGCACCGCCTTTTCCAGCATTTGTGGTCCAGTTATTGCTGCTCCCGAGCAGCTGGAAGAGCAACTTCCAGTCCTGGATCTGCTTCATAAAGGTAATTAACAATATATAAGTTAATTAGCAAACATAAAAATGCACAGCGGCACAGAAAAGTAAGCTTGTGTACTGGATTCACATTTCTTTCCTCTCAGCTTTCCTCTCCGATGGATCCACGTCAGTTGACGTTTCCCCCTATGAAGCAGCGGAGGAGCCCGACGAGAAAGGCCACACGAAGGGAGACTTGATGGAGCCGGCGGGTAAAAGTCACAGAGAGAAAACACAACAGTAACCTGTTATTTAATATAAGTAGCAAAACCACATGCTGGAATATTGTCCTGCATTCAACATTTTACTCAAAAGTTACTTAAAGGATGGAAGTATGGCTGCAATTCAACAGCTGCTTCCCTCTGTTTCATTAAAGTTCATGCCTAGAATAGAAACACTAAATAAAGATAACTAATGTGCAAAAAACCCAACTCAATCTCCCTCAAAGGACGTGTGATGCTTCCAACTGAAATGGAGCTGGACGTGACCTTGACGCCGAGTCTCAAGACAAGTCCGACCCGAATGCGCCCGTCCTTGGACGACCTTCAGAGGGAGGCGGTGTCAGTGACCGGCGCCGGGTGAGCGAGGAAGCTGCTTCTTTGTTCTGACTAGGTTTAGTTCATTTCCCTGTGAGGCGCTCAACATTTAACAGACTCAAGAGAAGAAAAGCTTGTATGCTGCTGGGTTAGAAGTCGCTGCAGTGAGTTCCTGTGTGAGGTAGAATAGAGGGAGCGTAGAAAAGCTCATTGTCGATGGTGGCCGCGTAGGTCTTTGGTGTCAGCCAGAGCTCAGGGAGAGATGGAGACGGCCCTCTGGAAGGCGGAGAAGCACCCGACCTTCGTGGTGGGCTTCCTGTTCGCAGGTAAGCGCTCGGTTTCCGCACAGCTGCAGTTAAAGAAGCCCGCAGCAGTTTAGAATGCTGAGTCGGAGAAAAACGACGCCAAACGCCACTTCGATCAGTTTAATCTGCTGTATTTTCCTCACAGAGCCCAAAACAAACGAACCAGCGGTCGACCTGCAGCCGCTGTCTGAAGCCTGGAAAGCCATGAAGTCAGAGGATCGAAGCTCCGGACTGCGGGAGATGGAGGTTGGAGCCCCGTCGGTGCATTTGTGCAGCGTCGGAGACTTCACAGAGAGCACGAGCCCCGACCGCCCCCCCACCACAGAGGAAGAGATGGAGGACTTTACGAAGCTGCACCCCGAGCACGAGGACGGTGAGCGGGCCGCTCCGTGTTCCTATCGCGGCCTGTTGGTTTTATAGACAATTGTGATGAAACAAACAATTCACTGAATTAATCAGTCGATAAACATTCATACGGGAGTAAAGTTTTGGACTGAGGGTCAGAAAAAACATAATTTTAGACGTGGATTGTCTTCGATGATTCGATGAAGTTTGAGGTTGTTGCTGCAGGTTTCTCACAGATCATCTCGTCTCCTTTGGTTTCAGGCACCTCGGCCCCGATGTCACCTGACTCGAGGGAATGTGACGCCGGTGCTTTTCATGTTGAAACTACTGCCGGCGACATCCGGCCCCAAAACCAACCCGCTGCCGATGGGGCTCGCGCCGCCTCCCCGGTGCACGCGGTCATCACAAGCAACAAGGAAGTGAAACCCTCAACGTTTCCTCAAGTCGATGCCGCCACCAGCTCCAGAGATGAGGGTCCCAGCGGGAGGTCTTTAGAAGGTGCGGGCGTGTTTTCTGCCCGTAAGAGCGACAGAAGCGCGGGCCGACACGACTATGACGCGGCGTCCAGCGGAGAATGTCAGAGATGGCTGCCGGGTACGAAACGTCCACTGGAGGAGACCCTGGACCCTCTGGCCTCCTTCATGATGCTGAGATCTCAGCAGGTGGCTCGGCTGACTGAAGCACCTGAGACCTCGACTTCCGGTACTGGGTGACACGCCAGGGTGGTTTAGATTGTTTACATTATGCATTTATTAATTGTTGATTTTCATCAACGCTTTTATGTTCTTGCAGTCCTACTTTTATACACATTTCTTCTGATAACTTGTGTTTTTGGTGTTTATGCCTGACACACAATAAATGATAAATTACGAGTTAAATTTGACACAAAAACTTTTCTTGTATACGTTCATTTCGTAACCTGCATAAATATATGCATTTATTTTATGTTTTTTAGGTAAAATATAAGTATTTCTACTACTATTACCATTACAGAATGGTTACTCTATGAAGGAGTTCATTTTGCTTTAAACTTTGGCTCCATCTGGTGGTCAAGACAAGAATTATTATTATTGCTGCAGACAAGAATAGTCACACATTTTATTTTTATTCTGTATTCACAAAGCTACATAATGCAATTTATGTTTATCCTTTTATTGTTATTTCTGTACAAAATAATTAATAACACACATACCATGAATGATCAGTTGATTGATCGATTAAACAATCAAAAAAGATCAAATGATTCAAACCCCTTTTGATAATTGATTATTTGTAGCAATTGAAGGTTAAATCTCCAGCTCTAGTTTTCTAAAAGTACATTTCTTATTTGATTATTAGACTGGTAGTTTCATCACTAAATCACTACTGTCACCTTAACATGGCTTTTTTAATGTGCACATACTGAGACACTGCTCATAGAGTAGTGTCTGTTTACACACTGTTATGTCATCTCGTCTTTTTCATCAGCACCAAACGTCGAGCAGCAAAAAACACCATCGGAGCATCATCAGCCTCCCACGGCGCAGATTCAAAGATCAGATCAGAGGCCGACGTATATGAGCAGCGCCGTGTCAGCTAATGCTACCAGAGAGCAGAATGCGGCTGATCAGACGGGACAAATCAGTCGGTCCATCCATCAGAACGGACAGGACAGCAGAGTGGTAGAAGTCCGAGCTACGGGTACGATACCAAATGGAGAAAAGACATAAATATGATTGTTCCTAAAGTGTTTGAAGTCTGTGACTTGGTCCCCTGAGGCTCTCGCTCCCTTACAGTCAGCCAGCAGCGCGCCCACGGCGAGCTGCTGGCCTTCGCTCAGCCTCGCTTGAGCTCCGCCGGGCAGCTGGGGCTCAACTTCGCCGCGCGAGGAGACTTCAGCTGCCTGACCCCGGACCAAACGCACTTCCTCCTCAAGCAGCAGGAGCGGGCGCTCCGCGGGACGCGCGCGCAAAGCACAGAGCTGCTCGGAGGTACAAGACACTTCTGTCCTAACGCAGGAACACAAGCATGTTGCTTTTGTCTGGTAGCTTTGCATTAGCGTGCTGTTCCTTGTGTGTGTGTTGAAGAGCTGTTCAAACAGGCGGCTCTGATTCACGTGCTGGTGACGTTCAAGGAGATGCTGCTGAAGTGTGACCTCGGCGCTGCACTGGGTCAGTATAACTCCGGACACCATGCGTGAGGTTTTATAGATGTTCAGATTTGACTGTCGTTATAACTAGACTTAGACCCAGGGAGAAAGCCCACGTCAGATCTTTAAGTGACGTTCTCCTTATGCACTGAAGAGTACCTGACCAAGGCCGCTGAGGCGCGTGCGGAGCAGAGTCTGGAGCAGCTGCTGAAGAGGCTGCGGATCATCCTCTACCTCAGTCAGCAGAACCAGGAGTCCAACCTCAAACTGCTGGAGCTGCAGAAGCTGCTGGCCGAATGGCTGCACCGCAGGACAGGGCAGAACGCCGTGGAGAAAGTCAGTTTCACCCGCACCGACGGAGCCGCGTTTATTCAAAGACAAACCGCTATGATCCTGCCTCCTTTGTCTTTTCGTAGATGCTGGTCATAATATCCGTCGACTCTGACCACATCAGATCTTTAATCATCAGCAGCCTGAGCCACGTGGCCGGTGAGTAACCCCTTCATCCCTGCTCACATATCAGCCCTTCCACTGCCAACCGAGCACGTTCTTTTTGTTTCAGGTGCTGCTGTAACAGCCGTTCGTCCTGAGGAGAACAAGAGAAAACTGAATGGCGCCAGTGTGGTTAGCAGGTAGAAACCATCAGTATTTATGTATTTGCTGCATCATTCGCCCGCATATTTCAGCACATAACAGATAAATCAATAAATCCTTTTGGTGAGAGTGTTGTTCTTTCCCCCCCGCCGTCCCGCCCCGGCAGCGCGTGCGACAGTGTGTGCGTGGTGGTGTACGAGCAGCACGTCGGGCCCGACTTCCCCTGGAGCAGCTTCTCCGTGGTGGTGGAGTACGACCACCCGGGTCAGTCGCCGTGGGCCGCGGTCTGCAGAGAGAGGAGCATCGGTCACCTCGTCTTCCACACTGTCATCGCCGAGCCTGGTCAGCCAGCCGCCACGCGCGTATTATTCGCGCTTGTTGTGCGGTAACGCGTGACCTCCGTGTCCTAAACCTTGTGCGATTGTTTCCAAAAGATAAGCCGAAAGCCTGGAGGCTCCTGGAGGACGACGTGCCATATGTGCTGTTGGTCACAGAGGGGCTTCTCGACTGCCCCCTGCTGCTGCAGACTCTGGAATCCGGGTAAATGGTTTTCCGTCAACAGACGTCTGCAGTGGTACAAGTACAAAAGCAACGAATCATCACATCTGAGTGGCTGGAACCAGAGAATAAATCATTCAATCAGGCAAAAGGCTTTAAAAAGTTAAGTTTAAAGTAAATTCTCGCAGCAACTGCTGATTCATTCTCAAGTGATCCCAAAACCGGTCGTTTTAGGTTTGCTGGTTATAATACAATCTCTTAGCTCCAGACATTTTTAGGGAACCTCTCTTCTACAGACAGGTTCTTAAATACAATGTTTCTACCGAGTGAAGAGCCGCTATCATCTGAACAGCATGTGGGGAAAGTAGTCCCTAAATATGTTCATGTTAAAGGTTTGATATGACGGTGCTGGAGAGGAGCCACAGCCCGTCCCTGCAGATGCTCGGAGGGACTCATCACTACGCTGTGATCACCGTGGATGAAAGCACCGCCATCATCATCCAGGTACCGGGAGAGATACCGGCTGCCTCCTCCAACTCTCCCAACACTCACATCAATTAGGGATGTTTTCTCTCCCTCTGCTGAGCTCGTCGGTTACTGCATGGAAAGGTGTCCTGACATCAACAACAAACTGTTTCTGCAACTCTGTGTGTGCGTGCTTGTGTGTGTGTGTGTGTGTAGGAGGAGGAGGAATTGTGCCAGGAGCGAGCCAGTGAGAGAGTAGTGATGAGGCTGACCGCTCTCTCTCTGCAATACAACTACTGTTGGCTCATCCTGCACTGCAGAGAGAACCACGGAGGAGGGTCAGCGTACAAACACACACGCACACACACAGACGCACACACACACACACACACTGATTCTGTCTGTTCTTGTGATGACAGGTTTTCCACCGAAGCCTTCAGCAACTTGGTGTTAGTTTATTCGTCTCTGGTGCTGTTCAGCATGAAGACTGAGGATCTAGACGTCAAGGTAGAACAAAAAAAAACACAATATTTGTCTTCCCTCCCTTGCTTTCAAAAAAACCTCAAAGCCATCATATTGAAGATATGGGAAGTGCAAAAAAACACTCGTCGTTTGCTAAGTTGTTCACTTCACTGATTAGTTTTGAATTGGAATGAGCTGGCATGATAACTGTGTCGTCCGCGGGGTCGGCTGCTCCGTTTGTCAGGTGCTGATTGTATCTGAGGTGACTGAAATGGCCAAATGGATCAGCCAGATCTGCTTCCACAGCCTGATGGCCGGGGAGAAGGACCCTCGCACCTACCTGGACAGAGACTGGCTGACTGTGATTCCTTCAGAGGTGGCCGGTTCCCGAGGAAGCTGCAATAAGTCCTCCCGTATTCAGTTTAGGGGTAAAATGCTGAATGGACGGGGCTTGTTTGGTTTTTAGGGTTTGACACTACTTCATTTTGCTTCCCTCCAGGAGGAAAGGCGCCTGGTTCAGTTCCCGTGTATCAACCCTCTGGTCGGTCAGCTGATGCTGAGGAGAGCGCCGTCGGTCCAGTGGCTCCTGGGGGCCTCTCTGTCCCAGCTGATGGAGCTGCTCCCCGAGGTGCCGCATAAAGTCCTCAAGGTGAACGGAGACCTAATCGCTCCTCAAGTTATTTATGTGTATGCATTTAAAACAAGTCTTTTTATATACAATACAACGGTTTATACATTAAATGTCATTTGCATGATGTCAAGTGACTCAACCCCTTTGGTGACGGATCAGTACTGAGGAGCCCCCCCCCGTACCCCCCCTCTGCTCTCTCAGCTGTTTAGTGACACCACCTCGCTGTACACCGGGACCGCGAACCAGCCCGAGTTTCTGACAGGCTTCACCGAGACAAACCAACAGACCCACGGCCCCCTCTGCAGCCCCTGGACCCCCACCGCTGGCCCAGAGTTTGTGAACTCTGACCCCCGGCGAGAGGCCCCCGTCAGCCCCCATCCAGAACTATTCAGTAGTGACCACGACACCGGCGTCCTGTTCAGAGGCGATCACAGCTTCAGTGACCCGGACCCGACGATGCGGGCGGGCGACCCGGCCTTCAGACTCGACCTGAGTTCCTCCTTCGGCGTCCCGGTTGTTCCCGTCCAGAGCAGCTGGACCGCCAGCGACCCGTGGAGAGAGCAGGCGCCGTTTTCCGGCTGGCGCGGCAAAGCGGGAGCGGCGGGGAGAGTCGTGGCGAGAGCCGGCGGCGAGTGGACCCAGAGAGCTCCGTCAGATGTCTGCGGGCCTTTCGAGCAGAACCCCACGTACGATCGCGGCGGTCGGAGCTACGCTTCCTCCCAGGTCTTCGGTGACCTCCGGCGTCCGGACGGCCACCCCGTTTCCTGCGGTCTGAGCCCTCCGACCCGGGTCGCGCTGTGGGGGCTGGGCCCAAACTGCGGCGAGCGCCTGGCGAGTAGCGGGGAGGCGGCGGCTTCGGCTAACTACGGCTCCAAATGCTGGATGGGACGAGAGAGGAAGAGGAGCGGCGAGGCGGCCGGTTTGGATGGAACAGGTGAGGGAACCGCCGGCTGAAATGAAAGCTGATATTTTGAAAAATGAGGA
This sequence comes from Gasterosteus aculeatus, assembly GCF_964276395.1. Taxonomy (NCBI): domain Eukaryota; kingdom Metazoa; phylum Chordata; class Actinopteri; order Perciformes; family Gasterosteidae; genus Gasterosteus; species Gasterosteus aculeatus. Next base: position 19,347,416 of record NC_135701.1, on the reverse strand, counting down.
GATTTGCACTGTATTTAGATGGTTGTCTTTTTTTTGTTTTTATTGGAGTAATTGAAATATTTTCTCTTGTTTGTTTTGCAGCGTTGACACCGCTGAAGAAGCGGAGGATTCGCTATGAGATTGTGCCCGGCAGATGTGATGGACAGACGAGGCTGAAATTATTTTAGGCACCAATGCTTTGTAGCGGAGGCTGGTCTGCATAGAAAAGAAAGATTTGTTAGATTCAAGTATTATTCAAGCTTTTTATTCATGTTATACGTATTATTCTGCATGGTTAGTCTGCAGAACCGTTTCTCGTGCGAGCTTAGTTTTTGTTATAGTACTTATTATGTTAGTCGTTCTGAGACTTTATGCTTGAATTTTGCCCCATAAATGTTATATGTGATTTATTTAATCAAACCTACAACACTAGTTTAAAATTTTAGACATCATTTAAATGTCTTTTATTGTTAAGCATTTAGGATTCTGGTGTATAAACAGATAATTAACGCAAATATAACAAAATATTATATTAAATATTATAAAATACATCACACGGGTAGAATTTTTAAAAATACTGCACATGTATAAACAATTGAAACAGCCTCCAACTGATATTTTACTTACTGTTCATTACATGTTTATATGCTGCTTGTAAGCAATAAAAAAGGGCGTCGTTCGCCATTTTTGTTTTCACAAAATAAGATCACAACCGTGCTTATTTAGGTTTTCCCCCACACACACACTGTGCTCAGTAGTGAAAAACAAATTGGGATTTATGGTTGGAGGAGTGGGATCGAGGGTCTTTGCCAGCAAAACTGATAACGCCTCTCATTTCAGCAGCTCCAATGGTCGGGCCATTTTCCTTCTCTTCTCTTTTTTTTTTTCATTTAGTGAAGCAATCCCCTTATCATCGTCTCTCAGCATGTGGAGAGAGTGCTTATCTTCACGAGCCAGCAGAGTGAAGCCGGTTCCCCGAGGAACGATCCCCAGACAAAGACGACCCCCGAGGGACATCGACTCCAGGCCTCCCTGCCTCTGGACAGCCGCATCCAGCACTGGCTGGCCACCATCAATAACCCGCCAGGTTTTTTGGGGGCCTTTTTTCTCACATCTCTCTCTCCCTCTCTCCCTCTTCCTCACCCTGGCCTCTGCCTTCGAACAAGCAGTGGACAAACAAAAGACGCTAACTAAATGGATTGTTTTTTTGTTTTCTTAACGGCGCTGGGACAAAGGGGCGTGGGGCGGGATGGCCAGAGGAGTCCCCCCCCCTGTGCGAAGGCTCGGTAAACAGCAGCAGTAATGGCGGAGTAATTGCCCTCTGACTATCCTTACAGCCCCGACCTGAATGGGTACAGGGGAGATGTTGTGGGAATTAACAGGCTGTTTAAACCGAAGCCGTCCTTTAGGTTTGGATTCTGCGCCGACTGCGGCTGTAAAGGTCACACAGCTGTGGTTATCTTTAATCACAGGCAGCAGTTAACTGTCACCTGTGTGTTTCCTCTCCTCCTAAATAAAACCCCAAAACGGGCCCCTGCGGAAGGAGGGGGAATTAAGACCGAACCCGTTATTCTGTCGCAGCGACAACTTTGAAACCATCCACACATTTTATTCCAGTAAACACCCGACTTGATGAGACTGCCTTCATGAAGCATCCCGCCGGGTCTCCCGCAGCGCGCCAAGCGCGTCCGAATGCCGCGCTGGAGTTTAGTCCACCAGCTCGTAAACGCTCATTCTGCCCACAGACCCAAGCGGCACGGAGAGAAGACGCTGCAACGGCTCCCGGCTTTGCCGCTGTGGTGGAAGTTAACTGAGCGGTCAGAGCCCACAGCGAGTGTGCGTCTGCAGACCTCCAGCCCGCGGAGCGCCGGCCCGCAGGTGCAGCCCCATGGACGTGCAGCGCGGGGGCCCATGAATGGGCGCCGTTCTCCAGGCCCGGGGGCTTAATCCCGGCCCCTAATCGGATTATGCAAATTCCTACTCCACACAGAGACTTTTATGGAAGGCTGCGTCTTTGAAACAACACTTGAAGGGTGTAAAAGGAACAGTGACAATTGGTTAAACTAGACTTTTTTTTTTTTTTTGGTTATCTGGTTGAAAGTGGGAGGCGTTGGGGGGGGGGGGTTGGATAGAGGTGAGTCAGGAGGCTGTAATTTATGTGTGGCCCCTTGGAATGGCTCAACAAGATTACCATAGTCATTACAAAACACATATTGTTCAACTGTCAATCTGCATGTGGTATTTTTACCTTTTGTGGGCCAATCGGGGCGAGTTGAATAGCGCAGCGCGCAGCGACATCAAGGTCCTTTCCGCCGCGCGGCGGACGGTGGGCCGTCCATGCCTAATGTCCGACAAACAGAAAGGGAACAAGTGTCCACAGCAGTGAGAGAGGGATCACACAACGTCTCAGTTTCCCCTTCAATGGGAATGTATTTATCACCTTCGAGGATTAAACCAGCAATGAATCATAAAAGCAGCAACGAATAGTCACTTAAAAGGCCGTCGAGAAAAAAAAAAAAAAAGGGGGTCCGGAATCCTGTCAAACGTTGCACAGAAAGACATGAAAAACAACTTAAAGCGATGACGTATGGAGGATATACTCATAAATCCACCTCCATTGGTTCGAAGTGATAGAAAGGGGGGAGGGGGGGGGGTTAACAATCACTGCTCAGTTAACATTAACCACACACACACACACACACACACACACACAATGCCACAGAGGCTCCACGACAGCACACGTCACACAATAGGGTTCACCCTGCTATAAAGTGTGGGATGCGAGCATGCGGCAGTCTCACCCCATCCCTCCCTCCCGCCCTCTGCTTCCCTCTCCGCTCACAAGGGTCTCTCGGCGAGCATGAGAAGACACGTCTGAGTGGACATCCACAGCGGACCCCTGGACACTTGACGGGCTGCAGAGGACGTCTCCGCATCTGAGATTTCTGTCCATTTCTACACGCAGACAGGTGAGGCGTTGTGTTACGTTGAAGCGTTTGTTTTCCCCTTCAGGCCGTGCGTTGATCAGCACTGGTGTAAAACCAGGCGACGTGCATTTGACCAGACTTTGCATGAATTGGAACATCAAATTGTTTAGGATGATCATTTTGAATATGGTTTTTATTCAACCGTAACCAGAAAATCTCTTCAAAAAAAATCGGATAATAGTAATCTTTAACCTTTAATCTTTAACCTATTCAATATGAAATATACTGCACTGTGCGACATGTAATACATGTAATGCACTATAATGTAGCCTCATGTTAAAACGTGTTTTAGATTTTTTATTTATTATCTGTACCATTCACTTGTATGTGCAAACAGGAGGATTTATCAATATATCTATATTACATTATTGTGTGTTAGCAACTAATATAAGTGTATATCCTGCTTGTTAAGGCTAAATACTGTATGGGGAGTAATATCATTTTTACAGTGAAAGCCAAATAACCTTTTAAGTAAATTTCTGACATAAAAGAGGGAAAGTATACGTTTATGTTTTTTAAATAAGCACCAAATGATTAAAATCTGATGAATTTTTTATGAATTTCATGAACAATTATCCATATTACTTACCTCTCTGCAGGAAATATCAAACACACACACACACACACATGTGGCCAGTTTTTGCTCATGACATACACTGACTCTTTCTCCTTGCAGTCGTCTCAGAATTAAGATTATTTGATATTTGATTAAGATGCACATTATTTTCTTTATTCACTATTTTGTTTTTAAATGCCCTAAATATATAGTGAAGAATTCTCTCCATAAATTCTTGCATGCCAAAGGTGGTTTCTCAGAATGTCTGGCTTGGCCAAAAAAGCATTCAAAACCAAAAGATACTTATTATTATTATTATTATTATTATTATCATCTATAAGAAAGAAGAGAAAAATCTTCCCCACTTAACAAGCTGGAACTTGGACACGTTACCACAAGCATATTTCAAATTGTCATTATTCCCTCTGTGTCAAACGGCCGATCGATAATCCGACCCATCGTTACAGCTCCGCGCGGCGCCATGACCAGGAAGGTGTTCACCAACACGAGGGAGCGCTGGCGCCAGCACAACGTCAACACGGCCTTCGCCGAGCTGCGCAAGCTCATCCCCACCCACCCTCCGGAGAAGAAGCTGAGCAAGAACGAGATCCTGCGGCTGGCCATGCGCTACATCAACTTCCTGGTGCAGCTGCTGGAGAGCCAGAGCGGCCAGCCGGCCGGCCACTCCCCCGCCGCCCTGCTCACCTTCCTCCGAGGAAACATGCAGCAGCTGCACTCCCCTCCGCACGGCTGGGCCCTGACCAGCGACACCGAGGTCCCGTCGCCCGGCTCCAGCTGCGACGGCTCCGAGGCCTGGTAGAGCCGCGGGGGGAGAAAACGGACAAACAAACAAACAAAACAAAAAAAAAAAAAAAAGGAAGAGGAAACTCCAGAGCGGACCGCCGGGGCCCCCCGAGGAGTTAGAGTAACCTGCAGGTGTCCTTCCTCGGCGCCCGTTGTTTGTATGCAGAAAGATGCGATGTCGTGTGATTGTTTGTGGACCCCGAACGTGGGTGACATCGTGGGCGCGGCCTCCCGGCGCGGCGGTGATGTGTGATTTGCGGGTGGAAATGAATCTGTATTCTGCATGGAATGGATGTGTTAAAACCCGGATGTACAATATTCCCTTCATGTCTTCATGCTAATATTCCTTGTCGCCGGGCAGCCTGGAACTAATTGGGTTTTGCAATGACGGGGTGTTTTGGCGATGAGGAAAACGGAGGGGATTAAGGAATTTGCTCATTCCAAGCAACAGATTTCATTTGAATAGATAATGGCTCAGACAATTCTCCCGAATGCAATTGTCTCCAAAGAGCCAATGGCTCCTTTTTTCGTTTTTTAAACCAACGACATGCGGTTTTTCTAAATCTGACCTTTATTTTCATTAATAAGCAAGCTAATCCGTCTCCGTAGGAGGACGTTCCGTCAAAGACTTTTGAGGTTTCTCGCCAATTTGACAAAGCAATGTTGAGTATTGGTTGACCGCAGATTTATTCTTAGGATTGAGCTGAGGAACTTCAGCAGAAGCGACAATCCTCTCACAGTAATTTCATGCTTCATCACACAATCATCTCCTTATTTCAATGTGTTTGAGTCTTTGTAAAATACGCATGTCATATAGCCAAAGATTCTGAATTGATTGTACTGTGAAGAGTGTGCTGATGATCTTCTCGTACCTATTTTGTAAGTTATTTTGGTGTGCTTGTGAATATACAGTATGTTATTTATTTGAACTATTTATTTAATAAATGATTTGATAATAATTTACATTTCAGCCTGTTTTAAACTGCAGTGTGATCACATTGAAAAAAATGACAAAAAGTAAGTAAGCTCTCAAAACAGTGAGCATGCATACTAATTATATATATATATATATATATATATATATATATATATATATATATATAATATTTCAGTGTACACGGCCGTGATCGTCCCAAAATGCTGAAAGGAAATAAAGGAGTGTCGGGGGGGGAAACATCAGCACCAGGAACGCCGAATTAAACAAAAACATAACTCAAATCCTCGTGAAACATTCTCACTTGGTCAGTTTGCAACGGCGGCCTGAATCAAACTGGCCTCTTTTGTTCGTGCTCAAAAGGCCCAGAGACATTTGCCCACGAGTCCTGTGATGACCGTGTGGACACAGAGATGACCTCTGCTCTCCGGCCGCTGACCACGGGTCCGCCAGAGGAGCGGTGAAAGTGACGGCTTAACTTGTGACCCCGAGGATCGGAGGTCGTCCCGCAGTCAAACACCGGCCGCTCGACCAACGTGCAGATGGAGTTTACTCGGGGAAAGAATCGCTTTGTTGGTACACGCGGTGTTTGACACCACTGGATTTATAAGTGATGTGGTGTAGAGGCGAGGAAATGATAAAAATCACCAACTCATTCACAATTTAACTCCCAATAATCCGATAATTCCAATTTATCAACACTGTAACCTTACTGATTTATTATTAATCATTTTTTTTAATTAATCGATTGATGATGATCGCAAATAAGACAACAGTAAAAAAATATACAGCTGCGATTAAAAATGACTTGTTTTGTCTTTTCGGTAAAAACAAAAACAAAAAATGAATCTGTTTCCAGTAAAATAAAACCGAAGCAGCTGCTACCAGAAACTTTTTTTAATAAATCATCAAAATAATTTCTGTGTTATTCCACAAACCGCCTCATGGATTCATCAACTCTTTAACTCCAATATCCACAGTTGGGCTTGCACCCGTCTCCTTGTTTGTCATTCGAACCGAGGTCAGACATTTACACCCCTAATCGCCTATTGTCACTGTAGAAAATGTGGCCCGTTTTCAGGCGAAAGGCTGCAACTAACTGAGCTGAAGAGTCAACAGCGCGTTGGTTTTTTGAGCGCTTTCACCGCGGCCGTTAAACTCTGGCTAATGGTGTGTAAACGGAGCAGAGGGCAGCTGGACATACTGACTGGAGGCCTGTGGGAACTGACAGGTGACTCTTTGTCATCCTGCAAACATGTGAAATGACTCGTGTTGAACTGGGAGAGTGGAAACGACTGCGTTTTGGGAAATATTTGCCTCTTGTGCAATTTCACAGGGGAATGGTGCAAATCCATGTTGAACTGAAAAAAAAACGAATGCAGTAATTAACAGCTGTACTTCCTGGTCACATGTGTTATGCTAATATTAAAGTGTTTACTTCTTCGTATCTTGAATGCATTTAAAACTGTTTCACGTGCAATTATTCAGAAATCATTTGAAACTGGATACGAAGGCGTATTTGCTATCGAGCGGCGAAATGCATTTTGCTGATCCGCCCTTCTTTACAAAAAAAAAAAAGAAAAAATGCCCAATGACAACACCGGCATTACTCTGACCTCAATTTTCTAGCAGAATTATGAAACCCTGCATCGAAAATAATAACAAATCCGTTGGCTTCTCACTGCCTGCGCCGAGTGTGTTTGCCTGAATGACTGTTCTCTCCCGGGTGTACGAGGGTAATCGTCTATTGAGAGCACATTTCCTTATCAGCGTCTAGCACACTGTCTGAATCTGTTATCACAATGGGCCAGATCAGTGCAGGCAGCCCCTCGCTCTCCCGGCTGAGGCGCCCATGAAAAAGAATTTCTGGAGTTGGGTGCCAACCGATAGGCCCTGAGCTCTTTATCCCCTTAAAGCCAATTCACACTCTGCATGTTTAAATATCTCAGCTCAACCCCTGCCCTCCCACTCCCGTCAGGCACTCAGGCTCCTTCCTCTCTCTCTCTCCCCCCCCCCCACTCTCTCTCTCTCTCGCCCCTCCACGGCCCAGCGTGGACCGGCGGCGCGGCCCGACCTGCAGCCCGGGTGGACGGGTGGGTGGGATGCAGGTGCAGGCTTGGTTGGTTGGAGGGTGAAGAGAGGAGGGGAGGGGCGCCCTATTGTTCGGCTGGACAGCACCCTCTCTCCTCTGGAGCACCCTCTGATGGGGGGGCGGTGGGGGGGGGAGCCCACTGACAATCACGCATCCTAATCTGATTATGCAAATGTCTACTTCAAAAAGCAATGCGCTGTAACCCTCACCCCGTGGCGGAAAGGCAGCGCCAGGACGGAGGACAGAAGGAGGGGAAGCGGCAGGAATGCAGGGACTGGAGCGTAGGTTGCGCTCTATGCTCTTGTGTTTAATTTCATGTGGAATTCAACACTTTAGGCCGAATGATTGCGCAATTGTGTGTAGCACCGTGACGTACCCGTCACTAGTCCCCCCCCCCCACACACACACACCTCCTCTGAACCACCGGGGGAGGTCTGAGGACGGAACAGTATAGACGTACAGCCTCTGAATGGCCACTGACTCCCTCAACAGGGCCTTGAATGCGATATTCAAATGCTTTTTGTTTTTCCAGACGCTCAATGAATCCGCCGTCAAAAGGAATTTACAATGTTAATGAGGGGGCCAAAGGAGAGCCAGAGTTAAGATTTGGTTGCATGTGACATGGCACACCCTCAACGCCGCCGATTCCTAAAGGCATCGTCGACAACCCCCGCCTCCCTGATATTCACCCCGAGCTGACCCCTGTGACCCCTGCCGGTTTCCTGAAATCAGCTGCCTCATTCGGCTGCTGGATACAGCCCCAAAACAAGAGACTGCAGCCGTGCTGGCAGCTACGTATATACACGATGAAGGGATCACCAGTACTTATTCAGCCTGAAGTGTATCCACACATGGCATGTTGGCATGTTGAGACGTTAAAGAGAAAAACAACCCCAAAAAAGTCCCGACCCTGGGGGCACTAGAGGAAAAGTAAGGGGATCATTTGAAGGTAGCAGCATGCATTATCTGAGAAACAAGAATATCTGTAGAAAATCTTGTGCAGACGTGTTAAAACTCAGCACGGATCATCCTCAAGTGCAGCATATCAGTACCAGATGTGCAGGTTAACCAATGCAACACACTTGAGGAGACTCAGATGTCTGGAGCCACCGCGCTAGTGAGGCTTTATCATTATTATCAGAACTGAGGGAAAAGGGGCTGTAAGCAAACCACTGGTTCTGAAACGTGCCTTTAAAAGGTTCCAATCGAACACATTCTTGGTTTCACGCTCACTCACACACTTTGTGTGCACGGATGTTCGTGCTCAGGCTCCTACATGCACATACAATATCCTCAAATTGCTCATATGGCTGCGAGCCCACATAGCTGCTTTATCAGCCAGTTATTCCAACCCATCTCTCCAGAGCCAATTACAATCTTGCTTTCCTAAGGTTGGGTTCTACTTCCCCCTTGGTGGATGGTTCAGGTTACAGACTACATTGTTTCCTCGAATACTGACACAGCATAACCTTTCACCAGGCAAGCTTTGCTCGGGGTGGGCTCGTTGTATAACATGTCACGCCAGACAAAGAACAGCTACGAGCCAGAGTTCAGCTGTGTTTAGTTAATGATTATTTTTCTCGGAGCAGTTTTAAAAAAACAAGAAAAGGGGATTTAGAGCACAGGCAGCTTTCCACCCGGACAAACAGGCAGGATGAAGCCGGGGCAGAGTCTCTCTGCGTGTGTCCTGCTGCTACTTTGCGGGACATGGAGCACAGACGGGGGGAACATTTTGGTGTGGTACACTGAAGGCAGCCACTGGATCAACATGAAGCCTCTGCTGGAGACGCTGATCGACAGGGGACACCAGGTGACGGTTCTGGTCCCGAGCACGTCCATGTTCATGAGCACCAAGGAGCCTTCTCGCTTCAGCTACGAACCCTTCAACGTCTCCGTTTCTATGGAGACAATGGAGAAGTTCATGAAAGACTTCCTTCACTTCTCCATGTATGAGATGGATCACATGAGCTACGTACAGATTTATATCAGATTCATGGATATGATGAAGGACAACTTGAAGTATTCTTTGATGTATTTGGACGGCGTGGTGAAATCTGAACCCATCATGAAGAAACTGAAGGAGGCAAAATACGACCTTCTTCTGTCGGACCCTGTCTATCCTGGCAGCGACTTAGTAGCAGACATCTTGGGCATCCCCCTGGTCTTCTCCTTACGGTTTTCCTTCGCTAATAACTGGGAAAGACAGTGTGGTCAGCTACCTGCTCCTCCTTCCTTCGTACCCGGCGCCATGAGCAAACTCACCGACAGGATGGACTTCTCTGAGAGAGTGTGGAACTTCCTCTTCTACGCGCTGCAGGACATCCTGTTAGAAAACATTTTTTGGAAAGAACTTGATAAATATTACTCCCAAGTCAAAGGTGAGTACAAACTATGTAACAACACATTTATAAGGAAGCCTAAAGAATTTTCGGATTGATTGCAATGTTTTTAGATCCAGTCAATTTTGTCAACACTTATTCTGAGAAAGTTAAACGTACAACTAAGCTATGATAAGTGTTGGTAATACTTTCCAAATGGCATTTGTCATTTATCACTTTGTTTCCTGACAGGAACACCCACCAGTGCCTGTGAGACGATGGGTCGAGCAGATATCTGGTTGATGCGAACCTACTGGGATTTTGATTTCCCTCGTCCTTTCCTCCCTAACTTCAAATTTGTTGGTGGAATTCACTGCAGACCGGCCAAACCGCTGCCAGAGGTACGGCGACGTCTCCACTGTCTTTCTGGCTTCAACAATAAAGAGAACGAGTCTCTAAAAAGTGAGAAATGGAAATGCTGCTTGGTTTGCATTGTGATGATGTGATTCTTCCAGGACGTGGAGGAGTTTGTGCAGAGTTCTGGAGATGCCGGAATTGTGGTCTTCACATTGGGATCATTCATCAAGAACATCACAGCAGAGAAAGCCAACATGATAGCATCTGCCCTCGCTCAGATCCCACAAAAGGTCAGAGGACAAGATTCTTTCTAGATTAGTTCTTTGCAACACAGGGTTGCAAAACAAAATGCAGCAGATATAGTTCCCATATGCAACGTGAAGAAAAATCAAATCGAAAGCAGCTGTGCTCTCCAGTCGTGCATGTTTTGAATTAACATGAGGAGGAATTGTACACAGTCCTGTTTTCTTTGAGCAAAACGTTCTGCCGTTTTACAGTAAATATTTGTCATCAGGAAAACATTGTTCCTCTTTTTTGACTATATTTGAGAAAAAAGCATCACCAATACAAAGATAGTCCACCAAAGTCCTACATGACGCCAGTCACTCCGTGATAGAGCCGCGCCTCTGCACAGATGTGGGAACAGTCTCCAAGCATTCCCGTGTCATCCTTGGGCTACGTAACCCGAGCAGGCAGAGGAGTAGAACCAGGGCAGATTAATGATAAATACGATAGCACGCTAGCACATCTGTATGCACAGACATCACCATGGAAAAGGAACTTGAATTAACTTGAATGACCCCTGAGACTTATCCCAATGGATGAATAAATATAGCGCTTGGGAGGCTGCAGCAGTGAGCTAGTCACTATCAGTTCAGGCCTGTGGCATTTCACACTGCAGCTAGCAGACTGTTCCTTACACATAACTCACGTTTACTTAGTGTTCGGCCTGTACCACACATGGCTATTTTTGTATACATGGCCGCCTTTTCTATGAGCCTTGACCTTTGTCCACACCCAAACGGCGTTGGAGGTCACTTGAAAAAAGTTTTTGTGAAGCTTTTTATGTCTTAAATGTAATTTAATACCACGTGACATTCAATCTCCTTCGCCTCCAAACCGCATGTCAAAGTGTTCTTAAGACGCTGAACCAAGTAGCCCACCGAGCGCTGCTACTAAAAGGCCTAGGATGTTTTAAAGGCAGAGGTCAAATTACATATATTTTACACTGTATATGGGGCAATTAAAAATAATAAGGTAAAAGGTTGGCGGCAAAATCTTATCTGAAGTGAAATGAAAGTTAGAGTGACCCTGCATTCTTTTCTGTTTGAATCAAGATAGCAGGACACGGCGTAAAGGTAACAGGAGGTATTAGATCAAAAGAAACAATGGAAACTAACCACATTGGATAGATTCCCAAAAGTTAATCGGTAAAGACCATTTCTAGATGAAAATAACTAGGTTTGTCTTCAATTTCAACAATTTGTGCACTTTATTTAGCACGTGTTAATGTACTGTTAAGGAGTTTATTATGCAATATAATTAGCACTGTGTTATTTTCTGTGTTTCTATTTTTGTTCATAGGTGCTGTGGAGATACAGTGGAGACAAACCAGCAACTCTGGGTGGGAACACCAGATTATACGACTGGATCCCTCAGAATGACCTACTGGGTAAGTAATGCTTAAAGAAAACACAGCAAGAATGTTTCAGTGAACTTGTTTTTCCTCTGAGACAAGTGATTTTATTTATAATTACAAACTAGTATTTATTCAGTGAAAAGTAAACTATGCAGACATGTCCACAAAATGAAGCTGTCTTTATTCCATACAACATATTAACTACTGTATATACACAATGTCTTTGTTCAGATTTGGGAGTTGTTACACAAAAAGATGAAAATCTACTTTCCAAAAGGTTTAAAGTGCTTTCTATCATCATAAAATGAGCTTTTCTAACGCCAACTTGTGAAACAAGCAGATCATAGACGACGTCTCTCACCTCCAGTCTCAGCTCTCTAGTTGCCGCACCGTGAACAATGACAAAGAACACAAAAGGAAATCTTCGCCTGGACATCCGGTTGCTAAACAGGAACCGTGAAATAATGGCCGTTGCCTTCAGACGCAAAACCGTTTTCCAACAGATAGCCGATGGGTTCAATGATTGTGCCCAACAATGACAGAGAACTAAAAGCACAAATCTATCAGGTTGAGCTTATGTGCCGCTTTCTGGAGGTTTTACAGAATCGTCCAATCACGAGTCTTTGCCAAAGTTCAGTACGTGTAAGTAGCCACATCGCAAAGAAGTGGAAATATGTACTTTAGCTGCAATGTCTTAACTGAAGAGATTGTTGCATGTTTCATGATTTTTATTACCCACGTCAGGTCACCCCAAGACCAGAGCTTTCATCACCCACGGTGGCACAAACGGCATCTATGAGGCCATCTACCACGGCGTTCCCATGGTGGGAATTCCCATGTTCGCCGACCAGCCAGACAACATGGTCCACGTTGAGGCAAAGGGAGCTGCAGTCACCGTGAGCTTGAACTTCATGAAGAAGGACGACCTCAGAGATGCAGTCAACACCGTCATCAATGACAAATCGTAAGCTCTGTGTAAAAAACCCTGAGGTCAAAAAAAGTAAAGGAACGAAATAGAAATACATACAACGCAGTAATCCACCACCCCCGTATGTCTGCATCCACAGGTACAAGGAGAACGCCTTGCGGCTGTCCGGGATCCACCACGACCGACCAATGAGTCCTCTGGACGAGGCGGTGTTCTGGATGGAGTTCACCATGAGAAACAAAGGGGCCAAGCACCTGAGGGTGCAGGCCCATGAGCTCACCTGGTACCAGTACCACAGCCTGGATGTCCTGGCCTTGGTCCTCGCCATTGTTCTGGTCTTTGTCCTCCTCTTTGTCAAGACCTGCAGTTTCTGCTTCCGCAGGTGCTGTGGCAGAAAGGCGACGGCAAAGAAGAGGAAGGCGGAGTAGCTGAGTAACTGACTGAAAACAGATGTAATTGGTAAAAAAAGTGATGAAATAAGGTTAATTCACTGGTTGTATTGTATGGTTTAATTTAATGGCTCAACTCTAAACTCAGTGAAACACTCAGGGAAAACCCTTCATGAAACTCCAAACAATGTTGTACTATTTGTTATATTTGCGAGGAGTTGATTAGTGCGTGCAGGGTCCGTCCACAGCTAATCCACTCTTCCATTCATGGCTGCATGCTCAAGGTCTTCTCCTGGTTGCAGAGACTCGCATGATCAATTCAATAGAGGCGATATCATTATTTTCTTATAACATTGTACTGCATACTGAATCAGTTTGTACTGCATACTGCTCTCCTAAAAGGAGGGTTTTAGCAGCTGAATGCTCACACAGTCTCAATGCACTAGACTTAATGCAGACGTAAAGAATAAATAAATGCTACATTTTGCAGCAATGGCAGTAAGACGCCCGGAGACGCCTGCAGAAAGCTGCTGCTGACATCAGCATGGATAAAAAGGATAATGTGTCTGCGCATGTGAGAAACACGTCTTATGGGGGGGTTGAGACAATTGTTGGTTGTGTTCATTCAATCAAACATTACAGCAGTGGTAGTTTGATTTTTATGATTTTTGCATCTTCACTGCAGCTTTCTACGTTCACTTGTTTATGTCTCTGTGAAGTCGAGTTCAGGCCGACTTGCCGGAATAATGGAGGAGGAAACAATTTGTCATTTTTGATTCTGTTCATATAATTCTTCTAAGCGGTCATGATATAATGAGCTTTATATATTTATACACAAAGAAGCTGAATCCAAATATAGAATGATACCTTGTGAAACAAATAGCATAAAATGTTCTGGTATTAAAGCATTTTTTCATCCATCAGTTAAGTTCGAGATTTTTGTTCTAGGTTAAAATAAACATTAGCTGGCAATCAACATGAAGCAGATCCTACAAACGCAGATCACCATTTTACAAACCAAGACCCCGGGGCAGCTTGTATCTGAGGGATGTGAACGGTGGTTCAATCATGGACATGCACCAAGTGAAGACTAGACAGGACAATATTCCTCCCTGAAAACAGCATTTAAACAATTAAAAAATATACACAATGATCTGTAAATTGTAGAATAACACGTTGTATTCCTTTGCAACTTCTTTCCCTTATTGGTAATCACACTCTTTTGAGGGCTTTAACCAACAAAACAAAAAAACAGCACATAACCAGAGTTAATGAGCTAAGAATAAAATAAACCCTCCTTCAGTACAGCACAGGATGGGTGTGCCCTCTAGTGATTGAGAGAGAGAGGAGAAGAGCGACAACCAGGATTAGCTGCCTCTTGCTGAGGAGAGATGATTGATAGAACCCGGCTGGAATCCAGGGATTTTGAGCCTGTTTTTACTTTTGTGTTCATGGATCTGTGGGACGGGTGACTGTTGCTTATTAATACCAATGTTTAGCTTTACAGCCTTCACCTGTTACCTCCAAACACTGGCTGATAGAGGGTCCTTTACGTAATGGTTCATGCAGCATAAAGATGAGCTACGAGCCAGAGTTCAACTTGGTTTGGTTAATGATTATTTTCTAGGAGCACCATAAAAAGAGAGGAAATACTTGAAGCACAGGCAGCTTTTCACCCGGACAAACAGGCAGGATGAAGTCGGGGCAGAGTCTCTCTGCGTGTGTCCTGCTGCTACTTTGCGGGACATGGAGCACAGACGGGGGGAACATTTTGGTGTGGTACACTGAAGGCAGCCACTGGATCAACATGAAGCCTCTGCTGGAGACGCTGATCGACAGGGGACACCAGGTGACGGTTCTGGTCCCGAGCACGTCCATGTTCATGAGCACCAAGGAGCCTTCTCGCTTTGTCTACCAACCCTTCAACGTCTCCGTTTCTATGGAGACCTTGGAGGAGCTTTTTGAGGAGTACCTTCACTTCTCCATGTATAAGATAGATCACATGAGCTACGTGCAGATGTACATCAGATACATGGATTTGATGAGTCAAGACCTCCAAAATGCTTTAAAGTATGTAGACGGCGTGGTGAAATCTGAACCCATCATGAAGAAGCTGAAGGAGGGAAAATACGACCTTCTTCTGGCCGACCCCATCTTCCACGGCGGCGACTTAGTAGCAGACATCTTGGGCATCCCACTGGTCTTGTCCGTACGGTTCTCTCTTGCCCATCACTGGGAAAGACAGTGTGGTCAGCTACCTGCTCCTCCTTCCTTCGTACCCGGCGCCATGAGCAAACTCACCGACAGGATGGACTTCTCTGAGAGAGTGGGGAACTTCCTCTTCTACGCGCTGCAGGACATCGTGATCAATCATGTAAACTGGAAAGTGCTCGATAAATATTACTCTGAAGTCAAAGGTGAGTTACTCCAATACAAGACACACGGCGTAACATTGATAGTTCATTGACCACATAAAGGCCAATGGTGACTTCATAGATATGGATGAATTGCACTGGTTCTATAGAGTCATTGGTGTCTACAAAGATTTGGAAAGATGTCTATTACATTGTAAATGGACAACTGTCATCCATTACTTTTTGTTTCATGACAGGAACACCCACCAGTGCCTGTGAGACGATGGGTCGGGCAGAAATCTGGTTGATGCGAACTTACTGGGATTTTGATTTCCCTCGTCCTTCCCTCCCCAACTTCAAATTTGTTGGTGGAATTCACTGCAGACCGGCCAAACCGCTGCCAGAGGTACAGGGCCGTCTTTACTTATCACAGTATTAATACGTCATTACGCTTCCTCTACAGTACTCCCAACTAAACAATGAGAACATGTCTCTTGGTTTGCATTGTGATAATGTGATTCTTACAGGATATGGAGGAGTTTGTGCAGAGCTCTGGAGATGCCGGAATCGTGGTCTTCTCTTTGGGATCATTCATCAAGAACATCACGACAGAGAAAGCCAACATGATTGCCTCAGCCCTCGCTCAGATCCCACAAAAGGTCAGAGTGCAAACTAAGAGCTAATTTGAATTAAATGAATGACCTCCAAGAACAGTTTTAGTTGCACAGGATTTGTCACATGACAAGAACCATTTCAAAGGCTCTCCTTCTAAATATGGCGAAGGAGGGTTTTATTTTGCACATGCATGGTCTATATAGTGACCGACATGTTTTTTGACCAAATCTAAAGATCTATGTGTAAAAGTGGTCAGCAGCTGATAATAAATCGTGGTTAAGTTAAAGAACACGTCTTTTGGATTTGGTTGAATAAAGGATAATGGGACAGGAAATGAGGGAAGTTGAATACATAAAGAGTTTTCAAAACCTACATATGGCTGAACTGAATAGTCAGTGTTTTGGTGTGTTGGTGAATTGTTGCAGGAACCTGCAGGTCATTTTGGTTCATTGGGAACTTGTGACAGGCCGAGTTATGTAAGAAACTATCCCTCAGTCATGCCGACGGACGGATTCCCTGCATCCTAGAAAAAGAAAACAGCCCGATCAAATTCGATTATTTTCCAATCAAAAGTAGTGTAGGTACTTTTTCATCCTAATTGTTTGAAGATGCATCATTAAATGTACTACCACGGGAAAGTATGAAATAGATGCAGCATTGTAACTAACTTTTTTTTTTTTTAGGTGCTTTGGAGATACGGCAGAGAAGCTCCGGTGACTTTGGGGTCCAATACGAGAATCTACAACTGGATCCCACAGAATGACCTACTGGGTAAGTGAGGCATTTAGAAACACCTCTAAACATGCTTTTGACAGTTTACTCTTTTTAATACAATAGCACAACATCTTGAAGTTATTTCAAATTCTTTTGTTTGAGAAAACTTACGGACCAAATGAGAGAGGAACACATTAAGAGCGTTCTTCAGCAAGAAGAAGCACGTCAATTGAGATGCAGATTTTTTCACCACACAGTCCCAACGCGCATAAGTACAGGCTGTTATTTCATATCCAGAGGGCTATTACACAAAACCAAGATATGGGATTAAGCCGCGATATTCACGTTATCCTGGATGAATTTAGCTTTGACTCACAAAAGCAGGTTCAATTAAACCAGGCAAGTAACCATGGAGATTTATTCTTTGCAGCTAGCCTGCTTCAAGGCTGGTTAACAGCCAGGCTAAGATTAATCCTGGAGTGCAGAGGACAGTTTCTGCCGGTGGGACAGCTACTGAATCCCTCCCATCACAG
Source organism: Gasterosteus aculeatus (assembly GCF_964276395.1). Classification (NCBI taxonomy): domain Eukaryota; kingdom Metazoa; phylum Chordata; class Actinopteri; order Perciformes; family Gasterosteidae; genus Gasterosteus; species Gasterosteus aculeatus. The sequence continues at coordinate 19,330,217 of NC_135701.1, read as the reverse complement.
GCCTTCCTTGGTTTAAAACAAGGGCCAGTAAGTAGATATTTTTAAATCCTATATGCATTCAGTCGCTCCGTGATGGTCTGCCGGGCTTTCTCCATAAGTAAATCTGTGATCAATACCGTGGTCTATTTAAGAAAGCCGTGAACGCGCACTTATCCCAGCTATGTACACCTGGATTGACTTAGCTCCACCGTCCCATCCTGGCTCGGCAAACGTGCAACCGATTAAGCCACGATGAGCCAATCACACTTTTTTTCACTTATCCTGGGTATCTTTATGCTACTGTTGTGCAACAGACCCCTGGTTTCAAAACCATGTATTTTGAATACTTTATTCTTCCCGTGTCTTTTTTCCATAGTGGCAGAATGAGTAAATAGTAATAGAAAATATGTTTTCAATAGTCAATCTTGATTGAGGAAAGTATTGTATGTTGCTTCATTCTTTGTACCGTATCAGGTCACCCAAAGACCAGAGCTTTCATCACCCATGGCGGAGCAAACGGGATATATGAGGCCATCTACCACGGCGTTCCCATGGTGGGAATTCCCATGTTCGCCGACCAACCAGACAACATGGTGCATGTGGCGGCAAAGGGAGCTGCAGTTAATGTGAACTTGAACTTGATGAAGACTGAGGACCTCAGAGATGCAGTCAACACCGTCATCAATGTCAAATCGTAGGTTGGAGCAAGTTGGCCAGCGATCGGCGAGCAGCTGTTCGGGTAGCCGTGGGTTCCTTTCGGGGTCAATGAATTAATGTGGTTATTTGAAAAAGCAATACTGTCACATACCGGGATACCGTCAGAATCTTTCTTAATACCGTGATGTGGATCTTTCATCAAAGCGTGCAGCCCTAAGGTCAATGAAAGTAAAGCAACGCAATAGAAATACATACAACGGAGTAATTATCCCCCTCGTATGTCTCCTCCCACAGGTACAAGGAGAACGCCTTGCGGCTGTCCAGGATCCACCACGACCGACCAATGAGTCCTCTGGACGAGGCGGTGTTCTGGATGGAGTTCACCATGAGAAACAAAGGGGCCAAGCACCTGAGGGTGCAGGCCCATGAGCTCACCTGGTACCAGTACCACAGCCTGGATGTCCTGGCCTTGGTCCTCGCCATTGTTCTGGTCCTTGTCCTCCTCTTTGTCAAGACCTGCAGTTTCTGCTTCCGCAGGTGCTGTGGCAGAAAGGCGACGGCAAAGAAGAGGAAGGCGGAGTAGCTGAACTTAGGTGTAGCCGGTGAATAACTGATGGGAAAAAATCCATATTGTCTTGTTGGTTTAAATTATTCTATGTAACCATTATGCCCTGAATTGAAATTTATTGTTTTAGATGGGTAATCATACTTTGAAACAATTACAACAAGAAAATATTTAAAACATCTGGTTATGCTCTGAAACATAAAGCATGTGCTTTACTTTGTTCTACATTCTATGAGCTTTGACTCTTAACACTTGAGTGAAATAATTTTCATCCTCCACATGTTTAATGTGCAAATATCAGGTATTATTATGCAGTGTACACGTAGACATTTGCTCTTCTGGCTATGACTCATAATTGCAGCTAATTTGTTAACTGCATCTGCGGCCAATTAAACCTCAAATGAGAAGCTGTTTGTAAAAACACACAAACATGTTTCATTATGTGCCTTTATTCAATCTTCAACTCAAAGTTAATCCAATGGTGGATTTTTATCAGCTATATAAGGAGAAGATATCTTAGTTGACCAAAGTGAATACCAGATAACAAAAGTACTCACCTCCACGGCGGATCAGGATCATAAACTCCGGAGCAGATCCACAAAAAAAGGTCCAGGGTCGGGCGCTCCAGATACACAGCGGGACTGATCCAGAACGTATCCGCGTCAAAGATCAAGATCCGTACCGGGGGTCAAAGATAAAGAGTCCCTGCCCATATTTGATTTGGACATGTTTATAAAGTGGCTCATTAGGCCAAATATTTATCCCAGAAATCATTTAATATACATAAGAAATGCAAACACAACTAAGCCAAACGATATATTATAAAGATGTGTACAATTATACAGAATTTAAATGCATCTTCATGATTGTTTAATATTAGCAGCACGCCTCCTGGAGGTACCCCAGTCTGCTGCCAGTCTGAGTGTTTAAGAATTTTATCATCTGTGGCCACGTGATGATTCTTTCTGACAGCATCTGTAATCATACAAGCAGATCATACAAATCTCATGAATGCTCAGTGCAACATATTGCAGATATGCAGTCTAAAATCTAGATAAAAAAGATCTGGGAAACATGCAAAAGTTCAAAGATTACCCAAGACCTCCAGGTGACTTCAAATTGTTTTCGTTAAATATACAAGTCTCAGAAACAAAAAGACTGTCAGGCTGATCAAAGTCAGTCAAAAGGGAACAGTCCTCCGTAAATTGTTTAAGTCTTTTTTGAACATCTTGATGATAACAAAAAGAACAACGACATTGTGGTTGATGTTCGTCTCATTCAAAGTTGCGGAGGTAAATATCCCACCCCCTTTTATCCATAGTATAAAGGACAGATATCTCACCCGCGTTACCGGCATACAAAGTCGAATGTCCGTACATAATATGAATAATTATGTTGTGTTCTAAAAAATAGAATAATGTTCTAAAATAGGTACCAGATTTCCCTTTAAATACATCAATAAATGCTGAAATCCTCACCCTGTACAGAGATGTATTTATGACACTGCATACTTATGAATAATAATTATAACCATGGGTTTTCATACGAAAATAACATTAAACAGAACATTATTCATAAGTATGCAGTGTCACAACTGCGTCTCTGGCGTTTATAACAAACCAAAACGTTTAAAAATCGGTTGAAAATTGAGCAACTTATTATTTAAAGTACACGTACCACTACCAACACGATGTTATGAGTGAGACAGCTGCCTGTACCAAGATGGCCGCCAAATGCGGTCCCTAACCCTAACCCGCCGTAAGACATCTAGCCTTTATATATATATCTATGCTTTTATCCCCCACCCATGGGTCCTAATGAAGGCTACCTGTAAGCTGCCTGCAGGGAAATGGCGCGTTTGATTGGCGGATGCAACTCGGGTCCGCAACGGGTCCCCAGTTTGACGACGAGACGTCGTTAGGCGGAGCCGAGTCGGTGCGAATGGCCCAAAACCGGAGCTGACTCCCGGGCGGAGCCGGTGGGCTGACGCTGGATCCGCCCTGGAGCCGACTTCTGTGTACTTCACGGCACCTTTTACCTCCGAAGGTCCGTTGAATAAAGCTTCAAGCACCAAAAATTGGCGACGACCCAAAGTTCAAGTGTGTTTTGTTAATACATATGTTTCTAGGAGCCGCTTAGAAAATAGACTTTGAGCACCGGCAGCTTTTCACCCGGACAAACAGGCAGGATGAAGTCGGGGCAGAGTCTCTCTGCGTGTGTCCTGCTGCTACTTTGCGGGACATGGAGCACAGACGGGGGGAACATTTTGGTGTGGTACACTGAAGGCAGCCACTGGATCAACATGAAGCCTCTGCTGGAGACGCTGATCGACAGGGGACACCAGGTGACGGTTCTGGTCCCGAGCACGTCCATGTTCATGAGCACCAAGGAGCCTTCTCGCTTCGGCTACGAACCCTTCAACGTCTCCGTTTCTATGGAGACCTTGGAGGAGCTTTTTGAGGAGTTCCTTCAGTTCTCCATGTATGAGATAGATCACATGAGCTACGTGCAGATGTACATCAGATACATGGATTTGATGAGTCAAGACCTCCAAAATGCTTTAAAGTATTTAGACGGCGTGGTGAAATCTGAACCCATCATGAAGAAGCTGAAGGAGGGAAAATACGACCTTCTCCTGGCCGACCCCATCTTCCACGGCAGCGACTTAGTAGCAGACATCTTGGGCATCCCACTGGTCTTGTCCGTACGGTTCTCTCTTGCCCATCACTGGGAAAGACAGTGTGGTCAGCTACCTGCTCCTCCTTCCTTCGTACCCGGCGCCATGAGCAAACTCACCGACAGGATGGACTTCTCTGAGAGAGTGTGGAACTTCCTCTTCTACGCGCTGCAGGACATCGTGATCGATCATGTAAACTGGAAAGTGCTCGATAAATATTACTCCGAAGTCAAAGGTGAGTTACTCCAATACAAGACACACGGCGTAACATTGATAGTTCATTGACCACATAAAGGCCAATGGTGACTTCATAGATATGGATGAATTGCACTGGTTCTATAGAGTCATTCGTGTCAACAAAGATTTGGAAAGCTGTCTATTACATTGTAAATGGACAACTGTCATCCATTACTTTTTGTTTCATGACAGGAACACCCACCAGTGCCTGTGAGACGATGGGTCGGGCAGATATCTGGTTGATGCGAACCTACTGGGATTTTGATTTCCCTCGTCCTTCCCTCCCCAACTTCAAATTTGTTGGTGGAATTCACTGCAGACCGGCCAAACCGCTGCCAGAGGTACGGCGACGTCTCCACTGTCTTTCTGGCTTCAACAATAAAGAGAACGAGTCTCTAAAAAGTGAGAAATGGAAATGCTGCTCGGTTTGCATTGTGATGATGTGATTCTTCCAGGATGTGGAGGAGTTTGTGCAGAGTTCTGGAGATGCCGGAATTGTGGTCTTCTCATTGGGATCATTCATCAAGAACATCACAGCAGAGAAAGCAAACATGATAGCATCTGCCCTCGCTCAGATCCCACAAAAGGTCAGAGGACAAGATTCTTTCTAGATTAGTTCTTTGCAACACAGGGTTGCAAAACAAAATGAAGATGAAATCAAAAGCAGCTGTGGTCTCCAGTCGTGCATGTTTTGAATTAACATGAGGAGGAATTGTACACAAATGCAAAAAAATACCCCTTCTCTCTTTTATCAGAAAGTTCTGCCGTTTAACATTCAATATTTGTCAACAGGAAAACATTGTTCCTCTACTTTGAGCAAAAAGCATCACCAATACAAAGATAGTCCACCGAAGTCCTACACGGTGCCTGTCACTCCGTGATGGAGCCGCGCCTCTGCACAGATGTAGCGGTGCGACTAAAAGGCTCGGATGTTCTAAATGCAGTGGTCAACTTGCATGTATTTAGAGTGACCCTGCATTCTTTTTAGTTTGAATGGAGATGACAGCGCGTAAAGGTAAGAGGAAAGAGGAGGTATTAGCTAAAAACAAACAATGGAACCTAATCACGTTGGATAGACTACCACAAGTTAATCAGCAAAGACCATTCATAGATGAAAATAACTAGGTTTGTTTTCAATTTCAACTATTTCTTTTAGCATGTGTTAATGCAGTGTTTCCCACACGTAGACTAATTTGTGGCGGTGCGCCACAGATTCAATACCGGCCGCCACACATTCTTGGTGTATTTATTATTATTTTTAACGCTACTTGAATCGGGCAGCGTATTCGTTCAGCTACATTTCCTTTCCCTGCTCTCCCTCCGTCTCTGTCCCTCACACACTCACACACACACAAATGTGAAATGTGTACTACAGCTATGGGAGTGGTATATACTGTGAATTGTGTATAGTTCTATCCAGCCCCCACACATTGACGTTGGATCTGTGGGAAACACTGTAATGTACTGGAGTTTATTTTGAAATAGAATTAGCACTGTGTTATTTTGAATGTTTCTATTTTTGTTCATAGGTGCTGTGGAGATACAGTGGAGACAAACCAGCAACTCTGGGTGGGAACACCAGATTATACGACTGGATCCCTCAGAATGACCTACTGGGTAAGTAATGCTTAAAGAAAACACAGCAAGAATGTTTCAGTGAACTTGTTTTTCCTCTGAGACAAGTGATTTTATTTATAATTACAAACTGGTATTTATTCAGTGAAAAGTAAACTATGCAGACATGTCCACAAAATGAAGCTGTCTTTATTCCATACAACATATTAACTATATACACAATGTCTTTGTACAGATTTGGGAGTTGTTACACAAAAAGATGAAAATCTTCTTTCCAAAAAGTTTAAAGTGCTTTCTATCATCATAAAATGAGCTTTTTTTAACGCCAACTTGTGAAACAAGCAGATCATAGACGACGTCTCTCACCTCCAGTCTCAGCTCTCTAGTTGCCGCACCGTGAACAATGACAAAGAACACAAAAGGAAATCTTCGCCTGGACATCCGGTTGCTAAACAGGAACCGTGAAATAATGGCCGTTGCCTTCAGACGCAAAACCGTTTTCCAACCGATAGCCGATGTGTTCAATGATTGTGCCCAAGAATGACAGAGAACTAAAAGCACAAATCTATCAGGTTGAGCTTATGTGCCGCTTTCTGGAGGTTTTACAGAATCGTCCAATCACAAGTCTTTGCCAAAGTTCAGTACGTGTAAGTAGCCACATCGCAAAGAAGTGGAAATATGTACTTTAGCTGCAATGTCTTAGCTAAAGACATTGATGCATGTTTTATGATTTTTATTACCCACGTCAGGTCACCCCAAGACCAGAGCTTTCATCACCCACGGTGGCACAAACGGCATCTATGAGGCCATCTACCACGGCGTTCCCATGGTGGGAATTCCCATGTTCGCCGACCAGCCAGACAACATGGTGCACGTTGAGGCAAAGGGAGCTGCAGTCACCGTGAACTTGAACTTCATGAAGAAGGACGACCTCAGAGATGCAGTCAACACCGTCATCAATGACAAATCGTAAGTTACCTACTAACTGATTCAGAGACGCCATGAACCACAAAAGCGTCTTGGCCAAATGTAGGATGTCAGTTCAGTTGACATTTAAGAGCTTCAGGGGGAAAAACAAATGACAAAACAACTGGCCTACCTTTGGCCGACCAACATAACAAAGATAAACATAATTGGTAGGCCAAAGAAAGTGATTGAAGAATTGAAATTAAAATACATACAACGGAGTAATCCACCCCCCATCCACCCTCCCCCGTATGTCTCCTCCCACAGGTACAAGGAGAATGCCTTGCGGCTGTCCAGGATCCACCACGACCGACCAATGAGTCCTCTGGATGAGGCGGTGTTCTGGATGGAGTTCACCATGAGAAACAAAGGGGCCAAGCACCTGAGGGTGCAGGCCCATGAGCTCACCTGGTACCAGTACCACAGCCTGGATGTCCTGGCTTTTGTCCTCGCCATTGTTCTGGTCCTTGTCCTCCTCTTTGTCAAGACCTGCAGTTTCTGCTTCCGCAGGTGCTGTGGCAGAAAGGCGAAGGCAAAGAGGAAGGCGGAGTAGCTGAACTTCGGTGTAGCCGGTGAAAAACTGATGGGAAAAAATCCATATTGTCTTAATTATTCTATGTAACCATTATGCCCTGGATTGTAATTTATTGTTTTAGATGGGTAATCATAACCTTTGGAACAATTAAAACAAGAACATGTTTAAACCATCTGGTTGTGCTGTGAAACATGTAGCATGTGCTTTACTAGTAAATCTGTTGTTATGCAAGACCGTACTGCCTGTTTAATGGCAAGACCAGTGGAGTCGATTGTGTTCTGTATTTTCTCTGTACATTCTTATTTTAGGTGTTTAGAATATATTTGGGTCAATAACATATATTACCCGTTATAGTTAATGGCCTCATCGACAGGTCTGACGAATGTGTTGTAGACGACATGCAGACTACAGTTGACCAGTCACTCTGAACAGCTACAGACAAAGACGGGTGTAACACTGATGGAAGAAATGAAAACCAGTAAATGTTTACACTGCAGCTTAACATCAAGTCCACCCACAGATTAGATTGTTAATGGGTTTTGAATTCAACTGAAACTGTTAACAGTAAAAATTATATATACACAATGATCTCATATGTGAAAAGGTTTAATAACTAGTGCTGGGCACGGTAACGTGCTATCATTTCGGTAACGCATAAATGAATGCCGACGATTATTTTATTGCGTGTTATCGCAGTTTATTTTATTCATTATTTTGAAAACCATGGGTCACACCAGGTGATGTTGAAGTAGTTAAGGAGTAGCCGAATTTGATTGGGAGGGCCGTCATCAGAGGTCTCGACCAATGAGAGCTTTTGGGGGCGTGTCTAAAACCGCTGCTCCGCTCACATGGACCGAAATAGAAAAGAACTGGCAGAGAAAGATGTTGAACAATTACGTGAACATTTTCCTTTTAAATCTGTATTCCAGACAGCAGAGTTGATAGAACCATAGTGATTTCTAATCTGCATCACTGAACGGAGTTTCCCTTTTTGTTTGCAATGGGATTCTCCAAAAATAAAGTCAGTACAAATATGACAAATACATAAAGGTCCCTGCACAGTGAATCCCAGCTGTGTACTTGGGGCAGGTTCAGGAATATGAAATGGTATGTTTTACATTACATTTTTTTGATATATATACACATAAATACATAACACGTTTATGCCCTGGCAGTAGCATATTGCTTTGTTCTTATATTCATGTTTCATGTTGAGATTTACAATAAATATTGAGTTGCTACTCTGTAAAGGAAATATTGCTGTTAAGACCCAATTTATATGTTTAAAGTCTTTGAATAAATATGGCTACAACACTACTTATGAAATATTTACATTTTAGCATAACAATGTGATGAAAGAGAATTAATTAGCAAAAATCATGGGATTGAATGCAAATACAATGTTAATCGTTGCCCAGCACTAATAAAAAAATCTTTGCAACTCCTTTCCCATATTGGTAGTTACACAAGTTGCTGGTTTGGCTTTAAGATCCTCTTGAGGGCTTAAACCATCAAAAGCAAAGCAAATGAGCTACAAAAAATAGGTCCTCATTCAAAAAGAACACTGGACTGAGGAGAGATGAATAAAAGAACCCAAAAAGAATTGGAGGATCTTGAGTCGGGGACAAGATTTATGGGACAAGTTAGAGACTTGTTTATCAATAGCAATTTCTAGCTTTACAACTTTTACCTTGTACCTCCAATAGTCCGTTAGATAAAGCTTTATGCACCAAAAATGGGCTAAGACCCAAAGTTCAATTGTGTTTAGTTAATAATTATTTAGAAGCCGCCTTAAAAAAAAGGGATTTAGAGCACAGGCAGCTTTTCACCCGGACAAACAGGCACCATGAAGTCGGGGCAGAGTCTCTCTGCGTGTGTCCTGCTGCTACTTTGCGGGACATGGAGCACAGACGGGGGGAACATTTTGGTGTGGTACACTGAAGGCAGCCACTGGATCAACATGAAGCCTCTGCTGGAGACGCTGATCGACAGGGGACACCAGGTGACGGTTCTGGTCCCGAGCACGTCCATGTTCATGAACACCAAGGAGCCTTCTCGCTTCAGCTACGAACCCTTCAACGTCTCCGTTTCTATGGAGAAGTTCATCAAAGACTTCATTAACTTTTCCATGTATGAGATCGATCACCTCAGCTACATGCAGATTTATATCAGATTCATAGACATGATAAAGGACAGCTTGAAGCATACTTTGATCTGTATAGACGGCGTGGTGAAATCTGAACCCATCATGAAGAAGCTGAAGGAGGGAAAATACGACCTTCTCCTGGCTGACCCTGTCTATCCTGGCGGCGACTTAGTAGCAGACATCTTGGGCATCCCCCTGATTTTTTCCTTACGGTTCTCTCTTGCCCATCACTGGGAAAGACAGTGTGGTCAGCTACCTGCTCCTCCTTCCTTCGTACCCGGCGCCATGAGCAAACTCACTGACAGGATGGACTTCTCTGAGAGAGTGTGGAACTTCCTCTTCTACGCGCTGCAGGACATTGTGATCAATCATGTAAGCTGGAAAGTACTCGATAAATATTACTCTGAAGTCAAAGGTGAGTTTCTCCACAAGACACACGGTGTAACATTAATTGTTTTATTGAAATATTGATTTAATTTAATTTTTTCTGTAAATATTTGGAAAGTTTTCATCCATTACTTTTTGTTTCATGACAGGAACACCCACCAGTGCCTGTGAGACGATGGGTCGGGCAGATATCTGGTTGATGCGAAGCTACTGGGATTTTGATTTCCCTCGTCCTTCCCTCCCCAACTTCAAATTCGTTGGTGGAATTCACTGCAGACCGGCCAAACCGCTGCCAGAGGTACAGGGCCGTCTCTACTTATCACTGTATTAATACATCATTACACCTCCTCTACACTACTCCCAAACTAAACAATGAGAACATTTCTCTTGGTTTGCATTGTGATAATGTGATTCTTTCAGGATATGGAGGAGTTTGTGCAGAGCTCTGGAGATGCTGGCATCGTGGTCTTCTCTTTGGGATCATTAATCAGCAACATCACGACAGAGAAAGCAAACATGATTGCCTCAGCCCTCGCTCAGATCCCACAAAAGGTCAGAGGACAAACTAAGAGCCAAATGGAGTGAAATTAATGACCTCCAAAAGCAGTTTTAGTGGCCCAGTATTGCACTGTTGGATGAACTTAATTTGTAACATGACAAGAACCATTTCAAAACCTCGCCTTCTAATTATGGTGAATGAGGGCTTTGTTTTGCAGCCGTTGAATTAGTAAATAAAATGCTTTTGGACTGATCTTAATACCAGCCAATTGTAGAAAGTAGATGATCGGTTTGGAGGTCAGTATTTATATAGGATTTGTATTTAACAATAATAAATGGTGTAAAATTAAAACATGCCATTTTTTTCTAGTTGAATAATTACAGTGAAGGGAAAGGGAAGTAAAGCAATGAGAATAATTCAAATGGGTTGGTTCAGCCTTGTTCAAGGGACAGTCAGTTACAATGAGGGCATTTTTGTTAATTGCGAAACTCTGACAGGCCAAGTTGTGTCAGAAATTAAATCTACAGCCATGGTAGATTATTACATAGAACTAGCAGTGTTCCCTTCTTGTTTACAGGTGCTTTGGAGATACAGTGGAGAAGCTCCAGCAACTCTGGGTGCCAACAGTAGAATCTACAACTGGATCCCACAGAATGACCTACTGGGTAAGTGGGGCCTTTATAAAAGTTACTGAACACGCTTAAAAAAAAAAAAAGAGAGAAATAATTATCAATACCAGATGTTCGAAACCATCCACACATAAGCATTTGCCTATGTTCAGTACAAGCATCTAGTAGTCTTTTCATCCAGTAGATCAGTTTCTTCCACAGGAGACCTTTCATCCATTTACTATGTGAATTACATTACGAGACTATAGTATTAAAATGAATGTCACCCAAAAAAATGCACGATCTTTAATGTAAGTAGTATCTGATTGAGCCTGCATCCAATCTCAAGCCAACATTCATAATATGTTTATAGTAATCGTGTTTCTAATAACCGATCTTGATTGAGGAAAGTATTGTATGTTGCTTCATTCTTTGTACCGTATCAGGTCACCCAAAGACCCAAGCTTTCATCACCCATGGCGGAGCAAACGGGATATTTGAGGCCATCTACCACGGCGTTCCCATGGTGGGAATTCCCATGTTCGCCGACCAGCCAGACAACATGGTGCATGTTGAGGCAAAGGGAGCTGCAGTCACCGTAAACTTGAACTTCATGAAGCAGGACGACCTCAGAGATGCAGTCAACACCGTCATCAATGACAAATCGTAAGTTACCTACTAACTGATTCAGAGACGCCATGAACCACAAAAGCGTCTTGGCCAAATGTAGGATGTCAGTTCAGTTAACATTTAAGAGCTTCAGGGGAAAAAAACAAATGACAAAACAACTGGCCTACCTTTGGCCAACATAACAAAGATACCAACATAATTGGTAGGCCAAAGAAAGTGATTGAAGAATTGAAATTAAAATACATACATCGCAGTAATCCACCCCCATCCCCCCTCCCCCGTATGTCTCCTCCCACAGGTACAAGGAGAACGCCTTGCGGCTGTCCAGGATCCACCACGACCGACCAATGAGTCCTCTGGACGAGGCGGTGTTCTGGATGGAGTTCACCATGAGAAACAAAGGGGCCAAGCACCTGAGGGTGCAGGCCCATGAGCTCACCTGGTACCAGTACCACAGCCTGGATGTCCTGGCCTTCGTCCTCGCCATTGTTCTGGTCCTTGTCCTCCTCTTTGTCAAGACCTGCAGTTTCTGCTTCCGCAGGTGCTGTGGCAGAAAGGCGAAGGCAAAGAAGAAGGCAGAGTAGCTGATTAACTGACTGAAAACAGATGTAGTTGGTAAAAAAGTGATGAAATAACATCAATTCACAGGTTGTATTGTATGGTTTAATTTAATGGGTCAACTCTAAAATCAGTGAAACGCTCAGGGAAAACCTTCCTCTTCTTTGCCTTCGCCAGGGAAAGGCGAGGAAGGTAGCCGGTAAAAAACTGATGGGAAAAAATCCATATTGTCTTGTTGGCCTAAATTATTCTATGTAACCATTATGCCCTGGATTGTAATTTATGGTTGTAGATCGATAATCATAAACTTTGGAACAATAAAAACAAGAAAATGTTTAAAACATCTGGTTATGCTGTGAAACATGTACATTTTCTCTTCTGGCTATGACTAGTAGTTACAGCTAATTTGGTAACTGTATCTGAGGCCAATTAAACCTAAAAGGAGAAGCAGTTATAGGTTGGTATAAAACACACAAACAGGTTTCATTATGTGCCTTTACTCAATCTTCAACTCAAAGTTAACCCAATGGTGGATATTTACAGCTATAGCTAATGACAATACATCTTAGTTGACCAAAGTTAATACCTTACATAATACAACCTGGTTTAAGATATAGCAAATACACCAGAACAACATTACAAAACAACGCAGTATTTGTAGCCTGCCTGCGCCATCAAAGCATCTGGAAAAAATTAACAATTCAACTTCTTTTAAATAGTGGAGGGTTCAATAAGAAGACAAAGAAACCAGAAAAAGATGACCTACCAATTGCTTGAAAAGACAGTGGTTGCAAATATGAGGAGAGCCAAATGCATGGTCAGCAAATGGCCCAGTGGGTCTACAAGCAAGGGGAATGGTTTTGTGGTCTTATACATCCAATATTGTAGTTTTGTGCAATAAATGTATTTAAAATACCCCTAAATAATTTGTAACCTGCATCACTGAAAGGAGTTTCTCTACTTTTTTTGGACTGGGATTCTCCAAAAGGAAAGCCAGTACAAACATGACTTGACAGATCAAAAAAAGTCCCTGCACAGTGAATCCCAGCACTATTTTTTTTGTATTTTAGTTCATTTAGTAGTTGTATTACCAATTATCTAGTTTTTTTTATAGATTCAATTCATTTTAATTCATTTTATTTGTATAGCCCAAAATCGCAAATTACAAATTTGCCTTAGAGGGCTTTACAGTCTGTACACATGCAACATCCTCTATCCCGAAACCCTTACATCGGCACAGGAAAAACTCCCCAAAAAACTAAAAACCCTTCCATAGGGAGAAAGGGAAGAAACCTTAGGAAGAACATCAGAGGAGGTATCCCTGTCTCGGGATGGACAGACTACAATGGATTTCATGTCTAGACTAGATCGGTTAGTTGATGTCAAAACATTTTCTCTATAATCCACGTTTGTGGAAAGATTCTGTTGTAAATTTTTACATTCCGGCAGTTATGAGCTAATTCTACCAAATTAAAAAGGCGAACCAAATGGACAATCTTTATGCCCTTGTTTTTGAGTAAAGTGCATTATCAAGGCAAGGCAAGGCAATTTTATTTGTATAGCACTTTTCATACACAAGGCAGACTCAAAGTGCTTCACATCATAACATTTCATACAATAAAGTGAAATAAAATGCAGGAATTAAAAGACAATTAAAAACAGCAAATAAAATTATAAATTAAAATCATATTTAAATTGTTTAATTAAAGGCAGAGGTTAAAAGTGCAATGTAGGTAAAATTCAGCAGAAGGCGAAGCTGAACATAAAAGTTTTCAGTCTTGTTTTAAACGTGGTCAGAGTTGGGGCAAGTCTTAAATCTTCAGAAAGTTTATTCCAGCTGTTTGTTGCGTAGTAACTGAATGATGCATTCCCATGATTTGTATTTACTCTGGGAATCACTAACAGATTGGTGTCAGAAGATCTTAGTGATCTTGAAGGCTTATGTAGTGGAAGCATATCAGTGATATACTTTGGCCCTAAACCATGTAGTGATTTATATGTGAGCAGTAGGATTTTGGAATTAATTAATTCAATTATTTCAAGCAGATCCTGGCCTCACAAAACCAAACTAATCCTGTAACGCAGCGGTTCTCAAACTCTTTAGGCCACCGACCCCCTTCTACATGCCAACTGGGTTTATTCAACCCCAATCCCCCACAGTTATACACTTAGAAGTATATTTATAGCTGCATTAAAATTGGACCAAGTTTTGTAAATGTTGCTGAAAAAGTTAGCTTCACAAACTAGGCTCACGTTAGCTAGTGTGTATTTAAAAGGAGGAGCTAAAGTGTATTTATTTATTAAAATGTACATTTTAAATTTTAATCTTCCAAAGGCTAGTTTTATAATTCCTAATTCATTTTGTGTAAAAACCCTATTGATTTTTTACACTTAGGCACCCCACTTTGGGAATCCCTGATGTAACGGCATGTAATGGCAACAATGTGTGTAACGCTTCAAAATGTTTCCTTGAACGAACAAGGTTATAAATTGCAAATGTTGGAATGGTGTGGCCATGAAAAGGAACTGAGCTGGAGTGTCTCACACTGATAAGATGCCAGTCTCCTGGCTGTAGAGACATAACACGTTGGTTTGGAGGTCACCTGTAGGTAGAAGAACTGCCTGGCCCTGTGGTGACAGGAGGAAGGTTCTTGGCAGTCTACTGAGCACGTAACAACATATTTGACTCTGTGCAAAATGTTCCACAACAGGACGAGACAGAGGGATTTGAAAAGTGTCCTGGACTCCCTTGTGCACAGACAGGTCATCTTTGGCACCACAAGGTTAGAAACATTGCCACACAAAACATCTTAATTATCAGATGACCCAGAACACTGTGGCTCGAAGTGAAAAAGCACAGACTGTCGATCTTACTAAGGTAGAAAATGATTGCAGTTTTTCCAACAATGGGTTGTGACCAAAATTGCATTTTTGTTTAGTTAATAATTATTTTTCATAGGAGCTGCTTAAAATAAGGACTTTGAGCACAGGCAGCTTTTCACCCGGACAAACAGGCAGGATGAAGTCGGGGCAGAGTCTCTCTGCGTGTGTCCTGCTGCTACTTTGCGGGACATGGAGCACAGACGGGGGGAACATTTTGGTGTGGTACACTGAAGGCAGCCACTGGATCAACATGAAGCCTCTGCTGGAGACGCTGATCGACAGGGGACACCAGGTGACGGTTCTGGTCCCGAGCACGTCCATGTTCATGAACACCAAGGAGCCTTCTCGCTTCTGCTACGAACCCTTCAACGTCTCCGTTTCTATGGAGACCATGGAGAAGTTCATGAAAGACTTCCTTCACTTCTCCATGTATGAGATTGATCACATGAGCTACGTACAGATTTATATCAGATTCATGGATATGATGGAGGAAAACTTGAGGTTTTCTTTGATCTATTTAGACGGCGTGGTGAAATCTGAACCCATCATGAAGAAGCTGAAGGACAGAAAATACGACCTTCTCCTGGCTGACCCTGTCTATCGAGGCGGCGACTTAGTAGCAGACATCTTGGGCATCCCCCTGATCTTTTCCTTACGGTTCTCTCTTGC
Organism: Gasterosteus aculeatus; assembly: GCF_964276395.1. NCBI lineage: Eukaryota > Metazoa > Chordata > Actinopteri > Perciformes > Gasterosteidae > Gasterosteus > Gasterosteus aculeatus. The sequence goes on along the minus strand of NC_135701.1, from coordinate 19,314,646 downwards.
CCATCACTGGGAAAGACAGTGTGGTCAGCTACCTGCTCCTCCTTCCTTCGTACCCGGCGCCATGAGCAAACTCACCGACAGGATGGACTTCTCTGAGAGAGTGGGGAACTTCCTCTTCTACGCGCTGCAGGACATCGTGATCGATCATGTAAGCTGGAAAGTACTCGATAAATATTACTCCGAAGTCAAAGGTGAGTTACTCCAATACAAGACGCACGGTGTAACATTAATTTATTGAACTTTAGATTTAATTTCATATTTTCAGTAAATATTTGGAAAGTTTGCCATTTCATTGTGAATGCAGTTTTCATCCATTACTTTTTGTTTCATGACAGGAACACCCACCAGTGCCTGTGAGACGATGGGTCGGGCAGATATCTGGTTGATGCGAAACTACTGGGATTTTGATTTCCCTCGTCCTTCCCTTCCCAACTTCAAATTTGTTGGAGGAATTCACTGCAGACCGGCCAAACCGCTGCCAGAGGTACAGGGCCGTCTCTACTTATCACAGTATTAATACGTCATTACACCTCCTCTACAGTACTCCCAAACTAAACAATGACGAAATGTCTCTTGGTTTGCATTGTGATAATGTGATTCTTACAGGATATGGAGGAGTTTGTGCAGAGTTCTGGAGATGCTGGCATCGTGGTCTTCTCTTTGGGATCATTAATCAGCAACATCACGACAGAGAAAGCAAACATTATTGCCTCAGCCCTCGCTCAGATCCCACAAAAGGTCAGAGGGCAAACTAGGAGCCAAATGGAGTGAAATGAATGACCTCCAAAAGCAGTTTTATTAGTGTTGCACTGTTGGATGGGCCTTGATTTGTCACATGACAAGAACCATTTCAAAACTTCGCGAATGAGGCCTTTATTTTGCAGCCATTGAATTAGTAAATAAAATGCTTTCGGACTGATCTTAATACCAGCCACTTGTAGAAAGTGGGTGATGAAAGTGAAGTTTGGAGGTCAGTATTTATATAGCATTTGTATTTAACAATAATAAATGGTGTAAAATCAAAACATGCCATTTTTTTCTAGTTGAATAATTACAGTGAAGGGAAAGAGAAGTAAAGCAATGAGAATAATTCAAATGGGTTGGTTCAGCCTTGTTCAAGGGACAGTCAGTTACAATGAGGGCATTTTTGTTAATTGCGAAACTCTGACAGGCCAAGTTGTGTCAGAAATTAAATCTACAGCCATGGTAGATTATTACATAGAACTAGCAGTGTTCCCTTCTTGTTTACAGGTGCTTTGGAGATACAGTGGAGAAGCTCCAGCAACTCTGGGTGTCAACACTAGAATCTACAACTGGATCCCACAGAATGACCTACTGGGTAAGTGGGCCCTTTATAAAAGTTACTGAACACGATTTAAACATTTAAAAAAAAAAAAAGAGAAATAATTATCAATACCAGATGTTAGAAACCATCCACACATAAGCCTTTGCCTATGTTCAGTACAAGCCTCTAGTAGTCTTTTCATCCAGTAGTTCAGTTTCTGTCACAGGAGACCTTTCATCCATTTACTATGTGAATTACATTATGAGACTATAGTATTAAAATGAATGTCACCAAAGAAATGCACGGCCTTTAATGTAGGTAGGCTCTGATTGAGCCTGCATCCAATCTCAAGTCTTTGCCAACATTCATAATATGTTTATAGTAATCGTGTTTCTAATAACCGATCTTGATTGAGGAAAGTATTGTATGTTTCTTCATTCTTTGTACCGTATCAGGTCACCCAAAGACCAGAGCTTTCATCACCCATGGTGGAGCAAACGGGATATTTGAGGCCATCTACCACGGCGTTCCCATGGTGGGAATTCCCATGTTCGCCGACCAGCCAGACAACATGGTGCATGTTGAGGCAAAGGGAGCTGCACTCACCGTAAACTTGAACTTCATGAAGCAGGACGACCTCAGAGATGCAGTCAACACCGTCATCAATGACAAATCGTAAGTTACCTACTAACTGATTCAGAGACGCCATGAACCACAAAAGCGTCTTGGCCAAATGTAGGATGTCAGTTCAGTTGACATTTAAGAGCTTCAGGGGGAAAAACAAATGACAAAACAACTGGCCTACCTTTGGCCGACCAACATAACAAAGATAAACATAATTGTAAGGCCAAAGAAAGTAATCCCAACCCCTGTATGTCTCCTCCCACAGGTACAAGGAGAACGCCTTGCGGCTGTCCAGGATCCACCACGACCGACCAATGAGTCCTCTGGACGAGGCGGTGTTCTGGATGGAGTTCACCATGAGAAACAAAGGGGCCAAGCACCTGAGGGTGCAGGCCCATGAGCTCACCTGGTACCAGTACCACAGCCTGGATGTCCTGGCCTTGGTCCTCGCCATTGATCTGGTCCTTGTCCTCCTCTTTGTCAAGACCTGCAGTTTCTGCTTCTGCAGGTGCTGTGGCAGAAAGGCGAAGGCAAAGAAGAAGGCAGAGTAGCTGAACTTTGGTGTCTTATTGGTCTAATTTGAAAAATCAAAAAAATGTTTGTCATGTGAAACGAGGTATTTTACTTTGTTCTAGAGCCTTGAATCTAAGACTAGAGTCAAATATTTTCTTCCTCTACATGTATATATCATGTATCGACAATATACACATTTGCTCTTCTGGCTATGACTGGTAGTTGAATTAATTGCAAACAGGTGTAAGCTAATTTGCATAACTGCACCTGCAGCCAATTAAGCAGTTAATGAAGAGTGTTCATTGGTTGGTGCAACTTTGTTAATGAAAACAGACAAACAGGTTTGAATACATTCCTTTACTGGGATAATACTGATAACACCCACCCCTTCAGACTTTCACAAATATGGACAGTCTGAAAATCAAAATCTATATAGAGGGATTACCATTTTAACACAAAATTAAGTAATGTAACCGAAAAACTAAACAGCCCTCCCATATCAGGGCAGAAATAGATATGGCAAATATCCATAACCGTGTCTACATTATTCATGAGTCACCAGTTTGGGGATTAGCAAGCATTATATCCATCATTTCTTCATTTTTCCATCTTCTTTGAGTCTCCATAACATAAGCTCCATGCAGGCAGCAGCATCCTCCTCAGTGTCATGGCCACAAACTGGGAGAAACATTATCATGTATTTAGTCAGATGTACACTTTGTGGGGGGAAAAAAATATTTATAAATTACAACAAAAACCCTTGGTGGTATTCACACTCCGTTATTGTAGTCTTATTATGATCCATTTCTTTATTTAAATTTGGATTTAATTTCAGATATATGGCAGGGTTTGAACTCATTGGACATCCACGTGTACGGTGGCTGCAGTTATCCATGATGACCCACCACTCTCTTGGATGATCCTCATGAGATATTCAGCTGTGAGGTTGTTGAGGGTCAGCTTGTGAGGGAGGCCAAGACGGTGAGGGAAGACCACCGATGTGTCAACCACCGTCCCATGGAGCAACTAAAGAAAAGAGGATGATATCTGAAGTCCTTATTACTGCAGGCTACCAACTCAGCCAATGGCAAAGCCCATCAGCAGGGGCCCAAAAGATGAGGATTCTAGTCCTGCTTATTAGCGCAACTTAGACTATTGACCAAAGTAGATCACCTAACGTTAAATTCAAACAAGGCTTTGTTAAACACTTGTCGCAAATACACCAGCCCAACATTACAAAACAAGCAGCCTTTGTAATGAGCTCTGATGACATCAGGACCGCAGAGCCTTCTTCCGCCACCTCTTCAGACGCTACCTTGACTGAAAACATTAAATAGTAGCACTTGAAATTGTACTTGTAATGGCTCTTATCTATAGCAAGTTGTAGATTGGCTTATTTGATGAAATTGAGTTTGTATCCTTATGGTTGAAATGCACTTATTGTAAGTCGCTTTGGATAAAAGCTTCAGCTCGATGACATGTAATGTAACGTCTTCAGCCTGTGCCAACAAATCATGCGGGAAAAATGAACAATTCAACCTCCATTATATAGTGGAAGGTTTAATATGAGAGCCAAAGAATACACGCACACCAAATGTACACGCAAGTGAGTCATCGAGCAAGGTAAACGTTTTGTAGTGTGTTTGTGTTCTGTGTAGTTTTGCACAATAAATGAGATCTCTAATACTTTAACTGTTCAGTAAAACAGTTAAAGTCACCAGGCCGTTATCTTGAGAGGCCCCAAGATAGAGATTCTAGATAAAACAAACACAACGGGATATACAGTTACCGTCCATCCTTCAAAGTTATACTGGGATACGATAAACCACCACGCCGAGCTCATCGTCCATACATGGTAGACTTCCTTCTGGTCAATGCAGTTACGCGTCTGGCAGTTCATGATTGAGACTCTTAGGCTGACTTTACAGTATTTCCAGTTTTAGAAGTTAGTTGTTTTTTGTACTTTCCCAACAGTCATCTTTTGAGAAAAGTTACTTTAGATCAGTGTATTTTAGAATTGTTAGAAATTGTTTAGAAATGTTAAATCAGAGTGCGGTATTTACAATATTTTATGTTCATACTGCTGCCTGGATTAACCAATGATATAAGAATTTTTTTTTTTTTTTTATAAATAGCATGAACCATGCACATGGCTACTCCTGAAATAAACAAACATGTTTAGGGGTTCAGCAAGGGAGCATGTTGAATGGCCTCTATTTGAACATCCACCTGTCGTGTGTAGTGAAAGAATCAAAGGTGCGGTGGTAATAGTCACCTTTAGGGCACAGAGGTCTGTTTCCAGGCCGTGTCCAATCAGAATGGTGTCGGCGCTGACGAAGCTCAATAAGGTCTCTTGCACCTCTCTGAGGGAGGTGCGGTTACCCTTCACATCTTCCTCACTGACGCCTGAAAACCTTCACAAGGGATATCTGTACAGTAAAATCCTAATGTTTTCAGTTTGTTGGCAAAACTACTGGATTTAACTGCTCTACATTCTTATTTTAGGTGTGCAGAACGTATTTGGGTCAATAGATATTACCTGGTGTTATAGTCAATGACCTCATTATCCGGCCTGACGAAGGTGTCGTAGACGACTTGCAGGCTCCAGTTGACCACAGTCACTCTGGACAGCTCCAGACCGTGAATGGTGTAACACTATGGGGACAGGGAGTGTTTCAGTTTGGCACTCAACGCTGGGAAGCGAAAACAAAGAAAAGCTGCATGCATCACCATGTCACAATCCAAGGAGTAGACCCCGGGGCAGCTGGTGTCCGAGGGAAGTCTGGGGACGGTCGACACAAACCCTTCCAGGCTGACGAAATCGTGCACGTGCACCTGGCGAGGGACAAAAAAAAAAAAAAAAAAGATGGACAATGAGGTTTCAGGCGAGAATCCTGTTACAGTATATTTCCCTGCTCTGGTCTTTTCGTACCTGAAACACCTGACATCCAGGCGCTCCCATGACTCCCTCGCAGCAGCTGTAGCGCGTCTCCACTCCACCTGGCACTGTTGACCGTAAAAACGCGTACACGATGACCACATTGCGAGTGGTATAAAAACACTGAATTATTGTTTGATTAGTTGAACATTTTGTCGGACTTTAAAAAAAGAAAAAAAATGAAAACTGGAATACTCACCTTTTTTCGTGACTCCTTTCCCGTGGTGGTAATTACACTCCTCTTTCCGAGTGTGTTTACCCATCTGGTTCACAGAGTACGTGGATCCACATCGACAGCAGATCCTCTTGAGGGCTTTAAGCAAGAAAAATAAAATCAGTGCTGAGAAAAGCGACACTGGTTGCAGGCAGAGCACTAGCCGAGGAGGCCCTCTGGTGGACAAACACGGGAATAGCGCGACATGGTGGTTTCCCGGGAGAGAGAACGTTTTCACTTACGGTCTGCGATGCCTTTCTTACTGTCTACAAAGAGAACAGCACAGCCAGGGTTCTCTGGGTGCTGGACAGGAAAGTTGCTCTCAACCAGAGTTTCCTCAGTCAAAATGTAGTCCTTTAAACTCTCGTACAGCGCCGTGTCACCTGGTGAGGAAAATTAATTCACTGGGACGCCGCGATGGTGTTTGAATGAAATACTCAAATCCCCAAAAAGGAACGTTATTCTCACCGTTTCCTTTTAACTTGTTAAGATCAAGTGAAATGTTGCCTTTAGATCGTTGGCTTTTGTCTTCATTTTCATCTGCAGCAGAATATAAAAAAAATTTTTTTAAAAAGGATTCAATAAGCAGATCCTACGTTGTGTCGGTTTTCATTGAGAGCGGCATCAGTTTTCCAGAAATTCTCACCTTTAGCTGAAACAGCACTTTGGTTCTTCAGCTTCTTCAGCGCGTTCACTGCAACACTCAGATATTTCAGTTTGTTCACGCTGCGATTGTACACAGCCTTCTCTTCATTGAGCGCCTGTCAACAATAACACGGTTTAAGAGGGACCAGACTGCCGTTTGTCATTGAGGATCACATAAGAGGTCAAAATCTCACCTTTTCAAAAGCTTCATTAACATTCGCCGTGGTCTTGAGGAACTCCTCCGTGAACATGTTGACATAACGCTGTCGGATTTCATGGGGCACTTTGTCTTTGGCGGCCTCACACTGCTTCAGTTTGCGCTTAGTAGGCACCGGCTAACAAGGACAAATTCATCATTAATATTGCAACAGATGAAACCAAAAACAAAGGACGCTTTCCACTTCTCACCTTGACAGCGGCGTGGACGGCAGCTTGAGGAGCGGCGGAGGCAGCGGGACTCGACGCGAAGGCCGAGGCCAGTGACGGCTTGCGCGCCGGCGCTGGGATGAGCACCGGGGCGGTCGTGCGGTATCTTTGCAGAGGGGTAACTGCAGGTGGGTGGTACATCTGTCTCACAGCCACAGCGCTCGTGGTCACCTGGCTGATCGGGGTGAGCACTGAAGTCACGTGGCCGGAGCCGGAGGAGGCGGGCAGGGGGAAGAGGCCCTCCGGGAGGATCAAGTGCAGGTTGTTGTCCACTCCGATCACGGCGGTTCCCAAAGATATGTAGTTCATGTGAGCTGTAGAATGAGAGAGAAAAAACAAAACAAAAAAAACACACACGTAGGGGGGGTAACGCATCCATGCAAAGCACTTAACATACGCTTGAGGAAACGTTTTATGCTGCTTCAAGTTGAGAGACACTCAATTTGAGATTCATTCATTAATTTCTAGGGGTGGAAAAAAAAAAGATTTTTCAATTTCTCTCGATTCTCTGAGCCAGTCACCATGGTCTCTACACCTGATTGGTTACAAACCCCGTCTTTGGATTGGCTGGAGTGATGCATCCACACAACTATAGAAGCCCATTTCCGTACTAATGTAAGGGGATACAAATTATGAGATAAAACGTCAAAAAAACAAACAAACGCCCCCCTTCGGTAATCGTAGTGGAACGTAGATGACAACCAGCTACAACCATCATTTACCGTCACATTAAGAGCAATGCGTCCAGCTCGCAGACCGGTCCGTCAGTCTGAATCTGAATATCTTGCCAACTTTACCGAACTATGGAGGAGCCTGCGCATATCTTACCTCATTATTTCGATTTTCCAAAAAGTCAATCTGTATTGAAAGTTGGCAAGATTTTCACAGATTTGGACTTTTTCCCGGTATTTTACAAATACGGTCTGAGACCATAGACCAGCTTTTTCTTCATTTAAAAAGAAGAATCTGTTTAATATATTATTATTTTTACATAGGCTACTTATATTGTGTTGAAATGCAAGCTGCATTGGTTCTTGCATGGTTGATGGAAAAGCATATTTGTGACAAAGATTTTTTTTTCTCTTAAAAAATGATGATTTGCTTTAATTATCAAATAAAGTAGGAAGTGATTAACAACCTCCTAGTAGCAACCTAAGATTTCAGAACATTTAGAAAATCGAGATGCATAGATAATCGTTTTATCAGTATAGAATCAATAATCGGTTTAGAATCGAAGACCTCTGAATCGGAATCGAATGGTGAGGTGCCAAGAGATTCCCACCCCTATTAATTTCATTCTCTGCAGCTAACAAAATGCTTACCATTTTGTACAGGAGCGGACTGCAGGTTCTCGGGGGGTTGGGTTGATGGGAGAGACGCACTGTGGGTCTCTGGCTTCCTCTGATAGCTGGAGGAAACAACGAAGGCCTGACCGCCTTTAAGCGCGGCGGCTCTGTGCTGGACCTGCTGGACCTTGCAGGTGGTCGAGGGCCGGGAGGTAAATCCAGACACCGCTGGCGCCCGTAGGGGAACCAGCACCTGGGGCTGAGGTCTGCTCTTAACCACAGGCAGCTTAACAGAGCAAATGCATGAAAAAAAATTATATACAAGTTAACGTGAATATATTGATCATTTTAAACAAAATAGTCAAAATGTCCAGTGTGCTTGCTTGATATTGAAGACGAACAACAATTTTTAAATTTATTTTTAAAGTAATCACTTTTAAGGCAGCGTGTACCTCTGTATGTTTGGCATCATGAGCCACCCTCTTTCCTGGCAATGCCTGCGGTTTGACGCTCAACTTCGGCTTCTCCACATCGGCGGCAACCTAAAAACGCGTGGACATGAAAAATGTTGGAGGGGAAACCGACTGTTAAGACAGTGAGAGTTAATGAATCGTCCTCAGCATCCTTACAGACACGTCGGGCTGCTTTTCATCCCCCTGTTCCTCATTTGCCTCCATGAAGATCCTGTAGCATTCCTCCATCGGATCACTGTCGGAGAACTCCGCCTCAGAATATTTGAGCTCGTCTTCATCCGAGCTGGAAGTAATGCGTATAACCTCCTCCTCATCATCATCACCACCACCCACTTCCGTCACAAAAAGCTGTCCAGTTATCAGCTCGGCGCCGTTTGACCAAGCCGGCTCCGTTGGCGCCTGTCCTGGCACTTTGGCTGGCGCATCCTGGCTTTGCGGCATCTCTGGCAGCCACTGGTTACTGAGCCAGTTCTGAGCGCGCTGCTCTGCGCTCCGGACCCGCGTTGCACCTGGGGAGTCCGAGTTAGCACCCGGAGGGTCGTCAAAAAGGGAATTCTTTGGGTGAGAACGATGCGGCTGCAGTGGATCCATTTTATCCCCAACGCAATGGGGCAGCTCCCACTGGGAAAGGTCCACCTGGAACGGGTCGTCGGCCTCCTGCGCCAACAAGTGGTTGCTGTTGGCGTCTTGCTGGTCCGCGGTGGCAGGAGGACTTGCAGGTTCAGGGCCCGCCGCCACTACTTTTTCAGCAAGAGAGCGAGTTTGCACTTCTTCTAAATAGCCGGTTAAATCAATTGCACCCCCGTCAACTGGTACAGCCTCACACTCTTTACGCTCATAAAGACCAAACAAATCTCGAATGTTCTCGTCATTGCAGTTACTATAGCCTCTCATTTTTGGCGATGGTAGAGTTGTGGCCTCGCACGCGTTCAGAGGTAGAACAGGCTGGGTTTTGACCTTTGCTTGGTTCTGGATGAGTTTGCCCGAGACAACGTCACCAGGTGTCCTTCTCTTTTTGTCAGGCGAGGGGGGAATGTCAATAATCAAGTCATCGTCTTCGTTAGAGTCGTCAAGGGGCTCTGAAGATGGCAACCGGGAGGGCGGAGACTCATCGGCGGAGACGTTTCTTTCCCTTTTCAAATCTCTCCCGTTTTTCCCTTTTTGCTCTTTACCGGAGGAACCGCAAGACCTCAAGCCAGCAGAGAAGTTGGACAGAGGGTCGTACTCCAAATCGGTCCTGGGTTTTGAGTTGTCAACCACGTACTTCTTTCCTCTGGAAGACGAGCGAGTTGGGGCCGCGCACGACGATGGACCCCTTTCCATTTTTTTACCTACAGCCTCAGACTTGGAAGCAGAGAGAGCAGGTGCAGGTTTTCGGTCGTCTGCCAGCACGGTCTGGTAGCGGGACAGCCGCCTCTGCTCCTGCTCCACCTCGTGCCGTACGGTTTCAATCTCCTTGTTGATCCGCTCCAGCTCCTGGAGGGAGTCATCTTTGGCCTCGTCATTCACCGCATAACAGTTTTGCTCCCCTGTACAAAAAGGAATGTGAAACAGGAGGTTCAAATACACATAACATGTTGGTAGTGCTGGTGGGGGAACATGTAGCTGTGTGCACGCTATGCATATTTACACATCCATAATTTGTGCTTTTAGAACCCAAAAGGTTTATTTTTTTTTAATCACACTGGACAGACTCACAATGTGCTTAATTTAAAGTAACATTACAGGGATGAGAACAAAATCCCAGGAAAATTAAGTAGTGTATTTCTCATTTAAATGCCAAAAAAAAGTGATTCAGTAAATAATTTAAAAAACGTGTGACGATAAGTTGACGGACACGTCGGGATACCTCAAAGCACTGACCTGCAAAGCCAACTATCGGCGTTTGACGAGAGCCGCCGAGCATCTCCCGCAATTCTTTGGCATGTTTGTACAAACAGTGCGGCCGCTCACACGCACGTTTTGAGAAAGGACAACTTATACCAGAGAAAAGACCAGACGAGGGGAACATCGGGAAACACCGCCGCGAGGGTTCGGCTTCGACTGACTGATCGGCGCGTGCGACAGGTGCTCCAACTGAACCCTTCGGTGACGTCAGCCTCGTTTATATAGTCGCAGGCGAGTGTTGCTTTTAAAACAAAATTAAAAATACGTTTTTCCTCCCTGAATATTATTTTTTTTTTGTGGGGGGAAATAAAACTATTAAAAAGGCCGGTTAATTACACAAACGAGTTTGTTCTTTGCAGTTCTGTTTGTCGCCGCGGCGCCTCCCGGTCGGCAGGTGGCGCTGCTGCACAAAACCACCCTCAACACATCTGGGTGAATTGTTCCCTTCCGCAACCCACAACCATCTGCCACTAATACCTACGAGACACATATAACTTTTAGAATGGATAACAGCGAGAATGACACGGGGGAGGATGAGACCGAGTGGAATAACAGTTACGTGGATTCCTTCCCGCTCAGCGCCAACGCAGCTTCCGGTAAACATTAAATATAACGTTTGTTTTCTGGCTTCATGCAGATAGAAACAGGGCTCTGTCTAACATGCTGTTAATAGGTGCAGCCTTAACAATTGTTGTGCGTATAATCTGCTGTTTCAGATGCAAGCCTCGACAAAACATCAGGAGCAATTACAGGTGAAAGAGTCATTCTGCATTTTGACCTGGACTGCTTCTACGCTCAGGTGGAAATGCTCAGAAACCCTTCACTGAGAGACGTCCCTCTGGGTAAACCGAGACACCGCACGATATGTTGGGTGGTGGAAGAAAAGAAGTTGGCGAAAATAGTTTTGTGATTCAATAATGTCTCTCAAATCATCAGGTATTCAGCAGAAATACATCATAGTCACCTGCAACTATGTGGCAAGAGGTCACGGGGTCACCAAGCTGATGTCTGTGACTGATGCAAAGGAGAAATGTCCTCAGCTGGTGCTGGTAAAAGGAGAAGACCTGACACACTACAGAGACATTTCGTATAAACTGACAGGTAGGACGGATCTCTGCTAAATACAACTGTCTTCGACTACCAAGTGGTGGAGAAATCCACCGCAAAACACACGCAATGAAGAGATCCCATCTCATCTGTGGATCAAGGGTGATAGGTGATAGCAGAAACTAATTGATTAATAGAATCTACTCAATATCAGAACATTTGCGTTACATAAACTCTAAAATCTACAGTGCAATGCAGAGGAACATTCTTTTCAAACAGATGCTACAACTATTACAACGAGTTCCTCTTTTACACAGTTCCTATTTCGTCATTTCTTTTTGACCTTTTTCTCGTCCTCCATCCAGAGCTGCTGGTTTCCTTCTGTCCGCTGGTAGAGAGGCTGGGGTTTGACGAAAACTTCATGGACATCACAAAGATGGTAGAAAGAAGGCTAGCAGAGACACCGGCGTCCAACCGCTTTTCATTCAAAGGACACGTGTACAACCATCGCAGTGAGTCGCACTTGTGTGTGGCTGTACATCTGGCTCACTGAAAACCAAGAAATGAGCTGTGAAACAAACCTGAAAGCTAAAACTAAAAGATATTTGCATTTCACTCTCAGTTTCCCATGAAAATCGTACTTTTGGATTCTCTTTTTCACATTTCCGTTTTTTCTTTTCCTGCACAGGTGCAGACGTCGCCAAAGCAAGTGATCACCCGAGGTTGGCTTTAGGTTCGCACGTCGCAGCAGAGCTGAGAGACGCCATCCACAGCAAACTGGGTCTGACCGGCTGCGCCGGCGTCGCCACCAGCAAGCTGCTGGCCAAACTGGTGTCGGGCACCTTTAAACCCAATCAGCAGACCACGCTGCTGCCTGAGAACGTCGGTGACATCATGGGCTCCCTGAGCGGCCTGCGCAAAGTACCGGGTACGCGCGTGGTCAGAGAAACTTCGTCCGTGCAACTCTTGTGTGCGGTATTGCTGAAATGTTTTTAAATCCCAAACTCCTTTTTTGAAGTTTCTTTGGCGCATGCAACTCCCTTTAAAACATGTTCTTCAGGGGTCGGTCACCAAACTGCGAAGCGACTTCAAGCGCTGGGACTGGTCGGCGTTAAAGACCTTCAGCTCTTCCCGTTGAACGACTTGGTGAAGGAGTTTGGGGCTCCCAGTGCCCGGCGCTTGAAGAATCTGGCCCTCGGTGTCGATGACTCGCCTGTCGCCCCCACCGGGGCCCCCCAGGTAGACGAAGGCGTCGCAGTAATGATCTGAAAACCGCATTTGATCGATCTCACCTCGCTTTTTTCCCCTCATCCGCATCCGCTACATGTTTCAGTCCCTCAGTGACGAAGACTCCTTCAAGAAAATTTCAACAACCAGAGAAGTTTTGGAAAAAATTCAGGAGCTCCTGAGTAGTCTGATGGAGAGGTGAGTCATCGCCCCCTCTGTGGATGTTTTAAAGCTCCGTCCACTGGATCTAACCTTCGGCTATCTCCTGAACACCAGGATGCACAAAGATGGCCGGCAGCCTCAAACCCTGCGCCTGACCCTCCGCAGGTACTCTGCAACCAACAAGTGGTTCAGCCGGGAGAGCCGACAGTGTCCGATTCCCAACCACGTAGGACAGAAGATCGCCTCCGGTGAGCTCTGGCTCCAGGAAGGACACCGTTGTGTCCCACGTTAAACTGGTCCGTGGAGGGGGGGGGCGGGCTTACGTCATGTAATGTGTCTACAGACAGCAGTGAGGACGCTGTGGTCCAGCTGGTCCCGTTGGCCATGAAGCTCTTCCACAAGATGGTGGACTGCGGCGCCGCCTTCCACCTCACTCTCATCAACGTTTGCTTCAGCAACCTGCAGGCCAGGGGACCTGCCGTGGGCGCGAAGGGCTCCATAACGTCTTTCTTTAGGCAGAACTTGCCTCCCAAAGGAGCGGAAATGTTCTCACCACAAAGCCAGGTAACACAGGGACGTCATCTAGCGGCATGTGGGTGTGCGTTGCCTATAATCAACGTCAGGGTATTTGCAAAAAACATTCAGTCTTATTTTTGTCTTTGTTGTTTCCCAATTGATGAGCAAAATAATGCTACATGCAGGTTCTCATTAAATCAATGAAGAAAGGGTTACACAGCAAACCGAGCCAATGATGTGGGTGAACATAAAATACGTTTTGATGAGAGATTTAAATATTTTGTCTTTCCTTCTGCAGGTAAAGTAAGGTTTTTGGGGGGGTCATTTCCTGCAGTCAGGAGGTGTTTTACACCTTTAACTTTGTGGGGCTTCAACTGTAGTTGGACTCTTCTGATTGATTATCGTTTTTTTTTTTACTATTCAATTAATTGTTTGGTCAAGGAAAAAAACCCAAATTGAAAGATTTGAAAGAGACTCAAAAGGGGCTCGATAAGTCTATTCACTTTTTACCAATCAAAACCTTTTTCCCAACAAGCGAGCAAATTCCTCATTTTTAAAGAAGCAGCAGCGAAAAGGGCCCAAAGTCTGACGTCATGCTGATAGAGATCTGTTCCTCTGCTGTTAAATGATGCCGGCACAATTATCTCTTCTTAGAAATAGCGTTTTGGTTCTCTGAATTTCCTTAAATCCTCCTCTTCCGTTCTCCAATAGGAGCCCTCCTCTCGGAGTGGAAATACCGATCATCTGTTCAGCGCTCACCGCTCGCTCGCTCAACCGACCCCTCCGCACGAAACGGTGACCGCAGAAATCCCTCGTGGCTGCGGGGCAGATTTACACGGGCTTAAAAGAAAACAGAGGCCCGTTGTTGCTTCAAAGAAGCCTCCGCTTGTGAAAGAGTCCCGCAGCACAGCGGGGTCAGACCCAAAGGTCGCCGTGACGCATCCCAACGTCGACGCCGAGGTGTTCGGCCTCCTCCCCGAGGAGGTCCGGAAGGAGCTGCCGTCCGCCGCCGACGTCAGTGTCTCCCGCGTCACAGAAAACGAGTTTTCACAGGCATTTGGTGACTCCCAGAACCAATCCGCCAGTCCGACCGCCGTGAATCACAAGGCCGAGGCCTCGGGCGCTTTCCCGGGAGAAAACGTCACGGAGGCAGGGAGGCCGCCGCCCCCTCTGCCTCCTGACTGCGAGTTCCCGGGAGACGTCGACCCCGGGGTGTTTTCAGAGCTTCCGGCGGACGTCCAGAAGGAGTTGATGTCCGAATGGCGGCGACGGAAGCCGGTCCTGAAGGCGCCGTCGTCCAGGAAGCCGGGGACAAGCCCGACGACCAAAGACCGGAAGGCCGCAGGAAAAGGCAGCCAGGCCAACAATCTGTTAAAGTATTTTAAACCCAGTTAGAGGGCAAAGCCAAGCTGGTGCTCCGGGTCGTTTAGGAGTGTGGAAACTTGTTATTTCTGGTTCTCAGGTGATATGTGCAAATACACATATGTCACTTACATTCAATTCAATGTAATCAATCAACACCAATTGTTAATTGATATGGGATACACTTAATAACGGATGTTAAAAATAATGCTAAATAATCTTAGAAGGTTTTTGTCCCACCTTTGATCAATCACAACAAAAAGGCCTTTTTTCACCCCAGTGTGTCAGTATTATTCTGCATGTTATTTGCTGAATTGGAATATAAGAATATATTGTTCATAAAACCTATTGTTTAAAAACATCTACAAACTGCGTTGATCTTTCTGTGCCTTGAACATAATGTGTGAAAACTCCTTTTACCTCGTCGAGTTACCATTTGTAAAGCCGTACGTTCAGTGTTACGCGTGCATGAATTAGATCTCTAGCTTCAGGTATTGTTTTCATATTGTTTGCAGAAGCAGGATTACTTTGCTGAGCCTCTAGAAGTGGAGACTCATTACTTAACGATTCCCACTGAATCCACAGAGGCTCACATCCACTTTTCAGAGAGCTTTTTTCTTCTTTAACCCTCATGTGAAATACCAGAAAACACAAGGTCTGTAAGCACAGCCCCGCTGGGTCCCTGCTGACCTGAGACTCCTCCCTGCATCACATGGAGGTTATTGGGGGTTGAGGACGCGCCATCGCATCACCGATGAGGTTATTTTAGGCAATCGGGTTAAGCGACGTGTTCATGGGCCTGGGCACTTCCTCCTAAGTCAGACTCATAAAGGTATGTGGCTTTTTGTCGTCGCTGTAAGTGGAACAGTTTGTGTCAGTGGGTGTTTGCAGGTTTGTGAGGTCGACACTGAGACGGCTGCAGGTCAGACTGTTCGAGTGCTCCGGACTGCTGATAGCATCCCGTCTCCTGCCCCCCGCTGTGCTGTTGCACTCTTACTACACCTGGATGCCCTCAACAAACGTTATTCTTCAGTGATGATTGTGGAGCATCTCTATCGGAAAAGAAATGTCATTTTTAGTGGCGCCTTTTTGTTGCGAATGCAAGTCGATAAAAGCGAGTTCCGTCCACCAAACAGCTCTGTGTTTTTTCCTCTCTTGTTAAATCTGAGGGAGGGGGGGGGGGGAGCAGGCGTGACATTTGACTGCTCATGTGGAAGCCAGCCGGAGTCATGCGCCGGCCCCTTCTCTGATCAGGGCCTAATGAGCGTGGAGCTGTGACGTCCCTCTAAACCTTCTGCTGAACCCTCCGACTGCAGAAACTGAAGCTCGCGGGAGGAACCGCTTCACACGTCTGCTCTGCCGTTTCCTCGCGCGAGCTCCCGCTCTCCCAAACTCTCCTGGGTCCATGATCCATCGAAGCGGCCACAGCATTGAACTGTGAGTTCATCTGTGTGTGTGTGTGCAGTCTGAGCCCTCTGCTGCACTATGGCCGAGTGGGACTACGACTACCTGATCAAGCTGCTGGCTCTCGGGGACTCGGGGGTGGGAAAGACCACCTTCCTCTACAGTTACACCGACAACAAGTTCAACCAGAAGTTCACGACCACGGTGGGCATCGACTTCCGGGAAAAGAGAGTGGTGAGTGGCGCTCGGTGCGTTTAGGTGCACGCGGGGAGGCAGGAGGGGGGGTTCTTGGTTTTGAGACGTGTGGAACTAAGTGGTTTGGTTCAGATGTACGCAGGGAGGGGGGCAGACGGGAAGACCGAGAGGAACTTCAAAGTGCACCTTCAGCTGTGGGACACAGCGGGACAAGAGAGGTAAATCGAAACGTTTATGTCACATTAGCTTTTGTATTTTTTCGGACTTTGGCTACTGCCTGCGACCAACAAACGAGGACACTGAGGGACAAATGGGCTAATTTTTTCGAGAAAAATAAAACAACTGTTTAAACAGCTTAAACAAAATAAGCTGAGGCAGATGGGATTGCACATAGTATAATGAACCCAAGTGGACCTGGTTATGGCACAAAGGAGATATAATGCAATCTTAATTAAAAAAACAACAAAGAAATTATTTCTTTCTTCATGTAAGCATGTCGACCCTCGATTTAGATCCCGCCTCTTTAACGTCCCTCCCTAAAAAGCCCAGTCTGCTCTGCAAAGTAGCTGCTGTTCATCTGAAACCACATTTTTCATCATCCATTAGTTCCTCGAGATGTTTCACTCAAGACTACAAATCTCGACCTCATTGGGGCGCTAGAGGAGAGGTCAGGGGGGTCGCCAAAGTCCCATGCTGGGGTCCATGTTACAAGATATTAGGACAATCCAGCCGACAGTTTCTGACATATTTCTGTCTGGGCCAAATAGTACAGCTTTATACTTCACAAATAAACACTTGTTTAGGTTCCGCAGCCTCACCACCGCTTTCTTCAGAGACGCCATGGGCTTCCTGCTGATGTTCGACCTGACCAGTCAGCAAAGCTTCCTCAACGTCAGGAACTGGATGAGTACGTGTCACCTCGGCGGCGCCGCCCCGCAGCAGATCAATGTTCTCAGTTGGATCTCGTGTTGCCACTGAGAGAGAGTTGAGAAACAAAGCCGGGAGTCTGCTCACGGTGGGATTTCCCCCTCGCTTCAGGTCAGCTGCAGGCCAACGCCTACTGCGACAGTCCTGATATCGTGCTGGTGGGCACCAAGGCGGACCTGCTGGACGTGAGGGATGTTCAGGCCAGACAGGCCAGAGACCTGGCAGACCGATACGGGTGAGGCACTACGAATAATAATACCGATGAATTAATCCCTCCTGATGTAAAAAGAGGTAGAGCGTCGCCCTCCGTTTACGCCTGACCAGCAACAATGATGCTTCATTATTAAGATATTTTATATACACAATTAGCATCTTTGACAATGACGTGTTAAATATTTTCAAAGTGTGTTTACAACTAGTATTGATAGTACTTGATTGTTATTATAACAAAATGCAAATGATTACAGTTTGAAGTACTGAATACAGTAGGGATAGCTGGTACTTTGCCTCTTCCACCAGTACACCACAGGGTGGTGCTAGCGAGCTGTTACCCCTCCTCTGCCCATCTCCCTCCTGAGGGTTTAATATTTGATTCAGCACATTGGTCTCCAAACTGTGGTTCGGGGCCCCACAAGAAGCCCCGAGATACGTGCAAAGAAACAAATTAACTTCTGCTTTGTAGGGTTTTAATTTTTTGAACCCCAACCAAATGCTGAATAGCTTCACTTCCTCAAGCCTGTGAATCATGGAGACGTGCAAAGTAGGACTGACTCCTCTG
Source organism: Gasterosteus aculeatus (assembly GCF_964276395.1). Classification (NCBI taxonomy): domain Eukaryota; kingdom Metazoa; phylum Chordata; class Actinopteri; order Perciformes; family Gasterosteidae; genus Gasterosteus; species Gasterosteus aculeatus. Next base: position 19,296,737 of record NC_135701.1, on the reverse strand, counting down.
TCGCTCCCCGGCAGCATCCCGTACTTTGAAACGAGCGCGGTGTCGGGTGTGGACGTGGACCAGGCGGTGACCACCCTGCTGGACCTGGTGATGAAGCGGATGGAGCAGAGCGCCCAGGTGGTGCCCAGCTCCGAACCCAACGGCAGCCCCGTCACCAGCCACGAAGTCCAGGAGGCTCCCGTCAGGGGGTCGTGTGCCTGCTGATGTTACGCCCTGCAGCCACTGGGTACTCGCCAGGGTTCCTGCTGGGTGTCATTTTAAAATCAAGTAAAAAAATGTGCATAATTGAGGGGAAATCCGGACGGATATTGTTGTCACTGTGTAAATTCTTCACTTCACTGCTGTCCATCATGTACTTTATCACAGCTTGTGCATTCAGAGAGAGAGGAAGAAAGAGCGTTCAAGACACCAAGACCGATCTGTATATAGCAAGTAAATACCGGTATTGTAAAAAATGCTTTGAATGCATCAAGTGGTCGTTTTCCAGGTGAAAATTCCATTCGTTATCAGAGAAAAATACTGTTTTTATTTGACACATTGAGGCATTGATGAAAGGAATATGCAGGCACATAACGTATATTTATCATGGATTATAATCAAAAACATTTAAGACGTGGTTACATTTCTTATATGAACGATCGTTTTTGTTAGAACAACCATGATAGCAAAGTCACTGACATGATCTATGACTTTTTTTTTTACGACATGTACATAAGCAGCCAAGCTTTTTTATGCATTATGGAACAAAGTTGCCATGCAGATTGAACACAAGTACAAGAATGTTAAAGGGTTGTTGGAACAAATCCTGTATAGTGCTGCGTTTGGAATAAAGACATTTTTCGTTTAGGGTTATTTATATGTCACTGTGTTGTCATTTACATGTAATGCACTAAAAGCTATACCGGTATTCGGACTGGAAATACAATCCTCACAGACTTCGTTAGCATCGTTATTGTTCAAACACATTCTACACATTGATTTAGTTTAAAAATAAGACAGCAAAGTAAAATGACCTGCATTCATGTCAGTGGATTCTTTCCAACACATCGACCTATAGAAGGACATTCATGGAGTCACAAAGAAAATAAAACAATACAATGAAAAAGAAAGATTTGTGTGCCACAAAAAGTGTTATTCAACATTAAATTCAACATCAAAAAATGTGACAATCCAGTTCTTGTACAGTAATACTTGTTATTTGTCATACTAGTGGTCACACATCTTTCAACAATCTGTATGAAGCTAAAATGCCTCCTTTGAACACGCGGTCTTTGGTGTACCTACAAAACATTCCTATGGACGGAGTACAGAAATGATCATACGTGTATACATCTATGACGTCAATTAAACCACCTACTACTCAGCTAAAATTCAAACCTTTTTTTGATCACTTATGTATATTCGTGGTCGACGTGATCGGGAGACCAGACTCCAAATCCTGAAATGTTCATCTTGTGACATAAACCAGCGTACCTCGACCTGAGCCGGAGAGCTTGCAACAAGGACCACGTGTTTGCAGAGTCATGAGACGTGCATCATGTGACCGGCTTTCCATCCCCCCCTCTCACCCCCCCCCCCCCCCTCCCCCACCACCACCACCTCAAAACGCACCCGTCTGCGTCCCTCAGGCACGACAGGGACCCACAATTATCGACATTTACAAAAAAATAAAGCCAGTTAATTTGTGAGTGGATCTTCAGGGGTTTGGTCCCACGTGGAATATATTAGGGTTCTATTTTCAGCTTTCGAACGCCTCTCATATAAAGACACTGGGGATATTCTCAAGGAATACACCCACAGCGTTACAAACAATAGCAAATAACTACAATTTTACCCTCAAACAATCTTCAAAAAGGGTTGTATAAAACTAGCCTAGAACATTTGTTTGTGCCTCTCATGCAATGTAATTCAAATGGATCATGCTCTTAATACGAGATGCAGTATTTATGGAACATTCATTCATTTCTTCGTTTTATGTCACAAATATTGGCTTAAATATGGTTACGGAATTTCCCCTGTCAACAAAAACTGTGAAATAAATAAAGCGTCCTGTTCTTTAGTATTTCTTTCTAATTGAAATAGCGGTAAGGTTGTTGATGTCCGACAATGTTGTATTTCCTGATGTTTTTTGCCACGTTAGCGCCAGGATTTAGGTCACGAGAAGCTGTGGTTCCCTCTGCTCCCTCCTGTTTGCTAAACGAAATGTCTTACAACTACTTAACCATATTAGCTGTTTCTACTAAATATTTACACTAACTAAACTGCTGGTGCAATAGTTTTGGTATAGCTGATTGAACCAAGTGACAAAGCTAATGTTATAATATTCAGCATATAAGATCTGTTCAGGTTTAAGAGTAAAAAAGTTTGTGTTAAATTCTACACATCTGAAATGTGCGATAAATGTAAACTTTGGAGATATGAAATCGCACGGCAGAAAAATACTTATATGCAGATGACTTCATGACTTTTATCTGCCAATTGTGCTAAACTGCATGAATACTAAACTGGCTAAATGTAATAAACTAATTCAGGAACATCTACATTACATAATAGCAAGCAAAGTCATACATTTATAAACACGCTAAAGAACCAAGAACCAAGATAATGAGGAAAGGCTTGGTCAGTTTGGGAAGTAGTTGAGAAAATTTGCCACCTCTCTCGTGTCTTTTAAGTCGGTTAAAATGAAGCAAAAGCAAAACTGGCACTGTCGAAAAGGTAAGAAAATCTTATATAATATTTAAACTTCACTATACTCCATAAACTTTATGTCCCTTTTTAGTTTGTACATAAAATGTCTGTAAAAGGGACAATTTGGGTTTTCTTTCTTGCCCCAAATGAGTTCCTGAGGTCTTGTTTACACTGTAAGGTTGCAGGTTAATTACACACAAACTTAGGAACGAATTTACAAACAGCTGGAAGCAACTTTAGCCCAGAGTTGTGACTCTCATGTATTGATATTACATTGGAATCAAAGTTTGTTACGGCTGTTTGGAGGTATTTCAAAAAACTACAACATAAGCCAGACGTAAAATGAATGATCTGTTTGTTTGAAATTTATTTTACTTTCTATTTAAAAACTACATCTGTGTTGTAGGGAGAGTCGTTTTTGTGGTTATAATTAAAATGTCTCTTAGGATTCTGAAAATACATTTTGGGCATTCATTTTTTTTGAAGATCAAGTCTCTGTGACATAAATGTAGCCGCTAGCGTGGCAATAGACGGGTTGGACGATTTTTTCAATGTCTTATAGCCTCCTAACGTAAACCTAACGTAGGCCGGTACCATTTTCTAAATGCTCTATTTTATTGACACCCTATCGTTCTGCCCATGAATTTATGGCTTGTTGCTGGAATGTCAAATATTATTCCAAAGGTTTGAGAATCTCCCAAAAAACGTTAAGCTGGCAGTCCCACTTGTGGACAGGAGATAAAGGACACACGAGTACACGTATATACATACGGTACATATATATGGTATATATATATATATGTACGGTACGGTAAACAAATACCATCTTCCAGAGCAGTGCAGATTGTCTGACGACCTCAGACTGGGGAAAAGAAAGGTCTGAAAACCGAAAAACGCACCTGAGGCCTTGAATCCGGGAAAACACTGAACTAACTCCGTCCCTGAGATTAGGCAGTGATTTCAGTGTACAGAATCGGCAGACTCAATCAACACTGTGTTAAAACAGAACTGGAAGATTCGACTCAGCGTCCGATCCCACCTTTTTTCCCCCCTCCCGATGGTCGTGATCGTGCAGCCATGCAAAGGAGAGCCATGGAAGCAACGGAGCGGCGCGAAAAAGTCCTCACTGTGCAGCGCCGGAGACAACCACGCGCGTCCATGGGTATAAATGAGTGAGGACGCCGGGCTGAACCTGCGACGTCTTCATTTGGAATGACAGCGTGGCGTGAGTGAGTGCGTGTGTGTGTGTGTGTGTGTGTGCGTGTGTGTCGTTGGAATGAGGGCGTCGTAAATTGCCCGAACACTTATCATGCGTCGCGGATCACAGCGGCAGTTCGAGCGGATCTGATGTCTCTGGAGTCGCCCCCTCCCCCACTCCCCCTCCTCCCCCCCCCCCCCCCCCCGGTTAGACCCCAGCGCGGGCCTAGGAGCAGTGCGTCAGGCTGAGTTTGATCACGCCGTCCCTGTGCAGCTTGTAGAGCAGCTTGAACTCGCTGGGCAGCTGGTGGGTCTCCTGCCACTTGGTGGTGAATTTGGTCCCTTTCTTGTCGTAGTAGTGGTAAGGCAGATCGTTGCCCGTGTTGGGGTCCCAGCCGAAGGGCCAGAAGCCGTAGAGGTGGATCTCGTCGCACATGGCGGACGCCAGCGTGTACATGAGGATCCCCGTGCTGAGGCGCTTCGGGGAGAGGTTTTTAGTCTTCCAGTATCTGTGGGAGAAAAATCGGACATTACTTTAAAACAGCAGCATTAAACGATTAATCCTTCCTCGCCATAATCCACCGTAATCCCACTTCCCTGATGAGTGTATGCAGGGGTGGAATGTAACAAAATTCACGTATAGTCCTTTGCTTAATTTGAAAATTTGAGATACTTGCAATTACTTTCTATTTTTTATGCAACTAAATGTTTGTGCTTCACGACATCTCGGAGGCAGAGTAACGTTAGCAGTTACCTGAGTGGTTGATACACTGTTGGATGTGTAAACAGGGAACAGTTTTGGCCACGATTTAAATCTAATGTTCAATCTTGTATTGCTTGTTTCTGCTGCCATCCGAGTGACCAAATATGTAACTGTCGTTAAAGTTAACTGGACATTTCATATTCAAGGACGAAGGTCTAAATGGTGGTTACGGTCCTTACAGTGCCGGTTATGGTTCTATAAAAATAAATGCCAAACAAAATGTGTCTTCAAAATTGCTTATTGGAAACATAAAATTTCCTTTTCTAAATCATGAAACATAAAGCTGTATATTTAACAGCAGTTTGTTGTTAATATTACCCCAAATTAAGTCAAATATCTGGCCTTAACGTAGTCAAATTATCAACAGTTAAGTCAAATCCACCATGCGTACGTTTTTAATTTAAACTCCAAAGTTTTGGCCTGGTTTAAACTTTCCATTTGGCCTCTTATGTCCCGATTAGATCACCGCTCTTACTTGTTGACATCGTGCATGATGTTTCCCGGCCAGGCCAGCTCGACCTTCAGCTGCCCCTTGTGCTCCACAAAGAAGTCCACCAGGGTCCTGGTCACCGTGGCTGACGTGTGCAGGAAGAAGGCGGGGATCCACAGGATGGCTCCCTCCAGCTTCTTCAGGTTGAGGAAGAAATTGTTCCTGTCCTGGATGGTCAGCAGGTTGTTGTAGTACCTCTCCAGGATGCTGGGGTTGAAGGTGGTGAGGTTGGTCTTCTTGCCCACGTCCTTGGAGTACACCTCCGTGGGGGCGAAGTTGCAGCGGAAGACAAAGTCGGCCTGGTCGATCTCTGGGCCGCAGTGGCTTCCTGTCAGGATGCCGCTGTTGCCCACCACGGCGCACACGCTGTAGTGCTTGTTGCGGATGGGGGAGGCGTCCGGCAGCAGGGACTTCAGGTTGTTGCTGATGGAGAAGACGTACTTGTGGCTGGAGTAGTCGAAGTGCATCAGCTGGCCGACGCGCACGCTGTTCTTCGTGAGGGAGAAGTTGGTGGGAATGTCGATGTAGCTGAAGATGTCTTTCCTGAAAGGAGACAGAAATATTTTAACATTGTGACGTGAGGAAGAGGAAGACGCGGATGTTTAACTGCGATGTATAAAATGCATTTGGGTATTATTATGTATGACATTGGATTATTATTATTCATACATTAATGTGTAAGAGCAGGATATTATTGTCGTAGTTGTTTAGGGTGGAGCGCATTTATTACTTTTTAGTGTAGCACTGAAAAGCTAATGATTTATAATATTATTTCATCTGCTGATTATTTTCTCCATTAGTAGATTAGTGGTTTGGTTTAACACTTCTAAATATAGAGATTAATGCACCACAATTACCCAAGGTGACACCTTCACAATCCTTCGTTTTTTCCAAAAAATAGTCCAAATTATTAAAAAAAAGGTAAAGCAGCAATTTCTCACATCTGAAAAGCGAAAATGATGAAAGAGTTTTGAAATAAAAATGAGTAATAATTGCAGCCATTTCATAAATAAATGTATTTTGACTCAGTGATTGAGAGCTCTTTCTATATGTTCTGTATGCATACATCTCAATCTTTAAACTAAGGCAGTCAGATATTGATATATTCATTGGAGTAGAAGTCAAATTTGGAATAAACAGACAAATTCCTCACAAACTGTTTGTCCTCTGGTTGCCTTTTGAAATGTTCCCTTAAACGTAAGCTCATTAAGTGAAACAGACGCCTGCTGTTCATCCCACAAGAAGACACACTAGAGAGATACAAGAAGAGGCAGACTAGAAACTAGTTTGTCTCTCACTTCTGCAGATGAAACGCCGTCTTGTTGAACTTCCATTTGGAGGGTTTTCCTTGGAGCTCCTCATTCAGGGCGTTGGTTAACGGGATGAAGGAGGGGTCCAGGAAATTCATGGCGAACTGAGACCTGTTGGAAAAACATCATAAGGAATACGTATAATCCTGATACCGATACAAACCTCCTTTGTGTTTGTTTTTGTGTGGTCTTGTTTTAGAACGGGATTAACGGGATTCAGCAGATTTTCTGAGGTATTTAAACCAGAGATCCACACCAAGCTCTTTTTCAAAAAGCCTTAATGTTGGACATAAACCCTGTCCCTTATAAATCTTCAGTCTGATGCTAAAAAGAACTGTCAAATTACTTTTAAAAATAGAACCCATTTTAATATATCTGAAGCAATTAATCCTTCTATGATTTATTAATCTGATTTTTTGGGTCAACAACTTTTGGGTTGCTAAATTTTGGAAAATCCCTTTGACTGTTTTAACCCTTTAGAGCAGCTTATACCTCCTGGAAAAGGTCTGCTTTGGATCCACACTGAATCCATTTATTGACAATTTACTAACATTTCAAATGGCTGGTTGGATGGATGGACTGACAGTAAAATATCTCCCTCTGGGTAGAAGAGAAAAATCAAATCAAATTTAACTTTACTGTACAATCAATGGCGGTGTAAAAAAGTACAATATCCACCAATAAAATAATAAGTACCTCAAAATTATACTTCACCGAGGCACTGTAAATGTACCTCTGAGCCGCCTCAATTGGATGTGATGTCGCTGATAAAGCAGCACTGTATTTTACACATGCATCGCCCATAGCAACAGCATCAGCACCTGGACAGCTCGCCGTTTGATTGATGGGAAGCTTTCGGCCCAAATTGATGGGGAAAGTGATGAGTTGAGCCGGTACATCACACGCAGGTTGAATCGTGCACACGAGGCCTCAAAATGCACAACCACAACAACAACAACAACAACAAGTATCTCCATCCCCACTGCGATTAACACTCACCGAAATCCTGCGTGGAACATGATCCTCGGGCCTCCCATGTAATATTTGGAGGAGCCGAAGAGGCTGTCTTTTCTGAGGGACACATAGCTGATGAGCGACAGTATGAGCACGGCGACGCACAGGATAACCAACCCCAGGGCCTTGGCGATGCGGACCATCGTGGGTGCGTTTTCATTCCCTGTATGTAGCTGCAGCGAGGCGTTGGCCTGTGTTGTCGTCGCCGGGTCGGCTCACTGCGCGCCTGCGAGGAACACACGAACGGCCACTCCGGTGCTCATATAATCGTAAAAAAATGCATGGCGGGTGGCGCAAGTGGGCTGCATGGTGGAGATGCCGCGGCTCGGTCCACTCTCTTCCCCCAGCGGCTGCTTGTCCCCCTGCGGCCGCTGCTGCTGCTGCTGCTGCTGCGCGGCGACTCGCCTCCGGACCGCCGGTTTGATCGTGGAGATGGAGCAGAAATGCGTGTCAACGCGCCCAGCGGAGGTATAGGACAAGCCACTTCCTCCACCAGCAGCATCACCATCTCCACGCACTCACGCACTCACACACACACACGCTAACACGCACGCGCGGTCGCGCACACTGGGACAGGCTTCACTGCAGCTCACTGCGTAACGGGAAGCGTCTCTCTGATTTACGGGTACGAAACAAAAGGAAATCCTGTTTTACCAGACAGCAACACATCAACAGCGAATGCACACGTAGATGCATTGATGATTATAATATAATTTACTTTGAAATACGCCATTCTTACTTTTGGTAGCAGATGGTAACACTTTTATACTAATTAGATTTGGAATGCAAGACCTTGTTTTGTATTGTAAGTATTTCTGAATTGTGATAATGTATTCCACCACTGAATTTTTAAAGGAATTGGTATTTCACTTTCATTCCTTCTGTATATTTTATTTCACATCTCAATCAGCTACTAGAGAGTAGATTCAAAATATGTATATAAATCATATACTAAGATATGGAGCTGTGTATTTAGTATCTTTGTTTACATTACAATAACATAATGATATTTGCATTAACGCATCAGAAATTGTATTAATAAAACACATTTTATTGTGAATAGGCAGATGCATGAACTTATGACATTTTGCAATAGAACAAAGGCTTGTAGCATAACTGATGCTTAACAGCATAACTGCTGCAGGATACAAAAGTAATTCTCATCCCTTATACATGCAGTTTGTGTCATGAGGACACCTGAACATTTTCAAACATGACAAAATCATCTTCTGTATATGACTTTAAGTGAGAATACGTTGGCGTTTCACATTGGTCTCAGTGAGTTACCATGCAATATCAATGCCAACATTTTTGGCAGCAACCCAATTCACCAGTGGGGGATGAGTCAAGACACAAGCAAGTGAACTGGAACAGAAGAAACAAGAGGATGAAAAGCACTTCTTTTATTTGGAAGTGTTATTTCTTACCCATCCAACATCTTCCACATACAACACACATTATGTAGGGTTCACAAAACTTTTTTCTTTTTTTACATTTTATATACATTTTTTTTAACTTTCTTTTTTTACAATAAGCTTATTTTGGTTTAAAAAACATGGACAAAATGTGTTCATAATCACATATTTAAATGTATCCATGCACTAACAGTCTGGTATTGTCACAATAAGACGTGCTATAAGTCACATTAGGATTGGGTGCATATGTGTAACATATTCTAGCAGGATCCTGCATACATGTAGATAGCGAGTAGAAAAACAGGTCTAAAAAAAGATGGTGGATGTGCTAGTGTGGAAGTCAAGAGAGAGAGTCTATGACTGACACAAGTTGTCCTTTGTGCTCCACTAATTTCCATGAATGTGGCGAGCTCGGACACAAACAAACACCGAGAACATCTCGGGAAAAAGAGACGTTGAGACGCTTTACCATCCAGCTGCCAATATATTGCGATATAATCAACATAGAACAAGAGACTGACAGTAAACTGAATCAACACAGGCACTTAATGATTGAAACCTGCCACATGCCATACCTGAGGTGGTAGGACAGGTGAAACCTATCGCTAAGAAACGGGGTGAGTGCCTTGAATCGGATACAATCGGGGCAAACAAACAGACGTTGGCTGCTGCACATCGAGGAAGCTTCACTTTTTGCGGTGGAGAAAAGTGGAAAGGAAGAAGGCTCCTTCGCCGTCACTTCCTGGTGAGCCGCATGGGCTGTCCTCTCCGCAGCTCATGTCCTCACAGGAGTCCTCACTGTGAGACGGGAGGAGGCCATTAACACACGCTGCTTCAGGGTGGAGCTGATAAATCAACAAGCGAACCCGCCTGTTGTCACCTGCGGTTCTGCAAGTTTTTCCGCAAACACCCAGAAAATGACTTATTTTTGCATTGACTGAATTATTTGTCTTTTGGAAGGTTGATTCTACAGAAAAAGACATTTGAAGACTTCAACTCCGGTTCTGTTAATCTGTGGTGGCCTGACATTTTATAAAGTAAATAACTCATCAATAAACAAAGAAAGTCATTGTTAGTTGAAGCCATTGGTCAAAGTGATATCACAAGTGATCTAATAAATAATAGAAAATCAAGGTTTTACTCATTGAACCATTCATGGATCCAGTTCAACTCTAAAATAAAACGTATTGTTATGAATTACTGTGAGCAGCTGCAATTTTGCTACATTCAGCTTGCTTGAATTCCAGGACTTACTCTGTTGGCAGTCAAGCATGAACGTTTTCTCAATATCTCATCATCACAGCAGTTTGACTTTTTGGAATTCAGCGTGAAGCAAATGGAAGAAGTGGATTATTAACCTCTCACTCTCGTCCCAGATGGCCTCAGGAATCGTCGGCAGGCCGGGCACGCTGAAGTGGTTGGCCTGAAGGTTTTGAGCCGTTCTCCTGGACACGATCCAAACAAGCTTTTTGTTGTCTGGTTTGTTACATTCACTCGAGCAGTATTCAGTCATGCATTTGGCCACAAGCTCCTTCCAGTGGAGCAGCTCGCCGTCGCTGATCTGGGAAGAAAGACAGACAGGAAACATTTGAGAATTTGCACACAGAAATATTTGTCAACTATGATGTCATTAACAAGTGTTCTTGCACATACTACATGGGCACGGGATCAGACAGTGAAAATGACGTGCCAAATAGCAGAAATTCAATGTATTTATTTAAGTGCCTTAAATGCTGCTCAATATTGCATTAAAAAAAGTTCAAGATTGTATTTGTATTTTTATTTTTATTTTTTAGTCTTCTAGTGCAATACACTGCAGATTTTTTGGTTTTAGCCTATTGGATGAACACAAAAATGCATTCAAAGACTTTTTCATGGACTCTAATAACCTGGGATGGACATTTTTTGCTATAGGCAGACTATTAGAAATACGTATTAAATGATAATTAAATATCTTGTTACATGGCTACTCTTTCATACCTTTAGGTGTCTTTGGAATTGCTGTACAATCTCCGACAAGGCGGTGAACTGGAGGGCTTCAAGCTCCTGGGCAATGAGGGACAGTGCCAGCACGGATGGCTTTAAACAAGAAAAGTAGCAGATCATTAAGTGCTGGGACTGAAAGCGTGAATTCTTCTATGCTGTGAAATGGTCGCCTGTAACAATTCTTACTTTTGCTTTAGAGAAAACAAGTCGGCATAAGCAGGCTTTAAGCTGGGCTTCCAGTCTCCCAATGCTTGGGATCTCCTCCCTTAAAATATAGAGGGAATCCTAGTGTGATCCGCCGGTACAAAGCTCAAAAAGCAGAATCTATTTGAGCAAAACTCCACGGCAACTGGAGCAACGCATCTACAGCGATAGGAGAGAGCGAAATAGAAAATATTTACCTTCCAGCAGACAGGAATGTGAAGGTGGGGTAGTAGAGGCGTAGAAAAGTTAAAGCCGTCACTGCCTCGGGCGCCACGCTGAGCTTCTCTGAGATAATCTTCTCCATGCGACACAGGTCTGACACAGTGAACTTGCTTTGGCTGATACGGATGAGTTCATGGGTGGGCGACACATCGTTCTCTTCCTCGACCATCTTCGCCGCAATGTGAAGACAGCCGACTCCGATGCAGGGCAAGTGTTTGGGCTGCACCTGGCGCAATGACACAACAGACGTGTGAGCCAACAGCCCCCCCCCTGATTCAAGGGAAAACAAAGTCAACCCGGTTGTGCTCGCTTCATACCGGTAACACAAAACATGCACAGTTGTTTATGTTGAAATGAAATGCTTTGTCGAATTCCTACCTTCATGATAGTGAGGAATCTATCAAGCAAATTGACAGCTTGGACAAATGTTTGAGTTCTGTAGCCAAAGAAACTGGTCAGACCCCACAGTTCTTCCACTCTGGCGTCTCTGCATTTCGCAGAAACTCCACTGTGATTCTGAAAATATACAACTTCCTGCATTAGATCCCGTGAGCCGGCCCTCACAGCAGAACCAGCGCGTGCGTCTCGGTGGGTCACCTCTGTGGGAGCGGACTCCATCATCCGCAGGCCGGCCTCTCTGGGAAGAAAGTCGTACTCTTTTGCCCGACATGACTTCAATTCGTTCAGGAGCCGGCTGTCGATAGCGTGAAGATCCCTCATCCTGGAATGCAAAATATTTCGAGATAGTCTGCATGTAAATATTATTGTCGCTAACCAACACCTACTGGGAGTCACGTATCAGTGACGCCCCCCCCCCTCCCCCCTCCTCCTCCTTTTCTAATTATAACATAGTTACATAAGTACAGTAAACTTAGAAATGTGAACAATGTGTGCAATATCATTAACACTCAACCAATCAAAGTGAATGCTGACATTGATTTTGGGGTAAATGTGTAATAATGAACAACTGGAAACAGGTCACGTACACCTCGGTTACTATTACGTAATCCAGAAGAGGCTGAAGAATTAGACGGTTTAGGTTTGGTTGAATCGTGAAATAATACGTTTGGGTGAACAACAGCATCCATAAATTCCCAAAGGCTGAATGCATTGGAAAATCAATAATGACAAAATTCGCTAACATTAACTTAGCTAAGGTTAGCTTTCTGTCGTTTCAGTCGTAAATCAACAAACCGTCGTCTCACCCTGCTGAGGAGCCTCTGACGTGCAGGAAATACCAACACTGCAAATTGTTAACAGCTTTCAGCTCTTCACATTTCCATGTTGGTTACAATGATGGTTGGCAAATGTTGGAAACAAGAGCGTCGATCTCTGCAAGAAGGAAAAGGGTCCGCCCTGAATAAACAAACAACCGCTACTTGGTTCGTAAACGACAATGACCAGCATGCACCGCGGGAAACGCCCACGCGCCCTGGGGCGCTGCGTCACGGACCGTGCGGAAGGAAAGCGGATGTTTGGCGATTATTTCAAAGTGTCGGCGCTAACGTTGCTTTTGCTGTCTTTGCAATACCAGCGTCACTGGAATAAATACCCGACTAAACTCGCCAGTCAGACAATGCTAATTTGTTTAAGTGTTAGCACCGAGCTACATCGAATTATTGATAGCATAACGCTAGCAAGGAAATAGCCACAGGATGATGTTTCCATGGTGATAGAACTTCACCCCCAACGACAGCTCACTGGCTAATGTTAGCTGCCGATGCTAGCTTCGAGGAGGAATAAGTTTAACTTAAGGAAGTACACCGATAGACTAATTACCAATGTGAACGGAGATGTCATCGGAGTTTCTGTCCAGACCAGACCAGAGTATTCCGCCTTCCAGCAACAATGGCTGTCACCTTTTCCTATTTGAATCCCCGCCAAACCATAGTAAGCTAACACAAGCAGGATCAACGGGTAAGTTACAGTTAACTAGCGTTCAACTACTGTTATTGGATCGTTCAATTCTTAAAGTCCTTTGTTCAACAGATATCCAGGACGCCATTCCCCGGCTGAGATTTAACAGTCTGACACTCGATGAATTGAGGTATGAAAATATGAACTATTCTTAATGCTGTATCAAAATACCTTGCAGCTTTTAGGTGATTGTGTATCAACTAAAAAAACAACTCCAACGCATCAGCAGCCACAGCTTTAGCTGTCCCAAACTTTAAATGACATATACAGCACAATGTCTTTGGCATCCCTATGAATTATGCTCTGCATCCCTCATAATCGTCTTCTCTATTTTTTCCTTTTTTTTTTATAGTGATGAGCTTGACCGGCGCACCAAGGAAACACAGAGGCTTCAAGAAGAGGTGGAAAAGGCAACCAAAGTAACCCTGGAGAGGTTGGGCAGCATTTACAGCACGCACAGCTCGCCTGGACAAAGCTGCCAAAACAGCGGGAATTATTGTGAGTACACGCAGCATCACACAGCGTTTCCTTAGCGTGGAAGCAGTCAGAAAGATGAAATGGATAATGTGTTATGTAGGGTTTATTCTTTTTCTTTAAACACCTATGTTACAATACAATGAAGGGAAAGCCCAACAAGTGGGGAAACGTCCCTCTGTATGGTACGATGACCAAAGCCGAAGATCATTCTTAAACCTATATCACCTGACTAGAGGCCAGATGGGTGAGGGAAATCACCCTGGGGAGCAAAGTTAAATATAAGTAAAGAAATATATGAAGAAATGCATGTTTCACCAAATCTGGTCTTTGACATCTTACACTGTTAAACTTCCTCTGCTCTTTCAGCAGATGAGTCACCCGGGGATTCCAGTAGTCCTTCAACCGTCCAGACGCCAGAGTCTCAGCCCCCGAGGTGTGATCTGGACAGTTTAAACCAAGGAGATATCAGCTGTCCTGGAAAGGAAATGTTGGGAAAAGTAATAGATGACTGTATTCAACAGCTGTCTGACTTGCAGCTCAACAAGGTTCATACTTTTATTTCCTGCCACGGATCTTGTGTATTGATCCTGTCTGTAATACGCCTTTGGTAATGCTTTCTCTTTGTAATGTATTATTCGACCCTCTCAAACACAGCCACGTGATCAAACGGAACAAGAGACATTCAGTTTTAACAAAGCCATCGTGAACCTGCAGGCCAAGTTGCACAAAGTCCGGGAGGAGAAGGCCGTCCTGTCCAACCTCAGGTGAAGACACCTAAACAAGTTGACTCCTGTAAGCAAGTGCTTTAAAGCTCTTTGACCCACTGAGCTTTTTATTTTTAGATTGAAAGATTCAACGACACACGTCAGTCAGATGGAAAATATGCTGTCCATGTTGGAAGAGCTCCAAAACATCAAAAGGGCCGAGGACCAGAAGCTGCGGGAGGCGGAGGACGAGGCGTTGGCATTTCACAGGAAAGTAGAGCTGTTGGAACGAAATGTAAAAGAGATGTACTCACTGTTGTCTCACGGGACACAACGAGGAGACAACGGCGTCACCGGTCCTAACGTCGCCACGGCTCCGAGACGGCTGTCACCTGCTGCTAAGACAACTGAGGATGTTAACAATGATTCAGAGAAGCTACAGGAGAGACTTTTTTCAGTAAGTAGACTAGAAGTCAGTTAATCATCACGTGCAGTGTATTGTAGACATAGAAAAACACCTTTCCTATTATTAAATCTAATGTATTTTTCTGTTTCATAGCAGTCAATAAGACATCTGGGGAGTGATGATCGCAGTGGTGTAAATAAGCAAAATGAAAGGTAATTGAATGGAGAACTGCAGCGATAAGTTCAATATTTGTTTAGTCAATCCGCAGAAAAGAAATTGGCTACTGTCAAAACAGTAGACAATACATTTATATAACAGATATTCTCAGGTTCTTGACTGTGCAGCTTGCCTGCTTTTCTTTGTCATATTCGATATAGATGGAAACATTTCCGGGTCAAGCTGCCTACTAGCTCCATATAAATTAGAGTTTTCTTTTGTATTACTTCTGCTGTAAGCCATGGTTTGCCGTAGTGTATCATAAGTATAGTTTATCTGTAGCGGTGTTCATCCTTCATATTGATCTGTTCCAGGATGGAAGACCTGATTGAAAGTCTTGGCCAGGAGGTGGCGCTGCTGACTGACAAACTCAGCTCATCGACCAACGACAGCTTCACTTTATGTGTCAAGTTGGAGCTGCTGAAGTAAGAGTCGTTCCCATTCGTTTGGTTCCTGATTTATTGGAGTGTTTTCAGTCTGAGGCCACTAAATGTTTATGTGTCAGAAATATGATGTATGTTTATCCCAGGAAACTTGCAGAGAGACAGACATTACTGCACCGGTGTCAAGTCAGTGAACTGGAGTCAAGTCTCTGCCGTCATACAGATAAGGTAAGGGGGAGTGTACGAGAATACTATGAACAACATAATGCGAAGCAATGAGATACTTGGGCGGTTAAATGTCAATATTTCACTATATTTATAGATCAATGAGCTTGAAGATCAAACACATGCAATGAGGGTATGCAAAAGTGCTCCACGCTGCGTCCTCAATCAGAATAAAAACTAACATTAAATCAGATTCTTCTTTGTGACATTGCAGGTCTGTTGTCTGGAGCTGCAGCTCATTCAGGCTCAGTCCGACCTGTCGGACGCCCAAAGAGAGAAAGCGAGCTCTCTACTACAGACGGAGGAGCTTCAGTCCCAGCTCGACCAATTCAAGGTGAAAAGCAGCATTTCTTCTACATGCTGTCGATTCCAAAAGTTTTCATGTGAGGTCCTTGAAATGATGCTTAAGTTCTACGTATTAAGATGGAGCACACAAAGACAAGTAGAGGTTTGTAATCTGCTGGTGAAGCAGGTGGGAAAGGAGAACGAGGAGTGCCAGGCTCGGGCTATTAAACGTCGCCCATTCCATTGAAATTACTCATGCTGCCCAAATTGGTGTACGTTTCATCCCAATTCTTACAGATAAAGCTTTTTGACAGTAGGCGGTTTACGTGTCCTAACCTGTATGTGAAAAATTGCCCGCAGGCCCTGCTGAGGCAGAAGGCCCAGGAGGGGGAGAAATCTCAGGAACTCCTGGAGGACAAAAAACAGGAACTCCTGCTCCGTCAGCATGAAACCCAGCACGTAATGTTCTAAAGGAAACTAAGCATTATGAGTTTTTATGAGGTTATGAATATAACCGCACAGATCCCGGAAACTTGTGCCCGTTTTCCAGCAACTTGCCAGGTTGGAGGAAGCCCAAAGCCGATGCCGGATCCTGCATGCGGAGGGAGAGACACTGAGGCTCAGGCTGGACGGCCGAGAGAAGAGGATAGAGGGCAGCACACAGATGCAGAACGGCACCATCGACGACCTTCACCAGCAGAACGGCCTCCTCAGCAAGCAGCTAAACCAGCGCACGCTGACGATTCAGCAGCTCACGGTCGGAAGCAAGCAGACTTGCTTTTCCGCCTTATTGACCTTCATACTCAACCTATATCATCACTAACCTCCCACTCCCTTCCTTCCTCTCGTGACATATGCTGATTAGGCCGAGTTAGACCGGCACAAGTCCGACCTGGCCGCTGCAGAGCAGGACAGGCTGCAGCTACAGGCCTCTGTGGCTGAACAGAGTCAGCGTGCACGGGAGGAAACTCTGGAGAAGCAGCAGCTCGCCGTCCAGCTGGACATCCAGCGGTTGCAGTTACGCTCCCTCAATAGTGAGTTGAGCTTCAATGATGTGCATCCGCACACTTGGGACCAATATACAGAACCAGTCAAACATTTGAACACACCTTTTCATTGAATTGAATGAGAAAATGTGTCCAAACTTTTTACTGGTACTATGGTTATGAAAACAAACTGATAAGCATTTGCCTTCCTATAATAATAGTAATGAATGAATGTTTCTTTTGTCTGGTTGTGAACGTGACCTTGTTGGATTACCATCAAAGCAGACATTCCAATATGTATTTACACCCACCAGCATCCCATATAGTGTCCCAGTCCAGCGGTTAGATAAATATGCGCACAAAGCCTCATAAAATTGAACACTTCACACACTCAATACTTACATTTATCCCACAATATATATTCACTTTATTTCAAATTTAAAAAAAAATTGTAAATCTGATTTGGTTAATGGATAAACCACGTAATTGATTTAGATAAAGTATGCAGCCTTAGTTGAATTACCAAAGCATATGGTACTCCATGTGGACTTTTTCCTCAGCAGCTCAAACATTTTTTTTTTCTTGTCCAGCTGTGTTTAGGAAAACAAAGAACCATATTTTCACTGTCAACCAAGCCCTTTCTTCCATGTGTGTGTGTGTGTGTGTTTCACTCTGTGGATTCGATGCATGTGTTTGTGCGGGCACGATTTCAGAGGAGCACGAGGAATTGCAGCAGCTCCACAGCGCCAAGAACGATGAGCACGAGGGTGCGGTGCTGAAGCTTCAGAGTCAAATAAGGACCGCCCATGACGAGCGCGACCAGGTCAGGTGCACCCTGAGGACCCTGGAAGGAGCCGACGGACACGGTTAGATTCTTGACGTAATTTACACTGAGGCTTGATTAAAAGTTGAATGTAGAAAGAAACATAGAGAGAGATAGCAGAGATTTATTTCTAAATCTAGCAATACCGACAGCTCATAGTACAAATGTGTATATATCCTCCTCTGCTGCACTCCACTCTGAGAGACGGAATCCTGATATGTGTAACCATGAACATATGTCCCTGACACGTACTAAGCCTGTCCACGATTAAAAGCTCTGGGATTTCAACTGATGTTCTCGTATATTACGTGTATGATTCTCGCTATAAATCTCCTCCGTGCCCTTCTTGTCGTTTTGATTGGTCGGTTCACCTCAGGCCTCCGAGTAGCCATGGACACGCAGAAGGAGATCACGGCCAGGAGAAAGCAGGTGGACTCCCTGCAGAGCAAAATCAAACATTTGGAGGAGACGATAGACCAGCTGTACCAGGTAAATAAACAACGTACCAGCGTTTCTGCTTCTTCTTTTGCGTCACACAGCTTTTTTTATTATTATTATTATTATTATTAATTATTTATTAGTTCCTGATTTCTAAAACAGCGGGCTGTGTACCTCCAGCGGTTGAAAAGATTCAGCTCATTCTGATCCAAATGTCTCAAATTGATATAAAAAATGTAAATGGCTGACCTTGGAAGACATTTATTAATTTCTAAATTATTCTGGGAAAAGATCCAAATACGCATGTAGCTCCAACTCTGCTAAAGCTCCAACGAGTGACCCGTCAGCAGGGACTTCATGCCGTTGTACTTGAAGGAAGGCTTCATGGACATGTGAGCCTTTGAGCATTTTCATTTTTTTATTTTATTTTATTTCTTGGACACCAAATTGATTTAGTGGAACGGCCTTTCCCTGTAAAATAGTAAACTACACCATTACACTATTATAGTTTAATATAATAATCAGATTTTGTTTCATTACCCTCGCCCTATAACAGAATAGAGTAAAAAAACGTCCCCTTTTTGCACGCTAAAGGCAATCATTTGAATTAGCAATCTTTGCTATAAAGAAAAGGTGCATTAATGACTATATTCATAACATCGGGACATGACACCAAAGCATATTCACACAATATCCAACTTCCCCACCCTTCCCATTTCACTGAACATTCTGTCCAGGAGAAGCGCTTCCAGAGTCTGGAGAAGCGCCGTCAGCTGCAGCAGCTGATGTTCGTCGGGGAGGAGAAGAGACAACTTGGCACTGAGCTGGAGGCCCTTCGCTCCAAAGATAAACAGTTGAGGGAGCGCGTCGGCCAGCTGGAGGCCATCCTTCACAAGGTGATGCCCGTGCACACTTTATGATGTTACCACCAAATGTTAGCTGGTGTTTGGAACTGAAATAAACATCAAGTCAAAACAGAACACACCCGTTTTTATTTAATAAGAATGTTGTTATCAATGAGGGGTCCTTGAGTTAATGGAGACCATAAACGGTCCAACATCATTGTGTTTGGTCAGTGAGTTTTGTTTCCTTTCCTTTTGAGTTTATCTCAAACGGACTTAAGAGGAACTGTTGTTCTCCCTGAGAACATTGTTTAATGTCGTAGGGTTTTCTCTCCACCACCTTCCCCCGACAGTTGTTACCTTCTTCTGGAACAAACCCCAAATGTTGATATTTTTAAGTAAATAAATAATCATCTGTCCGCTTCTGTCTCCATTCGTGTCAATCACTCTGTTATTGTGTCATATCCTCTTTCCTTCCACAGATGTCAGAGAGCTTTGCAGACTGTAAAGATTTCCTCCAGCTGAAGGAGCAGGACTTTTTCCGTCTGAAACTCCAACATGCCCTGGACTTGAAGGTAGAGCTGATTACAGACAAAGAGTCTTTTTGTGAGAGGAAAAAGGGCTTTTACACTTATACACAGTCTGCGTATGCATGTTGTTTAAATGCTTTAGGCTAAGCTTCACCTCATCATGCATGTTTGGTATTTATGTCTTTATGTAGTTGGACTTATTCTTACTATATACTTACTTTCTTAAATTGAGCTGAGGTACAGATCCCCTGTAACAAACCTTTTGTCTTTTCTGTAGGAGCTCCAAGGTCAGAATTTGCACAGAGCTCCAAATGTCCCTCCATCTGACCCGGACTCCCCATCCCCATCTTCACTCAGCGACCCACCCTCCTCCCAGCACGTCTTCAACGCCCAGATCACGGTACAGCGAGGAGCTCCTTGCATTCCGCCTTTCTCCCACGGCTCCGGCCCGTCCAACGCAATATGTGAATGATTGTTTGTTTGGCTGCACGGACACAAGCTCAGCACATCTGCTCTGCCTTTAAATCAAAAACACACACGCAGCATTACATTCCTGTAAGCCCAACTTCAAATCATATCAACCAAGCGGTGAAAGGCCGATTGGCAACCGTTGCAGCGCTACTACGTGTGGCCTTGTGTGTTGTTACTGACTAAAGAATGAAAGATCCTGTTGCTGATGCTCGCGGAAATTGTCGCCATTGTCTTGTATTCAAACTCAAAATATCAGCACAGCAGTGCATTGCCTTTCTCTCTCTCTCTCTCTCCTCCCGCAGCGGTGCCACACCCAGCGGCTCAGGTCTCCCGTCCGAGAGCTGCGAGGAGTGATTTCGGAGAACCACAGACCACACACAGAAGTCAGGAGGAGGTCTGCGCCGGAGAGAGCGCACGGAACCGCATTGTACGTCTGGCTCGGTTCCCACACACTGCTCGGATTATCTCTCGCTCTTAGGCGAGGTTAGGTCACAACTTAAAAATCATGTGATGCTACTAAGTATGCAGGAAGTCATTTGGAGTGGAGGTGGGTGAGGAGGAAGGGTGCAATAGCAGTTTTGCTGCTTGCACCGTACTGTATCATTAAAAGTCTCGACGGTCCAGTTCAAAAAGTCCTTTTTATCTTAAGATGTCTGTTTTCGATCATTGACATTAAATGTCTCTCTCTGTATTTGGACATTTCCCTGCACCCACAAAAGTACTGACAAAGCAGAAGGAGTAGAAGCTGGTTCCAGATGGAGAAGAAGAACCTGCGGCAGGTAGGGCGCTCGCAAAAGCAAAGCCGAACCGCCGCCAACGCCGCCGACTCTTTTTTGCATGGCCTCTTCTCCAGGCTAGAAGCACCGTCTTCCCCGCGACCTTTCACCCCCTCATGAAACATGCATGGCGCCGCGAGCTGTGTAACAGGATGTAATGCGCATGTGTTTGTGCATACACCGTGTACAGCGAGACACATTTCCCAAAGGAGGCGGAGCTCAGCGGAGAAGCAATCAACAAGAAATCCTTCTGTGAGAGTGAGTTCTCTCAACTTTGTCATCTTCATGCAGTCCAAAAACAAGTTTGACCCCCTTTTATGGATGCCGTTTGCAATCTGCCAAACATCTTAGTTACAAAGTTTGCCTGTGAACAGAAAACGTAAACTGCAAATGTGAAATTGTAAATTGTTCCGGTTATTTTTGAAGCACAGCTGGTAACTTCTTCTCTCTGTTTTAAGCCCGTCCTATTTGATATATATATATATATGTATAAATTGTGGAGTTTACTTGACACCAATGTTGAATTCTGCGACATAAATGTGACCGTTCCAGGGGGCGTTGTCTCACATCCAGCGACTGCAGCGAGGTTCACTTCCTCCCCGCTGCTGCGCTCACTGGGTCGCAAGTCGCCAGTGTACTCGCTCCTGACCTCTGACCCGAACAGCGGACAGTGACTCCCGAGGCCGGCCCTTCTTATCAGTGAGTATCATTTACACAAATACCACAGAGTCATTAGTTGAGGAAAGAGCTGAATAGCTTCGCACAAAGGCCGAGTACTCTGTACCTTTATCCAGTTTATGTTCTCATAGTAATGATTTCATCAACTGGACCTCAGCAACAGATGTCACGGTGCACGTGCAACACTCAATGAGGCAACAGAATCAATTTTAGCACTGGTAGAGTTCCGTGTTCCACTTGTCTATCAGGCTTTTCAGAGATGTGTTTGATTGCTCCTACTTTTTGTTCCCTTTCAGGAAGCTTCTTTTCTTGTTCCAAAGGCTCCCCAGATGAAGTTGTCAAACAAATGCAATCCCCAATCAGGTGTAACTTTGTAATTCATTGTGTATATTGTGTAATTGTGTAAAGTTTTTATTCAACAAATGTGTTTGAGTTGTTATTTCACACCTCTAATCGTGCCAAATGAAGATAAATCATATATTGGCGCTACGCAGAACAAGCTTGTGACAAACATGGAAGAGGAGTGAACAATGCCGTGGCATCAACTGTTGAACATCTGCTTACACACTGAGCCTTCATGTTTCCTCTGCACTGAAACTAAAACATTACAGACAATTCTTTTTTTTGCTTCCTCTTTTTAAAGTATGTGTGTTACATAACACCTCATTGATATGGTTTCATACGTCTTTTTTAGCTCCTGATTCAGTCAGTAAACCAACTGTTTCACATAGTCTTCATCTTATCATGTGACACAAAAGCTCCCTGCTCATGTCCCGTGAGTCCTTTTAATGCACCTTTTAATCAGAAAAGTGTTTACGACACTTTGTGGGTCTGAGTTTTTGTGTACTTTTGCTCTTTTTACAGCTGAATTGCCTGAGAGACTTTTAAAGCTTGTTTGTGTCTGTGAACGGATTTCATTCTTGTCCTGAGAAATTCCTTCTTTCACAGCAGTGAAAGAGTCAAAAATAAATCCATTGTATGATGATCTCAACACTGTCGTGCTTTTTGTTTTAGCTCTGACTGTCCTGCAAATCATCTGCTGACAGGTTTGGCAGCTACTTTCATGTCTTTGTGTGTTCTCAGTTGATTCACTTTGACTGCATGACCCTTTTTAATAACATTTCCATTAGTAGAATTTAAGGGTTTGTTTGACAACGTGCTTATTTTACAATGATTGAAATATAATCTGAAGCCTAATTACAGACAATTTGTATTAATTTAGATTATATTAATACTACACATTTACTTGTGTTTGGCTCTGTTTACTTCTTCGTCTTCCTCCTCCACGTGGTCTCCAGTAGTCGTGGGAAGTGTAGCGGCTCTGTTCACGCTCAGCTCCGGGTCCAGAATGGACACCACCTCGTCGAATAACTGTAGAGAGGAAAAAGACCCCCTTTAAACGTGAGTTCGCGCCGGGTTCGGATCACACCTCCTGACGTGTCGAGCTGGCCTCGTGGTTCTGACACGTTGCAGCTTTGGTCGTCCAGACTGGTGTCGTCTCCACTCACTTGGGGGGTCATGTGTTCCCTATAGTGCGGGAACGTAGCCAGAGGACGCTGTTGGAGCTTCTTCTCCACAGCGGCCACATATTCTCTGCGAATCTGCTTTCGGGTCATCTACTTGGAGAAGCAAGCATGTTCTTTAGAAAGGCCCTTCTTAGCCTTTGGACCGGAATTAGTGGACTTCTGTTTTGGGGTGTCGTGGAAAACAACCGGCGAGACACATCCCCGGTCCCCCAATGAGAGTGACGATTCATCGAGGTTCGCTGATGAGAAACGGAAACAAGTGCCGACCGAGGAGATCCTGTTTGCTGAGGCTTTAAGATACTTGGTCTGCAACTTCTCCTTGTACCTGAAGATGAACAGAGCAACAACTTTACTGATGCCGTAAAGCGGTTTTGGATTCTTAAATAGCTGTTGAGACAATATGGATGTAAATAAGTTAAGGGTAATGATTAGAAAGTATAGGTGCACTATAGTACGAATATTGTTCTCTAAAATCTAACACAAGTGTTCTATGTTCTAGTACCATAATAACAGACACCACATATTCTTTAAATTCAAATTAGCAAAGAAACAACTGCTCCTCATTTCTTTACTCAAAATGGAGACACAGACCATTGATAGTTTCACTTACCAAGGGACAAGGGGCCTCATGTTTTTGCCTTCCATCGCTTGTTATTAATATAATTGAGTTCACTTTTTTTTTTTTTTAAAGCAGTACAAAATCTTCAGGAAAGTTCTTTTTTTCTGTGGTAATGTTGTGCAGCCGGTTGGCATCAAAGATCCAGCTCACTTCCGTCTCCATTTAGTTTACGATGGTTTGTTACTTGGTAACCGTGGCAACGTCAGAGACTCCTGTGGTGGGCTGTTGGCCTCTTTGCGACAGAGTGAAGGAAGCAAATCTCTTCGCAAATCAGTAACAAATCTCATTTAAGAAATATACATTCACCTGAAATAGACGTCTCGCCTTATATGAATGGGGGGGGGGGGGGGGGGGTTTGCCAGCCGGGCTCTCTGGGCAGGCTTAGTGCGAACTGTAAATAGACTGTACATTGCCGAGCGAGCGAGTGAGTAGTGATGATTGATTATGCTGTGTAGGATATTTATAGGATGTTTAACTTACAGCTGTTGTGTTGGTCGAGTGACAGCTGTGACGTTACAGAACAGGGCTTCGTAGCAGTCGGGGAGCTCGGCTGTTTTTAACGTTCCACTCCATGAGTCCACTCAGCAGCACACTTGTGGAGTTGAAGCTGTTAAACGGGACGTCTCCCGTCGAGCACTAGGGGGCTCTCCCTGTTAGAACATTACCAGCCCGGGTTGTGCCGGCCCGTTACCACGGCACCTTGCTGCTATGAGCTTTAGTCGCTGCTAACAGAACATCCTGAGATGTGCATCTGAAAGGATCCATTTATTAGTAGTTAGACCAGAATGTAAATAAACTAGGCAGGTGAAAGACATTTAGTATTTTACTTACTAAGTATAATCTACCAGATTAAAAGTCTCACAATTAAAAGGACGCATGCTTTGTATTTGTACATATCTGCTGTAAGTGGAAATCGGACTGCTGGTTGTGAAATTATTTTAACTAGTGATTTTAACCCTGTTCTACTTTCTTAAACCGTATAGCTATTAAGAACATATTACCTTTAACCTTCATCAAAATTGAAAAAAATTGAAGCCTTGGCTGAATAAAGCCTAAACTGTTATTTACTTGGGGCTCTGCTTGTTTATTTTTATTTGTTCTTGTTGTAAACTGATGTTTACTTGCCACGGAGCAGTACTTTACTGTAATTCTTGAAACTGCAAAGAACTGAAAGCCAACTAAAAGATTCCAGGGTAATTCCCGACAACTTCTTTTGCGTAGAAAGGGGTTTTGTTGTTGACTTGATTTAATCACACGTCACTCCCATTGGGCCTGATGAATTAGCTAATTAGCCCCGAGTTCACTCTTCGTCTGTTCAAACACCGGGGGAAACACTGCAGGGACAGAGGGACCACTGACTCCTCTCCCTCAGCACTGATGTTCCCTATTTACAGCAACAAACCAACCCAGTAAACCATTTCAATGCAGCCAGTGAACTGTCTAACGCTCCGTTTCAGTTTGTTTGTTTGTTTGTTTGTTTGCCAGTGACACAGCTGGCTCCAGAACTGGGACATTTGAATGCACGTCTGACCGCTTCAAGTGCCTGTATACTTTAAATTAAATTAGTCTTCGTAGGCCTAAAAGATCCCGACGGTTGATGGAGTCGCTAAAGTAGCAGCAGCTGTTGGTAGAACGAATAACTTCTAATTGTTGTGCTTCAGGCGAGTCTCGCGTAACAAACCATCGGCTGATGACTGTATGTGTTTTTGTACAGTCACAATCCAATGGGCGCGCCGGTGTTTCCAGCAGGATCTTGAGCGTCCGCGGGCTGTGAATGGCTGCGTTTTGTCAGTGCAGCCGTGGCCTCGCGCTGTCACAGGAGCGCGCTGACGTGACGCAGCAGCGACGCGGACCTGCAGTACGCAAATGGGCCACCTGGCCATGACAACATCGTGCCGCCGTTTCTGGGAGGAATTAACCGAATTTGAAATTGAGGGGTTGGAGCTTCAGTCACGTGACACCGGTAAAAAGTGCTTATACCCCCCCCCTCCCTTCACACACACACACACACATATACCCACATACCCACGTCAGACCGGGTGACATGCGGTGACCTCTAGAGGCCGAGTGTCACGTCAGGCGTTGTCCTTCCCCTTTTGGCTCCGCTGCAACTTCTGTTTAGTGTGTCTTCACTATGGAACGTTGCCATCGCCATTTAAGTGCTCGAAATGAGGAGGAAGACCAGCAAATGAAATTCTCTCCGAAAACATGCCTCTAAAGTTATGTTTTTGTTTTCATCTGAAATCAGAGGTACCTGCCCTTCTGGGGAATCGGCACATCCGTCCTTTTTGTCAAGTCATGATGATTCATTTGCGCCTGGATGAACTCGCGCTGTTATTTGTCCTGGAGGAGCTCCGGCTCCGTTGCCAGATACTTTTTCCCCGCTGCCACGGTCTTATCTATCTACTTCACCACAGCCAGGAAACGCCTGAAACGTTGTGTACTCACAGGTTCACCGCACCTTTCTTCCCACTTTGGAAGTGTTTCCTTCTCACGCAGCCTGATTTATAAACACTGACACACAACACCTGGGTAATTTGTCAGTATCCACCATCAGCTCTCTCAATGGTTGCACGAAGATGGCCTGACTTGGGAAAACTCCGCCCCTTTGGGAAAAGAAATACGAGAGTTTTCACCTGCGAACTGATGATATTTTATGAAATGAATCCATCAACAAATCCGCAATTACATGGATGTTACTAAGATTATTATGTCAGCCCTTTATTTGCATTCTGATTTACCCAGAGAGGTCCCAGGGAGGCGGGTTATGTTCTCGTTTATTTTTACACACGTACAATTAGAAACAACAACAGATCCACGAAAGACTTTCTAATTCTTTGGATGAGTACAATAGGAGGAAAAGAGGATAATACGCAGGAAAGGCTGTTGATCAAAGGGTTTGGCAGCACGCTGGTTTTCCAGTGAGTTTAATACCATCTTAAGAGCCTTTAGGATGTTGAGTAACAATACAACAGAGAGGATGTGCAAACCTCCCATCACCTTTCAGTACAGGATGCCATACAGGATTTGGCACGACAGGTTTTCCTATACGTACGTCTTCAGTGTCCTCAAGGTCCTGTCCACTGTGGATGGAATGTAATCGATTTGACTGACCATTATTTAAAGTTAGAGCCCCACCTGCCCTTCATTGTCATAAACTGAATTAAAAACAACATCCTAGAAATAGAAATGTAACTTATTACATCATGATTCAAGACACTTTTTTTTTTTAAAGTAATTCTGTTTTTTTCTGTCTTTCTTTGTGATTCCTTATTCTTTTTTTTCTGGTCTGTGTCTGGTTAGTTCTAGTTTAAATTATTACATATAATTAAACCACAGCTAACAATCATTATTGATCGTCCAACTTAATTTCCCAGCGCCCTTGTCAACATCTTCAAATTGATTATTTTGGCCCTACAGGAAGTCTGAACGCCAATAATATTCAGCTTTGAATGATATCAAACAGACATTAGCAGCATATTCCCACATTTGAGAAGCTAAAATAATAATAATTATGAAATTCTTGCCGTTTTTCTGTCTGTAAAATGATGACTTATCAATATTGCACAACAAGTTGTTATTTAACAGCTGCAGCTAAATAATGTAGTACATGTTTTTTACATGTTTTACAATACAGCCGAAAGTCTTTTTTCCCCCATCGGGACAAAACCCTCCACATGACTGTATTCATAATGTCTTTGCATAGTTCCCGTTCAAATTGAGCGAAGCCAAACTATGGGTTGACTTTGTCAGATAATGTTGATAATGCACAATGACCGCGTTGTTGCATAACTCTCCTCTAAAGCCTCGGGACATCGGGGGTAAACAGGGTCACCGCAACAAAACAAAAAATCATGATGCACATTTTTTTTCATGATAAATTGTTGTGGACATCAGCATGTTTCTGCCATTGCAATGTGGTGTGAAAGCAGTGGCTCTTTAAATTTCCTACATTTCCACTTGTTCTTTGCAGGAACAATGAGTCGCTGTCCCCTGTTACAAAACCCACCGGCTGAATGGTGGGAAATGAACCACACCTACACGCACAAAGGAATTCTACGGTCACTCCATCACTTAACTGCTGTTGAGTAAATAAACTAGAAAGTCAAACCTTGAGAAAGTACCATACAAGGACAAACAAACAACTTGATTGTTCTGTAAAGTAAAAGGGCCTCACAACTATCTTCACGCGCAGTTCTTGAGTACGTGAGTTACTTTCCAACACTGCAGTTTAGGAGTTCTTTCTGCCTCTGTGATCCTCTCCAAGGAGAGCAAGGAATGGATTAGCCCACAAATAAATTCTACGCTGGGTCCACTTTGTGACCCGGGTCTGCATTCATCACCTCCAGTGAAAAGGTCTTCCACTCCTCACCAGACTGCACTCCGACGTCTGCGCCTGTAGATCAGTCTGTGGCCTCACAAAGGCGGCCTCAGCCTCCAAGGCGCTGTGACTTAATGTCCGGTACCAGGCTCCACCGGGGCGCAGCCTGGGGTGGTAGACAGCGCTTACCACGCCGAGCAGTATTTACAGAAAGAGTTAATGTTGTTTCCACTGTGCTGTCATGGGGAGGGAGCAGCAGATAGGGAGGACATATGATGGAATGTGACCGGTGGAGGACTGGAGGGGGTTTCTTCACATCTTTTCCTAATCTTAAAGGCAGTTGAATGTTGTTTGTCAAGTAAAAATACGGCTCCTTCAAAATTTGAGAGATCTCCATGCAGTTGAGTTTGAACTGAAGCCTGTATAATCTGTGGTTAAAACACAGGGTGGGAAGGATTTTCTTTTTCAAAAAATAGACTTTTTCCAAACCATTATGATGAATTACAGTAGAAACTGTAACATAGAGCATAGTGTTGTAAGGCAAACTGCTGCTTTGGTGTGACACCGTGAAGTACTTATAGTATTGAAAATTTCGAAAAACATTAAACCTGCCTAACAGATAGCGCCGCTGTAGACTCTTTTTCCTCTTTCAGCGATTATCTCAATAATTTGGCAGTTGGGCGTCGGCAACTGGGCGTCTTATTTGTACAGCAGTGCGCATAACAAATAGTCCTTTCATGCATGTGTTTGCATGACGCGTGTGTATTGACGATATATACCCTCAAACAGGTTACCTGTGTTTACATTTTGCCTGCGCAAAGTATACAGCAAATCCACCCAGCAAACCTCAAACCGGATTTACTTTTGAGCTACGACTACATCCACTGTCACGTCACACTCTGCATTATCTGGATAACAACCTCAGGTCCACCCATTGAGCCACGGGTCCTCAATTAAACTTTTATTATAATTATAATCGTCGGGTGTGTCCGTCGCCGAGGCCTCCAACCAGCTGACTGTGCAGAATGTGTGACACATTCAGAGAATACCCTCTTTCCCAAACCCATGAATGGACACTTGTGTCCAAATGAAAATGCTTCGCTGTTGCTCGACGTTTGCGCTTCAGCAGCGTCTTCAAAGAGAAAACCCCAAAGCGTTGGTGCCATTTTTTTTTTTGTTTTAGGTCAAACCGCGTCGGACCACAATGAAAGATTTATGGGGACTACAAACACTTGTTTGAAATTTCTTACCCTCTTGAGAAAAGTCTCCCTGTTGTGGAATGCATGAATGCTCGCCTTATTTTCACTATGAACCCCTTTCATCACGCAGTACCTATTCACATAAATACAATCTGTAGTCATCGAATAGCTTTGTGCAGGGCCTTCAAAGCTGGGTGTCTTCAGCCTCCAACCAAAAAAAAAAGAATCTGTGTCGCTCTGCTGACCAAACATAAAAAGAGCCCATTACAAAGGTTGAACTGATTTACCCCTCTTCACCCTCCCACCCTTTCTTTTGGCAGAAACAATGTTGCTGCATTACTTGACTGTTATCCTTCCCCCCCCTAATGATTTTCTTTAGCATTTTGTACTTCTCTTGTTTGAACAGATGCCGGCCCCCTCCTGCAAACCCCCGTCCTGTGGGATCGCAAAAAGGCTTTGACACAATGAGGTACGACTCAAATGCATCACTGCTGAAAGTCCAGCCCAGTGAGTTCCTTCCATTGAGCCACATCAAACCGTACGACGTATATAACTTCCTGAGGAATATTTGTAGTCTTTTGTTCTACTTTATTTATGAATGGATTTTGAAAGAGGTAGCTGCATGAACTTGCTCACCCTCAAGTAGTGTTTTATAGCGGCGACGCATGCTAACATGTTGACCACCAACAGAACCCCCAAAAAAGACTCATCACTGAGTTTGGTGAAATTCTGCGAGAAACTGATTGAACGACAGATTCATCCAGCCTCCTTTTTTTTTACTTCTAATCTGAACCGACGTCGCGTCCACTGGAATTCTGGGTAAAAGCTCTGAGATAAGCAGCTGGTGTTGTCTGTAAACATTGTGGGTGGTGGATCTCAATTCCTCGTGTCCCGTTTCAGCCTTAAACAGGTTTCATGCTTTGGAGTGCTGAGGAATCTGTAGAGCTCTGGAGAAACGTCCCCTTTGGGGGGGACGTCAAAACTTGATTGTGTTTAACGCCATTTCTGGTTGCACATTCACGAGCTCAGTGTTGTGAATATTATATTAAAGGTGTGGCGCCTTCTTAAAAGATATTGACATGCTGTAATGTTTTCCTATTTGAAGGAATCTGGTTTGAATGTAATGCTTTTGCCACAACCACGGGGAGGAAGGTACCTCCGTACTAGTGTTACATCTGCTGCTGAGACCAAATCATAGTTTTAAAAAATTGCTTTGATCAAAAGATCGATATTCCCCCGGCTCCCAGCTCTGAGAAAACTGTCCAACCAGCAGCCTTGTACAGATGCATCTTTGCTGCGCTGGAAAGAATTGATTTCTTGGAATTTAGCTGCAAAAAGTCAACGTCATTGCTGTTTTTTTCTTCTGCATGTCACATTGAGAATCTAGACCACCACCATGACCAATTATGACATCTTTACCAATGAGGAACTGCTTTCACCAAAGCCGGATGGCACATGGTCCGAGTTATGCACACGCTACACTGTGGACTCACAACACACATTCACAGTTGCATTGGACATGGTGACTGCACACAGATGGATTATCGCCCCCCTGCAGGTGCCGAGAAGCGAGACGGCCATGTTTGTGGTTGTCACGCTTCTCCGGCGGCGGTGACATTTGGCAGGTTAAAAACAGCCTATGGATGCAGGTGCTGCAAGCAGACTCAGCGCTCAGCCAACTGCTTTGTTAATTCTGCTGTATTTTGAATGTGAAGCGCTGAACAGAATGACGTGGCATCACCTTTTTACACCTCGGCCCTCTACCAGTTTGAACGGCGCAGATAAAAGACAGAAAGTCTTTATAGGGCTGAGAAAAACCTGTAATGAAACGTACGCTTTCCAGCTTTGATATCAGGGCAAGAAATTAGCCGATGCTGTCTAGGTGGAAGATATTCAATATTCTAAGTGATTTTTGACATTCACTTCATCCTGTTTGTAAAATTGCATGACATGTTGTTTGTTCTTTGACTCTAAACATATTATAGTATATTTTACTCCTTGTGTAGATTTTTGTGTGTGTCCCTTAACACTTTGTCTCTCGGTTCATCTAAATCCTGTCAACTCCACTGCTCAACGTTCCCTCCGCGAAGAGGCCCCTAGCTGCTCTTATTTGCCTGTGATTTATGTGTATTTCATATTTAGAGGTAGTTCTCCCCGCGATGACCGTAATGCAGACCATTTATCCTCCATCAACTTTTTTTTTGTGTGTTTTTTTTTTGTACCGTTATTCCTCCTCAGCATCATGCCTCCTTAAAGCCGAGCCTCCTCTCTCCGTCCGTCGGCCGAGAGCTTCGCGGCGTCGCAATCCCCTTTAACGGGAGCCCCGCCCCCAACATCAGCCGATCACGTTCTCGATCGAACTCGCCAGTATCCCACCAATCGGCGGGCGCAGGGGGGGCGTGCCTCTCGGTGGTCCGTGAGGCCGCAGCCAATGAGAGCCCCCGCCATCGGGACAAAGACCTCGCGTCAGCGCTCGTGGGTTTGCTTGAAAGAGGCATTATTCACGGCCACGCTGGGTTTATTAAAGGGGAATGCGGGTATTTTAAAAAACGGGGAGGAAAAAAAAAAGAAAAGAAGTAACGGATCTCCCCAATCCTCACCACCGGGGAGTGATGCACGATGGAATGTCACGGCCGCAAAAGTTTGCAGCTATTCATTAAAAATTTAGAGAGACGTTTTCGATCGTTTCCTGCACATTTGCATCAAAACACCCCCGTGGAGTCTCACGGAGAGTCGCCCGCGGGAATACTACAGCGTATAATCCCGAGCACGCTGCGGCCCATTCATTCATAATCCTCCGGCATGTTCACACCCGCCGCTTATTTGCGACGGGATCACGCCTTTAAATGATCGCTGCGACAAAAGGCGGTTTAAAGTTAATAGCGACGAATATATTGCGCTCGAGGGCACCAAAAATAACAATTAAAAGCTATTTCCGCTTTTTTTTGTTTTGAGTTCATATACCGCGTTTTTTTTTAATTGATTTGTTTTTATTTTATTAGAACGGTGACATCTTCCCTCGTGAAATAAAAACAAAAACATCCCATGCACAAACCCACCGGGCGGCCTCCCACAGCGCCGCTTTTTGCGCCTGACCGGGTTCATTATTGCGCAGAGAGGAAGGGGAGGAGGAGGAGGAGGAGGCACAGCTCTTCTTCTACGATGCTCTCAGCGCTGCCGATTCATTTCAACGTCGCCTGCGAGCCGCTCACTCCCCCCTCTCTCCCCTTTCGGGCTCAGGCGTCCTCTTTCACATTTCGATGATAAAGTGCCATCCTTTTTCGTTTTTTTACCCCCCCCTTTTCCTTTTGATCGTTTCGTTTTAGCCTCGCCGGGAAGAGCCGAAGGTTAAACCCGCCCTGCGAGCATCTGCCGCCCCGGAGACAAACGCCGGATCCGGGTCTCTCTCGATCCCGCACATCGCCCGAACGAATTTCTCGAGGAGGGGGAGGAGGAAGTTATCATCGACTTCAGTGAAGTTGTTTATTGAATATCTTCCCCGGAGAGGACGCCTCATCCACCGGGCATCATGACTCGCAGGTCCTGTTGCATTTACGCCACCGGCATCGTGTGCGCTCACCTCCTGATCGTGGGGATCGCCCTGGTCGTGGCTCAAGTCTTCCAAACAATGATCCACAGCCGCTTAAAAAAGGTGAGCCGGTAGTCTCTTTTTTTTTTTTTTTTTTTCATTCCTTCACAACAACCGTGTGTAATGCTTTCGCACTTGTTCCATCTGTCACCCCGGAGCGCGTCATCTGCAGTGGTCAATCATGCGCATTCAGCATCCCGTCGAATAGGCTGCATGCAGGGTCACAAGATCGTCCACGGGATACATTGTCTAAATTCTTTTCTTTTCTTTTCTTTTGTTTTTGCCGTTTGAGTGAGAAATAATTCGCATTTTCTCGCTGCGTTCTGCAGCTTCAGCTCAGCAGGATGACCCCCCCCCCCCCTCGTCCCCCCGCCCACCTTCACGGGTCCGCAGGATCCCAGCGAGTCTGTGCAGCGTCCCATTGCATGATTGTGCAGCTTCGTTTTTTGTTTTTTTAATGAATATTGCGTTAATGCATGGCGATTAAATAACATCGGACGTGGCATGCAGCTCTTTAAAAAAATACAAATGCTTTGCTTCAGGTAGGAATGCCCCTAAACTCCCACTGTCAGAGGTGAGTTTATCATGACCTTACACCCCCCCCCACCCCCCACCCATTTCATCGCAGGAATGAAAGGTCCTTTTTAGTTGATGTAGAAATGGGGGGAAAAACATGATTTAGTCTGACAGACTTAATACGCTGACTTCTTATTAGTGTTGACTCTTTTGGTTGTAGCAGTGGAACACGGTGGGTTGTGGGTTGTGGGGGGGTAATGGGGGAAGGGCGTGTTGGGTGAGTGCACTGGGAGTCTTTGACTTGTGTGAAAGTTTTACATCCAGAGGAGGATGAGAGGCAGAAATCCAGCCTTCTGTTGGATAAACCCCTCGATCTCTCTCTCACACACACACACACACACACACACACACACACACACACACACACTGGCATCAATTCGACTGACACGTCCTTGCATTTCTTAACTGAGAGGATTAAATGTTTGAGAATTAAGTATGTGTGTGTGTGTGTGTGTGTGTGTGTGTGTGTGTGTGTGTGTGTGTGCGCAAAACACTGCTGATTTAAAAAAAAAAAAGAAAAGACACTTTCATTTCCAACACAGGTCTTTTTTTAAAATCCTCACTGCTTCAAAAGTCAGTCAGAGCTCATTCAATTCCTTCCCAGCCTTGAGACAAGTTCTGTTGGTGGGTAAACGCGCACACACAGGGGACAATTTTGGGAACTCGTTGACTTTTTGTGTCGTGATTCACGTTCATGTTGATGTTCTAATGAAAAGTTGTTGTGTAGTTTTTATTCTTGACGTGCGCCGGACTCCAAGTTGTGTAGAAGGGTGTTGCGACTGGTGGACTTGCACGTCCGAGTGACTGGGGGGGCCCCCTCGGTTCATGGGTGGTGGGGTGGGGCCCTCGGTTCATGGGTGGGGCTGGTGGGGTCGTGGGCAGCTGGCACTCTATCCCACTCTGCTTTTTTTAGGATCTCTCTCATTCCCCCCTTTCACGCCACAATTTGTTTCCAGTTTCAGATGTCTTCGCCTCGCTGTCGCTCCCCTCTGGGTTTTAAGGAGGAAAAAGAAAGCTCACACACAATATTGTCCAATTTGGAAATTCCAAAACGCCCCCCTCCCTGACACTGTCCATAGTTAAATTTAGGGCGCGGTGGGGCTCATTTTTGTCTCATTCTAAATCACGCCAGCCACCCAGGGGACCCAATTTAAAGGAGTTAGTCTAAGTTCATCAACGGGGGGGGGGGGGGGGCACATCGTTCTGATGCGGCTGCAGCTTACACGAAATGACAGCGCGGCTAATCCCTCCGTCCCTCCCAAAAAACCGACCCAATGTCCCGTTTGCATGTGTGTCTCTGTAGCAGCGATGCAGGGGAGTTGTTTGGGGAAAGTTGCCTCCAGGGTGCAGAATCTCTCTCCCTCCCTGTTTGTGCGGAGCGAGGAATTTCAAGGACTTCTTGGCCTGCAGGGCGTGATTTTGTGCCTGCGAGCCACCTTTGTTGCCTCTTGTTGTTCAGCCCAAGTCGGCCTGCCCCGACACGGAAACCAGAGGAGCTAAACGCACCCACGCGTGCCGCTCCTCTCGGGCCTGCTCGGGGGGGGGGGGGAGGCTTTTGGAGGTGGTTTGACTGATTAAAGAGTTGAAGGAACGAGGGAGGTCACTTTTGACAACCGTTTCCCGGCTTTGAGTGCCCCCCTGTTTACCCCTTTTCCCCCTGTGCAGTTAAAAGCCGGATCTGGTCCCAGCACGCGTCCGCTGGGCCCCGCCGGGGTTTGAGTCCCTGATCCGCTGACGAAAGGACAACACTTTAGTTCGATTGCACTGACGAAACCATTCCACTTTGTTTTTCTGTTCGTAATAGATCAAGGTTTTTTTTGGGGGGGGGGTGCTGAGCGATAAATGATGTTCACATAACTATTGAAGGCCTTTTGAAGGACCTTTGTTCAAGGTGCGCAAACAAAAGGCTTCATGTCAGGCTGCGCACACACACACACACACACACACACACACACACACAATGCTGCAGGCAGACATGTTTTTAAAGTCAAACGTTTTCATTTTGTCGGTGAAATGTGGCTTCGTTGGCACGTTGTTTTCATGTGATTGTCATGCGCCTCCGTGGCCTTACCTGGTTTCCCTTCACGCCTTAATCAGGACACCGAATAAGAGATGCTGGAGACTCGGGAGAATCCTTCCGCTTAAATACCTCAAAGTCCATATTTTGCATCCAGCGACGCAGCATTGACGTCACCTAAGCTGGGTTGAATGCGCCATGTCACATCAGTGATTCTGTAATTTTTGATATGTGAATAAAACAACAGACGTGCAATGAAAGCTCATGCTGAGCACGGCGCGGTTGATTCATCCAAGCAGAGAATCCTCTTCAACGTGAACATTTGCTGCTTTTTCTGTTTCATATCAACGTAAACTTAATATCTGGTATTTGGCCTGTTTTTACAAAAGCTGTTTACAAAAGAGAAAAGTCAGAATTTTACTTTTATCTCTCCCTCAGACTATCAGAGCAGATATTCATCTTCAACCGCTCCAACAAAGCTGATGCAAATGATTCTATAGAACAAACCCTGTTTGAAGTTAGGAAGTCGAAACCCAAGCAGGAAGTGCCGGCCACACCTTTTAAAACTATATTTTCACAACGGGCGTCCGTTTGCAGAAAACAATGTAAAGCCTCTCAAGTGCGCCTGGGTAATTTATCCTCTCCCCAGGGGTTTAAAAATACACCTCAAACGAAGAATAGAAGCGGCGTGCTGGTTCCCGTGGGTAATCGACGCGCTGGGAGCTCCGAGGGAGACGTTGTTCACTCTGTGCTTTCACGTTGAGACTTTAGGCCCACGAAGGTTTCTTCTGAATGACTAAAACCATTATTCTTTTTTTGCTTTTCTCCACAACTCATTACCTTCAAAACATCTGTGAGGCCATCCCCTCTTTGTGAAGCGTGAACACACACCTGACATCCAGCCTGTAGTTCGATGGCGTCCGCTGCGTTTTGTTATTGCCACATGTTGCTGTGCTGTTTTTGCCGACTAGTCGCCCACAGCGGGCGCCTTGCCTTGCTGCGGTCAGCGCCGGGGTGCAGTATTTGCTAAAGTTTTCTGCCATCGAGTACTTTTCTCGGCTTCCCCTTTTTTGGGTGTGTGTTTTTTTGGCCCATGCGCGAGCTGCCTGCAGAGTGCCGTGTGTGCTGCTCAGACGCTTCTCACCCGCAGCAGTGACGAGCTTTGAAAACGCCCAAATGCAACAAAAAAAAAAACTTTTGCTCTTGCTCAATCTTAATGTTTTGCTTTTGTTTTGTTTTTATAGGAAATTACCCTGACCGAGAATAGCCAAATGTTTGAAGGATGGAAGAATCCACCTCCACCCGTTTATATGGAGTATTACTTCTTCAACGTCACCAATCCAGAGGTGTTCTTGGCGGGTGGGAAGGCAGCTGTTAAACAGATCGGACCATATACTTACAGGTACCCCCCCCCCCCCCCCCCCCCCCCTCCCCGATGTGCTCCTAAAAGTCTCACATCTGGTCATTGTGTAATCATTGTGTTACTGCTGTGTGTTTGGGGTTTTTTAAAAATCAAAACAAAAGACATCTGGACTAACTGCCTTACGCACAACAGGGAATACCGGCCGCGGGTGAACATCACCTTCCTGGAGAACGGAACCAAGCTTTACGCCCTCAACCCCAAAACCTTTGTGTTTGTGCCGGAGAAGTCCGCTGGCAACCCCGAGGTCGACCTGATCAGGACCGTGAACATCCCGTTTGTGGTGAGACGCTGCGCCTGGACAGGATAATGTGTGTTGTTATGACTCAGGGCGGCCAGCGATCACATCCCCTTCGGTTGGCACGTCTGTCTGAGTGTTGTTCCATAACAAATTCCAGGCCATTGTCCTCTTCGTTTTATTGTGTCATTCTGTGTCCAACGTACGAACTGAGGTCATTTTCAGGCAAAGAGGGACAGGCCTCGTGAACTGAAACTTTTGCACTTTTTTTACCGTGAGATTTGGCCCATCTTTCACTTCCCTGACTTGCTTTTTGTTTTGTTTTGCGATTCTTCGTCCTTAGGCGATCATGAACGAGCTGAACTCCTACTCCTTCTTCCTGCGAACTGCGGTTTCCATGTACTTGAAGAGCCTGGGCATCGAGGTGTTCATGACCCGCACGGTCCACGAGGTCCTGTGGGGCTTCAAAGACCCTGTTCTCACAAAGGTCCACTCCTTGAAGCCCGAGGTGGACGAATACTTTGGGCTGATGTGGAAGGTACGTTTTACTTTCCCGGGTGTACTTTGAGCGGCGAGCTTGACGTTATTGTAGTTCAAAACCCTTTAAAGAAAAAAAGCGCGTCGCCTGCTGATTGTCAGGGGGTTTCTTGAGAGGACAGACGGCCGTAAGAGAAGTGAGATCGGTCACATGCTGACGAAAGAGGCTTGGACTTCCTATCGATAGAGCAGCGTCTGCAGCTCGACGGGAGCCTTGTGATCCTGAGCGCAGCATTTATTCATTTATGACAAAACAAGCAATTTAAAGACAATGAAAGTCGAATGTAGAAGTCAACAATTCGTATTTTTCACCATTATTCAATTAAATGTTAAATTAAATGTTCTCTTCTAATTGCTTCCAAATGCCTTGCTGTGTTGGGTGATAAGGGTCAAGAATCCAAACGGCGTTTCCTTCTCAATCCCGCCCTTGAACACAAGCTGTATCCATGTTGTTCGTCCTAGCAGCTTTCTCTAAACCTGGTCTTTGTTTCATTCAGAAAAATGGCACCCATGAAGGCGAATTTGTGTTCCACACCGGGGAGGAGAACTACCTGGACTACGGCAAGATCGACACTTGGAACGGCTTGAGGTACATGCGTCTTCATGTCGGGCACATTTCCTGCTTTCCTCAATGATGGCATAAGCTCCCTCTTGTTGGCACGTGGCTTCCACTCCCCCCCCCCAAGCACGATATTCACATTTAACAGTAATTACTGACCCCCACCCAATCCCACGATAAAAATACACCAGTGTTGTAAGAATGACAAGTAAAAGTACTACTCATTCTGCAGGAAACACATTTGTTGAGATGATTCATTTCTACGCTCTGCTTCTTTTGGTCATTTGAACTTTCTTGAAGTGGAAATTCCTCAACTTGGTATCGACACTTACGGTACATTTAATATGTGCAGTACTGGGGTGTGGCTGCAAGTAAAGGCGTTCACTAATATCGCCAGTTGTCCTCTGACTCAATAGGAAGATGTCGTGGTGGTCTTCAAATCAGAGCAACATGATCAACGGCACGGACGGCGCCGTCTTCCACCCGCTGATCAACCGGAACGAGCTGCTCTACATCTTCGCTGCAGATCTCTGCAGGTATGCACGCGCCGCTCATGTGGTCGTTAATGTGTTTACAGTGGAAGCGCTGCGGTCGGGCGAGGACCACAACGCCCCGGAAACTGGATCAACCGAGTCTCTCTCTCACACACACACACACACACACACAATATTGTTATGAGCCCACTGATAAGGGACCCGAGTCGTGGTTGTTACAATCCCTGATGATATTACAACGCCTGATAAGGGTGTCCATGAACTCCAAACGCATGCGGCCATACTTCATAGATGCTTTGAGGAATGACTTGGAAGTGATCATCTTCGTGCCACATTTCCTTGTGTAGTCGGCACGCAACGTTTCCTTCTTGTTAGCTCTAAATTTAGACTTCCTGACAGGACTTTGTGCGTAGATCTAAAAAACACGAAAATAGTCTGTGAGCTGCATTTTCTTTCTTTTTTCCCCTCAGGTCCATCCATCTAGGCTATGTTAAAGACGTCGAGGTGAAAGGCATCCAGGCGTACCGCTTCGCCCCCCCCAACGACGTTCTCATGAACCCCAAAGAGAACCCCACCAACGCGGGCTTCTGCGTGCCGGCGGGGGACTGCCTCGGCACCGGGGTGCTCAAAGTCAGCGTCTGTCGAGAAGGTGAAGGACTGCATCCCCCCCCCCCCCCCCCCCCACCCCCACCCTGCGGTGCCAGAGAGTCTGACCCAGTTACACCCACCCCCCCCCCCCCAAAAAATCTCCTTTCCGTCCCCAGCCATCTCCCCCCTGCCTGGTATCTGACATTCCAGCAGTTTGAACCAGATTTTTACTCAGCGCGCGGTTCAATGATTAACCGGGCCGCCTGTGTGTGTGGAGGCCATTCAAGTGCTTTATGGTGGTCATTGACTGGAGTGCGATGGCTCTGATAAGGCGGGACGCACGAGGACGGACAAAGTATTCTCACCACAGATGCACTGCTGGAACACTCGCCGTGTTTGTACAATTAACCGGCAAATGAGGTTTAATTTGATTCCAGCTTACAAAGTCCTTGTGGCAGAAACCAATTTAATACTTGTATGAGTTGATTCGTGGGCTAAAACCTGCGTCCGCGCATGAGGCAAATGCGTCCGATTGGAGAACTTTGGCTCTCATTGGATGCCTCACAAATCACAGCCAAGCCCGGTTGTCACGTGCAAAGTAATGTACAGTTTAGTTCTAAATGCAAAAGGTAACTCTGCGTAATACCATCCGGATCTATGCTTATAAAATGGTGTCTGTTTTAGCAGCAGTATTTTTAAACCTGAATCCAGTGTAGTTTCAACCTGAGAATAGCATTCGGACTGTTTGTATTTGGGAATGTAGGTTTAAAGAAACAATTGATCAAATTAAAACCACTCCATATGTACGAAAGGCAGAAATGGTGTTAAATGCTGCGGGAACATTTCTT
Organism: Gasterosteus aculeatus; assembly: GCF_964276395.1. Taxonomy (NCBI): domain Eukaryota; kingdom Metazoa; phylum Chordata; class Actinopteri; order Perciformes; family Gasterosteidae; genus Gasterosteus; species Gasterosteus aculeatus. The sequence continues at coordinate 19,256,760 of NC_135701.1, read as the reverse complement.
TAGGGTCACACACACACACACACACACACACACTATCTGCTGCACCTTCTTTTGGAACACTCATCATGTTTGATTGCAACACTCATGTGTGTCTCCATTGCTTCCCCCCCCCCCCCCAGGTGCTCCCATCGTGGTGTCTTTCCCCCACTTCTATCAAGCAGACCCCAAGTACATCAACGCCGTTGAGGGGCTGAGCCCCAACAAGGAGGAGCACGAGACGTACCTCGACCTGCAGCCGGTACGACCAACGCCCCATTCCCCCCCCCGACCGGTTACAGAGGAAGCTGCGCTCAACCTTGCTGGTTAATGACCGCCGTTATCTAAATGACGGGAGTTGTAGCGATCACTGTGTGTCTGGTGTGATTCATGTACAGACGACAGGAAGCAGTTGTTGATCCGTATTTACTACAGTCGTGTCCTGCAGTTATCTGCTTGACGTTTCGTGTGAACAGCAATAACAACAACAACAACAACAACGCATACTGAGGAGGGGAACGTGAGATGGGGAAACGAAGGGTTAATAGTTGAGTTCTCCTTCCCGGATTTGAGGAGCCGCTCTGAGACGTCTTTGTGCTGCTGTGTGTTTCAGACCACTGGCGTCCCCATCCGGGCCTGCAAGAGGGCTCAGCTCAATATCATCCTGAAACGAGTCCAAGGCTTCCCGTAAGTCGCGCTTTGTCAAACTTTGACCCACTTTGCTGTTGCCACACCGATGTCCTCATTTCGGGCCGCATGTCGAGCCAGATGTCCTCCCCCCCCCCGCCCCCCGCCCCCCGACTTCAGTCTCACTTTTTTTTTTGTCGTTTCAGCATAACCAAGTTAATCAACGAGACCATTTTCCCCATCATGTTCGTCAATGAGGTGAGGATTTATTTCGACACAACCCCGTTCTCGTAAAAAAACCCGTAAGCGGCTCAAAAATCAATGCTTCCCCCCTCCCCCCCGACTGTAGACGGCGACCATTGACGACGATTCTGCATCCCAGATGAGGACGATGCTCCTCATCGTGACTCTCGTGTCTAACTTCCCTCTGCTCATCGTGGGCATGGGAATCATCCTGCTGCTGGTGCTCGTCGTCTTGTTCTGCCGAAACCGCCAGAAGAAGGTACAACCCCCCCCCCCCTCTCATTTATAGCTGTCGACTGCACTGTAGCATTAATCTGTGTGTGTGTGCGTGTGCGGTAGACACTGACCACATTGTAAATCATTTAGTGGGAATGTCACAGAAGATGCTGAGTTTTTGTGGAAGTGGGATTTTGCACGGTTAGGATGTTTCTTCACTGAGCTGCGGCAGGTTTAACCCCAAACTTTGCATGTTAACTAACACGCTGCACGCATCCTGAATGATCTGGTTTTTCCCTAAATTTCGGGTTGATATGGTGCTTATGTTTTTTTTTTCTTCCTTTTTTTTGAAATTTTTTTTTTATCAGGTGATGCCTCTTTGTATTCAGGGTCCCAGTTCTTTAACAGTCAGTGTAGCTACGAGCTAGCTTAGCACGACTCAGCGTTGAATTGGAAAACCCGGGAGAATAATGTGCCGCACACTTTCACCGCTCTTATCTGCGCTGGCGACTGTTGATTTGAACCCTGACCGTCGCCTTCGTGGGATTACTGTCGTTAAGGTCATTCACTGTCCAAACAGTCGCCCGCAATATGGGAACATATTTAATGGTTAATAATGTGGAAGATGTTTCACTTTGTTTAATCGAGAGTTGGAGGAAAGAATTGATGTTAAACTCATGCCAGTGTGTTAAATGTTTGATTTGAGACTGGAAACGCGTCAGCTTCCTTTAGCTCCGGCTTTTAGCCTGATAAATTGTTGATGTTAGACTTAGATTTATACATTTATACTGTCAGTGAGCTTTTGAACAGAGCCTGTTTCCAGTCTCTAAAGTAGACTCCGTTAACTACTGAAGCGACGCATTCCACACACGGACATGAGTGGTATCAATTTCCGCATCCAAATACTTGGTGAAGTATTTACAGAAATGCCAAACCGTATCTTTAGCATTCACTGCACTTAGACCGCAAGCTTAGAATTGAGAGGGTGTTTTTAAAAAAAATGCGTAATTGCAATGTGAAGTGTATTAACCATGTTCTAATTTCAATTTTCTGTAACTCCCCCTTTTTTCTGTTTCTGTTTTAGAATGAAGTAAAACGTATTGATTTTACTGAAGCTTTTCATTCTTTTACTGTAAGTCTTAATTTTTGCCTTGTTTGCTATTCCTCTTTTTTTAATTTACACATCATTCATTATAATTTTTAATTTATGGGACATGATATTGTTTTGAGTGTAATTGCTTTGTCAGTGGAAGTTAATGCTTTTTGTGGGAGTGGTTGTTGTGAACATATATATTTATTCACACAGACAAACATGATGTACTGTGCACATTTCACTCACACATTTATTCCCATTTTTAGTATAAATATTTGGGCGTCCGGCCACTTTGACGGTTTGCACTGACGGTTCTCCCTCTGTTCTCCTGCTCAGACGGTCAAAGACGACACGGCCTACACTCAGGTCAGCGACAAACCCGACGAGCCGTCAGCCAACCAGCCGACGAGGAACGGCTCCTACATCGCCATGTCTCCAGTGGAGGCCCAGAAGTGTTGATCGAGGACCCCCCCTACCCCCACCCCGACCCCACCCCCTCCAGAGTGTGGGGCTCAGGAAAGGGGCCCGAGGGAGCAGCACAGGGGTGTCAGATGTGCATACACAGCGGGCTAATTTAGTACTTTTTTTCCAGGGGGATAGGGGGAGGGGCGGGACACAAACCCCTGTAAATGTTTAGTCAAACAAAAACAATGCTGCTCTCACTGAGCCCTCTTACGGCCTCCGCTATACCTGCTGAGCATGGCCCTCACTGCCTGCCGTACCGCAAAACAAACTCCCACACTCTCATTCCTCCTTTTCCACGCCGGTCGGCCTTAAGGGACCCCGGGGGGCGCGCGGCGCGTGCCGGGCGGGCCCTTTTTTATTTCCATAATTCCTCCCGAGGGAGCGCGTAGAAAAGGTGTCTCTGGGGGCGACGATCCTCCCAGCAGGCTGACGTCGCGCCGAGAGGGTTTTAGTATTAAGCAGAACAACCGCGGGCGGCGTCACTGACGGGTTCCACGCTTCTTTCCTCTCCGTCAGGGGAGAACGTGTGTTTTTTTTTTTTTTTTTTTAAAAGCCCCCTTCAACCGAATGCTTAGGACAGAACTCTGAGCTCCTTCGCTTGGAGCGTAACGTGTTTCTTATGCTAATAAAAACTGGACTTGGCACACCCTTTTTTTTTTTTTTTTTTTTGTAGAAACAAAGAAAAAATAAATTTAAAAAAAGAGTGTAGAGGAAAAAAAACACTGAGCCGAACTATTTATAGCATTTGTCTTTTTGTCCCCTTACGGTGAATCATTGCACCCAATCACCGCCACCCCCTCCCAATCCCTCCAGAACACTAGTTAAACCAATATTCAGCGGAATTTCCAAGTCCTCATCGGTGAAGGTGATGGCTGTTTCAGCCATGACGTCACTAAAGATGCCACCAGTAGCTTGCTAGAGTTGCTCCTTTTTTGCGCTCGGCTTCTTCACACCTTCAAAAAGACGCCCACGGAACTTCCAAGGGAGGCTTGAACCTGCTTTCTGCCTTACAATGGTTCAGCGCGTTCCTGCATTGTGAAGATGAGCTGGAAACGTCTCCATGTGTTATTGTACATGTGTAAAAGGGGAACCAATACGATACCTCTGACCGAAATCCAGCAAACAGTCGTTCTCGGTGTGCTGAAAGACACTAACTTTGCGACGGTGTCGACCGCTCCTGCACGTCTACACTTATTAGATAAAGCACAATTTGGCTTGCGTAAAGCAGTCCTCTCACAACTACCAGGTTTTTTTTTCCTTTTTTTCCCCCCTACTATATATATTTACAGCTGATTGGTCAAAGACACTGTCAAAAGTGCCATGAATATATATATATGTTAAAAAAAAAGAAGGCGTGATCTTTGGCGGCTTTGATGGAGCCGCCGTGCTGTCATCGGTTTGCCGAGGAGCTGGAGGCATTCGGGCAAAAACGCAGCACTTGAATCACTGTTTTGTCTTTTTATGTTTCGTGTCTTCTCATTTTTCTGTCCACCGCACGCCTCGCCAAGTCAAACCCAGTGGTAGTCGCTAATGGCAAGTGAATTCAAGGCCATAATCCTGTCATCGTGGAAATATTCCCTGCACTTTGCCTGGAAATTGTGCCCTGTGTGTTTTTCCTTGTCGTTTGTCTCGTTAGTTTAATGCAGGTGGTCCATACGTTCAATACATTTCAATGGTTTGTTGCTATCGAGTGTGAAGGATGTTGATGTGAACACGCATCCATGCCTCTGTTACTTGCTTTTCAGCACATGGAGTGTCTTCTTTTGATATACTTTTTGTATTTTGTTATTTGCTGCTGCTGCTAAAAAAAAAAAAAAAAAGGCCATAACCTAATGGACTTGTATTTGTACATATGTGCTCGTATCCTGTTCCAGGTTGACCCACAGAGGTTTTCTGTGTTGCCAACCCCCCCTTTTTGACAACTGAGCACAAGATACAAAACATTAAACTTGCTTCCATTTATTGGAATTAGCAGCTAGTTTATCACGAGCAACACTTTTTGTAAATGTATCTCACTTAACACACTCGTTCCTCTTCTTAGCTGACCGTGACCATATCCCTGGTGTGGAAGTAAGAAATCATTGTAGGAGTACTAAGCTTAAAGAGGGCGGATCGCTTTGTCTGAGATCGGTGATAGAGGTCGGATTCCGGGTTCGTTTAACACTGGTGGAGACGTTCAAGTGTTCCATTAAGGTTGAATCACTTCACTAAAGGCCTTTTTATTCCACCTACATGGAAGCAAGCACCGCCTTGTGCAAACTCACAGTACATCGTTATCAACCTTTTTAAAAAAAGAAGAAAAAAAACGACCTGTAGAGACCTTAATCCCGGGAGTTGTGTGTGTGTGGTGCCGTGCTTGCACAGCGTCTTTTCAAACACGCACACCCGGGTCATCCACTGTCTGACCTCTACTGCACCGACCTTTGGGTCCAATCCTTGCTTGACCAAAGATAACCTAATAGATCTGCCCCGGCGCCGAGTTTACTCTCCTGTCATAACGCTCGTACCACAAAACCACCGGCCAACACATTTCTTTTCCTTTTTTATTGTGCAACCTTTAAGTATTTTCAGCGGTGTTGTGTGAGCGTTAACATGTGTCCATGTGCCTTTTCTACAATAAGGCAAGAAAACAGAAGAAATTTCACAAGTTGGATTGATGGGTATTGCCGTTTTTTTTTTTTGTTGTTTTTTTTTGTCCACCAGGAGCAAAGAAAAGTACTTGATGCTCTTTGTGAGCTGATGTCAGTATTATATAAGACAAAGCAATACGGCGTTGTGTAAAACTAATCGATTTGTAAGGGGCCACACAATATTTATGTATCTTTTCTTTAACTCAAGCATTTCTTGTTTCCTTTTTATTTAGTTTTTTTCTTTAATGGTTCTATTACTTTTCATTACTGATTTCATTTTTTTTTCAACACTGAAAATACAAAAAGTGTTAAAGATGGACCAGTATGTGGCAGTGTGAGCTGTCCAGAGACCTGTTAACTGTCTGTAAGCGTGTTCATGAATGGTTTAAGATTTGGGTGTCTGAGAACTTGTGTGAGTGAATTTGTTTGTGGAGCTCAAGCACCACATCTGTCGAACCGAAGTGGTTTTTTTTACTGGAAGGCTGATTATCTCGATGACTGAGTAAAGTAACACATTGATGCTGTGTAAACCTAATCTAGATGAATGAAGCCCTCCTTCAGGGATGAGCACTAGTGCCATACCATCCTTTATTATTGTTTCCCTCTCTGTTGTAACAACTGCATCTGCCCAGTTTGATGTTTTGAAGTCACTAACAGACGTCTCCTCTTGATATTTCTTATTTGTTTTGCTGCTGAAAATGACAATCCTTGTCATGTGCGGTGCAAAACGAATAATAAGTAATATCCATTTTTAGTTTTGATAATTTACACTGCACAGATGTTTCTACAGTGCTTTTGTAAACATTTATAGTGTATTTGCAAAAAAATAAAAGCTGCACTTGAGTGCAAAAGGTCACAGTCGTCTGCTGTCTTTTGATTAACGGTCATGAGATTAATAGGTTTGGTTTGGTAGGTTTGTATGAACGTAGTAGGTTTCAGTTTGTAAGCAACTAAACTCATTATTTGGAGTTTAATGGCTCCTGAATACCTTTTGGCAAACTAAATACTCAATTCCAAGCATTTAAATATTTTAAAACCATCTAAATGATCTATTTTTACCACCTTGAGTGAAGTTGAATTTACTTCTAGTTGCACGGTTAAAAGTCAGGGTTTAGCTTATTTCACTTATTTTGTATTGCTGCCACTTTCATATTGTTCAATCAAAATAAGGCTACATCTTTAAAGCTTAGCGTAGCATCAAAGGACACTAAACTATTATGACTCAACTATTAGCATTAGCGAAGCCACGCTCGCAGTTTTAGCTTTATTTCCATGCTACGCTGAACCTGCCAGCTTCACCACAAACAAGCATGTTTGTCCAAATCATCAAACATCTGCTTTAGAATCCTACGCTATTGTATTCACAAGTGGTTAAATGTCACCTTGTGTTATAAAGTCCAGCGTTTCACATAATGCCCTTGAATGCCCCATGAATAACATGTGGCTTATATTTTATGTTTTTTTAAAGTGTGTTAAAAGCAGTACTGACATCTTTTTGTTTTTTTATAAACATACAGGTCAAAGTTGTGTGATTATTCTTTTTTTCTTTTTCCCTTGAGAAGCCGGACAAACAGACAGAGGTCAGAGAACAAGGACTTTTTCTAATCTCTCTCATTCATAACATTCAACGCATCCAGGTGCAAAATCCTTCATTTATGCACACTGAGCAGATATATCTTCACTCGTTTTATTCATTTCTCCCGCATGGGGGAAAAACACCAGCTGAACTGCGTCCACAGGTCACATGTCTGTGTAGCAGATAAATCCACACGGGTGATGTGAGTCGTGCGGCTGCAGCTGTGTTCAAACTTGTGGCCTCGGGGGAAGTCGCGTTCTCCTCGCTTGAACTCTTTCGAGGCCTCGCGTTATTTGTCCGTCCTCGATATCATCGTTTCAGGGTCCGCGGGCGTCACACGCGGCCTCTCTCGTCTTCGCTTTTTTTCCATCAGTTGTACAGTGCTCACTTCTTCAGGGACTTGATTGACCTTATCGGGTCGACGCTCGTGCAGGCTGACGCTTTGACTGACGCGCTTATCCGCTGCTCATTTCTTGTACCCTCTGAAGTCTAGTTTCATTGTGGTCTTTAGCATCTTTGAACTTAGAATAACCCATTTCCTTTGCAAGGAAAAACTCAGTTATGAATCTGACTTACTTTGACAACTAAATGAAGTAAAAGGCTGACAGGAACCTACATTTCTTTTAGAGATATCGCTCAAAAGACCAGTTAATGACCAAATGTTTTCATAAACAATTTATTAATTAAATTAAATCTTGTCATTATCACCTATTTTTATGGTTCAAACCATGTGTTGATCATAAGTATTTCCTGTTATTTGGGTTTAAATAAAATATTGTAGACAAGTGTTCACTTGGGTTCATTTTTTTAGTGAATAATTGCTTAAAATATAAAAGCAAACTGGCAATTCGAGCTGAAGATGGTAATACAGTGTAATTTTAAAAATAAAGTTATGTTATATTAGGTTTAACAAGACAAACGTGACAAAAACCTACCAACAAATGAAGCTCCATAAATTCATAACATAAATACCAACCGTAATCGACCACTTGTTCCCTTTCGGGCCGGGGGGGCACTTTAATGTTAGTTAAGTGAAGTTAGGCCTTCAGCAGAGGCCTAATCCATCCAGCGCCTTAAGACGCTCAAGTTGATTGAGAATCTTTCTTTCAAATGTCTCCATTAGGGCAACGCTCCAGCAGCTTAAGACCACCTGCAGACAGTAAACAATAGATGCGACCCCCCCCCCTGCGACACACTGGGGAGAAGAGGTCCAACTGTTAACTGTCTCTTTCATTGTCACCAGCATGTGAGCCTCTTTGTTGGGTTGAGGGGGGAGCTGGTATGTGAAAAGAAGAACATAACAAACAGCCAACTCAAAGCTCACTTCTTGTGTCTTTCATGCATCTTCTATTTCATTTAAAAAACCATCAACTTTTACATTTCACAGTGAGTTGGAGTTGAGTTGAGTGCCGTCAAAATGAAGTGTGCAAAACGAAAAGGCCGACTGGTTTCTTTTCTTTCTTTTACTTAAACGAACACACGAGAGAAAAAAAGATGCAAAGTGTTAATACACATGAAAACGTTTTATTAAGCGACTTTTATAGGTGAGGGTAGGCGGACACCTACCTTTACCTTTGGGCGATAACAGGGAGAAAGTAGTTGAGATGAGCCAGCCAGGCTGCAGCTCTTAGTTATGCACTGTAGTGTAAATGAGCTCGTTCTTGAAGAGAAAGTGAAACAAATTGATAATAAAATGTTCACATATTGCTTTTATTAATATGTGTCTATTCCCTTCAAAATATCTGAACCAGGAGCTGAAAACAGGTCAAATTTTTAGCACAAACTTAAATGCTGTGTGCAAATGCAACTTCATCAAATCTCGTTTCATATTTTAACACCCACCCGCTTGAAACACTTTATCATTTGACGGTTGAACCACTGTCGGCTCACAGGGAGATAATGCGGTTTAATTTCTACTAACTGTCCCTGCGGCTGCAGTTGGTGACTCACCAGTCGGAGCATTCAGGCATCTCAGCCAGCCGCGTTTGTGCGTGTCTGTTGTGCTCCCTGCTGGCGTCCACGGAAACTACTTCGACTGTCCAGGAAAATACAATAATTTGATGCAAGTTAATATTCGAAGCCAATTACAATTGACTGAAAATGTGTAGGAGGCTTTTCATGACACAATCTGGTAAATAGAATCTGCTTTAACGTGTTAAAGCATTTTCTAATTTCAGTCTGTGGACTTTATTCAACGTAAACATGTTTTAAGAAAATATATATTATTTTTCTGAATTATTTAATAATAAAAAAAACACATCTACATTCAATTTCAACCTCATACAATATTATAGTTTAATGACATCCTTTTTTTTGTAGTAGACCAATAAGTATTCGGGGAATAATAAATGAACCGATACAGCAGATAGGTGCTGTATCTGTATGCAGGTAGCCTGTGTGTCCACAGGGTGCCTGAATAGCTAACAACATAACATTTATATTAGCTATATTAAATTACAGTTTTGTATTATTAGGAGCAGACATGTGCTTCATTAAGCCACTTTAAGATCAGCCAGGACATTTACATTATTCTCTAACCCTAAACATCACTTACCTCAAACAAAGAAACACACAAATGAATGCGACAAATTTGACTGAGATGTATTTACAGTAAAAGTTGTACATGTTCGGCATTCCAAAACTCACGTACAATAACATTTTAATTTGTCATAAAACAAAACTTCACCAATATGTTCAGCGATATGTGGAGACTTTCCTAACGGAAGATCTGACAAAGAAAACACCTAAAAAAGTCATGTCTCCGTATCTCGAAGGAATAGTTCAACATTTTGGTTATTATGTGCGTTCTTATAACATACTCATTTAAAAAGATTGATACCAAAGTCACGATCTCTAAAAGCAGTTTATGCAGCGGATTAAACAAAGTTGTGTTTCTTCCGGACGGAGCCAAGCCGGCTGTTTCCCCCATTTTCCACTTTTTATGCTCCGCTAACGGTCTGCCGGCTCCGGCGTGGTGCCGGACAGACGGACACAACTAAAGCAAGCAAGCAAATAAACACAGTTCTCAAAATGAGCGCTTGAAAGCAACAATTTGAAGGTAGCGATAGATTCTAGGAGACAAATACACGAATGTACGAGTTCTCAGTTCTGGACGAGGTGAAGGTCGAATCCCACGTGAGACCAGGAGGGACCCCAGTAATTTGTTGGCAGTTGGCACTGAAACAGAACATCATCAGTGCAGTCTTAACTTCATCTCGAGAAGCTGAATCGCTCCTGCTGCTGCTAAGGCACCGGCGACATTTAATGAGTGCAAACAGAGAGCTGCACAATTAAAGCCTGTTTTGAATTTAGTTCATGCGTCGTTTCTGGTATCTGTAAAGTCTGCGAATCACCATCAACTGTGAAGTAATTAGTGGTTTAAACAATTAGAGAATCCACAGAAAAATAATCATAATTTCCAGATATTCTCCTATCAGTTCATTTTCAACTGAAACACAGAATAATTGTCATTTTTTAAAGTGAAATGTTCTATGTGGACATTTACCAATTCAATAATATTTTTAGGTTTTCTGGTCGGACAAAGCAAGACAAAAGTCACGTTTGGATCTCTGCAGTATTACTTATATGTATGTATTACTAATATGTATTAAGTCTCTCTCTCCCCCCCTTAACTGAATTAATATATTTTTGTTTTGATGTAACAATTTGATTGATCAATACTCCTAGTAATAATAATACGAATAATGACAATAAAAATGTTGCCTAAATATGATGTTTTCTGTCTTTGCGCCCTTTTATCTACTCTAGCTCCATAAAAGACTAAATGGAGTTGTGTTTCCCTCGTACCTTCTCATTGCACAAAACTGCGTCAAAATGTGTGATGAAACACTCGCTGTCAAACACCATCGCCTCTAATCCCGTGCGATCTACGCGTCTGTTGCTCGGCGGCGCCCTACGTCTCAAAGTGCGTCACTGAAGCAGCTTGCGTCGGCTTTATCCCCCCCCCCCTCCCCCGGCGGGAGTCTCTGCTGAGGTCACCCTCTATTTTCTTTTTTTTTTTTTCCTGCGTCCCTCCTCAAATGTTGGGATCTCCGTCCAGCTTCGTCAGGTCCGTGGCCGTCCCCATGAACATGCTGCGCCCTCGCTCCAGCCGGCTCTTCTTGTCCGTGAGCCGGAAGGCCTCCATGAACTCCTCGATGTCGATGCTGCCGTCCTGGTTGCGGTCGATGGTGACGATCAGGTCGGCGATGGTGTCGTCCGTGATCTCCATCTTCAGGTAGACGCTGAGCAGCTTCCAGGTCTGCTGGAAGTCCTCGATGCTGATAAAGCCTGCAGAGGAGGAGGATTGTTCATGGTTAACAGAAGCAAGATTAGAGGGTTTTTTGAAGCAGGCTAATGCCGACGGACGGGGGGGAAAGTGTGCGTGGTTATATGTGGGGGAGGGGGAGTCCAGTAGATCAGTGGGTTAATCCTTGTTTTAACCGGGAGGGACGTAATGTGGCCTGCGTGCTACAGATTAACAGAGGCTGAGCTCCGTAACCGTCCCTCTCTGGACGTGACAAACGGTCCACGGGGACCCGACACACTCGAAGCAGACAGATCGTCTCCGTAAGTCACCGTGCTGATTCAATCGACGTGTCGACCAGACAAAAATCAATGTCTGCATGAATACACACGTGGCACGTTAAAGTTATTACTCCATTTTTTTTTTACCCGAGTTGTCGTAGTCAACGATTCTGAAGATGGTCTCCAAGGTGGAGCGGTGACGATACAAAGTCTCGAGCAGACTCTGGTCGATGTGCTGCAAGAAAACAGAGCGCTCTCCTCGTTATTCTGTGACATTTACAATGTCCCTCAATCAGACGCTACTGTGACCAGCGTGCATCATGGTGGCCTCACATCGGCGTTGACTCCTTTGATGGCGAGCTCGTTGAACCACTCGTGGTAGTCGATCATGCCGCCGTGGATCTTGCCCGGGACCAGCTGGGAGCGCAGCATCCTCCAGGGGAGGCCGAGGTGCATCACGCTCTCCACCGCCGACGCCCAGTCGCTAACACACACGAGACCTGACGGAGGCGGACACGACAGTGACGCCGAGTCGTCTTCTAATCGGCTAACACTTCAAATCAATCGAGCCCAAAACCTTTGGAAGAGTGGATCAATATCATTGGCCAATTTTTCTGTGTATATACTTGTGTTAGCACAAAAAAAAAGAAAATCTGTCGGACTCTGATCCAAAGCATCACATCGTCTTTTCAAATGGATCGACTTTAATAACTTAGTAACTAAACATGAGGAGCTGAGCGACATGAAAATTACATTGATTTTACTTTAATATGTGCTTGAAGCCCACTCAGTTTCTGTGAAACTGTCAAATCCTCCTGGGTGGAGCTACACCCACATTTTTTTCTCTTTCAAATCTGAATAGGGATTAAAGATTGGTGAGCTCAGGTGTCTCTCTTCTTGTGGGAACCAAAAAGGGGAAGCACAATGATTCCCAACAGAACAAGGAAACACCCGATCCGCTGAGGCCCCGATCCGGTTCCCGGCCCGTCACGGCACACACCTGTGTTGTTTCTGTCGAACCGTTTGATGGCACATAGGAGGTCAGATTTGTGCGCAAACACCTGCTCCCGCAGGACTTTGAGGGCTGAGCGCTCGGTCCGCCCGGCACTGCAGACAAGACGACAACATAATGTTAACGGATTCAGTGTCATTTTACGCAATCCAAAGAGACGGAAATGTAACGAACCCTCTTATGTAAAAGCTCTCGCTGTGTCCCGCTTAACAGGATCAATACTACTCTGTTGCCGCTGATCAATGAGGCCACACTCGGCAAACGTTGAGGTGAGCTTAGCTCAAACACCGGCTCATTCCAAAGGTAAACAAACAAGGTACAACGTGTTTGATAATGGGATTCTAATCTGCTTCCAGGTTAATTGTGTTACCTTTGTACACGCCAGCTGTTTCCAACTTTTACCTTACGTAACGGACAAACTTTAGCAATTTACCAAAAGGTCTTACTCCATTTTTGGAGGTTTCCATTTCTTATCAAATATTTAGTATAACGACACATTGCAAATTTGTAGCATTTCTAATGGTTTCTCCCACCAAACATTTGGAGAAGTCGCCTCCGGCTGTGGGAGGGTGTAGTTCCGGTACCTTTGCCTGACGGTGAGCTCTCTGATCATGCTGCTGGCCTGGTATTGAATCAAATAAGGCACGAGGTCTGGACCCAGCTTCACGTAGGCCCCCCTGTTGCTGCCCACGTCGTAGTAATTGGAGGCAGAGAACAGCGTGAGGACCTTGGCGGAATGAAAGAAAGCTTTTAACGGATTTGGTGGGCACGTCGCGGAGGAAGCGGCCCGTCGCGTCGCTGTCCCGAGCTCACCTTGCGGTTGTGGCAGAACTCGTAACCTTCCTGTTTGCACTCGTGGGAGCGGATGATGAGCTGCAGGTTGTGTCTGTTCAGGAAGTCCTCCGTGACGTCGGGGCCCCAGTAGCAGCCGCCGCCCCGCACCTCATTGGGCACGCAGCCGTCCTGGGTCATCGGGTCGCTCCACAGCAGGTCCAGGATCTGTAGGTTAAAAGTCCTTGAGATTGCTCAGAAATTGAGGTATGAAGATATAAAATGGCAAAACTGTGTCTCTAAGGACATGATATGTCTGTACTTCTCAATGGCAAACTTTAAAAAGCTGCAATACAGGTATCTTAAAGTTGTCGAATCCCATCATTTGATTATATGTGCGTTATATTAAGTATAATACGCAGCACTGGAGAGCATCACTTTGCAATTCATTTCTTTACAATTTAGACTCTGAATTTCTGAACACAGACCAAGTACCGGAGTCAAGTGAGACCATTGACTTCTACAGCTTGTACTTGGTGACGTTACTGGGATTAATGACGTGGTGGATTACAGCATGTTAATGCTCAAACTGGCAACAATACATAGTGAGTGCGATCCCACACACAAAGGCCACAACGTCTGATCAAAACAGTTTTTCTTCTGCAAGTCAACTAAATAAATGTGTCACGTTTGACACTTGAGTGTATTTTTATGGTGTAAAATGAAAATGTATTCTTGGTCTTGTAAAGTCATATTTTTACTCTTAAGATGACATGTAAATCGTTGCCATGGGATATTAAATCAATGAAATCGTATCACAGTTACTTGCAGAAGATGGGGTTTTATTTTCTGTTTTATTTGTTAATTCACCACCTTTTTAAATTCATGAAAAAATAGGAAAAATTCATTTTTTAATGTCAAATTGTTCTTTACTTTACAATTGCTATGTATAAAATTGATTTTTGACTTCCCGTAAAACCAAATATAAAGTGTGCTCAAATAGGCTACTGCTAGCCAATTGCAATCAATAATATGACAGCCATCCTATTAATAAATCTTTGCAATGGAAGCGGCTTCGTACTGCACTATATTCTACGCCCAAATGTAATTTGAATCAAATCCTTTGCTTTTAGCTAAAAACGCTTTTACTGGGACCGTAAAGCAGTTTGTACAAATAAAACATATCTCGTGCACAACTGGAGTTGAAGATATTAGAAAAGAGCAGCTGTCATGTGGAAACAACAACAAAGACACTGTTGGTTTTTCGAAATAATAATAAAATCTGCATGCGAGCCGACACCTCTGCTCTCTAGCATCACCTGTTTCCACTCGTCAACCACAGTCAGACTGTTGAGGGACTCGGAGGACGCGGCCGCGGTCCTCTCGTTCTCTGGCGGGTTGATGTCCTTGTCGAGGATGGACCGTCTCCTCCCGCTGATCTCCACCTCCTCCACCGCGCTCACTTTGAGCCGATCGGAGAAGTCTTGCAGCGAGCGGTTCTGGAAGCTCTCGCGGTTGATGGGTTTGAGGAACGCGAGGGAGTTCTGCCGCAGGAACGACTTGTGGCGGCACGAGGTGTCCAAGTCCATGTCCGAGTCGATGGACATCCCCGCCGAGCTCTGGTGCCTTTTCTTCGGGGGCCTCAGCGCTGAAACGTACTGTTGAGGAACAGAGAAGAGCAGCGATGTCGGGGAACTTCCAAAAAAAAGTTGAGTGAACGCGTCTGCGATGGACAGCTCACATTGTGTCTGTCCACTCTGGCGAGGATGGCGAGGTCCGTGGTGTCGGAGATCCCGCCGTGGAGCACCAGCACCTTCTGGTCGATCACCGTCGCTAACGGCAACCAGCTGAATATCTTCTGCAGCAGCTTCAGGATCCGTTTGCCGTGCAACTGGGGACAAAAAGCCAAAATACTGCTTCACCCTCCTCTTCTTCAGGCAGTGAGCCGTGCTGTATTTTATAGGATGTTTAGGTTGATACTTTTTCTTGTTTGCATTTGTGCTATTTTGCGTTTTAGATAATGAATTAGAAATAACCATACCAATAACAGCACCTTTTATAAGCCTATAACAAAACCATTGTTGGTCTCATTTTCAGGATGTCTTGTTGTCTTTTTTGACAGCACAGCACAAAGATGATTGATTGATGGGACATTAAATCAAAGACATCTTTGATCCAACTCGACCTGCCTGACTCAGAACTCAACAGAGTCCGATGGACGGTCTTTTGATTATGTTATCGATAGTGTTCAGCACCGGGAGGGTATCTGGTCTAGTACGTGGTCTATATCAAGCTTTGCTGGGAATGTGCAGGCTGACACTGATGTAAGTCGCTGCTCCACTGACAGAAGGGATTAGGGCACATTTTGCCTGCGCTCTTTGATTTAAGTAGCAGGGATGAGGAGTTAACACCCGTCAGTAAACAAAGGAAGGTAAAGGAAAAGTAAACCCACCTTGTATTTAGTCAGCACCTCCTTGGTGAAGCCATACCTACATCATCCACAGACACACGAGATAACCGTTAGAAATGGATATGAAGGAATGAACAAACTCCCCGTGCCTCCAGTTAGAGTTCCACCTCAGGTTGATGATATGGTCCTCGTGGTTTCCTCTGTTGAGGTGGACTTCACTCGGGTAGACGAGCAGGAAGGAAAACAGGATGAGGAGGATCTCAATGGAGTCTTTGCCTCGGTCTACGAAGTCTCCGTTAAACACGTAGGGGTTCTCCAAGGACGGCATGTCATTCTGTAACAATAGAACCGCTGTGTCAGAGGATAATTCTGTAATCGGAAGTCAATTGATGTATTGAGTCGTGGTTAAGATTTTGGAAGAAGTCTGGACCTTGTAGAAAATCAGCAGCAGGTCATCCAGTTGTCCGTGCAAATCCCCTGTGAGGAAGAAGATGAGTGTAAGTAGAATATTTTTAAATGTTCAAAAAAGGTTGGTGTATGATATTAATAGAGCACGTTTAAGTGTCTTGTTTCTAACCCAAACATTCTAAACCCTCCACAAAGATTCAGTTAAAGATATTTTTAACATTTGCTCACCACAAATAGTGATTTCTTTGCTCTGACAGGTGGAGATGCGGTTGATATTTGGCAACATCCGGAGCTGTCTCCACGTCTCAAGCAACAGCTGGAGGACGTAGCGCGAGTGCAGCTGCTGCTGGGAGAAAAACTTATCAGCAAGACGGTTTCAGACACATGAGATTCATGGATATCTGCTTTTTGACCTCATTTTTTAAGGTAACTTGAATGAAAACAACGATATGCTGATGATGCATTTCATGTAAAGATTGTTTTGCAATATATACTCAGACAAAATACACAAGTAGGAAAGAAAATGTGGGAAATTTAAAAAAGATAAATTAAAATACAGTTGTTTAAGGTTTTTGGGGGGAATTCTGCTCCAGCAGAAACCCCTTGTTGAGGAGAAAAGGGAGATTTTTCTTAAGCTCATTTACATGATTTCAGGAGTGTGTTTTATGTAGATGAGTACTTCCTTTTTTCAGATAAAACAAACAGTCCATATTAAGGCAAATGATGTGTCGTCATCCACCTTCCGAATATCAACTGGCCGAGTGGAGGAAAATACATATTTCTTTCTATGATAATTACGTCTGTCAATAAATATATAAATTAACTAATTATCCGCACATTTTGAAAAACATTAATCCCGATTAAAAGTGTGTTTTCGTTTTTTCGACACAGTGGTCGTCCTCTGCAGGGTAGATGTAGAGATGGAAGTAGCCTAGCAGCTAGCTTAGCCTAGCGATGCATAAAGTGGTCCGTTTTCCACTCACCCCCCTTCTGTTTGACACGTGGAGTAATTCCTCTGCACAGTTCTCCGCTGTATGTCGGCCTCTGTTTGTTGTACTTCCAATGCAAAAAGCTCTCCGACTTCAGCTGCTGACTTCTCGCTCTAACTAACCGCTGCTAGCTGCGGTTTTGTTTGTTTACTTCCGGCACACCGGAAGACCGGAAGTAAACAAGGTTGCGTTAACTGGGTTAAAATATTTAGTCGCATTGATCTCGGCCACATTGGGCGCAGAGATTAATTAATTTTTGGGGGTGTATATTTGCCCTTTGTGTTTCTCACTGATTGAAGTAATACATCTGAATTAAAAAAAGCCGGCGTTTACCTTCTTGTTCCTGAAGGCCTCCACCAGCCCGACCGCCTGCTCCACCGTCAAGGGGAAAGTGAGGTGAGGTCCCGAGTAGATCTCTGGCACCTCGATGTTCTTGTAGCAGAAGTACCTCTCCCACTCTGCGTCGCGGCAGACCTCGTTCTCTCTGAAGATGTGCGAGATCAAATTCCCTGCAGGGGAATCCGACATGAAGATTCGGGAAGTCCCTCAGCGGCACGGTTTGTCAGGTGAGAATTAAAAAAAAGTCTTACGTTCATTGCTTGCGGGCGTGAAGTTGTCCATGAGGTAGCCGAGGAAGTTATAAAGCTGCGGAAGTTGATGTTATTTTATATTATTATTATTACTTCAAATGAAACCTGCAGAACCGACACTGGCTCTCACCTTTATCTGCGCCTGTTCTCCAGAGTATTCGATGGACTGGAAGATGTGCCAGGTGTATCTGCGTTTCATCTCCGTGCGAGCAATGTACTGACGGTACCATCGCTGAATCAGGACGGCGGATCTGATGGCTGAAAGACAACAGGTGATCAGCCGACGGCAGAATCTGCACTGAGGCAGAATCAGATCGCGCAGCAGAAGGGCAGATCCTCAATGAACTAATTTTTAAATGAAACATTTTGAATATTTCATATAATATTCCATACATTTTCCATGTTTTGGAAAATTGACAAAATATTCATAATGTTGTGGTATTTAGATGTATTGCTTTGCCGTTTATTGAGATAAAGGAAATATTGAGTTTTGGAAACTTGGACTCCGACCCAGATGACACACACTCAACATCTGGCAAAGCCCCGGCGGCACAACGCACAACGGTAAGACGGGGCGTGGCTTACTTGTGACGGCTGCGTCGGGCGGAGCAGAGGGGAAGGAAATACAGCTGCGTTAAAAACAACACAAACAAATGAGAAAGTTTCTGAGCTGGTGTGTCCGTCTGATATCCAAAGATCAGGGTCACCTTTTCTGGAGCCTTTGTGGAACTGGTCGGATTTTGAGACGCCACATCCCATGACTGCTCCTGTTCAGAGCATCAAATAAAAGTTACCCAATATAACGTATGAATTGAACTAGTATTGCAGCACAATGAATCCATTACTGCACGCTAATTGGACGCATGATGAGTTGGCATCATAAATCTAATTACACATACACATTTCACATTATGACCCCACGCACATTAAAATGATCTGCGGCGCAGTCTTGGCCTCTGAGGGACCCATTCATTCAAGTTGAGCTTTCCAGCTTGAGGACGTTTTGACCTTTTTCTAATCTCGTTATCTGCTGGTTCACTCCTCATCTCTGTGATTGACCTCAATCCTGCAGCACAGGACTGTTTTTATCTGCATTCTACGAAGGCTTAAACTAAGCAATGAATGAAACTGAGGTGGCAAGACATATCTTATTTTAGCTAGCTCAAGTTATTTCTAATCAAATGGACAGATACGTTTTACATATCTATCTGTTTTAGGTAAACAAATGATGACAAATGATTGTTTACGATTTACAAAACCCAATAAAACATTATCTGCTTCAATCTAAATGTGATATATTGCATTGAACTGTGTTTAAACATTTGTGTTTATTGCTGGTTTTGACCTTCCTAAAAGGAACAGGTGGGGATTTGATCCCATTTAAAGACATTTAGCAGCAGGTTAAAAATCGTACTTGTCACAAGACGCTTTTAGTGTTCGTCATACATACGTCATTATGAGTACTTGAACCAGATCTGCAAAATGTTTCCGATGATACTCTACTCTACATACATACTCTGATACCTAGTATGATTTTCTTTTTCATGCTCCTTTGGGGTTTTGGTGAATTAATCGAACCACTGTAGAAAATCTAAACTTCTCTCTTTTAAAATCTCAGGGTCAAGGTTTTACTTACGTGGTGGCCTTCCCTATCCCGTCACCTGTTTGGCTCCCAGTTTCAACGAGTATTCAAACAGCCATTTGTTCTTTTTCATCCTCCACCGGTCCACCAGGATCCGATCAGTGTGTGTGAGAAGCAAAGCAGCACCCAGTCAGTCACCGGAGAGGTCCCATGCGTGGAGCTCGATGGGTCCGTGCTGAAACTGGTTTAGTCTTTAGTCCATCGGTGTGATCGCATTGTCCAGACACCGAGCCACAAGTGGATTACGTGAGTTAATGACTTGATGCGACTCTGCAAGGTTTTTTTTAAAGGTAGTTTGCAAAGTTCAAAGGGAAACGTATGTTTTTAATTACAGGAATTGTAATTCCATCGCCGTGTGGTCGGCCCGGTTGGTGTTGACGTCTTACCGAATGATGAAGAGAAAGAAGACACCTCCATGTTTCATTTGAGTGTTGACATTTTCTGACTTTAGAGGTTGCGCCAAGACAGGCTGGAAGAAAAGACCAATACCTCCCTAAATGAATCTGCCCTGTCCCTCATTTCAGTTTTATTGTAAGAATCTGTAACACTTTAAGTGTAAATATGAAATATAAGTATTCATTTGCAAATGAGTTGAGTTTATTCAAAAAAAATGTTTTTACAGTCAATAGTTATATTTCTGTATGAGATATAAGTAATGGTCAAATCCTTACTGTCATATTGTGATATTATCGTATATTGCCTTCAGGCACAAAGTATCCCTCGATGTTATATTGTCGTTTATACTTTGAAATTCTAAGTTTGGGCTTCATATCTTTATTTCATCTGAGGAGAAGAACACAAAAATCCATTTGAAATTGACATTAAACTGAAAAAACAAGTTTTTATTACATTTCAGATGCTGTAAACCGGCAAATTTGGGGTATTTCTATAATTGTACTAATTGTCACTGAACAACATTTGTGTAACCAGTCAGCATACAATGCACAATAGCAAAAAGACTAATTGGTATGTCTTGACTGGGTAATAATCTCACGTTAAAATGTTGTTTTTCGAATAAGGATTTTCAGTCGCTTCAACATTTACTTGAAAGTGTCATAAAAACTATTTAAAACGCGTTTGAAATGCTTCTAAAAAACTTTACTAACACACCTGAACGCATTGGTGCCTCGACGCTCTTGAACGCCTCCCTGACTGGACGGTCACGTAATCTGTGACGTATGGCGGAAGTGAGTCAGCCAGCGTGTGGTTTGTTTTGTTTGTTAACTAGTCAGAAACGTTTAACAATGGCGAGTTTTCCTCTCGTGTGACGCTTTATGGAGATTCATAAACGAATGTTGCCCGACTCTTTGGTTGACATCGGTTTGTATTTGAGTCGCTCAAAAACACGGATTGACCCCTGTTAGATGATCGGTCAGTCACACGCTTTCCAGTTTATTAGGTAAACGACCTACTTAAAACTAACGTTACACCAGTCAAAATCTGTATTTTACAGGGTTACAGTGTTGTAAATGTGATTATTCTTTTAGTAAGTAGTCATTCCGTACAGCGGTTATGAGCCTTGTGAGTGAAGCTGGAAGGAAATCAACACTTCCGGGTAGTTCGTCAGCTGACCGTGACTCAAAGTGGCCTCAGCGTGGACACTGTTACATTACGCAGAATCATGCGCTCGGAGTCAGTTAGGTTACTTGTCCCTTTTAAGTCCCAGCTTGTCTGTGCAGATCCACGTAGAAAGGGGCCATATTCTCGCTCCTTAATGGATTTTCCTTAGCGGTGGTCCAACCAGAGGCCGCTGGCTCTCTTCTTTTAGATGAGGTTTAGTGGAGAGTTGTTGAGTTCTGAATGCGTGCTTTCATAATATACTGCGGCACTGGGAGAGTTCTTTGGGAGTGGTTGGGCACAGTTGTTCCTTTAATGTCTTGCTACTTGGCTGTTTCTGTGCTGGCGTCACCTGCAACCTTCTATCATCATTCACATGAAACACCTCGAGATGAAGAAGTGGCAGGAAAAGAGCAAAATAGCCACGTGCAACATCTGGCTCCGCTTTGACCAGAGTTATAGCGAACACATCAGCGGCTGTGTAAAAATACCAATAAACATATTTACTTTCTAACCAACATCATTCTTATGAAATGTTTGCACCCTTATTCAAAGCTTGTACAGTGTCAAATAATACACTTAATTTGTACATGTTTTTTTTTAATAAGCGTTTCTGTTAAATCGGAGGCTTACGCAGAAACAAGGAGGCAGTGTTACATTTAATTTTAGTTGCAAAACACATCAGATGACACATCCAAATGGCTCGGACAGAGCTTCTTTATGGCACCATTTAAAATCCTTTTTTTACACTTGAAACAACAGGGAGTGGACTTCTCTGCAGTCTGATGCGTCATCGCATTCAACACATCATCCACTGATAAGGTTGTACCCTGACTGAGCTCTGTGTTCGTGTCAGACGCCGAGCATGAAGATTGTCGTACTGGGAGCCACTGGACAGACTGGCCAGTATCTGGTCAACCAGGCGCTGCAGCAGGGCCACACTGTCACCGCCGTCGCCAGGAACCCGGGAAAACTTTCCGTGCATCATGACAACCTCAAGGTAATGGGCCGCTCGCTTTCAGCTCCTCGTTGTGCCGCTGTGGATCACTGCGTGTTCAAAGTTAAGTCCGTGTAGATGTTTAATTGCGGCCGAGTGAGGGTTTGTGTGTGGTAAAAGCGTATTTACTGCAAATGTTTCTGATTAGAAGCCTCAAATGTTGCGTCAGGTTTACCGTCTGAGAGATACTATGCATACAGCAATGCAGGAACAGTGTGGATTTAAATGCAACATTTGTAAACCTGGAGTTCATCACTTTTTTTTCTTGTAAACAAATCCAAAGACCATAACTCTAAATTGAATACATCCTTCACTGTTTAGAGTCAATCCAGCTTGCACCATCCTGCTACTGAAAATCCTCACAACAGCACAAATATGTTTTCATCTGCAGCCAAAAGTAGTCGCAGACAAATATAATTACTCCTATTTGAGTAACTATGACTAAAAACCACACAATCCAAAAAATGTGTTTGTTTTGAGAATAACAACTGCATATAAAAAAGGGAAATTTTACCCAATAGAAGCCACAGTTTACAATAAATCCACCGGCATGGTAATTTGAATTCACTCTTCAGTTATTAAATGTTGCAGAACTCTGGTCAATTAGTGTTTAGGTGGCACAAGCTTAGAGCCTTTGGTTTAGTCACCGGAAGAAACCAAAAGGCAAATGGAAAACGGAACATTTATGAAAAACAGACTAATCGATCTTAGTTTAGTTTAACAGCTCAATCATAAATGCTGCAATTCAAAATGCATCATTTGTTAAAATAAATACAAAAATAAAATGACGGTCCGCGGCCCAAATAAAGCTTGCATGTAATCTGGACTGGAAGTGAAAAGCTCATTTTTGGTTATTCATTGCTTCCGGCCGGCTGCTTTCAGGTGGTGGAAGCCGACATTTTCTCAGAAGACAGTCTGAAGCCTCACTTCAGCGGACAGGATGTGGTCATGTCCTGCCTGGGCTTCCCTCCCTCCTTCTTCTCGCCGGTGACGGGCTACAGCCGCTCCATGAACAGCGTGGTCGGCGCCATGCGGGAGGCCCGAGTCAACAGGATCATCACCATGACCTCCTGGTACACCGAGCGTGAGTGCAGACGGGACGATGCCGCCCGGGGCTTCTTCCGTGATTTGATTATGAAGAGCTCACCTACTTCTTTTGTGCAGCTATACTTTGATTTACCTCCTCATGTTTTTCCATTTTAAAATGATTGCCGGCTTTCAGATGAGGATTCGGGCGTGGTAGCTGTGAGCCGCCTGTTTTAGTCTGTTTTAATGGAAGGTTTCCATTGAAAGAGCATTTAATTTAGTTTATGCAAACGGACACCTGAGAGTATCAATGTAATCTAATGTAATTCAGACATTTGATTTCTCATAGATTGTTGGAATAATGAAACATGAAATATTCGGGATTTAAGAGGGAGATTTCACTGTTTTTTCTTATTTGTATCAGCCAACTCGGGGGTGCAGTCCCCTTATCTCATCCGCTTCCTTCTGCTGCCGATGATCCGAAGCGTTCTCACCAACATGCACGAGATGGAGCAGTTTCTGCAGAAGACCGAGGACATCAACTGGACCGTGGTTCGTCCCCCCGGTCTCAAGAACCTGCCGGCCTCAGGTAGAAGCAGCCCTTCCGCCTCACGACCCGTCGGCGCGGTGCCGTTTTCCCTGAGCTTCCGGCGCTCAACTCCACATTGAGAAATGGCGTTTGTTGTAACGCTACCCTGCTCCTCCGCAGCTCAAGAGTTCCTGACCCACGAGGGATACTTTGTGCCCGACGGCAGCGGCAGTGCGGCGGGGCGGGGAGACGTGGCTCGCTTCATGCTCTCTCTGCTCAACACCAACGCCTGGGTCAAGAAGGGAGTCGCCATCATCACCAAATGAGAAAGAAGGAGTCACTGCTGGCATTAATAAATAGTCTGTTCACCCAGAGCACACAACGTATTGAATCACAAATCTCTGGTATCCAGCCATTTTTCTATTCATGTTTTATAGGTGTGACACGTATTTTTTTATATACTTTCACTGCGCTTGTCAACCAGCCGGTCGCTGTTTTCAAAGTCCCAGTTCTGATGGATCCACTGTGGACCACCTGACCGAAATGCAGAAGCACCGTGGGCCAAAAGGAGTATCACTATAGGACTTAAATTCATTACGAAACCAGAAATTCAACTCTGAATAAATGCCAATGCTGCTCTTTATTTACTCAATGTATAAATATGCAACTATTGTTAACCAAATAAGGGGATGAAATGTATTCGTTATGTTTCCATCACTGAATAATCCCACTAACAGTTTACTCAATGTATATAACTATTTAAATGTCTTATAAAGCCAAGTCTGTCTCTTTATTTACTCTTGTTCAACCATTTATTTACTTTGGTGCTCCTACTATCAGAGGTCACCGGCGTCATGAGGCATCGGTGCACTTACACAACGGAGTGAAGTGCATGATGTCATCCTCACGAGGGCAGCACGACGTGCTCTTTAGTTACAGCTGCTGCTGCACAGCGTGTTCACAGAGCAGTTCATAGCCACATACGTACTGTATCACTTCTGCTGAACAAATGTACAATAAGGAAACGGATAAAGGATCATTTCTTCTGCAGAGGTGCGCAAGAGTATTTTTAGTTTTGATTGTGCAGCTCTTTGGACGCTGAGCAGCGGTGTCTCTTTATTGATCCTGCGTGGTTAACATTTTAGCCGCTGCCTTTGAAGTGATGGCGTGAGCGCGTCAAGTCCGTCCGTGGGGGTCAATTGGTTTGCCGGCAGAAGGGCCTTTTTCATACTAGAAATTCAAACATGCATGATGGAATCACTCACATCTAACAAGCAGGAAACGTTGTTAGACGATCATGAAGAAAGAAGTTGCTTTATACTGTGCTAGAGGTTGAAGATTAGTAGGGAATTGGGTGAGAGGTCACGTGCAGCCATCAGCTCATGTACAAATAGTTCAGATGGGATGAGATGGTCAGATGTTTTTTTTCATTTACTGGGACAGTTCTGGGAAATGCTGTCGTAACTTTTATCTTAAACATTGTTTCCCCCAACTCAACTACTTCCCCACAAATGTAATCTTTAATCTTACACAAAAAATGGGGATTTTTAAAAAAAATGTTTTAAATTTCTTTCACAATTCACTAATGCTTTCTGTAGCCGGTGTGGCTTCTCCACATGAAAACCTTCTGTGAACCTGCACAATCCCACCAGCTATCCCGTCTCTTAATCGACACCCCTAACTGGATCTTCTGGGCAATGAGGTTCTCACAAATTCAAGCATTTAGTGTCAAGTATTAACATTAACATCATTTTCCAGCATTTGATTATTCCATATTTTTCATTGGTTACTTCATAAACCCAAATGTAAGGAAAATTAAAATGATGTGGTAATGGTAATCTTTTAAATCCTCCCTCATATTTAGCCATACGTCTTGATAGTTTATTAGTTAAATGTAAAGATTTGCTGTCTTCTTTTGCACCGTACTGTCCCGTATTTAAATGCATCATAGCATTAGTTAAGATCATTTAGGTGTACACTGCACTTTCGAAAATATGAACATAAATATATAAAAAATGTTTGAATGAAACTTTGTTAATCACTTTATTGATAATCATGCGCATTCATCACATAAAAACATTTTCCCTATTTGTCAAACTGTACATGGAGAAGCAACAATTTAAATGGATGCTTTACAATTCATACTTTATTGCACGTGATTGGATTGGATTCTCATCTCTTTTATTAACAGTTCCAGTCCTCAGAGGTCATGTCTGCTGTTTCCATGCATGAGGATCATCTCAAAGCTTGAGACCGACCAGCTGTTGTTTCTTACAACAAAAACAACAGAACAAACAAAGAAGACAGTGGTTTCACAAGAGTTCCTTCATAAACTATAAAAATGATGACTGACACCATCCGGCGTCTTTTCCGGTGTGGCAGCATACAATGTACCTGTGTGCCACGAGGAAATGGCACGATTTGGCTCTGGTGAGGATAATTTATTTACAAAACGTGCTCAGCTTCTGTGACAGCTTAGGAACACGCGACAGCTTAAATATCGACCTGAAACAGACAATCGGCGCATATTGACACCTAGCAGAAACATCTGTTCCATTAAATACAACATCATTCAAACCTCTTTTGCAGTTTTAACATTCAGGTGAAAAGAGATTTGTACATTATACAGTCTCTGCGATGTAGAATCTACTGTGCTGCCGTGGTCACTGCATACAGTTCATTTATTTTCTCCTGGTACATCTTCACCACAATGGGCCTCCTCAGTTTCATGGTCGGTCCTGCATGGACAGAAAAAAATGAAGAGGCACGTTGAATAAATGAAAATCTCAAGCTTTGGTCTCGGCTCAGCGACGCCCACGCGCTGACGAAGCTTACAAAATATGTCCGAGAGCGACCGACGCCACTGGAATGTTGTCTGGCACGCAGCACGGTCACAAAGTCCGAATTCCAAAATTCACGTGATGGAAAGGCGACTCAACTAGATCAGAGCAGTGCTGACGATATTACCTCACCACTGGCGTGTTTGCTCTAATTTTCATTTTAACTCACCCAGTTCGCCCCCACCGATGGAGAAGTCTCGCTCCAGAATCACCCACTTCTGGATCTTCTGGGCGTTGGACGTCGCTCTGGCGTTGGCGCGCTCCACGCCTTCCTGAATGGCCGTGTAGACCGCCGGCTCCTTGCTGGCGATGATCTCGGACACCTTGGTGGCCGTGACGTCGTGCTGCCGGCAGAAGGCCAGCGCCTCGGGACTCAGCTGGTCCGTGGGCTCCCCCGCGTCGTCCACCACGCACTGCGGAAACAGAGACGGGTGATCGCGGGGTTTGTTTGGACTTACTCGGACGTGTGACCGGGTCGGGATGGAGGCCCGGTTACTTTGAGCGTGAGGAGCATGGAGAGGAACTTCAGCTTGTCTCCAACCAACATGGCGTTGCTGACGATGGGCAGCTCGGACTTCAGCGAGTCCTCGATGGGCACGGGGGGGACGTTCTCTCCTCCTGCAGTGATGATCAGCTCTGTGGAAGAAATAGAACTTAGCTTTGGTATGAAGAATGCCGCCTGTTTGACAACGTTCAGAGTCCAGCATTAGAAACTGAACACAATGACCAGTTTCTGACTGATCTTTACAACAATAATCTATTAGAAATGAAAGCCATGTAATCAAAACCTTTTAGGTAAAAGTAAAGAATAACTAAAATATATGATTTTGTACGATTGTTACAATTTACTATTGTAGCTGGTAAAGGGAAAGTTTTAACAACTTCATAGGTGCTCAGGCCCCTCCAGAGGGACAACGGCCTACCCTTGATCCTTCCTGTGATGAACAGGAAGTCGTTCTGGTCGTGTCGTCCCACATCTCCAGAGTGCAGCCAGCCGTCCTGGTCGAGCGCCTCTTCTGTTTTTTCCGGCATGTCCAGGTAGCCCATGAAGAGGTGCCGGCCCCACATACATATCTCTCCACTCCCGTCCTCATCCGGGTTCTCCAGCTTCGTCCTGCTGCCCGGCATCACTTTTCCACAGCTGGAGGGACAAAACATAAGATTGAGACCCGACCTCGGGAAAGAGTTGTTCTTCATCTCTACGCCAGCGCAGCGTGCTTTGAACTGAGACGCACATATCCTAAATACTAGAAGAAGATGTTGCACATCGCAGCGGGCAAACATCACAAACTGGTGTTAAACGCCACATGAAATGAAGGTTATTAGGCAGAGATCCTTTTATCATCGTCCCGGCTCAGCTGCAGAATAATCTCTGCCCTTGACGCTGAGGGAAACATGTCCCACTGATGTCCCCCAGGACTGCCTTCCCTCCCCTCCCTTCCCTTCACGCTTTGCTGCTGACCTTGCGATTTGGTAATGGGTGTCGGTGGAGATGGTGTGTGGGCCGGAGCTTTCACTCATGCCGTACAGCTCCAGCAAAGGCATGTTCAGGCTCATGAAGAACTCCAGAGTGTCTTTGGTTATGGGGGCGGCGCCTGTGAAGCACAACTTGCAGCGGTCTAATCCCAGCGCAGCGCGGACCTTCTTGAACACCAGATTGTTGGCCAACATGAAGCCCCAGGGCACCACATTCTCCCTGTAAACCCCAAAAAAGTCAGAATTACACCCACCGTTTGTTTGAAGTTAAGATTTGTTTGGAACCAAGAACAGCGATGACAGACTTTATTAACATGTAAAACTCGCTCTTTGCCGCTCTCTCACCCGTTCATGACACTGTAGTTGTACTGCAGCCCTTTGGACTTGGCCCAGAGCGCCACCGTCCGCCTCAATGGGGACGCCTTGGCACCGATGGCTTTAATACTGTCCTGCATCTTCTCCCACACCCGAGGAACCCCCAGGAAACAAGTCGGACGAGCCTCTTTCAGCGTGTTCACCAACGAGCCCTGGAGAAGCAATAGCCGATTAGAGTAAAAATAGTAAAACATTAATAAGAACTATTTTTTTTTAATACAACAGTAGGCATTCTTACCTTGAGGGCGTCTGGATCTGCAAAGTAGGTGGTCATGGCAAAAGAAACACACAACCACATGTCAACCAGCTGAGCCGCCACGTGGCTGAGCGGCAGGTAACTGACCAGCACCTCCTCAGCGGGCTTCAAGGTGAGCATCGAAGAGGCCGTGCGGACCGTCCATGTCAGCTGCATGTCGCAAAACAAGGCGTCAAACACATGTTCTGTTAAAAGTGTAATCAGTAGCTTAAGAAACTCTGGTTGAGACCTTTAGCAGTAGAGTTCAGTTGTTTGAGGTTTTGTCTTTACAGCCACTGTTCCAGTGGTGGTGCAGTTGGATCAATAAGTCTTGGATTGGAAAAAACTCCACTTGAGGGAGGCGGGAAACATTGGAGTTAGTAGGAAGTTTCCTGGTCTGGTTGCTACCATATGCTAACATATTTGTTGCCTTTGCATACTTATAGTGGTTTTTGGAGTTCCCCAGGTCTCTATGTTGGGTCTTCTTTTAATTTCAGTAAAGAGAAACTTTATTTGATTCTGTTGTAGTGTACTTTATCTCCCCAAATTCTGGTACAGAAATCTCAATATTAAATATGACAAAAGGGTAATACAAAATACACTACTAACCACCAACTTCCTTTATTCAGCTTTAATATGTCTATTAATGTATGTGTATATAATATATATATATATATATGATTGGTTCTGGCCTACCTTGTGTGACCATAACTATTTATTTTAGCATAATTATTTATTTTATTTTTCTTCAATCAATTAATTATCAGATTAATTAATAATAAAAACAATTGTCAATTGAGTAAGGAATGGTGTATAAATGTCAGAACAATGAGGCTGAGAAAAGGAGTATGTTGTCTGGATATCTCACGTTGTCGTGGCTCAACATGCATCCTTTGGAGTTGCCAGTGGTTCCAGAGGTGTATATAAGAGTACAGCACTCGTTGGCACGGAGACTGTCAATCACGGCATTCAGCTGCTCGTCGGGCACTTCCTCTCCCAGCTTCATGAACTCCGCCCACTACACGAGTAAACAGACGATGTTTGACAAAGTGCATTCTTGTTCTCCACAATAGGAATTTCTACAAACATGTGACTTTTCTTTTTAGTCATCATGTCACCTGAGAGAACGTACCGTGTACAGGAATGGTTCCTTCTGCTGCAGTTCGCCTTTATACTGGACAATGGCTTTCAGGTGAGGTAGATGATCTTTCACCTGTCATAGAAGTACATATTAAACAAAAGCCATTTGACCTTTAAAATAGTTATTACAGCACTCATGTGCTGCTCCGGACCTGCAGGACTTTGTCCAGCTGTTTCTGGTTCTCCACCACCAGGACGTTGGCCTCACTGTTGGCCGCCACATACTGACAAGCTTCGGGCGAGTTGGTGGTGTAAATTCCAGTTGCCAGACCCCTAAGAAACAGACATAGAGAGGTAAAAAGCTCAGTGGAATGTGAATGTTCCCCTGCATGATTTAATGTGGATTTTGCTCTTCTGACTACAGTTTGTCTCAATAGATTTAGCACAAGTTTTTTTAGAGAGACCCATAAGAATTAGTAAGTTAATAAGTTAATGTTTGATTTATCTGTTCAGTACAAAATGAGGGATTTTCAATGAAACAAAAAGGCGAGTTAAATACACACTACACAACAACTTACGGGCTAAAGGTTTAACACCCACATTACTGGCTTAACTTTGTTAACTGATACGGCCTTGCCAGCTTCGGATGGGGGCACAGAGATTTACTTTGAGATTAGCCCGTAGAGTGATAAATATGTATTGTCATGTGAAACGATGCTCAGGCGTCTCTACAAGTCCACAGGGTTTTGCTTTCTGTTGCTTCTGTGTGATCTTACCCGGCAAAGATGCAGCCGACGTCTGAGATGAACCATTCGGGGGAGTTGAATCCCAGGATCCCGACGCCGTGGTAACGCTCCAGCCCCAACTGAAGAGCACACGAGTTGTGGTTCTTTTTTACTTTATCTTTCATGAAATAAAGTTACACTTAACCGTACATCTTGTTTCAAATGGAACCACCTCATGGGACACAATGTATTAAGTCCATGTAACAGGAGATGTAACACAAGCTGTGAACTTCATACACCCAAGTTTCTGTTCTCTGATCCCACGCCACAGATAATTCAGTGAGAAAGGGAGGAAATTCTGAGAATTCTGAGAATTCTGAGAAAAACAATTTACTTTGTTGTTTAGCCTGTTATTCCTGTACCATAATGCACGTCAAATACTTCCGCTGAACTAGTAGATTACAACATGCTGGATATTAGAAAACAGTGCAGGCAGAACACGGGATATACTATATATGTATATATATATAACAAGATCTACTATAGTGGAATGTTTATTTTGCTCTACTTATTTTTACGCTGCAGCACGCTGTACTAAAGAGTTAATATGCGTTAAGCTTGAGTTTCGGCTTTAAATGTCCACGTAACAGGAGATGTAACAGAAACTGTGAACTCTACACGCCGACGTGTTGATTGGGATCAGCCCGATCTCACCCCACAGATTATTTAGTGAGGCAGGCAGGAAATTCCCAGGTTTTGTTTCCAAAACCGGAATTTCTGCCTGAAACAGGATTAACCTACAAAGCAAATCCTTCTGCTGGACTAGTTTAGGTTACAAATTATATGTAAGTATATTAAAAACAGTCCAGGCAGAACATGAGCTGCACTCTAGTGGAGTGTTTATTTGTTGTACTTCAGTGCACCGTAAATTTTAAAGTACTGGGTTTCAGCTTTGTGGGTGTTCATATTGATATTAGAATATAGAGCATGTTTCTGTACTCTGTGCCCTAGTTTTAGGGGAATGCTGATCCGCATCATAAAACCCTGACAAAATAAACCCTTTTTTTCAGCACAAACCAAAACAACACGCCACTGCACAGGAGGTCAACTTGCCAACGAACCTTGAGGAAGCTTTTGGCGGCTGCCCGGCACTGCTCGTAGTACTGCCTCCAGGTCAGCGTCACCCACTGGCCCCCTTCTTTGGAGACCAATGCTGGATGATCCCCGTGCGTTTCCACCGTCTCCAGGAACAGCTGGTGCACCGTCATGGGCGTCTCTGAGGCCGGACCCGAGCCCTCCATCCTCAGCCTGACTGCCTTGTCTCTGCTCGTGCTCCATAGCTGGTCCGCCGGGGCCAGCGGGGCCGGTACGTTCGCCCTCAACAAGGGAACTGCCTTGGGCTCTTCTGCGTTGGGACAACATGGGCAGCTGGATTTAGTCGCCATTGACAACAAGTCGCGCTCTAGCAGACAGCGCCGTCGAACCGAGTGAAGCAACTCACTCACTGGAGGAACACCTGAGTGGTTCTTCCAACGCGGGTTAAAGGTGTGCTCTGAATGTGGGCGGGGTGTAATGACACCTGTGCCCAGAAATGACAATTCATACCTGCCGATCCGGTTTGGTTTGAGGAAGTTTGGCGAGAGGATCAAAAGCACAGACACAATCATTTGTTTTTGTTGCTAAAATTATGTAATTTATTTTCTTAATTGTATTTTTTTCATCGTGCACTCTTGAAACAAACCAACAATAGGATGGTGTCGATCGCTTTTTTTTTTTTTACTTCTTTTTGCAAAATCTCTGTCCCCTATTCTGCAAAAATGTGTTTTTTTAATCTCATTATCAACTTCCTCCTAAAGTCCTGAATCATGCAACACGTTGACACATAAATTACACTTGGTTCTAATTTCTAAATTTTGGTTTCACACAACTATTTTCGTAAAAGGTCACAAAATTGAAAGATCTCAGTGAATCATTTGATACAGTGAAACATTTAATCTCAGACTTTAAAACCTACAAAAAAACAAAGACCCCGTTGCAATAACAAGTACATAATGCTATTTAAGGGACGTTCTCTGATTCCAGTTGAAGGGTGGAAAGGTTACACCATGTTGTGTTGTTGTGTTGTGTTGTTGTGTGTTGACAATCCTGCCTCCCAAACATCGTCCTTAGTGCAGCTGCTTCTACAGCAGTCACGTAATGTCTATTCATGGCCTTTTTTCACAGGATTTAAATATGTTTCAAAAGGTGTTTGCTTACCTTAAGCGTGATGGCAGCTTCTAGGATTTTAATATTTGAATCTTTTTTAGCTGTAAATTACACATGTGTGAGGCAGAAACCTCTCTAATTTATCTTGGTTTATGTTTCTGTTATTGCCATTTATTGTCTTCTTAAATCGTCGTTCCACCTCTTTCCCTCTTGAGCCGGGTTCTTTCCCATCGGATTAGCTGCTGTCTCCTAACGCTCTTACCCAGTGAAGGTCCCTCAGCGGCTTCCTCCAGCTCAGATGTTTCACAGAACTCGGCTGTGGAGGCTCCTCCGTTGACCAGGGGGGAGTGAGTCTTCAAGTTCTTGCAGTCTGGCGGTGCCTTCTGGATAGAGATGCTGCGGACAAACATAGTTGTTAGTTCCGTGGTAGAAATGGATCTAATCTACACTGTGGTGGAGATGTGTTTTTCCCCTTTGGGACATTTGCATACCTCTCAGCTTTACCATCCATGACTGCAACACCATTGCTCTGAATCGACTTCTCTTGGACGCTCATCTCCTATTTTCTGGAACTTGCAAAGTAAACTGTATCAGATAAGCACAAGGTACAATCAGCATTGAAACACTCCAGATATCCTCCGAGCACATTGGAGTTCCAGTTATGAAACGGCACCGCTCTGGTCATTTATACACGACTGATAAAGTGATTGCAACAGGTCAGAGCCAATGACTGCCGTCGCTAAATGTTGAAACTCCAAATATTGTGCCAGAAGGAGGGCATCTGCATGCTCTCATTTCACTGCATCTCAGTCATTGCAAGTTCATTCAAGCTAGGATTAAATTAAATGTGCTCCTAAAGACAGCTGTGCCTTTATTCAGTTCTGTTATGTATAATTATTGAATTTACTGTATATCTACAGTCCACTCAGTCCTCAATAAACATTAATAGACTATTATTGTACATTCTTAATCTGTAAAATAACTAAAAACTCCAGTTGTCAGATAAATGTAGTGGAGTAAAAGGCAATATATTATAATAATATAATATATTATATGCCAGTAGAGCAGTAGCGTAATAAATACTCAAGTAAAAGTACCTTGTCATAAAACAGCATTTGATTAAGATCTGTCAATCCAGCAGACTCTCAGTTTGACCTCAGTTTATAACTTACAAATATATCCGTGCCAAAGTTCATACAACTTACAAACTACAGTGTGGTAACCAAAGGACTTGTGTTGTGCAAATATTGATGGATTACAGTGTCGCTAATGCCTTGGATTTGCACATTTCCCAAAAGGATTTCTATTTGAAGAAAAGTTTTTGTTAAATCTTTATAAGAGATAACTGAAAGCCCAGATTGTTTCCAGATGTTTAGTCCCAGTATGTAAGGACCCCGGGCGGCAAATAAATGTTATATTACAGCAGCGTGATGTAAACCACAATTGTGATAACGTTTAATTGTGAAATGAATTTATTACCTTCTGCAACTTAATAACAATCAGCTGAAGAAGAAAAGAGCTACAAAGTGTTGGTAATAAAAGATATGTAAGCGCTTCATCCTCATGCGGTCACAATGGCAATCCATCACAACATAACTCATTTTTCACACAATGCAACGTCAAAAATTGAAATTGAAAGTTTTTCCTACCTTCTCCTGCGACGCAGCAGATTGAGAGTCGTCGTCAGGTGCAGGACAAAAGCGGATTAACCTTTGCACGGCTCAGGTGCTCTAGTGTTTATTCTCTATTGCTTCTTTTAGAAAATATCAACCTACTGGTAACTTTGCGCAAATGCACGCCAATTTCCATGCACTCACACCTCGCGTCCAGAGCTCCAAAGACTTTTGCAACCCTCTGAATAACTGCTGTTGAGGCCAAGTGGACCAGTTAAAGTTCCACCGACAGGCTTGACATCAGTTTGCTGCTCCTCGAGGGGACGAAGACATGGACACAGACGCGTCCGGCCACTGGTAGAAATCTGCTTTGCTTCTATTAATGATACCTGCAGGCAAATGCTGGAGGGTGGTGTGGGATTGGATGGGGGGGGTCGGAGTGGGGGGGGGGGGGGGGGGGTCTTTAGACTTATAACAACCCTCATCTACTCATGATGACACGTCAATATCAGATATGCATGACCAGACCCGTCGAGGCCAACGACCAAACTAAATAACTTCTCTCAGGGTCATGAGGGGAAATTAAACTTTGAACCATAAAATCAGTTTTTCAGCAGTTCTACAAAGTTGTGCAACTACAACATAAATCAGTAAGAGTCCATGACTCGCCATGATCAATACTTGTTACGAGCCATCGTTTCCTCTTTTGTCTGATAGCCGGGGTAAAAAGCAAATCTAGAGGAAAGTTCAATACCCCCCTCACCTTGCACAAGGGCACCAATGTCACTAAATCATACCACCCAGTCACACCACATCTGTCTAGACTCTGACCCCCGCTGCTTGTATTTGGGGTATTTGTGACAGCAATGCAAAAAAGGGTGGAAGGAAACTAGACTACATGCATAGATAATACGGAGAGGTGCTGCAGGTAATATGTTCTTATTATATTGTTTGCCTTAAAACCAGCGTCTCTCAAATATGGATTTTTAGTTTTGTTTATTTGGAAAAATACTTCTGTAGAGCACGATGTAAAGTGTATCTCGAAAAAGTCCAAATATATAACAGTATTACTATCCAAATACAAAGTATATTCCACCTACATGTAATACTCCTTGTATGTGTATCAGTGTTTTAAACTTTTATTCTGTTGGACATTGAATGGTTTTCTCATTTTATTTAACTTTTTTACTAATTATTAGTAATGGGTTAGGGTTAGGGTTAATTTTGATAACCAATTCCACCTGTTATATTTAAAAACCTGTATGTTTTTTAAAAAGTAATTATCTTATACTATATACGTATACTATAAGAAAATAGATGTACAGATACACCTGAGTATCTTCATCTTTGACCTCACTTATCCAGGGAATAGGGACCTGATACCCCTAAAAACACTGAAAAAAAAACTTGTGTGTGAAGTGTTGAATTGCACAACTTTCTCTCTATAACCGTGGGCGGCATCGTCTAGGGTCCTCACGTGGACCCGGTCAAATGACACTGTGCTCGTCTGTTCACCCTTTAAAGCTCATAAAAGTTGTCTGCTTTGATACTTTGGAGAAGATGTTTTAGCCTCACAGTGAGGCCGCGTAGCGTCGGATCTGACTCTCCGTCTCAGAGCAGAACTTGAAGATTACAACCCACAATCACATCAGGAAATGAAGTTGGGTATCTAGTAGTGAGGGATCATGACACCACTGAGCCCGCGTCGCAGCAGCGGGTGAAACGTGAACCGTCTGACCTTAGATTTGTGTTTGGAGTTGCGCAGGATTTTGGCACTTTTGACACAGAAAGCGCGTTGATCTGATGGACAAAGCCGCCTCGAAGAGGGTTGGACGTAAATATCACACGTCACTCACAGACTCTTTCTTCAAACTGTTTAATCCGTCTGGCTGTCAGCATTTATTTATGTTGGTGTTGGTCTTCTGTCACTGGGGACCACTTAGTGCACAATTTCATCCACACGATGGCAGCATCACATCTACAGCACGTCCAAAACGGGCTCTTTAATTACAGCAACTGTACAGCAACGAATGTGTCCTTGTGATTGAGCTCAATTATTACAAAGTCAACCTCCACCCAATCTCAAATAACATCTCTTGAGGAATGCTGTAACATCTTTAAAAAGGTATTTCTGCTTCAAAAATATGTACTGGTGTGCTGACCAGGACCCGAGGGATTCCTCTTGCAGGCTCTTCTGTCCATCCTTGGAATGGGATCCGCTCTCTGTTGCTTTCTGTTACGGTTTTTATTGGAAGGGAGATTTTCCCCGTCTCCATGTACGGGTCCAGGGACAGAGGACGTTGTATCTGTACAGAACGTGAAACCTTCTGAGGTACATTTTTGATTTTGGGATAAGGGAGAAAAAAACGTACTTGATTAAAATGTACATTCAACGGTTTAAATACTGACTTGAAACAAACAACAAAGTACAAGCATACATTCTCTTAAATACAACATAATTCAAACCTTTTTTGCAGTTTTAACATTCAGGTGAAAATAGATTTCATACATTTCTCAAGGTGACGTCTGGGCACAACGTGAGTATTGTCTCGTCTCTGCAATCTACTGTGCTGCCGTGTTCACTGCATACAGTTCATTTATTTTCTCCTGGTGCATCTTCACCACAATGGGCCTCCTCAGTTTCATGGTCGGTCCTGCATGGACAGAAAAAAAGAAGAGGCACGTTGAATAAATGAACATCTCAAGCTTTTTGTCTCGGTTCAGCGACGCCCACGCGGTGACATTTGACCTACTGGAGCTTAAAAAAATATCTCAGAGCGAGAGATGAAACGCCCCAAAACAATGAAGCACGGCGCAGTAACTCACCCAGTTCGCCCCCACCGATGGAGAAGTCTCGCTCCAGAATCACCCACTTCTGGATCTTCTGGGCGTTGGACGTCGCTCTGGCGTTGGCGCGCTCCACGCCTTCCTGAATGGCCGTGTAGACCGCCGGCTCCTTGCTGGCGATGATCTCGGACACCTTGGTGGCCGTGACGTCGTGCTGCCGGCAGAAGGCCAGCGCCTCGGGACTCAGCTGGTCCGTGGGCTCCCCCGCGTCGTCCACCACGCACTGCGGAAACAGAGACGGGTGATCGTGGGGTTTGTTTGGACTTATTCGGACGTGTGACCGGGTCGGGATGGAGGCCCGGTTACTTTGAGCGTGAGGAGCATGGAGAGGAACTTCAGCTTGTCTCCGACCAACATGGCGTTGCTGACGATGGGCAGCTCGGACTTCAGCGAGTCCTCGATGGGCACGGGGGGGACGTTCTCTCCTCCTGCAGTGATGATCAGCTCTGTGGAAGAAACATTATAACGGAGGTTATAGAAAACATTATAACTGAACACGACTAAACATTGTGTTCCCATCCCCACTCCCTATGACTACAATTCAAACTGAAATGAACTAAAAAGCGCACTTGGCACTAACCATTTTTATTTTTGTTCATTAAAAAGTGCTCAGATCTCTCATTCAAGTGAAATTGCCAAAAATAAACAATACTTTTATCAATTTAAGTTCTGAATTTAAAATCTTTATGACATAAAAGTAAAGAATAATATTCATCAAAATGTACCAAAAGAATAAAAAGCATTTTTTCTGCAGAAATGTGTATGACCTTATGAGATGAATGTTAACACTGAAGCAGCATTTTGATGTTGTAGCTGGTGAAGGACCTGTTTTAACAACTTCATGCACATTTAAGATGTGGATCAAGGGCCCAGGCCACAGGGACAACGGCCTACCCTTGATCCTTCCTGTGATGAACAGGAAGTCGTTCTGGTCGTGTCGTCCCACATCTCCAGAGTGCAGCCAGCCGTCCTGGTCGATGGCCTGGGCTGTTAATTCCGGCATGTCCAGGTAGCCCATGAAGACGTGCCGGCCCCACATACATATCTCTCCACTCCCGTCCTCATCCGGGTTCTCCAGCTTCGTCTTGCAGCCTGGCATCACTTTTCCACAGCTGGAGGGACAAAACATAAGATTGAGACCCGACCTGACCAAGAGCTGTTTAGCCTCTGCTTTAAGGTTTAGTGCCGATGGAGGAAGGGGAGGATTTCGTATGAGATTGGAAGACAACAGCAGACTTATAATGTTAGTCGAACTATGATAATAACAGTAACCCTCCAAGGACTTTAGTGAAGGTGCAGCCCGACGTGCTTTACAAACAAAACAAAGACACACTTATCCCAAATATGTATGAGTCATGCGGGAGATTAACTGTCGGTGTTGTTGTGACAAGTCAGAGCTAAAGGTCTGCAGACAGTGGAGATGGATGTGGATTTAAAGACGAGAGAATCCCCGGTTGTCTTTTGCGCTATTTTAAAGAAAACTCATTGGAGGGGAGATTACTAACTTCTCATTTCCATATCAGCAACCATTTTAACCACGTGACATGTCCCACAACGCTTTGCTGCTGACCTTGTGATTTTGTAATGGGTGTCGGTGGAGATGGTGTGTGGGCAGGAGCTTTCACTCATGCCGTACAGCTCCAGCAAAGGGATGTTCAGGCTCATGAAGAAGTCCATTGTGTCTTTGGTGATGGGGGCGGCGCCTGTGAAGCACAACTTGCAGCGATCTAAGCCCAGCGCAACACGGACCTTCTTAAAGACCAGATTATTGGCCAACGTGAAACCCCAGGGCACCTGTTTCTTCCTGTAGACCAAAAAGATAAAGTCAAAGTTAAACCCATTGTGTTACCAACGTAACCCGAGAAATAAATAACTATGTACAGAATGGAATTTTATACAAAAGCATGCAGGGCTACCGTCATTCCCATCGAGTTCTGGCAAATGATCTTTGCCGCTCCCTCACCCGCTCATGACACTGTAGTTGTATCGGAGCCCAATAGACTTGGCCCAGCCCGCCACTCTCCTCCTCGTTGAAGAGGACTTTGCACCGACAGCTTGCATCTTCTCCTGCATCTTCTCCCACACCCGAGGAACCCCCACGAAACAAGTCGGACGAGCCTCTTTCAGCGTGTTCACCAACGAGCCCTGGAGAAATTATTAAAGTAAAGATAGTGAATCATCACTAATGATAATCATGTGTGTGCCAACAGTTGGCATCATTACCTTCAGGGCGTCTGGCTCTGCAAAGTAGGTGGTCATGGCAAAATAAACACCGATCCACATGTCGACCAGCTGGGCCGCCACATGGCTGAGCGGCAGGTAACTGACCATCACGTCCTCAGCGGGCTTCAAGGTGAGCATTGAAGCCGCCCTGTGGACCGTCCACGTCAGCTGCGTAACAGAGAGGAGACAGCAGTGTGTTATTTCATTTTACTCATATTCTTCTTTATATGTTGTAGTGGTTTGAGGAGCTCCCCATGGCTCTATGTTGGGTACTCTTCCGTTTTTTCATTTACAATAAATACACACTATTTTATATTGTTAAAATGCTCGTATTGCTTCTAAAATTCTGATTTAAGGAAACATCAATAATCCAAATATCAATGAAAATGTGCAGTAAAAAAACTAATGAAAAGAAGAAAATAAACTTAAATTTAAACCTGCCTCTTTTGAACACGGTGTGTATTTTTTTATACATGTCAAATATCCATTCCTTCTCGAAGAATTAAGCCAAAGAAGAAATCATACATAAAAATGATACAAGCTAATATAAATGAAAGTATGTTGTCTGGATATCTCACGTTGTCGTGGCTCAACATGCATCCTTTGGGGTTGCCAGTGGTTCCAGAGGTAAATATAAGAGTACAGCACTCGTTGGCACGGAGACTGTCAATCACGGCATTCAGCTGCTCGTCGGGCACTTCCTCTCCCAGCTTCATGAACTCCGCCCACTACACGAGTAAACAGACGATGTTTGACAAAGTGCATCTCAACCCAGACTGAACTGAACCCCATCTGATGTTGTGAAGTTTAATACATTTGATATCAGTTACATTAATTATTAGATTTACAATTCTTGTTCTCCACAACAGGAATTTCTACAACCATGTGACTTTTCTTTTTAGTCATCATGTCACCTGAGAGAACGTACCGTGTACAGGAATGGTTCCTTCTGCTGCAGTTCACCTTTATACTGGACAATGGCTTTCAGGTGAGGTAGATGATCTTTCACCTGTCATAAAAGTACATGTTAAACAAAAGCAATATGACCTTTAAAATAATTATTACAGCACTCATGTGATGCTCCGGACCTGCAGGACTTTGTCCAGCTGTTTCTGGTTCTCCACCACCAGGACGTTGGCCTCACTGTTGGCCGCCACATACTGACAAGCTTCGGGCGAGTTGGTGGTGTAAATTCCAGTTGCCAGACCCCTAAGAAACAAATCAGACATAGAGAGGTAAAAAGCTCAGTTGAACGTGAACGTCTTTGAAAAGCCAAACTGGCACTCTAATTAACCCAAGAGCTCTCAACCAATTAAAAACCACACGTATGAACCCAAAAACATAAATTGCATGAAACAGCTTTTGCATTAATGCATTTCATATTATACTTTGGTATCTGTTCTACTGCAGAAAGTACATTTGCAAGTAAAGTTTTTGCGCATTTATCTGAGGACAATTGCTCTATTTGTCATGTGAAACGATGCTCAGGCGTCTCTACAAGTCTACAGGGTTTTGCTTTCTGTTCCTTCTGTGTGATCTTACCCGGCAAAGATGCAGCCGACGTCTGAGATGAACCATTCGGGGGAGTTGAATCCCAGGATCCCGACACCGTGGTAACGCTCCAGCCCCAACTAAAGAGCACACGAGTTGTGGTTGTTTTTCTTTTCTGTTTTTCAGAAGAGCATGTATCTTGAATGGCAAAGCGGCACATTGCCTCCTTTAGACTTGACGTACATTTTGCTTCGAAAGCCACTCCAACTCAAACAAATATATTTAAACCCAAAATAAACCCTTTTTTTCAGTAGAAACCGAAACAACATGCCACTGCACAGGAGGTCAACTTGCCAACGAACCTTGAGGAAGCTTTTGGCGGCTGCCCGGCACTGCTCGTAGTACTGCCTCCAGGTCAGCGTCACCCACTGGCCCCCTTCTTTGGAGACCAATGCTGGATGATTCCCGTGCGTTTCCACCGTCTCCAGGAACAGCCGGTGCACCGTCATGGGCGTCTCTGAGGCCGGACCCGAGCCCTCCATCCTCAGCCTGACTGCCTTGTCTCTGCTCGTGCTCCATAGCTGGTCCGCCGGGGCCAGCGGGGCCGGTACGTTCGCCCTCAACAAGGGAACTGCCTTGGGCTCTTCTGCGTTGGGACAACATGGGCAGCTGGATTTAGTCACAATTGATGACAGGTCAAATTTTAAAAGACACCCCTGCAGAACCAAGAAAGCAAGTTTAAGAAGGAGAGTGTGGTTTTTGAGAGGACTGCAGACGTCACTGGATTAACCATGTGGATTTCCTACAAGTGTATTGACAGAGCAACGTGATTTACGGGTTTTTACAGGCTGTTGAGAACCACTGCGCTCAACAATTACTAGTTTGACAGGTCTTTCCACCCCTTATTCACTCTTGAGCCGTTTTTTTCCACATCTGATTAGTTGCTCCCACCTAACGCTCTTACCCAGTGAAGGTCCTTCAGCGGCTTCCTCCAGCTCAGATGTTTCACAGAGTTCGGCTGTGGAGGCTCCTCCGTTGACGAGGGGGGAGTGAGTCTTCAAGTTCTTGAAGTCTGCCGGTGCCTCATGGATAGAGATGCTGCAGACATACATTGTTAGTTTCGTAGTAGAAATGGATCCAATCTCCACTGTGGTGGAGATGTTCTGCTTTGCTTTGCTTTGGGACATTTTCATACCTCTCAGCTTTAACATCCATGACTGCAACACTGTTGCTCTGAATTGAGTTCTCTTGGAAGCTTATCTCCTATTTTCTGGAATAACTAAAAAAAACATCAAATAAGCACAAGAAGTTACTTGTTCTGGTTATGAAACATCACATCTCTGGTCATTTACGCAAGACGGACAAACAGGTCAGAGCCAATGACCGCTATCGCTAAATGTTTAAACTGTGCTCCACACGTAGTTCCAGAAACTATTAAAGCATTCAGATGCTTTCACACTCTTTGAAGCATATAATCACACAAAGTAACAAACCAACGTCAATTGTATTAGAAGAAATTGCACATTATTGCCTGGCTTTGCTTGGATTTGAGAAAAATCTAATGAGTCAATCTGATCTGATGTGTGGAACAGCATTAGGGACCATGAGTGGAAGCTCACAATGTCACATGCAACAGCATGCAGTACAGGCAAAGGCCACGTGCCACAGGGTATTGTTTGAATTTACAGCCAAAAATGCAAGCACAACTTATTTCTTATAGCAGACGTTGCTTTTGAAGGAAATCAGTGGTAGAAAGTCCTATAGGAGTCAAGTATTTCCATCTACTAGTCATGCAGAGCATGCAGCCCAAATGATAATTTGAAGCAGAAAATGCCTCCACCATGCCATCATCCCCCACACAAGACACTTAGTTAGGATATGCTACTCTGGGGTAGAAACACATTGCAACTAAATTCACCCTTAGCATCAAAAGAATATCTTAAAATAGATCCCTTACCTCTGGGAACGAGCTGACGTACAGCCGCAGTCAGGTGCAGGGGAGACGCCGATCGACCTTTGCCCAGTGCCGGTCTGTTGCTCCCTGTAGAGAACATCAGCCTCTGGAGAACTCGCTTAACCGCATGCCAACTTGCCTGCTCTCACGCCCAGAACTTTAACCGCTTTCGCAATCCTCTTAGTTTGAAAAAGTCTTTTAAGCTTTAGGCGAATTAATGGGACTCAGTGGACCAATTAGAAATACACCAAAAAACTTGTTACTAAAGCTTAACAAATGTTACTGCTCCTGCAGGTGTGTGTGTGTGTAGACTGTATTTAGACTTATATCACGCCTGATTGACCCACTAAGACATGTCATTATCACACATGCTTGACCAGACCTGACTACGGTATTATTGTATGTAGAAAATGTCAAATTCTCTCAGGTTCAAGAGACAAATGAGACTTTGAACCAAACAAACAGTTTTTCAACAGTTCAACAAAAGTTGTGTAACTTTTTCAACCTAACCTTTAAATGAACTGAGATATTTGCACATTTTACTTAGTCAACCTTTTCTTAAACAACTCCTAATTATTCTGCTACTCTTTTACGTCTTGATAAAAAAGAAAAAAAATGCAAAGAAATATCAAAGTGAAAGCATGATTTCTACTTACAACTTACGTTGGCCAATACTTTACTTTACATTACGTTATGTGTCGTCCCTTTTGTCGTCTGATAGTCTGGTCGTAATGTAAATATAAAGTTCAACCACCTTCGTACCTGCCTTGCTCGAGGGTACTCGAGGGTACAATAGAAACGGCACAGAGAAAACAGTTTTAAGGCACACAAATGTATATACATATATATATATATATATATATATATATATATATATATATATATATACATATATATATATATATATATATATACATATATATATATATATATATATATATATACATATATATATATACACGTATATATATACATATATATATATATATATATATATATATATATATATACATATATATATATATATATACACATATATAAGGCAACACCAAATAATATATATTTATATATATTACAAAAACTACACACCAGTTTTCTCTGTGCCGTTTTTTATATACAGACTTTAAACATTTGTAATGTAACTATCTAGATAAAAAGTATTCCAACTATTCTTAATGCTTCAACTCATTTGATATATATTTGGTATACATTTACAGTTGGGTGTGTATAAATGTTGGGGTGTATAAATTCAGTTTGCTTAATTTATATATATACATTTCTTATACATATAAATATATATTTGTACAGTGGAACATCTT
Organism: Gasterosteus aculeatus; assembly: GCF_964276395.1. NCBI lineage: Eukaryota > Metazoa > Chordata > Actinopteri > Perciformes > Gasterosteidae > Gasterosteus > Gasterosteus aculeatus. Next base: position 19,213,093 of record NC_135701.1, on the reverse strand, counting down.
GCATTAAAATAAAATTTAAATCAGTTTAACTAATAAAAATTTCCTGATATTCTTTAACTATTGGTGTCTAGATTCAGCTTCTCATTGTATTTTGAAACAAGTAGAGGTATAACCTGTATCATCTTCTGTTCCCTTACTGCAGATCCTAGATGTCAGATTAATGAAGTCAGCTGAATTCTCATTTTTCCATCTTTATTTGCAGCCACATTGAACATAATATCCACATTTCTTTAAATTAATTCCTCATCGTTTTCAAAATCAACGATCGCGATGTTGCATTGGAGAACTTCTTTAATGACGGCATGAGGTTGTGCTCGTAGAGTTGAACGTGAAAGACTCCAGAAAGCCTCATCCTGGTGGCCAGGCCAGCTGTCTCCCTCCCAGGACGTGGATGTGAAGATGGTAAACTGACTGAGCGCCGTGCTTCCCGTCGTTGATCACTGCAGGGGACAAAAAGATTCTCAGAATTCTATTCGCATGTATATTTCCACATACTATAAAGCCCATTTCTGTAACTCACCCACTCTGTATCCTTCATCCAGAGATTCTTGCTTTGCCACATTTTTGGCAACAACCAACAAATGCCCCAAGAGCTGAAGTCGAAAGAAAAGAGAGCTGAAGACGGGACTTTCAGTGCATGTGAGCAGGCTGGTCAATAAAAGCTGCTCTTGAAATGAATCGTTTTGGGTGTGTGATTTACCTCTGCATCCTCATCTGTGGCTTCACTTAATCTGGGAATAGGGACCCTCGGAATAACCAGGAAGTGAACAGGGGCCTGTGGGCTGACATCCCTGAATGCCAAACACTGATAAACAAACACACACACACACACAAAAAACAATAATTCATACGAAATGTGAAACTGCGCAACTTTCTCTCACTAATGTCTCATAGTGCGGCAGGTGTTTACCTTCTCGTCCTCGTGAATGATGTCTGCAGGGACGCTTCTGTCGATCACTCTGGAGAAGATGGTGGCGGCTGCGGAGCCGCGCGTCCTGACGGCCTCCTCGGCCGAGCTCACCTCGACCCCTTTGGAGCACAGCGGCCTCTGCGGGGGGGAGAGGGCTCGTCTTAGCGTCACCTCGGCCCGGCAGACGCGCTGCAAGCAAGTCCGGACGGGCAGAGTCCGCACGATCTGCCGGAGATACATGACGTTAGCCGGCCGGTCAAAGCACCTCCAGCGGACCTGTTTGTGGGCGAACTCGTATTTAGACACAACTCTGCACTTCTCTTGTTGACAGTTTGCGTTGCCTTCAGGTACTCGCTAGTTTTGTGTGTAACGTTTACTTCTTCTTCTTCTGCCGCTACTTCCACTTCTTCTTCTTGAGGTTTCAGTGGCAACTTGCAACTGTAGAATCGCACGCCTGCCCTCTTCTGGAGTAATTTAACTCCCACAGTTACCGCAATGTTGTGTTTTATTCCGGTTTCCCCCCAATTTGGGGGTATTTATTCCAACGTTGGTACCAGCCGTGACATTTCCATGAAATTTCCCCTTGACTTTTGATTGATACGTGTGTATCCTTTGTTTAACAGCTTATTTGGGCGATTAGTCCACTTTCTTTTCCCATTATGAGCAGGAAGCGTGATGTAACACAACCGTAGCACCTTGTTTGCCGAGAAACGACACACCCTGAGAAAAAAATCTTTACGTTATTTGCAAATGTAGAGGAATTTATGTTTTGTTTTAATAAACATTATTGTATATCCATTTCTTACTGTTCATATTGCATATCTATTTCTTACTGTACATATCTATTTATTCACTTATTACACTTTGCATATGCACATAAACAATTTTTGCTATTTTGCACTCGTGGTTGGATGCTAAACTGCATTTCGTTGCCTCAGTACTTGTACTCTGTGCAATGACAATAAAGTTCAATCTAATCTAAACAGACGAAAGACACCCGCCTCGGGGGGAAAAACCCATGTATAACATTATTTATTGACAATCACAATTTACACACTTGCAGTCAGTATTATCATTACTTATACATGCGTAAATAGTATATTGGTACTATTATGTATTCTATGTCACCGCTAAACGGCATGCACACCCACAAACGCGAATCTGAATATAAAAATGCTTGGTATAATTTAAATCATACATAAATGTCATGTATGGCACAGCGCAACAGAGAAATATAATATTTTATTTCATTATTATTATTTTTATCTAAAAGCACGTCCCACTACGATGCCTTATGAAAGCAAAACAATACATTGTTGAATTAAGTGTCTCGGTTCATAGGTGGCGGTTTCTTTGTGTTCCGTCGTTCGTCCAGCAGGGGGCGACGTCGTGGGAGTCAAAGGCCTCAAACGTCCAAGGGAAGAAGAAAAAAAAAAAACGGTTCTCGGTGACAAGGGAAAGATGGCGGCGCGCGCACGGCTGCCCTTGCTCTTCCCCAAAACGCTGCCTCCGCTTCAACGACAAAGGCCAGCACACACGGAGGCCGCTGCCGCCGCCAAGGAGCCCGCGTACCCGCCCGTGGTCCCCTCCCTCACGGCCAAAAGCAAGGCGGCCCGGCAGCGGCAGGCCGACGAGCGGGTGCAGAGGATCCGCGAGTCCCCCGTGGAGGAGAAGATCTCCCTCTTCACGCGCATCCAACGGAAGAAGTTCGTGGTTTACCCCCAGACGTTCGCGCGGAACGCGGACAAATGGTACCAGCACTTCACCAAGACCGCGTACATCCCCGGGCTGCCCGAGAGGTTCGGCCCGGGGAGGAGGACGACGACGCCCGTGGCCGGGGAGGAGAGCTCACCTGCCGGCGGCGCACCTGCGCCGGCGCCGGCGGTGGACGGCGCTGCGTTCGCGGACATCCGCTCCTTGGTCGGCCGCGTGATCCTGCAGGAGCACTGGCACACGAAGAAGCGCAAAGCCTTCCTGTACCGAGAGCAGGAGCAGAACGTCGGGCCGTTTGTGAGGAACCTGGTGGCCGGACTCACGCACAGCGTCGGGAGGTTCAACCCGCTCCTGCGCCTCTCCAGTCTGGGTATGAGTCCTTGATCCGACACCGGCCTGTTGAGCTTCCACACACTTAAATACACACGTTATCAATGCATTCCGGGCTTTTGTTGGACGGAATCTGTGTGGTAACTCAATGCACGTGGCCGGTTTGTTTGTTACATGGACCGGTAAGGTGTCGCTGTGAATCTATGACCTCTACGCCGATCACGTGACGTAGTTTGGAGAACACGTGAGCTCATTCCGGTAAAGAAGCTGCTTGTCAATTAGTCCATCAAGTCCATGTCGCTCTAAATTTACCTGATGAAAACCAATGACGTTGACAATCAGGATATTTGCAGCTCCAACACGAGTAAGTTGTTAAATAAATGTGGATCACCTCACCAAAAAAATGCCAGCAGAAGAGAGATCCCACTTTGTTTTGTCCACACAAAACCTCAAATGTTTCTAAAAACAAGCAGCTGAGAAAAAACACCTAAAACCTATCAATGTATGGTTTATATAAAAAAACTGTCTGACCATAAAGTATTGTATAAAATAATAAACGTTGAAATTATCCTACTTTGTGTTTCTCTATCAGATATTGCTCCTCGGGTAAACTTTTATTGGAGGAGAGGACAGAGAATCATCCCAAAGGGGCACCGGAGAGGCCGACTGGAGCCGACCAGGTTCCAGATCGATGATGAACCGCAGTGCCAGATCAGGATAACGCAACAACTGCAACAGGTGGCCCGCATTTCCTCCACCAGCCACTTCAGTCTCTGTTGGGTTTAATACATGAAACCTTCCAAGCCAGAAATAATCATTGTTAACCATTGGAGGAAACAAATTGTTTAAACAAACATACAGGTGAAAAAAGTAAATGAAAAATATTAGATATATTTGTTAAAAAGTTACAAATATTATCAAAAAAAGTCCAAATTTATTAGGTGGAAAAATTTCACAAGATAAATGATTTAGTTTCCTTTTTTAATGTCCAACATTCATGTGGTTTGTTTTAAATGTCTTAGTTTGCCCCGCTGGAGGCCTCTTATGCAGCCGACGTTCCAGAGGTCAGCTTTGCTCCTGACCTGATGCCTCTGTTCAGACGGCAGTACGACAACCACATCTTTACAGGTAACACAGGAACAGGCACACGGGTCTGACTGTACGGAGGATGGGAATTTGGAGAAGCCAAAACCGCATAAATTGGAGCCGTTGTATTCCGGCCACATGTAACTTTCATAGTTATATCCTACTGGCACTACGGGGCGCCAACAAGCAGCTGCTCGCTGTCTGTTACGTCACTCTAATGCAAGACGTCAAACCGGCTTCAATCGCCTCCACGTCTTTGAGATGTTTTTTTCTTGTTTCTGGGGAAACCGTTTCGCAACAATGGTTTGTGGTTTCGCTCTCAGTATTTCTACTGATATAATAAAGCGTGATAATGCTACCCGCTATTGCTGAGACCTTAAATTGTATGCTGCACATTCAAAGTTGACATGTTCCTTAATATGCAGCACGCATAATGGGCCTCTTGTTTCATCCAGACGTTTTTGTTTAACCAACAACAGCAGCTGTTAAATTCTGTTTTAATGCATATTAAGCAAAAGTGGCAAATGGTTACATTTGTGGCTCGACGTGACCGCCTGATTTTTTTTTTTTTTTCTTTAATTGTCTAAGCGTTGTAACTCTGACCTTTTCCGTCAAAGATAATCCATCTTAGTCTTGTACGTAGAGCATATTTCAGTTCTCTTACTGACTAGTACCACGGGCATTATAAACTGGGGAAAATAGTTGTTGTTTCATAGTCACTCAGCTTTGTCCTCTTGGTCTCATCCTCAGGTGCCAAGCTACCAGACCCGGCGTGCTACGGTCACACTCAGTTCCACCTGGTGCCCGACCGGTACCACAGAGACCGGATGGCTCGGCGGCAGCAGTCTGATCAAGTGGAGGTCTTCCTCCGAGCCAACGGACTCGCCAGCCTCTTCGCCTGGACGGGGGCTCAGGCCATGTACCAGGGTGAGGAAATCATTCATCTCAAATCAAGTGGCCTCTTAACCGGAGGGGAGGGGGGGGGGGCAAAGCAACCGGCGGTTCTAACGTCCCTCTGGTCTCCGCAGGTTTCTGGCCCCACGAGGACGTCCGCAGACCTTTCGTGTCCCAGGCCGTGATCACGGACGGGCAGTTCTTCTCCTTCTTCTGCTACCAGCTCAACACAGTGGCCCTCTCCGTGGAGACGGACGCCAGCAACCCCCGGAAGAACCTCCTGTGGGGCACCGAGAGCCTGCGGCTGTACGAGAGCGTGCAGGACGGAGAGGTGGTCGGCCTGGACGACGGCGTCGTCAAGCTCCTGGTTCAGTTCCTCATGAACCAGCCGTAGACGTCAGTCTGGTTTCTGTCCGAGGAAAATAAAAGAACGTCCCGGCTGAGATTCTGTAAAAATCCAAGTGGAAAAGCTATCGGAAAGCGTGTCGGACAGGAGGAAGTTTGTCCGATTGTATAAAATGTATTCAGAAAAGACATTAAACTGGCTCGTGAGTATGAAAGCGTATGATTAATGTGCAGACTGTAGCCTATTTATGGCAAAAATAAAATCTTACTTTTCAGATTGACACGTGTGAACGTGTGTGCGTTTGTCACAGCTGACTACTAAAAGCAGAACATTTTAATAAGACGTCCATTCACTCGTACACACGCTGTCCCTTTAGAGGAGTACTTCTCTGCCTTGGCATTGTGCTTCTGTAACATTTGACTGGGGGGGGGGAAATAGGACCAAAACAAGGCGGTAGAATCATATCTTTTATTCCACACATTCTCCCCTCAGGACCTCCTCATTCCTCATGTGCCGTAGTTCTTAACGAGCCCAGTGAGCAGACGTTGAGGCGTAAAGTCGGTGGCGTTCCCCTTTTAGTGATCTCTACTTCCATGTCGACTAACGCAAAGGCAGTTATTTCAGACTTGTGTATTTTGTTTAATTTGCATGTTTACACACTGGAAGGTGAGGGATGACGACTACAGACGGTTATAGTTCACCATCGGGGTGACGAATTAACTCTGATAGATGAACATAGCGTAGCATATACGATGAAACAACCTGCCCCAAGTGAAATGAACGTGTGTCATGTTTTGCACAGGATGTGGTTGCATAAAGGCGTCAAGACTAAAAAGTAAATACTCTTCTGGTTGCCATGGCAGCATTGTTGATTATTAAGTGGTGCCTATTGCACGTTGGTTTTTTTTGTGGATTTGCAATTTTTCAAATTTTCTGCTGCCTCGTTAAAGAACTTTCCTCTGGTCCGTTGTTTTCTACCTGAGTCCTGATGAGGAAATAAATGTACATCAGCGAAAACTACAAACATTCATTAAAATAAAAGTTTAAAAAACACAGTACTCACACTGTATTCGGTTGGTCAACGGTTCCACTTCCTGTAAATACGGCAGATATTTTCAAGTTCAAATACAACGTGCCGTTGTACATAAATCGCATCGTAGTATCAGTACACCGTTTGCGTACCTGCGGCGGAGGATTTCTTGGACCCACTCCTCTCGTAGAGCAGAATGGCGGCGACCAGGACGATCACTTCGATCACGATGGCGACGAAGGGCTTGAGAGGCTCCTGGAAGCTGATGACCTTCAGCAGTGACGGAAGACGGGAGATTTTTCACTCAAGAAACGGTTTCACTGTACAACAATGTAGAAATACTTCATTCAAGTCCTGCATTCAAAACCACAAAGTATCAGCCAAATGTACTTTGTACGTATAAAGTACGAAGGCCGTTGTACATAATTAGATGGTACAACACTGATGCTTAATTATTATTGTGATAGTTTCCAGCACTAGTTTAGTCTGCTGGTTCTCAACCAGTAGTTCTAGTCCCCTTTGGAAAGGTCATGAGGTGATTCATGGAAAAGAAATAGGTCAAATAGGCTACGAGCAGGAAAAGGTTGGCGACCACATCATTGACAATGTTTGGAATTTAATCTTAAAATGCAACAAGCGTTTATAGAGGAGTCCACGTATCAATCGAGTTGGTAACTTTCTGTATCTGACCTTGAGCTCCACGTGGCCCATAGTGGTGCTGATGGTGTACACCGCGCCGCAGTAGTACAGGCCTCCATCGGCCTCCGTCAGGTTTTGCACCATAAGTTTGGTCTTCCTCTCGTCGTTCCTGATCTCATAGTGAAGAGGCTCCCCAACGGCCGAGATCTGCTCCTAAAAGCAGATGTTAAAAGCCAGACGGGTCAGAGGCCACACGTCAAGTGAAAATATGTTGACTGTGCTTTCAAATCTTTGACACAAACAGATGTGAAGGCAAAGAGCGGCTCACTCGCCATGTCTGTGCCATTGGCTTTGTACCAGTTCCAGGTGTTGGGTTTCGGTTTGGTTTCCTCCATTTTACATGCAACCACCACAGAGTCCCCCAGGTAGCTGACTATTGGTTTATCCCGCAACTCAGCGACCTGTGGAGCTGGAAGGTAACATGGTGCACCTCAGTTACTCAGTGTAAATGTTGGTCGCCCTTGTTAAAGGGACTTGACAAACGTATTACGTATGCAATCCATGGATGAATATATACTCATGAAACAATGTTATTTTTACCAGCCAAAATAAACTCTATCTTTGCTTCACTTCCAAACAAGCACGAGTAACTTCCGAGGCTTTCTTCACTGACGATGCTGAACCTGTAAAATAAAAAATAAGTATAAAAATGCGTAGATAATGTGCTTTATGTTCATGTAAATTGACTAAAGTCGAACATTTGTTCTGCAAACACCTGCAAAAAGCCACGTGGAGACAAGACAACCTAAGTTCTCAAGCTAAACATTAATAGCCGAAGATGCATAATATGTAATATAGCCAATTAATGATAAAAATGTAAGCGGATGGATGGAACATTGAGAATGTGTACTCACACTCGCGTGAGCTTATATCGATCGGCCTCCAATCGCACAGTGACACGACTGTTCTCAACCTCCTCCCCGTCTTTTCTCCAGGACGCAGTGACGTTGGGTTGTTTGTCCTGATTACCTGTCCAGGTGCACGTCAGTGACAGATTGACAGGATTCAACAGTTCAACCGTCTCCGTGTGACTTTCGCCTGCGTTGAACAGTTGAGGGAAAAAAAAAAAATCTGAATACACATTGTGGCTGGAGGAAATCCTCTGAGCCGGAATACTGCGTCTCTAAACGGGTACCTTCAAAAACTGCGCTCCTTTCATCTGTGGGCAGGGAACCGCTGGAGAGCAGCAGGGGGGGCGCCGGACCAGGCGTCTCTGACAGGAAAACCAACAATGAGCATCACAAAGTTATAAGTTGTCCGTAGGAAAAGCGATCGATGTTATTTGTCAGTGTAAAATAAGATCAAAACAGTAAGTGCAGTGGTATTCTTAAAGGATGTTCTTTTTCCTCAAATAATCTTCAAACTTTGAATCTTCACATTAAAAGTAAGTGAATAGAAAAAGAGGCAATGGTGAATGTTTGAGAGGAAACATAATGCAGTAGAAAAACAGGTTCCACGGTTACATAAGGGATCTTAAATTATTCATCAGGTTGATTTTTTTTTAATCCTTTAATAGAATTGTTTTGTAATGTTGCTAGTTTTAATGTATACTTTCAGTTTCCTGTGATGAAAATGCTGTCATAGAGTACTTTGCAACTCAGGTTTAATAACTTAATAATAATAATGACAATTTCTCCTACGGCCCACAAGGTTAAACATCATTTCATGGGGGAATTAGAAGGCACACAACCACACTCAGCCAAAATCAAACCTAAACAGCCATTTACTTGTATCGATGTGTCTGCAGGAGACGAGAAGCAGGAGGATCTGAAACTGGAGCTGCTTCCAGGAGGCGGACATGATTATTCTCCCCGTGTCCTCTCTGCAGGCAGCTTTCTCACCGCCTTCTCCTCTCCCAGTCTGCTGCATCGCATGAAAATAAAAAAAAAAACCCGGAGGAAGCCGGAGGAGTGACGCAGCAATGGTTCCCCTGTGCAGCCTGTAGGTGGCTGACTCCATTCACTATTCAACCAGACCGGGTGTCAGTGCTGCACTGCTGTGAGCAGAACTCTTTGTATCTCCGTGGGAATAGAATGTGTCTACTGGTGTGAGAGGAAGTCACCCGTCGGCCCTCACGAAAACCACGACAACCAGCTGATTTCCTTTTTTTAATACATTTTATGTCATACGTTTTTTTGAGCATACTGGAAAAGGGAGATTTTTTAAAAATGTCTCTACTTAAAAAAAATGCCGGCATCTACTTGAGTAACACCGTTGCTCGTGTACAAAACTGCAGCACAACCCTCATATTATATTATGTTTATAATAACACTGAGTAACACATGCTAAATGCACACAATCTTCATCACACACCGTCCTTCAGTTTACTTTAGTTGTTATACGGCTCTTCGCGGTGCTCTTTTCTGTCTTCATCCGTACATTCCCATTCTGTCTCTACACCAGTTTGTCAACTTTCTTTTTGTGTCTTTTCTCCTCGTTTCTCAAGAAGTTGTCAGTATTACAGAAAGCACGTAAAAAGCAAGAAAGGTTTTGAATCATTTGCTCTGCTCGTGCTTTGTCCTACGGGGTTGAGCAGGGACGCAACTCAATCAGTTCTGCATTTGCCACATTGTCTCATGTATGAAATGAATAATATGAGAAAGGACCGCGGAGCAGCACATTCTGTCTGTCCTCATGGTGACCTTGTTACAAATGTTACAGATGTTGTTCTCAAACCCAAAGACTGACGTCCTAAAGCGTGCAGAGCACAGTCCACAAGTAGCCACGTTAACTTGTCGGGGATAATGAAGTGAACAGTGGCCTGAATCTCTGCACGAAACTCACTGAAGTTTCCCTGAGGAGAAGATTGAGACTGAAGGAGGAAACAAGGCAGCTGGTGGAAGTGAGTTCTAACAGAGAGGCCTTCTGGTACGACAGACAAACAGAAGAATAATAACTGTGGCTTGAGACATGTCTGATATTTCCACTGACTACAAAGCATTTTTGAGACTCGTGACGTGAACAAATGTTAAAATGCGCAGACTGCTTGAACCCGTATCATCTTGGTCTTCATGCAACGCGTTTAGCTCCTATTGTTATACAAATATTAGTAAGAGGTATTTCATATCTGTTCATGACAAAAACCTTCCAGCATCTTTTTCTTGCCGTTTACCTTGTGCTCTTCTTCACATAGTCAAGATACCGTTTGTTGAGGAACAAAAATGCTGATAACTGGAAGAATATTATATTCCTAAAAAGAAATGATACAAAGTAGGCGTGGACGTAAGAAGCTTTCACTGCTGCTGAAGCTGCAGGCTGTTGATGAACACCGTCTGCAGCTCGTGGATGTCGTCCGTGGCCTCTATGGGGACGCTGAGCCTCCCCGGGGAGCTGGAGAGCCCACAGCTGGAGTCGCACGCGGCTTCCGAGTGAGATTGGCCCACGTACAGGGAATCCCCGCAGCCCCCCACCGCTCCCTGGTGCTCGTGGACGTCCAGGTAGTGGCCTTGTGGCAACAGGCGGTTGTGGTCCTGCGGCGACCCGCAATGGTGGTGGTGGTGGTGCTCGGGCCCGGGGCTGTGGCAGGGGCTGTGGGACGGGCTGTGGGGCATCATGCACGTCTGCAGGCAGCTGTTCCGCCGCACGGCCCGGTTCAGGTCCAGCCGGGCGATCAGCGGCTTGCCAATGTCGACGCTTTTGGTCCAGTGGACGGATTCGTCGTCCATGGCGGTAAAGGTGCCCTGAAGGCACACGGTGAAGACCAGCTCCTCCTGTCGGATCACGGGTTAGAGGAGAAGAAGGATTAAGAACCTCGGCGACATGCTTCCCAGGATGGAAATGCATCACAAAGCAAGGAATGAGAAGAAAATCATTGCCTTCTAAAGCAAAAATATTGTTAGCCACAGTAGCACCGTGGTTCTATTAGCATGGTTCTATCAGCGTGGTTCTATCAGCGAGCCTCAAACCATATTAGCTAATCATGTTAATTCACTATGTTTGTACCCGGAGCTTCTGCAGTGAGCTGACTCGCGTGTAGAGGCAGTGCTGCGGCAAGTTGCTGGACAGCAGGTAGATCCCCGTCTCCTCTGGAGTCTCTCTGTTCATCTCCTTAGGATCAACGTCCAGGTCCTGCAGTGAGGAGAAGAAGCAAGTGGCAGATCACAACGTGCACGCAAACCCACATGCACGCACACGTGTATTGTGCGTTCCCTCAATCCTCATCGGTTTGCCCACAGGTTCTCTGATTGGGAAGACCGATGAGAGACGATGTGCTCGTCCTTTCTCGTGTTCACCTGTGAGAAGTCGGTGACGTGTGCCTGGAGGAAGGACATGTCCTCTGGCTTCTTAACGATGTGGGTGTAGATGACGAGCACGTTGGAGAACTCTGCAGCAAAGCCCAACTTGATCTGAGCGCCGCAGTCAAAGTTCAGACACATGCTCTCAGGGAGCTCTGGAGTAACAAAGAAAACAACACATATGTCAAGTTCTGTAAGTCCGATTGACCAAACTCACCGAATCTCATGGTGTCATTTTAAGTAACAAGTATCATGTATGTAACCGCCCAATTTCTCCCGATCTGCTTCAAAATAAATCATAGATGATTTCAGAAAACAAAACGTACACATTTTTTTGTGAAATGCTGGACCAATACAGGTCTCTTATAATCCCACGGAATAAATAATCTGAGATGGAAGAATAGGTCCTCAGGTGAACTGTTCATTAGTGAGGCCGTGATCTGGGATAAGAGGACCATAAATTGACATTACTTGATTGACTTGATTGTCACAAGCCACAATGATTGGCGAGAACAAAACCACTGGAGGAAATGCTATTTTCCTCGCTGCCAATAAGCAATAAGCATTTATTAGATGATGAAGAGGTGATGGTGTCGGTCACTGCGGTTGTTTGAGGAAGTACGTGTGTGTGTGTGTGTGTCATAATTTGACTCAGCGTGCAAAAAAACAGCTGTGAGGCAAACGGGGTGATGGGGGAGGGAATGGGGGGGTGGTTTCCCGGCACAGCGGCAAAAAAAACATTGAGAAAAAGCTCGACTCACCGTGAGCCTTCGCCCACTGGAGGCTGCGAGCGTGAGCGAGATCGGCGCTGTCGCCGGGCAGGATAGGGTCGGTCAGCGCCCTCCTGTCCGACAGGCTGCTGCGGATCTCCAGAGCCTGCTTTCCCTTCGTGGCGTCAAACTGACCCATGTCTGCACGGGGGAACGAGTAATCACAAAGTATCAAAAAGGTCCGACCGGAACAGAAGCTGCTGCGAGAGGAGCAAAGTGCTGTTAAAACGTGCGATAATAAGTGCATCTCAACAGCAAACTCATTATTATCATTTATAAAAGCAGACTTAATGATTCCACAAGAAAGCTGAAACAATTGTGACATTAATAATGCACCTATTTAAGGTGCGAGAAGCTCATCTAACTCGGCACCGTGACACGTCAATCTCTTCCTTCGCTCACCCTCGGCGACTCTGTCCAGCACCACGGTGATCTTCTCGTCGTCGAGGAGGCGCCTCTTCAGAAACTTGACGAACACGCCGTTGGTGAGGCCGCTGGAGCTCAGCTCGAACGCCTCGGCGTCCTGGCACCTGAGCAGGGCGACGTCTTAAGAGCCGCTCGGAAACGGGAACGAGTGGCGTGGCTCACTTTGAATGGACATCGGCGATTCAAACTCACGTAGCGTAGCCGAAGACGATGTTGGCCGTGACCCTCAGGACGATGTTGGGAGCGCTGTCGTCGTGAATATTCCTGAGAAAATAAAAAAGAATGACTTCCCGTCTTGGAATAAGAAACAAAAACAATCAACGTGCATGTTAATAGGAATATGATAAAGAGGCCTGGAAGCAGAATCCTACTCGTCTGTGCTCCAGCATTTATTTAATGCAGTCATCGGTCTCCTTTCATCCATCATATGAAGACATGAATTCTTTACAAAATGTCATTCAAAAGATTTAACAAATTGCTAAAACCAGCAGAGAAAACGATTGTAAAGCCCTATAAAGGCAAATGGTTGATTTGGGGTTATTGAAATACATTAAAATAAGGGTTAAGTAAGTTAAAACTGGAGCTCCACTGATGAGATCATCACAATAAGTTAATGTGAACAAATGTCCACATTTGCTGGTTTTCCCAATCTTTAATAACAAACATATATTTAGTGTATTAAAAATAAATGTTAACTCAAACAAGCAGTTTTAACACAATCCACGGATTGAGCATTTTCTTTTGCTAGTTTTTGACATATTATTGACAACTTGAACCATTAATAAAATAAGTATATATTTATAAATCTCTTAAAGATAATAACGCCTATACAAAACACTAGAAAAATTGGCTTGTTAAAATCCCTTTGAAGAATTGCTTCACTTAATGACATTATGATACGATAGTGAACGGTCTGTTAACTATTCATTTTAGCATTCAGTAATATTCTGTTTTCTTTTAGTTCCGGTGACAAGCAGCACTGACTTATGAGCTTCCACGCACATGAATTCTTGAAATTGTCTCCACACGAGTAACATTTGACATGTGACCGACGCACCTCTTCCTGCACATGTCCAGCAGGAAGACGTTGAGTCCCGTCTCCTTCTCCTGCATCAGCTTGAGGATGCTCTGCACGCACAAACAGTTGGCCGACCGGTACGGGCTCGGCGCGTCTACCGGCACCATGAAGCTGTTGCCGTAGTTCTCGTATCCGTGACCGGCGTAGTACAGCAGACCTGGAGAGGGACGGGATGCATTTCAAAACACACGTTTAAAAAAAAAAAAAAAAAAAAACGAAACACAATCCACGCGTGCTCATTGTGGATCGACCGCGCCGGCCCGGAAACCGCCGCCCCCGTCCCCGCGTACCGTAGACTCCCTTGTGGAGCAGCGACAGGAACTCGTCCACGGCGTTCCTCATCTCCGACTCGGTGAGGTCGAGCAGGGAGACGACCTGGAAGTTCAGCTGCCGCAGCAGGTTGGTGAGGTCGTACACGTCCACCATGGGAGCTTTGAGCCGCGGGTGGTTCTGGTAGGACAGGTTGCCGATCAGCAGCGCCACTTTGTCCGTAGCTGTGAGGGGACACGCCGCAGGACACAACTGTGCTTTTATACCACGGGAGGGGACACGCTACAGGAGACAACCGTGCTTTTATAAAACACATGAGGGGACACGCCACAGGAGACAGCGGTGCTTTTATACCACGGGAGGGGACACGCCACAGGAGACAACCGTGCTTTTACACCACGGGAGACGACACGCCGCAGGAGAGTCGCCAGTGAGGAATGCCAACTAGTTTGTTTTTCTGGTTGCAGACTTTTCACTTTGTGCTTAAGGTTTTAACCGCTGTCAATAGTTAAGCTGCCTCTATATTTGTTTACTATAAACACATAGAATAAGAACATACCTTTTATGGAGCTTGTTGTCAAAGATTGATGACCGAGATATGAACTCCGTTTGTTTTGGGTGTTGGTTGATATCGGGGATATTGAGTCAGCGTGTGTTTGTGTGCACGGCAGGTACAGCTTGTTTTTGTGGTCCACTCACCCACCTCAATATGTTGCAACGTGGATTCTGTTTCTGTAAGTTGTATTATTTATTTCTTTATGACGCACATATTCATTTGATACCCAACACAACAATTAGCGGTTTGATATCATATTTTCTCCTTTCCTGGAGTCAGATAGCTACAAGCATCACACCTTTATTTCGGTGTTCACGTTGAGAGGGGAACACACACACACACACACACACACACCAGAGCCAACTTATAAGGGGGAGAATCACTAAAATACTGGTGGTCACATTTGCGTAAAGATGTGATGAAAGACACTTACCGTAAAGTTGTTCTGGAACGTTATTCAGGAGAAACTCACTCGATCCCAAAACTGTCAGATCAAAATAAAAAGAGTGTGTCACGTGCTGTGTTCGAACACAATGGATCCGTACGATGATCACTTGATGAGTGGGACTGCGCTTACCTCCTCCGATGGCGTAAACATCATCTAGAAATCAGTAACACAAACATGTTAACCTCATATAAAGTAATTCATTAGCATCTTTACATCCACGGTGGAAAAATACTTCATTGATTTAGAGAAGAGTGATTAGTCAAAGGGAAGGTGAGCTTCAGTCAATCATCATGCAAATGAAGCAACTCATTATTATGCTAAACTGTTAAACTATTAATTCTGTGATTTAAAAAAAAAAAAAAGTCAACTAATCCAATGAACACCACAAGACAGTTTGACAACATGCGCACATAGAACTCTGGGTCGTTAGCGTGTGGTTCCACTTTTGGGCGGTTAGTACGACAGGATTACATTGGTGGATCAATTCATTTTTGGTATCGGTGTTTGCATTAGGTGACGATAAGACAAACATAGAAGACAAACTTCTTTTAATGTGCAATTATAATGTAATGTTAATTGACAGTGATGACATTGGTCAAAAAATCAAAAACTTCATGCATGCGAAACCTGGAGATCAAACCCTGTGAACTTTATGTTCATGCGACCAGGAAGTGGATCATGACCCACATGCAGTTATAGGATTGTTTTTTTGTTTTTATTAGATTGTTATGCGGCCGCCATGCACCCGTGCTTCCTACTGTACCTTCGGAGCACTCCATTGCCTCTGATATCTGGACGGATATCCGCGGTGCTTTCGGTCAAGAGCAGAGCAAAACATCACGCACGAGACGTAACAGCACGCCGGAGCTGGCTTCACCGCTCGCTAGTTCTACGAAATGAACCGAGGTGCAACATACCGATCGCGACGTCGACTTCGTTGGTCCACATCCTCTCTGTGCTGCTGCTGATCTCGCAGCGATACCTGCCGGCGTGATCCTGCGTCGAGTGAGGGATCTGAAATGCACACGCGGGAAGAAAAAGAAAAAAAGAGGTCAGATGCCCAGTAACGTCTGGCAACTACAACCAGAGATAAGCCAGCGTAGCTCCCCTCACCGCTAATTTCCTCCTGGTGGCGTTGGGTACCGGGGCTCCATTTCTGTGCCACTGGTATCGAGGGATGGGCCGTCCCACGGCGCCACACTCCATCTGCAGGGTTTCCCCAACGTATGTCCGCTGGGACTGAGGCTGGATCACCAACTTCAGCCGACCCTCCAGGGAGTGATAACCCTGCCCTGCTGGCCGTGAGATGAGACGTCTGTTACATTTACACTGGTAAAAGCTGACTCGGGGGTTCGATTCTCACTCGAGTCACTTGTCCTGTCCTTCAACATACTTCCGAATGCGTAAAAAGAACAAATGCATTTCTTAACATCGTACACGGAGCCAAAAGGCCTTGCAATATCTCACCGCATGACACGCTGACATTCAGCACGTCCACTTGGACCCACTGGCTGAACTCAAAAGTCCCCCCGCAGTTGACCCTGCAGATGTAGAAGCCGGCGTCCTTCAGGTAGACGGGGCTTATCACCAGGTCCGAGTAGAAGCTGTTCGGCACCTGGAGGTTGCGAAAATGTGAATCAGACACGTCCATAGTGGGACATTTTCACCATGTCTGTGATATAACGGGGCAACGTGTATGCTGGATATAAGAGATCGCGGCCATTGTTTCTCTTGAGTCCTGAAGAACTACTTTTTTTGTGAAAACGTTGCACGGGATACACCTTTTAACACAAAATACAAAAGTATGAAGAACAAAGTGGAAGGTGAAAACATCTCTCATGAGCAAGACCACAACAGAGAGTCAAAACACAGCAGACCAAAGAAGATTTGAACCAACCGCTTCCTTTAACGTCTGAACGTGCGCTTGGGGAGGAGTCGCAGCTCACCTCTTCCTTGCTCTTGAACCACTGGTACTGAACTGGAGATTTGCCCACAGCGTGGCAGCTCAGGCGGAGATTGTGTCCAGATATGAGAGCCACCGACTGGGGCTGGATGAGGATCTGCAGGGCTGTAGGAGGATTTCACTTTCAGTCCACGCCGGTTTCACACAGCTTACATCAGCAGCAACGAAGACAATCAATGTGGCGTTGCAAAATAGCCCCATTTGCGGTTGAAGTTGTCGTGGTTTTGAAGTTGTCGTGGTTTCACTATATGTCACCCAACGAGTACTACGATTCCCGAACACGTGTTGTCTTGACGACGATATATCGCGCGCGGGGGGGGCGCTTGTACTCTACCCGAAGGTTTCAGGCACTGCAGGGCTTCCGAGTTGCCCAAAGTCTGAAGGTAGTCGAGCAGGTGACCCGCCGTGCAGCCCCGGTCCCCCATCAGCCTCAGCAGCGTGAGGCTCGGGCTCCCCTCCAGCTGCAGCACCTTCAGGGAGCACATCTCCATGTCGTCTGGGCTGGAGGACGACGCCGGGAGATGAACCGCGCGTCATACTCACGGACGTGCGCATTTATGTGGCTCACAAAAGCTCGGCAGATAATAAACAGTAACTAAGTGATAATATCAAAACTATATGAGCATGGCTTGTACATGTAAATACGTAGCATTAAAGTTTGATTATTGTTATTATATTATTATTATCATCACAACGTCCTTTGTCCATGACAGCATAACTTTATTAACTTAACTTACCAGTCAAACTAAAGTACATTATTACACACATTATTACAGGGCACTTACATTCTAATGTTCATGTGCAGTATATGCAATACATATTATATATTATGGTCCAACTGTAACCTGCAGTGTTTGGGAGTTCTAAACGTCAGCCTACCTGACTCTGAACCGTCTGTCATTGGCGACTATCTCTCCCAGCCTCCGCCATCCCTTATTGCTGGATTTGTCCAACACCTCGCAGAGCTTCTTCACCAGCGGCTCCTTCAGCAGGCTGAGCCTGGTGGACCGGTCCAAAGCATCCGACATGGCGTCCAGCCGCACAGGTTCACCTTCGACGTGTTCTCTCCC
Organism: Gasterosteus aculeatus; assembly: GCF_964276395.1. Lineage (NCBI taxonomy): Eukaryota > Metazoa > Chordata > Actinopteri > Perciformes > Gasterosteidae > Gasterosteus > Gasterosteus aculeatus. Next base: position 19,195,269 of record NC_135701.1, on the reverse strand, counting down.
GGACTAGAGTCGTTGGTGTGTTACAGTCTCGAGCTCATTTCACCGCACGGCAACAAGTCTGACTTACTTCCTGAATGAAATTTAAAAGAGCGATACGGAAACGCCCACTTCGCAGGTCTCTTCCCCCCTTACAAAGATCATCCGGGCCACTTCGCCAAAGGTTGTGTTCGCGTCAAGATAGATATCACCAAGGAACGATGATTCTTTTTTTTTAGTACGCTCCTCGGCTCTTCGGTAACAGTCACGGTCACCAGCCAACATTTTTTGTAATGTCGATATTTCTCTGCTTAACTCAAATTATATCCCACCTGTTGTTTCATACCACACGTACACATACGTACACTCCTGCCTGGCAGCGTTACCAGTGTTTAAACTTCTTTCTTCTTCTTCTAATTAGCAGCGGTCTTATCACACCGAGAGGCGGGTCGTGACGACACAAGCTCCTCCCCCCCTTCGCGACTCAGAGGACGTCTCTCTCCCGCAGGTCGTTTGCTAACGAGCAGACGCAGGTGTGCAAACACCGTCGCCGGAGTCACGTTATGAGTGAAGGAGGACAGCCGTCGTCCCGTCCCGGCCTGTTTTGGATTATGTAATGGGAGTCGGCGCCCGTCCTGGTAGGTGAGAGAACACCTGCGCTGTAAACATTTGTTCATTTGTGTCGATTGATTTTTCTTTTTTTTCTTTTTTTTTACTGAGCCCGCGGCCGTTGTCATGTGTGTCATGTTTAGCGATTGGAAGCCTGTATTTCCTTATTAGTTGTATTGTGCGTTTGCTTGCAATTAGGTCTACAAAAACTAGGCGTAACATGAGCATATATCATAGATCAAGTGTATCCATCCAAAGGTGTGTATTGTAAACACAGGCCATGTTTGGTGAAATATTGTATTGTAGTGACATCTCGAACAGCTTAAAATAAAACTGTTGTCAGCCGGTTTCATAAAAGATTATCATAGGACTCGGTGGTTTTTCTCCTGATCAATTAACCGAATAATGATATTGTTATGAGACATTATATTTACTCCACATGTTCTCTACTACACTGTACATGTGTCTCATGTTACAACACAGAATATTACAAACCTAATGGAACAGTTTCAGCATGCGTCTTATAATTAACACGTGTATTTTTATGATACGGAAGATTTTTTACTGCATTGAATGAAATTGAATGAAAGCAAATTAGTCCACTTATTTATTATGTTAAAGTGGATTCAACTCAAGGTTCGTTAGTTATAACAATGGCTGCGAAGTTATGGGTTTGAGTGAGAATAAAAAAAAAATGTCCTAAACTAAACCACATTATACAGTGTTACCTTGGACAAAATTCATGCAGTGTGAAGCTGAAGCTTTTTAGCGCCCGGTTCTGCTTTTCTCCTGTCAGAATTGAGAAATAAGTCTTATCTAGATCCTGCCTTGCTCGTGCGACCGTGCTACAACTTGTCATAAACTGGCTGTTGCGGCATCTCACCGAGCTAGTTTTCACCTTACTGTGTAAACACAAATAGGGGGGAGGAAAAAAACGGTGGAAAGGTGTAACCCTCTTTGAGGCTACCGGTAAATTCACAGGTGAGGAAAAAGCATTGTCACGCTTCATCACGTGACCAAATGTTTTGCAATACAAAGATCAGGGAGTTTGAAACAGCGAGCATAAATCACTCAACCCAAAGTACAGTTCAAAAGGCTCTTAAGATCCTGCCGTAGATAAGCATGAGACTTAAAGGCAGGTAAGCGTCTTGTAGTGTGCCGCTAGTTTGTGTGCGTGAGACTAAGTTTGTGTTTGTGTGTATGTGTGTGTGTGTGTGTTTGATCTTTATCTGAGTCAGTGTATTAGAATGTGCATGAGCTCTTTTGAATAAGGAAGTACAAAACAAAGACGGCCTCAAGTTAATTTATGTTATTTGAAAGGGGCACAATAGGAAAGGGGGGGGGGGGTTAGTTTAAAAGGCCGCAATAAACATTTATGACTCAATTGTATTTCGAAACTGAAGACACACGGTTTCCTTTTGCAGTTTTGACACAATTCTACCAGATTTCTTTTAGGAACCAGCTGCGTGGTGGCCGCGCGTAGTTGTTGGCTACAACGTGTATCTGATGTGCGCACTGTTTTCCCTTCATATCTCTATGTTGTAGGTGAAAACACCCAGTTTATATTACCCTATATTACCCTACCTGGGATGTCATACCCTTTTAGGAGTGACGAACAGTCCCAGGATGAGGAGAGGTTTCGGGGTGGCGTTGCTCTTCCTGCTCTTGCTGCTGTCTGCAGAGTCCAACAGTAAGTTGAAAGGCTCGAACCTCATTGTCTTCATGAATAATTTGTAATGGACAATCGCATTGCACACATATCTGGTTTCATGTGTCTTGGTTTAGAGAGCTGGTTTAAATATTAACCTCCATGAACCGGGGTGGAGGAACAAATATTAACCCGGTCTACAATCCCGTGTCGCTAGTTTGCTTTCAAGTTAAGATCCGACCTGTTGTTTAAATCACACCGACGTTTGGAAAAAAAAAAAAAGAGAATTTTCACCTGAGTGGGGGATGAGGAGCTGATGTTTGTTTGTCACGTGTGTTGCCAGGCACGTCTCCACCAGGGAAACCAGTCCTGCTCGGATGCAGGTCCCCTGACAAGGAGACGTTCACCTGCTGGTGGGAGCCGGGAACCGACGGAGGGCTGCCCACCACGCACCGCCTGCACTACGAGAGAGAAAGGCCGGTCCAATTGTTACGTTTTTATTCAAGGAATTTGAGTTATCACGTTGTGTAATATTGTCAGTGGAAGCAAAACCGGGTCTCTTGTTCCAACACTTGTGCTCGATCATCCAAACGAAACATCTTCTGTGCAAGAAAAAAAAAAAATCCCAGCGCTGATTTGATTCTATACTGACCAGCGAGGTCAGTCGGCTCGTCCACCTCTTTGGTTCAGCATGAAATACCCCCACAGCTACTGGATGGATCGCCAATGAAGCTGATTCTCATTGGTTTGCACGGGCTTTGCACAGCCAGTCGCGGTCCCCAGAGGATGAATCGCAACTGTTGGCCCCCGGTGACCTGGCCATCGATGTTTACTAATTCTGTGCTTTAAGCCCAAATACCTGCAAAACTAGGGCCACGTAGGCATCAGCTTCCCATTTATTTACTAACAACAGCAAGCTGACCTGGTCATATATGCATGTAAACAAATTGCCTCTGGCAGTGTTTGCTGTTCGCTAAAGGTCATGTTTTGTCTGCGTACAGGTTGGAGGGAACGCACGAGTGTCCGGACTATCGGTCGGCAGGAAGAAACTCGTGTTTCTTTGATAAGGAACACACCTCCATCTGGGTCGACTACTTCCTGACGGTGACGGCGTGCAACGCTCTCGGGAACGCCTCCTCAGAGCCGTACAAGATGGACGTGATGGAAATTGGTAGGTGTTGCCCGTTAAGCTATTTATACCACTTACTTTCTTATAGAGCAGCAACCTCCCCCTTGACTTTATCTGGATCGTTGTTTCATAACACAGTGAATATTGTTGAAATGTTCTGATCAAATGGATTCAAAATGACGAAAAATAATGAAGCATAACTTCATCTGCGTAGCTCAACAGTGCTTTTGTGTCGCACTCGGACTGAAGCACTTACTCAAAATGTGTGTCAATTATAGTAGAAGACGCCACTCAGCAGAAACCTCTGCTGAGTGGCGGTTATCTGTAGAAATCTGTTATCTGTATTGATTGCCACAGTTTGCTGGGCCGTGCAGCTCTCATGGGTTCAGTAAGGAGTATAAAACACTGAGCGACAGACATGAGGCCCAAATTAAAACCTGTACATAATGAAGCCAAACTGGTTTGTCTCCGTGTGTGAATCTTGTGTACGGTGTTGGATCACGTCTCACAGCCTTTGTTGGGCTCTGCAGGCGGTTGTGCATGTGTACTTTTTTTTTTTAAAGAGCCTACGTGTGGAGCCGGGTCTAGTCCCAGGTGACGAAATGGTAACTCCATTCCAAAGACGCTTAGCGGCACGAGACCACGTCAACGGTGGTCTCTGATTCAGTAAACTGCTTTTGACAGAAATATGAACATTTATACCCCGCATTTGTCCATGTTCGCACACACGTTTGCGTTTCGCTCAAAGCTCTTTAAGGACTCGGGACCTTGTTCTGTCTCTGCAGTGAAGCCCGACGCTCTGGACAACGTGACGCTGCTGGTGGAGAAGAGCGACGACAGCCCTCTACTTCACATCAGATGGGAGCCGCCCTCCAACACGGACATCAAGTCCGGCTGGGTCACCGTGAAATATGAGCTAAGAGTTCGACAAGACACCGGCAACAAGTGGGCAGTGAGTTTAGTTAATGTACACAGATCATTTTGCAATCTGGTCCTAGCATTAAATTATATATATATTTTTAAAGTTTGTCACGTTGACCTGAGTGGGAGTACAGCGTGTTTTTCTTCTCCGTTCTTCCTCTCCAGGAGTACACGTCAGGTACACAAACTCATTTCAGCCTGTATAGCATCGTTCCTGGGAGCGTGTACACGGTTCAGGTGCGCTGCAGACTCGACCACGGCTCCTGGAGTGAGTGGAGCAACTCCACCTGTGTGGAAATCCCCAACTGTGAGTCTCAGCGGCTTATTACAGAAGATACTTGACGTTACCATTAGGTAGCAACGTGTGCAATTACTAACGACTGCTTTTTATTAAAATTGTTTGTTATTTAGATCATCACAAGGAGGCAGGATTTTGGTTAATGGTTTCCATCCTCTCTGCAATTCCATTCATAACGGCGGTGTCCATCTTGGTAGTGAAGAGGAAATCGTAAGTATCTCATGTGAAAAAATATGCAAAACTCCTCTAATGAAATCCTGATGATACTGAATAATACATGAATAATTAGACTGATGATTCCCTTTCCTTTGATCTCCAGTGTGAAGCAGTGGGTTCTGCCCCCCGTTCCTGGGCCAAAGATAAGGGACATTGACGCTCAACTTCTCAATGTAACGCTGAATCTGCTGTTTTTTCTCCAACATAAGTTTCCTTGGTGGTCGGGTCGTGATTTTAATTGATTTACTCTTGACTTCCAGAGAGGGGGATCCGAAGCGGTCGACAATGTCCTGCTGGTCATGCACAGCTTTCATTCAATCAGAGCCTGCAAGGAACCAATGGAGGAGTACCTGATTGTGACGGAGAATGACGAGGATCCGCCCTCCAGTTTGCAAAAGAGGAACAAAAGCTTTCTTATCCTCGCTGGCTTCAACTTGGACCACGAAAAGTTGTACTCTGAGGACACAACGGAAAGCCAGCGCGAGCGGGAAACCGATGACGAAAGAACTGCTGAAACGGATCGCTCTGCGGTAGACGGCGCCGTCGAACCCTTCACAAACAGCAGCTACGTGGACGTCCAGAGACACGTGGAAGCCGCGCAGGCGCGGGACGAGGAACCGGTGGACTACAGCAAACTGAAAGAGGTGAATGGAGAACATCTTCTCATCAGCAAGACGGAGAACGTTTCGCTGGGGAGCTCTGGCTACGTTGCCGTGAAGTTACAAGGTCACCTAGAGGAGGACTACAGCCGGGTGCAGGAGGTGGACGGGGACAACGTGGTCACCCTGCAGACTCAAACCGCAGCGGTGGACGCTTTGGGTAGAGCGAAGGGAAACCACTACGCAGTGTGTCCCCTCCAGAAGACGGGAAAGGCCATCATGTGCGCAGACCTTGTCCAAAGCGGATACGTGGACACCACCCGTTTCGTACACATTTAGCACATTTAGCTCCGCCGCGGCGCTGACCTTTTTTTCGTAGAGAACATTTGACACAAACGTCCACCGCGACTCGAGAATGATCCAGTTTAATTTTGGCGGTCGAGGTGAGGTGGTCGTGAGGTGGCCGTCCCATCCTCGGAACGCCACAACTCAGGAGCCTCTGGATCTCTCAGGAATCCTTTTTAAAGAAAGCCGGCACGGACGTCCGTTAGGTGGTCACATCCACAAAATGAATGTTTGATAAAACGAGACAAACGTTTGGGAGCGATATGGATGTAGACCAGGGGTCTTCAACGTTTTTCAGGCCAAGGACCCCCAAACTGATGGCGAGATGGAGCAGGGACCCCCTATTCTACAGAGTTTCGTCCGCCATCTTTTATTTTTAAGCTTTGCACTTTAACGTGAGCATGAACGTGATCTGATTAACTGGTGCCTCTGCTGTCGTATCAGCATGAAAGGTGCTGTGAGTGAACCGGTGCCCAGCTCGAGAGAGCTGCTGTGGGAAGCTGGATGTGTGTTTTGCGGACTGAAAGATAATGTCTTCTCCAATAATTTATCCGTTCGCTACAATATGTTGGATTTATGTTAATGTGTAACAATAAACAATAAAGACAATAAATACAATTCTGATTCTGAAGACATTTAAATTTGTGGAAAAAAAATTGTCTTATCAACCAAACATTTCGCGACCCCCCCCTGCAGTACCTCCGCGGACCCCGTGTTGAAGACCTCTGATGTAGACTACAACGTGAGTGGCCCACGGAGGATCGTGGGGCAGTAGTTTAAATTGTTCAAATAAATTTCTCAACACGTTCTTAAGTGCTGAAATTTGTCACGTTAACCAAATATTCATACGTACAATAATCTGGAAGCATCAAGATTTCTTTGGTTTTTGACTCGATGCCTGAAAAGCTACATTCCAACATTCCCATCTGTTAGTTTTGGTCTTTTTGCATTGGATTTATAGATTAAAAAGATTAATGAAATGATTACATAATGATTGTACAAAGTGTTTGCTAATCTAACTGGGAAGCGCAGAAAAGAGGTCTGCGTCTTTCAAAGTCATCACACTACGGGAGATTTCTCTGGAAAAAATAAACAGACATAAGCACAAACGTTTTCTTATTTCTGCATGATACTTAAAAAGGCAACTGATGATAAAATAACTTATTTATAACTCACATTGGTTTTCATTCCAAAATTTTGCTGTCTAGAGGTGTGTGTAATATCTATTGACAAAATGTACATCATTCCAAAAAAAATCAATTCATTTGTCTGTTTATTGATGACCCACATTCACTCACTTAGTAAACTCTGCATACACTGTGCATTCATTTCAGCTCAAAGGAGAAATTAGAACGGCCCTGATTCGACTTTGAATGTTCACGCTTTCCTTGTTGTTCCTTTTTGTAGTATTGGTTCTATCTAGATTCTCATAGGAAATATACATTCTACAGTCCATCTAGCAACAATAATTTATATCCGAGGGTTAAATAGAGCTAAATCTGGAAGAATCTTTAATTTTTCGTCATCAAGCATTTAAAAAAAATGTTATTTCATTTTCAGTTTTCATTTCTCATTACTACAGAAGTTTTGAACTACGGTGTAGAATTTAAAGAAAGTTTGATGTTATGTGAAATACGCTTATTCACTGGTGGGGGGAATTGAACATTTCTGTCTTCTAGCTGAGCTAATTAAGACGTCAAGTTTTGTTTATTTGATCCGAAGCAAAACTTAAGAGAAACAAAAGCAATGGTCTACTTCCTGTAAACCATCTGTCCTCTAACATTAACAGGACTTCAGCGGGTTATCAAGTGCATCTTGCATTAACTCAATCTTATAACCGCAATATGCACAACCACATGTGATCTTCAGATCAAATGTCTTTCCTCCTCGACGGTCTGTTAAAGTTTCAAATAGTTATTTGTCTTTTTTTTAATGCATACTGCCACCTAGCTTTTATTATATTTTTTACTTTTTTTTATTCCTCACTATGTGGAACAACAAAACAAATGAGAAAAGCTTTTTCAAGTAAACAGCAGATGATGTTAAACATTTTTTTGTCTTTCCTATTAAAGAAAATCGCTACAATTTACATCTATCACAAGTAGTACTATATGAAATGTTTAGTACTTTGGTAGTCTCATACAAATAAAAATAAAAAACACAGGCTCTACTATGTAGTGCAATCAAGATTAAAAAAAACATAGCTACCATGACATGTTGAGTTTAGAGTTTAAGAAAAAGGGTCAAATAAGGTTTAATTAGATTTTGAGGCTGTGAAACATCGTACGGAAATAAGTGAGGAGTCTATCACTATCTTTGTGAATCTTAGAAAAATCAGGTTCTTAACGTGAAGTAAACCTTCACCAATTATATTAACAATAAGGTTCCAAAAACACTGAGAAAAACTTCAAGCAAATTCAAAGCAAAAATACCTGTGTTCAAACTGTACGTGTGACTGTTACAAATCCAACATGAAAGTCTTTCCCACAGTTTTTCTTATCTTATCTTATTGGCCCTCATCAATTAGAGTAACTGCAACGCTGAGGGCCTTTGCTGCATGAATGCTGTCTCCCTCCATGTCCTCCTTCATCTCTCCAAAGCCCAAAACAAAAAAGGACCAAAGAGGCCAGAACCTTGACATGCATTAAACCTGACTGAATTAATAAGATAAAAACAGAATGCTCCTTAATGGCTCCACTGAGAACTTCTTAGTATTGATACACTGTAGATACATTCAGTGCATAAAGACCTGCACACCCTCTGGTCTTGTTCACAGACCACATGTTTAAAAGTTCATATTTAGGGATTAGTGGTCTTGTCCTGATTAAATATCTCCAGTTTTTAACCCCCACACACGCTTAAAGTACATAGCTCTACCTAATTATCTTGAACTAAAACAGAACATTTCTTAAGTTTGATAATGAATAATTATTTTGTGTTCAATCTATTTAAAAATAAGAAAAAAATAATAATTGTAAACCATAGCAACATAATCATTTCCTTACAAAAATCTTCAGGTAGACAACCACTGCAGCGGAGCAGCTTGTGTTATCTGGACGTGTGATTGAGTCCGTTTTAGTTTCTTCAGAGTTGGTGATCAGTTGCTCCATTCATCGTGTAGGCACAGAGGGGTTCGGCACTGTCAACTCTTGTCATCTTCATCCGTGTTTTCGGCACATACACTGTCCAAGTGCATGGAGCTCAACTGCTCCTCAAAGTTCAGGAATTTGTGGTTGTAATCCTTCTCCAGCATTTTCTTCCAGATTTTCACTGGAGAAAGAAATACAAAAAGAGAATGATTTGACTTGGACTTGACCTCCAATGGAGGCCAGGGGGGACATAATCAAACCTAAGACCAAATCCATTAAAAGAGCAGCTGTCACAGATATTGGGGGAGGACTAAACTCACTGTACTCTGGCTCCTCTGGCGGTGTGATGTCACGTCCGAGCTCAGCTTCCTCAGCCGCGCTGCTGATCTGCAGCTTCTCCTCAACGCTCTCCGGGTCCGCCTGGCCCGTCTGCTCCAGGCTGGACACCATCACCTCGTAGGCTCTCCTGGCCTCAGACGACAACTCGATCATCTTATGGTAGAAGTCCTGTGGGTGAGACAGAAAAGCTGCTCAGGTTTCTTCTTAATGTTGTGCATTGAAAGGTGAGTGGTTGTGAGATCACCGCTCACGTCTGGAACAGTAGCACGTATCGTACTGCACCTGTGCACCATCGTAGTTGAAGATGCCCACCAGGCTGACAGGCACGGCCTTGTTGACGCAGCGACCTAGAGCTTTCCTGGAGAGGGCGAACACGAACGGGACGCCCTGTTCCCGACAGGTGTCGATGATGGTGTAAAGAGCCTCGTCCAGGCCGCCTATGAAAAGGGACATTTCTTAAGAACCTAGCGGGGCTTTTTCCCCCCCTGGGTTTAATTGAGTCAATTATAAATCTGCTATGGAATCTGTTTCTCTCACCTATGGCCATATGTCCACACTAAGCTGCTATAATAGTGCTAAAATTCTATCCGTAGAGGATGAAACGGAAAACGAAGAAGGCGACTTTCTCTAACCTCTAGTCAACACATTTCTTTGTCAAAAGAGCAAGGAGATTAAGAGGCTTGGATGTTTGGCTGGGGATCATCCCAAAAACAAGCAGAACGAATACAGTTTGCGGTTTTCGGGGCAATCAATTGTTTCAGTCATTTGTCGAACAGAAACACACACAATCTTGCAGCGGTGCCACTGTGAGAGTACCTTTGGACTGGATGCGTTCACAGTTGGGCGAGAGGATGACACACTTGACCTTCCTGAGTTTGAGGTGCTTCAGAACCTCCCTGAGCCCCATCACAATGCGTCGTTTCATGCGGGCCTTCATGGGGTCCTTTTGGTACAGGCGGTCCTGGAAACGAACCAGCTCCTTTAGGAGAGCCGTCACACATTCATCCACGTCTTTGCTCAGCATCTGACTGCAATAACTGACATGCACAACAATATGGCATACTTTTACAATATACAGTTGCCAAAGACTTGAGAATAAAAACAGTGATGAAATGTTTTTCAGTTTTCTGCACAGCCAACGAACATTACAAATTGTGAGGAGTTTACGGTCTTACTCTCTGAACTTTCTGCTGTGGATTTTGGGTCGACTGGCTGGGCAGGGCACAGGTGAGATGGTCCGTTGCTCCACGATTTTGTCTTTGTCGGCCTCTTCGTCAGCCTTGTTCACCACCTGCTCTGCGCCGTTAAAGTCGGACCGATCCTCAAGTTCTTCTTTCGGACTTCCAACCTCATCGGAGGCTGCAGACGACAAGTCAAATATGAGCTACCAGTCAGTGATTTCCTCAATCGTCTTCCTCAAAAGCATGTTTTGCGTGCTCGATCCAACCTGTGGCATTTGTTTCGACCGGTCCTCCTTCTTCTGCAGCATCAACATCACCATCATTAGCAGGTGTGAACTCGCATTCCAAAGGCAGTCCCCTCTCTTCCAGCAGACGTTTTAGTTTCCTCTCCTCCCGTTCTTTCAAAATTACCTGAGAAAGAGAAGAAAAAAGAAAGAAATAAAAGGCCGCACAGCTGAAAATACCTTCTCAGTAAATGTTGTGCAGCGTTACTTGGTCCGGAGTACGTATGTGGGCATGCCTTTTTGAGAGGGGAGGGTTTCTTGGCCTTGGGCACCTCTCTCTGCTTGCCTTTCTTTACCAAAGGGCAGGTGGAGTCCAGAGGATTGTGTGCAATTTTATCCTGGTGCGAGGGCAGCTTCTTCTGCTTCTGGACAACGGTCAGTCCGCCACCAACTGCCAATGGAGCATTTAAAAAGAGACTTATTCTGGGCTACGGTTCCATCCATCAAGCTAAATATATTATTCTAATAATCTTTATCAAGGAAATTAGGAAGCCTTCGTATCAGATGCCCACCTGAGAGAATGACCGGTTTGGCGTCCGGCTTTACTTTTTGGGATTGCTTCATTTCGAGGGCGACCAACATGTTTCCGATGTCCAGCTGAATGGGAACTTTGCTTTTCTTGCCAGAAACCTTTTCAACTTTCTAGAAATGAGGAAACCCAAAAATAAAATCTCCATTGTATTTTTTTTTGTCGGATAATAGCAAAAGACAAAGCCCAATTTGAATGTAAGACAAACACAAACCTGTCCTTTCTTATGCGTCTCTGCAGGTGCTTTTTCCTTGTGGTCTGCAGACTGACGCTGAACACCTTCTCTTTGGTTTTCCTGGGGTGGGGAGGACGCAATGTAACTGTAATGTATCCCCCCATTTTATGTGCATTTTAGTAAAAGGACACAGTATAGTAATTCTAATGTAAAAACAACTGGGAGGAGAAATAACTGTTGATGTGTACCTCATTGCATAGTTTTGCTGCATAGCTGCTGGTTTTCAATCTTTCAGTTCTGGTCACAGCAGGAGACAAACCTGGAAACTCCTCTTCATCCTGAGAAGGCAACATTGCAACTAAAATCATCTTCCATCACAACTTTTGAATTTAAAATATGGATGCTGATCTTCTTATTAACCTCAAATTTTGGAAGCTCCTGATACATTGCTGGCTCCTCTGACTCCTCTTCTGCATCTTCAACAGCACCTTTAGCCTTCTTCTTTTTCTTGCGTTTTCTCTTCCCCGGAGCTCCCTCCTCCCGCTGTGCAGCCGTTTCCTCTGTCTGAGGAGACAACAACAAGTGAAGGAGAACTATGTTTAAAAACAAAATCTACAGGCCGAAAACTTTTAAGGGTTTCAAGGCAAGAACACATCTTTTAGTGTAATTCATTTTTAATATCATGTATTAATTAAACACTTTGAGACGGGCAATACCATGTAAAGATTGCGCTGTTACGCCCAAGAGCCTGAATAGAAACAAAATGCCTCCTAACCTGCTCATTGATTGTCTTCTCTTTCGGGACAGGTTTCTTTGGAGGCTGAGAGGCAACATTGGCCCAGGACGTTCCGCCCAGATGACCTGTTCACAAAAAGAAAAATACCGTGAATGTGCACTGCTTTATAGTCACCAAAAGACTGACTGCGGGCACTTTCACCGACCTGGTGACTCGGCGGGAGAATCTGGCACATCATTATTGCCAGTTTGTCGGGGGTCAGTTTGCGTTGGGGGTCCGTTCCTCACAGACTTTTCAACGAAAAATGAAATCAGCACCAAATTCTATAGCATAACTAGTAGCAGATCACGATATCGCCTCTGATATTTCAATGAGCTTACCTTCCAGGAAGATGCCGCTATCCGCATTTGGGGGCTCGAGGACGGAATGGTTGGACCCCGGCTCTCTTTCTGAATAGGCGGATCCCCTTTTCCCAGTGAACCGACAGCTAACTCGGGAAAGTCTGTCATCTTCACTTCGAATGGGACCAAGTCCGGCTCTGCAGAGTTCGGGAGAGATCTGCCCCCTCGAAGCCCTGAGGAGCAATTAATACGTTTTACCAAAAAGAATGCGCCAAAATCATTTTTACTGATTAAAATCAGTGGTCGGATTCACGCCTGGGATCGTTCAGGTAAAAGTTAAAGATGCCAAATGAATTTCCTGTTAGATATTAAGACTGTAGAATGGAAGGCAAAGACTGCTGTATTACAATGAAGAGTAATTCTACTATACTGTTCATTAAGACTCAATAGCGGGAAGTATTTCTTCCACCACATACATCATTGAAATGAATAAAAAGCTGTGATATCTACCTTTTTGCTGTGGATCCAGTGAGTTCTTGCCCACAACTCTGCCTTCAGCATGAACACCACTATTGCCTTTTGACGTCTGTGTTGATGGAGACAAAATCACCAAAACCAATTTCATGTAGACATTTTGTTCCGTCCGATCCTGCCGACGGGTTAAAACTCCAAACCCACCTTAGCTTGAGGACCCCGCGAGGACCTGCCTCTCTGCAGGAAATCATCCCCGGTGTCTCGAACAGGCCGGCCGCCGCTGTAGCCGTGACCCCTTGACACATCCACCCACTTTCCTGCAGGCACTCCACTTGCATCTGATGCGCGCTGCCTTCGGCTCGGACCCGAACTCCTTGCGTTCCTTCACAGACACATTGACACAGATAAGGCGCTTGACATCGACCCATTGGGTCAAGTGATGGTTACTCAATCGAGTCAAAATAACCGATCGTCCTCCTACCCTCTTAAACTCTGATCGGACGGATATGGATTTGGTGAAATGGGAGCTGCTGGTGCGTCCGTGTGTGACTCAGCAGAATCATTTCCCGGTTTCCTCAGTTGTTTGGGCTCACGGGACTGGGCAGCAGGGGACGGTTTCCCCCCCTGGGCAAGTAGAGATCGTATGTTATAATCAGCCTGCTGGAACACGACCTTTGGCTGCTAGTGAAGCCGCGTGTCGCCCCACGTATTTAATAACGATCTGATGTTTTTAATTCACATCATACGGCTCACACTCCACTCGAGAACCGTTCGCGATTGACAGTTAATTCAACCAAAACATTTAGCCCTTAACTCAAATTAGCATCTAACCTTTCATTAGCTTACAGTACTTTTAAAAAAAATGTTTTGTAGACTTTGAAAAACCTAGAAAGGGAGATAACCAACATTCGATTGGTTTGCTAAAACACGTTTTAAATGTCAAAGCTATCGTCTTAATGTATACACGCACAGCAAATGTTCGCTAAAAGTTACGCTTCCACAAGTTTACGTTACGTTAGTCACTGGCTAGCTAGCTGAACAAAAACAAACCACCGTTACGTTATTTTTCGTTGACTACAGTTACCCTTTCCATCTTCAGCTTTCCCTAAATGCAGTCACATATCCGCCTGTTCACTCGGTCACCTCCCCGTTACGACGGGGCCACATGTGTCGAACTCAACAGTGCGTCCGCTAGCCGGGCTAAGCAACTTGTGTCATAGCAGCTAGTTAGCTGCTAGCAGCTAGCTGTCGTCGAGCCGCCCTGGAACAGCTGATGTTTACGTTGCGTGCAAAGTTTCTGAATTCATAATTAACGCGCGGGTGTCCGATATTATTTTTGTTTTCTTTTTTTCATTTCCAAATACCTAATCTTGACAAGGGGCATTTGGTGAGCGCACCGCCCTATAATCAATTTAATTTGGAATGTTTTTGATTTTCGCCGGAAGTGATGTCACGTACGTCACCGACGTTTCGCTGGTGGAGCGGAAGCGGCACAAACCAGAGCAGAGTACTCGCGCGAAAAAAATGGCGGATGCTTACGGTCTCTCGACTTTCTCAACATCAGCAATTGAAAATATTGCATTATAAGCCTCATTCGATGTTCATCCGTGTGCGTGAGTAGATGCATTATTATTTGCGCCGAGTATTAATCCAAGTTTTAACTGACCGCTATTTCTTTTTCATTGTTTTGTTAGAAGAGTTCGTACCAGTTTGTCTGTAAAGGGGACCGACTCTCCTAACGTTTCTTTCCTGTTGATTGTTCCCGAGTTGACCTGACTGAGGTCCAAAGTAATTTCTAGTTGCCTTGTTGTACTGCTCTCCAAAGATGTATCCCTCAATACTAATAACAGTACAATAATTGTTGTCGAGGTGTTGTTGGGATTTTTAACCCCACCCCCCCCAGTGGTGCGCTTTACTTTACCAGTAACCCGCACCCTGATCTGTGCAGTAATGTGTGCTTTCAATCTTCTAGGTCTTCTCATTTCCCTGTGGAACACATGATGCACGATGCAGGAAGGTATCTGTCCCAGTCACTCTTCTGACGTTGTTGTGTCAGTACATGGAATTAAGTTGAGTATTCAACATGATCTTTTATTTACCTCCTCAGATCCACTGAACGCCCTCACCTCTGGCTACAGTAAACCGAATCCAGTTGGCACTCAAGAATCTCCACACAAGAGTTTTCCGTGCAGCCGTTGTATACTCCGCTTCAAATCCAGGGTCTACCTTTTTGAACACCTCAACAAGGTGCACGGCTGTGACGTAGAGGCTTCTCCCACAGAGGCTCGTCTCACGTGCGTTGCGACCGACGAAGCCAAAGCCGACGGCAATAGCAATGGCGCAGAAGATGATTTAGGATGCGAGCATTGTCATTTCAAAGCGTGTAGTCGGGCCGTGCTTAACCGACACGAGATGCAATGTCTTAAAAAAGCAGAAGGCGTTGGGGGAAATCCGACGGTTTCTGAAAACCTGGAGGCCAGCGCGAAGGACATGTCTGCTGAAGCAAAAGAAATTCGCTCCGTTGTGTCTGTGGTGTCGACCTCAAAATCTAAAAACGCTCTTGACTCGTCAAAGGTTCTCAAAACGTACAAGCGGCCATTGCAAACCATTACCAAGTACTTTACGGTAACATCTGGCCCGAACAAGAAACCCCCGGCGGACTCGGTCGAAAGCCCAAATCTTCCAGACAAAACCGAAGGAACCGTCGTTTTGAAAGAATCTCCCTCAAACTTAAACCCAAACCGTAGTGGTGTGTTGAAGGTCACGCACTCCATGATTGATATCACTCGTGTTTCTTCAGGTTTCTTGCTAAACGATCAACATATGAATTTGAAAATGAGATCACCGAAGCCCGGGGAACAAATCACAGAATCACTCGCTGACGTTACCAAGAGGACCAACAGTGAAACCTCAAAGGCTCCTTCTGCTAAAAGAGCAAAGTCAGACAAAGGAGCGACCAACCTTCAGCAGGCTGGTCGTCGACAATCGTCGTCAAGCAACGCAAAATTTTCATTTGACCTAAGCGAAGACGAGGGAGAAAAGAAGCTCTGTCTCGTCAACGGAGACTCAGAAAGTGCAACGATTTATTCTTGCAAGCACTGCAACTACAACGAGGCGAGCGTGGCGCGCGTATCAACGCATTACCAGACCGCTCACCCTTATGTGAGATTCAACGCCGCCTACATCCAGGATCCTACCGATGACAGCGCCGTTTTTCGTTGCCTGGTGTGTCCATGTGAGTTCATAGGCATGACGTCCCTCAAGAACCACTGCAGAAAGGATCACCCAGAGGCCCCGAACATATTCGCCGTCCAATCGACAGAACTCAGTTTGACATTCAAGTGTTTTTTGTGTGTGTTTACCACCGACGTATTGAACGTATTGAAAAAACATTACAAGAAAAGTCACCCGGCTCATAAAGTGGATAATTCGTTGCTGTTCAGCAAATACATTGCAACTGAATGCCAAGAAGGATCAACTCGGTCAAATACATGTGAAAAAGCACAGAGTGCAGAAAGACCAGGAGGGATCTCTCCCAAAAGTTCCAGTACGGGAGTCGAAAATGCACCTTCAGCCGAGCATCCCACCTCCAAAGGAGCAGATGTGATCATGTACCATTGCGAAGCCTGCAAGTTTAGCCATAAGTCAGCTGTTGTTATGCATGTCCACTACCAAAAAAGCCACCCAAGTCAAGTGTTCACAATAGACCAAATCAAACAGTCGGCTTGTGACAACTCACACACGTCACCATCGATGACGCCAGAGAAGACGATAACGGAAGAATCGCAACCGCCAACAAGCACCCCAGATCCTTCTGAGAAAACCGCAAACAAAGCTGAGCCGCATCAGAAGCGCGAGCGCCGATCAGAAGCTTCGAAGGCTCGTCCAGAGTCTCCCAAAGCCGAGAAAGCGGAATCCACTAAAGGCCGAAGGGAACACAAAGATCGGCCCAGAAAACGCCGTCCGGGGTCGTACGCTACAAGGGACAGTTTACCCTGCGTTGCACCAGGAGGACTGCTTTACTGCCAGGTTTGCAGTTATTCAAGTACCAAGGTCAAAAGCGTGCTTGGTCATCATAATGCAAAACATTCTATGGATTCCCTAACATGTGTGGACGAGATCTTGTGTTACAGCGCTCAGGTCCAGAAAAAGAAACTTCAAAGTAACGCCAAAGCTTCAGCAGGTACGGCATCTTCTGATTCTAAAGATGTCGGGGTACCCGGTGAAGAAGTTCCTCATAAAGAGGAAGGTGCGGCATTCGCCTCTGTGAAGAAAGGAAACGCTTACGCATGTGCGGAAAAACTTTTTTATTGTCAAAAGTGCAACTACGGAAATCCATCTTTAAAAGGTGTAGCGATCCATCAAACCAGAGTTCACAAACGCCTCCCTTACAAGATGGAATGTGTTGTTGAACATACAGCTGCGGTTTGCGCTCAAATTGAAAAGTCCAAATTGGACTCTTCTGCGCGCCTCCCCCTCCCTATTATGTGCGAGGGAGACGAAGACGCCTTTTTCTGCCACTTATGCAACTTCAGACAGAGTCAGGTGAACAACGTGTTGCGGCATTACATGAGAAAGCATCCCGGGTTAGTGGCTAAGCACGAACAAGTTTATCGGTATACCACCATGGTTCGTGAAAAGACAAAGAGACCACACGTGGCAACCGCAAACCATGAAGACGGCCCTCCGTCCCTCGGCGAATCCCTTTCGGCCGCCGTCCCCCAGAGGAACCTCCGTTGCACTCGGTGTCCATTCAGCACTAAATTTCTGCATATTTTGAGAATGCATCTGTGGAACAGCCACAGGACCAATCGCTCTTTCGCAGACCTTTTGAGAGTGTGTTTCAAACAAGGGGATTTACAGACCGGGTATCACTGCGAGGTGTGTGTTTTCTCGCACGAAAAAGCAGCAGTGGTCCACAAGCACTACCTGGAGCGACACCCGAAACGTTACCGAAGCCTCAGGCACGTGACCACCCACTTGTATGTGGGTCCCGACTCACGGCCTCTTAAAAGGAGGAAACGTGAAACGAGGCACACCGATGGCGACGGCGGTGAGGGCGACGACGGCGGCGGCGGCGGCTCGCCGTCTCAGCGGGCAGCACAGAGCGAAACCAAGAACTACTCGTGCAGAGCGTGCGCGTTCAAAGGCGCCTCGGTGTCCGCCGTCACGCGCCACTACCGCGCCGTCCACCCGTGGTCCGTGAAAGAGGACGGCTCGGTTCTGGGCGTCGTCAGCAAGAGACCCGGCGCAAACAGGTCGGCGGAGGACAGCGACGCGGCGCCCGAGTCATTTGGATCTCACCAAATGCCTGTTGCGTTTAAAGCCAAGGCGTCGTCCAAACCGCTGGCGTGCTATTACTGCCCAGCGAGGTTCCGCACGCGGCACGGCCTCAACACCCACTGCGGAATGAAACACGTCGAGGTCGAGAAGGGAGACTTTCATCAACATGCGGAGGAAACTCAAGCGGCCGTGTCTCTGTTCACCTGTCCATACTGTCCCTACATGAATATCATCCATCAAGGGATTCTCAGCCACTGCCACGTGAAGCACGTCGGCCTCGAGGCCCGGGCGGACGACCACCAGGTGGATGAAGCGCAGGTGTCTAAATGGATGGACTCTCTGAAGACCAGACGTTCCGCCAAGGCGGGTAATGTGAAGCTCCGAGGCTACATGTGCGGAACCTGCCCGCAGATCTGCGTAACCATGGAGAAGCTAAGTGAGCACTGTGAGGCCGAGCACGGCGAGGCCGCGGCGAAGCCGTCGCCGACGTCCGCGGCCAAACCGGACGCTCCCTGTTTGAGTAAGAAGATCTGCGCAGCGGGCGATTGCCAGTACTGCACTTATAGTTGCAGCAGCAAGATTGTGCTCGCCCGACACGTGCGCATCCACCACGCGGCGGCCTCCGTTTCTAAGGCCCAGCACTGCGCGTACAAATGCCTCTTGTGTTCCAGTTCCTATCGCACAAAGAAGCTGCTTGGAAACCATTATTTCAAGAGACACGGAAGGGACGGCTTCTTAAAATACTACGCGCCACTGTACAAAGGGGCCAGGGAGGAGCAAGCATCGGGGTCAGAGCACGAGGGCGGGGCACGTGAGACCGGCGCGGCGACAAGCGAGCCCGAGAATCTGTTGGTCTACAGGTGTCCGAGTTGTCCCTACGTGAACACGGGCTACCACGGCATGCTCACTCACTGCCAAATGAAGCATCCGGACGTGGTCACCAGGGCGGACCAGCTCCGCACGGTGGACACGCTCAGGGCCGACTTGGTCGGGTTTAAGCTCGGAAGAGCTGCTAATGAGAGAGGGTACATGTGTACCGCGTGTCCACTCATTTATGGGTCACTTAAGAAAATGAAAGCCCACCACGAGCGCGACCACGGGGCTCAGCGGGCAGCTCGGGAGCATTCAGCCAGCTCTGCGTCAGAGGGGGCTTCAAAAAGCAAAACGCCAGCGGTGGGACAAGGAGAAAAGAGCGCGGCTGAGACGCGCCAATCAAACGCCACGTCCTCACTGGACACGGTGACATTGTACAAGTGCCACATGTGCAGCTATAAAGGAGTTTATCGAAGATACCTGCTGACTCACTACAAAAAGACCCACAAATTGGATGCATACACTACGCGCAAGCTGCTAAAGAAATATAACAAGTGCCGGAAGGCCAGCCGCCCGCCCGCCACAGAGTCCCAGGAGGGAGGACCGGTCGAATGTATAAAGTGTCCGGGGCTGGTTTTTGACTCTGCTCAGACGCTCGTCGCCCACTACGCTGCTTCGCACAGCTCGGATGGCATGTTGGACTTCACCGTGATATCCCAAGGGACGAGGAAGGGCAGCACGGGTCTCTACAGATGTGTCCGCTGCAGCAAACGGATGAATGGAATCCGGAAGCTCTGGTATCACCTGGACTGCCATCGAGAAAGTGCCAGGAAGAGGGCACGGGCGGCGGAGACGACGACGGCGACGACATCGCCCAAGGCCGTCTCCACTGAGGTAAGTACACCCTCCCCACGTTGGGCTTTTCCACTCTTTGACACTTTACGCTGCGCCGACCGCGTTTCCTTCTCAGCTCGACGCCCAGGACGAGCCCCTCCCGTCGGAAACTGTGGGCGAGGCGCCCCAGCGTAACGGAACCTCGGGTGAGCCTCTCCCCCCGTCGCCGCTGGAGAAACCCGCTGACCAAGAGCAACCCGGGCTGGACTCGAGAGAAGGCGACCACACCTGCACGCAGTGCCAGAGGTCGTTCATGTCGCTGAGGGGGCTGCGGTCGCACGAGCGCAGCCATGCAGCCATGGCGGCCCTCAAGAAGCTGAACGGTGCGCCCGCCTCGGGGTTAAGCTACAAGTAAGAAAAATTATGATATAAGTCGTGTCAACAATGTGGTCCAGTAAAGCTCCAAATTGGTTTGTAAAAAAACAACAATTCAAACAAACAATTCATAATTTCTCGGGTTCATATTTAAATACACAAATGTTCTCCAGTTGGCCTTGTTTGTATTCAAATAGCTTTACAGAGCAAATTGTTACCATCACAGCATCATCGATACAGCTTATTGTAATTGATTACAGCATTATTAGTTATTGGAGTCACTATTGACGATTCACAACCCGTCTACATGTGTTGTTGCTTTTCTCTCTACAGCATTAACAAATATGTGCTGTACAAAGCTGGCACCACCAGGCCTTTCCTGTGTAGTTTCTGTTCCTATCGGACGACCTTCATGGGCCTCTGGAGGTGCCACTTCATGAAAGTGCACCAAGGTGAGAAACCTGTTCAGACACTAAAACGGGGGGGTGAGGGCAAAATCAAGAGCCGTGCTGTTAATCTTAGTGGAGGTCATCTTGACACCTTACTTCATACACTTTTACCCCACAAGCTCTCACGCCATTATCTGAACACAAGTTTCTCCACCACATTCTGTCATTTGGTGTACACCCCCACCATAGGCTGGATATTAGAAACAACCTTTCCTATAACCCAAAGCAGTTTTGTTAAATCAACTGGTTTTACCGAGGTATGCTTGATAAAAGAGTGGAGATGTGAACTGTTGCAGCTCTCCACCTGCTGAGATTTGAAGCAGGGTGGTAAATCGTTTCTGCAGAATCAAACACTTTCATTCTTTATTTTTCACCAGACTGTGTCTGCCGCTTGCTAATAACCGGCTTTACTTTGTGGATTACACAGCGCTTGTTAGGCAATTGTCTCACAATCTTCACTGTCTTTACAATTACTGTCTTTCCAAATGCTCAGATTTCACGATGGATCCAGCTGAGAGCGACGACCAAGATGAGGAGAGCGTCCAGAAGGCCGACAAGGAGCCCTCGAATTCATCCGAGGAGCTGACCCATTGGCCTGACCCTGATGAAGAACTTGATATTACTGAAAGCAAGTCGTCATCAATCATAATATATCATATAACGGTCAAAATGTACATTTGGTTGCAGTATTCGCTTCACTGACATTAAAGTGTGATTTGTTGCGCCCGGACAGGATCGCTGTACTTGGAGCCCCCAGATGTGCAGCGGCAGTTGAACCACTACAGCTCGCGGTCGCAGGCCGACTGCCCGTCTGAAACCAACGCGCCAGGAACACAGTTACCCGACAGCCGGCTTCTTCACTGCGAGTTCTGCACCTTCAACACCGAGCACCTGTCCAGCATGCGACGGCACTACCTGAACCGCCACGGAAAGAAGGTCCTCCGGTGTAAAGACTGCGACTTTTTCACCAGTTTGAGGTAAGTCACAGCTGCCGTGAGGAGTTTGTGTTTTTTTTTGTTACTCAAAAGTACTTATTTTTCCCACCTTTTCAATCAGGAAAACCCTAGAAATGCACATGCAGGTGGGTCACTCGACATGGCAGCCGGGACCCACGCATGAGCGGGACCTCCGCTGCCCCTTCTGCCTCTACCAGACCAAGAACAAGAACAACATGATCGATCACATCGTCCTGCATCGCGGTGAGTTCGAACCCCCGGCAGGATCTTCGGCCCTCGCATCCGCTCGCAATCTCCTCCGACACGTTGTGCTGAGTCCTTCTTCTTCTTCTCCTCCTTCAGAGGAACGCGTGGTTCCCATAGAGGTGCGGCGCCCGGTGCTGTCGCGTTACCTCAGAGGCGTCGTCTTCCGCTGTCACAAATGCACCTTCTCGTGCGGCGGTGCCGACAAACTGCGGTCGCACATGGCGAGGCACGACGACGTCAGGCCCTACAGGTGTCGGCTGTGCTACTTCGACTGCACCCGTCTGAGCGACCTGGAGGCGCACCTGGGCGATAAGCATCAGGTGAGGATTCCGCGCATCCCGGGAATTTGTCTCTGTGTTCCAAAAGGAGTCACAAAGTATCCGCTTTCAATGTCCTGTTCATAAGCATTATTGAAAAGTGAATCCCCTCGGAGGGCTACTGGGGACACTGGGACTTTTTTCTGCTCTTTCCCAGCGGCCGCTTTTGCTTACTTTGACAACTTGTGCGTATCTCTTTGCAGGTTGTGAGGAATCATGAGCTCGTGGGTCAGGTGAGCCTGGATCAGCTGCAGGCGGCCGTCGGCAGGATGCCAGAAGAGGAGCCGTCGTCTAACTTGGAGCTCCGCAACGACGACAGCGAGGATGAAGAAACGGAGGGCTTTGTCACTGACTGTAAGGAAGGTCTACTTGAAACACAAGCTGCAGATGTCCTGAGGGGGGGACGTACGCCGCAGACCGAGGAAGCATCTCGGGAGCGAGGGTGGAGCGGAGACATGGAAGAAAGCCCCATCGAGGGCTACGTGTGGGATCTTCAGTCTAAGGAGGCAGAGCCCAACACTGCTGCTTTGTGCATGAGACAAAAGGAGGAGGAGAAGGCAGCAGAGGAGAGCTCACCAACACGCGGCGCTCTCAGCGTCCGCAGGACACGTGAGAAAGCGGTTGTGCCTGGAGCGGTTACGGAGGCTGAGGCCGAGGCTGTAGACGCGCTGGTGTCACCCGATGGAGGAGGCGTCCCTCCGTCCCGAGTCGATGCGGAGGCAGTTTCCGCCCTTGCTGCTACAAATCTGACGCAGGCAGATAACAGCGGGAGTCTCGGTGGTGCGACTTCTTTGCCAACTTTCTCGTCCAAGTGTGCAGGAGCTAAAACGAGCGATACGGAAAACTCTGGGCTCTCGTTTAAGAACTGCAAAGAGGGACAAGCGCAGCATCAGAAGAACATTTCCGCTGGGAGAGAGCCGTACGGGGAAATGCCGGTGCTCGAGAAGGAGTATCTCAAAGAGGAATTGCAGCCCATCGGTTGTTGCAAGGAGGAAGATGAGAGCAGTCGGCTGGTGCCAAAGCGAGAGGAAAAGGACAAAGAGGAGGAGGACACAAAGGACAAAAAGAACAGATGCACAGAACCAAAACACGACGGTGAGGGCACGAAGATCGGTTCTCCGCATGTGGCCAGAGGTAAGTTACTGAATCCAAGACAATGAGTTAACCTTGTTCTATAATAGTTGACAGAGCATTTGGTCCCAACACCTGCAGCCGCTGGTTTTCTAAAAGCAACTTTCTGTCAGTGTCACTATTAGTCAATCAGCTGGTGGAAAAATGGAAAATTGTCCCATTATGTCAGGTGGAGAGCAATGACAAAAAAAAAGTGCTTCACTGTTTGGATTTACATTGTATAATCCCTGGTTGGGTTTGGGAAGTGGCATGTGACGGCAGCCTGTTTCTCTCGTTCTTCAGGTGCCGCCGAGGAGAAGCGGTTCACTTGCGAGTTCTGCGGGCGACACCTCGCCAACGCCACCGACCTGGAGCGGCACGTCGCGCGACACGGATTGTGACGTTTTCCGTTCGTGATGCTGCGGCGGCTTTCACTATTTATTTTTGTGTCTGTGAAGCTGTGGTGTGTGGTTACATACATGATCCGTCCTCGACTCTCTTGCTGATGAATGTAAATCTGTGCGACGTTGTTCCACATACGTTTTTAATGTTTTGTAGAATGTGTACTTTTTTCTAATGTTTTCTAATGTTTTGGGACATCTCTTGTGAGTAGGATATAGTCTCAGTAACTAAAACCAAACCAAGACATTGACTGTACGAAGTCTGACTTGTGCCCATTAATATCTTATCTAGATTTTTTTTCAATGACAATAATAAATATCAACATACTACAATAACTACAAATGACTATCAGCACCTGCAAGGATCCAATTTATTTCCCATTCCTTTAGTTCATCTGAAGATATTACTAAATGCTAACATCTTGAGCCTGTAAACAATCGGTTTAGCAAACTGTTAACCAGACCAACCTCAAAACCACCGATTGTGGAAACGCTCGTGCTGCCTTCAGGTGCTGTTCGGTACTTGATAATGAAATGTTGCGCTCCATGTGGTTTCACCAGTACAAAAAAACAGTATTTTGTTTTGAAATAAACGTTTGTTTACTTTTACTTGCCCCTGTGTTGTATGATTTTATTATGGTTATAAATCCACCGATAACTACATTGTTTTTGTCAGTGGCCCACCGTATTTAGAATAATGAGCCACACTTTATCACAATGCAAATGAAGCCGTCGCTTACGTACTATCACAACTAATACGCTATTTAAATATTGTAAATATTAAGAATGAGACCGTTAAATGGACAACCTTTCGTCAAGCTTCAGGGGACAAAACCATTTCTCTTTTCTCGAGTGTTTTGCCGAAGCGCGGAAAAAAACGAGCTTGCAGTGGAGCCCCTGAAGGCAGCAGTTCCGCCTGTGCGCGTTGGGTCGCTTTACGACATTCTTGTCATCCTGATGTAAGAAGACGCCTCTTCCTGGTGTGGACTGGTGGTAACGCACGGATGAGAGAGAGGTAGACCTGCTCCAGTCGGGTAAGTGCTCAGTGTGATCTGATCCGATTTACGGTAAAACTCCGTAGATACGGTGACGGTGAAGAAACGCGCGGTGTGTGTTTGGGTTTAATGTCTGCAGTGCGCGAGGGGAGGTGATGCTCACAGGTAATCACTCTCAGCAGATCCACCTCACACCGTTCGTATAGGCAAAGAGTTATTGGAGACGTGACAACAGTTAAAAACGCTTTTACTGAGGATAAATAATGACTAGTTCAACTTTAAGGCTTTGCGGTGAGTTGCATAATTTGCCTCCTTCCTCCTTGAGCAACACCTTTTTTTCGGTCTTTCCTGATGACTTACCAGAGGTAGTAAATGGAGACGTGTCGACAGCAGCTTTACTGGCACGCATCTCATTTCAGCCTTTATATACACGAGCATATCGGAGTGACGTTGTCATATCAACATCCTCCACGTTGTTCACACATTGTGACCCACGTGGAATTAAACAACTCCAAGTGTAAATGTTTGTGCAAAGTTCTGCTCATTATTTCAACGTATGGGGAGGGAAAGGTTTTGACCAGTGGAATATGTACTCTGTACATTTAAGGAAACCAATTATATCTGTCTGAATTTGGTCTTTAAATGCCAAATAATTACTCCAAGATAACACACGTATTTCCAGGAAACTCCAGAATGTCACTAGGAAATTCCAGACCTGTAAAAAAACAAAAGCTGTTTAGTACAAGTGTTGTACTCTCCCACGGGTTAATACGTCCGATGTGTCATTCTAACAAAGACTATGTGTTTCACTTATGAACAGGGATCTAAGAAACACATCCAGTGCGAGGAATGGCGGGCGTGAAGCAACCCGCGGATGATGGCAGCTCCTTCTCATCAAAGGTCATCAACATTGTGTTCGTCACCCTGCTGCTGGACCTGCTGGGATTTACACTGATTCTACCTCTACTTCCTTCTATTTTGGACCATTATGCACAAACCGGGGTTAGTTTTTAATCACTTTATTTAAGACTCCGCCGATCTTACGACCAAATCTGAGTTGCATTTGATTGCGTGTAAACGAAGAGAAACAATCATCACCTGTGGCCCCCGGTTCCAGCCGATGAACCAGCAGACTTGTTTGGAAAGCATGTATGTGTCGGAGTTTCCAGAGTTTCCAACAGTAAAAACATGCTCTGCTCTTCTAACCGGGTTGTTTTTTGGACAATGTGCAGAATCCGATGCTCTGTCAGACAAAAGAGGCCTCGTGTGAAGAATCTGTTCCGTTAAAACCATCACCAACCCACGAGTGACGATAATCCCAGTCATGTGATGTGTCTCTTTGAGGCTGCACGCTCAGCCGTGTTTATTATTGTATCTTGTGTTCGTATGGTCCGTGTCTAATGTTGTATGTTGTGGGACAGGACGGCGTGTATCAGTCTCTGCAGAGTGTCGTGGACTGGTTCAGGGAAGCGGTCGGGATACCTATGGAAAAGAAATACAACACTGTCCTGTTTGGAGGTATCTATGATTCCTTACACAATATAACGTACGTGTCCATGACTGATACAAAACGCAAATAATGCAAAGAAACCGGCCTCATTTGTGTGCTCCTTTCAGGTCTGATCGGGTCGTTGTTTTCTCTGCTGCAGTTCCTGTCGTCGCCCGTAACCGGGGCCCTGTCCGACCGACACGGCAGACGACCAATGCTCCTCCTTACCACAGTGAGTAGAGCAACATCGCGAAACCGCCGTGGAAAACAAAAAAAACCCACGGGTCTAATGAGGTGCCTTGTGTTCCAGTTAGGGTTGATGTCCTCCTATGCGATCTGGGCCGTTTCCCGGAGCTTCAGCATGTTCCTTTTGTTTCGGGTAATCGGGGGCATTTGCAAGGGCAACGTCAGCCTCTGCACGGCCATCGTGGCCGACCTGCCTTGCCCGAAGGCACGGAACCGAGGAATGGTAGGCGCGTGCGACCTCTTCTGGCAGGGCTCTGACCCTCGCATTGCGTTGTTTGTGTCCGTTAAGTGATCTCCCTTTTAATTTCACTGTGCCCAGGCCATGATCGGCATCGCCTTCTCACTAGGCTTCACGGTGGGGCCGCTGATGGGGGCCTACTTCGCCCTCAGCTCCAGAACAGCGGGGAACGTCTTCTACCAAACTCCGGCTCTGCTGGCCTCGGCCTTCAGTGTGGCTGATCTGCTCTTCATCTGGGTCATGATGCCGGAGACGCTCACGAAGGATGTGAAGGTCGGTAATGAAAGCTCTCTGAATAGGATCCTACTTTTTGGGGGATGTAAGAAGGAGCCATTGATGTTTGACCTGGCGTTATGCGCCTGCCTGCTCCTCGGCAGGAAGCATTATCTTCCTCACGCGGCTCCAGGAAGTAATTAAATCGTTTGTCGGAAAGGAGCTGGGTGGAGCTCTGCTGGGAATTACCTGGTGTCATTCAGCGAACTCTATTGGCTAGGAACTATATGAGTGCGCAGAGCAAACAGAAGAGTGAGGGAGCTGTCAATCAAGGGCCGTTTATACATGAGAGTCATTGTTTTCCCTCCGTGTTAAAGTTAAAGACCAGTTTGTTTTTCCAAAAAACGTTATTTTCTGACCGATACCGATTCTTTTTCTTGTGTCATCCTAGGCCTCATCCTCTGGGTTCGGGGACCCCGGTGACCTTTTGAACCCGTTGTCTTTGTTCCATTTCTCAGCTGTCATCAGGACAAGAGACCCGCCTCCAAAAGAAAGTGGGTACTGCAAACATGGAGGGTTTCCTCTGGGGGTAAAGAGGTCGTTTGAGCCGCGTAAAGCGTCAATGAACCCGGATGAATGAAAGGTGGAAATGTCTTGTGCAGGAATGCAGAAGCTTCGAGCGTTGGGCCTGGTGTATTTCTGCTACCTCTTCCTCTTTTCTGGTCTGGAGTTCACGCTGAGTTTTCTGACCCACCAACGCTTCAATTTTACCAGGTAAAGCCTCAAAGATGAAGCTGACTACTCTCATCCGTTGCAGTCAAAGCACCTGAGCAGCAACCCTTTTTTTATTTCCCCTCACCAGTATGCAGCAGGGAAAAATGTTCTTCTTCATTGGCGTCATCATGGCTTCGATCCAGGGCGGTTATGCTCGCAGAATCAAACCCGGGCAGCACATCGGGGCAGTTAGAGTGGTGGGGGCATCGTCATCGTGCATCTCTAAAATCTCTTCAAATAAACAATCTCCATGCTGGAAGCACACAATGCACTATTTCACATTTGTTTGTGTGACAATATTTCTTTTTTTAGGCAATCGTGTCATTGATCCCAGCGTTTGTGCTCATCGGGCTCTCCTGGAATGTAACGATGCTTTACGTTGGCCTGGCGTTGTACTCATTTGGTGAGCTTGAACATGTGATACTCGTTGTGTGTAACTGATAAAGAACTCGCGCATGCTCGGCATGTGACTTGTATTTGTAGTATCAACAGGGAACATTGTATCCTAGGTACTGCAAGTGTTGTTTTATAAAAATAACCCCTTATCAAGGGAATCAATAAATCCCAGAAATGATGCATAAGAGTCATTTAGAGGAGCCATTGTGTTTCTTCCGTTTTATGTTCATCTGTTCATTTTTGTGACAGCGGCTGCGATTGTGGTTCCGTGCCTGTCGACGCTTGTGTCCGATCACGGTGAGCCTCCCTATTACTTCACCAGTTTTGGTTGTGCTGTAATGTGCCTCCCTTTGTCACTGGTCATCACCTGTGCATGCTCCTCCAGGGACGTCCAATCAGAAAGGCACCGTGATGGGTATCCTGCGCAGCTTGGGCGCCCTCGCCAGAGCACTGGGACCGGTTGTGTCGTCCTCCGGTAAGAAAATCAAATCCTCCTGAAATTTGTTGACATTTTTGAATCATTAAGCAGGACTCACTAGCTCATTTGAGTGAATAACATTTTAGTTGTAATATCTTGTTCTTAACATTGAATAACTTTTTTTATCCTGTGTTTTCGTCACAGTTTACTGGATAGCTGGAGCCCAGGTCTGCTTTCTTCTCACATCAGCCTCCTTCATTATTCCTCTGGTTCTCCTGAGGAGGGCCAGAAGTCTGAAGGAGGAGTGAAGGACAGAAACGGTTGCAGAGACATTTTATAGCTCAACCTTATTAATGTTCTGATGTTTCTATCAGAACATAAAAGGAGCACTGGCACATTTGAAACAAACAAAAATAATAATAAGATTTATTTTTTTGCCAAGCATCATCCCATGGATGCAAGACGACGCACAAGACCAAGAGATGTTATTTTAGAAATTACTGTACTGCCTTTTTAATGTGCAGATTTATCTCTGCTCATAATGTGAAATGTATGGGTTAGAGGGTTTTAAACAACATTTATGTTCATATATACTTTTATCTTTTATAATGAAGTATTTTATCAAGCGCAGATTATGTATTTTAAAAAGCAACATTTTATTTTATCTCACTTTTAAAAATGTGGATATTTGTATTTTCTTGCTTTAAAAGGAATAAACGAGTTAGTCAACATTTGTGTGTAAGTAAACTATTATTTCACTTAAAGATTATAAAAAGTTTAGAATACAACTTGCAATGGTGAAAAGTGGGCAAAAAACAAAGCTCTAGGGTTCTGGTGCATAATTGAAGTCTCGAAGATGGATTTGAACTGTATGATTAATGGACATTAGAACAAGGATAAGCATAAGTAAGGGTACTACATTAGTGTCTAATGCATTGACTGGAGTAAGTAAATTGGAAGTTCGGACAGCTATTAACTAGAATCATGTGTGATAGGAGAACGAGTGGAAGTTGGACCAGATAGTTGAATCACCAAAAGTGGATCTTACAAAAAGAAAACTGGGATAAGTTCTAAAAGTTAAGTGAGATAACAATGGCAAAGATGGACATTTTTGGAGATACAGATGACGTAAAGAAGCTAGTACAACAGTAATAGTTAAGGCAATCTATACCCAGGAGTAAAAGAACAGGATAGATAGAACTTGTACCATGCTAGATAGAAGAGGGCTGCAAGGCTTGTGTGCTAAACAAAACACTGAACAAGGTAGAGAAACATGCGGGGGTGAGGAGTCAGCATGTCACTGGGTTTATAGTTGGAGTGAGAATGAGATGCAGGAAGAGAAATGCTTGCTTTGGGGGAAAGCGTGCGAGTTTTTGCGCTGCACTCTCACGCCGGAGCAGAAGGTGGCGCTAAAGCAATAAACGGGAGGCCAACCAAATTACAGTCAAGAAGAAGAAGAAGAAGCAGCAACAGAAGAAGAAGAAGAAGAAGAAGAAGAAGAAGAAGCAAGTGCATAGTGGCGGTTTGGCCACCTGTGTTATGCCTCCTGTCTGCTATTTCTTTTTTGAAATGTCCTCTATCGTAACCTTGTGTAAGTTTAATTCACCAGTATTGCTCACTTTGTTGGGTCTGAGACGCGTAAACGTTGACACAACCCGTCTGAAGCTGCTCTCGGTAGCTCAAGCTAGTTAGCAGCGAATTGGGTTCGTTTCTCACCAACGCGGCTAAAAGTGACGGACTTTGTAATCCCATTGTGATGTTAATTAACGCAAACATAATAGAAGTGGAGATACATTACGGGAGTTGGGAACTGGTGTTACGCCATTATATTCCCAGTGAGAATAAAAAAACAAGGACCTAAAGGATGTTTACCTTCATGTTTCTTTTTTTTGTTACGTCACTTTGTGTGATTCTGTTATTTGGCGCCATTGATGTAGACAAGATGTGCTTCAGTGAATAAGAGCCACAACCAAAATGTCCCCAATTCCTCACGTGTCCCTATCGATGCCACCTTATGACGTCTTTATCAAGTTTATGACAGTAGTATCAGTGTTTGCTGCTTTCAGAGTGATTTTATGTGCTAACATACGTTTAACTAGAGCCACAGTAACCAGACAGCACAACTACTTGATTTGGCTGCACACAAACTGCTAAAACGCACATGGACGTCTCAGTGTTGTTTCAGCTCTTTCATTCTGAGACAAAAGAAAATGCTTGTTACAGCAAATCTGTCCTCCTTTTGTGAAGAAGCCACTGACACGCCTGTGTGTGTGTTTTCGTTTGTGTCAGGGGGGAACATTATCTGAGGGGGGAGAAAAAAAGGGAAGAATACCAACCCGAACCTCGGCAGAGCCGCCATGTTCCAAGCCAAGCTGGCCCCCCGGTTGGCCCTGGAGGCCCTGCGGAGGACTCGTCACGGAGCTCCTCACCACTGCCGTCGCTCCCTGTCCGGCCTCTTCCTCCTCGCAGAAGGACGGAGGACGGGAGACGCGAGTCTCCGCTCAGATCCCAGTGCGTCGGCGGGAGGCCCGCGCGGCCACAGGGTTTCCCGGCCGTCACTCGGGCCGCGCGGAACACGGTCGATCAGTTTGTCGGCTGCCACGGTTGTGAACTCGGCACCCGCTCCGGTCCAGCCGTACCTCCGGCTGATGAGGCTGGACAAACCCATTGGTGAGCGCATCCGTTTGTACTGGTTCTAGGCCAAAGTCTGGTCCTGTGTGTGGATATAATACAAATATTACTCTATCAAAGCAATATTTGTATGGGTTTTGCATTCTTCTAGTGCAGACGCTTTGAATTCAACTGATTTGGAGGTCTCTTTACACACGGCAAGGTGTAACAATACGGTTATTAAAGCTACACAGTGTACTGCATTGTGGCAAGTGATTCTGCAACGAAATATTGAAATTATATATAGAGTAAAACCACACAGCAACAACATAAAAAATGACTTGCAGGTTTTTTCAACAAAAATGTTACTTTAATAAGTATTAAATATTTTGTCCACAGTGAAAGAGAGACACTTATTATGACCTTTGTTAATCTTTAAAGACATTTGTGATTTGTAAGAAAGTATTTGTTTTTCAGCTTCTCTAAAATGTTCTTGTTTTCTTTGCTTTTCACCATATCTGATTTAATAACTGGACTGATTAAAGGAGGGATATTTAAGTACCCAGTGACATATTAGCAATAGGTTTAATAAGTAAGACGAAAAGCTTATTTTGCTTAACCTAGACATTTTCCAAAATCAAAGCTTTAGACAATAAGTCAATAACATGCCGGTCAATTGAGGTTGTGTTCATATACAGTGAAGTGAATTGATTTAGTCATAATAGTCATGGTTGTGTGTGTGTTGTAGGGACATGGCTGCTCTACCTACCGTCTACATGGAGCATCGCCCTGGCTGCCGACCCCGGGTGCCTCCCACATCTGGACGTGCTCACACTGTTCGGTGTCGGTGCGCTGCTGATGAGAGGAGCGGGCTGCACCATCAACGACATGTGGGATAAAGACTTTGATAGAAAGGTTTTGCTTTATGGTTTTTATTCATTTTGAATGATACACATCGATAGCTAATCTAAGCCATTATACCCAATACAATGCTTCTCATTGCCACAACAAATAACTCCCCTTATTACAGGAAAGCAGCGTGCATTCATAATAAGGTGTCTCACTTGTTGAGTGTTGATGCTTTTGTGCAGGTGAGCAGGACGGCATCCCGCCCCATTGCTTCAGGACAGATTTCTCAGATGCAGGCACTGGTCTTCTTAGGAGGGCAGCTTTCACTGGCACTCGGGGTTCTCTTGTGCCTCAACTATTACAGGTACCACGCTGGTCTCCATGTGGTCATTAGACCTGTGCACTTGTCAGTTCAGGAACATCAAAGAACAATAATGGAACAAGTGAGTGTGTTGGTCAGACAAAGAACTGAATTATTTTGCTGTCCCATGGTGACGTCGGCGGTAATGTACTCGTTAGATTTGAATATAGATTAATAGATGGGTAGAGTGGCGTATTGGTTGGTTGGTTTTCTCAAACGTCCTCCGGAATGACTATTTCTAACTTGTGTTCCCCGGCTTCCCATCATGAATATTCTCATAGTGGCAAATGAGCCCTGTCCTTAAAGAACAGTTATAGCTTCACCTGTTGTTGTACACGAGTTTCATATCAGAATATAGACACAAATGCCAAATAGTTGATAGGTCTGAAGGCTGGACGTTGTGCTCTCCACAGCATAGCTTTGGGTGCTGCGTCGTTATGTCTCGTCGTCTCCTACCCGCTGATGAAGAGGATCACCTATTGGCCGCAGTTTGTGTTGGGTAAGCTATTTATTCAGATCTCCTTCCCGTCAGCCAAACCAAAGCCTCATGTGTCTCCCGTGTCTCCCGCATCTCCCGTGTCTCCTGCTCAGGCCTCACTTTCAACTGGGGAGCTCTGCTCGGCTGGTCCGCTGTCAAGGGCTTCTGCGATTGGTCCGTGTGCCTCCCCCTGTATTTCTCCGGAGTGATGTGGACGCTGATATACGACACCATCTACGCCCATCAGGTGGAGTACGGGGCTTTCGCTGGTCTGTGTCGTGGAGCTTTTAGGGCGCTCATTTAGCAGACAGTGACTGAGGAAACTGTTTGTTGGTGTGAACCATAGATGAGATAGAAGTACATTTGAAATGTTAATTATAACCTGAAAGCCAACGACATGGATTGTTCTCTCTTTGGTAATAAGGATAAGGACGACGACATCAAGATCGGAGTCAAATCCACTGCACTGAGGTTCAGTGAGCAGACCAAACCGTGGCTGAGCGGCTTCGCGGTGGCCATGCTGTCGGGGCTGGTTGCGGCCGGAGTGAACGCTGAACAGACTCTCCCGTACTACGCGGTGCTGTCCGCTGTGGCCACGCACCTAACGCACCAGGTGAGCAGTACAGGTCCGTCTGCAGACTCTTATGCTCCAGGACGCACGAGGCGAGGTTTCATTCTGTGGTGAGATGTTGTCACAGGCGCAGCTTCAGTTGGTCTGCAAGTTTCCATTAAACCCTCCTCCATCACTCTGCTCTCTGTTTAAGATTTACACGTTGGACATCAACAAACCGGAGGACTGCTGGAAGAAGTTTTCCTCAAACAGAAACCTCGGACTGTTGTTACTTTTGGGGATTGTTGCTGGGAACTTGTGGAAGGAAAGGAGAGAGACTTTGCAGCCAAACGAGGAAGCAGTCAGATAAGTGTGATTGCCGGAAACAAATCTTAATTTAGTGAAATTGTGAATCACATGCTACAATGTTGCATAATATATACATTTTTTTAATTCTGAACAAAACCCCATGAGACGGCAACAAGATGTACCATAAACTGCAATTAGAACGTTTTAATTGGATTTCTTTGTCCATTTTTTTATTTTTATTTTCAGATTACATTGTTGACCACAGTGGCTGCACAAATACACACACACACGTCATCAACATTTAGTCACAATAAACATGCATAAGTGGGGAAATTGTGTGTTTTTAGTTCCAAGCTGCATTAAGCAGATTCTACCACCAGGGAGCCGACCAATGACCTCAGTAAACTTTCATTTACGGGTGGTTTGGTTTCATTTTGTCCACCAACTGTTGAAAATAACTGTCTTCATGAGTCACTCGTTTACTGCAGGCCAACCTTTTTTGTTATGGCTCTTATCCTGCCTGAGCTTGTTTAATGAAATCTGATCCGGCAGCCTGTTTTTATATGAAAGTTGTTTCTAGATGAATCACACAAACCTGCAGTACACGGAAAAGGCTTCGTACTATTCAGTGTACAATTATCCATGAATACTTGCCTTAACCTTTCCCAATTCAGTAAACACAACAAATAACAATGAACACAAAAGTCAACATAATGTCTGGATTACATTACAAACTGTGTTGTGTTTCAA
This sequence comes from Gasterosteus aculeatus, assembly GCF_964276395.1. Taxonomy (NCBI): domain Eukaryota; kingdom Metazoa; phylum Chordata; class Actinopteri; order Perciformes; family Gasterosteidae; genus Gasterosteus; species Gasterosteus aculeatus. The sequence goes on along the minus strand of NC_135701.1, from coordinate 19,160,920 downwards.
TAAGATAAGGAGCAGAAGTATGTTAAAAAGGGGAACCAGGCCGACGTACGTTGTAGACAAAAGTCTCAAACCAGACACGCTTCTTAATTCTACCGCCGTAACAATACAAGCCACATTCATTTGAGTGTTGATCCAGCTTAAACACGCGTACACTTTCCTCCACGCCGGCGAGAGTTTGGGCTGCAGGAGGCCGTGTGCGTGACGGTCGGCTGTCACCGTTGCCGCCCAGGTCAACATTCCCACCAAGTGCCCTAAATGACAGCCGTGCCACCACAGCGAGAAACTGAACGTCGCCAGCAACGGGAAGCGCTTGCACCTCGCGTACACCAGCCTGCGCAGCCAGGAGGCTGTGGTGGCGTTCCATCGGCGGGCGAACTGCGACATGCGGCTGGACGCCTCCACGCTCCAGAAGTCTCCGTCGGACAGCCCGCTCCAGCCGGGGGGGTCCCCCGGGCAACGTGGCCAGAAGCCCAGCCCGGCGGCGTTGTTGAGGCATTCGCTGCACCTCCAGTGAGAATAATACTGGATCCTCAGCACCGCTCCCAGAGCCAAAACCCACGCCGCCCCCCAGAGGGGGCCCGAGGCGGAGGGATCGCACGCGTTCAGGAGGTGGACGAGCAGGCATCTCACCAGCTCCATCGGCAACACCTGCGTCAGCTTCAAGAAGACCGCGCGCAGAGGTTCGGGCGGAGGGTCGGCGCTGATCCCCGTCATCAGGGACACGAAGCGGCCGTAGGGGCACAAGGGGCCCCCCAGCAGGGTGGTGAAGTTGAGGATGTAGCTGACGAGCGGGAGAAGCGCCGCGCGGGCCTCCTGTTGGGGCGCAGCGGCGGCCGGCGGCCGAACGCGCCTCTCCTGAAGGTCCATGGACAGCGAGGTGATTCTCTGAGTGACCAGCATCAGAGAGGACACCGCCAAGAACAGTCTGGGAGAGGAGGAGGAAGAGGAAGAAGAACTGGGCTGAGAATGTATCCTCCTAATACATTAATGTATTTTGATGCTGGATTTCCGTTGACGTACTGAAGAGCTGATTGCAGATTAGTACCTGAGGCTGACGGGCTCCTGCAGGTAGTATTCTCTGTACTGGATGAGCAGATGCCAGAAGGTTTGCCACAACATCTGGATCCCAAACACCCAGGCGTGGACCCGGCCGGCGTCCACAGAGACCACCAGCAGGACAAAGACCAGGGCGGAGGCGAAGAGAAGCGAGCTGTAGACGCCCATAGTGACGACCGCCAGGACGCATCCTCCAGCAGAAACAAACAGGTACCTGCCGACAAACAGCCGCCACGTCGGTATTTGTTTATATCACCTTAACTTGAAGACAATTGTTTCTTTTGGCTGTTATAGTCAGAGAGGTTGAGCTTATATTTACTTCAATTGTGAGAAAAAAATGTTTTTATGCAATGTTGTACTTCCTATTATTATCCTGCCGTTGATTTACGTTGTTGATCCTTTTTGCTATTTTTGGATTTCATTTGCAAATCCAATGCACAAACCTAACTTTTAAATCCAAATATTTGTACATAATAAAGCTTGGAGGCTCATTAACATAACAATATATGGCTGTATTGCTTTTTAAATAAATCATGTGCTACAAATGAACTGAATTCTTTTATAACGTACCTGTATGTCAAGGACAGATATCCCCGTTTAGCCAGGAAGAAAAACAGAAATGCGAATGGAAGTGAAAAACATTGGTGCATCAGAAACTGATGTCGTTCCCAGAAGCTGCTCATCAAACCCATTTCTGAATCTCAGAGAGGAGAACAAAGCTGCAGACTCAAGGAGGTGAAACGCTTGTTTTATCTGGACCGACTGATGCGAGCGACCATTCCATCCGTGTGCTGCATTAAGTCCCTTTTATTTACCTTTGTCACACAGTACCGATAATACTCTGTCCCCTTTGTATTTGTCCATTTCACAGCGACTGTAGTAACCAAATCAAACACAACTGCTTTCCACTCTTATCGCACCGTTTGATTGGTTTGAATTCCTCACAAACCAGCTGTTATTTCTGTCTGCTGTATTTTACATTTCATATGTGAAATATGCGACTCATCACTGATTAAGCGGTTGAAGATGAGGTATTGAATGATTTTATTACATCTTCTCTCAAGATAGTTACTATGAGTGGGAAATTATAGTTACTGCTTCTAAAATGACAAATATAACAAGCAACAGTACATGTTTTTTTTTCGTAAAAACAACAAGAAACAGTGAAAACAAGAAATGATAAATCAATCAAGTTACACTTTCCACTGGTTTGACTCTGCTGGCTTTTGACTGACAGAGACAAAGTTATCAAACAATGTTAAATGAAGAACAAAGTACATAAATACAATTATCGTTGGACTCTTTGCAGTCTTAAAGGCCCAGGGTGAGGGAGGTGTAGCCTCCCTTTAACACTCTAACACAACTTAAGGTGAATCGGCGGCGCGTGTTCTCCCCGATGGCCTCAGTGACCTGGGAAGTGGAAATTCTCTCCTTATATTAGTATGTTCTTCAGCTGCCTTCATTAAAAAGTTAAACTGGTCTGACTGTTCAGCAAATATGTAAACCGACATATGACACCTTGCTTTGAAGTGATTTTATAGTGTATTATTCTACTACATATGATTTGTGCCGTCTACTGATTTAACATAAAGTCAAATAGCACTGAACGTGTGTGCACTTGAATTAGAGATTATATTATTCATATTTCAACGTGTTTGATGTTCTTTCAGGCGAGAACGTGTTTTTGTTTTGACCCTGATGTAAATACCACCAAGTCGGGACTGGACTTGAGTCACTGCAGCCAAAACAAACACCCAGACGACACATTTCAGCAGAGACGGCCGTTGTCATTCTGAGGCCGGTTGACTCAACTAAGGATCAACTTTTGTTTCTGTCGGGTTGCCAGGTTTGAGTTATTTAAGCATTCAATGTCCCTGAGTAGTGATGACACACTAACATCAACAATTGCTCATCTAATAGCACTGAATAATTAACACAACTTGATACACGTGTCTTTTTGGAAGCAGTGCTGTGAGGATGTACTTAAGCAAAGGATGCTCGTCACTAAACACAAAGTACAGCTGCAACATGTCTTTAGTTTTGCAGGAATTTACCCATAAAACTATTAAAGGTCAGGGGTTAACCAGTGATCACAGGTGATTGTGTTTCCTCCTCTGTAATCAACGTATGCTCACAATGTCATATCTATCCATTTAATAGTTGTCGAGATACTAGCATCTGTTTGAAAGGGCGATCGCTGCAGCCATATTGCTAGAATGTCTTAAAAATGGTTGACTTTCTTGCGTGACGTATCAAGTTAAGTCAATGTCGGTTTTTGTTATCTTTCTTTTTACTCTGTGCATGTTTTTGGTGTTTCATCTAATGTAATATGGATTGGATTTCCCTATTGATTGATGCCCACATGTACAGTTTCAGTTGGTTAAGTTGGTTTTTAAGAAAATAATAAACAAAAGCTTGACTGAGAAATTAAGCGTTTTTATCACAGGAGGTAAACAAATAACGAATAATATACACAAACGTTATCTGTTTTGCTTCCTCGTTCAGTGAGAAAGTTCAGCAGCTGTTTGACCGGGGCTCGTCAGTGACGTCACGCAGCCCCTGCGCTCTGATTGGTCCGCTCTTGTGCAACTGTGCAGTTGTATAAACTCTGCAGTTTGAAGGAGTTGGCAGAGTCTGCTGCAGAGGATCGCATCAGTCTCAGCGGAAGGGAACCCTCTGCTGTGCGAGGGGAGGAAACAAAACAAAGCCGAAAAAACAACAAGAAGAAGAAGAGGAGGAGGAGGAAGAAGAAGAAGAAGCAGCCTTCTCTAGTTTTCCGCGCACTTGTCTCGCAAAGTGATTTAAGAAGATGCAGAGCTGCGCCAAATCGTGGGGGATTTTCCTGGCCAAGTCGGTGAATCCCGGCGCACCGTGCAGGCGTCTGAGTGACAAGAGCCGCGTGGTTCCCAAACTTCAGTGGAGGATCCGGCGCAGCGGCGCATCCTCGCCCGCCGCCGCCCGGGGTCTGAGGACCTCCGCGGCGGTCTCCTCCAGGCAGATCGAGAGGATCTTACCCAGGCACGATGACTTCGCAGAGCGGCACATCGGTCCAGGTGAGCGGGAGAAGAGAGACATGCTGGATGCTCTGGGAGTCGAGGTAAGATCCGCCGCCACAAACCCCGCTTTCACATTTAAGCCAAACTGCAGCGGTTTTTTAAAATGTTATTCTGCATTAAAAGCCGCGTTCGCACGCTTTGATGTGTCTTCTGTTTCCAGTCGCTGGAGCAGTTGATCGAAGACACAGTTCCGTCCTCCATCCGGATGCAGCGCGGTATGAAAATGGATGACCCGATCTGTAAGTTTACCCCCAATTCTAACATTTATTATCTGTATCGTCACACCTTTTTTTTTTTTTTTTTAAATTGTTTTTATTATTATTCAAAGGCTACTAACATCAGCCTCGACGCAAAACCCGATTTTTAAAACGTTGCACAGCATCATCAAACCCCCCCATCCTCACCCCCGTCCTCCCCCCCTAACGCGCGCTGTGTGTGTCGCGCGCGCTGGGCTCCCCGTCTTTTGGCACGCGGAGGTTCGACGGAGCCGACGCGAGGAGCCGGAATGTGGGTTGACGCTCCATTGTTTGTGTGTGTGTGTCTCCCCCCCCCCCCCCCTCGCTCTCTCTCTCTCGCGCGCTCTCTCTCGCCCCTGTTAAGTCTTCCTTTGAACATATTTGGAGTTGTTTTTGCGAAACTCGGCGAGCGGCACCAATTCCGCGCTGAGAAGCCGGCGCTCATAGGATGGCAACTGGAGTGTAAAGTTTAAGCCTTGAGCTCCGGTCCCCGAGTCCAGTTCAATCTGGTTACAGCGCCCACGTTACATCACAGCCGAGGGGCTTCCTAATAAGGTGACTTGCGTGTGTCTGGGTGTGTGTGTGTGGGTGGGTTGTTTTTTTTTTCATGTCCCTTTTTTCTCCTCCATTTGTACATTTTATCACCGCGTTCAGTGTTCACGTGAATTCTTCCCTTTTTAAAAAAATAAACAAAAAAAACAAGCTTGACAGAAATTAAGCGTTTTTATCAGAGGGGGTAAACGATGAAAGAGATCAAGCACTGGATTGAAGTAAAATTGCTTTAGTAGCAGAAAATATTTCTTTTAGTTTATTTAATCCAATTGCTGTCCAATGTTATACAATTGGTTCTGTTATGGGCCGCCTGTCAAACTTTAAATATGGAAAAAAAAACATATATATATATATATATATTTTTCCTTTTTATCACAGTTCACTTGCAATAAGCAGAATTTTGCTTGCTGCAGCTACTGTAATTATCTGTTAATCTTTGTGTGACTATGCTGCAAAACTCAAAAGTATTTGAATCATCACACCAGGAAACGAGACGCTGCAAACCTCGGACCAGGGAACTAGCTAGAGAAAATAACTGAAGCGTTTACAGATTCGCCTTGCGATGATTGACGGGATGTTTCGGCTCTAAATGTGATCGTGTCACGTAACAAAACCCGAGCATGTACTTTTTCATTTTCTACAACGTGAGCTGTGCTGAGACGCCCCGTGTGATTGTGCACAAGCAACGCTGACATGACTCCATTTTCATAACTCACAACATTGATCTGACAGCAAAGATAATTTATCGTTAACAGCAGCGATCCACTGGGGAAGCTGGAGGAACCGACTGGAGGCGCTGCTGGTTTTCTGCTTGTTCAGCTCTCGAGGGCTTCGGTTTGCAAAGCCAGCGAGGGATTCTCTCTCCAAACAATGGACACCCCCCCCCCGGAGTGTTCTGAATCAGGCTTTTTTTGCTGCCCTGTAGGAGTCCAGGACCATGGGAAAGCCGTCCTCCCTGCTGACACCGACTCGCACACACTTAACAGCTTACACGGGACCTGCTCACGATCCTTCATTTACTGAATCCAAGTGACCCACCGCCTCAAGACTGAGTGCGCAGGGTTTAGAACGGCCTGTAAACGTCCACTTCGCTCTCCTCACTAAATACTTATCAAAAGCAGGAGTAGTTTGGGCTCTCTGTTTCAGACGGAGCGTATTGTCCATTCCTCGGGGGTTGCTAGGCACCCAGGAAGGACGGAGGGATCACAGAGGCTGGTTGTGCGTTGGCAGAGCTTCCTCGCAGCACCGGGGAATGAGGCTTGAAAAAAGGCCACCGGGAGGGAAACCATGGGCGCAGACCGTCTCTCGCCATGTGCTGACGAGATGAACAAAACTACATTATATATTTGTGTTTTATTTTTGAAATTGCAGTCTGGCGGGTACTGTAGACGGAGCGTGCGTGCCAACGTATCTGGTTCTATGCCGCACCGGTCTTTGGTTTGTAGGTTCATCGTTCGGGGCGTAACGTGAAAGAGACGAGGCTGTTCTTCAGGTTTTGTTGTACCAGGAAAGAACTCTATATTGGTAGACCTCCTCAGGCTTCCCTTCTTACAATAACGGCAATCTAGGAATTTTTTTTCTTTTTTATTCTATGCATCCATAGTCCGGTTACGTGATTGTGGATAAAGTGTATTTTTGTACTCTATTTCATACTGCAACATAGATTTGTATGAGAAAAGATGCTCTGTATTCAATGGAGAAACAGAATATTTCTCAATGCTAGTGTTTGGATTTGATGAGCAGTAGTAGAGAAATCGCTTGTTTTAAATTATCTTAACATCACAACGTCGTGCCAAATGCAAGTGTTTATACTCACAAATGACTGATTATTTTTACAGGTGAGAATGAGATTCTGGAAACTCTAAAGGAGATTGCGTCAAAAAACAAAGTATGGAGGTCCTACATCGGCATGGGCTACTACAACTGCTTGGTGCCGCCGCCCATCCAACGCAACCTCCTGGAGAACTCCGGCTGGTGAGTGACTTCACGGGACCCGTCGCTTCCTCGGCCCCTCGTTGCCCAGAAGCCTAATGATGTTTGCTGTCTCCTAACGGGAAGCCTTGTGACTCGTGAGATCGGATGAATCTGAGCGCCCCGCTGTTCCGTCTCGGTTCCTTGAACACCATCTCCGGCTCTTTTTTTTTCCGCTGTTGTCCTCGTGTCCGAACGTGCGCTTTTGTTTGATTTGCGTCCCCCTTTTTGTCCTCAGGGTGACTCAATACACCCCCTACCAGCCCGAGGTCTCTCAAGGTCGCCTGGAGTCGCTCCTTAATTACCAGACCATGATCTGTGACCTCACTGGCATGCCTATGGCCAACGCCTCCCTGCTGGACGAGGGAACGGCTGCCGCCGAGGCCATGCAGCTCTGCCACAGGTACAGACGAGCCGGTTGCGCCGGGGGAAATAATCTGCATTTTTGACAAAAAAACAAACATGTGAGCGGTTATTTGTTTTTACTCCTCACAGGCAGAACAAAAAACGAACCTTCTACGTCGACCCGCGCTGCCATCCCCAGACGATTGCCGTGGTGCGCACCAGAGCCAAGTACGCATCTTACGCAGTCGATGAAGCGGCTCTGTATGAATCAGAAGGAAGAAAAACTCAATCGGTGCATTGACTTGCTTTTGATTCTGGCCGTTGTGCTGCAGCTACATCGGTGTGAAGACGGAGCTGAAGCTTCCTCATGAGATGGACTTCAGCGGGAAAGACGTGAGCGGCGTGCTCTTCCAGTACCCAGACACTGACGGCCGGGTGGAGGACTTCACGGCCCTGGTGGACCGAGCCCACAAGGGAGGGGTAAGGGAGCTCCAACCACCGGGTCAAGTCCCCGATTACTTCAGAACTCTGTCCATATCTAAATTTGACTCACTGCCTATACAGGCAGAGTTACAGTACGTCTAAGTTGCCCTTTTAAAGCAGCTCCGATTAAAGTTCTATGCTGACGACACTGTAATATATTTATAATGAAAAACTGTTTTTACTGTGCATAAAACCACTATTATAATTTATTTCACATGAAGTCTTCCTCTTTGACTTATTTGTGGCTTGAGCTGCTACAAAATTAAACACAAATGATCACATCTATTTTTTTTTTAAATTGACCAAAGAGTGATTCTTTCCCTGGTTCTCTACCCGTGCAGGCGCTGGCTTGCTGTGCCACAGACCTGTTGGCCCTCTGCGTGCTGCGCCCCCCCGGGGAGTTTGGCGTCGATATCGCACTGGGCAGCTCCCAGAGGTTTGGGGTCCCGCTCTGCTACGGGGGCCCCCACGCCGCCTTCTTCGCTGTAAAAGAGAACCTGATCCGCATGATGCCCGGCAGAATGGTTGGAGTCACGAGGTCAGAATATTCGTGATCCGCTTGAAAATAATTGTAGAAACGGAAACTCTGTTTAAAACCAAGGTACATTTACGTTTTCAGGGATGCAGCCGGTAAGGAGGTTTATCGGCTCGCTTTGCAGACCAGAGAGCAGCACATTCGCAGGGACAAAGCTACCAGCAACATCTGCACTGCGCAGGTACAAGGAGGCTCACCTTCTGCATGTGATCATTTCCCTCAATCTAGATGGATGTCGTGGATTTCTTTAAAAGTCTTTGCTGTCTTTTTAGTGTAATTCAGAGTTTTTTTTTTTTAAACCCTCCTAGGCACTGCTGGCCAACATGGCTGCCATGTTTGCACTATATCACGGCCCTCAGGGACTCAAACACATCGCTGAGAGGACACACAATGCTGCCCTCATCCTTGCCGAAGGTACATTTGTATTACTCTATTGTAGCGTTAACTCGCGCTTTTATTACTGTGGCGACAGAATAATTTCCTGGACATGTCCGGCCCTCCTTTCATTGTGAGTTTGCTATTTCTAGAGCCATTACTTTGTGCTGATGCCCTTTGTGATAATATTTCATGAATGACTAACTGACTAATGATCCAATGAAGGACTCGCTATAGATCAAACTGTCATTGTTACATAATGCGCTATGGGGGGGGGGGGGGGGGGGGGCGAGCAAAAAGAATGGATTGATTTTATTATTTAGTTTTGATTGGCTTATGTACAAACAAACATTGATTCGGTTATTTATAATGCGATCTGTATATTTAATTTTTCACTCCCACCCCTTTTTTTTCTCCCAGGTCTAAAAAGAGCAGGACACCGTCTGCACAGTGACATGTTCTTCGATACTCTGAAGATCAACTGCAGCGTGGCCGCCAAAGACATCGTGGAAAGAGCCGAGCAGAGGCAGATCAACCTGAGGGTTTACACCGAGGGAGTGGTAAGGGGACGGTCTTCTTAGTGAGCAGTGCACCAACAGCTGCTTAACACTTTTTGGAGTAACTAAACGACCTCAGTCACCCGATGCCAGGTGACCATCCAATATAAGATGGAGGCTTTAACATCAGAAGCATGCTGTTGAAGATGTAAAAACCTGTCTTTGACTCTCTGTGCACAGTTGGGTGTCTCTCTGGATGAGATGGTGACCGAGAGGGACCTGGATGACCTGCTCTGGGTCTTTGGTTGTGAATCTTCAGCAGTAAGCATTTTGTATTTAACCTGCTGTTATTCAAAAGTAGTTATGGGTTTATTGTGTGTATCGGCCGGAGCTCTACCTGGTTTACTTTAAAATGCTCCTTTTGCAGGAGTTGATCGCTGAGAAGATGGGTGAGCGAGTAAAGGGGATCATGGGAAGTCCTTTCAAGAGGACGAGCAAGTACCTGACGCACCAGGTCTTCAACAGGTCGGTTCTCTCTGTTAAATTGCAACCCTAAAGCACATAATTAAAACCAACTAACAAACATGATAGCACTTTTATGCCTTTATGACATGTTGGGTTGTAAATATCAGGCTTTCAATATCCATCTTTAAACCGCTTATCAGTCATACGGGGTCGCGGGGCGGCTGGAGTCAATCCCAGCTACTTAAAATGATCACATTACAAAATGACAAACGCTCATACTAATTATCAGAAGCTCTGCTACACTTGCTAATGTTATTTTTCCATGTGTTGTCACACTGAACAGTGACTGTAGTGGTCAAAAAAAATTGTCATTTACAAACAAAGGTCATGTAATCAACTCCTTCCAACCTAAATAAACATGCAGCTGGTTTTAAAGATGCGCTGCAAATTCTAACATATTTTCCGCAGTAGAAATTGGCCTCAGTGGCAACTAAGGGCACCTGAAATCTGGAGCTACTATCTTTATAAGTGTCATAAAGACAGTATGGTATCAGAAGTCCTCCATTTGATCTTTGGCATGGTCCTTGTCCTTGGTAGTCTGCTTACAAAGTGCTTTAGTACGGCCAAGTACGTTTTTTTTTTTTTTTTTTCCAACATGCAACGCATGAATTCTAATACTGTCTGTCGTCCTGGTTAATCATTAGTCATCACTCCGAGACCAACATTGTGCGATACATGAAGCGCCTGGAGAACAAAGACATTTCCCTGGTGCACAGCATGATACCGCTGGTTAGTGCCTCGTTTGGATTTCCAACAACAATTTCAATACACAATTCGCACAGTTGTGATTGTGAAACATTTTTCTTCTTCAGGGCTCCTGCACCATGAAGCTAAACAGCTCTTCAGAGCTCATGGTGAGTGATTCATGAACAAATAAGATGTTTAAAACCCGCAATGAAGCGGGTTAATCTGTATAATCCTCATGACATCGTCCACTTGCTTTGTTTATTTGTCACCATGTGACCAACGTATGTAAACCAGTCAATCATCTGTGCCACTCCTTCCACTGACGACGGCCATTTTTCCTTTTGAATTCACTTCCAGGCTTAACCGGATGTTTATTTTGGGATAAGTTACAATCCTTCCCACTCACCGCTGTTCCCTCTCCTTTTAGCCAATCACCTGGAGCGAGTTTGCCAACATCCACCCCTTCGTGCCTCTGGATCAGGCTGATGGCTACCAGATTCTCTTTAAACAGCTGGAGAAGGACCTCTGTGAGGTGACGGGCTATGACCGTATCTCCTTCCAGCCCAACAGGTAAGACGCCCCCTTTTTCATGTAGCATCCCTGCAAACACCTGCCCACCAACTCGTCCAGAGTAGACAAGTAGAAGCCATTTTTTTTTTGTTTTTTTATTTGAAATGAAAACTCAAAAGTTTCCCTTTCGTGTCTGTGACTTTAGTCCCTCTCAGACTTTAGTCGGTATCCGGAGGCTGATGCTTTCTATCACCACTTTATCAGCAGCAGAACGTCTCGCGCATCGAAGCTTTTAATCTAATCTTTCTCCCCTTTTGGTAACCTGGGTAGATTAGTAGTCAGTAGACTATTTGAACTGTGCTGAGGCAGGATTGTGTGTTTGTGTTTCATGACCGTAGTGTGTTTGCCGTGTCTTCCAGTGGTGCTCAGGGAGAATACGCCGGCCTGGCTGCCATAAAGGCCTACCTCAACTCAAAGGGCGAGAGCGCAAGGACTGTAAGTGTGCTGCCCAATGAGAGCGCAGCCATATCGAACTAGTGTGGAAGCTTCTATCTGATACGGCTGCTTAACACATGTGGGATTGATTTGAATTGGGCTTCAGATGTTGTGATCTGTCCCACAACAACCTAAAGCAAAGTTCACTCGAAGGAACAAGTCAGTTACTAATGTGACACTTCTTGCCAACGGTTGATAAAAGATGCACAGGATATTTTGTTGCATCATCTAGCCAGTTAGTGTTTCTAACAGCAAAGCAATAATGCCATTGCTCTCCTTGGACGCATGTGCTGGAATCTTTTACCATCTAACACACCGATTATAAAGATTTTTTTTTTTTTTTTTCCATTTGAGGGACAATGATAATTCTGACATTGTTCAATAAAGTGTACGGGTACATAAGCTGCGGAGCGTGAGGCCTATTGGTCTGTTACTGACGGCCTCGCTGCCCCCAGGTCACCGCAGGTCATTTTGACTTCTCACATCAGCACGTTTCATGTACTCTGATAAAGTGTCCTGGGCAGCTGATTTGAGCAGCTCGAGGAAGTGAGGTTACATTCCTACAGATTAAAGAATGGCTGACTTGATATTTTTCCTATACTGTACCTTTTTTTTTTTTTTTTTCTATTTTTTTTTTTAAAGACTCCATCAGGAGCACATCTTAGATAGTGGCCCGATGCTTTGAAACAGTCAAAGTCCAAACTGACAGCCGCGTGCAAACAAAGGGGCTGAAACGCTGTGGTTCCGCTATAGGCTCCCTGCTGCAGAGGTTCCATATTTGGAGTTCTTAAGACTTTGGAAACAGCAAGTAGTGTGTGTGTGACATGCTCTGCAGTGTTTTCTCAGTCAGCCATTTGTCAGTGTTACCCAACGCAGGTCCAAGTGACCCAGTTTCCTTGTCCGAGTTGCAAAAGTGTCGTCCTAATAAGGTATAAAATCAATTGGTGACCTGCAGGCAGGTTACATATTGGTGCCGGTGGTGGGTGTTGGTCACATATGACGTTTCAGCCCGAAACCAACAGACTAAACTCTTAGTATTATGTAGTATACAAGTATAATAGTATTATGCATATTTACTGTTTTTGACAGCTTCATTTTATTTTGGCTTTTAATGTCTCTTAACGTGCTGTCAGTCAAAGTGTCCCGCTTCCTATTCGCCTCCAGGTTTGTCTGATCCCCAAGTCGGCCCACGGCACCAACCCGGCCAGCGCGCAGATGGCCGGCATGAAGGTCCAGGTGGTGGAGGTGGACAAGGACGGCAACATCGACCTGGCACACCTCACGGCGCTGGTGAGAGCCGGCCGCTTTGATCACCCTCTCACACCGCGTGTGAAACCGGGGGGGGGGGTTTGGGAGGGTGATGGTTTCATCGAACATCTGGCACTTTGAGTAAGAAAGTAGCTTTTGTGAGATGTGCACGTAATGGTAAAATATGTTTTATAACAGTCTTGTGCCAAACCCGTGTCTGTATTTGACCCTGACGTGCAAAGAGCAGCATGATACAAAACGTTAGTTTGCAGCTGTGTCCTGAGAAGGGAGGGCGGTCGACTCATAGACGCTTCAATACAAGGGACTCCTGTTCATGGTCTTGGTTCATATCTTATTTGGTATGAAACTTTGCATATCTGCGTTTCTTCCTTTTTTGTCTATTAATTATAGTTTGCACCTGCCACTGAGGATGACCTTGTGGTTTGTGTAAAAACTAAAGCGTTTTTATTGCTCAGACGCCATTTACACCTAACGCTGAAATACGTGCTGGTGTATTTGACCTCCTGCTTGCAAGCAATAGTTGGAGGCAGATATATCATGTAATCTTTTTCTCTTCTAAATAAATGAACTTTTTGACTTTAATTGATCAACGTGTCGCGATCCTTCTCATCAACCGACTCGGGGGGATCGGAGATCCCGACACTTTGAAAGACGCGGACGCAAAAGAGTTTCACTATAATGTTTTTGGAGGCCGACCCGGCCACTGCTCCACAAAGTCGTTGGTATAATTCTAAGCTTCTTCAGACTTTTAACTAATACGAACAGGATATAATATTAAATGAATGATTATGCAGTCAAAAAAAGTAAATGCAAATCACCAAGAAACCCAATTTTAATAATTCCGTATTTGTCTTGTGAATCTTCTCTGCCAGGTGGATAAACACAAAGCCAATCTGGCAGCCATGATGGTCACATACCCTTCCACCTTCGGTGTGTTTGAGGAGAAGATCCGAGACGTATGTGAGCTCATTCACAAGAACGGAGGCCAGGTGTACCTGGATGGTGCCAACATGAACGCCCAGGTGAGGGAGAGGAAACGGCGTCGACGCGGCCGCTAAAAATGAAAAGCAAGAGGTTATTTGTGGACGACTGGGAGAAAGGTTTATAGGTGTGTTATTAAGCTGTAAAACCTTTGGCCTCTACGGTCATACAGGTGATGGTTTGTTCACAAAGATCACATCTGCAAATCAGTGACAGACTTGCAGACCCAGTTCCCACCGGCTTTTATGACTTGTAAAGCAAAGTCACTGGACCCCCAAGTAACCGGGCAGATCAGAGTAAAGCGGCACTGAGGTTACTTAAGCTATTGTCAATAAAGCCACTTAAGATGGCTGCATGTGCCTTTTAGTATTGAGTTGTGCAAGATATTGACAGGAAACTCATGCTAGTAATTTTATGTTTTCATCAGAACTCTAATTGCTTAGTAAAACATGTGTTTGCTGAATTAGTGAAAGTAGAAAACGTGTGTGTAATATAAATATATATATTTTTCTTTCCCCAGGTTGGTCTGTGTCGTCCTGGAGATTATGGCTCTGACGTGTCTCATCTCAACCTGCACAAAACCTTCTGTATTCCTCATGGGGGAGGAGGACCCGGCATGGGGCCCATCGGAGTGTAAGTCCGGATCTATTCATGCGAGCCGGCTAAATGCACTGTGTTGAGCGTTCTTAATGTTTCCTATCTGATCTTACTTTTTTCAGGAAGGCCCACCTCGCCCCCTTCCTGCCGAGCCACCCTGTGGTTCCCATGTACTCGGTCAACGCCAGCAGCTCGCTGGGCACCATCAGCGCCGCCCCCTGGGGCTCCAGCGCCATCCTGCCCATCTCCTGGGCCTACATCAAGGTCAGCGCAGACAACCAATTCTATGGTGATCTCGTCAAGACGGCACTAAATCATTTAGAATGAACGTACGTGACGCCGGGGAGCGTCATCCAAACAGTGCGGCGACTCTCGGGCAGTTTGAACGCATCTGAATTTGTAAAACGTACTTTTGACACGGATGATCTTGCCGTGTATTCTCTAGAAAAACAAATTCATAGGAAACTTTCGGTTAATTATTTACTGTAACCAAAATTCCTTCACACGTTATCACACACAAGTTGTGTTCAAGTCCTCTGGCTGTCATGGGAGCTTCAAGATCGAGTCACATGAATCGAAATGTGACATTGTTTGTAGTGGAGTAAGTGTTGTACCATTTCATTGGGCCTTTTTTTTATGGAAAAAAGTTTCCAAGGGCAATTTTTGGACTTTAAGAGAAAGTTAAGTTCTTGCATAAATATTACATTTTCATCTACGTCCGATTGAATTTTTCCAACACTGCTGCTAATATCGTTCCGTGTCTAGATGATGGGATCCAAAGGACTTGCGCACGCCACAGAGGTGGCCATCCTCAATGCCAACTACATGGCCAAGAGGCTGGAAGGTCACTACAAGGTCCTCTACAGAGGCAGGAAAGGTACGGCTGTCAATGCATTTCCATCCTGTCTCGTACCATCTACTCTTTCAAAGATGTCTGTTGGCACAAACTTAGTTTTGGGTTTTTGGTCTGAACAGGATTTGTAGCCCACGAGTTCATTCTGGATGTGAGGCCCTTCAAAAAGACTGCGAATATTGAGGCTGTCGACGTGGCCAAGAGGCTGCAAGATTATGGTACGCTAAATGATTTATTTATTTATTTATATATATATATATATATATATATATATATATATATTTCTCCGTGTGTTCTGGGCTGTTGTAAAAGCATATTTTCAGTTATTTAAGTTGTTCTCCGTGCTTGCGTCCAGGTTTCCATGCGCCCACCATGTCGTGGCCGGTGGCCGGCACCCTCATGATCGAACCCACCGAGTCCGAGGACAAGGCCGAGATGGACCGGTACTGCGACGCCCTGCTTGGTATCCGACAGGAGATCGCGGACATCGAGGAGGGGAGGATGGACTCCCGCGTCAACCCGCTCAAGGTGCGCCTCCTAGTACGGTCTCTTTGCACGAGGTGAGGACGCGTCTCTGGGAGGCCGGCGTAAAGCTGCTCTTGGTGTGTTGCAGATGGCCCCTCACTCTCTGGCCTGCATCGCGTCGTCCACCTGGGACCGGCCGTACTCCAGGGAGCTCGCCGCGTTCCCCTTGGTGAGTCTCGTCGTCCCGCCGAGATGAGAAAGTCGTAGTGTGTGTTGCCATCTAGTGGTCAGAAGTAACCATAACAAAGACTGCGAGGGATTTCTTTTGGCACAGAGGTTTTCATTTTAAGTACAAAAAATAAAACTCTTTATTCTCTTACAGCCCTTCATTCGGCCCGAGACCAAATTCTGGCCGAGCATCTCCAGGATCGACGACATCTACGGCGACCAGCACCTCGTGTGCACCTGCCCGCCGATGGAGGCCTACGAGTCTCCGTACGAGGAGAAAAGGGCCTCCTCGTAAACAACTTGTGTGCCCCCCCCCCCCCCCCCCCCCGAGCTCTAACCTGCCACGGACTCTACTGGTTTGCTCAGTGAGAACAGGAGGGGTAAACGCTGAATAATTGGCCTGTTATTATTGCTGTCGTCGGATGTTTGATCTAATTAGGTTAAAAAAATGAATCAAGACTCAACGGGGTGAAAAACAAGATTCTTTTTTGCCTCTTGTTTTCTTCCAGCTCTGATTTTAGACTTGCTGTACGTCCCCCTCTGTTAACAATAAAGTTGTAGTTAGTTTCTCTCAGGCAGTTGATGTCAATGTGTAAAAGGTCTGCGAGAGCTCTGAAGCACTCGACTATTCCACGAGATGACGCATCAAGTGTCAAAGTCAGAGGCGGACGATGGGACTCGAACTGTTCAAATGGACCAAAGGTGCAGTTTTTGATTTTCTGGTTTGCAAAACAAGTGCACCCTTCTACACATAGGCCGCTATGTAAAATGACTCAAATACTGTTTTTTGTTTCTTTCCTGACCATGTATAAAAATGCCCATGGTGCCTCGATCGTGTTGTGTAAAATAGCTGCCTCGACATTCCCTTCTTTAAAATAGACTGACAATATAGTGGTTTTTAATTGTAGGCTTTTGTTGATATTCATTGTGTAAAAAAAAAAAAAGTCAACTTTACCTTTTCTAAACTGTTGTGAGAAAAAAAAATTGTATTAAACATTTGTCTTTCACGTACACGTTTGATGCACTAAAGGAAAACTGCGAGACGGTTTCTAATATATTTCTTGTCAACACGCCCACCTACAAACGATCACCAGAAGCCGCCTCAAATCAAATGTTAAGTTCCTTTCAAAAATGACTAATAGGACATTTGTCATACTGTGACCTTTTATTGAGACAAACTTGCTTTTTACAACATCCTATAATTTGTCATGAAGTACATATCAATCTTGTGACCTATATTAACATTTTTGGGGACTTATTGCTACTTTTTTTTTTTAAGATAATCTTATGAAGCTTTATGTAAAATGTCGTAGACGTTAACAGAAGGACATCGTAGCAGAGAAAGAACTGATTTCATTGGCCGTGATATATTTACATTAAAGTCAAAGCCAGAGTTATTCGCAGATGAAGTGTTCTGTCTCCCATCTGACAACTTGACCAAAAGCAACACGTGTAAATCAAGTATTAACAGACGTATGTTCTTCGGCGCCGTAGTGCTCCATGGTTATCCGAACTTCATTATAAACATGAATGTTGAACCGGCGGCCTTTTGTACTCACAAGTACAAAAGACTCAACAGCGACTTGTTTTTGTGATTGCAAGCTTCGGAAACTGTTCGAAGTTTCTGAAGGCTCGAAGTTCTTGTTATTTAATCCCCCCGAGGGTTGGTCCAGTGATCATTTAAAAAAAACTGGCGAAAGCAGGATTTGTTTTACCATTGATGAGTCAAGCTGGAGCCATTTAAAACATTTCCCCAGAAATAACTTAATTCAGCACGACAGAAAAAACAAAAATCAAGTTTTTCTTTGGTTTTGAAACTTTTCTGCCTAATAAAAACGATACTGCCACGCAGACGGAAGCGCTGCTTTTTGTGCAACTTACATTTGTAAGCAGAATATATTACTCACGATAGAAAGTATAGAAACGGAGGGATGAGAACTATTCTGCTGGGAATGAGGCCCGGCGCTCGCGGACCATTCCTCTCTGGCACCGCGGGTTCGCTATCGGCCTCCCGCCTGATGACCTTTGGCCTCCGATGATGATGATGTCCTCCTCTGAACCAGGCGGTCCACCAGGCCGACGAAGCCCGCCGACGCAACGAGGCAGACACCCGAGAGGTAGAAGGCGGCGCTGTAGTCGCCCGTCTGGTCCACCAGCCAGCCTGAAACATTAGATCACGCTTTTACCAGCTGCTATAAATAAATAAAACAGAAAGTCCTCGAGGCGCGTGTGCCGTTCTCACTATGGGCTGTTCCTATGGAATGCTATACGATGACATCATCATTGTGTATTTACTTAATACGAGACAAGGGGATTTCAGCACAAGACATTAATGAGTAAAACACGCCCTTTGTCGAGTCTGCTCACCTGCGGCGGGCGGGCCGATGAACCCGCCGACGCTCCTGAAGAGCATGAAGAGTCCCAGTCCGCTGTCGAAGCCCTCCAGCGTCACGATGTCCACGATGGAAGTGACGTGGATGGCCACCGCGCAGCCCAGCAGGAAGCCGTAGAGCGCCGAAAACACCAGGATGGTCCAGTAGTCGTGGCTGACGGGCAGCAGCAGGAGCACCGCCCCCAGCAGGGCGACCACCACGGCGAGCAGCTGCAGGTTCCTCACCAGCCTGGCGTTGCCACCCACCCGCAGAGCAGCCGCCCCGCCAGGTCGGCCAGCGCCAGGGCGGAGAGGAGGAAGGCGGGCCAGTAGCTGTCCGTCCCCAAACTGCTGACGAAAGGCGCCAAGAAGAGAGGCGGGATGAAGAAGCCCGCCGCCGCCAAGATGCCGAACAGGATGTAGAGGAGCAGCTCGGGTTTTCCCATCAGGGAGAACTGGAAGACGACTTTTGTCCTCCTCCTTGGCGGCAGCGGCGGCGCCTCTTTGGCTTCCTGCGTCGTCCGGACGTCCTCGCCGTCCTCCTCCAGCGGCCTCATGAGAGCGCCGCAGACACACAGGTTGAGCTGAAGGCCTCCGATGACGAGCAGGGCGCCCTGCCAGCCGTACGTCTCGATGAGCCACCGGAAGAAGGGGCTGAACATGACGGCGAAGACGCACTCCCCCGAGCTGGCGACGGCGTAGGCGATGGGGCGCCAACGCGAAAAGTAGTGGCTCACCAGGCTGTTGGCGGGGACCCACGTGAAGGCGATGTCCGTTCCTGGGAACAGGAGACGGAGAACCTGCAGTCGGCCTTTTGGAAGATTGGCTAAAACAACATCACATGACCCCAAACAAACAAAGTGGTCGCCTTTGCAATTTGCAACACCGATGTTTGAATAAATACTGTAACTTCTCTTCTCCAATTGCAAAAAAAACAACACGTTCGGGTCTTCACTCAGAAATCGTTTTAAGAGAGAAATACCCTCAGATTTATCTTCAAGGCCGCGCGCAGCCGAGGGTTTAAATCCCAAAATGAAATGAAAACGTGAAAGATGCTTCATCGGAAAGAGGGGTGGGGGGGACGCTACCTTCCAGGACCCCCATGGTGAGGTAGAGCCAGGGCAGGCCGAGGTCCAGAGACGCCAGCAACAGGCCGGAGGCCGACAGCAGACCCCCGACTACGACGACGGCCCGGTGAGAGAACTGCATGGTCAGCGCACTGGCCAATGGAGCTGAGAGGGGAACCGCCATTAAAAAAAACAAACATCTGGAGTTACGAAACCACTCATGACTCGGGGCTAGAAAGCCCGTCTTTACCTCCGAGGTGAAACATGACGATGGTCGTGGAGGTGACCCATGAGGTGGTGCTGGTCAGGACCCCGAAGTGACTCTGGATGTCCAGGAAGAAGAGGCCGAAGTTCTTAAGGACGGCAGCGGTAAGGCCCATGACGAAAAAGGCCGACATGACCACCACCCAGCCGTAGCCCCCGTCAGGAGGTCCCCTGGACGCCATCTTCACCCCTCCCTGTCCGCAGGCCGCTCTCCTGCCCGTCCCGGGTGGTCGTCGTCCAACAAACGGACTAAGCGGGGCTCTTGAAAATTACATACAGGTATTTAAAAAAAAAAAGAAAAAGTTGTTTAAGAGGTCAACTATTAACTATTGACATTATTAAATGTTATTTTACTGAATGCATCTGACATTAATGTAATAATTGTCTGTTTTTGCTGCATTTTACAAACATAAATAAAGTGGTACAAACAGCAGTCTAAAACAACACAACTAAACCTAAGCAACAATAAATAGATGAGAATCTGGATCTTTTGCCTCACCTGCGGTCTCAGACTCATGATGCCGCAGTTTCCTTCAGCACTTCGGCGAAGTTGCGCCGCTCATCTCAGATTCGCACTGCGCTCTTTTGCGGAACTTTAAGGTAATCCCATTAAAAGAAGAAAAACGAACGAAAACAACTCCAGCAGAAACTGGGGGGTCGTTTGTCTCGATGTGTGACGTATGTTAATTCCACCTGTTGTTCCCGTTCGCCCCCACCTCCTCCCCCCCCCCAAAAAAAGACCCGACTCACGCGCCCGGTCCGACAGCCGCGCGCACCTTGAAGCGTCTCCTCGCTCGGATGAAGCGCACATGCGCAGCAGGGTGCGCAACATCCGGCTTTCAAAACGGAGCATCAGTCAATGTGATTTAAAACAATAAACCAACGTTAGTTCTGCACGAGGCAGAGTGAGCGAATTCCCAGCATAGATTTTAAAACCCCTCCGGACCGAGCGGTGCTTTTTCAACTTCAGTATTTTGGGGAGATTTAAGACTCAGTGATTTTTGATTTTTTGTTTCTTAAACGTGATAAACTGTAACTACCTCGTGAGTTTGACTTAAAAAAATAACATTTGATGAGTTGTTGTTTCCGCTTTATGTGGGAATACACTGAAAGTTAGTGGAGTAGGATTGTAACGCACCTTTAAATAGATTGCAAGAACCGGCATTAAGCCATTTGGTGGAAACCCCTCCATGTGCCCCCCCACCCCCCCACCACCGGCTCCATTACTGCAGTTACATAATACACTTGGAGGGATTGCAGTGTCCTTAAATGTTTCCTCCTGCGCCACAGAGCTATGAGGACAACAACTTAAGTTACACACGTGAAATGGATCAAATGGTAAGTAACAGTGTGTACTTGCTTATAATAAGAAGGCCAACTTTCTGAACACAAACGCCGGGATAATCTGGATCTGCTCAGTAAAATCATCTTTATGATCAACCTCCGCTCTTAAAAGATGGCTTTTTTTAAACCCAGCCTACTCGCTGGTCTTTACAGGACGTCGCAGTGCGACACGTTGAGACACTGGCCTTCTAATTAAGGCAAATCCATCACACGGTGACCTCGTGTGTCGCTTCCATTTCAATACAATACTTTTTTGGTTTTGCAGAATGCCAATGTGTTGTCTGTAAAGCACGTTTCACTCATGCAGACTTTCACAGCCATGGAATCCTGGTATTTAATTCTCACAATAAAAACATAAAACAATAACAGACTTTTAACGCACCTTCGTATATACTTCATTTAGACTGACGTGTAGTTCATATAGAACTTTACTATACTTTCATTTTATAAAATTCTTCTGGACATATTTACACTGTGGGCACACACACACACACACTCTCGTATACACACACACACACACACACGCACACAGAGAGACTTTGTTTGACAGAAGCATCTCCGGCTTTAAGCCTGACAATCATCTTCTGGGCCTCCACAAAGTCTTGGACTCTACTTTTCAACCATTCGATCCAGGCCCCCATCTGCACTCTGCTCCGCTCCACTTGGGGGACGCGGGGCGGGTGTTTGGTGCCTTGCTTAAAGGCAACCTCGGCAGTAGTTTTTGAGCTGGTCCAAGTTTGGATCCACCGCTTCTCACAGTCACAACATGCGTGTCCACACGCTGACACAGAAGGACCTCGTTTGGGCCCTTTTCCCTCCTTCGCCACAAACGGGAGCAAAACGTTTAAGAGCGACTCGGTTGAGGGTGAGCGCGGCACTTTGGGTGATCTCTCGGTCTAAAACTCCCTGCTGTCCCGGAACAGGTCGATGCGCAGGGAGAGCTCCTTGAAAGAAGGACGTAAGCCGGGGTCGTTGTCCCAGCACTCCTCCATGATCTCGTGTATCTAGGTGCAAAAACAGGGAGGAAGAGAGACGTTTGTGAATGAGGTCCTGAAATGAGCAAACGTTACCTATAACGGATTTCCTTGTTAATTGAAGCCACTTATTTCCTCTTCTAATTCTAAAGACACCTTAAATTGCCATTGGAGGTAAAATTTGTATTCCTTTACATTTTGAATTATCTTGACAGAATACAGCCGGCACAATCCCCTCGGGCATTTAAGTCAAATTGCCCACAAAACATGGACATTTAAAAAAAGTTTAACATGTGCTTCAACACAATGTCAAGGTGCGGCATCGGCTGAATGTAATACAAATTGTTTGCATAATATCGGCCTATTCATTTGGTATTTTCTACGTGTCTGTTTAATTACCATAGATGATTAAGATCACCACTTTTTACACAAATAAATTTACCAACTAAGAGCAGTACTCGCCGTACCTATTGAGACTTTTAAAATGAGCAACAAACAAACAAAACAAGAACGAATAAAACATAAAACAAACTGCGTGCATCCAGTCCAGTCGGAGAGAAACTAGCAGCGCCTGTTCCTACCTCCGCGGGACTCCCCAGAGGTTGAGGCAGCCTGCTGCCCGACTTGAGGAGCTCAATGAGGTGATAGACGATCAGCTGTCCCTGCTTGTCGTTCCCCATCATGGACATGAAGACCTGAGGAGGAGAAGGGTGGACAGCCGGGATCAGGACGCATCGATTGAAACCGAGATAAGGCAAAACATGTGGAGCGATATCAACTAATGGTTGCAACGCTGTCGCGTTTTAGGATTCCTCCTGTGAAATCACGTTAAACTGTGTCACTTATTGTCCTCACTATTTGTGAACCACGCTGGACATCTGGATCAGCGGCCCGGAGACCGGAAATATCCAGAGGGAGGGAAGCAGTGACCATAAATAAAGTTGACCAGGTGGTGAAAAAAGCCGGTGCATGCATGCGTGAGTATGTGTGTGTGTGTGTGTGTGTGTGTTAGCACTTACTGCCGGAGGGCTGGAGGTCTTGTCGCTGTGGGTGAAGAGCTCGTAAAGCACCACCCCAAAGCTCCAGACGTCTGAGGCCACAGAGAACTTGCTCTCAGTCAGCGACTCGGGGGCGTACCTGCAAAACAGCACATTGCCGCGTGACTGTCCGTCCCAAGTATTCAGCTCTCAACTTACAAGTCGCCTTCAACACCGGGACAGGAACCAGAATCACTAACGTGGATCAGCGATCAAGAGCTAGCCGTTCGCTATAACAGCAAATTTTTATCAAACCTGTTAGAAAAAAAGCTACTACAGGAAACTTTTTAATATTATGGAAGCTCCTGTGGACGAAAGCTGTATCGTTTCCCCAAAAGTTCCTTGTGTGACTTTAAATAAACCTTTCCAGTGGCCTCACGAGGAGGGAACAAATATTCTCAAAGGAGACTCACCAGAATATGGGACTCTCTCCTGGCTCTTTGACCATGTAGTACTCTTTGTCCTGAGGCAGAACTTTGGTGAGGCCGAAATCCCCGATCTTCACCCTCAGCTCGCTCTCCACCAGGACGTTCCGCGTTGCCAGGTCTCTGTGGATGTAGCGCTTGCTCGCCAGGTACTCCATACCCTGTGAACGCAGAAAGCACGAGAAGAATGAAACGCGTCCGTGGCTCCGCCGGTCAGCAGCGCCACGGGCCGCTCGGCGAAAAGGACGCACCTTGCAGATCTGTGAGGTGAAATGCACAAGCATCTTGTGGTCGATCCTCTCCTTGTTCTTCATGAGATGATCGCGCAGACTTCCGAAGGGCAGATATTCCATGACCAGACGGAGATTTCGGCGTCCTGAGCGAAGCCAAAGAAAAGAAAAGGTCATCCAGAGGAGAAGTCTCGACCGAAGATTTCACAGATCTATCGTGAACGTCAAAGTGTACAATCCTTGTTTACCAATAATACAGTTGATACGAAGTAGAAAAATTCAAATTGTTGAGGTTAGAATGAGTGCCCAAACCTTCCAAATGCTCATCCCAAATAAAGACACGTTTCAGGGGGGAATTAGAGCTCAGCTTTACCTGCGCTGTAGCAAACGCCTTTGTACTTGACGATGTTCTCGTGCTGCAGAGATTTCAGGATCTCGATCTCCCGCTCAAAGTCCCGGATGTGCTCTGCGGTGCTGTGCTGCAGTTTCTTCACGGCCACGACCTCCCCAGTGTTGTCCTGGAGCGGGTCGTATCGACACATCTCCACGCTGCCAAAGTTCCCCTTTAAGAGAAGACCATCTTAAGTCAGCCCGTCGGTAGCTTGCATCCCAGATGTTACTCTCTTCCTTTAATGCAGAAATGTAAGTCCACCCAGTTAAAGCAAATTGCACCCAGTTATACTATGCAGCACGTACGTAACCGTTATTTCATGAGGAAAGTCTAACATCGTACACCCAAGACTCCTTGTCAGAGGAGGAGTATTGCTGCTTACTAAAGTGGGTTGATCGGCTCTTAAAGGCAGTTTCAACACTTCTTCATACCTTTCCCAGCTGCTGTAAAAATATGAGGTGTCGCTCTTCAAACTGAGCGGGCTCCTGACTCTCAAAGCCCCCGGTGGACCAGCTTGAGACCACAGTCCTGTTGGGCAGGATGTCACTGTCCACGATCAGCTCGTAGTCTGGGGACACCAAGACAACAATCACAGTCGACAGATGCATCCACAACTCAGAAGCTAAAGCAATAAACAAGTTACGCCAATCACCTCTTTAGCCAATGATTAAATTAAGCACAAAGGGATTCAATTATATTCATTTTTTCATCAACTTTTAGTATGAACTTTACAAAAATGTGGAGCAAGTCCCTAGATACCCGCCTCTTTCCCAAGAAAGCTAAAGATGAGCCGGTCCAGAGCCGTGACTCATCACCCGTGGTGCATCTTTAGCGGATCGGTGTCTGAAGAAATATCAAGATTCCACACTGGTGCGACCCAGATTCCCCGTAGCCGCGACATTGGGAGCCTACAAACCAACCTGGTGTAAAGAGGCTGTGGAGGTCACGGATAACGGCACGAAACGTGGGCCTGAAAGACGGCTCGTAGTCCATGCAGCTGGTGATCAGATTCGCCAGTTCGGTCCACTTTGGTGCCGGCAGCTGGTGGTGGTCCTCATAGAACAGGGTTTTCTGAGGGGACAAAAAAGGGTTAGTATAGAGAAATATAGACCTCGCTATAGCACATCTGATAGATCGCACCACCAAGTCGGTACCTTGGAGTTGTCCAGGGATGCTAAAGGTCTCTCCCCACCGCTGCAGATCTCCCACAGCGTGGCGCCAAAGCTCCACTTGTCCGCAGCCAGGCTCAGGTTGGCTGGGTCCTCGACACACTCCGGGGAAATCCAGGGCACCCTCTCGATCAGGACTGACGCCACGCAAAAACATTTAACAATCCACTGTCGGTGAGTTTGTCTGGCAAGTCTGACTTTACACAGGATTGCAAACCAGTTGCAAGCGGAAAACAATGCAACCGATTTTCTATATTTTGGTGTCATTTTACTCCAGTGACCACAGAGCACACAAAAGCATTTTTCAATGCAAACAGAGCCTTGTTGAATAGCCGCCCCCTGCTGGATGAAGACATGTACTACAGTTATGAGCAGAGCCCTAAACTCACTTTCTTTGGGAAGGACCGTGATGCCGATGCCGGGGTCACTCAGTTTGATGAAGGGGGGGTTTCCAGCCCGCCGGTCTTCTTCTCTGATCAGAAGAACGTTTTTGCCGCACACGTTGCCGTGGACGAGCTGCTTTTCTTCCTGCAGGTTCAGAGAGGGAGAGGCGCGTCAAAGGCACATCTGCCTCTATCTCGACAGACTTCTAACCAGAGTTTACATCCTACGAGGTGGAATAGTCTCGAACCAACATGCCGTCCCAACGTCCTGCATTACTCGACATAAAACCTGCCACCACACACCATCCCTACCAGGAAGTTCATGGCCCAGGCCAGCTGCTTGGCCACCTCCAGCTTCCACAGGATGTTAATCAGGTTCCTGTTCTTCTTCAGGTAGGTGTCCAGTGTGCCAAACTTTACATACTCCTGCACCATGATATCTGAAACCGGACATTTTTGCAATTATAAAGCAATTCTTAAAGCACAAATCCATTAAACACATCCCTTTGCACATGTTGCTTCCCGAAAGACTTTTGATAATCCTTCATGGTTCATGTTACCTTTGCTCTAGAACAGGTCTGTACCATGTTCTTTTATTAAACAAATTAAGCAGCCTTCTTATTAACTGAAGTATTTTAGCACGAGTATAGCAAAGAAAAGGCTGACTTACTTTCTTCGCCGCAAACACACACACCATAGTTGAGTACCAGGTGTTTATGGGACAACTGGCTCATCATGCTGGCAGCTTCAAAGAAAGACTGGAGGAAAAATATAAATCAATTAATTATGCCCAACAGCAACTATGGACCATCTTTATTTGAAATTAAAGAAGAAGGTTCAACTGTTTCCCATCTTTAAAATTTTGAAACATGTTTAAGATTTTTAATGGCCACAACAGGAAAAATGATGACGGCAAGCAGAATCAAAAAGGAAAACAAAAAAGCTTTATAATACATAGGTGTAAGAGGTGGATGACTAATAAAAAGGCATTCAATTCAATTATAATTATACCTCTCTATGTTCCCTGAGCAGCGACTGAGCAAAACATTAATTGGGTCACATTTAACTGCAGTTCAGTGTGTGAGGCGTCACGATCGTTCAGTAAGGCTCAACTGCAATCGTCTTTTGTTGGTAAGTAAATCAAGAGGAGCCATTCCTAATCCACATAAATGTAAAAAAATGATTTACAATGAAGCAGTTCATGAACACTTGCGGACCCCCCTAGCGCCTTTAAGCATAGTGTCCAAAAATCTAAAACAACGCTGGCCACTTTTCACCTGGACGAGGTCAGAGCGGCCGAACAGGGCAGCGCTCTGAGAACCGAGTGTCGAAACGCCACGCACCTCAGAGTAGTTCCTGTGGGCTTGATCCAGGACTTTCATGACGACTTCCGTTTGGTGCACGAGGCCATAATCTCCCAGCTCCTTGCGCACACCTTTAAAAATCTTGGTAAATGTCCCCTGGCCTAGACTCTCCATCTGAAAGAAATTCAGGGTATGACGTGTCAGTGAAATACGCAGTATAGGACACTGGAATGGTAATTTGACGCTTCAATACGAATACACTGGTTGGACATTTGACGGTCTTGCGAGCCGAGCTTACAAATTCCAAATCTTCTTTCCTGATCTTGTGAAACACCATCTGGTTGATGTTGTGTCGATGTAGAGTCGGAGAGAGAGGCACTTCGGAGCCCTTGTTGTTCCTACACACAAGCAGGCTGGACTTTTCTGTTGATGGAGAGAGAGAGAGAGAGAGAGAGAGAGACAAGTTAGCTTTGAGGAATATTGTGTGTGATTTAATACATTGAACGCGATCTCTGACGTAGAAGCGTGAGAAGAAACACGAGTCAGAGATGATGCATTTTTTCGTGGAAATGACTCAACCACCCACCCTACTACTTATAGTCTAATTACGAAAAAAACCAATTGAATGACTAGTATCGATATATCGTATAAAACCACAGTTGAGGAGTCCAATGTGCGGCCTCTTCAGCAGCATAGGAACATAATGCAGCTAGAGGATTCCTTGGTTACGTCCACTAAGACTTTCATCACGCAATTATACAACTGGCAGCATTTATCCTGAGATGCTGAAGGCTCGGGATTTTTCACTGTTTTTATATGCCACGCCTCTTCGGTGTCACAGGGAGGTTGAGTGGCAGACTCTGGTGGTTCAAATTTTGAACCACCAGAGTCTGCCATGAATTCAAATTTTGAACCACCAGACGCTGGTAGTTTTAATTTTGGGGAAAACCCGTAATTATTCGCAATGCTCGACCTGGGTTTGAGCGGCGTGCCGAATGCTCTCCTCCGATCCCGCGCCTGTGACCTTCCCCTGCTGCCTTTGTGACCGACCGCCAGATAAGCGGAAGGACAGAGATAGAATCTTACCATATAATTAGTTACATTCCTATTTGCTCTAGACGGCACGCACACACACACACACACACATCCTTTGCTGAAGGTTACAAATCTCTCCAGCTGGTTAGACTTGCCTTTGGGTTTAGGTGGACAGCACTTGCTGAATTGGAAAATGCAGCGGTCAGAGCGCACCGTCTCCTTTTGGTAGCAGCTGAGAAGCTCCTGCAGGCTGCTGAAGGTTCTTTTGGTTCCGCTCAGGTTGAACTCCCCACTGGCGGACCGGGTTATCTGGCAGTGCTTGTACTCCAAAGCATCATACGCCTGCAGAGGCCGACACGGAGGAAAAGCAGTCGCACAGGTTCAATTCTCTGGATGGAGAGCTCATCAAAAAAGCTTTGCTGTACATGTAGCTCAGTCTGTCAGATATAATGTATTTTTGGAATTGATTTTTTCATGATGCAAGAGCAAGAGCAGATTAAGAAGTTTGATTGATTTTGGGTAAGAAGAAAAAGTGCACAAACAAATCTGGTACAATAACCGTGGAAGGTAAGATTAGATAAAGCGACACACACACGGAACACTTTAACTGTATTTTACGCTCAGTTGTCAATAAGTTTCACTTACCTCAACGGGGAACGTCAGGAAATACTTGTTGAAGTCTTTCGGGCTGCATCTCAAAATGAACGAACCTTGTTTGTTTCCACACTTCTGAAGCCGGTTGACGGCACTTTCCATTCTGCAACACAATGCAGAATACTTTGAATCCCCATTGTATGCACCGGTCGGCATGCAGAGTCCTTCCTACAACATCATTTAAGACCAGGACTGACATTTATCCAATCAATTGAAAAACTGCATTTCTTTTTTGCCAATGCTCAAAGGGGAAATGTGAACTGAGCTTACGAGATGGGGCCATGACAATGTGACGCGATGGCCTCCACAACTCTGGGAGGAGCCACTTCTTTACAAAGGTAGTGATGTGCGTCCGTGGTGAGCCGGTAGTAGCCATCGATGAGGGACACAAAGGAGAGGGCTTCAGGCAGGCTGAGGAACTCCAGCTCCTGAAATACGCAAGAACCTCTTTGAGACATCTCGTGTAAACCTCCATCATTCTTGAACCTTCTTCTCCCTGTGTGTTATATTTCTAATTGGAAACGAAAGTCCTTTTAGATAGCGGACCGGATTCACTAAAAATGGCTTTTGGTCACGACAGAGTAAAGTCAAATTACCAGATTCTTGCCATCTTGTTTGTTGATGGTGACCACCCGACTCTCGACTGCCCCCTCCTTGCTGGCCTGTTTGATGCTGATGTCAGTGACGTCAGGGAAGTCACACAGCGTCTGCAGCTCCTGCACAAACAGCATGAGAAAACATACTGTTGAATATTGCCACCTCACAATAAACTTTGTGTGTATAGTTTATCCGGAAACACTGCCAATGCTCAAGGACACAATTGGGTTTGTTGTCCATGGGTTGTTTTCCAGCTATTGCGGGACGTAAAGTATTTAAAGCTCAGCAGCGTCTCCTTACAGCACCAACCTGGTCGGAATCCTTAAGCTTCTCTCGACACCACTGGATGCCAAAGTCCGCCGCCACCAGGATGACGAGCTGCCCGCTGGACGGTTCCCTGACCTGGAAGGTCTCCGTGTAGAAGGACTTCTCCAGGGACTCCATGCTGATGAGGTACTTGAGCTTGAGGTCGCGCACGGTGGTCCGACACTGACTGAACTGCTGTATGAAGCGCTTGAAGCGGAATCGGATTCGCTTGCGTGTCAAGAAGTTGCAGTCCTTGATCTGAGCGCTCATGTCCTTGGGCAGGAAGGACTTGTAGCTAGGAGTTAGCAAAAAGGAAACATCACTGGTGAGCATGAGTCCTTCTGTTTCTATCATGTATACACAGTAATAAGATCCATAAACCGTCAGTTTGATTGTTGATTGTCTTTTCACATTTCAGACTATTTTAAGTTCAACAGTGTTTGTTGAGACTACACATATTGATATGTTGATATGATATGGAAAAATCATTTTCTTAGTAACGATACACGGAAACAGTTTTGTTAGCATTTACACTATGACATCACCAGTGCACAAGAAGAATCCAGCAGTACCTCGTTGTGTGGTAGATGTCCAGCGGGGACATCTGTCTCTCCTTGGCTGTCCGCGTCATATCGAGGACAGCCATGCCGAGGCACTCTTCCTGGGTCTCATGGGAGTTGGGGACCTTCACTCGGCCATTGATGAAGTCGTTCCTCCACTGAACGGAACGAAACACGATCTCAGTTGAACCCAGCAGACACATCTGTACGCATTTGTGTTTGTGTGCCGAAGGTCGATTATGGACAGCTTGGTGCTCACATACGCGGAGTAAACGAAATCTCGCCTATAGTGAGGAATAGAATTCAGGTACCACAAATGCATTAAGTGTTGGGGTGTGATCAGGACGCACCGCACAGAACTGCTCCGGTTCTGTTAAATCAGCTGTTTGGTGACTCCCATCAGCAGAGACACACTTCCCATCGAAAGTCATAATAACTTTACTTTTTTCCCACAAACACAGAGGCTGCGCTCGAGATTAGGCTGCAAGGAATTTAGTGTATCCTTCACGAAGCCAACAACACAACATCTGTCCGGGGTGAATGTGAGCGGGTGTGATGGCTTCACGGCTGCAAACACAATACACCCTACAAGCGACTCCCGCGCTTCCCGTCTCTTTCTTTACACAGTGCGTAAATCCACATAACCCTTCAGTCCACTAAGGGTTCAGCTCAGGTCATAATACTAGCTTTAGGTAGCTGGATTCAGATACACTAAACGCAGCGATCCTATAGAAATATGCTGCATTAAAGGGCTGAAGCTATAAATTGTTTTAGTAATTGCAGGGTTCATACACATTTTGACCAATGGACTTTTTTCCATAACTTCAAACTAAATTTCCATGACCAAAAATGTTGTGAAATCTTGGTGTAAACATTAAAAAGTGAGAATCGTAGTATTTTAAATGTTTTTTTTGATTACTGAATTGTTTAATCAAGTAATCTGATAAAACGTAGTTTTTCTTCTTCGATAAGCAAAGAAACCAAAGCAAAATTCATAGTTAAGTCCATTAAAACACAAAACCACAGGGATCGCAAAGGCATTAAAATAGTGCCGAGGAAGAATGTGAGCCAATGTGGAATCCTCGACCACATTAACGTTGGGTAAAAATGCATTATAGGAAACTGCCTCAATGAGCCACATGGTGCACTGTGTGACATCTTTCTTGATTACCATGAACATGTAATTAAATTTAGTAAATTACATACAGCAAAACCATCCTTGGGCTTCAGTAAGGACTATTCAAGGCTGAAAATAGACCCCCATAAACATACACCTTTTAAACGCCACAAAGGATCAATTCTTCTTCAATTTAAGTAATAAAGAGCGTGTGTGTAGGCGGAACTGCTCACCTGAGAGAAGAGGTATGACATTACAAAGTCATCCAGGACGGGGCTTTCTGACCCTTTGGAAACCCCATATCGATACGCTCTGGATGACCCACCGCTGTACCAGCCAGGGAAATAGTACCTGTGGGAAAGCATGATGATGAAAATACAGTAAGTAACAAGATGATGACAACTTTAATCTGGAAAATGCATCAAAACCATTTGATGTGTGCTACCTTATTCTGAAAAACACATCTTCAGAGGCCACTTCGTCAACCTGGAAGATGTGGTTGGGTGAAAACCACAAGCTGTCTCGCTCTCGGTAGAGAGCAAAAACGTTGCAGTACAGCGGCGATATACCTAAAGCAGACAAAGAGTAAGAAACCAAACCCTGCTGTCTAAACGTGCTTCCATTCCTGTATGCAAAACGCTCTCTGAAAGTGCACAGGTCAGCTACACTGCGCATTACCGGCTCGCTCTGAATGAATGTTCCTTCTTCATCTATAGAAATAAAGTGGAAAAACAAACGAATCTGTGATCCTTTAGGGGAAACTCGGAGGAGTCTCAACATAGCCGACCAAAAAGGTCAGCAGAGATGGTCTCAAATGTCAGCTGTGTTTGGTTCATCATCACACACATAACATGATATTCCATAAACATGCGGGATGGTCTAGCATCACCTGCAAGGCCCTGAGCTGTGTACTACTTGCGTCATAGTGATTCTTGCATTCAACAACCACAACAAAGACAAAAAAAGCCAGACCACATTATTTTTTTTTCTTAGAACAAGCAAGGAAAGCGAGACCAAGTGCACACAAGGCATTGAGAGTATTGAACCAGCCAACGTGTTTTAGTTGCCACTGTGGCCTCTTGATAACCTTATCTCGGGACATGTGCATAACACTCGAGTGCGGGCGCCTGCATGGTTTGATCACTCACTGCACGCCGCCGCCGCATCTATACACAGCTCCTCGGCCACGTAGTCCCCCGGTGGGTAGGCGAGGAAGCCGCACTCCGCCGCTCCTTGGCCGCCGTGGTAGAAGTGGAGCCTCAGAGCGGTGGCCGCTGCGGTGGCGACGGCGACTGGCGGTTCCCGATGGGCCGTCCCATTTCGGTGCAGCGGAGGGCACGCGTCAGTCACAGCGTCCATGACTGGCAGGGAGGTCATCAAAAGCAGAGAGAAAACTCAGATAAGTGCATAATGTGAGCAGAAAGTACAATGTTCATAGTGTGATGCTTTTGATCGGCTAGGTCAACACGGCCTCAACAGTTGCATAAACTGTTATGGAAATGTCAGCGTTGCATAAAGCTGCGGGGCAGACGAGCCCCTGTACGAAAGAAAGAAGCTCATACAATTTGTAAATCGAATTCTAAAAGAGGCGTCTCTCAACGGGAGTTACGGAATACGGTCTGAAACGTCTCGCTCTAAATGGAAGTATCGCGACCCCGCGGCATTACATTTGTCACCACAGCTCAAATCATTTCCCTTATTAGTTAGGCTACTTGGGTTTAAATGTCAAATAATCAATAAGCAAACTATTCTAACTGGTACACATATCTTGGAGTGGAAACACAGAGAAGTCCACATGATTGCAGCTGAGCCCATCCCTACTCCCCCCTTCCCTCAAATACAGTAAAATATCACACGAGGGCTGAATTATGGATGCTGGATTTCTTCCACGGCCGTAGAACACAGAGGCTTTGATATGACTGGGTTTCCGGTCCTCGTTTCTATAATCAGCCCACCGGGAAAGATGGATCTTCGTTATTGGTAATGTAGCTGAATTCAAGAAACTGAGATGAGGTCTGTAGTGAAGAGAAGGCAAGAGCTCCTAACCATTCACATAAAGCCATGATTTATGTTTTATGGGTAAAAAGATGTCTCCCTGATATCTCTTGGCTATACAAGTACCTCACGTGTCAGGCACGTTTTGTCAATGTGGTTTTTGTAACTAGGTGCCAAAGCTGTGACTAGAATTGCTGCCAAATGTGCCGCCTTGAGGGAGTGGCAAATACTTCGTAGTGCTTCGTATTCATGCTAAATTGAAATACATTCGTTTTTGTTTGACGTTGACGAATGGATCGCTTTTTGACTGGGAAAAACAAACCATAACACATCAGTGTGTAGCTGAGGATCGGGTGGAAGTGTGTTCTATAAGCGCCTCAGGTCCTGAGGAGTCCAAGCATACAAAAGGAGGCTTTGAAGCTACACCAAGCAAAGGAATCCTTACATTTGAGGAACTTATGTAGTGAAAGGTCAGCATTGTACTGTGTACGTGACAAACTATCAATAGCTCAGCAAAACACAGCAAAGGAACATACAGTTCATTATTGTGATTTCATGTAGTCTCTTCTACACAGACACAAGACGCCTGCCTGGCACCTCATACCATGTCACACTGGTCTTTACACAATCCGGCACCTGGGGGAATTCCAAAAACGCATGTTTCACATTTGGAATTTCAGCAACACTTTACATTCTGAACATGTATATCACTAAAAAAAGGGGGAAACACGCAACAGTTCCCGGACCCCGAAGGTTTTCAGTGCAAGTGGAGTGGTCCCCTAAGGGGTCACTGTGTAACGTTGAAAATCCCCAAAAGGCCGTGATCTCGCGCGCTGCCGTTCGCCTATGGCTTCGATAGATTAACCAAACGCCAGGAGCCCGAACGTCACAGACCCACCTCCGTACGAGTTAGCTAACGTCACGTTACAATCAACGGCGTACATCTCGGCGACTTCACCCGACTGTCGCTGTACGTTCACGTCCGCGCACTTAAATAAACCAGAGCCGTCAATGACATGTTAACGAGAGCCATCACTTACTTCGGAAGATGAGCCGGAGCGGGCAGCTAGCCAGCTAGCTCGCAGCTAGCTTCCTAGGCCAGCGCTGCGGCCGGGACGAGCCCACAGTTTGACAGCTAACGTGCGACCAGGCACCAGCGCTTCGTTTTAAAACACCTTCTCAGAGCAAAGCCCCCCAAACAATTCTCGTTATTCTACGGTAGGAATCCATGTGGGAAACATTCTTCATGTCCTCCTCGGCTGGCTAGCCCGCTAGCGTTTCGTTACGTAAAGTACCCGCGGTCAGCCCAGCGTTCCCCATTCACCCCGGAGAGGAACTTGTAACTTCAGCTGACGGCGCGCTGGAGCCGCGTTCGGTCGCAAAAAAAACCAAACCGCTCTGACGACGGTTCATCGGCAGACGACCATATTTCTTCGTGCCAGAATCCGTGGATAGAGCTCGTACGACGTGAGTTACATTGTTGACGTCTCCCCGAAAAAACTCTCTCGAGGTAGCTAACGTTAGTTCTTGTGCGAGGCGGCTGCTGCGCAGC
The DNA here is from genome assembly GCF_964276395.1 of Gasterosteus aculeatus. Classification (NCBI taxonomy): domain Eukaryota; kingdom Metazoa; phylum Chordata; class Actinopteri; order Perciformes; family Gasterosteidae; genus Gasterosteus; species Gasterosteus aculeatus. Next base: position 19,126,429 of record NC_135701.1, on the reverse strand, counting down.
CGAAGTCAACAAACCCGCCTCTCCCACTACGTCGATGCTGCATTCAGGGGCCGTCAGAAATGTAGCATTTACAGACAGGCGAAAAAAAACAACGTTGTACCAGTTTCCCAATATAAATAAATAGTATTCCACCTGAGTGCGTGGGTGTTGACAAAAGTCATTTCTTATTCAAAAAGAAGTGTAAAGTTCCAAAGCATTTGTAATTATAATGTGTTCTGAATGCTAAATGCTAATAAAAAACAAAAAAGTACAAAAAAATAGGATCTCAATATTCAAATTCGTGTGCTTGAAAAATGGTTCAAGTTTCGTTTTTGTTACGTCAAAAGTTTTCTTCATGTTTATTTACCATTATTGATTTAGAGAAACCTGTACAAATATACGTGAATAACTAACTGAAGACCTCCAAAGTTTATGGAAAATTATTAAAATCAGTCTTTCCCTCATATTTATATTCTCTAGATATTAAGACAGTCAGAATGTTTTAGAAAGGTGTTGGAATATTACAATAAAATACATCTCCATTTGATGGGAATAAATTAATATTATTAAAAGAAAGAAATATGGGATATGACAAGACTGTGATAGTGAAGTGTGAATTGAATAAGGAAAGAGTCAAAATATTACTATATTAATACTTATATCCCCACCTATACATTACATAAACACTTGATGTATGAAATATATCTTAATTTCACCATCCACAACTCCCACTACACTAAAATGCTTTCATATTATAGAGTTATTATTATGTTATTGTGTCTGAGTTTTGTATATTAGGATCCCTACAGTAAGATTCGTCCCTGGGGGGGACACTTATAGTGGTGCAAAAGCAAAAGCCAGAGACTCATCAAAGTCACTGGGATTTATCGATGAAAATCGGTCATAGTCTACATAGTGGATGTTGAAATTATAGTGTAGCGCTTTATCTAATGGGATATGAGATATTTGAGCACGCACTAATGTGTACCATGCATCCCATTGAGCCGGACAAACAAGGAAAAATGTATTCGGTCAGAAAAACAATCTACGTATGCTACTTTTACCACCCGACTTTTCCTCAATAGTTAAAGCGCTAGATAGATTAAAAGCTGCAGCAAGGCAAACATTTGTATCCCATGGCGAAACCCACGGGGCGAGCACCTGATACACCCACACACACCTTTATGAATGAAGGCCTCGGGAGACTCCTGAGGCATTCAGCTGGAACTTATCGCTCGCTCGCACACACACACACACACAGAAAATGTCTTGAGGATGTCCTCAGGTGTTGTAATGGCAGCACTCATGCATGCTAACACACACACACACACACACACACACACACACACACACACACACACACACACACACACACACACACACACACACACACACACACACACACACACACACACACACACACACACACACACACTTTTGTAGGAACAGGAGAGTCTGTTCTGCTCCAACACGTTATCCCCCCAGTGGATCTAAAGGAGCAGCACAGCCGGGATGCCCTCGGCAAAGAGGGGAGATGGAGGCAGAGAGATGAGACTCCGCCACAGCGAGAGCGAGGAAACCAAAGCAAGGAGGGGAAATGGAAGAACAAGCGGAGGAAGCAAGGGTGTGGCTCTGGCAGAAAGGGAAGTTAGGCAGAGAGGAAGGGGAGAATTTCTGCAGAAATAGAAATACTGGTTGTCTACTCACTTAATTTGGACAAAAAGGGGTGTAGTACTTTACTGTACTGAATAACACCTACTCTGATAGTGTTCTTATCTGAAAGGCTGTCAGCACAGTTTAATGTATTGAGTTGCATTTTTAACAGCGTACAAGGTTGCTGATTGTCCCCAACTAACACTAAACTTAATGTTCATTACTATTAATGTAACAAGAGTAACGCTCTGTGACCCTTTATCGTTAATCCTCACAGACGCCATCGCCTTCCAAAGGATCGACCACTAGATGGAGCTACATGTACACCATTTGCAATCTGAGGAAAACCTGGAAGGAAGGAATCCACAAAGAAAACAGAAAGAATATATAGTGAATAATGTGGGTGCGTGTGGGGAAAAGAGTGGTGATGACATGGATAAATAAAAAGAACAGCAGAGGATTTTTTTTTTTTTTTTGGTCCCTCGTGGGTTGAACAGAGTCTCCTTAGACCTTCCATGCCTGAAACTCAGCACCTGCGTCTCTCTCTCCCAGCCAATAACGCACACACACACACACACACACACACACACACACACACACACACACACACACACACACACACACACACACACACACACACACACACAGTAGAATATCTCCATCAGAAAAAGTCATTACCTTCCTGCATCATTCACTTTGTCATATGAGAGAAAGGAGAACAACTCTTCTAGGATGAACTCATTTTTTCTTAAAGCATTCCTAAGAGAAGGTGACAGTTGTGTATCTGAATCTTCCTCTTTGAAACTTGCGAGAGGAAAATATTGATGTGGGCTTTAATGTCCATTGAGGTCAATTTAAAACAACGCAAATGGCCCGAGGGATGAAACTCTATGTATAAATGTTTGGTTTTTGCACCACTTTTAACGGTTTGACCATCGCCATCAAGTGAATTCCGGGTGGAAAACGTGCTGCGCTCAGCAGCTGTGTCATTGACAGAAAATCCAGATTCAGGATCCAGAGAGGAGAATAATCATTTATTTCATCACCGTTCATTTTTAGATAACGTCAACCACAGCTTAGTATGGACTTTGGACGTTATCCCATACTATCTTCACGTTGCTCTCTGCATTTGCACACTCGCATGTTTGTACTTCTATACTTGGGTAGACCTTGCTTTGTCTAACTTTAACCTAGTTTGAACCTTAACCCTGAAACTTTAACCTAGTTTGAACCTTAACCCTGAAACTCAAGGCTGAAGCCTCCTACATTTCACGTGTCCTCTCTCTCACAGCATTTACCATTCTAATGGGTCCTCGTGGGGAAAAAAGTACAAGAACACACGTCCACGATGCCTGATGCCTGAAGCGGCTCAGCCGGGCCTTCTTGACCTTTTATCTGCCAACCAATCACATTGAATGATGCCCATCACATATGTGATAAGCTCCTTAAAGCACTTTAATATAACTTTCTCGCTTTTCCCTCTGTTTGTCTTTTCCCTATGCCGATATCTTTCTCCATGTGCTCTTATGCTCCCTCTCTAGGATAGTAGATATATATATATATATATGAGAGAGAGAGAGAGAGACAGAGAGATTTATCTGTCTCACTTGCTCTTTGGTGGAAAAGGGCTCCAAAACCTTTACCGAATCTCCGATTTTACTTGGAAATGTCATATCAGAGTGGATGTTATCCGTCTTGCAAGAGCTGCATTTCAACACGGAAACACGGAGATTGTGATACAGATCATTGCTGAATCATGCCAGTAGTCTTTGATCCTTATCTGATATACTTAATTTAACTTTTTTCTTCAACTTCATTTGATATCCATCATGTAAACAGAGGCATTAAATTGCATGAAATGGCACCATCATTTAATTTTATTACACGCAACAGACTGGTTATATATCGCTGTACCTTTAAATATTTCTGCAAATCTTCAAAAGTATTTCAGCATTCCAAGGAATCCAGTGTCAGGCCCTGATTCAGGGTGTAACTAGGCCTGTCGCCATATGCAATATATTGACACATCGCACAATATAGGAAAATGAGTGCGATCAAATTTGGTGGTGCGATATTCATTTTACACTTTAAATTGCCCGTAGTTGTGTGAATGTGAGTGTGAATGGTTGTGTGTTTCTGTGTTGCCCTGCGATTGGCTGGCGACCAATCCAGGGTGTACCCTGTCTATCGCCCGAAGTTGGCTGGGATGGACTCCAGCCCCCCCCGCGACCCTGTGTGCAGGATAAGCGGTTTGACAATGGATGGATGGATGGATATTCATTTTACGTATAAATGATCCTCACCAACATTTTAGTCAATTGCGCCGTCCTCTTGTCTGCTTTCACTGTCGGAGGCGGGGCTCAGGCAGCGCATCGCCCTGCCGGCGGTCAAAGGCCCCCGGGTCAAACCTCCCCGGCTGCCGCGACGCGCTTTTCGCTGGGCACGTTTTCTTGAACCTACCGATGCTTTGCCCGCTCCGCGATTCTAATGTTTCTAACGCTCTTCTTCTCTTCTAGAAGACACTTCTTCTAAAGAGGGTACTTGTATTGCATAAATGGTCTAAAAATTGCAATAATATCGCATATCGTAGTAAATGTTGGTGCAATAATCGCACAACAAAAATTTGATAACGTGACAGCCCTAGGTGTAACGTCTGTGCTCAGGTTTCAGTGTGTGGAATCGCACGACAATTAAAAATACATGCACTGTTGATTGCACCCTTCCAAATGTTTCACGCTGTTTCACTTACAGTGCAACACTTGTTGAGTGAGAACGTGTTTTGAAAACACGATAAACATTCACAAAGTGATGAGTGAATCATAATTGTATTTATTTCGTTTTGCCACAGTTGGTAAGAAGCATTTTTCCAATGCTGAAGCCTCTTGTCAACACTCATAATGGCTGGTTTAAACACCTAAATGCTGTTTGACCAGACGGCTAATTTATGACACAAAAGGCAATAAAACTCCCACACAATAAATGTCCCAAAGTTCCCAGAGCAGTAACTTCTTCCATCTGTCGCGCAGAGTTTATTGCAGATACAGCCAAATTTTCAATAACGCAGTAAGAATCTTGTTAATGTACCTTTGGTTGGTTATACATGGACCAAATAGCAAACACTATGCTTGTTGAATGTTTGTGCAAGTGCACGGCAACTCTGGTTTTCCAATGAATAAATCACATAAAATGATTGAGAGTCACAACAGAAAGACTAAGGCAAATCATTTAATGTGGGTTGCTTAAAAAAACACAAAAATGTCAAATGTATTCAAGCAACATTTGTTGTTCTGACATGGAAAATTTAAAAAATGTCACTTTATCTGTGATCTCTATCATTTTTTCGAAGTCTCATTTGTAGCTGAAAAACTGCTGTAAACTCTTAATACATAAGTGTGTATTATAGGTTTTTGGATTTGACACACTGTGCTGTGGACCTGCATACGTTTAGGTGCTGGCTCATAAGAGACAACTGTTATTCGCACAGCGAATGCAATGTGCATTAAAGAACAATTATCCAGATCATAGTCTCACAAAATCAATGACATACTTCCTCGACAGCACAGCGAATACGGTAAAAGGTTTGTCATCCGGAATAATCTTGATATTTCTTTTGGATCTAAAAAGAGGAACCGTAGCATGAAAAATCCTGTTAACCGCCAGTTCATTAGCTTTCAATGAAGCAAAATGGGAGAGCCAGCACATGACAGAGCAGCCTGTGAGAAAGATGGGATTTCTGGCAGTATGATCTCGCGTGTGTTTGGCTGTTTGCATTCATCACTTTGTGGGGACCAAAGGCTCTTTCCACAGTCACACTTTTGCGGACTCAATTCCCATGTTGGAACAAAAAATTGGCACCAACAAGAATAAAAAGTTATGCTCAGCATCACGACACAGTAGAGGGTTACACACAGTTTGTATGCAAATACTTTATTACTCTTGTTGGGACATTGGATGCACATCACACAACAGTTTTTTAGTTATGGATTTACAAGAGAAATCTTGTCCGTTCAAACAAAGCTCAGCTCAAACAAAAACCCATAAAAAAAACATTACAGAGTGAAAAACCACACAAGACACACAATGTAAAGCAACACACAAGACCATACGATAGAAGTCACGGTTAAGGAGTACTGGAGCACTGACTGAAATGAAGGCGGCCTTTTTCGCTCGCTTACACGCATGTTTTTCTGTGGGCGCGCGCAGATACAATCTACACGTATCTGCACAGGTGGAGCACGTGAACATCAGCCGTCTGCGCGCACGTCCGTCCTGCAGTGCGATCAAAGCTCAGGTTTCACGTGAGTGTTTGTTGATGGAGCCTTGGGGCCATACCCCCATGTTTACATGTTTTACTGCGGTCATGAGACAAGCAGAAAGCATGGTCATGTCCAATGTAATCAGACTTCTTTTTGCAACCAGAGGAGTTGCGTCCTGAAGGCAGTTAGAACGAATGCCGGTTAAACTAAAGCTTCTCCATCTCTCCCTCCTTATAATGGTTCTATTGGTGAAGTTAGTGTATGTTAAAGTGAGCTCCATCCTGTGAAACCTTCAAGGGAAGCTCTGTGTAGTTAGATCATGATTTACTGTCCACACTGGCCACTGGAGATTATTTCAGTTTAGCTAAAGCATTGCTTTGACATTTACAGCAGAGAGCAACAGAAGCACGGAGGATATATTGTACTAAGTGAACGAGGAGGCCCATCAAGTCACATCGATACACATGAAGGTGATGAGAAAAGAGTCAAGTGGAGTAAGTATGAAGGAAACGGACGTGGTGCATGGTCAAAGTTTACCACTCAGTAACTAAAAGGTGGTGATAAGGAGCATATCGTAACCAAATCCCCCATCATGTGTATGAAGTGGTCTTCCCATTTATAATTCATAGAAATGAGGAAACGAAAGGGGAGGGAGACTTTGGCTGGTTATTCTTGTCCATACGCCTGTCATTTACATGTTCACACCTCAACCACCCACCCGCACTAAGTCTGTCTCTCATTTGTCCAATCCGCTCACACGTCTTTGCACTTGTGAGTGGAGTGTCTGCCCCACTGTGTGTGTGTGTGTGTGTGTGTACGAGAGTGTGGGTCCGTCTTCTATTTTTATTTGTGTGTGTCTGGCTAATTCCTTCTGCCAGAAAATGTCCTGAAGCAAGAATTGGGAGTTGAGAAATTGTCCGCTGCTCCATCAATATGTGACATGGTGCCAAAACGGGCACACGCAGCTGCTTTGGATTAGCATGGTCCAACACCGCCGGGTCTCACAGCCACGGGACCGCCAGAAACCAGCGCAGAGTGCTGAGATGGAACAAGTTTGAGATGCTGCAAAACTAAAACACATAACCGCCAAAAACTGCTCCAAAATCCTGCAGACAACGAGAACCATATTAGGAATCTCTTACTTCAGAACTGTGCCGTTCTAAACAGTTTGGCAAAACTCCACTCTACTGTTGGCAAGACAATTAGTGGCAATTAGTGAGAATTGAAATCCAAGCCTATTGGATAATAAGGAAAAGAAATGACAGAAAATACAAATTACTTTTTATATTGAAAGAAAATTAACAAGGAATTTCATATCATTTACATTTTCCTATTTTTTTGGACCCAATGTGTCTTTTTTAACAGGGAGCAATTTCAAAATGTCAGCTGAGACTATACATTTCTTCTGCAGATACATCTCTCTCTCTCATATATATTAATATATATATATATATTTTTATTTATTGTCCCAGTTAGTGTAGCAGTGTCCCGTGTAATCAAAAACAGTGAAAACATGCAGAACAATCTGAAAGGCCCTTGAAGCACTGCTGTTGTACGCGGTGTAGACCGTGTCTCTCGCCGTATCCGCTGACAAAAGATCACGTCATTTCTCTTTCCCTTTACTTTCACTCATCTCCATTCAATCCTCCAACTTCCTCCCTCAGCTCTCGTTATCTCCGCATTTCGGTGCCTCCCGCCCCTCGCTCCTCTTCCTTTCCTCCCCTTACTGCCAGTATTTAGGGGCCCAGTTAACAAGCCATTGAGGCCCCATCTTCTCTGCTCCCTAATCACACATGCAATATTCAGATGTGGCTGTCACTCACGCAGCCACATTAAGGCCGTCATCTCATCTCTCCTCTCTCCACTGCTTCTGCTCTCCCTCCCTCGTCTCCTCGTCTTTGCCGCCCTCCTTTCCTCATCTCCTACACGCTCTCATCTTTCCGTCTGCCGCTTACATTTTCTCCCACTTCCTCTCCGCCCTGCCTCCCTCTCACACATCCAATCTCCTCCTCTGTTCCCATCTGCGCACATAGAAAGAGGGAGACGTCTTCGGTCCTTTCATGTAACCGGCGGAGAGGGACTTGCGCTGAAAACTGTTTATCTTTTCATCGAGGCGCTACGTGCAGGATCTGCTTATTAATGGTAATTTGCTGTAATTCAGACACGTCGATGCATTCTAAAAACAAATATGCCGATCACATTGAAGAGGAAACCCTGAGAATCTGCTTGGTGTGTTAATTTGGGTGAATACGGACGTTTTTACGCTTGATTGCCTGGTAAATGTATTGCGGATGCATCCGCCAACAGCATATTGAAGGTGGACATGTTTAAATGCAGCCGTAAGACAAACCACAGTTCTGCCAACATTGGTGTAAATGAATACTCATGTGAGTTATTAGTAGCAAGGTGATATGGTCCAAACCCCCGACCCGTTTATTGCTGTTCATCCGTGAAGTGTTGTCAGCGGTTCCGTGCAGGCCAGTCGAGTTCGTCCACACCTCCTCATCTCGTCCCGGACCCAAGCGAGCCACGAGGCCTGTTCAATGGCGATCGCAACTAATAAAAAGATTTCAACGGCATTAAAAGTCAGTCACAGTGGTCACTCCCATCTGGCAATGTTGTTCAATAGAGAAGTGAGGGGGGGAGGGGGAGACATTCTCCGAGTTATCAAGCTCACTAGCTTTGGGTGCTAAAAGGATATCCGAGTTGACACAGTTTACTCAAAAGACACATTTTATCAACGTCCCCTCTCTCAAATCGTTTTACATCATTGATAGAGCTGTTTATTCTCTGTGAGAATGGAAGCGGTTGGTTCAACACAGCCCGCGTTAGCCTCGTAGCTCGGCAGCACGGATCCATCCATTTCAGTCCTCTTCTCTCTCGGACCATTAGTAAGATGCATATCTTATTAATGGTCCTGTGTGCCCGCGACTGGGATCATTCTTTTATGGGTAACGCAACATCAGGCTTGACTTTAATGAAACATTCCTAACTTTGTTGAACTGAATGTGACAGCTAAATACATACATGTAAATATACTGAATTGCTGTTCATTAGGATAACGGCCAACGGCACGAGATCGGCCCGTTGTCACACACATTCAATCCAGCTATTGGAGTCAATATCTGACCGAGATCTGATTTCTCCCTAGATAGAACGGAATCATATTCAGTTATTACCAACGCGCTTTAGCAGGGACAGAAAGGGAATCTACAGAGAAGAAGCTCTATGGACGAACCATCTTTTTAAAAGCAAAGCTTTATTCTGTTCAACTGAACACTTGCGGCCAGGTTGCAGTTCATTTACGACTTGCAAATATATCCGGCCGCCATTTAGTGAATTCAGACTTCAATTGGTTAAAATGTCTTATTAATAGCAATGCGCAGACAACTGTGCAAACTAATAAGTCTCCCTTGCTCACTCTGTATTTCTCCCCACCATTACGGCTCTGCAGTTCTTTTTTACGCCATATTTATAATCAGCACGAGCGTGGAAGGGAATCCAAATGCAATCACAGTCAATTATACTCCTCGCTGTGCACATGTGCATTTGTGTGTGTGTGTGTGTGTGTGTGTACATTTCCACCCATTAAGTCGTGACGCACTGATTAGCCGTCAACTCACACGCTGCTCGACCGCCAGTCTCTCACACACACACACACACACACACACACACACACACACACACACACACACACACACACACACACACACACACACACACACACACACACACACACACACACACACACACACACACACACACACACACACACACACACACACTTTGCTTGCCATCCATTATACACTCGGGGTACTTGTCACAGTTATGGTCACAACAGCAGGATGAACTGCGGCTAATTCAGTTGAATAAAATATCCCGAAAGAGCGGGTGACATGGTTTAATGAACACAGTATTTAGCAGATCCTCAGTGACTCTCTGAGCCTTTTCAGCTTATTTTGCCTCAACGTATCAGACCTGTTGGCTTGTATTTTGCTGGTTCCACTGCAGTCGTCTATTCCCTCTCCACCGTTTAGCCGGATCCATTCTTCCACATTCTGCCCCAGTTGTTTGACACGCTCGCCCACCATCTGCCACGCGCTGTTATTGTTATGTATACGTTAGCAGGGGGTGGGGGGGGGGGGGGGGGGGGGTCTGCTACATTGGGATACTGTGCAAGGTTATGGTGAATTAGCTGCTGTAGTTGGTGGGATAGTTTGTGTTCCCAAAATGGCAACAAATGAGATAAGGGCATGCCTCACAGAACAAAATGACCAAACTGAAATCCTGTGTACCGGTGGGAGTTTGTTTCCGATCTGCAGCAAAGCTCGCTGAGATTTCTGTGTGTTTTGGACCAAAAACTCCCCGCCCACTGGCATCTCAGGATGATCTCTTCTTGCCAAAACACACACACACACACACACACACACACACACACACACACACACACACACACACACACACACACACACACACACACACACACACACACACACACACACACACACACACACACACACACACACACAAGCAATGCTACAAGACAATCTAACGTCTGGGAGTTAAAATGACTGAGAAATTCAACTGAGAAAACTATAAGCAATGTTGATGTCGTATTATATTTCCTGTTACGGTTCCTATACAATAAAATGAATTATTTAATTTAACATCGAGGTCATAGTTAGTGTTGGTGTTGTACTGGAGAGCTTTTAGATTCAGATGTATTTCTTGTCCTTCCCATTATTAAGCTGTTGTGTCGTGGTGTTTTATCCTGTTAAAGAGGATCAGTTGTGGGTTATTCATTGTTGTTATAAAGTTATAACCATGACTCCATGTTTAGCGCTCCTCGATGACGTGTGATAATAAATACTGCCGCCTGTAAAAGAGCAACGACAGTTGATGCGGCGTAACGGTACATAAAACAAATCATACCGTACAATGAGGAAATCCTACTTCCCATTAATGTATACGATGAGACACCTACAAGATAATGACACTAACACAAGCTCTGTCATATACAACTAAATAATTTACTCATCTTCAAAAACAAATGGAACTTTTTAAATGTCAAATACAAGTCAAATTCCACTTATCGTAGCTTAGAGCATATGGTTCAAATATCAACATCATCATTCCGTTAAATGGGTGTCATCAGTGGTTGACAGACGTCAGCAGGGTCGATTCAACAAAAGAAGGAATGAAAGGAGACAATATCGGAAGTATATTAACAAAAGCCAAAAGTAACACTGGGGAAGAGGCAGTTTCTGTTGTTCGGAGTCTTGCAAACCCGGCGTGGCTGTGAGGTTAAGGGTGACCCCAGGAGAGACAGCACAGGACTGTCCCCCTGACGCGTTGCATCCCTTGTTAAATAAACAACAGGTTGTTTTCTTTTTGCAGGACTTTCCTCTGGGAGATCGGGGTTTGCATCATGCCTCTCTACGTCGAGGTTAAGCTACACAAAACACACTATTTTCCTCAACTTTAGCAAGTCTTTCTGTTTGTTTTGAGAAGGAAAACTGTCATTCAGTTTTATACTGTTTGGATAGTTTGGAAGAAAAAACAACCGAGGATTGTTTGCCGGACTATTTACTTTTTTATTAAAATACTAATTAAGCTGTAGAGGGAAATAGAATCAGAACGTAGCCATTCATATTAAGATTAATCCTATATTTGGAAGCGCAAACAGTTTTTAAATGAGCTTTCACTCGAAAGCCATCAAGATATATATTGCATATCATATTACTGAAGGAAAAATGCAGCCTGATCTCCAAAACCTGTTCGTAAAAATGTATACGAAAATCTTGAACATACAAATTCGTAGTGATACATGCTAAATATATACGGACTGCAACTGATGACGTCACCCTATTCAAAGTGAATGGGGACCTGCACCCCGTGAACACACTTTGTGTAGTCTAACGATGTAAAATAAACGTGTTCTGATTGCATTTTTGACGAGAAATCAATGTTAAATTGTAAGAATAGAACACTAACCCTAACCCCCTCAAAAAATCCAACATGGCGGAGAGACGTTCACTCAAGAATCCGACATGGTCCGCCATGTTGTTCACTCAAGGGGCGTGGTTAACCACCGCCAGTTCGTATGCATTGTTACGAATTTGTATGTTCAAGATTTTCGTATACATTTTTACGAACAGGTTTTGGAGATCACGTTGGAAAAATGGGATCCGGATCCGTATCAAATTCAATAACTGCTAAAATATCCCATGAGAAGTGAGAGGAAAAACATGAATTATGTAATAAACCAGGCCTGTCTGTCTAATGAAGGTCGTAACAAAACGGTCCACAATAAAGTTTTTACCTTTCCTGTAGGAATGAGGAGCCTTTTATTTCCTCTTGGTGGACGTTTTGTTCGCCGATGAAGCTCTGCGTTTCTTAAGTGGTACACATGTAGTACATAGTGATAATGAGACTGAGCGAGCTCACTGAGCAGCTGTTGAGTGTAATTAGTATTTAATCTTGTGGAGGAGAGTGCTGTGAATATTCACACTTTGATCAACGCGAGCGGCCCATCATCTCTCGTCCTCTCATTTTATTTGATTTCCTCCTCCTCCTCCTCCTCCTCGCATCTCCCACTTGTTTGGACTCCCGGAGGAGCAGGAGCATTTTGCATTTTAATTGTGGAAAAACCACCTCCTTTCCTCCTCCTTCTTCTCTGTGTGTCTGTTTCTGTCTCTTTGCTCGGTGGGTCTCTCAGGGATGATAACAGCTTTATTACATTATTGTGCAATCAGCATGATGATATCTTTACACGCCAAAGGCCAAAACCTATCACGCAGTTTGTAACTGGTGCCCTGTGGAAACCTGCAGCCTCCAAAAAAGGAAAGCTTCCCCGCAGTAAATAAAGGTTGTCTTTTTCTCCACAGCTTCCTGTGACATGTGTTCTTTTTGCTGTGAATCATTAGTTTGTGGTGATCTTGGGGTCATGAAACACTTTGAATGTGATACTGAGAAACTGTAGCTGCAGTCACTTGGTGGAAAACAACGACAGCAAAAACAAAAGCATCTCTGTTCTTATGGAAACTGTAAGGATAAAAACAGCAAAGCTGATACGTTTTCTCTTTCAAAGAATTACCACTTTAGCCTTTTACAGGCAGGTTGAGGTTAAATCAAGATCGATCTTTATAGACATTTGGTTTGGTGGTTTGAGGAACAAGGGACCCGATAGCTACTTGTGCCACAATGCTAATCAGTGGAAGCATGGGCAGTTATTCAAATGCAATCACTGACAATTACAGTCTGCATACGGGTGTGTGTGTGTGTGTGTGTGTGTGTGTGTGTGTGTGTGTGTGTGTGTGTGTGTGTGTGTGTTTGATTAGCCAGTGTCTTACTGATTAGTCATCAATCCTCATGCCGCCAAACGGACTGTCAGTCAGACAACAAACAGAAAGTAAATATACGAATGTGTCTGTGAGCTTTACAAACTTAAAAATTAGTATCATCTTTTCATTCCACAACCATTTTTAATTTGTGTATTTTTGTGTGTAAGCGCCACTGGCAGCGATGGAGGATGAGTTGAACAAACACACAACTTCTAGCCAGAAGGCTGCCGTTCCGGTCCCATGTAAAACCAAAAATAACTTTTACACTTTTTTATGCAAGAATGTCCGCTGAGGGCCTTTCAACACAACCCATGATCCTCCCATGATGAGTAAGTGGTGAGAGGCCCGACAGAAGTGCTTTGTGCGAGCTGGTGACCGTGGTTGGAAAACGAGAGCATCTGAGCAACAATAAAAAAAGACTCTTATCCCCTTTAATTCCGTGTACTCTCAGTAATGATGATTACAATTTGGGGTTCTGTGGCTTTCTCTCGTTTGTTACAGACAGCCTGTGATTAATTAATGTGGAAATGTTTGATTGCATTGCTTTGAAAAAAAAAAATGGTATAATTAGGCTACTAGTATTTTAAACGCCTTGGAAACGACTGAAATCGACTTTTCAAATTTGAAACGTTACATAACATTTCAAAGAAGGAACCGTCAGGGGGTTTGAACAGCGGTGGCCTTCACCTCTGGCGCACCTCCAACGTGCGCTCACGGTGCAACAAACTGGACGAAATGCAGCTGCTGGTGAGGAGAGACAGAGACTTCTCTACATCCTCCGTCTTGTGCTTCACGGAGACGTGGCTCTGCGGATCGATACCGGACTCCGCTCTCCAGCTGGCGGGATTCCAGCTGCTCCGAGCGGACTGCGACACGGAGCTCCCCGGCAAGACAAAGGGTGGAGGAATCTGCTTCTACTTCAACAACAGCTGGTGCAACGACGTAACGGAGATCCTAAAACACTGTTCTCCTGATCTGGAAACTTTCTTCATCAACTGCAAACCATTTTATTCCCCCCTGTGAGTTCGCTTCATTCATCCTGGTCGGTGTTTATATGGCTGCCGGTGGGCAACGTGCACGAGGCACAGCGAACACTCGCCGACCAGATACGGCGTGCGGAGCGGACCAACCCGGGCTGCACTGGGACACTCTGACCACGTCATGGTCCATCTGATTCCTGCATACAGGCAGAAACTAAAGCTCTGCAAACCTGTGGTGAGGGAATTCAAGAAGTGGACCAGTGAGTCGCTGGAGGATCTTCGTGCGTGCTTTGACTGCACAGACTGGGATGCTTTCAGGACTGCTACTGACAGTCTGGATGAGTTCACAGAGGCTGTAACTTCCTACATCGGCTTCTGTGAGGACAGCTGTATACCATCATGCACCAGGGTGAGTTACAACAACGACAAACCCTGGTTCACAGCGGAACTCAGAACACTACGTCTGCAGAAGGATCAGGCTTTTAGGAGCGGGGACAAAGACTTGTACACAGAGGCAAAATACAAGTTTAGCAAGGCGGTGAGAGATGCTAAACGTCTGTACTCTGAGAAACTCCAACAACAGTTCTGAGCAAGTGACTCTGCTTCGGTTTGGAGAGGCCTCAAACACCTCACGAACTACAAGCCAAAAACCCCCCACTCCATGAATGACCTCCGCCTGGCAGACGAGCTGAATGAGTTCTACTGCACGTACCAGCCTGCTTCAAGGCCTCCACCATCATCCCTGTTCCCAAGAAGCCCAGGATCACAGGACTCAATGACTACAGGCCCGTCGCCCTGACCTCTGTAGTCATAAAGTCTTTTGAACGGCTAGTCCTGACCCACTTAAAATCGCCTACAGAGCCAACAGGACGGTGGACAATGGCCCTCCACTACATCCTCCAGCATCTGGACTCCCCAGGAACCTACGCCAGGATCCTGTTTGTGGACTTCAGCTCTGTCTTCAACACCATCATCCCATCTCTGCTGCAGGACAAACTCTCCCAGCTGCACGTGCCCGACTCCACCTGCAAGTGGATCACAGACTTCCTGTCTGACAGGAAGCAGCACGTGAATGCTGCGTTCTTTCCCCTCTGCTCTTCTCCCTGTACACCAACAGCTGCACCTCCAGTCACCAGTCCGTCCAGCTCCTGAAGTTTGCGGATGACACCACCCTCATTGGACTGATCTCTGGTGGGAACGAGTCCGCCTACAAGTGGGAGTCTGACCATCTGGTGTTGTGGTGCAGCCAGAACAACCTGGAGCTCAACGCTCTAAAGACAGTGGAGATGGTTGTGGATTTCCGGCGGAACAGAGCCCCACCCTCCCCCATCACCCTGTGTGACTCCCCCGTCACTATTGTGGACTCCTTCCGTTTCCTGGGCTTCATTATCACCCAGGACCTCAAGTGGGAGCTGAACATCAGCTCCATCACCAAGAAGGCTCAGCAGAGGTTGTTCTTCCTGAGGCAGCTGAAGAAATTCAACCTGCCAAAGATGATGATGGTCCACTTCTACACGGCCATCATCGAGTCCATCCTCTGCTCCTCCATCACCGTCTGGTACGCTGCAGCCACAGCCAAGGGCAAGGGCAGGCTGCAGCGTGTCATCCGCTCTGCAATCTGCCGTCCCTGCAGGACTTGTTCGCTTCCAGGTCTCTGAAGCGAGCTAAAAAGATCGTAGCCGACCCCTCTCACCCCGGACAAAACCTGTTTGTGCCCCTTCCATCTGGCCGGAGGCTGAGGTCCATCAGGACTAAGACCTCCCGCCACACCAACAGTTTCTTCCCGTCTGCAGTCGGGCTCATCAACAGAGCCGGTCCCCCACTGACTGACTATAACATCCCACCGGTCACTCCCCTTCACACTGCACATGTCATTTTAACTGTAATTTTTCACTTTGTCGTCACTCGTCACTTTGTTACTTGTTCGCTAGTGCATTTTATGATTAATATTTTTGAACTTTAATATTTTACATTTTTTAAACTCTTAACTTTATTCTCTTGTTTTACACTAACCCATAGCCTTATTCTACTAACCCATTGCATTAGCATTTCATTTTATTTTATTTTATTACTTGTGCACTGCTGTTTTGTTGTCTATTATTACACTGTCTACTGTCGCGCACTAACCGCCAAGACAAATTCCTTGTATGTTTGACATATTTTGGCAATAAATGTTTCCTGATTCCTGATTCCTGACATGAGCTAAAGGACATATTTTTGGATGCAGAGATTGCTGCAGAACTGTCCGTCTGTCTTTTCCCTTCACTTCACCCGTTTGTCTGCTTCCTTTGCTCTCCTCCTGCGGCGTGGCAGTTCAAAAGCCCATCGGGACGATGCTGAATCTTTAATGATCGGGGCAGGTGATCCCTCGATTTCGTCGCTGTCAGAGCCGGCTGCTTTGATGTCTGATGTCGCACAAAGTAACGAAGCGACAGGCAGTTAAAAGCCAACGCACGAACATATACGGACCGGGAAATTAATCAGGCAAAGATTGAGAAAAGTACAGATGGAGGCCGGGAAGCATAGAGGAAAAGACGATGGACAGGCAGGCAAGTCCCTTTTTCTAAGGCAGAACCAGAGGACGACCCCGTGTCTCCTGACCTTCTTCAGTCATCAAAGCTTACTTTAAGCTGCCTTTATGCAACCCACGAAATGAAAGAACAGGAAATAGAAGAAAAAAAGACAAAGGGTTTCACTGTCAGGAGAGAGAAAAAAAGAAAACGAAAGGGGAACAAATATGTCACGGTTTGGGTTTGTTTCCTGTTTTATTTTGTGGGTTTCTGCCTCTTGTGTCCCTCGGTAACTTCACTTCCTGCCTTGTCCTCTGATTGTCTGCCGTGTCTGATTGTTTCCACCCGTGTCCAATCGCCTGCACCTTCCCAGTGTATTTTAAGCCGTGTGTGTCTTTTGTCCTTCGTAGCGTCATACTGTATGTGTTGAATGGGCAAGCCTGAGTGTTCCCAGTTCCCGGCTGTGTTTTGACCCGCTTGGCATTTTGATTTGGAATTTTGACTCTTAAAGTCTTTTTTGTTTTAACCCTGCGTTCGAGTCTGCGGATTTCACAGTCATTGTCTTCTGAGGATTTGTTGGCACTAGAGCTGTTAACAGACTTCATAAAGATTATTACCCATTCGTGGTGCCGACCTGAATTATAGAGAAGAAATACCAAACGTCTGAGGTCATCGTTTTGACAGTTTAATGTCATTTGTGTGACGTTTGTTTGGGTCCGTCTCATCAAGTCGTCTTTTATAAGATTTTGAAAAAACTGAATAAGATAACAAATATAGCATAAAAAAGAACCTCTTGCAGACGTATTACTGTCCTTTGGTAGATAATGCAAGTAAAATGTGTAGATAGTTCCTTTAAACTCTGATACTAATGATAATAATCCATGAACAACAGCTAACAGAGAGCTCTTGGGCGGGGGGGGGGGGGTTATGTTCTGACACACTCGACTGCTTCTTCCTTCTCAACCTAGAGCTGTACATAACGCACACTCACACAAACACGCACAGAGACCCCCGGGCAGCACTGCGACTCACCAGTGCATGCTAAGTCCTACCCGAGGCCGTCACTAACAATAGTTGGAGGGTGTTATAAACAATGCTGAGCCCTTTTCTCGCCTCTCTGCCTGTTTTTCCTGCTGGCTTCCAGTTCACAAATTGACTACCTCCTCGTCTCCGGAGCCTATGTGCTCCTGTCTGTCTACCTCTTCATTTTCTCATCCCTCATCACACTTCTCCCCACTTCCCCTCCTCCTCCTCCTTCTCCTCTCCACTCTCTCCAATGGCCCCCCTGTTGCACTTTGGATCCATCTGTTGGGAAATAAAGCAATAATGGCTCAAGCTGTGAGAAATCAGGCAGAAACACACCTGAGGGGTTTGAACTGGATCCAGGTGTAATGCCGCACTACCTCGCCTTGGGGGTTTTACTCGACACCTTATTATAACAAACAAAGAAGCAAATGAAGTGAGGGGGTTTTTTGCTTGTTTTTCCCGTCTTTACCAACATCTGGGAAAGCCTCACCTGACATTGGGTGAACAAACTATTGCAGCCAGGCGGTTAATGTGTTTTTTTCTGCTTCTTTGTGGCTGTTGTTTAATGATTTCCTGCCCTATTTCTCCTTGATGAGATGCGTGGGAGTTTTTAAAAGGACGCCACAGTAAGTTGTTTTCAACCTTGAGTCATTCTGGAAATCAGCACACGTTTCCTGCCAGTTGTTCAATGCATTGTTTCTAATCAGGTCACAGCTTCTCCCTCGTCTGCTAGTATGGCTGGAAGTCTGTAGTGTTTTGCGATACTTACAATATGTCTCAATGCGCTCACACACAAACGCACACGCGCTGCCTCGCAACTCAAACCCGCACTTCACTTCACGTAATAAAGGGAGTTGTGACCTCAGGTTTTGGACAAGTCCAAAAATGTACTAGTTTAAGATGGACGTGTTCTGATAATACAACAAACAATGAAGGATCGTTATGTTACATCAGGAAAGAAGCCTTAACGTTACTGAAAAGAAAAGCTCATTCTTAAAGAGGCTCTATTTAGGCAATTAGGCACGAGAGACGGCACTTTATCGTAGTGGTTACAGCTGGAGGCTGTTGTTAGGCCTGACGCGCAGTAAAAATAAAACCCCTACAGAGCTACCAACACTCACGGTTTCGCCGCGTGACACACGCTTTTGCATGTTTTCACACGCTCTCACGCCAGACAACCAATTTCTCACGGGCAAAAAAAAAAATTCCGATTTTGGGCCGAAGCGCGTTCGTTCCTTTTCAAACTCCCCGACGATAGATGGCGCCGATCTGTAAACCTATTTGCTGCATAGACATCCTATTCACCCCGAAGAGTCCCGAAGTTAGCAACAGAAGAAGATTTTCAAACCGACACAACCGCGGGAGAAACTCATACTGACTCTCTTAAACTTTAAATCTTGAAAGAAATTATCACTTGTGTTTGTGTGTGTGACTTTGAGTGGTGAACGTAAACTCAGCTGTCATAACAAGCAGCAGGAGAGCACCTTGTTAACCTCTAGCATTGTTTATTAAGGCTGCTCACATAGCATTTATCTTTTTATTTACAGGCCAAAGAAAAAGACCCTCTCAAGAATTTCCCAAACAGCACTTTGAACAGGTAAGATGTATTCCAAAGAAGTTAACATAAAGACAGGAAATTTGTGCAATAGAATTAGGCGTGTTTTTGTAAATGAGAGTAGTTATTAAAAAACAGTTTAATTCTTTAAGGGAGCAAAGATGTCTCGTAAACGACCTTTGCCAGGCCCAGGACAAAAGGGAAGTCTGTTATATTATTCAAAGAACCAGCCAAGTCAGAAAAGACAGACAGACACACTGTCAGAAATGTCAGACCAAATTATAGAAACAACAGGGGAACAGACAGAGGAGCAACACACAGGACAGAGAGAGCTAAACATAAATGATTAAGTGCTCTTCAGAATACAATTATTAACAATATAGGTGAGGTTTCAGTTAAGAAATAGTTGAATACCAATCAAAATGTAATCAAAATGTCAATCAACCTAAAATCGGTCAAATCTTAAACACAGGTCTATTAATTAGGCTATATTGTGGTACATAGACAGTCATTGAGGCACAGCAATAGTTTTCTGGTTGAATGTTCAGCTCAAGTCTAGAAGGCCCCACAAGTCATGAGCAGATGAAGAAGAATAAGTTCCACTAGAATGCATGAAATAACACCTACTTAAACCCAAATGTCCTGAGGGGTGGACCATCAGCTATGTCTTTGCTTCACAGAATGTAACCAATGTTGTGCCTCTCCAGCAGGCCGCCCCTATCAACGACTTTGGGCCCCACAAACCACCAGAAAGCAGGGTACAACATGGGCACTACGCCAAATGAATTCCAATTTACTGATACCAACCAAACCACCATCGTGTGTGGCTGCGCGCGCGACAAAATTTTGGTCACCCCCGACAAAATCTCACTCCAAGGTTTTTCGAAAAGTTGGCAGCTCTGCCCCTACAGAATCCTATATAACCCCTTTTATAACCTTTAAAAGAGGAGAACTTCATCACTGTGTTATCATCTCTTATGCGGTTGAGTTCTGTTTTTTGGGGCAATGCTGCCATAAGCACGACAAGCCGTAGCCATGGAACTATTAGCTACATTAGCTACATTAGCTAGCCACTTCTGCACTGCGTGGATACTCGTGTGAGCTAAAGTAAACAGCTGGCTAAGCAAACACACCTCATAAATGTATGTATTGTGTATTTTGTCCACTAGCAACATTAATAGGTTGGGATAAAATTACGAAATGTAGAGAAAGACTGACGGAAAAGTAAAGAGAAAAGTGAGGCTTGGTATTTACTCTCTCAATCATTTTGTCTGCAGCATTTCCAATAAAATGGATTTTCCTTCAGCTAACCCAAATTCTCTATTTTGCTTATTTTGAGTGTTAATCACAGTGTGTTCCCATGGCAACAGAGAGGCATTGCTTTTTGCAAGTTTCAATTATACATGTTATACCAGTGGAGGGAAAACCACAATATTCTAGAGGAAGAGCAATAATATAGAAGTATAAATATATAAGTTATGCAGGTAGAGAAAAAAAAGAATAGAAATGAGAAAGTAGAGGTAGCAGAGAAACAACAGATATTGCTCCCATAGTTCCACCTGTGATGGAGAAATAGACAGCTTGTGTTATGTGACTCACAAAAAGCCCCATTACAATTAGACACACCATTTGTGTGTGTGTGTGTGTGTGTGTGTGTGTGTGTCTTCTGCAGACCAGGTACAGCTGGTGATTTCAGTTGGGAAATCAAAACGGTGCGGAGCAGGGCCGGATCTGAGACACACACACACACACACGCACACACGCCTGTTTGTCAAAGCCTTCTAAGACACACTGGACGCTTCACAGCTTACGTTACTGTGGGGTGCTACTTCACCACAGGACGTGTGTGATGGAGAGAGCGGTTAGTGGGAGGACTAAAATACACATTACAGGCCTAATATGTGTGTGTGTGTGTGTAAGCCTGTGTGTGTGATGGGGGCTTTTATTGTGTGTGGGAGGACTGCTTGATTTCTCTCATTTTAATTTTTCTAAGTATCTTATGTGTGTGTGCTTGTTGCTTTCTCCTATTGACTAGAGTTTCATTAGTATCTCCTATAATGAGATTCTATTCCTCCCAGCCAATGTCTGTACAGTTGGTAGTAGCTTTTTTTGGCAAATAAACGCAGTGTAAAAAAAGAGGCCAGCACTTAAATCGCTGGATTAATTATTGTCTCATTGGCTGGTGTTGCAGTGGAGGCGATGCGCAGAGCCGGCACGTTTCCATTCTGTTGATGAGAAAGGAAACATCCAGCAAATTGTTCTAATCTTCTTGTCAATTTTTAGTTAAACACATTCAGCAAAGTTATTTCTTTTGCAAACCCTTTGCTCCACAGTCGTCTCAGTCCAAAACGTACGTGGCTTTCAACGCTGGACCATAAATTAGTTTCTTTCATTCTAAATGAATCATTTTTCGTTTCATGGACAGGAAATTTCCATGAAAATACAGGCAACAAATTGTAATTACGTCATGCAGCATTGAACGATCACAACATAATACCAGTAATAAGAATATAATAATAAAAATGCCATAATACTTCAAAAATGTTTCTGTGAGTTGAACTAAAGTTGGTCAGCACAAAGATAGTAATGCAAGGGAGACACACACCACTGTCCTGCCCCATTTATACACACACACACACACACACACACACACACACACACACACACACACACACACACACACACACACACACACACACACACACACACACACACACACACACACACACACACACACACACGGCGGAACAGAATGTGCACACTACTGTGAATGGAAATCGATAGAGCAGGTTTAGTGTAATTGAATGATTATGTGTGGTGTGTGTGTGTGTGTGTGTGTGTGTCTGTGCAATGGCTTGTATAGAGAATAGATAGAGGTAATTGAATGTTAGAGAGCCTCTGTGTGTGTGTGTGGGAGCCTTTATAGTGAAGAGATAGAGGTAATCTGTATAAGTGCTGCTACACTCTTAAACCTTTCAAAGCCTTGTCTGTCTAAGTGCGTGTGTGTGTGTGTGTGTGTATGTGTGTGTGTGTGTGTTTGTGTGTGTGTGCAAGTGAGTCCACCTTCAACACCACTGAGATGTGGTTTTAACAGCTTTGCATCAGCTACTAAATCGGAGGCAAGAGAAACACTCGTACACAAATTGCATTAAGAACTCTTGAAAAGCAAAGCTTGAATCTGCATTTCACTTTAGAATGAACAAGTTTAAATGAAGAACTCCAATCTTTCAGAATGACAAGCCACTGCCGTTCTATTTACAACATTCGGTACCTCTATAAATCTTGAGAGACACAAATTGGGCATAAAAATGGATGTTTTTTACTGCCATTTCTGCATCATCTTTGTGTTATTGAAAACATTCACCCATATTCACCCGGATTAACTGGTGATTCCTGTGTTCTATATTACGTTTTGTTCAGCTCGTTATAACACATCCGGCAACCACCTCACATATGTTTTGGTGTCGACACCTTCTGAAAATATACATTTGAATCCTGCTAACAAATCGCTCCGGGCCTCACAAACACATCACCAAGGTTTTTTCCCCCAGTGTAAACCGATCAATAGCATAAACAGATCAATGCTGGATGTAGATGTGTAGTTTAATTTGAATTATTGTGGTGCATCCTGACTGTTGAAATGGTTTCGTGTTACTAACTTCTCGTGTGTGTCTGCGTCAGTAAATGAACTATCGGAAATCAAATCTCTCTTTTTTCTCTTACCCACCATGAATCAAATACTTCGTCATTCGGAATGGGATGAAATGTCGTTGCTATCAGTTACTATCTGTCTGTCCAGATTTCTGGGCTGCATGTGTGTGTGCATGTTCTAATCTGTGTGTGTGTGCGATACAGGTCACGGAGTGTCAACAATGGCGGGAGATGAGTTCCACACGAGCGGTTCACCACCTCTGCCTCCGTTTCCTCCCTCCATCCAGTTGTCTCTGACAATTCCTATTCCCTCTCTCCACAATCTCAAACTTTTACTCTTTTTGTTACCATCTAGGAAGGTTTTAATGTTTTTATTTCTTACCTGAGATGCGAGTTACACAATGTGGAAGCCAAGCAGCAAAACAGTATTCTCTCAACATGGGGCCTCCTGGATAATGTTTAATTTTGCACTAAACTGCACACCTCTACCTCCAATCCCCCCCCCCCTGCACCACTGTGTTTGTACATTTGTTCGTTTTGCTCTACCGCTCTCTGGCTATCCGCTAATCTCTAGTTTAAATAAGAGTCATGGGCATGCACAGTGCACACACACACGCACATGCGCAAACACACACTCAGAGACATGAAAGCAAGCGTGACGTACAAACACACACAGCGGCACAGAAGTGAGTAAAACCTAAATACGAATAAGTGTAGATATAAACACGGTCACACAACGTCATGTTGCACCGCTCAGGTGGGTGACTTCTGGATTCCCACCACTTGAGGGTAGTAGAGGGCTTTACCTCGGCCTTGTATCGATCTGCACGTCCCGCACACACACGCACGCACACACGTACGGTCCTTTAGCGGGCGCACTCACCCACTCTGTGACCAATCACCGGCCTTTTATGCACTCGGGCTACAGCCGTCGTGCACGAAGGGCCTCGGCATTGTTTGAGTGTGAAATTTAGTCTCTGAGTCAAAACATGTTGTGAAGCGAAGGCATGTGGATTTCATTCCTTTTTCTCAGTTTAGCGCTGATTCTTTTCAATGGCTGTTGTGTGGGGTGGGGGGGGAGGTTACAGAGGCCCTCCACAGCCAAAACAGGTCAATTTATTTAAAGAATATTTCACGCTACTGGGATTTCCTTTCCAATGGCGTTCAGCAGAGGGTGACGGGAGTGAGAGCGACTGGAAGCACGCGGCCGGGTGGCGAGTGGGGGTGACACTGAAGGTACTTAGTGGACACACACACACACACACACACACACACACACACACACACACACACACACACACACACACACACACACACACACACACACACACACACACACACACACACACACACACACACACACACACACACACACACACACACACACACACACACACACACACACACACACATCGTGTCAGAAAGCTCAATTCCTTCCATGCCGCTTGATCCTACAGCAAACACGGCAGAAACGAAGTGCTTGATTTGCTTTAATCTCCCCGGTAACGTGTCGTGTCTGCATGGGTGGCGGTTCGCAGCCCGCTGAGGTAAATCCAGCGGCCCTGAACTTCTCCAAATATTTGAAGTGGAAGTACCTTTGTTACCACAGACAAAAACATTTGGGCTTTTGAGAAGACAAAAAAAAGGGTAAGGAGAGATTATTACAGATCTGTGTTTTACATTTTGCCTTTCAATGTGCCGATTGTAGCCCTTTGCTCTGTTTTGGTTCCAGGAAAGTTAACGATTCAGATTTTTATCGTTCTCCGGCGTGTAATCCTTTCAGTGTGCAATCAGAAGTCACATCACAGCCCGTTTCGGTTTCAGTAATCGCCTTCCTCGGACAATAAAACAAACACGACGGCACTGCATACGGAATCGATGTAAATTCCAACTGGCCGGCAGGGACCCGGCACGCAGCAGAAATGAGAATCAGGCTCCCACATCGGACCCCCTGCTATTCTGCTGAGATCTTATAAAAGGTTGTTTTTGGGTACGTTTTTATTGGGTGAAGGTTTAGGATTCACAACGAGGTGGTGGTTTGAAACCAGGACAATGGATTAGCATCCCGATGTCAGGATTTTGCATTACTGTGCACTATTTCAAGTGGATAGATGCTCATGTTGCATCTCTGTGCAGTTCAGAACTAAGACGACAGACTTGAGCTCACAGTAGCTGTAATTGTGGCAGTTCATTGAAATATATTTTCATAACATACTGGTGGCCTGTTGTTTTTTCGATTAATCAATTATGTATCAGAAAGTGAAATAGTTTCATCACAATTTCCCAGGACATCTTAACACTGCATTCTTTGTATAATACAGTCCAGAAAACAACAGATATTGGCTTTATCTTGATTTCTAACATTCATTTTACTTTTTTAGAAAGTGTAGCTTTTCCTTTTAGTGACTGGTGATTTATTGATGATGTAATTGTCGATTAGCCTTCAACAAATACATAAAGTGTGTCATCTTTTAATAGAAAATATCCTTGAATCAATTTCATTCAAGTGGTTTTATTTGGTTCGCTGACACAGACAGTCGGACTCATTTCACGCCGAGCCCGGAGGAGTTAGAAATATCACAGATGCTTGACAAATCTCGACCGATGAGTTTTGATGCTGCTTCCACACTGAGGCCAACGTGAGAGTCTCTACGACAGCTCCGTACAAATCACAAATCCTCTGGTACCATAAGCTGGCGGAGTGGTGACCGAAAGAATATAGAATGAAATACAACAGAAGGTTTTAAAATTTAAGTTTTAAATTCCATTTAAGACCAGAAGGAATGGTAGCTTAACTGAGGCCCGTAATGCTTCAAAAACAATAATGCGTGCGATTCACTTCCTCTGTAATGTCACATTCTCTGACATTGTTGAGACTCCTCCCGCCTCTTTGAAGTCGCAGCTGCTCAGACAGGCTGTTAATCCTCAAAGAAGTGACTCCTTTTGAGAAGCATTGGATTAACTATTTATTGGATATGAGGCGACGGTGAACTAAAGCGTATTCAAACATCGCAACATTTTACCAAGTTACATAATCATCATTATTTGTCTATTTCTCAGTCGCTACGGACAGCAGCCTCTTTCTATTGTGTGTGTGTGTGTGTTAGTGTGTGTGCGTGTGTGTGTGCATACTAAAGGCGCCTTGTGCTAAAGTGCTAATGGACGTTGGTGTGATTAACACCACATGTTGTGATAGTGCTAGCCACAACGCTAACCACTCTGCACTGTGTGTGTGTGTGTGTGTGTGTGTGTGTGTGTGTGTGTGTGTGTGTGTGTGTGTGTGTGTGTGAGTGAATTAAACAGGGCAGCAGAGTGTGACAGTGTGTGTGTGTGTGTGTGTGTGTTATCAAGCTGTCAGCCAGCCTCCAGACATGTGACTCTGCTGAAATAAAAGTCCTTGACCCAAAACGCTTTACTCGTTCCGGTTAATAACCCAGGAAGTCATTCCACAGTGCTGGTAAATCAATTATTCTTTCAAAAGCTTTGTTTCATTTAATCGGGTATATTATCTCAGTAAATACTTCAATATGAGGTGCAAATTAAGGACATTCTGACCCTAAAAACAATATTTGAAAACACAGCGATACCTAAAGAACCATTTCCTAAAAAACTAAGTCTGTTTTAAAGTTTTAAAGTTACCGGTTTATTTGTCAGACACAAGTTTCATTCTGAAATCTACATCACATACCATTTATATACATAACACAATAAATATGCATAAATTACAATACAGTATACATCCACAATACATAATGACACTGGATAACATATTATGAGGTTGTTACCACTGCATAAGTAAGTAAAAGAAGGAAATTGGATGGACTGATCCTCTCTACGTCCTCTATTAATCCCCGTCTTTAAATCAAAATGCAAAGAGAACTTTTAATTGCTAAACATAAACAGAGGGAATGAACGCTCATTTAAAATGCGTCAGGAGGAATTCTTTCTTTTTGCGTCTTGTAAGCAAATCTTAGTCTCTTCCTACCATTTGTCAGCGGGACGTGTGGCGCTCTGCTATTGACGGGACGGATCGAGGCCTCCGAGCACGTGACGTGAAATGCAAAGTGAACGTCAGCGACTTTGAGCAGAGGCCCCTGTGTTCGGGGGGGGGGGGGGGGCCTCCCGGGGACCCGCCCCTGATAAAAACCACGGCCTGGTTTGAGACCCTGCACGAGAAGACACGTTAAAAGTTTACCTCCACGATAAGAGATCGCATCCATCTAAAGCGCCCGAGGCTCCAAACTCCATCAAGCTGCGGGAAAGTTCTCTCATCGAAGCAGAGAGACGCGCGCGGAGGACATAAAACACTCGGGTAAACACAACTTTGAATCTCTCTCGCTGCATAACTAACTGTCAGTTGCTCTCCATCATCATAACTGCTTACTAATTCACCTCATTTTTCCCCCCCAACTCCCAGTAGCAAACGTGCAAACCCGCGAGTGATTAGTTCATTTGCAACTAATCTCTTTCGCGGATTGGGTCATTAGGAGTATTGTGAGTGATGTCATGTTGTACGGGCGCCACTAGATGCCAGGATGTGGTGAATTGCTGCTCGACTTTGGACAATAATTTGATTTTGATTACTAAGACTGCTGAAGAAGCACCGATTTGTTTATCTCTCATTTATTGGTCTCGGAAGCAGATCTTGGACCCTGAAAGATGTAGTTTTGTTAGATTTATCAAAGGAAAAATCCCCAAAAGTGACTCCAAAAGCGAAAATAACCTTTCCATCACTACCCTTAATGCTTTTCTTACAGCGACTCTGAGCTGTGATGTGTCAGAAAAAACGCTAAAAAGTGAAAAAAAATTAAAAAAAGGTCCTTTCTGTCCACCCACCAATCAAATAGAGCTAATGTCCCGCATCCTGGCAACCGGGATCCAATCAGAGGACACAATCAGTCAGTCAGCCAGCTGCAACACTACGGAGACAGGCAGCAAAGCTCAGACTGCACGTGTCTCACAGCAGAGGTGATAAACTAGCACGGCTTAAACTCCCAAGTTCATTCACACCGCGTGTCTCGAATGTGTATGAACACTGACATCAACACAAGTTTAAAAAGTTTGTTTTTGTGTTGAGTCCAGTGACGGTTTGGTGCGAAAGAGAATAACCGACATGAATTAGAACGCTGTCCATATCTCACATGGGACATTCACCAGTAATGAGATGAGGACTGAATCTACTAGATTTATTTTCAAGTTAAAATAAAGTTTGTCTTCATCTTTGATGAGTTTATACAATCAGTGAAGTCCTTAAAGTTTATTGATGAAAAGAACGGTAAATTTAACCCCACTGATCATAGTAGCTGACAGTCAAGAGGATCATTCTCTTCTCGTCCATGTTTGCCAAAGTTTTAATTAAATCACATGTGTATTGTACTCAGTTATGTTGTGTTTCTAATACAAACCATTATATATGGTAGTGCTGTTCAGTACCTACAAACTAAAACTAAACTGTAAACATTGAATTGAATTAACTCTTTGAATCAAACCTTTAATAAACTCCCACAGAGCTGAATCTGTAATTCAGTTCACAGCTGCATCCCCATTCATACTTTTATTAATAGAAGTGCAAATGTTTTTGCTTTTGTTTTTAGACGGAGAGAATAGAGAGAACTCAAACTTGCACGACCTTGAGGCAAAAAAATGGGAGGTTTTTGCCAATCAGCTCGTAGCATGAGGTGTGACGACCCACCAACAGATGCACGACTTCTCTTCCCATGAACAAAAACATAGAGCTGCTTGGCACAATATCATCTAAACCTGCAAAGATGCTGTTTTACATAATGTTTCCAACCGGGCAAGCGGCTGCCGGCCAAAAAGAGCCTGAGGTGGCGCTTCCTACATTAGTGTGTTTGCAGTCGGTCCCCGACAACCTCACGGGAGCTCTTATCCAACTGAAAGGCAAAACAACATTAGTCGTTGACAGCCACAGCGCACAATAACCGGCAAGACAAGCCGCCCATTGTCTTCCAATCCCGTAAACAACGAACTTGTGCCCTGCAGAGAAAAACAGCCTTTTCTCATCTGGTGCTGCACTCGCCGACGGGCTTTTCCCAGCGCGCAGAGGTGTTGGAATAACGTCACAGCGCTTCTGCTTCGGGGACGCCGAAGTCATGATTTGCACGGCCACAAGAGGTGGACGTTTTTCTCTCAACGCCGCCTTTAAAAATCACCGTTGCCACTCACTTAAGCAGGTGTTTTCCCTTCTGGTGGTGTGAATCTGGTTCGCTTTGCTCTCGCCATTTAGATTTGATTTGATTTGTTTGGAGTAAACTGCCAGCGTTACTATTTCATGATGCATTTTCTCTCTTTCTTCTTTTCCCTAAAATGACCTGAACTCACTATAGCGTTGTGTTAATTCTTTCCTTGGATAGTGAGGCTTAAAACTATAACTCCTCATGAAGGAAAATGATACAACTGAAAATTAAAGCAAACGCACAGAACCACCAAATAATCATCAATCTTTTCATCTAATATATTACTGTGAAACAGTCAAATATCTCAGGATACTACAGACGGAGTCACAATTCTAGCTGCTACCTTCTTAGCCGAGAGGTAATGTGACTTGTTGATGCCACATGTACAATCGTAAGTAGCTCACGAGTATCTAAAGCATCTAGACGCTAAGTAGTTTAGCTTATCAGCTATATGACACTGTTCCCTTCTTTTCAAGAGTGTGAACTGGTTTGGTTTGCTCACGTGAAGCGTGCTCGCTGCGCCCCTTTTCCCCTCTAAATGACTATATTTTACATTTCAAAGTCCCAGAAAAGGAAAAGAAAGAGCTACTAAGACCCTGAAGCTGCAGTCAATCACCAAGTCACGTCGACCTCTCTGACCTTCTAGAGCAAAATATTCATCAAATAACGCAATTGATACATTTAGCTATACGCCAAGGACAGATAATCCAGTATTCAAGCGTTCCCCCTAAATCTTATCTTATTTGTAGCTTGGTGTTCCTTTATTCAAACTGCCCCTCGGCTCAAAGAACCAACACCCAACGGAAACGTCACTTCACCGTGTTTCACGTTCTAAAGCACGAACCAACACCAGCTCGCTCATCGGCTCAAAGACGAGGGGTAGAGTTGTGAATGAATGCAGCTAAAGGGCACGCTGCCTCATCCTGTCTTCTCCACGTGCGTGTGTGTGTGTCTCGGTCAAAGCGACAAACTAACATCGACACACGTCAGGCAGCTTTGCAGGAAGCAGAGGAGTCTGAGAGAGGAGAGGAACACGCTAACAGTTGAAGCACGCATGAGCACAAAAAGTAGTGAAGCCCACTCATCCCTCCAATACATCCGCGTTGCAGCTGACAGAGCGATCGGGTGATTTGTGCCTCGTATCAGAGTCGATGCATCTGTATTTGACGGCCTGAATGGGCATGCTGGGATGGCTGGGGGGGTGAGGGGGGGTTACTGCCTGACTTAATGTCCACTAATGTCCTCAACACAAAAGAAGCAAAACCAAGCCCGGGGCAGATTCTCAGTAGGTACAGACACCAACGCAGACTTCTAGAGGTGCAAAAGTGGTGCTGATGTTTGTCAGGAAATGGTCGCCCGTTTCTCATAGAAAAAGGAGTTTTAACGTTCATTTAGAATACAAATTATTTAAGATATAAAGTCCCGATCAGATCCAACGACTGCACTTCCAACGTGAACGAGGTGCATTTGGTGCATCGCGTGTGAAATGATTGTTCAGTGGGGAGAAAGCACGAGGAACCGATGCCATCAACATGTACGAGGCTCTGCAATCACACACAAAGCAAAGTTTTTGTTGTGCATGTGTGGCTGTTTAGCGAGAACGTGCGTGTCCGTGTGTGTGTGTGTGTGTGTGTGTGTGTGTGTCCACAACGGAGCTGGAAGCATGTTGGATGCTGAAGTCACGCTACTTATTTTATTCCTGCTGTCTTTCCGCCTGCCGTGAAATACTTTGTTACTTTTACACTTTGTTACTTTCACAAAGGGCAGTTTTGCCCGGCGAACCCGTTCATTTTCACTCTTTCACCAAAGCGGTCTAAAAGGGAAGCCTTTCTCCGAGTGAAGGCCGAGATAATGAGCTCTATAAGAAGCATCATCTGGGTGGGAACGTCAGATCAGAGACAACAGATCAGTGGAGAAAAAGACAAAAGAGAAGACAAACGGTGACATTTTAATCCACGGGGGGGGGCCAGACTGGAGCCAGCTGTCTTTTTATAAACCCTCATTCACATCACAGTGTTTCTCGTAGTCAGACAATCTTTTCCTGCTACCTGTTAGTCAAACGCACGGTGACGCTGAATCAGCCGGTGGGACTTTTGCCATCCGATCATTTCAGGACTTTCAGGATTTGAAGTGTCAACTCCATTTCCCCTGCAGGCACACGTCGAAGCTCTTGGATGTATTTAGAAGAAGACTTAATGACGATTTTCCTCAGACACTTGAGGTATCTCCGTTTAACTCGAATGCAGATTTGTCTAAACGGTGTTTCAAAGTGAAAGGAGGCTCCCCGCTGTGCCGTGTAATTACACTCTGGAGACACTCAGCAACAACTGACTCGTTTAAACTGCAGCTTCTAGGACATTTTTCCATTTCTGGACAGCGCTGAAAAAAATGGCACCATAGAAACGTGTAAATCCTACAGCAGAGGGCCAAAGGAGGCAAAAAACGGTCCCTATAATAGATTAAAAAAAGATCATTGTATACTCTTTTTTTCACATTAACAATTGTGAGTGATTCTGTATGAGGACAAATGTGTTGCTGTTTCTACGTTCTATGGTTGTGACAATTAGATATTACACGTTTTCTATACTATATACGATACAATGAACACCTGGAGAGAGATATTTGTTACATAAAGTTGGGTGTTTTACTACTTTACTACACTTAAAGGTTTTTCTGTAATGTTCGTTTTTAGGTGGCGTTATATTTTGTGAAATGAATCTGTGGTACTTTGAAAGGAGACCTTCATCACACACTTTCATTACAATAACATTTGCCACACTCTTCATACGAGTCTTTTCTCTGCAGACGTTGCTTTGTCAAAGCAGAGAGGAAGAACCACGAGTCGCTGACACTGGTTGGGAAAGTGTGGTTGGATGAAAGCGATAAGACCTTTTGTATAAAATCTTGTAATAAAACACAAGCAGTGTCTCATTCCGTCCTCGCTGCATTTAGATTGCCTAATTAGCACATGAAATGAAGTAGCATCGTATGTATCCCTGTTCAAGATTTGTGCGTGTTGCACTGATAAGTGACTCTATATTGCAGCCTGATAACTGACTTGCTGATGCTTACATGGTTTGTCATTTGTAAGTAATATATTTACTATTATTTTAAAGCAACTGGTTGGAAAATAATCTAATTAGAATCCACTGTTACATTCCACTCGGTCTCTTCCTATTTGTCCACAATGCTGACTTTCTATTCAGTTGTCTCCATGGTAACCAACCACGACGGCAACCCGTCTCCCTCTCCTCTTCAAAAGCCGGGGCCTCTTAACGGTAATTGACAGCACGTGCATGTAAATGTTAACGTTTTAAGTTAAGAGCAAACTTAAAGAGCAGAGGATACAGTGCATCCTAAAAGCCCTGCTGGGTGAGTCGGTGTCGACGGTAATAGAACAAGTGACCTTTTAAAGTGTTATCCTGAGGGCGTTGCCCTGCTTGGTGTCTCCGGGTCTTTCCAGCGCTCCGACCAAAAGGGAAATCAATACAGGAGTTGGGGCAGTGGTCAGTCGACTGCGTTGAAAGCAACGGGGCATACAGGTTTAATCAAGAAACATTTAAAACAACAGATACCAAACTATTTAACTTATGGCTCACAAACATGAAAACACAAAATATTTATTTAGACCCAGTGAACACAATTGAATGACCAGGTCATAAAACACACAGTGCATAATGGAATAATGCCATCACCTGTCTGATACAGCAGTAAAACAAACCAAACAATTAAGGCTACCAACAGTGTTTCAATTCCAATTCAGGCCCTTTTGAACTTTATTACGACGCTTTGGGAACCAGACCGTAACGAGAAACAAAACTAAACAAAGTAAATAAAGAAGACTTTCTCCCTTTCCAGTTGGCAAAACTGTTGGTTGGTATTTACAAATTAAATTTGCAAAAGTAAATCAATAAACCTCAATGTTTTATACAAACATATACAAAGATATTGACCCGCGGAATGTGTAAATTACACGCGGCAGCATTTCATCTCATGGACCCTCTGTGCACCTGCGTGTGCACGAGCACCGCGGTGTGACTCCATTAGAGATCCAACACACACTCGCACACTTTGGGAAGAAAACGCCTGCTGCGGTTGTTTAGAAACCCGACTAATGACCCGTATTGCTCACGGACCATAACGCGCCTTTCCTACCTCGACACTTCCCCTCGCCGTTTCCCCGCGCGTCTCCACCAACCAGCGAGGTATGTCTTTTTGTAATTTAACCGCAGCTCACGCTCACGCCTCTCCCTGCTTGACTCTTCGCTCTCAGCATCAGCAATCAAGGACTCGTGCTGTCGGTGTTGTTAAGCGGCTCAGACCGGTTTGAACACAACTCGACGGGCCTCCCGGGCGCTCCCGCCCACAGAGAGCCTCATGTCTCGTGCTGGTGATCTCAAAATAAATGTTTCAGTGGGTACAAATCAGGGAAATGTTTAAAAAGAAAAATCACAAATAAACTTCAACCGGCCTTACGCCCCACTGTCTACTGGCCAATCAACGAGCGTGCAGAGCGCCTCGTGAACCGGTGGTGCACATGAACCAATGGTTGTTTACGGTGAAGCACTAAAAGGGGCCGACATGGAAATCGAAGGTGCTTGTGAACGAGGAGGACCATGAACACTTCTTCTTCCTCCGGACCCCTTCATACGCGTACAGTAGTCCCAACAGTGCTAGTGGCATTCATCGTGCAGCACTACGCATTGTGATGTATGATATGTGTGAATGTGTTCACAGTAGTTCCAAAGCGACAACCACGGACGTCAAATAAAAAAGGGAAGTAAAAACAAAAAAATGTCATGAATCGCAGATGGCAAACACAAGCACAGCAAACACCGCACTTTCATTTTTAGAAAATGAAAGACTATTTTAGTTTTTTTAAATGTCTGAGAGTCCAGTACGGGGTTGATTTGTCGATTTTTTCCAATTGTGATGATGATCAGATCTTATTGGCTGAATGAATGAATGATTTACTCATTTACAGGCAAAGAGGGTGACGTGGTCCTAATTTAAAGCCGTGTCCATTGTTGAGTACACTATAACACCAGCAGCAGCTGATCAGTAGAAACAGCTCAGCAATGGCAGATAAAGTGTTTCTTTCTTTCCCTCGTAATTTATTCTAAGGCAAGTGTTTGTCTGTCTTTTTTAATTAGTTTTACTTTTATCTGATTAAATAAAGGTGAAATACAAATGAAATAAGGCAATGATGTAAAGTTTTTCGATGTTCAAACAGGGTGCTCGCACTAGACACCATCATCAAAGAGGCAGCAGACTTGTCTCACACGAGGAGCGAAGAAAATAAATAGTCATCAGGAGCGGCGTCTCTTTCCGACATTAGTTTCCCCTCGGATCTTTCCAACCGACGGCACCGCGGGTGTTCAAAGGAATGGTGTTATAAAGGTCTTATAACACCATGGTGGGCTGTGGAATAAGTCCTTTGTTGCTCCCTGAGAGCCCTCAGAGTTCACTGATGGACTTCAGCACCACGGACAGAGTCAATCGGGTCCAACACCACGACAAGCTGCTTCACCGCCAGCACGCACGCACGCACGCACGCACGCACACACACACGCACACACGCACACACATACACTTTTTTTTTGACAAAACTTTGCTTTAAGTTGAGTTTGACTTCTTGTCATTTTGCTTGTTTCAGCAGTTTCCCCTCCGCTCATGCTTTTCCTTTACATATCGCTAAACTCTGGGAAAAGACCTGGAAAACATTTATGTATATATATATATTTTTAAAGATTTCACTGCTCAAGGAGCGTGAACCGGTATTCTAATTCGTAGTTGCACAGTTCTTAAACACATATCAGAAGTGTAGACACACTTTCTCACGAGAAGGTGTGTCCACACTTCTGACTGCTCCTGTACTTGTTTGCCTTCACTCAGACATTATTTTGCTCACCTCCATCTGCTTCCTTCCTCAGCCTCTTTCAGTATGCTGTCTGCGCTGCTTCCCCCTCCATCTGCCGCAGACGTTTATGAACATATCGGTGCCATCTGGTGGATGCTGTAATCCAGAGTGATTCATGGAACTGTAGCACAAGCGCGTTGGGTTTGAGTGGGGGGGGGGCCGAGCTCTAATCCAGACATTGTTTGCTCGTTACTTTTGTCATTGAAGTGCTCCCATCATTGATGTCAACAGCCGACCCTTGTTTTTCCATGGAGATGAATGCATTGCAAACCAAACTCCTGCTTTACTTTTCTTTATACCTCTACAGAAGTTATTTAGAAATAATATCTCTCGGATTTTTTTTTTTTCCACTTGCTATCAGAACAATTTGATCAAGGGGGTCACGGCTTCATCCCCAACCCTAAAAAAACGGTTTGGGAATCACTGTGCTAACTTACGCTACCTGACAGGTAGCTGCTTTGACATGGCAGGAAATCATCAGCGCATGTGTCACGGAAGTTACGTGGGGAAAAAGGCAGGACTCAAACGCAGAGTTCTTTCGAGCAACAAAAGGGGACTTTAACAGTCAAACAAGGTTTTCAAAATCAAAAGGCCAAAAAGGCAAAAACGAAGGCAGAACCAGGATCGGGAACAGGCACGTGGACAGGACTTCCAAACAGTTAACAATGATGCGACAAGAGACAACAGACACGCATGGCATAAATACACAAGGGAGGTGCAGGTGATTGGACACAGGTGGAAACAATCATGACATGACAGACAATCACAGGGGAAGACAGGAGAAGGCAGGAAGTGACATGACCCAGGGAGAACAGAGGCAAGAAACTCCAAAATAAAATCACACATTAACCCAAACCGTGACAGCATGATGAGGTCATCTGCCTTGGCCTTATCTTTTGTTTACCTATGCTGCATTCAAACTATGAATAAGTGGTGGAAATCAAGCTCCAGATCTACAAATACTGCAAAACACATATTAAGCTCATGATACTCACTGCACACACGCTGATCTGATGCTACGCTTAGCTTTAATCCTCAAGATTTTACAACTTTACGACTTTAGCATATAAAATTCAGGAAAGAGCAGTCTGTAGCGATCGTGTCTGGTAGACGTCACGGGGCTTCAAGGTGGACTGAAACGGCTGCCGCTGCACAACAAAGCGGCAAAGCATTCTCACATGTCCGCGAGTCTCAACATCTTAATTGGCCCACACATTGAACTGCTGAGGAGTGCGGCTTTTCTTATCCTCAGGAAGGACACCGAGCTGCTCGCAAAGAGAAAAAAAGGGAAATCAGAACGAGCTGTGCTGAGGTAAAGCATCAGATAATCAGTCATCTCTCAGGTCTGTCTACAAATCCAGCAACTTTTAATGAATTCACTTTTTTAATTGGGCTCTGTTTTGACAACCTCAGAGCGAGCTGCTGATGATGACGTTTTTACCCTCGCTCGTATCTCTGGCACGTCGGCCGCCCGGCGCACATCTGAAAAGATGCTCAATAATCAGCGTGCTCAATTAGATCCAGTTCTGTACAAAAGTTTTAATTAGCCCGTTGTTTTTTGTCTTAATCTCTGTGTCTTTTGACAAAGTCATGCGAGAGATCGGGCGAAGTGGGAAGAAAGCGATGAGTTGGTCCTGCCCTCCTCTTCCTCTTCCCCCCCCCCCGCCTGGCGTGCGTCTGGATGACTCGTCGTCGTCATGTGACTGTGCCAGATTCTAATCAGCTCTCTGCACCTGCTGCTGGTTTCCACAGTGTTGCTCTGACAAACACCAAAGATAATCAAGGGTGAAAGGTAGACGTTTCCTCATCTCGCCCCAAAATAACAACAACAACAACAACAGTGCCAGGTCCCGTGGTGATGACACGGAGTCCTTATTAATTACCAAGTCATTTGAAAGAGTGATAACAGCTCTCTGGCTCCCTGTTGATCAGCTGTCTTTACCTCTGCTGGAGCAAATTCAACAAATTTCTGTAAATAAACACAATGCTTCTACCTGAAGTAGGCCAGTGCAGCTTTGAGAGGTATGAGGTTGATGGGAAAGGTCAGGAAATGTGAGTGAGTGATGCACACAATAATGTCTCTTAAGTCTAATCTATTGCCAAATGAGGTAAGAAGGGTGATTGAGCCTATGGCCGAATGGAAAGGGGTATATTAAAGCAATATTCGTATATTTGCAGTATTATGAACTGGGCAGTCTGTTCATTCCCATAAAAAAAACACTACATCAAGTTGCTGCTAATGCAGGAGGAACATTTCCTGCAGCCTCAGCTGACATTAAAAGCCTTTGACTGTCACGCGAACGAGAAGGTGGAGCCGTTCGGTTGAATAACAGCTGCAGGCTGCACACCTCCGGCTTTCGGCGAGGTAACCGATATCTTCCACCCTCGCCGTTCCCGGACTCACGGGATGCGCCGCGTAAAATTAGATCCCAGTCGCTCAGAGGAAGATGGGAAAAAAAGCCAATTATTGCCTGACTTTTTATCAAACCGAAAATTAAGTGTTTTGCGGCGATCAGTATTCTGGGACTCCTTCTGTGTCTCCTCCTCTCCTTTGCATAGTCTAGGAAACTTTATCAGTATTGTGTGGCCCACAGGAAGGATCAGAATAAGATACATTGCAAAATATTATGATGGCACCATGAAGGGACTTGTAAGCACCAGTGGCCTTTCTTTCTTTCACATCTGGCAGCTATTGAAGACTAATAGATTGAAGAAAAGACAACGTGACGGCTTGTGAATGTACAATTTCACATCTCCATACTGATGTTTAATACACTGTTTTTCAGGAAAGATTTCCCAAAAAGCAGAAGCCAACTGTGCTGTTTTTCC
Source organism: Gasterosteus aculeatus (assembly GCF_964276395.1). Taxonomy (NCBI): domain Eukaryota; kingdom Metazoa; phylum Chordata; class Actinopteri; order Perciformes; family Gasterosteidae; genus Gasterosteus; species Gasterosteus aculeatus. The sequence goes on along the minus strand of NC_135701.1, from coordinate 19,088,530 downwards.
TACAACGTGCTTGATACCTGACTGAGGAGTATATTAAATATGTATATTAAATGACTTTCCACAGACTAACACACACAGGAAGGCGGTTTGACTAAATTGGAATCATACCAACGAGAACGGCAAGAACAACCGGAGCGAGCGGACTACGGAGATTTTTAAACAGTTTCTCCTTTTATGATGATGATGAGCGGCTCTTATCACAAGTCCGTTTAAATTCAACATCCAGCACAAAGAAAAACGGGAGGCAACTCTCACTCGGACCGAGAGCTGGGCGGTAATTGGAAAGCTTAATTGGGGGAGATGGCATCTCGTTAATTGAATTAGGAGCAAGAGAAAAAAGAAATTTCCAATGTCATACAGTGACATTGAAATGGAAAGACAGTGAATACAAAGAGGCACTGAGTGGAGAGTGAAACGAGCTGACGGATGAATGGTAATTCATTGAGAAGAGAGGAGACATGTAGCATGTGTCAACAGCAGCTGAAGAGACGGACAAGAGGAAACCTTGAATGAGAGAAGTGGGGATCTGGGAAAAGAAACGTGAGGCGGTGAATGGGAGAGAGTGGAGAGGAGGAGGGATGGACTGAGTGCATCCCCTGCGTCTCGGCGGGGGGAAAAGCTCCCGTGGCTGTTACAGCAAAGTGAACTGCGTCCTGTGTCAGAAACAGCAATGCAAAAGCGTAGATGTGTGCGTTACACAATGCAGCCGTTGTTTAGTAGGAGCTCGCTCTGATTGGCTCTCGTGGCCACATGCCCACGTTGGAAAGGCCACAATGATTTGTCTGAAAACCGAACATTTCAAAGCGATATGATTTTAAGTGCACAGTAACAAAGTAGTTAAATTGTATAAGAGGACTGTGTTTCGTTGGGCTCATATAAACACCTAAAATCAATCGGCAGCAGGTTTAAAACATAAAAGTCACTTCATCTTGTCTCAGCCTATACATTTCTTCTTTCACGGTTCACACGTCCGTCTGTGCGCTTCATCCCTCCTCTCCTCCATCCCACTGAAGCATCCCTCCATTTGTCCCCGTCTGTCAAAAGAGTTCTTATTCAATAACAGGAGGCTGCTGAATAACAGTGGCCATTATGCAAATCTATCTTTTATTCAATGTATGAAAAACACGCTCTCTTTTTTCGCGGGTCAGAATAAAACTCCAATGGGTGACATTCATAAGAAAGGGAGGACATGTAAGAAGAGATAATTAATTTTTTTATAATATGTTTATGTGAGTTTGACGTGTAAAAAAATAAAATAAAACCCAGTTTCATGAGCTTTGTTACGTTCTCCCATTACAGAGGGTGAGAATTTATTCTGTGGCTGTGAAAGCTTTGACATTTTGCAGATTTTCCTGGGGAAATTCACCCAACACACATTTACTTTTCTGGCATTTATCTGGAAAAAGGAAAAAGTACCAGTAACCTTTTACAAATAATCAACAGAAAAAGTCATTCTGTATATTTTTCTTATCATCAAAACACACATTTGTTACTATGATTGTTGGAAATAAAGTTTGCTTCAATTTAAAAATCCGTACGTTTTCTTCTCTACATGCAGCTGCGATTATTTTAAAGATTTCAATGAAATTGAGGAAATATTTAGTTTTTTCATTGTAGTACCCTGATGGGTTTAATAATTTGCACATCTGGTGTTCTGACTTTTAAGCGAGACTTGATTAAAGTTGAGGGGAGAATGCGGTCATTAGTTAGCGTCATGTTAACAAAAAACACACTTCTGTCGACCCAAACAGGAACGTCAATCTTACGATGTCCATCACACACGACCACAAGTGTTTCAAAACCGTAACCATAGTTTCTGTTGCTCAGGTTCTGCAGAGGGAGCCATTGAATGTTACACAGGTGGCTTCAGAATCAACCACTTGCTGTTTACGTTGGGGGAGTTTATTTAACAGTCTTTCACTATTGTGCAGTTTTGCTTTTACTTAAAACAAATACACCCTTCAAGAGTTTGTAGGGATCATACTCTGTGTTGGCAGAGAGCAAATATTGAAACGTACATTCAACAAGTTGTAAAAAAACGTATGATGATGATGATAATGAGGCTATGATATGATGAGGATACAACATGTTAGTTCTGATGCTTTATTGCATCCTATGAGACGCTGTTATATACCAGTGTTTTCACCTTTTGCACTTGATAAAGTTTCTAGTTGAGTCTTGAAATTATTTCCTACTTTTCCTGGAGATAATGTTCACTTTATGTCACTAAATAATTCAAACATTAATTTAAAAAAGGAGCGAGTGAAGTGCACAGAGACGTGAATAAGAGGGGATAGACAGTGGCGTGCTTGTATTTTTGGGGGCGGTGGAAGGAAATTGGAAATTATGCAGAGAAAAAAAAAAACGGGGAGGAGAAGAAAAGGAAAGCCAAGGGACAGAAGTGGAATAGGAGAGGTATGACGAGTGTGAAAGGCTCCAAAGCAATCAACTCAAGCAAATGAATGCCTCTCACTCCGACTCTGGAACCAGAGAGGGGGAGGAGAGAATGTGATGATAAAAACGCAAAGTAAAAAAAACGTGTGTGGAAATGAGAAAAAAATGAGAGAAATCAGGGACGGAAGCGTGAGACAAATCCCTCGTTGTCTCTCTGCCAAGGAAAGCCTGGCTGACACGGATTGCCTATCAATCACTCTGGATTGTGCTTCTCCTTCTTCTCATCCTCCTCACCTTCTGCTCACATCTCGTCACTTTTCTCTCACCCCCCCTCTTCCCCCCCCCTCCCCTTTTATCTGCTCTTTGCTTCTTCTCTTGTTGTCTCCCTTGTTTCTCTTTCCTCTCTAGTCGTCCTCTCCACCTTTACATCCCCGTGCTTCCTCTCGCGGATCCATCCACGAGGCGTGTGTGTGTGTGTGTGTGTGTGCGATTGTGTGTGTGTGTACATGCTTCGAGGCCCGTCGGCGAGCGTGTGCACGTGTGTGACAGCAGAGACGAATTGGTCTGTATTTACGGAAGCAGAATATCAATAAACAGCGGGAAAACCTCCCTCACCTCCCCTCTCTTCCCTCCCATCCCCTCCCCTCTCCCCTCTCCCTTCACCTCCCCTCCCGGGCGTTGCGTGGTTGCTGGAGGGCAGAGGGGTCGCAGAGGAACGCAGTGCGCTGCGTTGCACTGTGTAGCGCCACAGGTTGTTAAACAAGGGGTTGGAAAATGGGCCACTTCAGAGCAGGCGAGGATTGATCACCCAAAAAGCTCTCTGATCTTCTCACCTCGGTCTTCCCTCTGGTCCTATGCTTTCATTCTCCCCGTCTTTTCCACATCTTCCCGTCCACATCCCCTCACTCTACCTCCTTTCCCTTTTGCCACCTAATCTTCCCTCCTGCTCCCTCTGCTCACCCATCCACAGGTAACGTCTCCTCCTTCAATCACCTCCGGTGCTCTTTCCTATTCCTCCCCTCTGCTTCTTCGTCTCCCCCTTCCATCCTCTTCGCGTCTCCCCTTTTCTCTTTACGCGCTCCTGACAGCATCTATATGCCGACCAATAAAAGAGGCATAAAAACGCAATCCCTGTCTGCGCTCAATTTACACATTCATACACGCACACACGCGCACACGCAGACACACACACGCAGACACACACAACGTGCAACGTAAATCAGACATAAAAAGCCAATCCCTGTCTGCAGTCAATTTCCATAAAGATACAGGGGGTTTCTCCAGGAAGAGATGAGATGGGATTGCATGTATGTAATGCGTAATGTAAAATGTGTGTGTGTGTGTGTGTCTTTATTTATATTGGACATGTATTGGACAGCTATTACCTTCCAAGTGTGCACGCCTTTTGTTTGTGTGTGTGATTGTGTGTCTGTCAGGGCCCCGGAGGTGTAGACACAGTGTGAATGCTGCTGGCTGTCGCTATGCTAATGATCCCTGTTTACATCACACATCACACCACAGGCTCCCTCACAATCTGCCCATGGGACGCATGCGCGCGCACACACACACACACACACACACACACACACACACACACACGCACGGATTCCCTATCCCCACACACATACAAGGATTTCCCAATGTAAATACATGCATAGGTTACTAAGCCCACACACAGAAGTTGCCTCCCCCAATGAGGCCTTTGCATTGCCGTCACAAACCTCAGAGTTTGATCAGTTTCTGTGTGTGTGTGTGTGTGTGTGTGTGTGTGTGAGATGGTAGAACCGTTGCTGCATATTTAACTTACCACACAGACAAATCAGGCAGCAGCGCACATGGATCTGTGCTTTCATGATTAACAAATAATGTGGATTGGTTGAATATTACTGAACACATGCAGACAATTACCAAACCATATTTTGTGGCTAAGGACCTTTTGTGCTTTTGTTAAGCTCGGTACTATAAGACTGTGGCTTCTTGGACTCTCATACATGATATTTTGTTCATTGTCTGTATTTCAGAGTGTGAAACGTGTGTCTGTAAGAAAAGAAAAGTCTCTTCCGGACCATTAAAATCATGTATCGTCTGCACCTCCCCAGTGTATTTACACCGTGTGTGTTTTTGCCGGTTTGTCTGTTATTCTTGACGCACCTCGTCATCATTGATTTATTGAGACCTTGCATTTATATGTTCCCTATGACCTTGTGCCTGCTCCCTTGCAGGCAGAGCTTATTCTTATTAAAAGCTATTTTGTTTAAAACCCGGGTTTGCTCTTGAGTGCTCTTGTTGCTTCCCTGACACACACAACATGTCGATGAGGACAGTGCGACCTGTGCGAGCTAAGCGCTACACACCACTTTGCTGTAATAACTACAGCTGCATCTAATCCCATTTCCATTAAGTGTATGCTTCACAAGGGTGTGTGTGTGTTTGCTTGCATGTACGCTTGAGGTGTGTGTGTGTGTGTGTGTGTGTGTGTGTGAAGTCAGATTGCGTCCGTTAGAGCATTCTGCAGGGCGAGTTGGCAGTAGAAAGTTTGAGTGCGCGTGTGTGTGCATGTGTCCAGTCCTTAATTCTTTTTCTGAGCAGTGCTGAATCAGCGAATCCAAGATAGACCTTCTCAGCTCTGGTCAGTACCTCAATTCACCAATCACAGCACACACACACACACACACACATGCATGTATGCTGAGTCATACGTAGGAGCACCCACAAATGCACACCTATGCAAAAAAGTCAATGTAATTAAATCGCAGAGAAACACATAAAAGTATGCATAAATCGATCGAATGTACCTGCACAGATAGTGTAGATACATATTAACATATAAGGCAAAAATTATTTTATGTTTGTAGTCCCTGCAGGTTGTGGTCATAAATGGAGATTCCACGTGGCACTCTTATGGTTAGTCTTTTTTGTGAAGCTAAAGCAGTGACAGATCTGGGCTTTCTCGGACTGAAAATACTTGTATTGTTACGGCAAAATGCTCATCCTTGGCGACATTTGCGCCCTCGCTACATTCAGTTCAGTTTGTATGAGCCTTAAATGAAGAAAAACTGCTGCTGCTGTCGTTTCCTTTAAATAAAGGCTGAAGACCTTTTTGTTTGCTGTTACCTTTCATAAAAAAAAGTTCCTTGCATTGGACTTTAGCTCTTAGTCTTAAATCTTCTACCTGTCTTATTCTACTTTTATTCATCCATCCATCCATTTTCCACACACGCTTCTTCGGGGCAGAAGGCCTGGTAGAGTATTTCAAATGTCCTTCTCCCCTGCAACGCTTCTCCAGGGATTCCTAAGGAACCCCGAGGCTGGACCTTCTGCGTCCATCCAGGGCCTTCTTACCAGTTTCACGTCGGAGGTTCACTCTTTGCTGCGCTTCAGTTCATATCAAGCAGGAGGTTCATCACGATCAGCCCCTCTCCAGGTTCCTCCATCATCTGCCCACATGGCAGCGAAGTGAAGGGAAACTTTGTCTGTTTCTCAAAGTTCCTCAAAATTCTCTTTTTTCTTGGCCTACGTCCGGATAGTTAAGATGGTTAGAAGGTGTTGAGTCACAAAGAAAAGCATGAATCATACTTACACCAAGATGTGACATGGAAACCATGCAGAGAGCCCCGAAGATGCGCCGCAGACATATGAACTCATAATTGCAGCTCAAAATGAAATTTCTTCTGGAAAGAATCTCATAATATACTTTCTTACTTCCCTCTACTCGGCTCTTTTGCTTCTCACGACGGGAGAAACGTTGGCGCCGTCCTGTCATCCAATTATGCAATCAGCGCGCTCACAGTTGGGTCTATCACCTACTATTTAGTACTTAACCTCTCCCACTCACCTTCACAGTCCATTTACCACACACACACACACACACACCGTTCATATCCCATTGCCTTCCCACTCTCCTCCCCAGTCACATGGTGATAATCTCCTCATTCACATCGGTCCCATCAGGCAAACCAATGAAGCTGCAGTGCTCCAGGATTCCCATTTGACTTCCGCTTCCCACATGCTGGAGACGTAAGTAGATCCAGTGGTTATATCGTGCGTGGAACGCTCTCCCACCACCGGCTCTCATCTCCATCGGCCTGCTTTACTAAACTAACCCACTACAATATAAGACGTAGTCTGAAGGAGAGAAGAAGTACCAGTGTAACAGAGTTGCTTTAATTTAATAGATTGGCCACCTATTCTAGAGCAAATTTACTCCTGATTATTTAACGGTAGAATCCTGTAATTAAATTGTAATATAAAACACCACGGGGACGACAGTTGCCTCGGGGCGCGTTTTCATTTTCAATTTCAGGAAAGACATCTACTGGGAATCACTCAAGCCCCCGGAGACGAGTGTGTTTCACTGATGAAGACAATCAAACGGAGAGACGACCGACTCCGGACCGAAGGACACGTTTGAAGGATATTTATTTTAATGTCTCTTCTTCTTGCCACATTCTTGTGATTTATATATCTTGACCATGAAGTCTAAGAGTCTTTAGATTACGACTTCTAGCTCATCATGGCCGTACATTGAGTCACATATGATGCTGAAAAGGAATTTCTCTGACCCTCAAAATCCATGTTTTGAACCACACTTTAAGGATCCGGTTATTATTGACCTTACTGTTTGTTCACCACTCGCGAGTGAATGAAGGGATCCACACGGATGAATGATGAACGACCCGTAGCGTGAGGACGCAATTGATTGACAGGTGAGTAAGTATTGGAGAGACATACACATCAAGGAGGTAATTTAAAAGAAATATGGAGGGAAGACGGAGACCATAGCATTTGATTAACTGATTCTAGATACACAAAAGGCACTGAACGATGTGCAGGATTACTGCCCCTGAATCAAGGAGAAAGTGCCCATTTTTAAGAGTTGGGTTCTTCGAATTTGATTAAACATTTAGGTCTAATTAAGGGTTTCAAAATGAGCATTTAATGTAATCTTTTGTAAACAACTCAAATGTTCTAAGTGGAGAGTGCAATGGAAAGAAATGATTCAAAAAAGCCATTTTCATTAATTATGATTGATGTTAAATTGTTTTGAGAGAAGTCTAGTTTTCAGTGAAGAAGTAGAAGTAGAGAAACCCATGGTGACAAAAGGAAACACAGGCACAGACACATATGGTGGACACATGCGGTGGAGACGTGTTGGGAACGGCGCCCCGTGTGTATGATTAAAACTATCGCATTGTGTGGGTTACAGCACGACACCAACAGAAAAAAACAACTCCAAAAGTAGGATCCAAAAGCTTGTTTTAGTTGAAATTTCAGTTTCCTCAGGAGAATTATTTTGAATGAGCAATATTTACTGATGAAGCTGTAGATTTACAGTCACATTCTCACCATATTGATCATGCAAACCTTTGACCTGCAAGACTAGTAAACCAACGAGTAAAGTAAACCAACGGCAGGTTCGATACCCTTTGATACAATCATATCGATTGATAATGTGACTAACAATCAGGTAGATGAAATCACATTTTTATACTCAAGTATTTTATCGGCAGATATTTCCACCATCACAGTGTTCTTTAGCAAAGGTAAATGTGCACATTTATGTTTTTCCTCGGACTGCGCATACGCTGCAATGCATCTGCGTTATCAGATCCCTGTGTGTGTGTGTGTGTGTGTGAGGATCCACTTCCCTGAGTCTGCATACGTTCCTGTGTATGAGTGCACGAGGAAGCATCTTGTATGTGCGCACCTATCGGGTGTGTTTGGTGTGTGTGTGTGTGTGTGAGTCTTCAGTCTTGATTTGATGTCTAAATAAGTGGTTCCTGCCCCGAGGGGATTCCCAAGCAATATATCACCGCGGCAACAATGGAACTGCTGTTGTCATCGTCCCTGGAGAACAGCCGCTTGCCCGCTCATGCAAGGCCTTGTGGGAAATGCGGACCTGGCGAACAACGCACCGACGCTAAATGACACACACACACACAGTCTGATATGGGCTCACAAAAAACATACCCGCTCATTTGTTTTTATTTTCATTTTTTTATGCGTTCACTCTTTTTATTACTTCCTCGTTTCCCTCCTCTCAGCTTCGAACATTCATTTTCTCTGCTTCACTTCCCTCCCAAGGTGAAATGTTTGATAGTTGATCAGTTTTAAGCCCAGTATCCGAAACCGCATGGGGAGCGGGGATATTGAGAAGACCTTGGAGAGACCTCCTTGGGGAGGAGACACAGACAGTCAGAGAGAACGGCAGGAGAGAAAGAAGATCAGAGAGAAGCTGTAGTGGCGTCTTCTGCACTCCCGATCATGTAATTCCACAGCCGTACAGTAAGCTGAGCCATAACGGCTGAAAAACACAATTGATGAAGTGATCATAAATCTAACAAATATGACACTGCTCCCGGGGACACGAGTTGGACAGAAAGGTATTGAATCGTTTCACGGGATCAGAGGGCTGTCGGGTACATCAGGGGACTTAACAAGGTTTCCAGTGTGGAGCCATTGTTATTGCACTGAAATGACCAGTCTGTTATCTTTCAGAGTGTCCCACTCAGGCAACACAAGACCCTCATAATACGCTGTCGTCAAAATACCAGGATAGGGGTTTCTATTATTAAAGAAAATACAGTTTTTATTTTCCTACATGCAACATTTTTCTAATACATTCACGTTATATGCAGATATTGTTGAGAAAGTTCTAAAAAAGAAAAAAAAAGAAAAGAGATTTCTTCCTCATATAAAAGTGCGGCTCGACAGTGGGATGCGTATAAGTGATTATAAAATAATTAGTGAGTTCTTGTCGCTGTGAAGTGGGCTCCGGGTTTTGTAATAACTCGCTGCTGTATTGGGTAGACACAGGTACTTACTGCATGTTTAACCATGGAAAATTTAAAAAAAAATGGTAAAAAATCAGATGCTACAAATCGGCTAAAGCCGGGCAACTACTAGCAAGCCCGGACACGATCATTTAAATTGCTTTCCAGAAGAACTTATAATTTGCAATTTCAACTTTTTGTGCAATGTTTGAAATTATTATTTTTTCCCCAAGAATTGAGCAGTTCTTCTACAAAGCAATACATATACACATACTTAAGCACTTTAAGTTATAAACTTTTAATTCGCCTAACTGCTGAAATCTCACACATCCGTCTCGCAGTCTTCCAGATCAAAAGCTGAAGTTGTTACATTTGGTGAACGTTGTACATTTAGACAAAACTGTAATCCCCTCCAACAGTAATGTTGATTAATTATTTAAAAAAGGAAAATTCAAATTTCTATATTCTCTTTGGTTTGATGCCCAAAAAACACAAATCACATGAATCAGTGTTGAAACAATATGTAACAAATACAACCAGAACGAGGTTTGCAGCTCAGTGAAGAATTATGTGATTCCACATTGTTGACCAACTGCTTAATGGGATCGAGGAGTCTGCAGACAACGACGGTACACACACGTGCATGCAAACATGCCATCGCACACATAATCTCCTCCCAGGTTCAGGACTGGCAGAGATAATAAGTCATTGTTAGCCGAGGTCGGGGTCTTTTAATTGCCTCTGTGACTGAGGTGCAATTTTATCTCTCACCGTCTCTCTCTCGGTCTCAGTTTCTAAAGTAAGACAATCAACTTAATTCACCTTCCAAAACAAATCTCCCTCTAGCCTCGCAATCAATTAGCACACCAGGAAATCAATTAAGCCCACCGCAGAAGGAACTATTAATAGAAAGCTGACAAACAAAAGGGCACCATACATCATGGTAAGAGTTGGTGCTTTTAATTAGCGGAACATTTAACATCCGTAATTATGAAGACATAATGAAGAGATATGACTGTAAAGTATTTGTCGTTGAGGTCCTCTGAGAAGGTGATCAGTGTGTGTGTTTCAGAAAGAGGTTTATGTTTTTCAGCTCAAGATTGCGTACTTAAAAGCATAGAAAGACATCTATTCGTTTTTTAGGATATATTGATCAATTCTATTTCATTTATTATGTTTGATGTGGATTTGCTGTACTTAACTTTAATTCAATGCAAGGAAGAAACTATTTGGGGAACACACATGATCTAAACAGCACCAGAGCAAGCGTGCTCTACACACACATTTTTATATATATACATATATACACACATATATATATATATATATATATATATATATATATATATATATATATATATATATATATATATATATATATATAATATATATATATATATATATGCTAAATTAAGAGATAGGAAAGGCCATTTTATGCACTCCACGTCATGGCACAAAAAACTGAAAAAGAACTTGTTTATTAAAATACAATAGAAAACAAAACTTGAGGCAGGTCTGAAAATCATGTTTTAAAAACTAAGAAATTCATGTTATAGTATTATTATTTTCTATATCCATGGAGGCCTGTTTCTGCCACAGAAAAAAGCAAAAAGTGCTCCCGATAGCAAAAAGTCATTAGAATCAAACCACCCGCCTGCTCTCTGCCGAGCGTTTGTCTCGTCGTGGCTCCTTGGTCCTCTCTTATCGCTCGCCTCGGAATTCAATTCAATATCCTTGTTATCGCTTTGACAGCTTTGCGTAACAAGCTGTGTTACATTACGCAGGTGCTACGGCCCGGGGGCTTGTTAGGTGGACCTCGCTTTAAGATGTCAGATCAAAAGGTGCTTGGCTTGATGCTTTTGAAGTGGAGGCTTGCAGACCTTACAGACCGCTCCCACCGGACACGTCTGAGGAGGACGGATCAAACGCCTGCGTTTTGGTGGAGAACACGGAGAAACAGGCCCACGTGTAGTCACATTCAAATTGACACATCGACGCGGATAACATCCTATGGATCTATTTTTTTTCCAAAGTTTGGAAAGTGCTGCGAGGCAGATCTAAAGCTACGGTTAGTGCGCTAGATGTGAAAAATTAGCCAATAAACGTGTGCCAAGTTTCCTGGGATTTTTCGGATTGACCACGGCTCTGCCTAAACTTGAAAAGAGCTTTCTCTCCGGTGGACGCAAAGGACAACTCGAGAACTGTTGATTTTATGATCCTTTATTTCTCTTGATAACCTTTCAAACACAAAGAAAAACCCATGAATCAGTCAAGTACACTTTGATCATCACTTTCTTAAAGTAATAATAAATAAATGCGGCTGAATTCTCAAACCAAACCAAAATTATTCAGCTAAACCTCGGATAAGTCTCCATTACTTAATTTAAGTGACACATTTCACTAAGTAAAGCAAAGCATGAACAAACAATTGCGTCTCTGGCAGATTAGGAGCTGTGGTCACAGTGCCCTTTTCCTCAGGACCGAGTCAGAGGGCCACCTGAGCTCTCCACAAACATGATGGTCAAAGAGCAAATGATGGTCCGTCTCTATGGCGACCGGTGTACTCGGTCTCTCGCCCGATCGGGTCCTGCTCCCCCACGACCCTCTGAGGACGGACGATAGGTAGGACTCGACTTCCGCCGCTCGTAGACACGTAAACAAAGTGTAGAATATTTGTATGTTCATGTGATTTGTATGTTCATGTGCATTCATGTGATGCGTTTTACTTTGCAGCTGATCTTGTCGAGGACTCCCTAGCAGGGGAGGTATTGGATCTTAAGGTTTCCATATTCTGCCTTTCAGTGATGCATTGCCTAAGAATAAATAGAGCCGCATATCTGATGTGCAAGCCGTTCCATATACCTATAGGTGCTTTTTCTCGATGCTGCAGTTATTGTATCTATGTGACAATGCCTTCAAACGTTCCAACGTGCATATAAATAAGAATTCAAGCCCCTTACACAAGCAGCTGGAGAGCTCTGGATCAGCTGATTTGTCAGCTTAAACCCACATTACTTTTACCAGCGGAGCGGCCTGTTTAAAAGGCTGCCGTTTCTCCCCGTTTCCCCCTGGAGGGCTGCATTGATCTCTCGCTGCTCTCGCTTTCCGCTATCTTTAAATTAGCCTTCACAGGGAGTGATATGAAACAGAGCCCTCATGCCAAAACAAAATCTATATTTACATGTTTTCTCATTGTAATGCTATTCAATCGCTGAGTTGACCGGGTTTTTGATGCAACGTGCCCTTGTGAGGACTGAGTGTGTGTTGACTCCAAATCGAAACAACTCCATTTAAAAAGGATGGCTCGGGATCTTATGTTTAGATGGGATTGTTTATTTTTGTCATTGAATAATTAAAAAAGATGTGTCTATGTGTATAGACACATCTTTTTTGAACATATTTGAACAAGCCTATCATTATCATATATGATACATACAAGTACAAGTACAAATACTACATTACATGTCATTTAGCTGACGCTTTTATCCAAAGCGACTTACAATAAGTGCATAAGGAAACAAACCCAGAAGTACAAGAAACAAGAAAGGGCAAATTTCATGTAAATAGGAGGCTGGAGCAGCCGGGTTGTGACCAAAGGTGCCGCCTGTATAAATCCTGGACCGACTGACTGAAATCTGGAGGCAGTGATTGAGTCTTTCTCCCCACCTCGATAATGAATGATAATGACGGATCAGCTTCTAATTAAGTCAATGCTCAAAGGCACGGGGGCGGCTGCTCCGGTGAGGCTGCTTCGTGCTGTGAAGTCTGAGGATTTCTGGCCGCCAAGCGGCTCCGTCTGGACCTCCGCTTGTTTCTGGTTTCATGCCAAAAGTCCCAACATCCTTTTTGCCTCCGAAACTCACGTCAGTACAGATTAGTTACGTGTGCGTTTGTCTGTATACCTGTTTGTTGTTGCACATGGATGAACACTTAATAAAACAATATAGTCAATAATAATGATCCGCGTTGCTATCATTTATATTACATTATACAAAAAGCAATATAATGAGGACACGTGGGAGTTTACTTAAAAAGTAATTAAACAAACATTTGCTATATTAAGCTTTCAGATTCACTTGATAACTACTAAACAACTAATGATAACATGGTGAATATATTGTTCATCATGCTGTTTATTATAGAAGCAAGTGTTTTAACTTCGTGCTGATGTTTCATATTATGAACAAAGGCCTCTGACATCATCCCGCTAATTGCTGCAACGTCTCTTCCTGCTGCTGATGATGATTCTTTGAAGTTTCTTCACTCATACTTTAAGTCCCACGAAGCTTTGATTGTGCTCACTTCAATTTAAAACTTTGTATTTCAAAAGAGACACGTTTTTTCCTTCACCTTTCTGTTACATATAAATATAAATGTCTTTTTGGAGCCATGTTTCCACAGCACTGAAACATAAGGTACTTCCTAATTGGCTTCATCTTTTCACTATGCGAGTGGAAGCTCTGTGTTCTGTGAACGTGAACATGCTGCATACGATAACGTGTGCGGCCATCGGTTGATTGTGTTACCTTCCGTCGCTGCACTGAAGTTTGTGTAATGTCGGAAACGTCAGAGGTGTTTTTATTTTATTTCATATCTTTCACTCCACCGGCCGGACTGTGTGGCAATAAAATGAACATGAGCTACGCCTGGAGAGGGATTGCACCTCCTCCCAAACCTGTCATCCGCAGCCGGGTCGCGTGCTCATTCATGCAACCGTGTGCGCGCTTACATCCAAGAGTCATCCACATTACACCTGCGTGTGTGTGTGTGTTCACGTAGACGTGTATCTGAATTTGTTCAGGTATCTGTGTGTGTTTATGTGTGCACGTGAAGAGTGTGTGTGGGCTCGTACAGTGGGTGCACATGCCTGCGTTTGGGTAAAGTGTGCATGTGTGTGTGTGTGTGTGTGAGCGAGAGCGGCCAGGATTAATGCTTTGCTGTCAAAGGGCCCGAGATGATAAAGTAGTCAAACCACAGGAAGACGGAGAGAAGAAAACACGTCTGAGTGGAAGAGAGAGAAAACACAGCAAAATGAAAAAGAGCCAACAGATCAGGGAGCTTCCTTTTACAGAAAAAAAACTTTCCTCTCACAATAAAATATGATGCAAATAAGAAGAGTTACATTAAAATAATAATACTATTTCTAAACTACGAACGAGATAAGCGACCAAGAATCAAGGATTAAAGTGACTAAACGAATCCCAGATCACGAGCTAATTACAGATGACAGAAGCAAACACTAAAGAGAGGGAGGAATAAAACACGTCCTGCAGGGAAAGATGTCGTATTCGGATGAAGTTCTGGATGCTTATTGGCGCCCTGGGAGTCGAGTGATTGCAGCGTTTGATTCTGGCCTTGGGACTCACTCCTCCCAACGTCTACACTGTCCTCGGTCAAATAAGCGCACAACATAGAATGGACGTACTGCACAGATGTGGAAGCAATGTAATTACTGTACACCAACCATCCTCTTAGGGATATTAATATTTATTTAATAAAAAAATTGACCTTGAGAAGTGCTCTCCAATGACCCACGAATGTACATCACCAATCGCCATCACCCTAAAAGTTCCAGTACTCTGCTAATAACGATGTGAGCAAAGAAATGGAAGAGAATCTAATCAGCGCTCCAAGGTGTGACCGAGGCCGTCTTAAGGTCCAATTGACGGCTGGGTAACGAGCGAGAAAGTGTGAGTCTGCCTCAGAGCAATGTGTGTGTGTGTGTGTGTCGGAGACAGAGGGAGGAGTCCATAGCTACAGGAAGCGAATCATCGGTACAGCTGGTGAACCTCTGGGTTGCCGGCGGAAACTGCATTCAGACCAGCTGAAGCCGTCCTGCTTCCTGATGCGAGTCCAGATTAAAATCCCCCAGGAGTGACCTCAGCTGTCATTGACACGCACACACACGCACACACACACAAACGGCAACACTGCACACATTCACGCTCTGTTATACTAAATAAACTCCACACAAGCACGACTTTAGATGCACATATCGCAGTACTAATGAACACAGACACACACACACACACACACACACACACACACACGCACACACGCAGTCCAAGGTGTTAATTAAACCTTGAGAGGTGATGTCACTTCCCTGTGCCAACTCTGTCAGTGAAGCCGTCCATTGCCCGCTGTGTAAACCAGCTGCCACGTCTCTCGCTCTCACACTCGTTCCTCAACTCTCCCTCTTTTGGACTTATAATAATTATATATAATTAAAAACATCTGCGTTTGATATATTTTAATCTTGTCCTAAGAAGTGGGCTGAGACAGTTGGTATTATAAACTTATAAACAGGAAAAAGAAGACTCCTCTTAGTGGACGAGAGCAGCGTAAGCGATGGCTTTCAAACCAGGCGTCAGTGTCGACAGAGCAAAGAAACCAAGCAGCAAGTCTCTCAGTCTCTCCGTGAAACTTTTCAAGGACGATTTCTCCCTAAATGTCCAAATGTTGTTCCGTCTGTGGGCCCGGCGCCTTTAAAGCGCTTCCATTTCATCACCACCGTCTGTTCTTCACCTTCCGAGTTCAAATCTAATGTCCCTTAAGCTCACAACTATCTAGTTTGCACTATTTGTTAGACGTGCAACCTCTGTTAAATCTAGCTTCCATGAGAATTAAGAACCATAAAAGACTGTTTTCTCGTCTTGTTTGCTAACTTATCAGAAGTGGCCTGTTGTGTTACCGTGCGCCTGCATGTGGGAGCGTTTAGAGATTCAGGAGGCGTGTGCTTTTGTGTGTCGAAGGTTGTCTTTCAAAACATCTGCTGAGGAGATAAATGATGCACCTGGATGCTTAATCCTGCACATTTACACAAGAGCCAATTCCCACCTGCACACGCACACATGCGTGCACACACACACAAACATGCAAATACTCATTTACACAATCTTGGCTGCATCTCAGGGTTCATTTCAAGTGGCACGCAAACCTCTGCTTACATATTCCTAGAAGTTTACTCAGTTTGTAATGTGTGTGTGTGTGTGTGTGTGTTTGTGCCCTTTCCATGTTAATAAAGCCTACAGATATAGCTGTCAGCTTGCTGTGTTGATTCAGGCTCTAGGCCAAATGCTTCAATATCCTCCCCCAGTTGCTGTCTTCATCCATCTCCATCTCTCCATCTGTCCCTGGTCCTCCGCTCATCATTTCAATTCGTCCGCATCTGTCCCTCTTTCTTCTCCACTTAGCTCTACGCGCGTCGGATCGCCTGTCTTTCCGAGTGTCTCTCTGTCCCGCCGCGGTGGAAATTTAAATCAGACACGGGCGATGTTTTGTTGTGTCTGCAGAGAGAGGAGACAGGCAAATAAACACCCACCGGCATATACAAGCACTCCAGCTGTGGAGAACAGGTGCTTTTTTCCTTTTTGCCAATCTAGTTGAGAAAGTTCTATGCGATTCAATCCAAAAAGTTTTAAAAGACATTTTCTGTGACTGCGCTGCATCTTTGTGTGTTGAGGCTGAGAAAATGTCAGATGTTCCTATGGTACATGCCCGCCGTATAACTAATTATCCCTGCAGAATGGCAGCATCCATTTCTCTTTTACTGTGAAAAAAGGTACAACCGGGTCACTTACTTCTGATGTTTTATTCATGTGCTCAATGTCTGCTCTGCCAGCGCCCAAACAGCATTGTAGATCAAATGATCTATATTATATTTGTATAGCAATTGAAAATAACCAATACTCTCCCAAGAAGGAACACTGGCTGAGTAATGTAAGGTCCAACAGCGGAGGCTGTTTTCAGAGTGGACGCTTTTTCAAAGTCAAGTGCCATTCAAGAAAAATAGAAACAATTGGCACAAAAGAGGTGTTTGAGCTGCTGAGTGTTTTTACCACTATATTTACTCCAGACTTTGATGATCACCGGGATGCGTGTGCGACTCCAGGAAAGGTTACATCAAGAAGATTTTAGCATTTTAAAACGTGGAAACAACACAGAAGACATTTGCTTCATTTGAACGCAGTGTGATTATTTTGCTTATCTTATTAAATCCAAGCTATGGAATCCGGCCCACGGGAATGTTTGGCAGTTGCAACTCAGAGCTGTGGCAGACCAAAGATTTCTGCTGTACCTCGACATGTGAAACCAGCTCCATTTAGATGCATTGTAACAAGTTCACTATAGCTTACCTACTTGGCTTTGTAACAAACAGTACAGAGTATTAAAAAATCCTTCTGGTGCACTTAATTGTTTGTAGCGAGAGTGTGGTTTTCTATACATTCTATACAAATATATTCATGATTGTAGCTGAAAGGCCAAATATGTCCCTCGTGAGTTATTTGAGACCAAAACAAGCAGTAAAAGGTTTGAAGTATCAGCTCTGTTTGGTGGTTGTCATTGTCTGATGATCACAGCGCAGAGCTGTCCTTAAATTCATGTCCACACACTTAGAGGTGATGACGACGGTGATATGGAATTTGTCATGTTGGTACATAACCGTTTTACACTCTTTCATGGAGTGAAAATGATGTTCCTGGGCCTGGTTGAACCACACTTTGAGGATGAGGGGATGGGCGATGCTGTGATTGGTGGTCTGTAAAAGCCCGAATCCCTCGACCGCAGCTTTCTTATCGCCTTTCATCTCAGCCTATAAGACCTTCGAGTGGCACCAGAGGATCAAGAATGCCCCCCCCCCCCCCCCCCCCGTCTCCATCTGCGATGCGCTCGGCTCTACTTCCCCGCGTGTAACGGTCTTCACATACTCCACTTTTACTCCACACAAGGAGTGTGCTTTTAAAAAAAAAATCGTATTTCCTCGTCTGAACATCTTTCGTCCTCGTTCCGTCATACTTGGACTGAAGGCCTCCTCTCGGTCCCCACTTCTCCCTGTCCCCCCCTCTCCTCCTCCTCGAGTCTCACCTTGCCCTCGTCCCCGCCGTCTCTCTCACTTTGTGTTTCGCCGCCTCGCTCCCCTCCCTCCCCCGTCGCCGTGTAAATCCCCTCTCATCCACTCCGCGTAACAACTCGCCGCATGCGGCCCTCTTGTTCTGTCACTATGGATATTTGTTCAAGATCAACCTCTCACGCTGCCTCCCTCCTCTCCCCCGCCTCATTCGCTCATCCTCGCGCCATTATTTTAGCGCGTCCTCCTCTTTTCTCCTTCCTTTCTTTTTGTGTGTGTGTGTGCTCTTTTGCTCTCCATCTGTGCTTTCTCTGGGGGGCTGCATGCGACATCAGTTTAACTGGCATCGCGACGTCTGGTCCAATGAAATATAAATGTCTCCTGCTCGTTCTCGTCCTCCATCTCTTTCCCATTTGCACAGAAAAAGAGAAAGAAGGACCCTGATAAGCCACCGGCCGCCAGCCAATTCCATGGGGATGACACGCATGTTTGCACCTCACCGATTGACGTTTGCTTTTCATCTAAGGGATAGATTGAGCTCTTGAACCCCCCCTCAACGCTTTCTCCTCTCTGTCTTTCCCCCCGTTTCAACTTTCTCCGTTCAGCGTCGCCTGCAGATGAATTCCAGACGGGGAGAGAAAATTGTCTTTTACGTCTTGTTTCCTCCTCTCTGAGCTTTTTACATTTTCATCCTCGACCTTTGACCCCAATCTTAGTCAGAAACACGTCGTCCGGTCGTCTGCGGGCTCCTTACAGCGGTTACAGGACTCGGGTCCCAGCAGAGGGTCGTTCTTTTACGTTGAGCGATAATTGTGATGTTGTCATGTACAAATGTAAATGTATATGTTTATGAGAGCAAATACGATTTGTGTACATTTTATCTGATAATCTAATCTAATAATAATAATCTTACATACAAACATTTTCCAATGTGTCACACTGATGGTGTGATAGATATTTAGTTGCTCTGTCGTTAAACAAGCGTGTAAGTGTCAATGTTTCATGTGTTGTGCGCATAGTTATTTTTGCATTGTCTGTCTGCAGTGTGTCTGTGTGTTGCCGGTGCATGAATTTGTGTCTCGGTGTGTGCGTGTCATCATGTCCGTGTGTGTTTGCGCTTGGTAATTAAAGCTGTGTGTGCCAACGCGGCGACAATGTAATACCACGCTAATCATCTTCTGCTCGCCCATCTGTGTGCTTAACATGACTCTCTCTCTCCCTGTTTAACACCCACACACACACCCACGCGCACACACACACACACACACACACACACACACACACACACACACACGCACGTATCTTTTATACATTGATATACAGAGTGCCAGTCAAGAGAGAGACTGTACTGTAGATCAGCCAGCCAATTAGCAGGAGACCTGGACAAACACAGGTGGATATTTCTTTCACCTGACGTAAGAGTGATACTGAGTAACTGGGCGGCCATTCATTATTTTGCTCATAAATTATAGGACTGAAGCCTGTCGGATGAAATGTACCTTTAAACAAAGGTCAATTGTTCCTGCATTTGTATACATTTCTCGGCCCAGCAGAGACACACACAAGATTTGAAGACCTGTCTCTTAACCCCCCACAGACAAATTATATTTACTTAGGTTTTATTTGCAATAAAAGCAGTTGGTTAGGTTAAAGTAATTAATATAATCTCTGTTAGTAGAGTTGGTCGGTTGCACACGGAACACCGTAACAGGAGAAAACTGTTTTTGAGAAATCCAGCTTCAGCTCCTTTTCCCGCCATCAGCAGACTTCCTCACTCTTTACACTGCGTCAGCTGCTAATGCTAACGGCGCTAACGCGTCCGGAACTTTAATCTTCATCGCTCTCCTCTCCTCCCTCCTCTGAAGATCTCCCTGGGTCTCTTGTGTCATTGTGCTTGGACCCGTCCATCACACTCTGAGGGTGTAGTCCACGTCCTAAAAATGCACTCCACTCGTGTCTCCTGCCCCTCCCCCCCCCCCCCCCCTTCCTTCTGCTCCCCTTGCCTCTCCTCATCTCCAACACTTGGATGGAAATTGGATGCTCTCATTTCCAGCCGCCCACCCTCGGTGCTGCCGTGTCCAACAGGCGGGCAGAGTGCTGTTCAGCCCGTTGGACACGGCCTGTCAGCGGCGTGTAACGCGTATAAGTGGGAGAGATTCCTTTGCAGCCCCGGAGGCCCACGCGCTCGCTTCTCCCCACCAAATGACGCCAACGCAGCCGCCACAGGACGAACGTTTTAACAGTCTGATGGACGTACGGGATTCTGTTAATTGTGTGGGGGGGGGGGGGTGAGCGGGCCGCGGCTCGGCTTCCTTCGAGAGATCTGAGGAGGTACCGAACAGAGTTCCAGCGCTCGGGCGTTCAGGAGTGACAGCAAATTCAACCAACGCTGTAACTAACACTGTTACACCGACGGCCCGTGTCTGCAAACACGTTCTAGTAACTTTTAATTCTCTTCTTCTTCTTTCTCCCTTTTTCCTGGTTCCTCCGCTCCTCACCGCCAAATGTTCTCCACAAACCCCACTCAACCTTTTCCACGTCGCGACCTCTTCATTAGACGGGAAAGTAGAGCTTGTTAAAGACTCTAATTCACAATTACACGGAAAAGGCGGCTGAGGTTGAACCCGTGGACTCAGTCTGTTACTCACACCAGTCACTCAGATTCCCACAGCTGCCTGGCTGTGAAAGGTTAACTTCAGTGCGCGGAGCCCAAGGCAGTGACAGGGCGAAGAAAAGGGACGAGAGGAGTGGTTGAGACAGAGGAGCAAACTAAGAGAGGAGGAGGCAAAAGTGCTCATCCAGTTCGGGAAAAGCAGCCACTTTAAAAAGACAGCGAGCGGCAGCAAAGAGAGACTCGAGTACTCAGCAGCAACATTTAATTAGCCTTGGACGACTCGCTGACTCGCTAGAAAAAGGCCACTCTCTCCGTGCGCTCGTCTCCCCTGTCAAGTAGCCTGTTAGCGAAACCTCCTCTGAGACAGATGGAGGAAGAGGAGGGAACAAGAGATTCAACAGATGGAGGAGAGGCGAGATTGCGAGACGACGACAAAATTGTGGGAAACAAATTGAATAAAAGAAATAATAAGCCGGCGGGGGCGCGGGACTGAGAGATTAGATCATATGCAATTGAAGGTTGGACAACAGACGGAGGGGAAACGACGTCAACATATCTGAGCCGTAAGTGAGGCGAGTTGGCGTGCGTGCAGGTAAACGCGAAAGCCTCAAAGGACCGGCACATTATTTAAAAGCGTTTTTCATGTAACCAGGAATGTGTGCTTGCCGGTAGTTGATCGGCCAATAAGAATTCACCATTTCACCCTGAGTTGCTGAAAACGATGCGGAGCCTCTTCTGCGGCCAGGCTGCATGTCCAATCGGGCTCTTTTTTTATTCACTGAATTCATTTGCTGCAAGATGTTTCTGACATTGCTGGCGTAATGGAATGGGTGCAATCGAAGCCCTCCATCTCTGTAATTTGTGACGGTAATTACAGGGAGCTCTTATCTCATGCAAATCATCCATTCATTTTGCAGATGTCCCGTATGAGTGATTTCTTCTACGCTCTCCTCTTCCCTCCAAAAAGTGCTCATCTCTACCGCTGTTCGGCGCCCCGTCCGCCCTGCAGCCGCACCCTCTTCTTTCGCCCCGTACGTCTACCTCGATAAATTGCAGCTGGTTTGGGATTGCTCGTCTTCGGGGGGGGGGGGGGGGAAATGATGGATGATCACAGAGAATGGATTCACAATCTTCAGACACCCGTCAAAAAAAGACGGCCCTCCGACCCCTGAGGAAATACTTTGACTCTATTTCTTTCTCACTTTTCCATTCTTTGTGTCTCATTCCCTCTCTTTAAAACACACTTTAAAACGCTGTTTTTCTTCGTCTCTGTCTACACACGTTTCTCACATTCACCGCCCAGAGGAAACCCTTCAGTGCTCTCTGGTCGTCGCTCTTCTTCACTCCCAAAAGCCAATTTGGAGTTCTTGACATCCAGCCTGTCATGGATCGCAGGGGTTAAATGTGAAAATGAATGCTCAGCGCTTCCTCTTTGAGAAAAAAACCTGTTCTGGAGATGTGACATGTGACTTATCGTATAGAGGGCACTGTGGGCCGTGAGATCGGGTCTCGGTGTGTAATTACATAGACCGAATATCATCAGGCGTCTTTAGGTCACATTAAATAAAGTGGGCTCACTTGATTTAAATTGAGGAAACATTCTGCAAAAATTATTCATAAACACACACACACACACACACCGGGTCGAGACCGATTGATCAAACCCGGGATAGAACTGGTGTGAGAGTGGTGCAGCGACATCACTTCAACACACATTGTTCTTATAGCTAAAAATCTTCTAAAAGATTGTGATATTGTTCTTTTATCCGCCTCAGATCCACAACGACTGAACGAGTAACGGAGTTAATAATAATCTGCTGCTACAGAACTAAATTATTCATTGCACTGAAAATGTACCGTCGAACCACCGTGTGAGTTCACGATTCACTCTGAACAAACTATCAAAGCGGGGCCCACTACATGGAGGATTAGTCGAAAACAAGAAGTCCCTCTTTGTTCTGGTGGATTGGGTCGGCCTGTAATGGAATTCCTGAAGCATTTAATTCAGAACACTGTAAATCCATTCGGGGACGGAAGCAATTCAACCGCTTATAATTTCAAAAGCACTGGCCAACTGTCTGCCAACACATCAACATCTGTGGACCCGATGTCTCCTACTTTTAACAGCCATTCAGTCCATTGACTGAATAAACATTTAACCATCCAATAATGTAATCCAATTTGAGAGTGACGTGGATTTATTCCAGTCAGCGGTTTAAACTGCGGGTTTCATGTCACGCCTGAATTACAAACAGTCTGATTTCCCCGGACGCAGAATGAAATCAGTGGGCGGCGTGACGTTAACTAAGCGTTCCACTTTGTTCCCTCTAGGATTCCTGTAACCAAACTAAAGAGGCTCCAACAATTAGATATTAACAACACAACACATCTTTTTGTGTCCGTCTGAGTGAAAGAAAATTAATTAAATGGCTGTCTGACAATGTGTGTCAAAACATTTCTTAATCACTGAGCATGTTAAGACCTTCTCAGAAACTGCAATGTTGGCAGCAGAATGACAGGATATTACAGTTTCTTCTCAATTGAAATACTTTTACAAGCAAGTTTTTGTTGTTTTGTCAGTTTGGTTTTCTGCTCAAATTCAATCCGTATTTGGAGGAAAAGAAGACAAAGCAACAACCGAGTCAACCGTGAACTTTACGTTAATTTGCAGTCATTTTATGACATTTTATGACATTTTTGGATACTAGCGCACTCTGTCATTAGGCCTCCACAAAGATAATAGTGCTTTAACAAAATACGAAAATGGACTGCATGTTGGTGGCTTCAAGCTTCAGCCACTGGCATCACTGGGTAACAGTCCCAAAAATATAAAATGTACCTCAATCAGTTCTTCTTACCCGTGCTGTGACAATCGCAGGTGAAACAGTAGAAAATAATTGTCCATTGTTCAATGTAACAATGCCCAACCAATGCCCTTTTTTTTGATACGATATACTCCCCAGGGCCCATAAAGGACCTTGTGGTGAAATTGTTACGACCACTGCAAGGTCAAGATAAAGAACAATGAATGGCAGCCGCCTTTCGGGCGGCTAAAACATTCCCTCTGCGGGGATCCGGGGGCCGGCAGAGTCACGAGCTCCGACAATACGAAACGGCAAATTCTGTTAAATTGCACCAGATGGAATTCAGCTTGCATGAAAATTAAATCCGCTTGCTTTGTTCTCTGGCGGCCTTCATCGTGGTTTCACGGCTTTAAAAGCTACAGTTATAGTGGAGACACGCGGCCCTTACAATTCAGCTCATACTGAGAAGACGTATTACGGATCTGCCAAACAGTGGTTCAGAGAAGAACACAGGGGGGGCAAACAAAAATCAGGAGAAACACAGACAAATTACAAAAAGATGGAGTGCAAGATGGGCAACAATTACCCATCGAGGCATCGGCCGGAATGGCAGCCAGGAGTCAAGTAAATATATCTGAGCAGCCGACTAATTTCTCTTCGTGGTGTGTGTGTGTGTGTGTGTGTACTTTCTCCTGTGTGCTCGCTAGTGCATTTCTGATCTCATCGGCGTGAAGATATGAATATTAATGACCCTATTAGTGGACACAGATGGCTTGGAGTAGCACGGGGTTATATCGACAGCAAGTGAAATGATGTGAAATGATGGTCTTTGCGTGCGAGCAAGTGAGGACTGATTTTTATTGTTTTTAGAGACGCGGGTGTCATCGCCGAGGTCACAGCGCCGAGGCGGAGCTTATTAAACATCTCTATCAACTTGGAATGATTTAAAGTTGAGCGGTTCAATCCAAGTGAGGATGTTTAATCGAAGATGAATTCTCAAAAAAAACCCTCAGAAAGTGATTTGAGTTCTGTCTTACAAGCAGTAAGGAACTTTAAAAGTTATTACTGACGCGTATAAGACCCACAAAAGTAATCAAGACAATCAGCAAGAAGATATTTCTGCACTTATTGTTCTTTCTTTCTAACTAACAATGCTTTTAACAGTTAATCAGGAAACGCACGGAGCTTTAACCCTTCTTTTGAAACTCTTCATATTATTTAAAAGCACAGAGGTCCTTTTTTTTAAGACTTTCACTTTCAAACTTGCAACCAGTCAAAGATCAAATCCTCAGATCCAAATGATGATAACAGTTTATCTTGTGCAACACTGCCTCCTGCAAGCCTTTTCACCCGGCGGTCTGAGGTCAAACGTTACGTCCTTTCTGCCTCCCTGCAGAGCGGACAGCCCTCCCCCGCGGTGGGATCAAGGTGCGTCTCCTGTCTGGTCAATGTGATAACCTTGTGGCTCCGCCTCCAACGTGCATCTGCTCATGCCGGAGCTTTTTACACGACCCTCTGAGACGTGCGATGCTCCGACCCTCCCTAAACACCCAGATGGGCTTGACCCACCTTTCGGAGCAACCCGGTGGTTGACCTTCGCTGGCTCAGCATGAGGCACTTTTGTCTCCAATATCCATCAACACCCCCCCCCCCCCCCCCATCACCACCCACCCCTCCCGCCCACGTGTGCTATTCGGAAATTCGAAAGCGATATCGTTCAAACGGAGGCACAGCCTCGCATTTTGTGGAAAAATACTATGACAACTGTAGAATAAGCTTAAGTTACTAAATAACTATGCAGCTACAAGAAAACATACTGTAGGTAAAGAGAAATGAGGCTTCAGGCGGATTGCGTATTTACAGGGGGGGGGGGGGGGGGGGTCAAAATAGCCTCACATCCTGACCTCATCCGAATTTTAGGCCATTATTTAAAACACCACTTCCCTTAAATCAGAATCCTCCACTGGTTTGATTACAAGAGCTATCAAGCTCATAAACAGGAATAAAACACACACACACACACACACACCCGCTATAGGCTTCTTTTTAAGAATTTGTTTTGCTAATTTAGTGGAGAGGGTTTAATTCAAGGTGAATGTCTTTTTATTGTCTCTCTGCTTAAGTAAAGTGAAACAGCTTTGTGAAAAGGGATCAATAATTTGTTCATATCATGTAGAGTAAAATATTGTGAGCTGGAAAAAATGTGATTTCTTGGCGGTTAAAGTAGTTTCAATTGGTGCATTTTATTGACCATCTTCATCATCATTCAACCATCGCGTTGCACTAAAAAACAATCATTTATAATTATAATTATTTAGTCTCAAAGTTCTACATTACATGCAACATATTGAACGGAGTATTATTTTTTCTCAAAATCTTGTACTGTTTTGTCAAAGTTCTGTGCTACCTTTTATAATTCCATTCTTTTGTAATTGATTGTATTGGTTTACACAACAAATCACTGCAAACCCACAAATGGCCTCAGATAACATACAAATATTTAGTCACACAATGACTCTTTCTGTGACGGAACGCCTTTAATGATTGATGTTTGTTTTAACACAGAGGCTTTGGATGCATTACGTATCCAACGCTGTCCAATCACAGCTCAGAGACGGAAACAGGCGCAGAGACCATCTTCCTTGACAGCGGCCACGACAGACAGCCTTTTGTATTGAAACAGCTTCTCGTGGGCTGACTGACAGGAAGGACACTGTTGAGTGCTTCGTCTGTGATCGACTGACACCCCTCGCAGATGATGGATCGTGCTGCAGGAAGCTGTTCGAAGCGAAAATCACACGAAAAGCACGTTTTGTATATCTTTATGGTTTAACTTTAAATCTGCCGTACTTATGCAGCGTCCTGTATGTTATGGCGTGAAAGCTCGGAGGCAGGCCGTGTGCTTCAAAGCGATGATTCCACCGTTTCTTCACACACCGACGTCTGTTTACAGGTCTTGTGTAACACTGCATATGTGAAAAAAACATGTTGTATGGTAAGGGCTTCATTGGCTGCGCGGCGAACACATCAAAGTTTGATAAATAGCCTCAAGCGTCACTTTGCTGAAGATTATACGTTTGTCCAAAATCACAGGGCCTTCAGTTCCGAAGACCTCTAAACCGGCTCCTGACGTCTTTGACGGAGGATTGAAGCTCAAGGCCCGATCGTTCGCTAATAGAAAAACATACACAAATCCCCAAGTGAGCCGTCTGCTGTCAAGTTGCACTGTGAAATAAAAAAAGTTATATAAAACTACTCTAAAAATAAAATCTCTTAAACCATTAAGAGCATATTTACTTTAACTAAATAACTACCCGCTATCCCTAATCTCACCTTTATTCCTCGTACCTCTCCGCTGCGAGCAACATGCCGGTTACATCTCCCATGTTGCCTCTCCAATCCTAATCCGGATTACAAAGGGATTCACAGTGGAGGAAGTGATTAAGAGGGCTGACCTTCAGCTGGAGGACCCGTGTTCAGCAGGCATCTGTCGCCTTTTCAAGTATCCTTGAACAAGACAGTGAATCCTCTGCAGCTCAGCGGGGGCCATTTCAAATCAATTATGGGACAGAACATAATTGGTACTCTGAAAGAATGTACATGTAGGGGTTTGGCAGAGCTGGGATCATAATCAGCGGGGCTAAACGCGCCGCTAATGGTGTGTCGGCATTGATTATCCCTTCCGAGGAGGGCTATCTTTGAGAAAACAGCAGCCCGCGCTTCCCTGACCCGTCTCTCCTCCCGCATCCATCGATTTGTTTCACTAATACTGCGTGTCTAAGCCTGGCAAATTAGGTGTTAGCGCCTCTTCTTTCATCACATATAAGCAGCTAATTACTGACAACACGTAAGCCCATTGAAACAGAATGATGGGCTGCTTGATGATGTCGAGATGATTGAAAACACACACACACACATACAGTATTTGCTTATCAGGCTTCTGGAGGTGCAGTTACGCCCACAATTCACTGAGCCTTATTGTAAAGTAAAGGTTTACACGTGGGGCCGTTATCACGCAAATTAAACCACCGCTTGTAGCAAAATACAACATTAAAAGGTCATGTTTATTTGAGCTACGGAATTCTTTTTTCACATCTCGTCTTCATGCCAACATGTCACTTGTCACCATTTGTTCAGATCATTTTTATGTATCTGTAATCTAATATGAGAAAAGCAGATCCGCACGAACCAATTAGCAAAAATGCTAAATGGTTTAAAAACTGAACAGCGTTCATTGAGTTACAGCGGATTCTATGTGTTCTGATCGCAGACGTCACAACCACCCGAATTCTGACAGATTTCAATCACTTTGCAGCTCTTCTTTGGGGCGAAGCTTTGAGTATTCTACCGTCGCGGCGTCCAGCAGGAAGCCCGGCTGCTGTTTTTGGAGTGTAGCTGTAATTACCTGCGGGCTTCTCTCTCACACGATTACGGAGGAAAAACTAATCCCGGAGAGCTGAGACTGAAACGCACACCAGCCGAGATGCAAGGCACGACGCGCACACACCCACGTGCATTACAATACGCATACACACACACACACACCGGGTCCCACAAAGGCACGCACGCACATACACTCTGAAACTAAAGCCCAGAGGCCCGCAGTTTAATTGAACTTTCCCACCAATCCACCGACTGTTTTTCCCTCCTCTCCCCTCTTTGTTAATCAGCAGAGAATTGGAGGTGGCAGAAAGAGAGGCAGCGAAGCAAAGAACAATAAAGGTATAGAGAGACGAGGGGAGACACAGGGGGGGGGAGAGAAAAGAAGCCGAGGTGAAGATCCAGAGAGAAAAGAGGAGGATGGAGGATGGAGGAGTAGAGGTGTTAGATGGGTAATGTAATCCTGTGGAGGAAACAGAGCTTTTTACAAAGGCAACGTAGAAACTGTTCATGAAAAACTTGTTGTCAGTTCAACGTTGTAAAGTGTGTGCCAGAGTGTCTGATTTGTAAAGGGCTGCTGCAGCGACCTCATCCACTTTTCTGACCTGATGATGGCGCCGGATAAAAAAACTAAAGATGAACGACTCTCCGATATTGTGGCGATCCATCCTAAAGACGTTTTAGTTAAAACCAAAAGGATTCATCCTCTGGGGAACACAAATATCAGCGCCATGCGTACAACTTTTAGCTGCCATATTTCCATCTGGACCAAAATGGAGAGGAGAGGAAGGTCGGCTGACGTCGTCAGCGTTTTTGGGCCGTCGCTAGTTTATTCAAACCCAAAACCAGTTGGTGCACCAAATCTTTTTTCTGATTTTGAAATCTGATAGTTAAAATAATAGCGTGTTCTAGCGTAACCTGAGTAGCATCACTCATTTACAATAATTCATAAGTCAGAATTATTTATAATCATGACGATATAAATTATTTGTTATTTATTAAACCTGCTGCCATCAACAATGATGAACTACAGTGGAGTGACTGAGGGGTCACTGCAGTCATTATTATGATTACTTCTTTTTATAAATGAATTACTTTGATAATTATATTTTCTCTATCCCCAAGAACTGCATTACGAATATCATTGGCAATTTTGTTTATTTTCTGACAGTGATACAGAGCGAAACGTTTCTGAGTTTGTGGGAACAACAAAGAGGGAAATGAGGCGCGCGCACATCTCGCTGACAGCTGAAGCTTTTTTTCTCTCCTTCTCCTCTGTAATTGCAAACACATTTATTCCAGCTCTGTAGCTGACTCATTCGCAGCTGCGTCCAGATAGCAGACACTTATTCTTTATTCCCCAAATTGAGAAACACACTTATCAATGGAAACGAAATGAGTTCTGCGAAAAAGAGGCGGAGGACGAGGAGGGGAGAGGAGTACCAACAACAACAACAACAACAAAAAAAACGAGAGGAGAAGCAAATCGGCCATGAATCCAATCAGCGTCTTGGGACGGTGAAACAGAACCTCAGGAAGTGGCCGTTTTTGCCACTTCATTTCGCTTATTTGGGTTTCGCAGCCCAGCGTTTAGCGGAGAGCGAGGGTGAAGGTAATCCAGTTAGTTGGGAGACAGTCCTCGGCTGCCTCCTCTCTGCTCTCTGACTGGCGCCTTTGAGCGGGCCTTCTGATTGGCTGCGTGCTGACCGAGCTAAAAGCTTTGGAAGTAGAGGTGAAGAGCAATTACAGTCACTGTCACACACACACACACACACACATACGCAAGCAAGCGCTCCCTTCCCATCTCTCCTCCTCTGCAGCCCGACGCCTCCTCGTGAGCACCCTCTTCTCTAATTGTGCGCTTGCTATGACACAAATGACATGGATCAACCCGCCGCGCTGCCTCCCCTCCGTCCCTCTCACCTCTTTTCACTGCAGTACGTAAATGCTACACACACACTCTACTCTTTGCAAATAAACCAACTAAATAAATAAAATGCCCTTGAAAAGAAATTATGTAAGGCCGAAGTTGCAGAACCCTCGTGCTGCGACAGGTGGAAGAATGTCTTAGATTGTTGACGGCTGGCGATCAACGCCGCGTTGGCCCGATGGAGAAAGTTGCTGTTCATTTGTCGTCTGGGGGGGAAGGGAAAGAGACTTATTCTTTCTCGAGAGGTTGGCTGGGTTGTTGAGCGGGGGAATCAATGGATGAATCAATATTACATTATGGTTTTCCTACTCTCTGATACTCTAGTCCTCACGGGCGGCTTTTCTCGCTTGTGTCGCTTCCAGATGTCTCGCTGAGGAACACATTTGTAAAGATAATTTCAATATTGATTCAAAGCGTTGCTTAATTAAACCCATGGACGGAGGCAGGTGCACTTAGAGGCGTGTCGTTCATGCACGTGCACACAAATGCGCACTCGTGCCAAATGGGCACGGCGTTTCCCACCCGGCTGCTGCGGCAGGCTATTAGTTCTGCATCAAATTTAGACGGAGATGTAAACAATGCAACTTTGACAATTTTGCCTGTTGCCCGCTGCTGCCCATTATTCATAATAACACCCCAAATACTGATCTATTCCGCATGCTTCGGTTGACAACAGGCAATTCAAGGCCTATAAATATTGATTTCATGAATATGGATCTTTGTCATACTAAAGGCGTGATTGAAATCCTGAAAAGGTGGGTCAGAGACGTTTGTCTGTATCTTGATGGAGATAAGGTCATTACGGAAAACATAAATATAAGAATATCATCGTGTCATTATGATCAATGTCCTCTCACATGTGTAAATGCAGTTCTTCCTATGGGGACAAATACTCAAATATTCAAATTGTATTCAAATTACTTAAAAATAAATGACACTTATGTTGTGTTGTTGTGAGGACGGGATGAATGCTACACTGAAGGACTTGATAATGTGACGATTGAAAAATGGATCACTTGACATTTGATTACTCGATCATACGTTTCACATGCCGGGCGCGAGCATCTCTGCCACCTGCTGTCACTGGAAAAGTGGCAAAGAGATTAAAAAGCAACAGGCGGTTCGAAAACAGACAACAACAACAACAACTGACTGTGTAATGCAACAATCAGCAATTTGGGGGGATCAGAATCTCTCACTCACACCACCCTTTCAGAGCACACGCCCGCACCTTCTCCTCCGCCCGTGCCTCCTTCTCCCTTTCACACACCTTTATTCCCGCTGCAGTGGGGGACATTTATTCTGATTATGTTGGGCCCTGGAGATCGAAGATTGTTGTAATCAGAAAAACCGGCCAGGCATCTATCACCGCGGCAACCAATCAAACAGCCGGCTCAAAAGGCGGCGAATGAGGAAAAATTGTACACAGAAATGATTCCCACCAGCCTGTGTGCGGACGTGTGTGTGTGTGTGTGTGTGTGTGCGCGTGCTGCAGTAGTTCTGTCCTTGTGAGGCCCGACTTTAGAGGGATTCGAGTGAGATTGTTTTGGACTTTTTGCTGCGTCACACACGAGCAACACGAGGTGTGTCGGCTAGAATGAGGTTAAGAGCAAAGCCGGGTTGAAGCAATTAAAGTAGTTTGGGTTAAAGTAAAGTCATTTAATGTCAGTCACAGGTTGGTCCTCACAAGACTGATCTGCACTGCGCGTGTGTGTGTTTTCCCTGTTGTGGAGGTGCAAAGCCATTTGTTTTAGCTGATGATAAAGGCACCAGTACATTTGGAGCGACAGAGTAGGGAATTATAAGAACGTGTGTGTGGAACTGGAATTGGAACCGGCACGGCTCGGGCCCCGAGGAACGCACGCACACACACACACACACACACGCACAACTCATACTAGTAACGCTGTGATGTAGCTTCACTAGACAACTCAAACGCACTTATCCTTTGTCTTTCTCTCCGACTGTGATTGATAGACGCACACACATCCAGGCTGCCATGTAAGCTCAGCTACGCCCCGTTTTAAAGAGGTGGGACACAAAAGGCAAACGCAAATACACAAATACTTTTTGTGAAATTTTTAAATAATCTTTGATAAAGCATCTGCTACGAGCATTTAAACTACCGTGAGCCTTTGTGGAGACATATATGTCAATTAAATCAAATTAGGAGATTTTCTCTCCTTGAGTAGTTTCATCCAAAAAAGTATTCCTGACGTCATGAGAAAAAAGAAAGAAAAGAAATGCATTAAATACCTTTAAGGTCTGCTTAGCATGACGCATATTGTCGCACTACGAGCTCACACGTGGAGATGCCGCGGGACGTATCTCGACAAACGGCAGCTGTATTCACGTTGTGAACGCACACACTCACACACACAAGAAGGGAGATGCTGGAGGCTTGTCGAAAGGGGGTCAGCGTGCTTGTGCTGGTGTGTGCGCCCGGGATTAATTTCGGGGTGACATCGAGGACTATTACAGTGTAAACAGCGTGTCCGCGCTGTCCGTCACTGTCTGCTGTTGTGTGTGTTTGTCGCGTGTGCGTTTCCCTCCATCTGTTCTCGCTTCCTGCCTCAGATCTCAGCGACGCTTTCACACTGTGATCCTGCTGTTGTTAGCTGTGCACCAAAGCAGAAAGGCTCCCTACGCGTGTGTGTGTGTGTGTGTGTGTGTGTCTGAATGAGAGAGAGAGCTCTGAAAATGCTCTACTGTTATATTACTGGAATACACACACGCACGCACGCACGCACGCACACACACACACACATGCACACACACACACACACATCCTGGCTCCCCAGGTTTACAAAGCCTCATTAAGCTGCCCCCCCCCTCTCATCCTGCCACAACACAAACTCTTACTATGACAAACACACACAAACACAACACATGTTACTAGCATCTGCTCCCAGTCTGCAACGTCAATAGTTTCCTGTCACACGTGTGTGTGTGTGTGTGTGTGTCTTAAGACTGACATCTCTCAGTGGATGTCCGCTCACCAGCTGAAAATCAACCCTGACTGAAGACTGAACTACTTCTCTTTCGGGGAAAAGATTCTCCTACACACGACCTGACTGCTAACTGGGACTGCGAGGAACCTCGGCGTGACACTCGACAGCCAACTCTCCCCGACTCCCGACATCACTGCGACAACACGATCCTGTAGACACACGCTCTACAACATCAGGAGAATACGTCCCCTCCTCACTCAGAAGGCAGCGCAGGTGCTGATTCAGGGTCTTGTCATCTCCCGCCTGGACTACTGCAACTCCCTCCTGGCAGGTCACCCTGCCACCGCCATTCCACCTCTGCAGCTCATCCCGACCCGCACTCTCCGCTCTGCATCTGCAAAACTGCTCGTTCCTCCCTCACTGAGAGCAAAAGACAAACGCGAGGAAAGGAGGTGCTACAGTTCCTTGAAGTTGTCTGAGACTTGTTGGACTGAGCAACAGGTCGTCCAGATCAGCCGATTGAGCTCCCATGTGATCCTGCCTGGGATTCTTCCCACTCTCTCTCCCGCTTCCTTTGCTTTCCACAAATGCCGATCTTGGCCCAGATTGCTTCATGTATCTTGACCGGCCGGGGGTGTCGAGGGGGAGGAGAGGGGGGGGGGGTGTATTGGCATTTGTGTATATTAGCCACCGTGCTACAGTGTAAATCTGTATTGATGATCCGGCGGGCCCTGTGGGACAAAGCGGATGAGAGCCGATCCTAGAGGCTATTGACTGGTGTGGAATTGCTTTTGTAATATTGTTTGGGAAGACAGACGACTACGAGGGAAAGACGGGAACAAAGAAAGAAACTTACGGCCTAGGTGGGATTTCTTTTTGGAGTTTCTCTTATTGAGCTTTCTGCTCGGAGGGCTGAAGAGATGAGACATTTTCCCAGGAGGTGGAGTGGAGGTTTTGAAACACAGCGAGGGCTACAGTCAGAAGGGTGACGTCAATGGTACCCAGAGACAAAGAAAGTCAAATCTGCAACTTTTTTGGTCTTGCATGGATGCAAAAAAGAAAATTGAGTTTGGTGCAAAACACCAGTTTTTGTTTTTTGATGTGTTTGGTAAATGTGTTACTGCTGTTCTGTGCTCCTTCACAGGGAGATTTCTGTGTCACACTTTATGTGCCGGTGGATGTTGACGGACAAGCAAGGCACATAAGGGGAAGTGGAGTCCCACATTTTAACTCCACACTTGATGAATAACGTCACGACAGGTATCGGAGATGCCCTGGATCGGTATTGGCCGTGAAACTGACCTTCCGAGCGGATCGGCCAGCTGTGACTGATTCCACGCAGGACATTTTTCATCAACGTGAAGATAATTTATTTTCGTTAACCATAGGTTACATTTATTCAATCAATCGACTGGTCGTAGTGCAAAGTCTCCCCTCCGCTGAATGGCAGGTTCATTTTTTGTTGCCTTTCGGCTTTAAGCATCACTTCAATTGCAACTGCAATTCCGTTCCCTTTGTCTCCTTTGATTTTGAAACCAAACGTGCATTTGCATAGATTTATTTTTTTTTTTTTACAAATGGCAGACATCTTTTCCACTACATGAGTGGAAAAACAGGAGAAGGAAAGGAAAGGTTTCTTGTATTACCAGGGAGTTCTAGCATTCATATATTACAACATATAACATGCATAATATAGCATGCATTGCATAATTGAAAAGCGTTGTTACCCTCACCGAGAAAATATGTCACTAACATATTAAAGTTGCCCCTAACATCATGTTTGTAAACTTAAATAATAATAATAATAATAATAATAATACACAATTACAGTTGATGTGTATTTTCACACGTTAACTGTGTTTAAAATCTGCATCATTCAAAACTATTAGCAGGTTCTAATTGGCCCACATTTAACCCCGAACTTATTTAGCATTTGACAAATATATGGAATACCTATTTGTGAGGTTTATTATGATGCTAATCAGAGACATCAATGATTTCGCAGTTAAAAAACAAATGTCCTAGTTTGTCGCCGTATCCTCCCCTCAGCATGTTTCCCCATCTGCTCCTTTCGTTTTATTGCACTCTCTCTCTTTTCTGCTTCACTCTCCTTTAATTTATTCCCATCATTTACATCCAGGTCACTTTCACACAAACACCGTGTGTTTATACCAGAGATTCCCAGTGACCATCAGTTACAGGACGTTAAAATCAGGCATGTAAAAGTTCCTTCGGTGGATTTAACTTTTACTTCAATGATGTCAGAACAAATGCGAATTTCATTTGAGACGGAAATTTTGTGTTGATGTTTTCTGAATTTGCTGTCTGTGAGTTTAAATGGCAGAAGTTATTACAGTAATATTTCTGAAAGGGATAACAAACAGGCTCCAAAAGAAAGAGTCTTTTTATTTATTTTATAATGCAAAAGTAAAGAAACAAACAATCGCTTATGTTGCAAACCCATTTGTTATTATCCTATAAAGTCTGTAGGTGTATTATTGTATAACGCTTTTACTTTATAAAGGATGCCAACCATTGCTTCTTTAAAGTCTGTATTAAATTCAACGCAGCAGCACGGAAGGAGGAAAAGAAAAGCCAAAAGCCGAAAATGACCTCGAGAACGTCTTGTAGCTCAGCGACTGCTTTGGTTTGTCCGTGACAATATGCCAGAAATCATAATATTACCATCAGTCAAATTAGGGAGAGAGCTATTAGACATCTAGTTATAATAATTTGGGTGTGTTCATGTGTGTGGGAAGGTGAGGTGGTCTCTGCATGAAGGGAAACCACGGCCTGATCCACAAAAGTGGAAGAGCAAATATGCATATAAAGATTTATATATACATTGGATGTCTTTTTAACTGTGGGTGTGTGTGTGTGTGAGAGAGAGATGGAGAGAAATAAAGGCATTGAGTCCCACTCTACAAAAGCTTACCCACGTTTGTGTGTGTGTGTGTGTGTGTGTGTGTGTGTGTTGAAGCATTGTTACTTAGCTAACAAGCCATCTTTAAAGGCTCCCAAGTGAATCTCTAAATCCTTCTGAGACTTTTCTCCTCCTTCATTAGGCTTCTATAAACACACAGACACACACACGCACACACACACACACACACACACACGCACAAGTCCACACAAAGAGCACAGATGGAGTCCTTGCAGACACAAGCGCACACACAGTACAGTCATATTCTGTCTGTCTGCTCTGGTGAGACCTGATGCGCGTGCTTTGCATACAGATAAAGTCCAGCTGTCCTACTCACGAGCAACACACTCCTTTGCCTACACACAACACACAACACGCACACACACACTCTCAAACTTGCACTTGAAAGCCTTTCAAAGGAGACGCGATGACAGCTCGACAAAATGACGCATGAATCGTCGTTCTCGTTCACAATGAGCCCGACTTCTCTTCTGAGGACATTATTCCAGAGTGGTCGGGATGGAACGAGCAGGTACTCAGGCAGCAAGAATTAATATGTAGGAGGTGGAGCAGCACATCAGTCTGAAACGCTGCAGATGACAGCGCTGACAACCGGCCTATCTGCACATCAGCAACCGCAGAAGTTGAGTTTTTTGACGGATCACGCGAGGGGAGCCGACAACTGGACCATCCGCAACATTCAGGAACTCAGTTAGTTGTAATACAGTGAATTAGAGAAGTCAAACTAAATGTAGCAACATGACAACAAGTACCGATGAAAAGCAAAACAAATAACACAAACCAAAAGTACACAACAGCAATTTTACCAAACGGGTCTTGAGCTCTTTTGCCTCCAAGGCTCCCCGAGCTTTCATCCAAATGGAGAGCTGCAGCCTCAAGGCAAAGTCTGCATTAGCTTAGAAGAAGTTACGACAGGAGCAAAGTTAGGTGACTGTATAACGAGGCAGCTTTTGATGGGTCGATAAAATATCAGTGTGTGACCACAATTTGTAACCATGAACGCTCCCCTGACCTTTAAGCAAGTGTTAAATTTGTTCCCCGGATCGTAACAACATACTTACTCATTCCAAATCACAATGTTTCCCAGCAGGTGTGGTGTCACTGAATTGGCTTTTTCATTGTGCAGGTTGGCAAAAAATGAACAGAAATAAATGTATGAACATTAAAAGCAAAGGAATTATTAGATTTTTTGTGGAGGAAGTCTGCAAAAAAGCCATTTTTTCCAAAGTGACACAAGTTATAACACACACACACACACACACACACACACACACACACACACACACAGGAAGCCAAGTTATAACCATTGTCAGAAGTTACATGCTCATATCCCCGCCATGACGTGAACAGGAAAATACACAATTTTGTGTGTATGTGCGCACGCTACCCGACGTGCACACGGTCGTCTCGCTGCTCTCTTTGGACGTTTGTCTCGGTTCCTACAGTTGCCCCCCTCCGGGGACCCATGCAGGACGGCACAGTGTAAATTGTATTCGCTGCCATTGTCTCTGTCTGCCCATTTTTCTTCTGTCCCTGAGAAGACACACACAGAGGCTCACACACGCACACACACACACACAGACGTGTACGAGGGTGCTGCACTACTGCCGCAGAAAAAGCCAGAGCTTTTGTTATTGTTGTTCTGGTTGTAGATTGCTCTCTCAGCGGAAAATGCCACTGGTTTCTACATGCAGTGTGTGTAAGACACAGGCAGGGAGCAAAAGAATAATAACTTGTGTGTGCGTGTGTGTGTGTGCGTGTGTTTGTGTGAAGTGGCCTTGCTCTGTCTCGGGCCTGTCATGTGGATTCATAACCCAATCCCACACAAGAACTTTGTAGAAAGGCTTCACTGAAAAATCACTCGCTGCTCCGCTACAAAATACTCCGAAAAATGTCTACGTGCTCAAAAGGATGTTTATGAGGAAACGAGGGGTCGACATTGCACATCAAATTGGGGGGAAGAAAAGGACAAAGGCAAAGACTAAAACCAAAGTCAATCACACGTAGAAGACGCTTTTTGGTGTTGCTGTTTATTACAGAAAACTGGTAACAAGTTTTCTTTTGTAAAACCATAAAAAAGGAAGATGGCCGAAAGGTAACGGCCGGCATAAAGAGAAAAGTAGTGAAAGGCAACAAGACGAGAGGTTTTGAAGATGAATATAGAAGAAAAAAAGAATAGAGTTGCAGAAAACTAACTATAAGGTTGTAGTGGGAAGTTTAATTGGGCTGCACTAAACCACAAGGGGATGCTGGGAAATCAATGCAGGTTGATTGCTGCTGTCGCCCAACTGCAGAAAACACAGAATGTAACTCCACTCGTTTCTATACTATAACTATTTTCCTCTTCCGTCTCTCTCTGTGTGACGCACAGTGCGCTCAGTTTATTGGGAGAGAGTTAGCTGAACACAAGCAGGACGATCGGCCCAAAAAAGTAATGCAGGCC
Organism: Gasterosteus aculeatus; assembly: GCF_964276395.1. NCBI lineage: Eukaryota > Metazoa > Chordata > Actinopteri > Perciformes > Gasterosteidae > Gasterosteus > Gasterosteus aculeatus. The sequence continues at coordinate 19,050,449 of NC_135701.1, read as the reverse complement.
TCACGCCTCCGGGCTCGGAAACGACGCAGACGGAAGCGAATATGTGGTCGTGCCCCGAAATCGATTCCGATACGCACAAAACGCACGGGCTCGCCTCGAGCGTGCAGCGGGGAAATACAAGATGGCAGCAGTTGGTAAGCAGCGGCGCGGTTTGAACAGGAAGCTCGACTGGATGGAATGTTGAGGAATAATGAAGGAGGGAGGGAGGGGGGGGGGGGGGGGGGGACGTAAAGGATCCAGTGCAGAACTGCCGACGCCATTGTGCAATACTTCTCTATGTATTCAATTGTATCCAACTCTGACTTCCAGGCCAAGTGATGTTTTTAACATGAGGGTCCAGGAAGAGGAAATCAGACGCAAGGCGCGCAGCGCCGATTCACGCAGTTCATTTATTAGCGGAACGTTCAGTGCACCGGTGCACCAGTTAGTCCACGTGCTCAGATCCTAATATGAATAAGTAGTAATGTAGCTAATACCATCCAACTTCCTGCATCTGGCATGAGAGACAGAAATGTTTTGCATCCACGTTTTCCAGATCTGCAGTTGAGCCGGCGTGCAGATGAAAAAAAAAAAATTGTGGAACTTTCTTGGCTGCGTCTTAAAGGTTGTTGCAGTAACAGAGCGGTGGGGGCCGCCGCCCCGCGATGGAAGACGGATATCGCATGGAGCTTCAAGTTTTCATCACGATTCGCCTGGCAGGGGGACGGGGGAGAAAGGGGGGGGGGGGAGTTTAGCCCTGGAGAAATTAGGCCCCCAAAAACATCCAGCATATTTACATTTATTCATAGATAGTTTGAGGTGTGCACGTCTCATCCAGTCGACCACAACAACGCCTCCCCCCCCCTCTCTCTCTCCCTCCCTCCCTCACTTTTCCCATCCCCTGCTCTCGCCCTTCCCTCCCCACACACACACACACACACCCCGGTTCCCACCCGTCCCCATCATTGATTCGGGGCAGTCGGTATCGCCGGCTGCCGAGCTGTAATGTAAGCAGATGAGTTTGAGAGACGTCCAGCTTCCCTCAACAAAGAGTCCAAAGGACAAAGCTCGGCCATTGTGAGTCAGGGCTTTAACGAAAGCATTAAGATAACTATTCAATATTTATGGAAGTGAGCTGGTCTCAAGCCCACACACACACACACAGAGAGAGAGAGAGCGTCAGAGACAGTCTGCTGCGCCATTCATTATATGAATTGATTTAGTTGAGTTGTCCCTGGTGGTCCCTCTGTGATATCAAGCTTCCTCATTCCATACAACAGTGTGTGTGTGTGTGTGTGTGGTAGAGAAGTACTAGGATGGTGTAGCCTTTTCATGTGCATCCAGGTGAGGGCGTTGAAGGGGGGAGTGATTGTTCTCCATTTATGTGTAACGATATGTGGAGGGGAACGGAGGCCGCATCGTACGTTCAGAGAAGGAAAAGACGGGGAATGTACAGTATGTAACGAAGTAGTATATTAGACATTATTAAAATATATAAATAATTATATAATATATATAATACTACATAGTCTATGGAGTAGAAAGTATCACTCACATATTTCTACAGACTTTGACGTGGGTTACAGGTATTGCCTATGATTAAATAAATTTCCCCTTTTTGTGTCTCATATTTATGAGACTTATGAGAAAAATATTTTAGGCCCATATATATTATGCGATGAGTTCACAGTGTCTTTCTGTGTTTTTTTCTGTTATTCAGTTACGTGTTCCTTTGTCGTTCCTTTATCCTCGTCTAAAAATTGTCCGTCTGGCTTTTTCTCTGCCTCCCTTTCAAGGGAGCAATTTCTTTCACTTCCTGGAAATTGGTTGTCACAGGAAATTATGTTCTTTGCCCAATCATCAAATGGATGACGGGGTTCCTCTTTTGGATTGTTTACTTCGGAAAAGGAAAGGAAGAAATCTTTTCAATTTAAAGTTTGGGAATTTTGCAGTCACTGTAAAAAGAAACACTTCCAAATGCACCAAATCAACATCAACTTCATGATGTGGTTGCCGCACACCACATGAGTCAACATGTTGCCCACCATAAGCAATGTGTTTAACCGCTGTATACGATGCACTACCACAGGTAACTTTGTTATTACGTTGTTATTATTATGTTATTATCTTTAGATTATTTTCAATCATTTAAAAAAAAAGGAGAAATGATGAGCTCTGATGATCTCTCTCAGTGTAACCACACCGAGATAAACACCACGTCGGGCAACTTTGTCTCGGTTCTCTATTGACTCATTGGCTCCATTCATCCAGCCTCAGATCCATATGTGCAGCCACGTATCCGTGGATCCATTCATCACCCGTCCCGAGGCGTCGCCATCGTTAAGCATCTCTATTCTGTTCTCCCTCCCTCTCTCCCGTTAACTTCTCTTCCCCGTCCATCCGTCTGTTGCCCCCCCCCCCCTCTTCTGCTCTAAGAGCCAATCATTATGCTGTCAGTCATCTTCACTTTGCATGTTGTCGAATCTTGAGACGTCGTATCAGGATTTATGGGTTACAAATGCAAATGTACAGATTCACCGCTGACTAATTTATCTTTTGCTCACTTTTTCGCCACCTGCCATCTCAGTTATCCCTCACTGTACCGCGTCTTCCCATTTCTCCTTTGCTCCTTTCTTTTCACTCTTTCTCAGTCAATCTTATCGCTCCTTTTTGTACCTCATCTCTGCCCTGTCCTCCAAACTCCCTCCTCCGTCGTCAGGCCCGTAGCCGCCTCGTCCATCCGTGCACTTTTATTATTTTTACTTCTTCTTTTTTTTTACAGCCATATCGGTTAAGGCGCCTCCTGCTTCACAAAGGCGCGGCGATTTACGCCGCTGTTCAGGCCGAGGCGGGAGACGGTTGGAGATTGGTCGTCAACGAGCAGATTTACAAGTCTCTCTCGGGCCGGTCTGCCTTCCGTCCGACCCGGGGAGGGTTCAAGGTTCAATCCCATCCGGAGCCTGTTTGGTTAGAGTGAATCCTGCCGCGTGAGAAGAAAAAGAGATTGCATTTTACACGCCGAGCGACGCCCCCCCGCGTGCGTTCGGGTCGCAGCGGGCGACAGATTTACGTGTTGGTGCTCGAAGGAGCGAGAGCTTTCGATTTCACCTGCAGTGAAATATTTTACTGTGTCAGGGATACAACGAGATCGGCTCTTCCCATCGGAGAGGATAAGAAAAAAGGAAAAAGCCGAACGCCAGAGACTTTTGGGCAGAAACGAGGGAAAATTGAAAGAGGGAAGAGAGAGAAAGAGGGAATGGTGAAGAGAGCACGAGGGAGCACAGAGAAAGCTCCGAAGGCATCAATCAACCCACTGATCAATGAATTGATCAGTGCATCAGGCACCATACAGTAAGTCAAGGCTGAAGCTCCATTAGGGAAGAGCTATGTCATCATTACAGAGTAGAATCCAAAGGCTTTGGGTAAAAAACGGCTTTCCATTTCCACAAAAGGCCTCAAGGAGGGTCAATAGCACAAGAACCGGGACAGTGAGTTTAAGTTAAGTGCGTCGCCGCAGCAGTAAAGACACAATGCCGTGTTGCACCACCCAACAGGACATGGTAACGCTTCCATAAACATTTAAGTAAATTGAGCTTTTAAGTTTTAACAAATCACAGAGGACGTGTCCGCTTGGAGAGACAGCTATCTGCTGGCTGCTGTCCCTCGTGACCTCATCTAGACAGCGTTATGCTGTCCACGGGGGATAAAACATGGACCGACAATCAAGCTCACACCCCACGCACACACACAACCGCACACGGTCGCACACATCTATCCACTCCTCTCTTACACAGTATTATTGAGCAGTGCATTTGAGGGGGGGGGGGGGGGGGGGGTGTTTAATGGGATGGGAATCTGCTGAGGCGGTTGTAGCGCGCCAACAAATGAACATGCGTGGCGCCAGACACGCACACACACACACACACACACACACACAGACAGCTGCATGTGTCACAGCCGTCTACAGTATTGGAAATTCACGCTATATGTAATGTTCCAATTCCTTATTCGTATGCCTTTTTTCCCCCTGCGAGATGCAAAATAGACTTTTTTTTTCCTCTGTTCAAACTTTTCCTCGCACCAATTTGCATCTTGTGAGTGACGTTCGTGGATATAGTTTCCGGGGGTGAAGAATGGAGGCGGGATAAATGCACTAATAGGGACTTCTGCAATGTCTACCGGGCTAAAAGGAAATCATTTACTAGCTTTAATTATATCCTCCGCGTTGAGTTTGCCTCCGTCCCGTCCGTCTTCCATCTAGATCGCCAGATGTGCCACTGAAAAAGCATTTTAAAAAGGATGTTACGGCTAATTATGTGCAACATAATTGGCAAGTACGCATGGCAGCCACAACCCGTGTGTGCTGGTCTGGTCGTGTGCCGGTGAGCGCGTTCTCCTCGGTGCAGCTTACTCACAGTGTAGTGGTGACGTGAAGAGCAGAGATCTCGGAGAGCTGCCACTCGTGGCGTGGCAGGAATTATTTCAGGAAGGGGAGGGAGACAGACGGAGGACCGCGAGGAAAGCATGAAGAAAGAGGAGAGAATATCAAGGCCTCATTTGAGCAGAGCGCGTGACGGGCTGCTGCCTTCGGCCGATCTTTGGCTGGTCCAAGAGGACGGGTTGCGTTTCTCTTCCTTTCATTGACTGTTTCTAGCTTCACAACTTACTTCTGCCGAGAGGCTTGTTGACTGGGGGGGACATTCAAAGGCCACTACTAATAGATGAGGAGGTGGATCATAAATGTATTAAGTAACCACAAAAGAGGCTTCACTTCTTATACATATTTAGACTATTCATCCCACCCTTTTTTCTCATTTTGCCCTCATTCCCTCTGTTTCCCTCTCAATGCATCACACTAGGATTGATGCGGTTACACAAGCTTTTCTAATGAGCCGTTACTTAACTGTGCACACTCACGCGCGTGTCATAGATGCACTCCGGTACTTGGACAGCACTAAACGCCCGCTCCCATCTCTCTTTCCATCTTTCTTTCCCTCTACTCTCCCTCCACATTAATTTCACTGATCTGGATTCTGCTCTTATCCAAGGTGACCTCTGGAGTGCCGCATGCAGGGGGAGGAGAGGCTGAACGAGATGCTCTTCAACGCGGTGGCGGCTCCTGTTTGGAGAGTCAAAACCATGACGCGACCTCCCCTCCGAGTAAAGATTAAAGAAGCAATCCGTGGAATCTCACAGTGAAACAGTGTCCAGGTTTCCTGGCTGCGATGAAGCCAGATAAGTTGCAGTTTGTTTTTCACTTTCGAGATGCATTCAGAAGATGAACCTGAGGATTTGATTTGTGGGGGTCAATCCTTGGATGGTGATGATGATGATGAACAGCATGTTTCTTCATCACTACTCGAAATCAGGAATCAGGAAACATTTATTGCCAAAATATGTCAAACATTCAAGGAATTTGACTTGGTGGTTGATGCGTGACAGTAGACAGTGTAACAATAGACAACAAGACAGCAGTGCACAAGTAATAAAATAAAATAAAATGCTAATGCTATGGGTTAGTAGAATAAGGCTATGGGTCAGTATAAAATAAGAGGATAAAGTTAAAGTTAAAAATTAAAAATATTTAAAAAGTAAAAAAATATTTAAAAATAAAGTGCTTAAAGATCGTTGAGCCATGTTTTATAATCTTTTTATAATAATGTGTGAGGAGGGAATTTGTGCTCTTTTTCTTTCCGCCGCTTTCCATCTGACAGTGTTAAACCTCTTTGTTGGAATCTTACTTTACATGTAGCTTTCCTCTCTTCATGTCGTCCAGCTGTTGTTCTTTGGTCTGCTGTTGTTTCCACGTTCGTCCATCTGTCATTGGTCAGAGCTTTAGAGGAACCAGGAAACAACAGACCTGGCAGACTTCTAATTGGTCCTCGGAGGATTAGGGCCTGTTGAAGAAGGCGCTCTTTGGTGCCTCACTGATTAGAACACAGCAGGTGTTGGCGACGGGGGGGGGGGTTACCGGTCAACGCCTCCCAGAGGGTCTTCAGGAGTCCCAACTGGGCCCCCAGAAAATATCATTTCTTTCATATTTTCCTCCATCACAGTAAGAGCAGGCTGCTTTTGTAAAGTTTCCAAACCCACATTATGCAGTGATCAAATGCTCACTCTTTGACATAGAATACATAGAATAGTCTTTTCTGCGGGTGTTATTAATCAAATCGCTGTCGGTCATCTCGGACCCTCATCGAGCTTTCTATGATCAGCTGATCTTTGATCGGGGACTAAATTTTATGACAATTTCACACTGGATGAAATGGTGAAATGATGCATTTTGGGAGAGACATCAATGTAAACCATAACTTGGAACTTATTGGTGCAGGTTTGGAAGATAGTCATTTTGGTTTTAACCTCGTCTTAACCGTGTCCTACAAAACTTTTCCAACATTTCACACACACACAGATTATGGTAATTAAGATGCATTGAGTCTCTCAATGAAACAGACAATTATACACTGTAATTTGTATGCTGGATGTGTATTTAAGTTCATAATCCACAAACCAAAGCACAAAACCGACCTCCGACTTTCATTCAGCTTCAAGAAGGAGGCTGAATTAAAAAGTTTTACTGTTTACATACATCCAAATCATTTTTTGTTTCCGTACGCTGATTGTTATGCATACAGCGTGTTATGAGATATTTTGGTTCTGCCGTCATGTTTTTGTCTGAAGTTTTATTTGGCATGCCGGTGAAAGGCAGGTTGGTCAAGTGAAGCTGAGCCAACAGTTGCTGCGCTGTAAAATATGCACGCTGCCCAAACAGACCTCCTGTCGACCGGAGGGTGAGGCACACCGACTGTAAACTCTCCACATACACTGCATTTAAACCATGAGAAAGATCTGGAATGTGCTGCGTGGAGACAAATCTCATGTTTGGATCTTGGCATGAACGGTTTTCACCTGACAGACAATTCATAATTCCAACAACATCTTCCTTGCATTTCCCACCGCTCCCTCTCCACCGGCACTTTGCGGTCTGTCAGTCACAGCGTCGCCTCTGTCAAGTATCCAGCTGAGACCCCCGCCCCCCCTCCCCCCGCCTAATCCTGCCTTAACTGAGGCTGTTAACTGGCTAATTACAGAATATATTGGCCGTCACAGGCCCCTTAATCCTGCGCTCTCATTCACTTTTGCCCATTAAGGATCCCGAGGGATTACTGTAACAATCACACCACCTCCTCTCTCCGATGCTGGACGAGGATTAGTATTTGAATCGACAGAGTGTGTCACGGAAACGATGGCGAGGCGCACACAGGAAGGGGAGAGGAGGTTGGAGCCTCTAAAGGGAAAAGTGTCATATGTAGGAAAAGAAGTGGCACGTCAGCAAGTACTGTGGGGGAAAAAAATAAAAGCGATTCACATTTAGGTGATTCAAGTACAAATGAAACATTAAGTATTAAACAATTGTGTAATACTCTCAGATTTTTTAAAATTATTTAAAAAATCAGCTTGAGTTTATTTACTGACTGTTTATTGGATTATTTAAAGGTTGATGAGACAATAAATGTGTTATAAGAATAACACATAATCTTCGGCATGAAGGAATTCTACAACGAGCAATTGATTTATAAAGCAATAAAAAGGCTTTAATATAAGAATCTTCATTGGTAACATTAAAAAAATGCATATATAGCATATATAAGATAACACAAAGAAATTGACTAAAATAAAATGAAAGAATGTTACATTTTTGACATCATTACACTTGATAAAGATCCAATGAGAGGACGAGATTATTGTACCTGTGTTTGTTCTCTGCTTTAAATTTGAAGAGAGCAAATTACTGTATATTAGATTATTCCGGTCCTCCATTCTGCGGGACTGTTTTGTTAACAGATGAAATTTCGTTAACGTGGCGATTTTCCGTCGCTGTTCCTTCCTGTAATCACACCTGACTCTGGCCGGTCGACTCACTTTGGTGACATTCTGCGTTGTATTCCTCTGCACATTTCTGTTCAGAATTGTGTGGAAATCATCATGAAAAGGATATGACTGCAAATCAGATATGATTGAGTTGTTGGGAAAATGTACATTTCTATGGTATTATGTGACATGAATTGAGTATAGAATAGCTTAATTAGTCATGTGATCCCAAAAAAGTACAAGGCATTGATGAAAATAATTACTATCCACGCAATGACTTTTACTTTAACTAAAAGTTAAAAGGTGAGACAAATAAAATGATGGTGGTTTCAGAGTTGACTAATTGCCAACTTGCTTTTCAGTGAACAGACAACTTTTTTTCCATCTCAGACGAGGTCAAAAAGACTTGACCTCAGGTGAAATGTGTGTAAAATGCATAATTTTTGATAGTCAAGCAGTTATTATTATTATTTCTACCCACTTTGTTGCCCCACAAACCTCTGTTTTCACAGGATTAACAGCACCGTTCTTCATCTGAAGAATCACCCGCAAAACCACCTTTTCACACGGGATCGGAGTCGTCGCTCGAGCTTTCCTCTTAACTTTCTTGCATGAACTTTTTTCAAAAGGTAATATTCGTTGTGACAAAGTGGGACAGGGAGACAGACGAGCAGGTAGAAGGACAAAGACATCACAGCACCTAACTGATGGGAGCCGCATTAAAAGCGGCGCTCCTCTGCCTCCCGGCAACACAGTGTGGAACAAAAGAGACGAAGATGAGGGAAAGAGGAAAAGGAAAACGATAAGCCAGCACATCTTCTTTTTCTTCTTCTTTATTGCAAAGGAGGAACAGTTTGCTTCTCACTCCTGTGCTGATGTTTTGTTCCCCACACTTTTTAGTCTACGCATCCAATTCTTTTTATCTCCACCTGCTCACTCTTTTAACCTCTTTGAATTCTTCATCGCGGCCTCCTTTAGGAAACTTAACAAAATTTGGCTGCCCCGAAAACGCATCAAACGGCGACTTGTCCCCCCTCCACCCCCCACTCTCTCCCTCCCTCCCTCCCTTCCTACGCGTGTTCCGATCTAAACTACAAAGCTTTGTTTGTGCCGCTGCAGAGGTTCCAGTGCCACTGCACTCTGCCTTTGCCACTCCAATGAATAAATGCTTCTAATGGTTCCTAAGGAGAGGCTGAAACCCTTTTGGACACAATAAACCCCCCCTCGCCCCTTCCCCCCTCCTTTCCCAAGCCCACTTCTGAAATCCCCATCCACCGCCTCCCCTCTCTAGTGGTTAAAAGCAAGAAGCAATTTCTCCTTTTAGGGTGAAAGTGGAAGGCCAATCCCGCACAAAGCAATTACTGAAAGTTCTAGTACGCACACACACACACACACACACACACACACACACACACACACACACGTAAACTCACAGGCAAGGCAAAAAGTACACACAGTACCTCAATCGCGCTGCTTTTAAGACTTCTTAAATTAACAAAAATGCCTCTAATTGCCTTTCCTGCTCAGAAAAAGGCAATCCTGCCAGTCGGTATTTTGAGAGAGAAACCATGTAAGAGGGAAGATAAGTAGTTAAACAACAACCCATATTTCCCCCTTCAGCCCCCACAAACTCTGACATCACACACATGGATCAAACACCGCAATTACACCACCACACAAGCACAAAATGAAGACTGCTGGTACAGAAAACAGGTCGGGAGAGACAGAAAAAAGAGCGAAAAAAGAGCGATGGATGAGAAGAGAGGTCGGCGAGGTCGCGTTACGGCGTCTTGGCTCCTTTGTAAGATGAAGAATCACTCGTGCCGCTAATGACAATATGATAATGAATGTGATGTGTGACGGTATTTACAGCCATTAGGGGGAAGATACGTGCCAGGATTCCCACAATGCACCACCCACACACTCCGCACACACCCCGCGAGAGCCAAAGAGGCCGTCGGAATCCAGGCATGGGCGAGAGAGAGAGAGAGAGGGAGAGAGAGAGAGAGAATCTGAGAAGCAAAATGAAAGTGGGAAAGTGATAGCGTTAAGAATGTGAAGGAAAATATACACTGGGGTGTAAAAGTAAAGGAAAAGTAAGGAGGGCATAAAGTGAGCCAAAGTGTGAGAATACGAGACGGGTGGTGGAGGGGGAGGGCGGGGGTTGGCGGGGGGCGGAGATGGGGGGGATCTCTGGTGTCTTCCATCTTTGATCTAAATGTACTTTGGCATTTCTCCTCTCCTCTCCTCAGATGCAATTAGATTCCTCGCTAGCCAAGCAGACGCAGATGAAATGGCTGCTTAATGACTTCCTCGGCAACCCGCCCCGGCAACGCAAACCCTCCATCTGGAGCCTCCCGCTCGCCGCTCTCCCTCTCTCCTTCTCCTCAGCCATCTTTTCCATATTTCTCACTTTGATTTGTTGTCATTCTCCCGCGTGTTATTCTTTGATTTGCTGCCAGTTTCCTTTTATCTCCACCGTCATATATTTTCCTTTTTAGATTATTTCGCCGTACTTTCTTCCTTATCTGCTTTACTCTTTTTTTTCAAGATTCTTGTCTTTTTTTGTTTTGCTGCTCTTTTTTTTAATGTGAGTCTTTTACTTCTTCCACCAAGGAACCTTGATAAGCCCCCATTTTCAATTTGTCAAACTTTTCAACAATGACGTTATTTCTAATAGCTTTTCTCATGAAATAATTAAGTTAAACATTGGATCCAAGCGGGTGGGCATGGAACAGTGGGGCTCCTTCATTGGACATAGTTTAGCTGCTTATCTTGCCTTTAAAAAAACTGCCTATTTCACAATGAAAAACATTGTACACAGTCACAAAGTTTTAGTTTTAAATGAGTAGTATAGAGTTGCGCCACAGCATTGCTGAACCTAAACGGCCTCTCTGTTGTTTGCAATTAATTCATTTCATACCAATATTTTTGAACATTCGATGATAATGTTAGGACAGCACCTGTAGCACATGGTTAGGGTCACTGTTGCATATTTAACATGTTTGGAGTTTTCAAAACATTTTTGACATTTGATATTTTTGGCTTATTTTCCATTATATTTACGTAACATATTTAGACTTTTTTTTAAAAATATTTCCCAAACAAATATTTTTGCAAGATCTTCTCCATGACATTTTTCAACTTAAAATATTTTGACTCAAAATATTTTGAAGCAGTGCAAATCCAAATCAGCTAATGGCCTCAGAAGGACAATCAAGGTCTCTCCTAATTGACATTCTTGGCCTGCTTGTGGAATTTCTCATCAAACCATTAGTTGAATCCACTGCTTGCAATATAAATGAGAAAAAACTGCCTGTTGGAAGCCACCGGTGTCCAACCACTGTTTTTTTAATATTTAAAATAAGTTTGTAAAACAGTGTGCCTTTCTAGATACTTCTAAAATATTTAACGTCATATTTATTGTGGAAAGTTACGACCTGCTGGAAACCTTTTTTCCAGAAACGCACAACATACGATGTCAAAACAATTGGTCATAATGACAAAACACGCTTTGAGTTTCTTTTCACACGGCTCACAAATCAATTGCTTTAAACGGAGAATGAAAAAAACCCAAAACAGCGGTCAGTCGCTGACCCACCTGCTGTGAGCGCTAACCAATGATAATGAAACACCTTGGATGTGGCAGAGCGAGCTGGAGACGCACAGCTTGAACGTCCTGCTGCGGCCCGGTGAGCGTCTCACACATACATGCAGGAGAGTAAAAGTACTCGCACATGCACACCACCACACACAGCCGCATACTGTTACTATGCCAATACACACCTACACACACTTTATGTAACGCGTGCACATATGTAGGTTACATTGACACATTAAGACTTGCAAATAAAAAGCACAGTGGGGTGCAGGAATATACAATGAATACAAATAAATCCTTGTTTGAAAGAAAAAGTAAGATCTTTTCAGAGATTCTTCAAACAAAACCAAATGGATTTAAATAACACGATCCAACATTGTAAAGACGTGCAAAAAGAATCATTTTATTTTTTTGGGGGGGGATACACAACTAATTTAACTACACCTTGCTGTAATTGTGGAGCTCGAGCGAGGAGAATATTGGCCTACATGTAGCCTCGCTTGAAGACTGGAGGTGTGGCGGCCAACTAACGTGTCCCAGCGATTTCTTTGCCGAAGCACGGCGAAGATTCCCGATGTCAGTGTGAGATCGCTAGAAAAGCAGCAGAGACGACGGACAATGACGCAGATCCTCCAAAACCCACAGATTAGTTATTTAAAAAAGTTGGTGCCTTCACTTGAACCATACTTGGCTTCTCCCGATATCATTAACATATCTATAATTGCATCACCACCAATGATTAAACCACTCAGATTATCTGATCGGGTCATTTATCATAATTTCAATATTGTCAAACATGATGGTTGGTGTCTTAATTCTGCAAACTGTCTATCTGACAGGAAATTAGAAGAAAAGAAAAGAGTGAAAAGTTAATAACACAGAGGCCCTTTTGACATTTCATCATTTGTTAACTTGTCATAACTGTCGATATTCCAAAGCACCTCCTCCTCAAGGATCAAAGTTCAACAACAGATAAGCAATAAAATATCCATCCATCCAATTCATTTCTGCCTGCTATCTTGGACCCGGTTGCAGCGGAATAATCCAGTTATTCCAGACGTGCCTTCACCCCCCCCCCTCCTCCCCCCCCCCAAAAAAACATATCTTCTCCTGGAGGGAGGGATGGACCCGACCAGAAGACATGTACAACCCCACCGGCGTGTTCTGGGTCAACACCCGGGCCTCCGTCCCTCTAAAAAGGAGCCCTGCGGGGACCATCCTCATCGGCTGAAGGTGCCGGGAAGGAGCAGCGGCTCCACATGGAGCCCCCCCCCCTCCGGCTGTCTGAGCAGCTCACCCTGTTCCTGTGAAACTGAACCCCCCCCCCGCCCCCCCTCCCCTTTGATGGAAGCACACTCAACGAAAACGAAGACCGAGAGAAACTGGAACTACTTGGCTTTGCACAACAATCCACTCCAGACCCAAAATGGTCAGTGTCCGACCTCCTGGAGATGCTGAGTGGGAAAATCTCACACTGAATGAGGAAGAGTGAAGAACGATGATGGTCATGAAATTGTGAATTGCGATCCTGTGTTTGCATCAATTCATTGCTGAAATTTTTTGAAATAAAACAATTTTCCGGTGTGACAGTAAACACCAAATAAAGCAATATGAGAATTCACTTTGTCATTTATAGTTGGATCACAGTTAATATCTTAGTTTGAAACAGCGGAGAATCGTCACTGGATTAAAAAGAGCGCAGTTAAATTGATCCCATCAATTCCAGGTATGATTGGCTGTGACACAACTGCTAAAGAGAATCCGTCTCGCTCTCTTGTTAATCTCTGATCTCTATTTCTCCAGCTTACGCTGTACGGAGGACGTTCAGGCAACACTGCGGATCTCCTTAAAATATACAATAAAATACACGCCATGCACAACTCATTCCTATTTAAAAACATAAAGCTGTTTTTCAAAGCCAACGTTATGATTAATTAAGCCTTTTACTGTGTGTGAAATGTTCTGATCCACTGGTTTCCACAGATGAATGAATCTGCCACACATTCATTGTTGTTTTCCCTGCAGAATCCACTTCTGGCAGGTGAGGTGTGATTGACTGAATCTGATTGATTGAAGTGCTTGATTAATAAAGCTTGGGGAAGACTGTGCTGTTCAGAAGAAATCAATGCCGACTTCAAATAGCAAAAGAACCAGCAGCCTATAAACTAACACCTCACATTGGATGCATGAAGGGAACTCCAGCTCTTACCAGAGTCAAAAGAGAGGTATTGATTCCAACCGATCACCTGAACAAGTGATTGCAGTTACTCTCCACTAATTGACTTCTGCTTTTATCAGCATTCACAAAAGCATAATTTCACTGCAAAATCGTATGAAAACGGATGGATTGCCGTCTTTGCCGCTCTGAATCTGATCGCTGAAGGAAGGGATGGACGTGTACAGGTCACCTCAGGGAGCCGCTTTCTGGCTTTCTAGCATGTCAGTTGCCAGCTGTTCACCAATCAGCCCCGTTTTCAGCCCTTTCGTCGGCAAACATCTGGAAACAAGTAATTCTCCAAGACGCGTTGGTTTATCTTAAAGACGGGCTGTCCCTGAGAATAACAGCAACCATGGTCTCAGTCAATCAGGCACCCCGACATGATGTTAGACAGTCTTTGGACCTGCACCCAGGCCACCGATGGGAGTCTATATAATGTCTCCAAAAAACACTGTATGTTTGCTTTTGTGAAAGAAAAAAGGAGCCTGTCATGCGGCAACCAGCTGCTTGAGTGAGATGGATGGATAAACATTGTCGTTCTCACACACACACACACATTCTTTGCTCTTTGTTTCAGCCCTTATTTCTCATTTCATCTCTCGCCTCTGTTGCTCGTCCCTGGTTTCTCTCTCTCTTCGCTGCCATCTCTTTAGTGGAAGGAGCTGTAGGCTCAGTGTGGCCTTCAGGTTCTTGGATGGACCCGTGCTCGCGGGTCGCTTCTTTTTTACGATACGGCCTCCTTAATGAGACCCGTTCACGTTTGTTCTTCTTCTAGCTCGTGGGACGGGAACTGTGTGTTCCTGAGGTCTGCAGGACACAGATAACGGGTTCCCCGCTTTCTGTCTCAGGAATATCGTGAATTCAGACACAGCAGCCGCTCACGCAAGAGCTGACGCACGCACACACACACACAGACGCACTAATGCAGTTCACACTGCTCATGCACCCACACACAACACACATCAAAGTGAAACGAGCTTTTCTTGATATTACTGAGGGTGCCGGCGGTGGCGTCCTGGAAGTCGGGGATACAGAGACAAAAGAAGAAAGAGGCGAACGCAAAGGAGAAGGAATAGACAGAGAGGCGTTAACAGTTGACATCCAACGCGAGCAGCTATCTGACGACGAAAAGGTATATTTCATTGCCACGGCGTCCGCTGCAGAGCTTCCTTTGCGGGTTCGGCTTTTCTGTCGTGTGCGTGTATTAGAATGCTACCTCATGCGTGTACATTCATGCGTGTGCAATACTAAATCTTTTGACACATATCAAACTAAATTGTTGTGTAGTTCATTGATTGTCTTTTTTCTGCTACGTCGACGTGTGCATCTATGTGTGTGTGTGTGTGTGTGTGTGTGTGTGTGTGTGGGTGGAAAGGTGCCATAACAGCACCATCTGCCTCTGTCCTACCCCATCTGTGTGTGTGTGTGTGTGTGTGTATCCATACAAGTGCACAGGTGTGCACCACTGTTGCATGTGTGCGCCCGTGCATGCCGATGTGGCACCGCTCTCGTTTACCACGCTCTCTCTCTCTCTCTCTCTCACCCGCTTTCTGCCGCCCTGCTGCTGCATCCATCGCGCCGCTCTGCCTCATACGCTAACAGTCTGATTAGGGATTTGTTGGCCTCCCGGCGGTTTGAACCAATCAAGAGCTGGTTTAACCGAGAGCGCTCGCACCTGTCCTGACAGGAATGATAAGGGCCGCGGCCAATCACCGGCGCTCGGCCTCATTGCCGCGGCGATAAGCCCACGGTGGCGCGTGAGTTAGGTATTGCATTCAGATGGCTGTTAACTCAAGAGGAAGACCTCCCCAGGGTACCATGTGACGGACATGTTCTAGACATGTAGCTTTTTCTTTCTGTTTTATTTTACATACTTAATCATAATTATTCCATTTCTTTATCATTATTATCATATATAATTATTTTTTTACGCCAGTTTGCTCAAGCTTAGTTGGTTTACCACGTGTGTCAAGCTGTAAAAACTCCACATTATTTTCAAACTTTTTTGTAAACAAAACAACATTTTCTTGGCTCTCCTTTTGCAGCATCCACCGTACTTATTGCTAAACCATGATTCCTTCTGTTGAGGAAATACTCGCGTAGAGACCGAACAGTAAATGAAAGGCAAAGAAACAGAAATAGCGATGCGGGAGGTGAAGGCAGAGGGGCTGCCGGCGAACCCACACACCTCCGCCTTTCATCAGCGCCGAGTGCGTGGGCGACGGTGGCGTATGTTGGTTTCTATTCGTCTGAAACCTCTGACTCGCTCTTATTAATACAGTCACACCTTTATTTATTCATTATTATGCTCATATTTTATTCATCTCTTGTTTCATTTCATTTTTATTTACAGCAGCGCTTTCAGCTGAAAGCATCGTCAAATGAATGGTGGAGTTTGATCAAACAGTGACAGGCACAGTGGGGTGTGTGCGTGTGTGTGTGTGTGTGTGTGTGTGTGTGTGGAAGAGATAAGAAGCAGAAAGAGAAAATGAAAGCAGGTAGTGGAAGTGATGGGGACGTGTAAAGACAAAGAAAGGGAGAAGGTCACTAACAAAAATGAATACAACATTTATTCTGTCTTTAGGTAAGTTTTAAGTTTTAAGCGAGATACATTTTTTATGCATTCGGAAGGTGCCAACCTCCCGTCATCTTTTAGCGTGCGCGACATCTTGTCACTTTAGTTCCCCACAGACACACAAAGGAAGTGCATTTTAAAAATAAACAAATTAAGGGATGAGCACTTCCTCAGACTGTGCGAACCACTCTGCAGAAACTGGGGCAGGAGAGGAAGATAGATAGAGAAGATGTGTGTGTGCCGTGCTCCCAAAATCCAAGCAAACATCACTGTAACGCAACGCAACGGCATGAACAACCTTCTGGCGAATGGTTTGGACATATATACGTACATATATGTAAAGTAGCTATTCGATTCATGTCAAAGTTCTACCAAAATAAAAGCTTTTTTCATTATATCTAGATTTTTTTAAGCGTTGCTGCTGGCAAACTGTGCTCGGGTTAAGTGTCTAAATCAAGGGATTTACTTGGTAATGAAGGAGGAGAGAGGGAGCTGTCATTCACTCCCTCAGCTGCTAAAGCAACATGATAAACCGACCTCGGAGTCACTCTGCCCCCGGCTGCTACAAGTAGTTACAGATAAACCATGAATCGAGATTTTCAGAAGGAAATACAAATCACAGGCAAGAAAAAAATCACAATTCTCCTTCAGGGAAAATGTGATATTACTCAAGCAGAGATATATTTCAGTTTAACTTGCTTTTTAACTGGCGATCTATAGTTTTGACATCTCAGACACTATAATAATAAACAATGACATGTGTTGATTCAGTGTGAGAAGAAGGTGTATTGCAAGTAAATATCCGCTTGGAAATGAAAAAAGAAAATACCTCAACTTGCCTGAAAATCCTCTTTTTAAGTAATGTTCACGCTACGGCATCCGTGGCTACAATTGCAAATAAATAAAGCTGATAGTTTTGCATTTGTTTAAGTTGTTGAATGGTGCCAATCGGCTTTTTACGTCCTGCGTAAAGAATTTCACATTCACCACAAACATGATTATGGCCATAATCCACTGGTTTGTTGGCTTGAGCCACAATCACAACTCTGCTCCTCTGAGATTTGACTTTCGTCAAAGTTTCCCTGCCTACCCGTTTGGATTAATTCCTGCTGCATCTTGAGGTCTGAATTATATTTCCAATATCCACGGAACCTTTTTCTAATCTGGCATTCGAGCCTGAGTTTGGCAGATTCATAAATGTCCCTGGATTTATCGAAGTCATACGCCAAAATTTCTCTCAGAAAAGTATTGCTCGAGCCTTTCCATAACTAGGCTTTCTAAAATCACGTACTGCTATCCTAACAAAGTATTCTTAAACTAGATTGCACTAAATACCAGTCATTCCGCAGCTCGAGTGTCACAGACAGCAAGGATGGTGTTTTTTCGTACCAAAACGAGGACAGCCACAATATAACAAGAGCCTCTTGAACGTCCACAACAATGAAGCAGGATTCAGCATCTTAGTCACGTGGCCAAAACCAATTTGTTTAGCGGGACATCTTCTGCAAAGCACACAAAGCAAAAATGCAACAACAAAAAGCTGAGCAAGAAACTCTTTAACAGATATGATTATAGAATTTGGTTATGAAGGAAGTCTCACGGTCATCTATGTAATAACGTGCAAGCTATGCGTTGAGCAACTGCAATGAAAGTGTATAGCTGGCAGTGAAGTATTTCAACCTTCATCAATTTCTACAAGAAGAGAGAACAATTGGCTGAATTCCAATTTTGTCACAGTTGAAAGTTTTTGTACACACCCAAAGATCCGATTGCACATTTACTTCTTTTGACTCTTTTTGTATGCAAAAATCACCAATAAAATGAGTAACGTCTTTGCCGATAAAGCATTGACTGGGAAGCAGACGGATACACACACACACACACACACACACACACACACACACACACACACACACACACACACACACACACACACACACAGGTGGTGGGATCAATTTAGTGTGAGATAATTGGCTGTCACAACCTCTTCATCGAGCCGAGACTATGAAGGCCTTGATCTGGAGAAAAGGCCCGAGGGATACACTCTGCTCTACAAGCAGGCCGACGCGCAAACGTGTGCATTTACACAAACACACACACACACCATTCCACACATGCACACAGGTGTGCTCTCTCACCCACAGCCAGAGCGGAACAAGCACTCCACTCCGATACAAACACACAGAACTGCATAATCGTTTGTCAGGGGCCGTGTTCTAGTTTATCAGAGTCCTTCACAATCTTCTTCTCTTCATTCATTTTCTAAAAGCATTTGAAACGAATAAGTGGTGTCACCTGAAACCATCCCTCAAAGGACTCCCGGAAGACACAAAGCATTAAATAAATGTTGAAGTGACAGCCGGAGGCCTTTTAGCCGGATGCAGAAACGCACTCGATGGACTCGCAGCACTCGTTTGACCTTGAGTGCTCTCAAAATAGTAGATTACATCGGTCATAAATTCAAGTGCACGGGACTTTTTTGTTCCTTCCCCAAAGCAGTGCCAATCTTCACCTTAACCCATAATGTCGGCGTCCGACATTGTTGTTTACAGGAACGGGAGTAAATGCGATTTGTCACTTCCGCTCCGGTCACTGAGTTCGCAAATAATCATGATGAATGTTTTCTGCATTCATCAAGGGCCTTTTTTTTGGCCTCAAGGTGTGTTGTTACGACAAGAACAGACAGCTCAACCAGATAAGCGACAAACGTGGGGATAAAAACGTTGTGTGCTGGACTGTGCGAGGTGCTAACGGTGAATAACTGTCCTCTTGTTCCAGAAGCAGACTCAAAAGTACTTAGTTAAGGTGACAATAATATGTGGTTACGCTATAAAGTGATGAAGGAGATTTTTTAAAACAACACACATAAAAGGGGCAACAAACACGTACAACATCAAATGTTTTAGTCCTACAAATGAAACCAAACATTGAAGTGGATTTTGAAATGAATACTTCTGTTAATAAGTGTGTTCAGTTGATTTTCTACCTAGTGGAACAGAATGTTGTAAGCTGAACACTGGCCACTTTACAACCATTTACTTCTTCGCTGCAAGGGTGTAGCAGACGACCGCCGATGGGACTCATGGAAGCCTCGCCACAGCTGCAACATATTTAAAAATCCAAAGCGTTGGTGACTGTCCCCCGGGTGCCCGGCTCTCCAGCGGAGCCCTGAGCCCCCGCTGTAAAACACAATGACCTGGATGTGAGTCTGCTCAAAGCACACCAGGGATCAGAACATAAAGCTCCTTCCCGGGGCACCACGTCTCCTCAGCTAACCCCCCCCCCCCCCCCTCACCCCGTCTCCCCCTCACCGTTCCCCCAGTCTTCACTCGTTTCATCTCCCGCTGCTTTGAACGGGCGTCGGAACACTTAATATGAAGAAAAAATAACTGATAGGGAAATTAAAAAAAAAAAAAAACAAGAGAAAAGAAAACGCTTTCTCAGATTCCGTCCACCCGTCTCCGCCGCTTCAGAGCCCTCTCAGCGCTTTCTCATCCAAATCCAATTTACTTCATGTTTCCTCCCCCTTATTTTACCTCTCTCCCCTCACCCTTCATCTCTCTCCTCCCTCCCCGCCGTCCTCGCCTCTATCTCTGCGCGGCAACATGAAAGGCTACCTGTGCGCCGATAGCCAGGGGAGAAGGAGGGCACACAGTTAATTAACTTGCTATCTGGGACTGAGTGTTAATGGGAATTGGACCCGTTAATAAGGATACAGTGTTGCGCGGCGGCAAACGTAGCTCGAGACGGCACGAGGGAACGCGTGGCGCCCGCGTCCGAGCCGCACGTCGTTCTGTGCGCGTCAACACAAGGTCACACCTCGCCACGTGGGTGTGCACTCGAACGCGCGGCGGTGCACAGGCGGAGGGGCGGCAGGTGGGGTAATTTCACGCGTTAAAAGGACGCAAGAGAAAAAAAAATCTCCACACACGCGCACACACACTTTGCCTGCCTGCCCCCCCCCCCCCAACACCACCCACCACCACCCAAACCCTTTGAAGATAACTTTTTTCTTTCCTATTACCCTAACAATGGCGCCAAGGAATCCCAACTTCAATTCACGCTCCGAAAAGACGAGGAACAGGGAGGAAGAGGCCTCTTTCCTCTCGCTTGTTCCTCCTGCGGGGTGGAAGAGGGAAGCAAGGACGAGGAGGAGGAGGAGGAGGAGGGGGAGGAAGAAAGAGAGGTAGGGAAAGCGGGAGAGAAGTTCAGACATTAATCGTGAGGTAAAGCCTTTTCTTTTTCTTTTTCTTTAGCGCGAAAATAGTCAGTGAATTTGGCAAAGCGCTGACGCGTGCTCTTCTTGACACGTGGGAGCACACCGATACTTTTACCACCCTCGACAAGGAAAGCGCCTCTTTGCCGACTCCATCCTCCATATGAAGTGGCGGCCACGGCGACCATCTTTGCTTCTCCTTGAGGACCACACTCTCGACCCGTGTCTCTCCTTCCTCCGCCGCCGTGCCTTTGACAACCTTTCCTTTGGTCTTTCTCGCTCTCACTTTGCGGTCGGCGAGCAGGCAGGCGCGGCTGACAGGTCCTCCTACAGACAAGGAGGACATGGTTGCCCTTTGAAGGGGAATCGGGGTGCCTGTGGAACTGCCTGGCGCATGATTAGCGTGGAGCTCAGGAGGTGTGGAGTTGGAGGGGGGGCGGGGGGGCGGATGGGGGGCTGTAAAGAGGAAGCAGG
This sequence comes from Gasterosteus aculeatus, assembly GCF_964276395.1. Lineage (NCBI taxonomy): Eukaryota > Metazoa > Chordata > Actinopteri > Perciformes > Gasterosteidae > Gasterosteus > Gasterosteus aculeatus. The sequence goes on along the minus strand of NC_135701.1, from coordinate 19,029,514 downwards.
TAAATGAAAGCAGGTTAAAGGCAAGGTTAGCAGGGAGAAATAATAAGATGATAAGAGAGTAAAAGGAGGGAAAAGGAGTCTCCCTTGTCTGATATTCACCTCATTACAGAAAGGTACCGTCTTAAAAGTGTCCTCCAAAGATATTGGTGGGTTCAGAAAGTAAGAAACCTCTCTGGTGGCTGAAGGAAGTACAACTCTTCAGCAGTAAAAGTTCAAATATTGTGAAGTTGTTGTTGATGAGTCAACAGTCATCATGGACATGGAAACAGGCAGTCGTTACAACTCTATCGTTTAAGAGCAGGTTGCATTTAACAAGGCTTGTAAAAGAGGCGGGCGTTGCCATGGCGTCGTCCACGGTAAGTACGCCGAGCCGTTGCTCAGTATTTCATTACAGAATCCCAGAAGGTGCACAAGAAGCCCGATGATGTGCAACATCTCTCTTATATGAATCCAATCATGCTGCTGATTGGATTGAATTTAAACACCTTTCACCAATAAGGGTTGACCTCTGAACACCCGATGTAGGTATCGCATGAAAGATTTTTTCTTAAAATACAACTGTTTGTTATTCCTGTTGCCAAGGTGACACTTCATCAAAATACACAATAACATGCAATAAATATAGAAGCTGCTTCAAGAACTAGATGGAAATTTCCCGAAAGCTCTTTGATGCCTTTACTTTGTTTCATTACATTCATACATTTTTTTTAATTAGCTTCACTTTGTCTTAATGGTAATAACGTTTATGTTTTCAAACAACAAACTAAGGAATCACCCTGAAGTGGTTGAAGTGAAAGAAAATACGGATAGTAGAGGAAAGAGCAGTATTCAGGGTACTGATTGCTCAAACTTATTATTAATCAGTACCGGACACACGTACAATTACCTGCATTGCACACATCCTAGTGAGCACGATGCCGTAAGCTGCTTACCCTTCCTCCCGATCAGCTGTTCACGTTCCACCTTCCACGGTTCACTTCTCACACATATTTAATTTTCTTAATTGCTGACTGTACTATCTGGCCAAGGGACAACGGTCTAAACATTTTTACTAATTCTGGCACATTTACGTTTGTCAATGAGCATTTTCGCAAAAAAAATGAACTGACCTCAAGCCAGTTGCAAGGCCACGTAGATGAACCATGACAAAGATTAAACAATCGCATTGAAAAAAAAACACCATGACAGTGATAAAGTTTACAAAGCTGACAACAGTAAAAGGACATTGGGCCTTTTCTCCCTTCAAGGTGGGCCATATGCCCTCTTCATGCCTCTTAGTAACCGCGCCCAGCAAAGGACTGCAATGAAAAGTGCATCAATCTGAATACTCACCGAGAGGGAGAGTTGAGGAAAGAGTTCTGAAGTAAAAGGAAAGGGGGCAAAGGTTAAGTGGGGCGATACGGCGACT